>NC_086099.1:213741452-215046809 GCF_963921235.1 Mobula hypostoma
TTTCTTGAGTAAGTGGCTGCAACGAGAAATTTAAATCCATAAACCCTTTTGAAAGGGATCTGGAAAATGAACATTGAGGCATTTTTGCTTGCTTTTTTGGTTCTTATTTTATTCAGTTGCTGTATGTCACATTACTGTAGCCTGTACTGTACATCCCAGTCCCCCTGCCCTCCAGTCCACCAATCACTTCTAGTCTATGCCCCTCTCTACTGGCTATTTTCCCTCTACATTCTCAGTCCTGGTGCAAGGTTTTGACCCAGAACATCAATAATTCCTTCCCACAACTGAGTACTTCCTGCAGATTGTTTGCTGGTTCGTATTCCAGCGTTTGCAATCTCTTCACTGTGCACTTCCTATGGACAGAGAACTTCATTATAAGAGTCATTATTCTGCCAGGTGGAGACAGTGTACCACGTGTATGTGGAGTGAGAAATATTGTGTCCTCTACTTGAGTATGAAAAGGGTCTTCTTCTGAAGTTCTGCCCCAAGGTCCTGATCTACAGTCACTCAGCACAGAGAGTAGGCCGCTCAGAGGAACTCCTAGTTGGCTTGCTCTTGGTCCTGGCCAAGCTGGTCATTCATGGGTGCAGGTGCAGGGTAGTTCAAGTTTCTGCCCGAGCTGACTGCCTGCCCCTCTTTTGGGGTTACAAATGTGTCCGAATGTCCATGTGAAAGGAGAAAGCCGTGTCCATGGGTACAATGGAGGATTTCCAGGAACAATGGGCTCCTCTAGATCTCAAATATGTTGTGGACAGTGATACCTGTATTTTATTAATTCATTTTTATTTTAATATATGTTTTTTTAAATTTTTTGAGATATAGTGCAGAATTGGCCTTTCCAGGCCTTCGAGACACACCGTGCAGCGATCTTCCGATTTAACCCCAGTCTAATCACAGGACAATTTACCATGATTGATTAACCTACCAGTCGGTACGTCTTTGGACTGCGGGAGGAAACTGAAACACCCGGAGGAAACCCTCGCGGTCACACTCCTCACACCGCAGCAGCGGGAACTGACCTGGGTCGCCTGTACTATAAAACGTTGTGCTAATCACTACACCTCCATGCCACCCCATTATGTGTGTATTTATTCATTTATCGCGTGTACATGGAAACAAGTAGTGAAATATGTCAATTGGATTAACAATCAACACGACCTAACGATGTGCTGGGGGCAGCCCACAAGCGTCAACTCACATTCCACACCAGCGTAACATGCTCTCAATGTTCAGCTGAACAACACAACAGCAGCAACAAAACAACACAGGCAAAACGAGCCCCTTTTCACCTCCCACCCACCCATCCAGTCTAATTTAATTATAACCTGTAAATAGTTTATATCATGTATTGCTGAGATTAACGTAATCATTTAAATAAAATTTTGTATATAGAAAAAATATCAAAGTTGTGGGTGTGGAAGCACATACAGGGTCAACATGGCAGCCTTTGGTCCCTGAAGAACCACTAACGATCCAGATGGACTTCCTAGACAATTCCACTGTCACAACAACTAATTTCTGAGTTATTAACAAATATTGCTGGTGCTAAGCAACAACTTTGTCCTCATCGAGGACTTACAATTACGACAGTCAGTTCTCATCCTGGCCCAATACTTTGTATTTATTGATGGAATTCCTGGAAACCCAGTTTGGTGTCAACAGCTCTTAGTGGGACCAACACTAACAGTAGTACAGCAGAAATGATGCGGTACTCACCAGAGAGTTCATTCGGAAATATCTCTGGTGTCACATCACTGAACTTAGTTCTGAGGGAGCTGTCTGGTGAATGTCAGTCTGTTTCTCTAATACCTTTGATAGAACAGATAGTGGCACCTTAGCTGCAGAGTTCTCAGCAAAGGGGTTTGAAACCAATGGGTGTGTTACAGATTGTGAACACTGGAAAAGATTAAATTTGTTGTGTTGACCAAAATGATCAGCAACGTTTTCAGAAAATCTTCTTCCACTTGCCAACGGATTTCTGAACGAACAGTGAACCAACCCATGAACGTTATCTCACTATTCTTGCTCTCTTTTTGCTTGCCTATTTAATTAAATTTTTATATTTTTGTTGTATTTATAGTATTTTTAATGTATTGCACTGCTGCCGCAAAACAAATTTCACAACATATATCAGTTCTGATTCTGGTTCTGAATAATGTGACACCCATTGGGTTTTGATCATATTAAAGCCAACATTAATTGCCTGAATGAAAAGCTGAAGAGCTTAAACATATCCTGAGCTCCCCTGTAGAAGTTGAGGTTGAGGTTTTCCTTTGAATGCATCAGTGATTTAGGTTGGGCAGGTGGCTCTCCTACCTGGCGTAGTTACACTCACTGAACTCGTTCACAAGGAAATCCAGTTTAACCAGCCATTCACCATCAGTCAGCATGTTCAGATTTCTCATCAGTCAAGAATTTACATAACCCTTACCTGAGATTAAAAGCACTGATTAATATTGTCTTAATGGCTATATGGGTAAGCAGTTCCGCTCAACACCCACCTCTTTAGCATGCAGCTAAGCACCTGAACAACAGTTGTTCTGTATTTATTAAGATACATCTGATGCAATCATGGAGAAGGCACGCCAGAGGCTATACTTCATTAGGAGTTTGAGGAAATTTGGTATGTCACCAAAGACACTGTTAAATTTCCACAAAGGTACCCTGGAGGGCTTTCCAACTGGTTGCATCACTGTCTGGTATGGAGGCTCCAATAGACAGGATTGGTAAAGGCTACAAGGGCCGTAGACTCAGCCAGATCCACCAAGGGCACAACCCTTCCTGCGATTGAATGATATCTGTAACCTGTCAAGTAGGGTGTCGTGCACAATCCTGATTTGATGGAGACAGACACGAGAAAACAGAGGAACATCTGCAGGAACTTCTGAAATGCCTTTGTCGCTGCCGCTGTTACTATGTGATCCAGAATTCCCAGAGGGGGAGGCCCTGAATCTTCGGCTTTGCTTGTTGCTCGGCGGCCGGGACGGGGCCAAAGCGCTCGGCAGAGATGGTGCTCAGTGCTCAGTGTCAAAGAGCTGGTCGGAGGCTCGAAGTTTTTGGACGGACTCAGAGTCGGCTGTGGTCGGGTGCCTCCAATGCATCGGCAGTTGTCGGTGCCTGGTGGTTTATGGCAGAGAGAGTTTCTGCCTTCTGCCACCTGCTATTGGGGACTATCGGGAGTCAATCGGAACTTTAAGACTTTTTTTTACTGTTCCCATGGCCTGCTCTTTATCAAATTATGGTATTGCTTTGCACTGCTTTAACTATATGTAACTATATGTTAACTATATGTGGTCTTGTCAGTGTTAGTCTTTGGTTTGTCTTGTTTTTCTGTGATATCACTCTGGAGGAACATTGTATCATTTCTTAATGCATGCATGCATTTCTAAATGACAATAAACGAGGACTGAGTGTCCTCATAACCTTAAAAAAATCCTCAAAAGGTGGTGCCTCAGGAAGACTCATCCATCATGAAGGACCCTCACCATCCAGAACATGAATTCTTCTCATTAACACCATCGGGGAGGAAGAAAAGATGCAAACACAACATTTTTAGAAAAGCTTTTTCCCTTCCACAATCAGATTCCTGAACAGACTATGTACTCTTAAACACTACCTCACTATTCCTCTTTTACACAATTTATTTATACTTTTTAATTGTAACTTATAGTAATTGTTGATTAGTCATTGTAGTGTTGGCACAAAATAAAAAAGTTCACAACTTAAGTCAGTGATAATAAATCTTATTTTAATTCTCATTCTGATTAATCATGTCATCTGAATGATTTGGGGAGAGATATGATGAAGACGGATTCAGTAGCTTTCATAACACCCCTATAAAAAGTGACTGCCTACAAATTCTTCCCCACTCAGCAGTACCAAATGCAAAGTTCAAAAAGTAAGTTTCAAAAATAAAAGTATACAAAGTAAGTTTATTATCGAAGTACGTATGAGTCACCAATATTATTTATTTTCTAATTGAGGTACAAAATGGAGCAGGCCCTTCTGGCCCTTCGAGCCACACTGTCCATCAATGCCCAATTGAATGCCAACCGAATCACAGTACAACTTACACTTCTTCGTGGTGGAGAAGCTCGTGTGGTCCTGAGATCCCGAAAGCAATGCCGTCTGGAGCTATGCTCCTGGTAGGGTCACCCATGACGGTAAGGTCTGTAGACTCAATCATGTTAAAGCCAACATTAATTGCCTGAATGTAGACCATCATCCTCGACCTCAAGGGATAGCCATGACGACAACAACAAGAACTTACAATGATCAACCTACAGAAGGCAAAGGGTGGTTGTAGATGGGTCATATTCTGCATGGAGGTCGGTGACCAGTGGTGTGCCTCAGGGATCTGTTCTGGGACCCTTACTCTTCATGATGAAGGTAGAGTACAGCACAGTATGACTAACTTACAGTACATTTAGTACAACTGACTGGAGGCAAGCACCAAGTCAAATGTATCTAAATTATATGAGATATGTTCCCATTGCAGTTTCTGAATGTTCTCCAGTTAATATAGCAACATTTGTGCAGCCTCCCCTGCTGCTAAAGTCATGAAAACTTCCAACAAATTTGCGTTTCATTGACGTTGCTGTTGAGTTTTTCTTTGCAAAGAGGGAACACTTATTTGCTAATCCAAGCATTATTAAATTTATGATATGAGTGGATTTATCGTGTTGTTAGAAAGTTATTGGCACATGCACAACCAAGCAAGAAGAATCTCATTCTCTCTTCAAAGTACAAAAGTTAAAAGTAAATTTATTATCAAAGTACATATATGTCATCATATACTCCCTGAGACTCATTATCTTGCGGGCATTCACAGTAAATACAAGAAACACAATGGAATCAATGAAAGACCGCACCCAATGGGACAGACGAACACCCAGTGTGCAAAAGACAACAAACTGCGGAAATACATAAAGAAATAGAAGAAAAAAATAAATGATGATGATAATAATAATAACAATAATAATAATAATATCGAGCCCCTACCTCAGGCTTTACCAGCTTGAGCTGAGAGAAAAAATAAATAAAAATAATAATAAGTAACCAGCACTTCATGCAAGCATTTGCAATTCTGATAAGAAGTACTGTACACACCACTAAACCTAAACAGACTGTGCGCTCTGTGGGTTTTTTATTGGGGGGAGCTGCGGTGAGGACAGGAGGGAAGATGGCTGAGGATGCTGTGAGAAGGAGCGTCCCTCATGCACAAGGTGCTTTGTGCAGATGAATAGCTCCAAGGAGGAAGGACCAATACTCCCGAGAGAGAGCCCGTAGGGTCAAAAGGATTTCAAGTGAAATTCGGAATGTGGAGTGTGCTTTCACTCAGACTATGGGTCCAGCATGTGAGTAAAAAGACAACTTCAAGATGAGCACTTCCAACAATGTGCAAATTTGGAATGAGTAACTGTAATGGGCCCTTTTATTTTTTTTTCCTTTTCTTTTTCTACTAACTGTTCGATAAAACTGAAATTTGGTAAATATATTTTCTTTATAATTTTATGTGGTGTATGATTTGTTATTTCTTACCAACTGACAATTGTAGATGGGCAATATTTACACAGCATTCACTCAAATTGAGGTTTCTTTAATCGGAACATCACGCCTTTCCTGTTTGGTTGAACCCCAAATCATGCCGAGCCTAGACGCCTATCGTTTATAAAGGTGGCCTTCTCACTGCTGAGTCCCGTGGCTGTTAGCAGGGTTGGCTAACAAGCCAAGTTTCTATACAAGCCCGTGGAGTGGGGGGGTGCTGCATTGTGGGGGTTATCATCCAGTGATTTGCTGAATGCTGTGTAATTGCTATTAAAAATTGATTAAGCAGTTGGGAAGTTGGGAAGATGGCGGCACGACGCAGCTCGTGATGTTTGCTATTTGTCAAGTAGGGTGCCATGCACAATCCTGATTTGATGGAGGCAGACGTGAGAGCATGGAGGAACATCTGGTGAAACGTCTGAAATGCCTGCTTCGCTGCTGCTGCTACTGTGTGGTCCAGAATCTCCGGAGGAGAAGGCCCCGAGTTCTCAGCTTTGCTCGTTGCTCGGCAGCCAGGGCGGGATCAAAGCGCTCGGCAGAGGACGGTGCTCGGAGGGGCTGGTCAGAGGCTTGAAGTTTTTGGACAGACTCAGAGTCCACTGCGGTCGGGTGCTTCCAATAGTGCTGCATCGGCAAGTTGGCGGCGCTTGGAGGTTCATGGCGGGGAGAGTTCCTCCCTTCTACAGTCTGCGTGAGATGATGAGTCTACCGTGCCCATGGTCTGTTCTTTATCAAATTGTGGTATTGCTTTGCACTGTTGTAACTATATGTTATAATTATGTGGTTTTGTCAGTTTTAGTCTTGGTTTGTCCTGTGTTTCTGTGATATCATTCTGGAGGAACGTTGTATCATTTTTTAATGCATGCATTTCTAAATGACAATAAATAAAAACTGAACTGAAGCAGTTTGTGTGTTTAAGACTGTATTAAAACTAGTGTTGGGGAAAGTGACTAAGATACTTTATTATAGACGCTGCAGGGATTAAGCTTTGGTGTGACTCAAAAACAGTACCGTCACCATCCCCCATTTCCTTTTCCCTCTCTTACTTTATCTCCTTGCCTTCCCATCACCCCCCTTTAATACTCCTCCCCCCCTTTTCTTTCTTCCATGGCCTTCTGTCCTCTCCCATTAGATTCCCCCTTCCCCAGCCCTTCATCTCTTCCACCAATCAACTTCCCAGCTCTTTACTTCACCCCTCCCCCTCATTTTCACCCGTCACCTTGTGTTTCATCCATCCGTCACCCCATCTTTTAACTCTACTCCTCATCTTTTTCTCTCTCGTCCTGCTGGAGGATCTTGGCCTGAAACGTCAACCGTACTCTTTTCCATTGATGCTGCCTGGCCTGCTGAGTTCCTCCAGCATTTTGTGTGTGTCGCTTGGATTTCCAGCACCTGCAGTTTTTCTCTTGTTTGTGATCCACAAATAATGCTTGTGGTTAGAGTGGGGTGGATGTCCGAATTGCCGTTGAACTTTATGAAGAATGCGAAGTTCTGTGAAAGTTTTGAGGAAAGTTACGCTGATTGAATGGTGTTTAGATGAATCAGCTGGTAAGAATGTCGTGTTAGTCCAGAATAGCAGTGACGTGATTGAAGTCGCACTGCCTGATAGGTTGGGAGAACTTGGAGAGGTGGGGTCATGGGCAGTACATATTTTTAGAGAAGTGGGGAATGTGGCTGAGGGCGAAGACAAGTTGCTCTTGCTTCTGCAAAGAAAGAGAAAAGAGTTGTCGGATGTGAAAGGTCGAATGGTTCCTTCGGTGGTTGATTTAAATTCTGAGCTGGTTTTGGCTATTACATCACTGGTTGATAAAGACAGAAGTGGATCTGCAGAGAGCTAAAGTTATTGTAGGCTGGGAGTCAAGCCCACATCTGATGGGGAAGAAGGATATGAGGCAGTTACTGGATGATTGGCAGTGCTGAAATAATATGAAAACAGAGACTGGCACAGAGCTTAAAGGGTTCAGAAGCTGATATAGCGAGATTCCTAAAAGCAGACAATCCATTAGCTACGTCAGCTAATTATCTGCAGGCTCTGGAAGATGCTTTTGGCACTGCTGAAAGTGCAGCCAATCTGACGACGAAGTTTAGGCACAGATTCCCGGAGGAAGGAACTGCTTCATTGTTTGTGGCACAAAGGGGCATTCAACCGTCTGAGAGAAATTGCTTCAGGATGGAGCAAGTTGTGAAGAGCGCACTGTCACATGATGTGAATGCTCTATCTATTCGAGTGACCCGCAGGATGCGCCCTCCTCCATCTTTTACCAAGCTACTCAGAGACGTTAGAGAGGAGGAAAACCTGATTGAGAAGTGGGATATTTCCAAAAGCCGAGTAGTGTCTTCAGTGGTAGCCTCTGCTGCTAAAGTGATCCGTGATGCCATAGAGACAGAGTTTTTGAGAAATGAGGTGGAAAACCTTCGAGCTGAGCTGACTCGATGGATGTCTGCTTATGTTTCAGCTAAATGAGACACGTCTATAGGGAAACCCCACCCACCTGTAGGGCTTACACCACTGCTGAAGAGGGTCTCTTGACTGGAGAGGCGGCCAGTGTTTTCTGTTCCAACTATGGAGAAGATGAACAATTCAAGTGAGACTGTGAGGGACAGGTAAATCTTCTAAAAGTAAGCCAAAAGTAATCAAACAGAGGAGAAAAGTGGCAAAACTATGGAGAGACCCAGTAAAGGAATAGTCTGGCATTTCAGAGAGGATATGTTCCAATCAGTGCATCAAGGAAAATTCTGAAGTACAAAACACTATTCCTGAAGGTTTAGTGGGACCAAGCTCTGATGTATCCACATGGATCGAAGGTGTTTATGCTGGCGCCATACTTGACACAGGTTCTCAAGTTACTTTGCTTTATAGGTCTTTTTACAACAGGTATTTGACGTATTTACCATTGACACCACTCAGTGCCCTTGAGATTCAGGGGCTTAGTACTGATGTGTACCCATATGATGGTTATATGTTCTTGAACCTGGAGTTTTTGGAAGCAGATGTTGGAGTAACTAAGACTATTGACACACCAGTGTTAGTCTGCCCGGATCTGGTTGAAGAGGGTGGAGCTTCCATTCTTGTGGGGACAAATACTTCCATTATGAAGAGGCTAGTAGGAGCATGCAAGGAGAGAAATGGAGAGAACTTTTTGAAAACCTTGCCCATTCGCCATGTTCGGAGCTGCTTCAGAGAAGGAGTAAGTTCCTCCTAAGCAGGATGATGAGCAGAAACGAGAAACTGTGTGGTGTACCCAGTCATGTTACATCTTGGAGGAGTAGCTAGAGTGCCAGGAACCCCCAAATTTGCTGGAATGCCGAACACCTTGGCCATCCAGGTGGATGCTCCTGATGATCCGAAAGAAGAGTCATATTTACCTGCAGAAGTCCTGGTGAAACCCGGACTGCAGAAATCTTCGGCTGTCTATGCAAACAGCATGACGGTGATTATCAGGAATACCTCAGGGAGAGAGGTTAACCTCAGATGTGGGATGCCGACTGCCCTTCTCTTTCCAGTGATCATAGTGTCTAGTTTTTCCGGGGGAAATGGAAGAGAAACAGTCTCCTGGATCGAAGAAGTCGACTTTGAAGTCATACAACTTTGGTGACTCACCGATGCCTGAGGAATGGAAAAGAAGATTAACTGAGAAGATGCTGGAATGTGAAGAAATCCTTTTCTACTGACAAGTCTGATGTTGGCTGCTCCAAGAGTACTTGCCACAATGTTAGAGCAACTGAGGACACCCCTTTCTGAGAGAGGTCTCGCCGGTTAGCACCAGCAAAGATTGAAGGTGTTCAGCAGCATCTGCTTCAACTGAAGGAAGCTAAGTTCAGTCATGGAGCAGGGGACCTGAGCCGCTGGAATATAGGAGAGATGAACAGGGGAGGCACCCCCTAGCAGACAGGAAGATTCACAAACTGAAGATGAGATAAAGAAGTCTCAGAGATGCAGGAAACCCCTAGCTGGGTTGGTAGAGGATTCACCTGGGCAACGGAATGTTACGTCCATTCCCATGGTGAGATATGCTACATACTTCCATTTACACATAGACTAGTAGTTTGCATTCGTCTGCCTCGAAGGACAATGGGTGATGATGATCATCAACACAAGCCTGGGCGAAAGGTGTGGAGATCCTGAGACGCCCAGTCATCAAGAAACCCCTCTCAGCCTCACCAGTGTAGTCCAAAGGAAAGCTTGTGAAGCAATACATTTAGCACCAGCTTGGGTGCAGGAGCTGCTGGAAGGATGTTCAATAATGTCCAGCCGTCTTAGGGGCTCCACTCTGGATATCATATCTGTGTTTACTCCCGTAGCCTTTGTCTCTCCTGAGGCTGCTCACAAGGCAGTGGGGCTATTCACCCATAGCTGGGGATCTGGTTCACGAGCACCAGGGTGTGTCCAGACGCCGATGGGACTGCATGCTATGTATACAGGGGCCAGACCTCCTCCCCATCCTCTGTAGCTCAGCCTGAGTCCGAAAGGAGCTCAGTTTCCATCTTTCGCCAGCGAGGAGGCACTACATTAGGCTTGCTGTTGAAGAGGCTGTGTACTGGCAGGGGGAGACTCACACATTCATCTCTCCTTTTCACAAAACTGCTAACCAGCGGTGGTAGCTGAAAGTGAGAGCCACAAGCAACACCCACTACACTACCACTCCAAATGGATTGGGGGTCCTGACATCATGAAATTCATCAATAAGTTCCAAAGTCATTGTGGGTTGAGGGCAGAGTGTAATGCTCTGATTAAGATTTGTACTGCTATGTTGTAGGTATTTCATTTTAGCAGTTCTGTAAAAGCAGTGTGTTCTGTTCTTAGAATGTTTGGTTTTGGCTAAAAGATACGTGTAAAGGCTGTGACGTTCAACTTAGGAATGTTGTGTCAGCCAGTCAGGATGGTGGAATCAGGAGAAAGTTCAAGAGAGCAGGGCGGAGAGAGATTTGTGACAGGCACTGTGGTTCGTGGGTTTTTTTTATTTGGGGGGCAGCTGCAGAGAGGACAGGAGAGAATATGACGGAGGATGCCATGGGAAGGAGTGTCCCTGTTACACACAGTGCTTTATGCAGATGAACAGTTCCAAGGAGGAAAGGCCAATTCCCAAGAGAGAGCTCGTTTCTTTGATATGGATTTTGAGTGAAGTTTGGAATGTGTTGCGTGAAAACATGAGTAAAAAGACAACTTCAAGATGAGCTCCAACAATGTGCACATTTGGACTGGGTAACTGTAAGGGCCCTTTTATTTTTTTTTTCCTTTTCTTTTTCCTACTAACTGCTTGATAAAGCTAAAATTTGTAAATATCTTTATAATTTTATGCGGCATGCAATTTGTTATTTCTTGCCAACTGACAGCTGTACGTACAGTATTTAAGCAGCATTCACTCAATTTGAGGTTTCTTTAATCGGAACCTCACATCTTTTCCTGTTTGGTTGAAACCCAAATCATACTGACCCTAAACCCTATTGTTTCTGAAAGGTGGGCTCCTCACCACCAAGTCCTGTGGCTGTTAGCAGGGCAGCTAATGAGCCAAGTTTCCATACGAGTCCAGTGCGGGCAGCTGCAACAGCAATTGGGAAATGAGTGTGCTTGGCTGTGCCCGTCCCTCAGCTTTTACCAGTTAGAGCTGAGAGAAAATAAATAAAAATAATAATAAGTAAGTATTGAATACATGGGATGATGAGTCCTTGAAAGTGAGCCCTTAGGTTGTGGGAACAGTTCAGTAATGGGGCAAGTGAAGTTAAGACCATAAGACTATAAAACATTGGAGCAGAATTAGGCCATTCAGCCCATTGAGTCTGCTCTGCCATTTCATCTTGGCTGATCCCAGATCCCATTCAACCCTATACACCTGACCTCTCACCACATCCCCTGATGCCCCGACCTATCAACTTCCACTTTAAATATATCCACGGAATATACCCGCTTTAAATATACCCTCATTACTTCTGTTCTAACAAGTCAACCCTTCTATTTCGAGGCTGTACCCTCTAGTTCTGGATACCCCCATCAGAGGAAACATCCTCTCCACAACCACTGTTTCTAGTCCTTTCAACATTTGGTAGGTTTCAAAGAAACCCCCACACATTCTTCTAAATTACAGTAAGTACAGGCCCAAAGCTGCCAGGCGTTCCTCATATGTTAACCCCTTCATTCCTGGAATCATCCTCATAAACCTCCTCTGGATTCTCTCTAATGACAACAGGTCCTTTCTGAGATAAAGGGCTCAAAACTGTTGACAATATTCCAAGTGCGGCCCGACTAGTGTCTTATAAAGGCTCAGCATTACCTCCTTGTTTTTATGTTCTACTGCACTTGAAATGCCAACAGCGCATTTGTCTTCTTTACCACAGACTCAATCTGTGAATTAACCCTCTAGGAGTCAAGGTCCAACAGCCTGATGGTGGAGATGTAATAGCTGTTCCTGAACCTCATGGTGTTGATCTTGAGGCTCTAGTAGCTTCTTCCTGATGGCAGCAGTGGGGAGAGAGCAGGACCTGTGTGATGGGGGTCCCTGATGATGGATGCTGCTTTCCTGCAAGTGTTTCCTGTAGATGTGCTCGATGATTGGGAGGGCTTTACCCATGATGCACTGGGCTGTATCACTTGTTGTAGGATTTTTTGTTCGAGGGCTTTGGTGTTTCCATACCAGGCTGTGATGCAGCCAGTCGGCATACTCTCCATCACACACCTACAGATGTTTGTCGAAGTTTTAGATGACATGACTGCATAATATATACAATCTTGATCATATGGTGCATTCAGCTTCCATCTTCAGCTCTGCTGAAACCTAGAAGCTAAATTTCACAATTTGAGATCAAAGACTCATCTCTGCCCTTTGGCATTAAATCTGTCAAACCTCTGACAATGTCAGTTGACATAGTCACTTCTTCACCCAGTTCCTGCTCTCCAGATAATTGCTTCATAACTTCATTGGAGCAGCCTGACTGGTTGCATCACTGGCTGGTATGAAGACTTCAATGCACAGGGTTGCAAGAGGCGGCAGAGGGGTATAAATTCAGCCAGCTCCAACACAGGGACAACCCTCCCTACCATTGAGAACATCTTCAAGAGGTGGTGCTCCAGGCAGCGGCATCCACTATCTGACAGATGCCCTCTTCTCGTTACTATCATCAGGAAGGAGCTAAGGAACTTTAAAACCCACATGTAGTGATTCAAAAACTGTTTATTTCCCTTCCGCTATCAGATTTCTGATAGGTTCTTTAGCCCCAGTATTTCTTTTTGTAATTTGTTGTACTTTTTTGTGTTAGCACTCTACCACTGCTGCAAAACAACAAATTCCACGTCATATAAGTCAGTGATAATAAATCTAAGTCTAATTCTGATTCTCATCAAGGACACGCACCATCTGGGCCGTGCTCTCTTCTTCAGGGTTGCCATTTGGAAGGAGGTACAGAAGCCTTAGGTCCCACACCACCAGGTTCAGGAACAGTTACTACTCTTTAGCATCAGGCTCCTGAACCATTGTGGATACCTTCACTCACCTCAACACTGAACTGAACTGGTTCCACAACCTACAGACTCACTCTCTAGGACTCTACAATGCATGTTTTTCATATTATGAATAGATTAGATTATGAGGACATGCAGTCCTCTTTTATTGTCATTTAGTAAAGCATGCATTCAGAAAAGATACAATGTTCCTCCAGAATGATATCACAGAAAACCAAGACTAAAAAAAATGACAAAACCACGTAATTATAACATATAGTTACAACAGTGCAAAGCAATACCGTAATTTGATGATGAACAGACCATGGGCACGGTAAAAAAAAAGTCTCAAAGTCTCTCGAAAGTCCCAACATCTCACACAGACGGTAGAAGGAAGAAAAACTCTCCCTGCCATGAGCTTCCAGCGCCGCAAACTTACCGATGCAGCATCCTGGAAGCACCCGACCACAGTCGACTCTGAGTCTGTCCGAAAACTTCGAGCCTCCGACCAGCCCTCCGACACCGAGCACCGAGCACCATCTCTGCCGAACGCTTCGACCCCAGCCCCGGCAACAGGCAATAGGCAAAGCCGAGGATTTGGGGCCTTCCCCTCCGGAGATTCTCGATCGCACAGTAGCAGCGGCAGCGAAGCGGGCATTTCAGAAGTTTCTCCAGATGTTCCTCCGTGCTTCTCACGTCTGTCTCCATCAAATCAGGATTGTGCACGGCCCCTACTTCACAAATACGATATCATTTCGGAGCGGCTGCGTGCTCTGCATCACTGCGCCATCTTCTCCTCCCCTTTTGATTTATTATTATTTATTTTTGCATAGTAGGGGAATTAAGGGTTATGGGGAAATGGCAAGTAAGTGGAGATGAGTCCATGGGCAGATCAGCCATGATTTTATTGAAAGGCAGAGTAGGCTCAATGAGCTAGATGGCCTACTCCTGCTCCTATTTCTTATGTTCTTATTAGTTATATTATTAGGTTTTTTTTTGTATTTACACAGATTGCCTTCTTTTGAACATTGGCTGCTTGCCAGTCTTTCCGCATAATTTTCTACTGATTCTATTATTTTTGTTCTACTGTGAATGCCTACAAAAAATGAATCTCAGGTTAGTATGTGGTAGCATATACAGGAGGCACTTTAATAATAAATTTTCTTTGAACTTTGAACTTAAACTTTGATTCACTATAGCTCCCCAACAACTTACAGAAGCTTGGGCTGGCCAGTGGTGTAGCGGCATTACCACTGGACTGCAAGGCGGATGGTCGTGAGTTCGAATCCGGCTGGGTGCCAGACTGAGCAGCAGACGAAAGGCCTTGCCACAAAAACTCTACGAACAACTACACTGTCCATATATCCATAGGGTTGCTATGACTCAATGGCACTCGCAACAACAACTTTGATAATAAACTTTGATTCAATAGATTCAACAACTTATGGAAATTGCCTCATTATAAGGATATGGAATGCAGCAATTTTCATTATTTCAAGTAGGATGTAATTGTGAGCTTTATATTAATAGCAATTGTGGACTTTGTTATGGCTTCAAAACCTATTGCTTGAAAAATAAATCTTCTTTGCCAGAATTAAACGCCTCTGCAAATTAACCTACTAACCTGCTCATCTTTGGGATGTGGGAGGAAATTGGAATGCCTGAAGGAAACCCACGCAGGTCATAGGGAGAAAGTGCAGACTCCACACAAACATCTGAGCTGAAGCCTTCACATAAAGGCAGGCTTCAAAGACGCTGTGAAAGTCATTTCTGAATGAGCGGCCCACGGATAGGAAGAACCATGCGTGCACATCAGAGTGTCACTGGAGATATTTATTATGATTATTTAGAGATACAGCACGGAACAGACCCCACCAGCCCAGCGAGCCGCATCACCCAGCAACCCACCTATTTAACACTAACCTGATCTCAGAGCCAATTAGCCTACTAACTGGTACATCTTTGGACTGTGGGAGGAAACCAAGGCACCCCAAGTAAACCCACATTATTCATGTGGGGAACAAACAAACACTTTACAGACAGCGTCAGAACCAAACTCCAAACTCCGGTGCGCCCTGGTTTAATAGCATTCCGCTAACCACAGCTCTGCTGTGAGCTCATGGATGTGTTGCACGTCGCTGGGTGTCTCTGCATATCCCTAATAGCGTAGGAAAGATATGTGGGTTTGCAAACAGTGCAAATTGCAATAGCCCTTCATTTTTCATTGAACTAGATTGTGTTTCTCAAATATCAAGGAGCCCAATGAGTAGAATCACATTTATTAACTCAGGAATACCAGTTAAACAACCACCACCCTCTGCCTCCTATTACCAAGTAAATTTTGGATCCAATTTTCTATTTTGCCTTGGATCCCACAAGCTCTAGTCTTTTAGACCAGATTATCATGTGGAAGCTGTTCAAGTTATTAAAGTTCATGAAGACAATAGCTACTACTCTGCCCTCATCAATGTACTAAGTAAGCTCTTCAAAAAATTCAGTCAAATTAGTGAGGCAAGGTTTCCTATAAACAAAGCTGTGCTGACTATCCCTAATCAATCCCTGCATACCAAGCATCAATAAATGCTGTCCATTGATATATTTTCCCAGTAACTTCCCAATCACTGATATAAGATTAAAAGGCCTATAATGACCTGGCTTAACCCTGCTGCCCTTCTTGAATAAAGGAACCACGTTTGATGTGCTCCAATGGAGAAAAGCATTGTGATTCTTTACCCTTCAATTTAGAACATAGAACATAGAAAAGTACAACACACCCAGCTTTTAGTTCGTTGTGCTGACCTTTTAACCTATTCCAAGATCAATCTAAGTCTTAGACCTCCAGTTTCCCATCATCCACAAGCTTATCTAACAGTTTCTTAACTCTCCCTTATGTATCTGCCTCCACCACCACCCCAGGCAGGGTGTTCCACTCACCTGTGTAAAAAACTTACCTCTGATATTCCCCAAACAACAGGAATTCTGCAGATGCTGGAAATTCAAGCAACATACATCAAAGTTGCTGGTGAACGCAGCAGGCCAAGCAGCATCTGTAGGAAGAGGTGCAGTCGACGTTTCAGGCCGAGACCCTTTGTCCTGACGAAGGGTGTCGGCCTGAAACGTCGACTGCACCTCTTCCTACAGATGCTGCTTGGCCTGCTGCGTTCACCAGCAACTTTGATGTATGTTCTCTGATATTCCCCTATACTTTTCTCCAATCACCTTAAAATTATGTCCCCTAGTTATGGAAATTCCACCATGGGTGAAGGTCTCTGGCTATCCATTCAATCTATACCTCGTATCATCATGTATGCCTTCATCAACCCATCTCTCATCCTGCTTCGCTCCAAAGATAAAAGCCACAGCTTGCTCAACCTATCTTCATAAGAAGTGCCCTCTAGTTCAGACAGCATCGTAGTAAATCTTCTCTGCACCCTTTCTAAAGCTTCCACATCCTTCTTATAATGAGGCAACCAGAACCAAACACAATATTCCAAGTGCGGTCTAATCAGGGTTTTACAGAGCTATAGAACCCAAGTCGCAGAGGGACTTGGGAGTGCTTGTGCATGAATCACAAAAGGTTGGTTTGCAGGTGCAGCGGGCTATCAAGAAGGCAAATGGAATGTTGGCCGTCATTGCTAGAGGGATTGAATTTAAGAGCAGGGAGGTTATGCTGCAACTGTACAGGGTACTGGTGAGGCCACACCTGGAGCATCACGTGCAGTTCTGGTCTCCTTACTTAAGGAAGGACATATTGGCTTTGAAAGTGGTGCAGAGGAGGCTCACCAGGACTGAAGAGGGAGGGGGCAACCCTCCCCCCACCTTCTTTATAGGGCCCCTGCCCCCTCCCTGACGAAGGGTCTCGGCCTGAAACGTTGACTGTTCGTTTCCACGGATGCTGCCTGCCCTGCTGAGGTCCTCCAGCGTGTTGTGCGTGTTGCTTCGACCCCAGCATCTGCAGAGTATTTTGTGTTTAAGATAGAGGCAGAAAAATTATTGCTAGGTGAGACTAGAACTAGGGGACATAGCCTCAAGATTCGGGGGAGTAGATTTAGGGTGGAGATGAGTAGGAACTGCTTTTCCCAGAGAGTGGTGAATCTGTGGAATTCTCTCCCCAATGAAGCAGTGGAGGCTACCTCAGTAAGTATACTTAAGACAAGGTTGGATAGATTTTGGCATTGTAGGGGAGTTAAGGGTTATGGGGAAAAGGCAGGTAGGTCCATGGCCAGATCAGCCATGATCTTATTGAAAGGTGGAGCAGGCCCAACGGGCCAGATGGCCCATTCCTTCTCCTATTTCTGATGTTCTTATTAATAACATTACCTCGCAGTTCTTGAACTCAGTCTCCTGATTAATGAAGGCATTACGCCTTGTTAACCACTCTATCAATATTTTGTGGCAACTTTAAGGGAATCAATGGACCTGGATCCTAAAGATCCTTCTGAACCTCCCCTCCCCTCTGCTGAGAATCCTGCCATTAACCCTGCATTTTGCCCCCAATTTCATCCTTCCAAGTGAATCACTTCACATTTTCCAGGTTGATTTCACAGGGCTTTTTGCTAACTTGAGGGTGGTGGGTGAATTTAAAACGTGTCCCTCCCCGGAGCATCGTCTGACGTGGAGGCAAATCTGCCAGTGCTGTGCTCCGCTTCCCTTTTCTGTTCTCACGCTGATAAGCTCCTCTCTGCAACCAGACATCAGGCTGCACAGACTGGCAAACATTAACAGGCATCCTCTGGTGATGAACAAAACTGCTATTCAAAGGCACACAGCAAATCCAAAATGGAGGGGACCACATATCCTTCTGCCTCGAAAGGCAAACGTTTGACTGCAGCATCCCCTCAACTAACCAACACAGGCACTCATACAAGATTACATCAGATGACTGACACCCTTATAGACTTTGCGTTAAGCAGATCAGATTCAGATTTATTTACCACATGTACATCAAAATATACAGTGAAATGCATCACTTCAGTTAACAACCAACACAACGAAGGAGCTGGTGGTAGACCTGAGGAGAGCTAAGATACCGGCGACCCCTGTTTCCATCCAGGGGGTCAGTGTGGACATAGTGGAGGATTACAAATACCTGGGGATACGAATTGACAATAAACTGGACTGGTCAAAGAACACTGAGGCTGTCTACAAGAAGGGTCAGAGCCGTCTCTATTTCCTGAGGAGACTGAGGTCCTTTAACATCTGCCGGACGATGCTGAGGATGTTCTACGAGTCTGTGGTGGCCAGTGCTATCATGTTTGCTGTTGTGTGCTGGGACAGCAGGCTGAGGGTAGCAGACACCAACAGAATCAACAAACTCGATCGTAAGGCCAGTGATGTTGTGGGGATGGAACTGTACTCTTTGACGGTGGTGTCAGAAAAGAGGATGCTGACCAAGTTGCATGCCATCTTGGACAATGTCTCCCATCCATTACATAATGTACTGGTTGGGCACAGGAGTACATTCAGCCAGAGACTCATTCCACCGAGATGCAACACAGAGCGTCATAGGAAGTCATTTCTGCCTGTGGCCATCAAACTTTACAACTCCTCCCTTGGAGGGTCAGACACCCTGAGCCAATAGGCTGGTCCTGGACTTATTTCCTGGCATAATCTACATATTACTATTTAACTATTTATGGTTTTATTAATACTATTTAATTATTTATGGTGCAACTGTAACGAAAACCAATTTCCCCCAGGATCAATAAAGTATGACTATGACTATGCGCTGGGAGCAGCCCGCAAGTATCGCCACATTGCAGCGCCAATATCACATGTCCACGATGCTAGGCAGAACAACAGAGAACACAACAAAACAGAACATACCGAGCAACAATGCGGCAACAGCAAAATAAGCCCCATTCCTACACGGTCCTCCAACCCCAAGACAGGCAGTCTTATTCAGCTTCCTGCCTCCAACAGACCCGAGTATTTGCAGATGTTGGGCTATCGATGCCCCCAGCGGGCTTGCAGCTATTGGACCTTCAACTTCCCCAGCAGAATCACAGAGATTTGCGACTGTTGGGCTGTCGATCTTCCCAGCAGACTCACAGAGGTTTGCAGATATTGGGCCATTGATCTCCCTTGCAGAGATTTGCCGATGTTGGGCCTTTGATCTCCCAAGTGGATTTGGAGAGATTTGCAGATAATGAGCCATTGATCTCCCCAGCAGACTCAGAGATTTGCAGATGTTGGGCTGTCGATCTTCCCAGTAGACTCACAGAGATTTGCAGATATTGGGCTGTTAATCTCCCCTGCGGACTCACAGAGATTTGAAGATACTAGGCCTTCAATCTCCCCAGCAGAATGACAGAGATTTGCAACTGTTGGGCTGTCTATCTTCCCAGTAGACTCACAGAGATTTGCAGATATTGGGCCATTGATCTCCACAGCAGACTCACAAAGATTTGCAGATATTGGGCCATTAATCTCCCCAGTGGACTCACAGAGATTTGCAGATGTTGGGCCTTTGATCTCCCCAGGAGACTCACAGAGATTTGAAAACAGGGCTCCAGCCATCAGGGTCCGATGTCTAGATTACCAATCCTCAGACTCGCTAATGATGACAAATGAGGACTTAAACTCCAGGCCCCAAGCTCTAGACTTGCCAATGATGGTATCCCACACATCAGACCTCAAATTCTGGTCTCACAATTCATGTACCCAAGGGGTCACTGGCCCATGTTCCTCCTGCCCACACAGAACTCAGATCCCAGAACGCACCAACAACTCCAGGCCTCATCCTCATTGGTCTACAGGCTCAACAACCCAGTTCCTGACCATCAAACATGGAGCAGAGGCGTAGACACTGACCTGTCCCCTAATTTCCCCACATCTCCATCCCTAAAACATAACCTGATCCCTAACTCTCCTCTCTGTCCCTAAAATCATCCCTACAAATCTAAAACTCAACTAAGTGTGAGCCATGACCTTGATGGAGACTGCAGCTCGAGTCATCTTGAACTGATTAAATTGATGAAATATACTCATCATTTCCTTGCAGTATGCCTACTTCCAGCTGTGAACCCCTTGTGTAATGCATAAGTTACCTCTACTCATTTATTTGAATGATTTCCTAGTCACTTTCACCTCTTGTGGTGTCTATACAGTTCATCTCATCCTATAAAATTAAGAGATTAGCTTCATTTGGAATAAGTACAATGGAATATGGAAACGCAGAGTGAAATAGTCATTTGCATCAATGACCAACACAGGAGGATATGCTGGGGGCAGCCCACATGTTTCCAAAGCCAACATAGCATGCCCACAATTTACTAACCTGTACATCTTTCTGGGAAGTGTGAGAGGAAATTGGAGCACCCAGAGGAAATCCACACGGTCACGAGAACGTATTAACTCCTTACAAGCAGCGCCAGGAATTGAACCCAGATCACTGGTGCTGTAATAGCACTGAACGAACTGCTCTGCTATAGGGCTGGCCCACTGATGTCCACAGCATGTCCAACTAGTCCCTTTCAACCATCACCTCTGATCTCAATGATCATTATTCTGGCAATCTTGGAGAAAGGCACCCTTGTTTCCTGTACCTCTTCATGACCTAATCCTCTCCAATCCCCCCCACCACCACCCAATTCTGTTAAATCTTCACCCCAATGACTCTCTGATATTTCTGCATTCTTCTGATTCCAGCATTTTGTATCTTTCCTGTATTTGGGCTACATCAGTCACTGTCCAGACCTTCAGCTCTGGAATTTCATCCCAATCATAGAATGTAGGATTCTGCAGCACAGAAACAAGCCCTTCAGCCCATCGTGTATGTGCCGACTATGACGGCAAATTTTACTATTCCCACCTGTCTGCATGGGATCTGTCTCACTCTGTTCCCTGTCTTTACACGTGTCTGTCTAAATGCCTCTTAAACATTACAATCATATCTGCTTCCACCACATTCCTATCAATCTCTGTCTAAAATAACTTGCCTCCTAAATCACTTTAAAGATTTAAAATTTCAATTTTCAAGTTTATATATCTGGCATGCATCGAGACATGCAGTGAAATGCATTGTTTGTGTCAACAACCAACATACCCAAGGGTGTTCTGGGGCCAACCCACAAGTCTCACTACATATTCTGATGCTAGCATAGCATACCCACAATGCTTGGCAGATTGACACAGAACACAACAAGCAGCAAAACAAGAACCCCAGCCTCCCCCCAAACTGCCTTTCAGATGTCCTCCAGTACTTAACATTTCCACTCTGGGGAAAAAGATACTGACTAATCTTCTGTCAGCAGTATCCTCAACCTCCAACACTGCAGAGAAAAAACAATGCAAGTTTGTCCAACCTCTGGGTGGGGGAGGCGACATTATTGCATAGTGGTTAGCATGACACTATTAAAGTGGCAGCAAGGGTCAGTTCCCACCATTTGTAACTTCTCCCTGTGACCGTGCGGATTTCCTCCAGGTGCTCTGGTTCCCACCCCCCGCCATTCCAAAAACATACAGGTTAGGGTTAGTAAGTTGCGGCATGCTACGTTGGCGTCGGAAGCATGACAACATTCGTGGGCTGCTCTCAACGCATCCTCGGACTGTGTTGGTCGTAAACACAAATGACACATTTCAATGTATGTTCTGGTGTACGTGTGATAAATAAAGCAAATCTTTCTTCCCTTTCTCTATTCCTTCTCTCCTTCCTTCTTACCCTTTAAACCAGACAACGTTGTGCTCTCTCCAAAGTTTCCACGGTATTGCAGTGAACTAGAACCACACACAGTACTCCAAATGAGCCTAATCAAAGTTTCATACAGCAGTAAATGAACTTGCCAACTTCTATACACAGTGCCCCATCTGATGAAAGTAAACATGATGTAAGCCTTCTTTACCACTCAGTTAACTTGCAAGTTCAATTTTATTGTCATCTGACTGTACGTACAGTATATCCAACCAAACAAAACGTTCCTCCACACCATGGTGCACCCACAATACACATATCGCACACAGCTCATAAAACGAATTATTACCACAAATAAGTTTAGAAACTATAATTCCAAATGCATGTGAAGTGTGCAGCTTGACTAAACAGTAAACAGCAAACAGTACAGGAAATAGTAAACAGCTCACTCTCCTAGTGACAAGACCTTGATGGTGGCAGGGTGAATATTTGTCACACAACTGAGGGAAGAAACTGTTACCTAGTCTGACAGTCCTAGTCCTGATGCTCGTGTACCTCTTTCCTGATGGTAGTGGGTCAAAGAGGTTGTGGGATAGGTGATAAGGATCTTTGACAATGCTTCGGGCTCTTTGTATACAAGTCTCCTGGTAAAACCTCAGCGGTTTTGCTGTGCCACTTCCTGGGAGCCATGGACGTGCACCTCAAGATTCATCTGTACATCAATGGTCCAAAGGTACTGCCATTTACTGTATAATTCACCCTTCTATTTGACCTCCCAAAGTGCAACATCTCACACTTGACCGGGTTAAACTCCATCCGAAATTTCTCCACCCAAATCTCCAAATGACCTATATCTAATTGTTTCCTTTCAATTCCACCAATTTTTGTATTGTCTCTGCTATTCCCTATTAATTTAGGATTTTTATCCTTTGACAGATTGTATCGGTGAGTTGGAGTCAAATTCACACTCAGTCACCACTTTATTAGGTATATCTATACACCAGCTCATTAATGCAAATATCAAATCAGACAATCGTGTGGCAGCATAGAAAAGGCATGTCAAAAGGGCAATGTTACAATAGTCAAGGAGGATTACAATATGCAGGTAGATTGGGAAAATCCCAACAGAGAGAATTTGTACAATATCTATGAGATAGTTTTTTAGAGCAGCTTGTGGTTGAGCCCACTAGGGCTTCAGCTAATCTGAATTGGGTGCTGTGCAGTGAACTGGATTTGATTAGGGAGCTTAAGGTGAAGAAACCCTTAGGAGTCAGTGATTATAATATGATAAAATTCACCCTGCAATTGACAGATAGAAGCTAAAGTCAGATGAATCAGTAAAATAGTGGATTAAAGGGAATTACAGAGGCATGAGAGTGGAGCTGGCCAAAGTTGATTGGAAGGGGACACTAGCAGGGATGACGGCAGAACAGCAATGGCTGGAGTTTCTGGGAGCAAATTGAAGGCATAGGATTGATACATTCCAAACAAGAAGTATTCTAAAGGCAGGATGACACAACCGTGACTGATAAGGGAAGTCAAAGCCAATATAAAAGCATAAAAGGAGGGTATATTATAGTGCAAAAATTAATGGGAAGTTTGAGTATTGGGAAACTTTTATAAACCAACAGAAGGCAACTAAAAAAAGCCATAAGGGGAGAAATGATAAAATATGAAGGTTAGCTAGCCAACAATATCAAAGAGGATACCAAAAAGTTTTTTTAGATATATAAAGAGTAAAAGTGAGGAGAGATTAGATGTTGGACCATTGGAAAATTATGCTGGAGAGGTTATAATGAGGGGGGAACAAGGAAATGGTGGATGAACTGAATAAATATTTTGCATCAGTCTTCACTGTGGAAGACACTAGCAGTATGCCAGAAGTTCAAGAGTGTCAGGCAGCAAAAGTGAGTGCATTTGCTATTACTAGGGAGAAGATTCTTGGGAAACTGAAAGGTCTGGAGATGGATGAGTCACATGGACCAGATGGACTACACCTCGGGGTACTGAAAGAAGTAGCTTAGGAGAATGTGGAGGCACATCACTAGATTCTGGAATGGTTCCAGAGGACTGGAAAATTGCTATTGTCACTCCATTCTTCAAGAAGGGAGGGAGGCAGAAGAAAGGAAATTATAGGTCAGTTAGCCAGACCTCAGTGGTTGAAAATATGTTGGAGTGGATTGTTAAGGATGAGGTCTCAGGGTACATCGAGGCACAAAATAAAATAAGCCAAAGTCAGCACAGTTTCCTGAAGGGAAATTCTTGCCTGACAAATCTGTTAGAATTATTAGAGGAAATAACAAGCAGGATAGACAGAGGAGAATCAGTGGATGCTGTGTACGTTGGATTTTCAGAAGGCTTTTGACAAGGTGCCACACAAGCCACTTAGTGTTACAGGAAAGATACTAGCATGGATAGAGCATTGACTGATTAACAGGAAGCAAAGAATGAGAATAAAGTAGCCTTTTCTGATTGGCTGACAATGTTCTGAAGGGTTGGCCATGTTTGAGAATGAGGCGGGTCGTGTTGAGGAGGCAGGGAGGCTGTAGAAGGACTTAGACAAATTAGCATAATGGACAAAAAAGAGGCAAGTGGAATACAATGGCGGCAAGTGTATATGTATGGTCATGCACTTTGGTAGAAGGAATAAAAGCATAGGTTATTTTCTAAATAGAGAGGAAATTCAAAAATCTGAGGTGCAAAAGGACTTGGGAGTCCTCATGCAAGATTCTGTAAAGGTTAACTTCCAAGTTGAGTCGATGGGTGAGGAAGGCAAATAAAATATGAACATTCATTTCGAGAGGACTAGAATATAAAAGCAAGGATGTAAAGCTGAGGCTTTATAGGGCATTGGTAAGGCCTCACTTGCAGTATGGTGAGCAGTTTTAGGCCCTTATTTGACATTGGAGAGAGTACAGAGGAGGTTGACAAGAATGATTCCGGGAATGAAAGGCTTATCATATGAGGAGTGATTTATGAATCTAAGCCTTATTTGCTGATATTTAGAAAAATCTGGTGGGGGTTGGGGTGGGATCTTATTGAAAGGCCTAGATAGTGTGGATGTGGAAAGGATGTGGACGTTGGGTGAGTCCAATATCAGAGAACGCAACCTCAGAATAGGGGGGTGTCCGTTTAGAACAGAGTTGAGGAGGAATTTCTTTAGCCAGAGAGTGGTGAATCTGTTGAATTCATTGCCACTGGCAGCTGTGGATCCAGATCAATGAATGTATTTAAGGTGGAAGTTGATAGGTTCTTGATGAGTCCGGGCATAAAAGATTACGGGAAGAATCCAGGAGAATGGAGTTGAGGAGGAAAAGGATCATCCATGACGAAATGGCAGAGCAGACATGATGGGATGAATGGCCTAATTCTGTTCCTGTGTCTTATGGGCTTATGGTCTTTGACAGTGTAATGACTGTTTGTACCAGATGAGGTGGTTAGAGTATCTCAGAAGCTGCTGATATCCTGGGATTTTCAAGCACAACAGTCTCGAGTGTTTACGGATCATGGTGCAAAAAACAAAAAACATCCAGTGAGTAATCATTCTGTAGGTGAAAATACCTTGTTGATGACAGAGGTCAGAGGAGACTGGTTCAAGCTTACAGGAGGTTGACAGTAATTCAAATAGCCACATATTACAACAGTGGTATGAAGAAGAGAAATTCTGAACACACAACACGGTGAACCTTCGAAATCACTGAACTCCTGGTTGACCACTGCAGGGAGTGTACGGTGGGGGAGTAGAACCTTTGATGGCATTGTATGTTACAAGATCGCATCTTTTACTAGTTATACATGAGGCAATATCTTTTTCATTGCATTGTGTTTTCAGCACTGAGATGCCTTAACCATTTTTTCTTCAGTGAGTACCTTTGTCAAGTTCAAACAACAGGAATTCTGCAGATGCTGGAAATTCAAGCAACATACATCAAAGTTGCTGGTGAACGCAGCAGGCCAAGCAGCATCTATAGGAAGAGGCGCAGTCGACGTTTCAGGCCGAGACCCTTCGCCAGGACTAACTGAAGGAAGAGTGAGTAAGGGATTTGAAAGCTGGAGGGGGAGGGGGAGATGCAAAATGATAGGAGAAGACAGGAGGGGGAGGGATAGAGCCAAGAGCTGGACAGGTGATAGGCAAAAGGGGATACGAGAGGATCATGGGACAGGAGGCCTAGGGAGAAAGACGGGGGGGGGGGACCCAGAGGATGGGCAAGAGGTATATTCAGAGGGACAGAGGGAGAAAAAGGAGAGTGAGAGAAAGAATGTGTGCATAAAAATGAGTAACAGCTGGGATACGAGGGGGAGGTGGGGCCTAGCGGAAGTTAGAGAAGTCAATGTTCATGCCATCAGGTTGGAGGCTACCCAGACGGAATATAAGGTGTTGTTCCTCCAACCTGAGTGTGGCTTCATCTTTACAGTAGAGGAGGCCGTGGATAGACATGTCAGAATGGGAATGGGATGTGGAATTAAAATGTGTGGCCACTGGGAGATCCTGCTTTCTCTGGCGGACAGAGCGTAGATGTTCAGCAAAGCGGTCTCCCAGTCTGCGTCGGGTCTCACCAATATATAAAAGGCCACATCGGGAGCACCGGACGCAGTATATCACCCCAGTCGACTCACAGGTGAAGTGATGCCTCACCTGGAAGGACTGTTTGGGGCCCTGAATGGTGGTAAGGGAGGAAGTGTAAGGGCATGTGTAGCACTTGTTCCGCTTACACGGATAAGTGCCAGGAGGGAGATCAGTGGGGAGGGATGGGGGGGACGAATGGACAAGGGAGTTGTGTAGGGAGCGATCCCTGCGGAATGCAGAGAGAGGGGGGGAGGGAAAGATGTGCTTAGTGGTGGGATCCCGTTGGAGGTGGCGGAAGTTAGGAGAATAATATGTTGGACCCGGAGGCTGGTGGGGTGGTAGGTGAGGACCAGGGGAACCCTATTCCTAGTGGGGTGGTGGGAGGATGGAGTGAGAGCAGATGTACGTGAAATGGAGGAGATGCGTTTAAGAGCAGAGTTGATAGTGGAGGAAGGGAAGCCCCTTTCTTTAAAAAATGAAGAGATCTCCCTCATCCTAGAATGAAAAGCCTCATCCTGAGAGCAGATGCAGCGGAGACGGAGGAATTGCGAGAAGGGGATGGCGTTTTTGCAAGAGACAGGGTGAGAAGAGGAATAGTCCAGATAGCTGTGAGAGTCAGTAGGCTTATAGTAGATATCAGTGGATAAGCTGTCTCCAGAGACAGAGACAGAAAGATCTAGAAAGGGGAGGGAGGTGTCGGAAATAGACCAGGTAAACTTGAGGGCAGGGTGAAAGTTGGAGGCAAAGTTAATAAAGTCAACGAGTTCTGCATGCGTGCAGGAAGCAGCGCCAATGTAGTCGTCGATATAGCGAAGGAAAAGTGGGGGACAGATACCAGAATAGGCACGGAACATAGATTGTTCCACAAACCCAACAAAAAGGCAGGCATAGCTAGGACCCATACGGGTGCCCATAGCTACACCTTTAGTTTGGAGGAAATGGGAGGAGCAAAGGAGAAATTATTAAGAGTAAGGACTAATTCCGCTAGACGGAGCAGAGTGGTGGTAGAGGGGAACTGATTAGGTCTGGAATCCAAAAAGAAGCTTAGAGCTTTGAGACCTTCCTGATGGGGGATGGAAGTATATAAGGACTGGACATCCATGGTGAAAATAAAGCGGTGGGGGCCAGGGAACTTAAAATCATCGAAAAGTTTAAGAGCGTGAGAAGTGTCACGAACATAGGTCGGAAGGGATTGAACAAGGGGTGATAAAACAGTGTCGAGGTATGCAGAAACGAGTTCCTTTGCTCCATCTGCAACAGGTAGGAATTCCCGATGGCCAGCCATTTTAATTCCACTCCTTATTCCCATTCCGACTTGTTGGCCATAGCCTCCTCTATTACTATGATGATAACTTTCTCGGGTTAGAGGAGCAACTCCTCATATTCCGTCTAGGTAGCCTCCAACCTAACAGCGTGAACAGAGATTTCTTTAACTTCCTGTAATTTCTCCCCCTCCCTCTTCTCTTATTTCTCATTCCGGCTCCCCCTTACCTCTTCTCTTTTCCTGCACCTGCCTTTCACCTTCCTCTGGTGCCCCTCCTCCTTCCCTTTCTTCCATGGTCCTCTCCTCTCCTATCAGATTCCTTCTTCTTCAGCCCTTTACCTTTTCCACCTATCACCTCCCAGCTTCTCACTTCATCCTCCTTTCCCCCTCACCTATAGCTTCCCCTCCCACCATCTTCTAATTCTGGCTTCTTCTCCCATGGTTTCCATTCCTGACGAAGGGTCTCAGCCTGAAAAGTCAGCTCTTTATTCCTTCCCATAGATTCTGCCTGACCTGCTGTGTTCCTTCAGCATTTTGTGTGTGTTTCCCTTAATGACTCTTACAGCTCAGTGTGATGGCAGAGCATTATACAATCATTTTGTGAAATGTGCAGCGGAATTTTACTGAAACATAATAACGGTATTTTCATATGTCTCAAAGAAAGGTTAATTTCTGAAGTCCCATATTTAGACATAATTCCCCTTCTGTTGACCCGCTGCAACAGTATGGATTTATAAGTATCAGCTGCCTTTCTTACAACTAATCCACATAATTAATCTCTTTGCCAAGACCTTGGCAGGCTATTCATTCGTGGCATCACTGACCTTCTGTCTGTGCACAGGCGGTTTCCACCAGGCGCCACGTGAGACGAATTGCAAGGAAACATTTCACTTCTTCCCCAGCTGAGCTTTGATAGTTCCACCATCCACGCTGGCTGAGATGAGCCAACAATGTACAGGTCAGCAAAGCGATCTACTGCGCTTTTGTCCCATGATGACTGACAATTATGCTACCGGGCAATCTCGGTAAACTTTAACCTTAACACTCAGCATTTCACAAGAGTATACAATCAATATGTCTAGTTTTTCAATGTCTATTTTATCTTTTTTCCAGTGCAATTCCATTTGTTTTTAATTTTTTTATGTCATGAAATTAATTACAAAAAGAAGTATAAAGTCAGGAGAGAAACTGAATCCATTGACAGTTCTTTATATGTGCTTATACTCTCAGTAGCCACTTTATTAGGTACCTCATGTTTGTGATCTTCTGCTGCTGTATCCCATCTACTTCAAGGTTCGACACCACTATAGTAACACATGGTTATTTGAGATACAGTCACCACCCTGTCAGCTTGAGCCATTCTCCTCTGACCTCTCTCATTAACGAGGTACTTTTGCCCCCAGAACTGCTACTCATTAGATTTTTTTTTGTTTATCGCACTATTCTTTGTAAACTCTAGAGACCGTTGTGTGTGAAAATCCCAGGAGATCAGCAGTTTCGGAGACACTCAAACCACCCTGTCTGGCACCAACAATCATTTCATGGTCAAAGTCACTTAGATCACATTTCTTCTCCATTTGCGTATTTGGTCTGAAGAATAACTAAACCTCTTGACAATATCTGCATGCTGTTATGCACTGAGTTGCAGCCACATGATTTGCTGATTAGCGAGCAGGTGTACAGGTGTACCCGATAAACTGGCCACTGAGTGGACATGCACAGTACAAAGTAACGTCTCAAGGAAACCATATCATAAACCACATTGACCATGTATCTTGAAGTCCTAAAGAAAGGACACAGAGGTGGCGACGCAGAGGACATGGAGAAGTGGGAGGGAAAGGTTGGGGAAAAATACAAGGGTGTGGCTGGTGTCTGGAAAGTGAATCAAAGAATTTGCACTAGGGCAGTAAAGCTCCTTTATCAGAATGAGGGGTGCAGAGATAAAGACCATAAAGTGTAGGAGTAGAATTAGGCCACTCAGATTTATTACTCCATTCATTTATTATTCCCTCTCAACTCCATTCTCCTGCCTTTTTCTCGGAACATTTGACACCCTCACTAATCAACAACCTCTCCACCTCCTCTTTAAATATACCCAATGACTTGGCCTCCACGGTCATCTGAGGCAAGGAGCTCCACAGACTCATCACCCTCTGGCTAAAGAAGTTCCTCCTCATCTATGTTATAAAGTGACATCCTTCTATTCTGAGGCAGTACCCTCAGGTTCTAGACTCTCCCACCATTTGAAACATTCTCTCCACATCCACTCAATCTAGGCCTTTCAACAAACAAAACAAGCATCTCTTAATCTTAGCACAGAAAGGAGGAGGAATTACAAATTCAAAATTACCTACATAGTAACGGTGGACATCACAGACAACAGCACAGAGCTTTTTCACCTCTGCAGTTTGTAACTCTTTAAAAACAAGTCAACTTAAAGTGCAATAAGATCTTGATTAGATATACCATATCTAGGGTCCATGTTGTCCACTTTGATGGATCCTTTTTGAAAAGACCTATTGCTTTTCATGGGCAAAGACAGTCAATCATTTCTGGGACTAAATATAGCCTCAGGTTCTTTAAGAAGGCATAATGTGCCGACCCATTGTAAAAATGTTTTTTTCTCCTCAATCAAATTATTCCATTGAAACACTGAGTAAATGAACTTTTAATTGGTCTCCCCATATAGATGTTAGTCAGTTTCAGTGAATTTCAAAATCTTTTCTTTATCCCATGGGGGCCACTTTAGTTCAGAAAAGTCTGGCTTTCCTTCAGCTGATAACATGATGTTAGTACTCAAAGGCATCACAGTTTCTCCCAAGCTTTGATTGAAGTTGACTCCAAAACACCAGCTTCACATTTGATTGATGTCATTTTTATTTGCAACTGCCCACATTTTGTTTGAAGTCCTTAATTTCTCCCGCCCTTAATCCTGTATGGTCCCAGAGTTCCTTTGCACATGAATTATTTACCAGTGTACAACAACTAACATCAGAGAAAGAAAAAAATGAGTTGACTTGAAACATAGCATCTTGTACTGTTGGGAATATGACCTATAATTTCATCAGCTTTGATGTGGAAAGAAAAATTCAGGATGAAAATACAAGGGGTACCGGTCAAAGCGGATCTTCAGGTCTGCAAGTTTGCTAGCTGCTAATTGGCTTCTGGATTTGGATGTTAGCACAGATTTGGCAAGTTATCTAAAACTTCAACAAACTCCTACAGGTGCACAATGGAAAGTATCCTGACTGGTTGTGTCATAGCCTGGTATGGAAACATCAGCGCCCAAGAATGGAAAAGCCTTCAAAAAGTGATGGATACAGCCCAATCCATCACGGGATAAGCCCTCCCCACCATTGTGCCCATCTACAAGAACCAAATTCTGGTTCCCTTTATCACCCATTTCTTCCCCTTGCCTGCACTCTGGTTCCCTTCCTCCCTTCCCTTTCTTCTACAGCATACTGCCTTCTTCTATCAGATTCCTCCTTCTTCAGCCCCTTACATTTTCCACCTATCACCTCCCAACTTCTTACTTTATTCGCCCTCCTCCACCCACCCACCTTCCCCCTCACCTATCACCTGCCTGCTTGTACTTCTCCCTCTGTCCATCTTTGTAGTTTGGCTTCTGACCCCTTCCTTTCCAGACCAAATGAAGGGTCTTGGCCTGAAACGTTGACTGCTTATTTCCCTCCATCCCCCAACCTGCTGAGGCCCTCCACCATTTTGTATGTCATTCTCAAGACTGTTAGCAGATCTTTTTTTTTGAAATATGTTAACATACAATTTTGGGTAGGGAGGACCTGCGGAAAAAGGATAAAAAGGAGGTAATATTTCAGCTCAGCATCATTTCTACTTCATTAACTCTTTTTCTTTCAGCTCAGATGCTGTCTAACTTGTTTTCACACTTCAGTCAGATTTCCATCATCAGCAGTGTTTTACTTTTTGGAAAATTATAGTTCAAATTTGATGGGCTGGAGATAGCAAATACAAATATGGTGATGTAAGATACCAGCTTCTATGTATGGTCATGTTATAGATGATCCTATGGGTAGACCAATTGCTGACTGGCTCAGAGCAGTTCATCTGTAGTTTTAATTCTCTTCCCAACTCCCACTGATCTACTTGTCCCCAGCTACACTATTCCTATTAACCTTCAAGGACCAGAACTGACAAAAAGTCATCAACTTAAAATGTTAACTCAGTTTCCATCTCTAAGGCTCACCTTCTGCAGAACTCGATAGAACTTGAAGCATTAAAAATTCAAAGTAATTTTATTATCAAAGTACGTACTGTATATGTCACCATATACTACCTCATGATTCATTTTCTTGCAGGTGCTTACAAGAAAATGAAAGAAACACAATAGAACTTATAAAAAACCATGCATAACCAAGATTGACAAACAACCAATGTGCAAAAAACATAAATCATGCAAGTAAATAAATAATACTGAGAACATGAGTTGCAGAATCCTTGGAAGTGAGTCTATAGCAAAGGGTCCCAGCCTGAGATCCACGGTCACCTTGCCTAATGGTATTGTTCCACGGCATAAAAAAGGTTGGGAGCTCCTGGTCTATGGGTTGTGGAATAAGTTCAGCATTGAGGTGAGTGAAGTTATCCACGATAAACTGACTCCACAGTCTGTCTTGAATTCGAATTCAACTTCACATTAACATACACAGTCAGAATTGCATTCACTAGGAAGCTCCATGTGGCTAATGGTAATGTCACGTGACCAGCAACAATGAATATCAAATTGAGACAGGTTATATTAAACAAACACAAACATTTATTGAACTCTGCTCAACAATAGCGGAAAATATATTCAAACGACTAACTTAACCGGAAGTTAACTGCTATATGGCAACTCTGGAACAGTTCTTTAAAGGGTAAATGTGAAAACAGTTCTTAAAGTGGTAAATTCGAACACAGTTCTTAGAATGGTAAATTCAAAAGTCCAAGAGATTTATACAGTCAATTAGGAGAGACTTTCCTGAAGTAAAGATTTCCTCGAAGACGTGACATTACTGCTGATCCCAGCCGGAACCTGCCTTGTCCGCAGGATTCACAATGACGGAAATAAAACGGTTTAAAAGAACTGACCTTTTCCTCTGGAGAATAGACACTGCACAACCTTTCCTACTTTAGCAGAGGTTATCTCATGCAGGTCACTGCTTCTTGAAGGAAGATTCAATAAAGGTCGATCCTCTCCAAAACCGCCAAACGATATCAGCTTTACTTGACTCGGTGAATTCCTGTACTTTCGTAAGGTCTTCACTTTCCAATACTATTTACAATAGAAAGTAGAAAACCACTTTAAAACAAAACTGCGTCATAAGACGAATACGCAGCAATACGAAGTAACTAACACAAAACTAAACTGAAAACTAACTGCGTCACACCAGGGGTCTCCTTTATATACCTGTTGAGAACAGGTCATCATGTGACCTCACTGGTGGGAAAATTACATCATGTGACAGCCGCAAAACCATTACATCATCCTCATGAGATAGTCACAAGGTATGTAAAAGTAAAAAAGTTTTAAGGTCTAGACACAAGAGACTGCAGATGCTGGAATCAAGAGACAAAAATGAAACATCTGGCAACATCTGTAGAGGGAATTGGACTGTTGCCATTTTGGGTCAAGATCCTTCATCGTTCCAGCCCAGATGAATTGCCTCAACCTGGTGCCAACTACCAAGTTAACCCTCACACCCACCCCACCTCCTTAGAGGTCACCTGATCTACTAGGCTCATAGAGCCATAGAGCGCAGCTGTAAAACCTCTGGCCAATCTAGTCCATGCCAATGGTTCTACTCTCACGCCACCTTCTGAGGGAAGAAGTTTGCTCCCAGGTTCTCCTTAAATATTTCACCTTCACCCTTAACCTATGACCTCTAGTCAAGTCTCACCCAAACTTCTTCCATTTACAGTTTCTAAACCTCTCATAAATATGTACACCTCTATCAATTCTTCCATCATTCTTCTACACTCCAGAGGAATAAAGTCCCCACCTATTCAACCTATCTCTAAAGCTCAGGTCTTCAAGTCCCAGCAATATCCTTGTAATTTTCTCTGTACTGTTAATTTGACTGAATTCTTTCCTATAGGTAGGTGACCAGAACTGCACACAATACTCCAAATCTGGTCTCACCAACATATTATACAATTTCAACATAACATGCCAGCTCCCTGTACTCCACATTCTGATTTACGATGGCCAATGTGCCAAAAGCTCTTTTTACGACCCTACCTACCTGTGACACAACCTTCAAGGAATTATGGATCTGTGTTCCCAGTTCCCTCTGTTCTACTGCTCTCCTCGGTGCCGAATGTTCACCGTGCATGTTGTAACCTGGTTTGTCCTTCGAAAGTACAACACCTCACACTTTCCTGTAAGTTCCTCCAGCATTTCGTATGTTGCTCCAGCTACCACCATCTGCGGTCTTTCGTGTCTCCAAACACAAGAGCTTCTACAGGTGCTTGAAATCTACAGTAGCACACAGAAAAATGCCAGATAAAATTTAGCAGGTCAGGCAGCATCAATGGAGAAGAATAAACAGTCGATGTTTCTGGCCAAGACATTTCATCAGGACTGGAAAGGTAGGGGGAAAAAGCTGGGATAAGAAGGAGGGGAAGAATTATGAGCTGACAGGTGATTGGTGAAGCCAGGTGAAGGAGAAGAAATATGGTATGAACATTGATTTCTATAACTTCCGGTAATTTCTGCCCCATTTCCATTCCCCCCATTTTGGTTCCCCTCTTATCCCTTGTCTTCTCCTCACCTGCCTAAAACCTCACACTGGTGCCCCTCTCCTTCCATCCACTCTCCTCCTATGAGATCCCCTTATCCTTTCTCCGATCACCTTGATGTTCCTCACTTCATCTTCCTATCCCAACCACCTGCCCTCTCCCTCCGGCAGTTCTTGCATCTCCAGCTCAGTGCTGATGGCTGCCAGGGTATCTGTGGCTCCTCCGCTCAGAGAGTATGGACTGAGATGTGATGTTACTGCAGCCTCCTGCCACTCCCCAGTTTGGCCCTGTCTGGTATTACCATGGCAATATATTTCTCACAACCTAGTAGCCGTTTACCTTCAGTCAAATGCATTTAATACAGAACTCTCTGTGCAAGGTCCAGCGGTGACAATGTGTGAATTGTAATATGAGTCAGAAAAATTACAGTAATGCTATTACTCATAAACCACTTGAGAACATTTTTTTTCCTGATCAATAGCAGTAAACACACAATACATCAGAGACTATGCCTGATACACAGCGTTAGAAATGCAGTTCCATTGAAATCAAGGCTCTCGGTTAACATTAACATCAGATATTACATAGAAAACATAGAAACATAGAAAATAGGTGCAGGAGTAGGCCATTCGGCCCTTCGAGCCTGCACCGCCATTTATTATGATCATGGCTGATATTGCAACACAGTAAGCAAGGGGTGGGAGGGTTTGGGCAGGAAAACATTGAACTTTATTGAAAGGTGAAGCAGGTTTGAGAAACCACAGCCTCCCACCCTGTGTCTGTGCTCACTGTCCTGGCCGGCTGATCTTGCTGCTGCCTCTACAACCAGCAAAGTTGCCACTGGAATTCAGCCCAGGCTTACTTCCAGTAAACTCCTCACCAACACCAAAGCAAGGATATAAGGATCTACCTCCTCCCTGATGGTAGTAATGCAAGGAGGACATGTTGTGGACTGTGAGGTTCTTTAATGATGCATGCTGTCTCCTAGAGGTACTGCCTCTTGAAGATGCTCTCGATAGTGAGGAGGGTAGTGAATGGATGTGGATCGAGCTGGCCAAGCCTACAACCGTCTGCATCCTCATTCGATCCTGCGCATTGGAACCTCCATATCAAACAGTGAGTCAGAATGCTTTTGCTGCTAATCTATAGAAATTCTGAATTCCCCCAAGTTAATTTTCTCACTAACTGCACAGACAAAATGCTGGAGGAAATCAAAAGGTTCTGTTGAAGGAACTCAGAATGAAACTTCAACTCTATTCCTCTCCATAGATGCTGCTGAACTTGCTGAGTTCCTCCAGCATTGTGTGTGTGTGTTGCTCTAGATTTCCAGCCTCTGCAGAATTGCTTATGCCTATAATTTCCTCAGTAAAAATCTTGTACTTCCCACTCTCCTTTAAATTGTTCCCTAAAATATTTAGGCTACACATAGTTAATACGAAAATGGGATTGCTCTGGGAGTTGGCAGAGAGCTAATGATTCCTGCCCTCTCATATTTTTAAGACCTGGAATACCTGCAGCAAACAGTTCAAGGGATTGAAAAGCAGCCATCAAGCTGTGTCCAAAGCCTCCAAATTTACTGTCAGGACAAGAGAACTAATATCATTTTCCTCTCCCACACCAAAGTAAGAATGTAATGCTGAGGCTTTATAAGGCATTAGTCAGACCACACAGAGTACTGTGAGCAGTTTTAGGCTGCTTATCTGGCAATGGATAGGGTCCAGAGGAGGTTTAAGAGAATGATCCTGGAAATGAATCCAGAAGACTATGGACCTCCATGAATCCACTCCACCACGTAACCCAGCCGCTAACAATCATGATCCACAACTCCATCATTGAAAACATAGAATAATACAGACTGAGGGATAATAACTATTCCTGAACCTGGTGGTATTTTCTTATACTTCCTTCCTGATGGCAGCAGCAAGAAGAGAGCATGTCCTCGGTGGTGGGGGTCCTGATGATGGGTGCTGCTTTCCTGCGACAATGTTTCATGTCGATGCGCTCGGTGGTGGAGAGGGCTTTACACATGACGTAAGGTAGGAAAGCCATATCCACTACTTTTTGTAAGATTTTCCGTTCAAGGTCATTAATGTTTCCATACCAGGCTATGATGCACCCAGTCATTATATTCTCCACCACACATCTGTTGTCAAAGTTTGTCAAAGTTTTAGATGTCATGCCGAATGTTCACAAACATCTTAGGAAGTGGAGGTGCTGCCGTGCTTTCTTCATGATTGCCCTTATCTGCCGGGCCCAGGCCAGGTCCTCCAAAATGATAACCCTGAGGAATTTAAAGTTGCTGACTCTCTCCATAAGGTCCGGCTCATGGACCTCTGGCTCCCTCCTCCTGACATCAATAATCAGCTCGTTGGTCTTGCTGAGATTGAGTAAGAAGTTGCAGTTATGGCACCACTCAGCCTGATTTTCAATCTCCCCCCATATGCTGATTCATCACCACCTCTGATTTGGCCTGTGGCAGTGGTGTATTCAGCACACTATAGTCCCTGTTACTAAGGAGAAGGTGCTTTGGAAACTGAAAGGTCGGAGGACTGATAAGTAACCTGGACCAAATGGACTGCACCCCATGGTTCTGATAGAGGTAGCTGAAGAGATTGTGGAGGCGTTAATATTTAGATAGATATCTCATTGATCCCAAAGGAAATTACAGTGCCACAGTAGCATTCCAAGTGCACAGATATACAAATACAGTATGCAAATATTAGAAGAGAAGTAAGAAAGAATAAAAAATAAGTTACTTCAAACAGTCTAACAGGAAGGAGTCATCACTTTCCCGGCTGTATGTTGACTCATTATAGTGCCTAATGGCCGAGGCTAAGAATGACCTCATAAAATGCTGTTTGTAGCAGCACGGTTGTCTTAGTTTAATAGTGATCTTTAAAGAATCACTAGAGTCAGAGATGGTTCCAGAGGATTGGAAAATTACAATGTCACCCCACTCTTTAAAAAGGGAGAAAGGCAAAAGACAGGAAATAGTAGGCCAGTTAGCCTGTCTTCAGTGGTTGGCATTATGCTGGAGTCCATTTTTATGGGTGAGGTTTCAGGTTACTGGGAGAAACACGATAAAATAGGCCGGCCAGCATAGTTTCCTTAATGGGAGATTTTGCCCGACAAATTAGCTGGAATTCTTTGAGAAAGTAACAAGTAGGATAGACAAAGAAGAGTCAGTGAATGTGTCCTTGGATTTTCAGAAGACCTTTGTCAAGGTGTCACACATGAGGCTGTTTAACAAGATGGAAGTTCTTGGTATTGCAGAAAAGTACTTGCAAGATTGGCTGACTGGCAAGAAGTATAGCATTACGTTTACCGAGTGTCATGCAAACATCAGGACATCCCAAGCCACTTCACAAATCTTTTTATATGTTGTCATTAATAACTGAAAAATCTTCAAAATTCAAACTTAAAAGTAAATTTATTATCAAAGTACATAAGGTACGTATGTACTACCCTGAGATTCGTTTTCTTGCAGGCATTCACAGTAGAACAAAGACGTACAATAGAATCAATGAAAAGCTACACACAAAGACTGACAAGCAATGTGCAAAGTAAAACAAACTGCAAATGCAAACAAATAACTAGCAGATAATAAGTAAATAATCAAATAAATTGAGAGCAAATAATTCATGCATAGATTAATTAATTAATAGGTAATACTGAGAACAGGAGTTGAAGAGTCCTTCAAAGTGAGTCCATAGGATGTGTTCAGTGATCAGCTCAATGTTGTGGTGAGTGAAGTAGTCTGTGCTAGTTCAGGAGCCACTTAGCCTTCAAAACAGACATCCAACAGCTAATTCTAAAGATTTAGGAAGAATACAAGCAATCCAGAAGATTGTTTTAAATTTAATTATGAGGAGTATTTATTTATTTATTAAAATACAGCGTGGTGTAGACTCCTCCTGCCGTTCAAGCCATGCTGCCCTGCAACCCCCAATTTAATCTGAGCCTAATTACAACAACCAGTTAACCTACCAACTGCTATGTCTTTGCACTGTGGGAAAATACTGGTGCACATGGAGGAAAACCATGCTGTCATGGAGAAAACGGACAAACTCCTTACATGTAGCAGTGGGAATTGAACCCTGGTCGCCTGCACTGTAAAGTGTTGCACTAACTACTACACTACTGTGTCACCCATTGCAAGATCAAGTCAGTAAATGGTAAATACTGGGGCCTTTCTCAACCAATTAATGATCCGTACAGAGAAATTTCCGTATAAGAGAATGGTAGACTGATTACAAACCTAAATGTATATTGCAAAACAATCACATAAAGGTCCTCTTAGCTGGAATGTGAACCAATGAGGGAGAAAAAACTCAAGATATATTTACAGCATCATCCTGCCAATGGAATGTTGGCTGAGATTACTCCAACTGAAATCCACCCAATGCCTTAAGCACCAGCAGCATCAATCTTATTGATTGGTAGTTTAAGTAAGACATTTGTCTTACTTAGAAAAGTCACAGCCTGCTGTTTCCCTGATAAATCATAAAATTAAAGGTCTGTTTTGTAAACTATTCAGGCGCAGAACCTGATGAAATCCTAAACCTGACCATTTTAGGACTTTTAAAAATGCAAACACAAGGAAATCTGCAGATGCTGGAATTTCAAGCAACACACACAAAAAGTGCTGGTGAACGCAGCAGGCCAGGAAGCATCTCTAGGAAGAGGTACAGTCAATGTTTCAGGCCGAGACCCTTCGTTAGAATTGGAGGTGAGAAACTCAAAGGGTCATATACACAAGGTGGCTACGGCAGCAGGTCAGAGGCTTAAGAATCCTGTTATGATTCCTAGCCACCATCTACAAGTCAGGAATACAATGGAGCACTCCCCACTTGCCCTGATGAGCACAGCTTCAACAACACTCAAGAAGCTCAACACCATACAGGACATAGCAGCCCACTCGATAGGAATCTCATCCTCAACTACCCACTCCACCACCGATGCACACTAGCAGCAGCTTCAAAATCAGATTCATTTACTTATCGCATGCACATCTGAACGTATAGTGAGATATGTCATTTGAATTATTATCAGGCAACATAACCCAGGGATGTGCTGGGGATGGCCCACAAGTGTCGGCACACATTCCAGCGTAGGCCCACAATGTTCAGCAGAGCAACACAAGCAAAAACAACAACGAACAACAACACAACAACAGCAACAAAACAAACCCCTTTCCTCCCACTCACTCACACATACTGACAGGCCTCTATCCCTACACCAGGCTGCCTCCTCGGGACCTGACTCCCAGACATGCAGGCGTTGAGCCTGGACTCGTAAACTACTGGATACGTTGACTCCGGTGCTTCAGGGCCTCGACTTCTAGACTAACCGTCTTCCATATTCAACCTTCAGGCTCCGACCTCTGGTATCGATCCCAGGACTCGCCAGGCCTTGAACTCTGGAGTCACACTGACCTCTGATCCCGAGAATCACTGCCCTGTTGTTTGTACTTTCTACAGGATGCAGTGCAGGATTTTACAGAAACTCCTTAGACAACACTTTCCCGACCCATACCAGCTAGAAGAACAACAGCACCAAAAGCATGGGAGCACTATCCTTTAGAAGACGTCCTCCAAGGTGCTGTCTTCTTGCTGCTGCCAGGAACGGTTATTACCCTTCAATCATCAGGCTCTTGAACCAGCATAGAAAAGGGTGGTTGTAGATAATTCGTACTCTGCATGGAGGATGGTGACCAGTGGTGTTCTGCAGAGATCTGTTCTGGGACCCTTCCTCTTTATGATTTTTATAAATGACCTGGATGAGGAAGTACAAGGGTGGGTTAGTAAGCTTGCCGATAACACAAAAGTTGAGGGTGTTGTGGATAGTCTGGAGGGTTGCCAGAGGTTACAGTGGGACATCGATAGGATGCAGAACTGGGCTGAGAAGTGGCAAATGGAGTTCAGCCCAGATAAGTGTGAAATGGTTCATTTGGATAGGTCATATTTGAAGACAGAATATAATATTAATGGTAAGACTCTTGGCAGTGTGGAAGATCAGTGAGATCTTGGGGTCTGTGACCATATGACACTCAAAGCTGCTGCGCAGGTTGACAGTGTCATTAAGAAGGCATATGGTGTGATGGAATTCATCAGCCGTGGGGTAAAGCTATATAAGACCTTAGTTAGACCCCACTTGGAGTACTGTGCTCAGTTCTGGTCACCTCACTACAGGAAGGATGTGGAAGCCATAGAAAGGGTGCAGAGGAGATTTACAAGGATGTTGCCTGGATTGGGGAGCATGCCTCATAAGAATAGGTTGAGTGAACTTGGTCTTTTCTCCTTGGAGCGCAGAGGATGAGAGGTGACCTGATAGAGGTGTATAAGATGATGAGAGGCATTGATCATGTGGATAGTCAAAGGATTTTTCCCAGGGCTGAAATGGCTAACTCAGAGGGGCATAGTTTTAAAGTACTTGTTTTTTTACACAGAGAGTGGTGGGTGTGTGACCATAAGACCATAAGATATAGGAGCAGAAGTAGGCCATTTGGCCCACCGAGTCTGTTCTGCCATTCAATCATGGGCTGATCCAATTCTTCCAGTCATCCCCACTCCCCTGCTTTCACCCCATACCCTTTGATACCCTGGCTAATCAAGAACCTATCTATCTCTGTCTTAAATACACCCAATGACCAATGACTTGGTCTCCACAGCTGCTCGTGGCAACAGGTTCCGCAGATTTACCACCCTCTGACTAAAGTAATTTCTCCGCATCTCCATTCTAAAAGGATGTCCTTCAATCCTGAAGTTGTGCCCTCTTGTCCTAGAATCCTCTACCACGGGAAGTAACTTTGCCATATCTAATCTGTTCAGGCCTTTTAACATTCGGAATGTTTCTATGAGATACCCCCTCATCCTCCTGAACTCTAAGGAATACAGCCCAAGGGCTGCCAGACGTTCCTCATTCCTGCAGTTTCTTTCATTCCTTTCATTCCTGGAATCATTCTCGTGAATCTTCTCTGAACCCTCTCCTTTCTAAAACTGCACACAATACTCCAAGTGTGGTCTCACGAGTGCTTTATAGAGCCTCTTCACCACCAACTCAACCTGGAGGTTAACCTTTAGGGTATCTTGCACAAGGACTCCTAAGTCCCTTTGCATCTCTGCATTTTGAATTCTCTCCCCATCTAAATAATAGTCTGCCCGTTTACTTCTTCCATCAAAGTGCATGACCATACACTTTCCAACATTGTATTTCATTTGCCACTTCTTTTCCCGTTCCCCTAAACTATCTAAGTCTCTCTGCAGGCTCTCTATTTCCTCAACACTACCTGCTCCTCCACCTATCTTTGTGGAATGCACTACCAGCAACAGTGGTAGAGGTGGATACAAAAGGGTCCCTAAACAGACTCTTAGAAAGGTACATGAACCTTAGAAAAACAGAGGGCTATGTGGTATGGAAATTCTAGGCAGTTTCTGGAGTAGGTTACACGGTCGGCACAATATTGTGGGCCGAAGGGCCAGTAATGTGCTGCAGATTTCTACGATTCTATGATTCTATTGTTATAGTACTCAAGAAGAAGGATGCTTATGTGAGAATGTTGTTCTTGGACTACAGTTCAGCATTCAACAACATAATTCCCTCCAGGCTCGACAAGAAGCTCAGAGACCTCAGCCTTCACCCTGCCTTGTGTAGCTGGATCCTGGACTTCCTGTCAGATTCCTCACCTCTGCCCCTCTGACCCTCAACATAGGTGCCCCTCAGGGCTATGTTCTAAGCCCCCTCCTTTACCCTCTGTATACCCATGACTGTGTAACCACCCTCAGCTCCAATCTGCTAATTAAATTTGCTGATGATACAATATTGATTAGCCTAATCTCAAATAATAACAAGGGAGACTACAGAGAAGAAGTAATCACCCTGACACAGTGGTGTCAAAAAAAACAACTTCTCCCTCAATGTTGCAAAAACAAAGGAGCTGGTTGTGGACTACAGGAGGAATGGAGACAGAATAATCTCTATTGATATCAATGGATCTGGGGTTGAGAGGGTGAACAGCTTTAAGTTCCTCGCCACACACATCACTGAGGATCTCATGTGGTCTGTACACACCAGCTGTGTAGTGAAAAAAGCACAACAGCGCCTCTTTCACCTCAGACAGTTGAAGAAGTTTGGTATGGGCCCCCAGATCCTCAGAACTTCCTATAGAGGCACAATTGAGAGCATCTTGACTGGCTGCATCACTGCCTGGTATGGGAACTGTACCTCCCTTAATCACAGGCCACTGCAGAGAGTGGTGCGGACAGCCCAGCGTATCTATTGATGTGAACTTCCCACTATTCAGGATATTCACAGAGACAGGTGTGTAAAAAGGGCCTGAAGGATAATTGGGGACCCGAGTCACCCCAACCACAAACTGTTCCAGCTGCTACCATTCGGGAAACGGTACCGCAGCATAAAAGACAGGACCAACAGGCTCCGTGACAGCTTCTTCCACCAGGCCAGCAGACTGATTAATTCACACTGACACATTCGTATTTCTACGCTATATTGATTGTCCTGTTGTACATACTATTTATTACAAACTACTATAAATTGCACATTGCACATTTAGACAGATGTAATGTAAGGATTTTTACTCCCCATGTTTATGAAGTATGTTAGTAATAAAGTCAATTCAGTACTTCCAGAATCTCTCCACAGTGCTGGCAGTGTCTTATGTTAAGTATGCAATGTCTCTGGAGAACTCAAATAACGACACTTTACAACAGTCGTGTGCAGAAGGGCATCTCTAAATGCACAACATGACCAACTTTGAAGTGGATGGGCTAAAGCTGAAGAAGACTATGAACATATACTCAGTGGCCACTTTATTGGGTACAGGAGGCACCTAGTGAAATGGCCACTGAGTGTATTTCTGTATGGATGGCATTTTTATAGATTGTTTTAAAAGTGAACACCACTAACTTGCGCAAAGTACTGAATCATTTTCAGACATTTTTACTTTCCAATTTAATTTCCTTTTACTTGTATCCTGCCTCACCTTTTGGTTGCTTAGCTCTTTACCTGATTTCTGGAGTTCAGATAGAGGGCACAATAATGGTTCAACTCATAAGCAACCCAAATAATAAACGAGAGATCAGAAATAAGTTTTGCTACTATTGTAAATGCGATGCAAGAAATCATAGAACCAAAGTTGTTGTTGATTGCAGAATGCTTTAGGTTTCATAAGCGGAATCAAAAGGAAGGGAAGTCCATTTCAGCGTATGTGGCTGAATTGAAGAGATGGAGCCTTGTCAGTTTGGAAATTGGCTTACCAAATGAAGCACTAAGAGATCATTTAGTTTGTGGACTCTTACAAGAAAGCATTCAAAAATGGCTCCAAACTGAAGCACAGCTTACATTTAAAAGAGCAGTGGAAATCACAGTTTCAGTGGAAACTGCAGACAGAGATGCAATTGAGTTTCTGTCAGGAATGAAAGTGAGCATGAATAAAATTGCAGCATCTATACAGAAACTACCCTGGATAACAAGTTGTGTTACCATTGTGGCAGGGGCTCACATATACCAAACAGAAACAGATTTAAAGGTGAAACTTGCAAAAAATGCAACAAAATAGGACACATACAAAGAGTATGTTGGGCAAACAAAAATAAATGGACTGTACAGGGAAGAGAAAAAGCTAAAAAGTCAAGTTGCATTTTCAAAAGTCGCACTAATCTGCATGCTGTTGATGAAAAATCTGATGATGATGAGAGTGACATAGGGCTGTGTACAGTTGAGATTTACAATGTGAAAACTAGAAATACACAAGCTAACATCAGAAGGGAACAGCAGATTAATTAAAATGGAATTGGTCACAAAAGTCATTCCACAAAATCTGAAAGGTACTAAGCTGAAGCCTGCAGATATCCAACAGAGAACTTATACTGAAGAAAGTAACTCTTCTGGGAATGACATTCTTAACAGTGAAATACAGCAACCAACAAGCCACATTGAGTTTGAGCATGGTACAAACAGGAGGAGCAGCATTGGTGGGCATGGGGGTGATTGGCTGAGACAAATACAACTCGATTGGAGATCCCTCCACTATTTGCATGCCACATTCCCTGCAATGAAGCCAACTGAAAGTAAATTAAGAAAGGTAATGAATGATGCCACAAATGATTCCATGCCAAACACCATGAACTGTTACCATACAGAGGACAAACAGATGTTGGTGCCAGCCTCTGTGCGAGGAATGACAATGCTGCTCAGAAAAAGTGTGATGAAAGCTGTGGTACTACTACAACAGTTTTTGTAGGCCACATTTCTGAGAAAACTTCTGATGTGTTAAGCAGGCAGTCACTTGCAAATCCCAGCTTGGTTTTAAGCTGGAGGGAGTTCAAGGAGCTTCGGGAAAGTTGCAAGACTTTTGTGAGTATAAAGAACCAGAATCTACTCTGTGTGCGTTAAGGTTATTGCACGAACCTCAGATGAAACAAAAAGCTGCTTGTAAAAGTAGATGCGAAGACCAAAGCCCAGCTGGATTAATGGAAGGCCAAAAAGAAAGGCGTCAATTGAGATACAAAAAAAGAGGATTCATCAGATGATGTTGTGGATGAGGAAACCAAGGGGGAGATCAGATCATAAAAGGATCAATAGAAGCATTAATAAGAGAATACTCCACTGAACTAATTGCACCTTTCCAATATCAAGATGCACAAACTAGGGAAGAGATGGAGAAAGAACGTGAATGAGAAAGAGAGAAGGAACGTTTGAAAGAAAATGAAAGGGATCAAAGTAGATCCAGAGAGAGAAAAAGAGAAGAAAGGTGACCCAGAGCTGTCAGAACCACTTCCTGCAGTGTCAGAGTTCACTCCTTCAACCAGCATGAAGGAGGCCCCAGAACATGAGATTGTTATCACAGCCACAAATCTCACATCCAAGCAGAGTTATCCCCCTCAGGAAAGACGTTATCCCACAAGAGTAAGAAATCTTCCACAGTGATCAAATCTTTAGGCCTGACTGGGAAAATTTAAAAAATTTTCTATGCTATGGATGTCTGTATATAATAGTTGTATTATCTAGTGTACTGTATATATAGTTGAGATGCATTCTCCATTGAGTTGGAGTTTACAGCTGAGCAGGAAGGAGTGTTGCATATTTAATATTTGAATAATATTTCAGTAATCTTGTATATATATTGTTTGATTAATCATTCTTGTTCATTCAAGTAATACATTGCAGGTTATATGCATAACAGGGTGACAACTGAATCTTATTCGGTATCGTTAAAAGTGTACTTAGGCATCCATCTGGGTAATGCTAGAATAGTTGTCTGTGCCTTTAAGGGAGACGGTGATGTCATTACGCACGCGCGGGATAGTGGAGAGACCATTTTTGCTTTCTGCTGAAGACGTGGTAAGGTGTTGGGATTGGGCTCCTCCCGAGGCTGGGCATGGTGAGGAAAGATTTCCACGAGTGAAGAAATCAATGCTGGGTAGCGTGGCTTATACCAAGTTCCTCACCAGCCAAGTAGGATTGCCACTACCGTATTTGTACCGTATTAGTTCTGGTATTTTTTATATTGCATACGCAATTCTGTCCATACACAAGGGTGTAAATCGGAAGTTAAACTGAGATTGTAATGGCAAGAACTGGTTGTAAAGTCGTTCATTTTGTTTCGCGACCCTCTTCTGGCACTTAAACATCGAAAACCGATAAAGGAATTAAAACCCGAAAAAGTCTTTGTTGTCCTGAGCATGTACTTTTCCCCAGGCTACAAAATCTGGTACCAGAAGTGGGGCTAATTCCAAGCCAGTTCAGAGGGTCTCTGATTGTTGTATGCAGTATAATACACTGTACCTAATATGGCAGTGGTGAAGACAAGACCGTGTTCCCATCGGGAGGAAGGAGAGAGCGCGGTAGAGCCCCGTGGAAAGCGCGCTGGAGCCTCGGGACTGGGCCGGGACATCAGCGACTGACGTCAGGACGCAGAGCGGTGACGTAGACCCCGGGAACTGTGGGCCGTGAAGGCAGCGCGTTTGCAGCAAAGGATGGCAGCAGTTTCTTTTGCAGGCTCGTGTGAACTTTAAAGACTTGAGGTTTTACTATATCACGCTCAGAGGACATACCAGTTGAACTTGATTTGAATGAACAAATTCGGGAACTGTGTAGTAGGTATGATGAAGCCATGGCAACCATTGATAAATTAAGCAAAAGGTCCTATGTATATGTCCCAAGGGAAAGACACATTGTTCCATTTACGGGGGATGTTGAGAAAGATGGGAGGTCTGTTAATGACTTTATTGAAGAAGTACAACGTGCACTTCATAGTAGAAATCAGTCCGACCAGGATCAGTATGACTTTGTTATGTCCCTGCTCAGGGGTGCACCCTTAGAGGAAGCACATATGCGCAGTGATGCTGGGGAAAACCATGCTGATGACTCGTTCACCTATCTCAGGGAAGCTTTTAGAGACAAGCGTAGTGCAGCCCAGCTGTGACATAGCTTCTACAGTCGTAAACAGCATGAGGGTGAAGATGTAAGAGAGTTTTCCCATGCCCTAGCCCAAGCTCTTAACTTGATACTGAAGCACTCCCCTGATGCCATGACCATGCCATGGTGGTGCTAAGAGATCAATTTATAGAGGGGATCAGGGATCCTTCCCTCAGACGGGAGCTCCACAGATTTGTGCGGGGCCACCCTGAGTCCTCAACGATAGAGGTGCAAGAAGAGGCTTGTCTGTGGCTCGTAGAAGAGCCCCTGGGAAATACAAGGTCTGGAAAGTCAAAGTGTAGCAGTAGCCAGGCACAGTGCTCGATTCTTAAAGCTCGGGAACCTGAGTCTGTCACACCAGATGACATCCTTAAAGTAATCGCAGAGCAGGGCAAAGCCCTTTGTGAATTGATTCAAGCAGTGAAAGATCTCACTGTACAGAGGGATTTTACACGCACTACTAGTGGTAGATGTAATTTACGGCCCAGGTTCATGGAAGATGGGCAACCAATATGTTTCAAGTGTCAGGTGGAAGGGCATTTGGCCAAGAATTTCCCACAGAAGCAGGGTGCAAGGGAAGTGGAGTCTGCATCCTCCTGCCCTCAAGAGGTTGGGAGTCAGGCAATTTGGCGGAACCTCATAGATACAGATAATGTACAGCTACCCTCAACCAATTTCCCCCTGGGGTCAATAAAGTATGACTATGACCAGTTGCTGCAACGCGCTATAGGGACATGTCCAGTTGTGGAGCTTGAAGTATCAGGTGTCGCTGTCCATTGTCTGTTGGACACAGGTAGTCAGGTAGGCACCCTGACCGAGCAGTTCTTTCGAGAACACTTGAATGGAGAGGATGAGGGTATGTTGTCCACTGCTGGCTGGCTTAGGCGAGCAGCTGCAAACGGTCTTAATATTCCTTACCTTGGGTATCTAGAGCTAGAAGTTCAAGCAATGGGCATGAAGATACCAAATTGTGGCTTTCTAGTAGTCAGGGATCCTGTTGGCACCGAACCCCCTATCCCATGTGTTGTAGGCATGAACATTATCAGTCAGTGTAAGCAACTTGTCTACGCAGTGTTTGACTTCGATATCCAGTATCGTCTGGGTTGGAGCCATACCGTGGCTGATGCACTCTATAGGCAGCCATTTGCAGGGGAGCCTGAGCCTGTCTCAGAGGATGTGGAGTTTGATGGGTCTGTGGTGATCTGTAGTTTGATCAATTGCGGCACTGCTCTTGACCAGGCACTGGTTACCACTGGTCTTAATGGCTGTAGGGTTAAGCAAATTCGAGCCTGGGAAGCTGGTACTAGCGATGTAAGTGGTCCGACACAAGGGAACACTCCAACCCTCCCAGGTTATTCTAATGGGGACGCGCACTTTTCAGCAGCAAGACCCCGTGTTAAGTGTCCTAAGAGACTTATGGGATCAGAAAAGCAAGTTGAGTGGCCAGGAGCGTAAAACTCTGCCTAAACCCGCTTTGTCTCTGTTAAGGCACTGGGACAGTATCCGGGAGCATGAAATTGTTACTGTATAGGGTAGTTGAGGATGAGAAGCTTGGGGAGTGTTACCAGCTTCTGGTACCTATCAACTTGAGAAGCAAAGTGTTAGAGTATGTATGTGACTCCATGGGCCATCAAGGCATAGAACTTACTCTGCAGTTGTTGAGAAGCTGATGTTTTTTGGGTGGGCATACACGAGGATGCGGCATGGTGGGTCAAAAATTGTCCACGTTGTGTACTAACTAAGATGCCGCAGCATTCCCCCCGCCCCCCCGCCCCGCATGAAGTCATTTCTGGCTTCTAGGCCGCTTGAAGTTGTAGCAGTAGATTTCACTGTATTGGAGCCGGCAAGCGATGGGCGTGAGAATGTCTTAGTGGTCACGGCATTTCCAACTCAGGATCGAAAGGCAGATACCACAGCAAGGGTGCTCTTGAGGGAATAGTTCATGAAGTACAGTGTCCCTAAGAGATTGCATTCTGACCAGGGCCGTACTTCGAAAGTGAGGTCATAGCGGAGTTTTGCAAACTATATGGGGTAAAGAAAAGCCGTACCACACCTCATCATCATAGAACCATAGAAACTACAGCACAGAAACAGGCCCTTTGGCCCTTCTTGGCTGTGCCGAACCATTTTCTGCCTAGTCCCACTGACCTGCACACGGACCATATCCCTCCATACACCTCCCATCCATGTATCTGTCCAATTTATTCTTAAATGTTAAAAAAGAACCCGCATTTACCACCTCGTCTGGCAGCTCATTCCATACTCCCACCACTCTCTGTGTGAAGAAGCCCCCCTCTAATGTTCCCTTTAAACTTTTCCCCCCTCACCCTTAACCCATGTCCTCTGGTTTTTTTCTCCCCTTGCCTCAGTGGAAAAAGCCTGCTTGCATTCACTCTATCTATACCCATCATAATTTTATATATCTCTATCAAATCTCCCCTCATTCTTCTACGCTCCAGGGAATAAAGTCCTAACCTATTCAACCTTTCTCTGTAACTGAGTTTCTCAAGTCCCGGCAACATCCTTGTAAACCTTCTCTGCACTCTTTCAACCTTATTAATATCCTTCCTGTAATTTGGTGACCAAAACTGAACACAATACTCCAGATTCGGCCTCACCAATGCCTTATACAACCTCATCATAACATTCCAGCTCTTATACTCAATACTTTGATTAATAAAGGCCAATGTACCAAAAGCTCTCTTTACGACCCTATCTACCTGTGACGACGCTTTTAGGGAATTTTGTATCTGTATTCCCAGATCCCTCTGTTCCACTGCACTCCTCAGTGCCTTACCATTAACCCTGGATGTTCTACGTTGGTTTGTCCTTCCAACGTGCAATACCTCACACTTGTCAGTATTAAACTCCATCTGCCATTTTTCAGCCCATTTTTCCAGCTGATCCAAGTCCCTCTGCAGGCTTTGAAAACCTTCCTCACTGTCTACTACACCTCCAATCTTTGTATCATCAGCAAACTTGCTGATCCAATTTACCACATTATCATCCAGATCATTGATATAGATGACAAATAACAATGGACCCAGCACTGATCCCTGTGGCACACCACTAGTCACAGGCCTCCGCTCAGAGAAGCAATTCTCTACCACCACTCTCTGGCTTCTTCCATCAAGCCAATGTCTAATCCAATTTACCACCTCTCCATGTATACCTAGCGACCGAACTTTCCTAACTAACCTCCCATGCGGGACCTTGTCAAAGGCCTTACTGAAGTCCATGTAGACAATATCCACTGCCTTCCCTTCATCCACTTTCCTGGTAACCTCCTCGAAAAACTCCAACAGATTGGTCAAACATGACCTACCATGCACAAAGCCATGTTGACTCTCCTTAATAAGACCCTGTCTATCCAAATGCTTGTAGATTCTGTCTCTTAGTACTCCCTCCAATAACTTACCTACTACTGACGTTAAACTCACTGGCCTATAATTTCCCGGATTACTTTTCGATCCTTTTTTAAACAACGGAACAACATGAGCCACTCTCCAATCCTCCGGCACTTCACCCATAGGCAGCGACATTTTAAATATTTCTGCCAGGGCCCCCGCAATTTCAACACTAGTCTCCTTCAAGGTCCGAGGGAACACCCTGTCAGGTCCCGGGGATTTATCCACTTTAATTTTCCTCAAGACAGCAAGCACCTCCTCCTTTTCAATCTGTACAGTTTCCATGGTCTCACTACTTGATTCCCTCAATTCCATAGATTTCATGCCAGCTTCCTTAGTAAATACAGATGCAAAAAACCTATTTAAGATCTCCCCCATTTCCTTTGGTTCCGCACAAAGCCGACCACTCTGATCTTCAAGAGGACCAATTTTATCCCTTACAATCCTTTTGCTCTTAATATACTTGTAAAAGCTCTTTGGATTATCCTTCACTTTGACTGCCAAGGCAACCTCATGTCTTCTTTTTGCCCTACTGATTTCTTTCTTAAGTATTTTCTTGCACTTCTTATACTCCTCAAGCACCTGATTTACCCCGTTTCCTAAACATTTCATACAACTCCCTCTTCTTCTTTATCAGAGTTGCAATATCCCTTGAGAACCAAGGTTCCTTATTCCTATTCAATTTGCCTTTAATCCTGACAGGAACATACAAACTCTGCACTCTCAAAATTTCCCCTTTGAAGGCTTCCCACATACCAATCACATCCTTGCCAGAGAACAACCTGTCCCAATCCACGCTTTTTAGATCCTTTCTCATTTTTTCAAATTTGGCCTTCTTCCAGTTCAGAACCTCAACCCTAGGACCAGATCTATCCTTGTCCATGATCAAATTGAAACTAATGGTGTTATGATCACTGGAACCAAAGTGCTCCCCTACACAGACTTCCGTCACTTGCCCTAATTCGTTTCCTAACAGGAGATCCAATATTGCATCCCCTCTAGTTGGTCCCTCGATATACTGATTTAGAAAACTTTCTCGAACACATTTTACAAACTCTAAACCATCTAGACCCCTAACAGTATGGGAGTCCCAATCGATGTATGGAAAATTAAAATCCCCTACCACCACAACTTTATGTTTCCTGCAGTTGCCTGCTGTCTCTTTGCAGATTTGCTCCTCCAATTCTCGCTGACTATTGGGTGGTCTATAATACAACCCCACTAATGTGGCCATACCTTTCCTGTTTCTTAGATCCACCCATAAGGACTCAGTAGACAAGCCCTCTCTAATCTGTCCTGCCTGAGCACTGCTGTAATATTTTCCCTAACAAGCAATGCTACTCCCCCACCTTTCATTCCTCTGTCTCGATCACATCTGAAACATCGGAACCCTGGAATATTAAGCTGCCAGTCCTGCCCCTCCTGTAGCCAAGTTTCACTAATTGCTACAACATCATAATTCCACGTGTCAATCCACGCCCTCAACTCATCCGCCTTCCCCGCAATACTCCTAGCATTGAAATATATACACCTCAGAAGATTTTTACCACCACTCACAACCTCGCTATCAGCGGATTTGCTTAAACTTTCAATATGATTTATTTTCACCCCAGCCACACTGTCAGCTCTGGCACTCTGGTTCCCATCCCCCTGCAAATCTAGTTTAAAGCCTCCCCAATAGCACTAACAAACCTCCCTGAAAGGATATTGGTCCCCCTGTGGTTCAAGTGTAACCCGTCTCTCTTGTACAGGTCCCACCTGCCCCAGAAGAGGTCCCAATGATCCTGAAATCTGAAACCCTGCCCCCTACACCAGTTCCTCAGCCACTTGTTCCTCCTCCAGAGCATCCTATTCCTACCCTCACTGGCACCTAGCACAGGTAGCAATCCTGAGATTACCACCCTTGAGGTCCTGCTTTTCAACTTCCTACCAAGCTCTCTATACTCACTGTCCGGGACCTCTTCACTCTTCCTTGCTATGTCATTGGTACCGATGTGCACCACGACATCTGGCTGGTCACCCTCCCACTTCAGAATGTCATGCAATCGATCAGAGACATCCCTGACCCTGGCACCTGGGAGGCAACAAACCATCCTGGATTCTCTGTCACGACCACAGAACCTTCTATCTGCACCTCTAACTATCGAGTCCCCTATCACTACCGCTCTCCTCTTTCTCCCCCCTCCCTTCTGCACTGCAGAGCCAGACTCAGTGCCAGAGATCCGGCTACTGCAGCTAGTCCTAGGTAAGTCATCCCCCCCAACAGTATCCAATGCGGTATACTTGTTGTTGAGGGGAATGGCCACAGGGGAACCCTGCTCTGCCTGCCCTTTCCTCTTCCCTCGCCTGACAGTGACCCAATTTCCTGTCCTCTGCTCCTTTGGTGTAACTACCTCCCTGTAGCTATGATCTATAATCTCCTCATTCTCCCGAATGATCCGCAGGTCATCCAGCTCCTGCTCCAGTTCCCTAACGTGGTTTGTCAGGAGCTGCAGTTTCCTACTGGAAATGCGCAGTGTGAGTGTTTCAACAGGACGATGCATGATTTGTTGCGTACGTTGCCTCCCGAAAAGAAGCGCAGATGGCCAGAACATCTACCCGAGTTGGTGTATGCATATAATGCAACACCTTACACAACCACCCGGTATTCACTTTACTATCTGTTGATGGGGTGGATCCCCACTTGCCCGTGGATACTCTGCTGGGGCAAGAACAGACAGTGGACCAGAAACATGACTGGCTAGCTGTACACCAGAGCCGACTGAGGGATGCACATGCCAGAGCAAAGGAATACTCTGAACAGAAGGCGGCAGAACGCAGGAGGACAAAGTGTACTGTCCCAAAGTTGATGTAGACATGCTGGTTTACTTGAGGAACAGACCATTAGGCCGTAATAAGATCCAGGATGCTTGGAACTCAACTGTCTACAGGGTGGTAGAGGTACTGGGCAACACCTACACTGTGGAACCCTGGGAGGGTGGGCCTAGCAAGAGGGTGAACAGGGTAGACATCAGGCCCTGTGAGAACCATCCCCCTCCAGCTACCCGAAGGAGACTGCAAACTCCAGTAACTCAGGCCAGCTCACCCCTGGGGCATGAATCAGATTCTGAGGATTTGGAGAATGGTGTGATCGTGGTAGAAGACATGGGGGATACAGAGTCTTGACCCTAGCCTAGACAGCATATCTTCCGAAAATATGACACCTTCTGGAACTGAGACGGTGGAGCCGACGACGGCTAATGCAGGGGCAGAGGTCGGTAGCCCTCTTGTAGCAGCACCCCACAGGAGTAAACCAGTAAATGCTGGACAGCACCCCAACCCACATCGCGAACCAAGGTCAGTCCTTGATGAGGTTTCCATAAGTCCGGCAGCAGTGTTGAGATACTGGCTAGTCTCAGTTCAGTTCTCTTTAGAGAAGCAGTTAAGGAGGTTAACGAGGACGATTATTTGAATGCAGGGGAGAATGTAACCAGGTGACCACTGGATCGTATTCAGTATCGTTAAAAGTGTACTTAGGCATCCATCTGGGTAATGCTAGAATAGTTGTCTGTGCCTTTAAGGGAGTCGGTGATGTCATTACGCACGCGCGGGATAGTGGGGAGACCATTTTTGCTTTCTGCTGAAGACGTGGTAAGGTGTTGGGATTGGGCTCCTCCCGAGGCTGGGCATGGTGAGGAAAGATTTCCACGAGTGAAGAAATCAACGCTGGGTAGCGTGGCTTATACCAAGTTCCTCACCAGCCAAGTAGGATTGCCACTACTGTATTTGTACCGTATTAGTTCTGGTATTTTTTATATTGCATACACAATTCTGTCCATACACAAGGGTGTGAATCGAAAGTTAAACTGAGATTGTAACGGCAAGAACTGGTTGTAAATTCATTCATTTTGTTTCGCGACCCTCTTCTGGCAACTTAAACATCGAAAACCGACAAAGGAATTAAAATCCAAAAAAGTCTTTGTTGTCCTGAGCGTGTACTTTTCCCCAGGCTACATATGTAAAATACACTAATTGCATATGTCATCATGCTCCCATGTGATATTTGCATACCTCGCTTAAAGTAAACTCTAAGTTACACCCATATTTTTGGACTCGCATGTCTTCCTTTGAATTAGTTTAATGTTTTCAAGTTACAGAACCTAACACCACCAACTCCTGGACCTATGCCAAGGAAGAGAAGCAGTGAGGGACTACACAGTAAAGTTCCACACACTTGTGGTTGAGACGGGGAGGGATGCGAGATCCCTCATCACTGCTTTCAGTGTGGACTAAGCACAGGGGTCTAGCAAGAGGTCACAGTGTGTGACAAGCAGGACAGCCTGGAAGACCTGTTAATCTGGCCATTTGAATGAAGAACCAGGCAACTGAGTGGTGAGGGAAAGAATGCCTGAGCTTCCTACTCTTTAGATTACCACCTTTCTTCACCCTCTCCCTCATCACCAAACACACAGTCCACAGAGGAGCTTATGCAGGTGGAGCACATGCACCTACCCAAGGAAGGTTGAAATCAGCCCTGGAGAGCCTTTATCCTAGTGATCCAGGACACTTCTGGCATCATGTCTCAAGCACCCAGTAAAAGAAAATACCTCTTGCTGCAAGCATCTTCCCCTAATTGCATAATGCTTCCAGCTTCCTTGTTGTGGGGCATCTAGATCCATGCATTTCAGGCATTTATTGACTCCGGGCAGCCGGGAACCTCGTGGACATCTCCCTGGTTCAAAGGAGAGTTCCGACTCAGCAGTTCAGAGAGAATATCGATGACAAAGATCTGGATAGTCAGTCTATGGGCAGCGGCAAGATCCACCTTTACCTTTCCACAGAACCCCGGCATCTTGTGCTAGAAGACAACCATAGGGAATATCTCTCCTTCTATCTTGTTGATGCAGCTGGGTCTTGTTCTTTGCTGGCTATCTTGACACAACACGTGGATCGATTGGTGTACAAAGAGCAGGGAATGGCATGTCAGCCTCATGGTTCCAGCTCAAGCCCCTATCAGTGTATCCTTTCCTGTGCCAATTGTTAGTGTAGACCCGTCTGCAGACATCCCACCCTGCAAAAACTCATTTCAGGGAGGTCTCAACCTCGTTTCAGGGAGGTCTCAACCAGAAGTCTCAACCTCATAGCAGTCTGTATCAATCAATTTGTTAATTTTGCAAGACATCAGATTCACAAGTGTTTTGTGAGACAGCTGACTTCTGAATTCTGTCTTAATGTGCCATGTTCACAATAGCTGCTGTCTTGGTTGATGAGCAAGCATAGTTTTTTGCTATTTCTGAATCAGGAAACATTTTCCTGAATAGCTTGCCTGTGTGCTGACACACCTGGAATGGCAGGTTATGCTCAACGATGAAAGATGTAAAGTACAACTCAGCTCTAGTGACCTTCTCTGTCAGACTTTGGTTTTCTGCTGAAAAGAACTGTGAAATACTTGAGCAGCCTTCCCTGCGGTAAGCCTCCCTAATATGTTGTCATCCCTAAAAGAAATAAAAGCATAAGTGTATCCTTATTACAGGTGTGCACTGCTTAACGTCTATTCGGACAACGCCCGATCGCATATACGTCCGTAGCCACACACACACACACACACACACACACATTGCTTGCAGTAATCGGGATCAGAACTTACTTTTTTACATCGAAATGGGGGATTTTAAATGAGTGATTTAGAAGTTCTGTATCTTCAAGTTCAAGTCTATTGTCATCTGGCTGATTGTCCACAAACTAAACAACCTCTGTCCGGACCATGGTGTAGCTACAATACATATATCACGCACACCACATAAAACAATTTATTACCATATTACTTAATAAAGTGTCATTCAAAATCCATATAAAGTGCGTAGCACAGGTAAACAGTTCGCTGTCCTAATGATGAGACTTAGGTGGGGGCCAGGTATTTATTAAAATCGGTTTTTCTTCTGAAAACGGTTGCTCTTAAACCCAGCCCATCGTGGGCTTCGATGTACCTGTAAGTGGAAGTGTTTCAGGAAAAAAACCCCGAAGAATTTGCTTGCTGCAAGCGCGTTTTAAAGATGTCTTATCGGACAATTTTGGAATTTCACTCCAATTTAAACCCTGCTTTAATCCCCTTTAAAACGCCAACTCGCCCCGCCCGTATAGGACAGCCTCACATAGTCAGGTTGTCACCGCCAGCCTTGGGAATTTCTTTGCCAGGCTTTTGTACTTCATCATCGACAGTTGTCCAGATCATTTCAGCGTCATTACAGACAGCAGTAACTGAACTGATGGAGTATGGAAGAGAGAGAGAGAGAGGTCGACTGTAACGCCCACCCACAGAGAAAACTAATAGGTTTACTTAGCACAAAGAGAGATCAAGCAGGATTCATTCATTTTCTTTCTTTCTTTTTTCCCTCTCCCTCTCCCTCTCTAAAAAATCGATTTCGGGATATTGTATATAATTTGCGGGCATCAGGGAGCCGCTATCGATATGCGGGAGACTCTGGGAACCCCCGGGAGAGGTGGGATGTCTGTGTCTGTGCTCCAGATGAAAAAGCTGACCTTTCTGAGGTCTTCAGTAAGAAGGAAGCCACTTCCCTGCCTCCACACCAGCCATGAGACCGTGCCATTGACTTCTTACATGGAACTAGTCCTCCCTGAGGCCGGCTCTTTTCCTGAAATGGTGGCCATGGAAGAATATATCAAGGAGGCATTGGCCTTGGGATTTATATGACTGTCAACCTTGCCGGGTTTCTTTTTATGTCAGCAAGAAGGATGGCAAGCTTCATCCCGCCCTTGATTATCAGCCCCTCAACAATGTCACAGTGAAGACCCGCTACCCTCTTCACCTGCGTGCATCTGTGTTTGAACATCTCCAAGCATCAATCATATTCTCCAAGATAGATCTGCACAATGCTTACAACCTAGTTCGTATCAGCAAAGGGGACGAGTGGAAGACAATACTCAACACCTCCACTGGACACTATGAATACCCCGTGATGCCATTTGGTCTGGCCAAGGCCCCGACTGCTTTTCAAGCCCTGGTCAACAACGTGCTCCGAGACATGTTGAAACAATTTGCTTTTGTGTATTTGGAAGACATTCTTATTCCTGCTCTCACCAAGAACACGTCCAGCATGTCTGGAGAGTTCCCAGATGGCCCCTCCAGAACAACTTATATGATAAGCTGAAGAAGTGTGAGTTCCACAAAGAGCAGGTGTCATTCTTGGGCTACATCTTCACCCCTTCCGGTGTTCAAATGGACTCATGTAAAGTTCAGGCAGCCACAGAGTGGCTCAAACAAACTATGGTCAAACAGAAGCAATTTTTCATGCGGTTTGCAAAATTTTACCACTGCCTCATCAGAAGCATCAGTTCCATCATGACTCCTTTAAATGCACTCACCAAGAAGGCCATAAGACCATAAATAGGAGTAGAATTAGGCCATTTGGCCCATCAAGTCTGCTCTACCATTCAATCATGGCTGATCCTAATTTCCCCTCTTCAACCCCATTCCCCAGCCTTCTCCCTGTAATCTTTGATGCCTTGTCCAACTAAGAACCGATCAAGCTCTGCCTTAAATACACCCAATGACTTGGCCTCCACAGCTGCATGTGACAACAAATTCCACAAATTCACCACCCTTTGACTAAAGAAATTTCTCTGCGTCTCTGTTTTAAATGGATGCCCCTCTATCCTGAGGCTGTGCCCTCTTGTCCTAGAGTCCCCCACCATGGGAAACATCCCTTCCACATCTAATCAACATTCCAAAGGTTTCAATGAAATCCCTCCTCATCTTTCTAAATTCCAGTGAGTACAAACCCAGAGCTATCAAATGTTCCTCATATGATAACCCTATCATTCCTGTAATCCTTGTGAACCTCCTCTGAACCCTCTCCAATGTCAGTACATCTTTTCTCAAATGAGAAGCCCAAAGCTGTTCACAATACTTAAGGTGAGACCTCACCACTACCTTATAAAGCCTCAGCATTATATCCCTGCTCTTGTATTCTAGACCTCTTGAAACAAATGCTAACATTGCATTTGTCTTCCTCACCACTGACTCCACCTGCAAGTTAACCTTTAGGGTGTTCTGCAGTTCTGCACAAGGACTCCCAAGTGCCTTTGCATCTCAGATGTTTGCATTTTCTCCACATTTAGAAAATAGTCTGCACATTTATTTCTACTACCAAAGTGCATGACCATGCATTTTCCAACATTGTATTTTATTTGCCACTTACTTGCCCATTCTCTGAATCTGTCTAAGTCCTTCTGCAGCCTGTTTCCTCAACAATACCTGCTCCTCCACCAACCTTTGTATCATCTGCAAACATGGCATCAAAGCCATCAATTCCATCATCTAAATCAGTGATATGCAGCATAAAAAGAAGTGATCCCAGTACCAACCCCTCGGAACACTACTAGTCACTGGCAGCCAACCAGAAAAGGATCTTTTTATTCCCACTTGCTGCATCCTGCCAATCAGCCAATGCTCTAACCATGCCAGTAACTTTCCTGTAATACCATGGGCTCTTAACTTGGTAAGCAGCCTCATGTGTGACATCTTGTCAAAGGCCTTCTGAAAGTCCAAATATACAACATCCACTGCATCCCCTTTATCTATCCTACGTGTAATCTCCTCAAAGAATTCCAACAGGTTCATCAGGAAAGATTTTCCCTTAAGGAAACCATGCTGACTTTGTCCTATCTTGTCCTGTGTCACCAAGTACTCCATAACTTCATCCTTAACAATTGACTCCAACATCTTCCCAACCACTGAGATCAGGCTAACTGGTCTATAATTTCCTTTCTGCTGCCTTCTTCCTTTCTTAACGAGTGGACCTCTGCTGGATTCATATAGACAAGTGAAGTAGACTTAGCATTCTCAGAACTAAATGACACCTCACCCCTGCCTCATCCCTCTATTCTGAGGCCATGCCCTCTGGTTCTTGACTCCTTCACTATATGAAACATCCTCTCCATATCCACTCTATCTAGGCCTTTCAACATTTGATAGGTTTCAATCAGATCCCCCTTCTTTCTTCGAAATTCCAGCGAGTATAGGCCCATTAAACACTCCTCATATGATAAACCTTTCATTGCCAGAATCATTCTCGTAAACCTCCACTGAACCTTCTCCAACGTCAACACATCCTTTCTTAAATAAGGGGCACAAAACTGCTCACAATATTTTAAGCAAGGCCTCAACATTACATCCTTCCTTTTACATTCGATTCCTCTCAAAATGAATGCTAACATTTCATTTGCCTTTCTCACCACCGACTCAACCTGCAAGTTAACCTTCAGGGAATCCTGCACGAGGACTCCCAAGACCCTTTGCACCTTGGATTTTTTAATGTTTTCCTTTTTGAAAACAGACTGCGCTCTTATTCCTTCTACTGGAGTGCATGACCATACTCTTCCCGACAATCTATTCCATCTGCCATGACTTTGCCTATTCTCTTAATCTAGGTCCTTCTGCAGCCTCCCTGCCTCTTCAACACTCCCTGCCCCTCCACTTATCTTTGTTTCGTCTGCAAACTTAGCCACAAAGTCATCAATTCCATCGTCCAAGTCATGACATACAACGTAAAGAGAAGAGGTCCCAACACTGACCCCTGCAGAACATTATTGGTTGATGCATCAGATATCAGCGTAGGAGCTGTGCTCTCCCAGCACTCTTCTGTAGATATTCGGATGCACCCCTATGCTTTTCTTTCCCATTGCTTGACCCCTGCTAAGTTTATCTATGATGTCGGAAACCAAGAACTTTTGGCTGCCAAGGAGACCCTGAAGCATCATGACACTGGCTGAAGGGGGCAGAGTACCTTTCTGGTATGAATATAGCACCAGAACATCTCCTACAGTCAGAACACCAAGAGACTCAACTTCCACCAAGCACATTCACCTGGTTTAATTTCACCCTCACCTACCATCCTGATAACAAAAGTACCAAGGTCGATGCTCTTTCCCACCAGTTTGACATCTCTGAGGACAACACCATTCTTGAGCCCATCCTTCCTTGCTCCAGTGACTTGGGAATAGAGACAGAGGATCCAGGCCAGCAGTCCAATCCAGGCCCAGATGTGGAAACTCCCAACCAGCTGTTTGTCCTGCCGCTGTGCACCCCAGAGTGTTGGAGTGGGGTCACTCTTCCTGTCCGGTTGGCCATCTGGGCATTCCACGGACTCTGGAATTTATAAAGAGATGACATGGGTGGCTGTCTATATCCCAGGACATTCACAACTTTGTCTCTGCCTGTCCCACTTGCACCCAGAACGAGATATCACGTCACCGCCCTGCGAGTCTGCTCTGACTGATGCCTGTGCCTCACCACCTCTGGTCCCACCTCTCGGTGGGTTTCATTTCTGCAGTGTCCCCATCTACCGGCAACACTACCATTTTGGTAGCTGTGGACTGGTCCTTCAAAGCTGTCCACTTCATTGCTCTCCCCAAGCTCCCGTCAGCTCATGAAACAGCCAGCCTCCTGTTCAGGTATGAGTTCAGGCTGATCGAGGACCACATTTCACTTCTCATTTTTGGAAGGCTTTCAGTTCTCTTTTGGGAGTCACAGCCAGCCTCTCATCAGGTTTCCTTTTCCAATCTAATGGCCAGACTAAGAGAGTGAATCAGGAGCTGGGGACAATCCTGCGCTGGCTTGTCTTTTCCAAACACATGACCTGGAGCTCCCGAATGTTTAGGCAGAGATTGCCCACAGTAACCCCCAATCATCCTCCACTAGCATGTCTCCCTTTAAATACCAGAAGGGATTCTAGCCACCGCTCCTCCCTGACCAAGAGACTGGCATTGGTGTTTCTGCTGCTGAACAGTTGGTCCGACAATACAAGTGCATGTAGAGACGGGCCAGTGCTTCGCTGCTGTACACTCAGAAACAATATGCCTGGCAGGGTGTTGGGCTCTGCCATCAGGCGAGGCCTCTCAAGCCAGGTGAGAAAGTCCGGCTGGCACTGCATCTAGAGATCTTCCTTTGAAAGTCGAGAGCTGCAGTGTGGGACCATTCGTAATGGAAAAACCTATCAACAGAGTCTCATACAGACCATGCCTGCCATCATCAATGAAGATTCACCCAGTGATCCATGTTTCCCAGCTCGCACTGGTCACTTCCTCCCCCCTTTGCTCCAGTTACACACCCCTCCCCTCATTACCACTTGGTGGATGGGTGCCTGGTCTATTTTATGTGGCATTTCCTGCCATCTTGCTGGATGTGGGACATTGTCCAATATCTCATGTACTGGGAGGGATTATGGTCCTGACAAACATTATTGAGTTCCAGCCCATGACATCCTGGCCAATTCTCTCATCCGGGACTTTCAGCGAGCTCAGGTCCCTGGCACCTCGGAAGCTGCCCTGTCACAACCGTGGACTCGTTGGAGAGCCTGTGTGCCCTAACAGGGTCACCAAGCACACTCGTGAGCGTATACATTCCAGCCAAATAGTGTTTCAATGTGGTTGTACTTAACTCCTTTCCTTTCATTTCAGTCTTGTTGAGTCTTGGCCAAAGCAGTGACGGCAACACTCCCTGCTTCCTTAGTCCATGTTCCCGGAAAGAAGATTACAATTTAGATTGATGCCACAAAGAAGTGGCATTAATTTAATACTAAGTTACTGATTCTGAACTACAATGACGTTGTTAGGTTTTAGTTCGAGAATTTTAAGTAGCGGCCCTGTTGGCTTTGCATTTATTATTTTTCCTTGGTCCTGTACAGTTCTTATTAAACCTCAGTGAACTGCTCATTCTTTTGCCTTGTCTCTCCCTCAGCACTTGGGCCATCACCGAACACCTTGTCAGTCTAGGCCTTCTCAAATGCCCCTTTCATTCCCACGATCCTTCTAGTAAACCTCCTCTGGACCCTTTCCAACACCCGCACATCCTTTCGTACATAAGGAGCCTAAAGCTGCTCACAATACTCCACATGTGGTCTGACCAATGCCTTATAAAGCCTCTCCCATGCTTTTATATTCTAAACCTCTTAAAATTAATGCTACATTTCTCTTGCTATTTGTACTACTGACTTAACCTGCAAGTTAACCTTTAGAGAATCCTATACCAGGACTCCCAAATCCCTTTCCACTTACTTCCAATTTTTAGATTCACTCCCCATTGAGAAAATAGACTGCTCCTATATTCCCTCTATCAAAGTGTATGACCATACACTTCCGGAGGCTGTATTCCATCTGCCACTTCTTTGCCTGTTCTAATAATCTGTCCAAGTCCTTCTGCAAATTCAATGTTTTTTCAATAAGATTAAAGATCTAAGATTCATTTATTGTCAAAGAACTTATAAATTATACAACCTTGAGATTTACTTGCTCACAGATAGCCACAAAGCAAAAAACTCAAAAGAACCCATTTAAAAGGAAAAAAATTACAGACTTTATGTACAAGAGAAAGAAAAAAATATACAAATCATGCAAACAATTGAAGTGAACAACAGCATTCCAAACCAAAATTGAGTCCTCAGATCTGAACCCCAGAGCAGCCCAGATTAGGTCCAAAACCTCGCCCATCAGTTCTTCAGATTAGCGGGCACGGAGCACAGCAGCCGAGTCAGCCTTCATAACCTCAGCACCATGGAGGTGACCGTCGCGGAGAACAAGCAAAATCAGCTCTCGTCTCAATTGACACCATTTCTTTTCAGTCTAACTGGGCCAGCATTTAAATTGACCCAACAATGAAACAATGAAAGGCTGTTCACCCTGGAGAGAGGAGTGAACATTGCAGAAAGCGAGCAAAATCAGCTCTCACCTCCAATCTGGGGTGGTGCTTGAAATGACTCAATTGTATCTTGCACTAGGGCCCAGGCACAGGGCTACACTAATCTGCCCAGCGATTCACTCCAGGCCTAGATTCCACTGCCCAGCCCGAAGCTGCTTTCAAGCTCTTCGATTCAGCTCACTGTCCAGAGCGATCCAACCTCGCACCCAGGCCAGTTCAATGAGCATCGGAACTTCTCTGTCCTGGCCTTGATTTCTTTCGGTTCCCAGAGCAATCCAAGCTCACTCCCAGACCAGTTGAACGAGCATCATTACTGCTCTGCCCTGGCCTCGGCTTCTTTCAGTGCCCAGAGTGATCCAACCTCGCTCTCGGGCCAGCTGTATGGGTATCGGAACTCCAACAGAGACGATTCTGCAACAAACCATCTTGGCTCATCCCCCGAACTCGCTTTGCCATTACTCACCCCTTCATTGTTCGCAGCAAGAACTTAATATCATTTACCAGAGAAAAGTTGCTTGTTTTTAGTCAGATTTCTTATCTTTTTGATACCAGAAGCTGTGGCAGGCATTCGGTCAGCAGCTGCATCTTAACTGGAACTACCTGTACCTCCTCCACCTTTCTTCATACAGACATCCCACCTCTCCCGGAAGTTCCGGGAGTCTCCCGCATATGAATAGTGGCTCCCTGACGCCCACAAATTATATACAATATCACGGAAATCAATTTTTTTGAGAGCGAGCGAGCAAAAGAAAGCAAGAGAGAGCGCGAAAGAGCGAGAGAGTGCATGAGCGACCGCGAGAGAGAGAGAGCGCGCCATGGCAGAGTGTTCCAAAAAAAGAAATTATAAAACGTATGTCACCCCAGACTACACTAAAGTGTACCCCTACCTAATAGGGATCAAAAATAATGACAGTGTTGCTCGCTGCGCTGTTTGCAACAGTGACTTTTCTATTGCCCATGGTGGGTTAAGACTGTAAAAGACATGTTGAGGTGAGTTTAACAGGTGTCATTCGTTCATTAGCATAGCTAACGTTATTTAAACTAGCTGACTAGCTGCTAAGGAGCTACTCTATCGCAGACATCCCACCTCTCCCGGAAGTTCCGGGAGTCTCCCGCAAATTGATGGTGCTACCTCCCTGAAATGAGTTTTTGCAGGGTGGGGTGTCTGTTCATATCGTCCGCAAACTTAGCGACAAATCTTTGTATTATCCACTAGACTGATGTAAAATTGCCGGATTACTATAAAATCCCACTCTGTTCACTGAAGCTTTTCCAGGGAGGAAATCTAATGTTTTTACCTAGTCTGGCCTACATTTGAGTACAGACCCACCCATAAAACCATAGGATATAGGAGCAGAATTAGGCCCTTTAGCGTATAGAGTCTGCTCTACCATTCTATCATGGCTGATTTATAATCCATCTCAATCTCATTCCCCTGCCATCTTCCTGTGACCCTTGACACCCTTACTAATCAAGAACGTGTCAACATCAACTTGAAATATACCCAATGAGTCCCCCACTAGAAGAAGCATCCTCTCCACATCCACTCTATCTCGGCCTTCAATTTTCCATAAAAGCATAAGATATAGGAGCAGAGTAGGCTATTCGACCCATCGAGTCTCCTCCGCCATTCAATCATGGGCTGATCCAATTCTTCCAGTCATCCCCACTCCCCTGCCTTCTCCCCATACCCTTGGATACCCTAGCTATTCAAGATACCCTATCTATCTCTGCCTTAAATGCACCCAGTGACTTGGCCTCCACAGCCACTCATGGCAACAAATTCCACAGATTTACCACCCTCTGACCAAAGTAATTTCCCTGCATCTCAGTTCTAAAAGGATGTCCTTCAATCCTGAAGTCGTGCCCCCTTGTCTGAGAATCCCCTACCATGGGAAATAACTTTGCCATATCTAATCTGTTCAGGCCTCTTAACATTCAGAATGTTTCTATGATATCCCCCCTCATCCTCCTGAACTTCAGGGAATAGAGCCCAAGATCTGCCAGACGTTCCTCATATGGTAACACTTTAATTCCTGGAATCATTCTCATGAGTCTTCTCTGAACCCTCTCCAATGTCAGTATAACTTTTCTAAAATAAGGAGCCTGAAACTGCACACAATACTCCAAATGTGGTCTCACGAATGCCTTATAGAGCCTCAACATCATATCCTTGCTCTTACATTCTATACCTCTAGAAATGAATGCCAACATTGCATTCGCCTTCTTCACAACCGACTCAACCTGGAGGTTAACCTTTAGGGTATCCTGCACAAGGACTCCCAAGTCGCTTTGCACCTCTGCATTTTGAATTCTCTCCCCATCTAAATAATTGTCTGCCCGTTTATTTCTTCCACCAAAGTGCATGACCATACACTTTCCAACTTTTTTGCCACTTCTTTGCCCATTCCCCTAAGCTATCTAAGTCTCTCTGCAGGCTCTCTGTTTCCTCAACACCACCTGCTCCTCTATTTATCTTTGTATCATCGGCAAACTTAGCCACAAATCCATTAATATCGTAGTCCAAATCATTGACATACATCGTAAAAAGTAGCGGCCCCAAAACCGACCCCTGTGGAACTCTCTGTTTCCTGCCCATCAACCAATGCTCCACCCGTGCTGGTAACTCCACTGTAATTCCATGGGCCCTTATCTTGCTAAGCAGCCTCATGTGAAGCACCTTGTCAAAGGCCTTCTGAAAATCCAAGTACACCAAATTGACTGAATCTCCTTTCTCTACCCTGCTTGTAATTTTCCTCAAAAAATGGGGAAGGCCCAACAGAGGCTCTACTTCCTAAGGAAGCTAAAGCATGCTCTCCTCCCTCATCACCTGCTGATCAACTTCTATCGGACAACTATAGAGAGCCTCCTGACGTATTGCTGTGCAGTGTGGTTTGCCAGCTGCACAGAACAGAACAGGAAGGACTTGCAGTGGGTGGTGAGGGTAGCAGAGCGGGTTCGGCTCAACATTACCCTCCCTCAAAGACATTTATACTGGCAGACTTCAAAAGAAGGCTACTTGTATTTCAAAGGATCCCACTCATCCTGGACATCACCTGTTTTCCCCTCTACCTTCTGGGAAGAGATACAGAGCATTAAGGACGAAAACAAAGAGACTCCTTAATAGCTTCTACCCAGAAGCGGTGAAATGTATAACACCCCCTTCCCTTCTCCTGCCCCCCTCCTATGACGGCGGCAGCTAAATGCATCACACTTCCAGGAATGGCAGGTGTGCAATAGTCCTACCCCCCATCCATATATTATTAATTTTGGACTGCACTCCTGAGGTTTTAGAGTTTACTTTATGTATATATTCTTTGTCATGCTGCAAAACGTTGAGCTGCTAAACTGTGTTTCATTGCTCCACAATAATGACAATAAAGATATAATTCAATTCAATTCAAATTGCAGTAGGTTAGTCAGGCAGGATTTTCCTTTCAGGTAACCATGCTGGCTTTGGCCTATCTTGTCATGTGCCTCCAGGTACTCCGTAATCTCATCCCTAACAATCGATTCCAACTACTTCCCAACCACTGATGTCAGGCTAACAGGTCTACAGTTTCCCTTCCGCTGCCTCCCACCCTTCTTAAATAGCGGAGTAACATTTGCAACTTTCTAGTCATCCGGTACAATGCCAGACTCTATCGTTTCTCGAAAAATCATTGTTAATGCCTCCACAATCTCTCCAGCTACTTCCTTCAAAACCCGAGGGTGCATTCCATCAGGTCCAGGAGATTTATCCACCCTCAGACCATTAAGTTTCCTGAGTACCTTCTCAGTCGTAATTTTCACTGCACATACTTCACTTCCCTGAGTCTTGAAGGTCCGGTATACTGCAAATGTCTTCCACTGTGAAGACTGATGCAAAATACGCATTCAGTTCCTCTGCCATCTCTGTGTCTCTCATTACAATATCTCCAGCATCATTTTCTACTGGTCTTCTATCTACCCTCAACTCTCTTTTACCCTTTATATACTTAAAAAAGCTTTTAGTATCTTCTTTGATATTAGTTGCCAGCTTCCTTTCATAATTCATTTTTTCCTTCCTAATGACCTTCTTAGTTTCTTTCTGCAAGTTTTTAAAAGCTTCCCAATCCTCTATCTTCCCACTAGCTTTGGCTTCCTTGTATGCCCTCTCTTTTGCTTTTACTTTGGCTCTGACCTCACTTGTCAATCACAGTAGTGTCCTTCTTCCATTCAAAAATTTCTTCTTATTTGGAATATATCTGTCTTGCACTTCCATCATTTTTCACAGAAATTCCAACCATTGCTGTTCTGCTGTCCTTCCTGCTAGTGTCCCTTTCCAGTCAGCCTTGGCCAGTTCCCCTCTCATGCCATTGTAATTTCCTTTATTCCACTGAAATACCAACACATTGGAATTTTGTTGTGATCACTGTTCCCTAAGGGTTCCTTAACCTTAAATTCTCTTATCACCCCTGGATTATTGCACAATACCCAACCCAGCACAGCTAATCCCTTAGTGGGCTCAACGAGATGTTCTAAAAAGCCATCCCTTAGACATTCTACAAAATCTCTCTCTTGAGGTCCAGTACTAGCCAGGTTTTCCCAATCTACTTTCATGTTAAAATCCCCAGCAATTACCATGAAATTGCCCTTCTGACACGCCTTTTCTATCTCCTGCTGTAATCTGTAATCCACATCCCAGCTGCTGTTTGGAGGCAAGTATACAACTGACATTAGGGTCCTTCTAACCTTTGCCATTTCTTAACTCAACCCATAGAGACTCTACACCTTCTGATCCTATGTCATTCCTTTCTAATGATTTAATATTACTTCTTATACACAGGGCCAGACCCCCCCCCCACCCACCTACTAACCTATCTTTCTGAAACACCGTATCATTCAACTCCCAATGGCAGCCATCCTTTAGCCAAGTTTCAGAGATGGCCATAACGCCATACTTGCCAATCTGTAGCTGAATTTCAAGATCATCCGCTTTATTTCTTATACTGCGTGCATTCACATATAACACTTTCAGTCCAGTTTCAGTGAAATCCTCCCTCATTCTTCTAAACTCCAGTGACTGCAAGCCCAGAGCCACCAAACACAACTCACACCCCAGCTTTTCATTCCAGGAATCATTCTCATGAACCTCCTCTGGGCCCTCTCCAATAGCAGCACATCTTTTCTTAGATAAAGGGGTCCAAAGCTGCTCACAATAATCAAAGTGTGGTCTGACCAATACCTCATAAAGCATCAGCATTACATCCTTGCCTTTATATTCTAGTCCTCGCAACATGAATGCTAATATTGCATTTACCTTCCTTACTACCGACTTAACCTGCAGGTTAACCTTTCGGAAATCCTGCACGAGGACTCCCAAATCCCTTTGTATCACTGATTTCTGAATTTTCTCCACGTTTAGAAAATAGGTCTATGGCTTTATTCCTTCTACTAAAGTATATGACTATACACTTCTCTACCCTTTTTGCTATCAGCCCTATTTTTGTTGGCATTGAAGTTTATTTGATAATCTCCTGTGAGGTGCCATGGGACGTGTTGCTTCAGTAAGGATCTAACCAAATGGAAAAGGTTGCTGTTACTTTATAGAAGAATTTCTAATCTCCAGTCTTTGGTTAAAAAAAAAGTTTCTTATTTTCCTTCTGAATGGGTGGGGGAAGCCCACGGAGAGAATCTGCAAACTCTGCTCAAACAGAATGAATCCGAGATGTGAGGCAGCAGTTTTATCAGCCGGACCACCAAGTCACCCATAATGCCCCAGATTCTTCATAATCACATCTGAGAAAAAGTTTGTGCTTTTTCTCTTTGATTAAGTTGCAGACACCCTATAAACGTCGACTGTTTATTCCTTTCCATAGATGCTGCCTGACCTGCTGAGATCCTCTAGCATTTTGTGTGTTGCCTTGGATTTCCAGCATCTGCAGATTTCCTCCTAGGAGTAAACTTGTGAATTATTCCTACTAGAAAGGCAAGAGCAGCAGCACACCGTCACCTGCAAGTTACAAACCATGCGGAATCGAGGCTGTCTACATCACTTCCCCAATAGTAGGTCTAGGTTCACAGAATTCATACAGTATACAGCACAGAAATAGGCTCTGGTCATTGTAACTAAGATGCTCCATCCAAGCTAGTCCCATTTGCCAGCATTTGGCCAATAACCTGCTGAACCTTTCCAATCAATGTATCTGTCCAAGTATCTTTTAAAGTTGTTATTGTATCTGCCTGAATCATTTCCTCTGGCAGCTCATCCCACATACACACCACCCTTCGTGTAAAATTAGTTGCATCTCAAGATCCTATAAAACCTTAAACCTTAAACCTTAAGCCCAGTTCTTGATTTCCCAACCCAGGGAAAAGGATTGAGTGCATTCACCCTATCAGTACCCATCATGATGTTACACACCTCTATAAGATCAATTCTCAGTCTTCTACACTCCAAGGAATAAAGTTCTAACCTGTCCAAACTGTCTCTGTAACTCAGTCTCTCAAGTCCTGTTTTAAGCCCTAAACCTTCCTATTTAATAATAAATCGTAAACAACTCCAGCATTTCAAGATGAGGTGGTCACACCTTCTTAGGGACACCAGGCATTGTACAATAAATATCATGATATTCATACACCTTGACTGTTTAAAAACACTTCAGTAAACCCGCTTCTTAAAATATCTTCACTTTCATATTTAGATGCTGCTCGACCCACTGAGCTCCTCCAGCTTGTGCTTTGTACTCCAGATTTCAGCATCTACAGAATTTGTGTCTCCGAGAATATCACCGTTTTCTGAAATCAAATAATTCTTAATACTCATGCACTCTTAGCCTTAAATTACATCACTAAAAAAACTACTTCTGGAACCAAGGAATTTCTTCAAATCCTTCTCCCACATTCTTCTGTTGGTGAGTCCTGCCCTTTGTCTGTTTTGTCCACCCCACAGTGCTCAGTCTATTTCTCAGCTTACCTTTTTTGTTTACTTTCGATGGTTTAGATGAATGACATGTGGAGTAATGTATTTACTTTTAGTCTCAATGTTATAAGGTGCTTGGGGACACATATGCCGAGAAATTGGATCACGTAGCAGCACTTTTTTGAGTTCTATGAAAAATAGTGACTTTCATGATCTGCAATTCTCATTATGTCGACAGCAAATCCCCAACATTCAGAGGGGTCCACCAGTGTGCAACATAAGTTAAGACATAGCTTTCATAATGCTGAATTGCACGTGCATGTCATGCATAGTTTTGTGGATTATCTAAGCAAAAATTTTCTACACACTTTGAACTTGCTTCCACACTCCATAAGGGGTCCGAAGCAGCTGCTGGGCAATTGACTTAATTGGTTCTCCTTTCTATCACAAACAATTACCCAACACCACTCAGATTCTTCTTTAGCCAGCTCAAGGATCAATTCCCCAATACTCATTTACAGGTCTTCTAACCAGATCCAACCTCGTCTTTCTCACTACACACTCTATCTTTCAACCACTGACCCTCTCTCTAGCCAATAATCATAAATCCTACTTGACTAATCCCACCCCATTGTTGATTGTATCTCACAACTCCACTAACCAACTCTCTCGAGCCTTCTACTGATTGCCTTGATCCATGACCCCTCACCTCCCTCCCCTATGACCCACCTGAGTCAGTCCCATCCCAAATTCCTCTACATCTTTCCCAATGGTGGAGTATATTAAGCAAAGACCTTTACCCTCTGCATAAACTCTCAGGTGCCGACCCAGCAGGCGATGTCTGTTCAAACAGCCTTTACAGCTACAAACCAGATTCCAGGTCACAGAAGCTGCTCTCTTGACAGATATGAGATAGATTCTCTAATCTGAAATCAAAGATACATTCTTTAACCTGCGAGGTTAATGCACGAAGAAAATGAAAATAAGATAAGATCTTATGGAATTCTTTAACCAGCGTAAATTAACACGATGATATTACAGCTCAAGCCATTGGACTTCAGAGTTCAAATCCAACATCAGTGTAAGGAGTCTGTACATTAACCCGCTGGAATGCATAGGTTTCCTCCAAGTGCTCCAGTTTCCTCCCACTGTCCAAAGATGTACCAATTGGTAGGTTAATTGGCCATTGTAAATTGTCCCATGATTAGGCTAGGGTTAAGTCAGGGTTTGCTGGGCAGTGCAGCTCAAAGGGCCAGAAGGGCCTATTCCTTGCTTAATCTCAATAAATAAGTAAATAAATAGGATTTATTGACCCTCACCAATGTTTATAGACACACCACCGAAAACATGCTATCTGGATATATCATGCCTTGATATGGCAACCGCTCTGCCCATGCCAGCAGAGAATTACAGAAAGTTGTGGACGCAACTTAACACCTCACAAAAACCAGTCTCCCCTCCATGGACTCTGTCTAAGCATCTCGCTCCCTTGGTAAAGTAGCCAACGTAATCAAAAATCCCAGCTATGTTGGACTCTCTCCCCTTCCCCCATTCTATCAGGCAAAAGATACGAAAGCCTGAAGTATATACCACCAGGCTCAAAGAGATCTAACAAGCTGCTATAAGACTACTGAATGGCCCATTTGTACAATAAGATGGACTCTTGATCTTATAATCTAACTCAGCACAGTCTTGTACCTTATCGTCTGCCTGCATTTCAATTTCTCTGTCATTAAATCTATATTCTGCATTCTGTTATTGCTTTTCCTTTGTATTATCTTGATGTGAAAGTAATCTGTGTAGATGACATACAAAACATGCAAGGACTACAAGGGTGTGTGTGTGTGTGTGTGTGTGTGTGTGTGTGTGTGTGTGTATGTGTGTGTGTGTGTGTGTGTGTGTGTGTGAGAGAGAGAGAGAGAGAGATTGAGTCACAGAGTGTAGAAGTGGGCCCGCAGCCTTTCATGATCATGCTAACTATCAAGTTCTATGCCTGGAAATTCCAGAACTCATCAATATATTAGCTACATACAGTAGATGCTTATCTCAGAGTCAGAATCAGGTTTATTATCACAGGCATGAGACGTGAAATTTGTTAACTTAGCAGCAGCAGTTCAATGCAATACATAAATTAGCGGAGAGAAAAAATAATAATAAATAAAATAAATCATAATAAAAAAACAAGTAAATACATATATGGAATAGATTATTTAAAAAATGTGCAAAAACAGAAATATTGTATATTTAAAAAAGTAAGGTAGTGTCCAAAGCTTCAAACTCCACTTAGGAATCGGATGGCAGAAGGGAAGGAGCTGTTCCTGAATCGCTGAATGTGTGCCTTCAGGCTTCTGTATCTCCTACTTCTAAGCACTAAATACTTCTTCAATGTTGTGAGAGTCTCTGCCTCCGTCACCTACTCAAGTAGTGTATTCCAAGTTACAACCACCCTCTGGGTTAAAAAAAAGTTCTTCCTCAGATCTCTTCTGAACCTCTTACTTTTACCCTAAATCCTATACCCTCTAGTTTTAGACACTTCTGCTATGCTCTTCTACCCTATATACACCCCCACCTATCATGTGTGTGTGTGTGTGTGTGTAATGCAACATCCCCAACAACTCCCAGCATCATCTGTTCCATGGACACTCAAAATGGATGAGTAGTTGGGATGCTGTTGTGAATACTGAGCCCCTATGTTCATGATGGAATGACTGAACCATCTCACAGACTACACGCTTGCCTCATTATCCACCTCGAAATCTACAAAACTGAAGCAGAAGTAAGTCAGGCTCAGCCCCCTGGGTCAGGTAGTGCAGCAGTTAGCGCAACACTGTTCCAATGCCAACAACCCCAGTTCTGTTCCACCTCAGTCTGTAAGGAGTTAGTACGCTCTTCCCACATCTGCATGGATTCCTCTGGGTGCTCTGGTTTCCTCTGGGTGCTCCGGTTTCCTCCCACGTTCCAAAGGTGTACAGGTTAGTAGGGTAATAGGTCATATGGGTGTACCTGGGCAGTGAGGGCTCGTTGGACTGGAAGAGCCTGTTACTGTGCCGTATTTCTAAATAAATATAGCATGCTGTCAGGCTGAAAAGGGTAATTCTGAAGTGCTGATCATTGTTAAGATATTTATCATTACTGTAATAGGCAGTTTGACGGATAAATTCAAAACATTTTTGAATCTTCATGCACTCTAAAATGCTGATAAAGTTATTGACAGGGGCCCGAGGACAACTTATCTTACCTGAAGAAACCTTGAACTTCTCTCCACAACTTATAGTGGTTCATGGGAATAGGCTTAAGGTGAGAAGTAACAACTTAAAAGGGACCTGAGGGGCAATTTCTTTGCGCAGAGGGATAAGCTGCCAAAAGAAGTGCTTGAAGCAGGTAGAATAATATTTAAGAGAGTTGGTTATGTTTAGGAATATGTAGGGTTTAGATGGACTAAATGTGGGCACTATGGTCAGCCTGTTTCCACCTGTCTACTCTATGACTCTGATTATTACTTATTTAATTTAAATATTTGACATACATATACATACTTACTGTAATTCAGTTTTTTCCCCTATATTATCACGTTTGCATCGTACTGCTGCCGCAAAGTTAACAAATTTCACGACATATCCGGGTGATATTAAACCTGATTCTGCTAGGGTTATGACATTATAATATTCTTATAATATATTATTCGGAGTTTGAAGGAAGGACATGCAGTGAAACAAAAGTGCCTCTGCTGGTGAAAGAGATAAAGTTCCCGTAAAGTTAAATAAGAGAAGCTTTGAGTTCTAGAATCAAAATTTGGCATCCATAAAATCAATTTCTGCATATTTCTCAGCAAATGGTTTGTCTGCCGATGGGAGAAATGATAAGAGTGAAAGCAACGCTGATCTTGGCATGGACACGGCCGTGCGGAGGTAACCGGCGTGTAACTATGGTAACCGGAGGGCGGAAGTGTGTGAAGGGCAAAGGTTAAGGCGGGAGGTTGTCCCTCCGAGGTCCGGATCGCTTGCCAGCCGCGTCTCGGTATGACCAGTGACTTCCGGCAGCGGGAGTCGGGCACCGAGGTGAGGGGGAGTCGTTGAGAGGAGCCCGGGGGGGTAGGGTGGGGGCACAGGGAGCCAGCGGGAAAGGTGAGGAGAGCCCGGCGGACGGGGGTGGGGGAAGTATAGGTAAGGAGTGCTGAGAGGGTGAGGAATGGGTGCTGGGATGGTGGGAGAGGGGTGCGGTGACTGTTTGTTTTGTTGAGGGAGGGTGGTGGATGGGGTGGGGTGGGGTGGAGTGGCGCCGGGGGAGAAGGTGGAGTTTAGAGCGTAAAGTATTTCCACATCATTCTTCCCAAAGTACATTGCTCCGTTTTTGGCATTCATCTTCATCTCCACCCCCTACACTCATGCCGGTCGTTTCAGCTTGCGGAAGAGCTACAGTTATGAATCCTTACTATTCAGCCACAAAGTAGCAAAGTTTATAACTTTATAAACTTTCCCCAAAAACACCATTAACAACCACCTCCCAGTCAGAGAACCCAGCCTCCACGTTTGCATCCTGTCACTAAACCTTGTTTAAAATCTGGTTCCATGTCCTTAATTTCAGGGCTTCGACCACCTGTGGAAATATTATTGTCAAATATTGCCTTGATCTCAAGGGCAATCACTCTTATCTCACCTCTGCAATTTAATGTTTGGATAAATGCACGTGGTATTTTTGTATATACACCTTCTGCATTATCCATACATGGGCTAAAGAGCAAAATTGCAAACGTTAGATAAAAGTGATTGACCTTGATATTATGCTTTGTAACTCCAGAAATTAATTGAAAGAAAAACACAGGAGCTGGGATACTTGCCTACTTAGTTTTTTTCCTTTTTCTTACCGAAGTACTCGTGTATGATGAGGTGGCGTAATGACATATGCCATTCACGTACGTCATGCAAACAATGCATAATTATGTAAACAAAGAATGCTTAATCAAATTATATATTTACAATATTACACAAATATCACTGAAATATTAAATTGAACCATAGAAACTACAGCACGGAAACGGGCCTTTTGGCCCTTCTTGGCTGTGCCGAACCATTTTCTGCCTAGTTCCACTGACTTGCACACGGACCATATCCCTCCATACACCTCTACATAAATAACCTCAAATAAACTACATGGATCAAGGCAATATTTGACCAAATGTATGACTTTAAAAATAAAGCTGAAGTTGATGGTCATCAAAGGGATTACACAATTATAACAAGAGCCAGACCTTGTAGCAAGGAAGATCTTTAGAGTTGTTGGATGGTCAATCGTTCCAGCTCAGGGACGTTAGTATTGGAGATCCTTAAGCTAAGGTCCTAGGCCCAAGCATGTTTAATTACATCAATGACTGTCCTTCCATTATAAGGCATTTAAAATAAGGACATCTGATGGTAATGTGTTGTTCAGCTTCATTCAAAAATCAGCAATTAAAGCAATCAATGTCTGCACGCAGCAGGATGCAAACAGTATCTAGGCTGGTAAATTGCAAGTTCACCCCACGAAAACACCCTGAGTATTGACCATCACTGGCAAAAGAGAGTCTATCCATCTACATTGGATGATCAAAGATACTGGCAAGTCTCCTGCTGTCAGCATCCTGGGAGACAACATTGACCAGAAACTCAACCAGAACAGCCACATAAATACCACAGGTTGGAAGCTCAATGACCTGTGGAGACTAATCAATCTGACACTGCATATTTTCCATAATCCCTGAGATACAACTAATGCCTGTTGATTATCTGGAGGGCAAAATTGTAATGTCACACCCTTGAACTGCCCAGATGAGTGCAGTGCTTGAGAATGTTGAATCGATGACAAAGCAGTATGCTTGCCTAGTCCACCATCCTAAGCATTCATTCCCTTTTTCAACAGTACATAATGGTTGCAGCATATATCATCCATACAATGCACTAGAGATTCACCGAGAGCCCTAGACTATTTTCATAGCAACACCAAGTATCAAGGCTGACAAGGACTTCAGGATCTTCAAAGTCTGATTTGTGATGTGTTGATTTTAATTGTCAAAATTTCCTAGATTTGGAGAAGATTCCATTAGATTGGGAATTGTAAATGTAATCCTAATTCCGATTGAAGTTAGAGACAGAATTGGATGGATGTCGGCTCTGGCAGGGTTTGCGGGCCTTTACTTCCTACAAAGCGAAACCTAATAACATCAATGGCTGTGATGCTTCACTCCCCAATGAGCTCAACATGCTTTGAAAGGGAGAATAAAACAACGCCTTTGCAAATCCCTGCAACATCTGTGATCCCTGTCTCAAAGGCTGATGTCAGGACATCTTTCAAGAAGGTGAACTCCTGCAAGGCATCAGGTTCTGATGATGTACCTAGTAGGGCATCGAAGACCTGTGCCAACCAACTGGTAGGCGTGTTCAAAGACATCTTCAATCTGCCACTGCTGCAGTCACTTCAAAAGGGTAACAATCATACCAGTGCCCAAGAAGAGCAGGGAGAGCTGTCTCAGTGACTATCACCCAGTGGCACTCACATCTACTGAGATGAAGTGCTTTGAGAGGTTCGTTATGACCCACTGCAATTTGCCTATCGCCACAATAGGTCGACAGCAGATGCAATTCACTGTTTCTTCATTCAGCCTTAGATCTCCTGGACAATAGCAATATCTACATCAGGCTTTCGTTCAATACAGTCATACCCTCAGTTCTAATCAACAAACTCCAAAACCTGGAACATCCCCTGCAATTGGATCCTTGACTTCCTCACCAGCAGACCACAGCCTGTGCGGGTCGGAAATAACACCTCTTCATTGATGATCAACACTGGCGCACCTTAAGGATGTGTACTTAGCCCACTGCTCTACTCTCTTTATACCCATGATTGTGTGGCTAGACACAACTCAAATGCCATCTATAAATTTGCTGATGACACAACTATTGTTGGCAGAATTTCAGATGGTGACAAGGAAACATACAGGAGCAAGCTAGATCAGATGGTTGATTGGTGTTGTAACAACAACCAGGTACTCAACCAAGGAAATTATTGTGGACTTCTGGAAGGGAAAGTTAAGGGAACACATGCCAGTCCTCATCGAGATATCAGCAGTGGAAAGGGTGAGGATTTTCAAGTTCCCAGATGTCAACATCTCTGAAGATCTGTGCTGGACTGAACATATTGATGCAATTACAAAGAAGACACAACAGCGGCTTTGTTTCATTAGGAGTTTGAGGAGATTTGGTACGTCACCAAAGACTCTTGCAAATTGCTACAGGCATACTGTGGAGAGCATTTTAACTGGTCACATCACCATCTGGTATGCAGGGGTCGCTGCACAGGATCGGAAAAAGCTGCAGAAAGTTGTCAACTCAGCCAGCTCCAGCACGAGCACTAGGCTCCCCAGCATTGAGGACACTTTCAAAAAACGATCCCTTAAAGAGGCAGCATTCATCATCAAGTAACCCCATCAGCCAGAATATGCCCTCTTCTCATTGCTGCCATCATGGAGGAGGTACAGGAGCCTGAAGACACACAATCAACATTTCAGGAACAGCTTCCCCACACCCCCACCCCTCACTTCACCTCCACCATCTCAGATTTCTGAATGGACAATGAACCCATGAACACTACCTCACTATTTTTTCCTCTCTTTTTGCACTACCTATTTAATTTAATTTTTTATATACTTACCTGAGGCACAAAGAGACTTCGGACTCCTTGTGCGGGATTCCCTAAAGGTTAATTTGCAGGTTGAGTCTGAGGAAGGGAAATGCAGTGTTAACATTCACTTCGAGAGGACTAGAATATAAAAGCAAGGATGTACTTTATAAAGCACTGGTAAGGTCTCACTTGGAGTATTGTGAGCAGTTTTGGGTCCTTTATCCTGGACAGGATGTGCTGAAACTAGAGAGGGTTCAAAGGAGGTTCACAAAAATAATTCCAGGTTTGAACAGCTTGTCATATGAAGAGTGTTCGATAGCTCTGGGCCTGTATTCACTAGAATTCAAAAGAATGAGGGGTGATCTCATTGAAACCTATCGAATGGTGGAAGTGTATGCGGAGAGGATGTTTACTATGGTGGGAGAGTCTATGACCAGAGGACGTGGCCTCAGAATAGGGGGGTATCCTTTTAGAATAGAGATGAGGAATTTCTTTAGCCAGAGAGTGGTGAATCTGTGGATTTCTTTGTAGAGCCCAAATCTGTATGTGTATTTAAGGCAGAGGTTGATAGATTCTTGATTGGTTAGGAAATAAAGGGATACAGGGAGAAGGCAGGAAACTGGGGCTGAGAGGAAAAATGATCAGCCGTGATGAAATGGCAGAGCAGACTCGGTGAGTCAAATGGCCTCACTTTGTTCCTAGGTCTTATGGTCTCCAAGATGGTAGGTGATAGATGAAACTGGCAGAAGGGGAGGGGGCTGAAGTTCTCTATTAATATTTTTATATCTGTGCACTTGTAAATAGAATTTATTATTATCTGTATTGTTAGCATGGAATATTGGCTGGATAATAGTAGAGCACATCTTTTTCTGATTGGCAAAATGTAATGAGTGATGTTCCAGAGGGATTGGTGCTGGAGCCTCAAGCTTTTACAATTTTAACAATTCACATATATGTCTTGGGTGAAGGGGATCACTACTGCTTGACTAAAGTGGTGCTTCCAGCTCTTAATTGAGGCAGTGATTGGAACTCTAGTAGCTCTCTTCTCCATTGGCTGCTGATTTTCAGATCTGCTCCTGTCTCCACTGGCCAGCTAACCTACCTCTGCAATCTTCACCTTGTTGCAGTTTTTGGAAACCACAAATTTAATTCATGCCTTTTACTACAATGCTTCCAACTTATCATCTAGTGATGCTTTTATAATTTTTACTATCCTCTATTGAGTTAGAATCCTTGCAGCACTAAATTCTTTGTTAAACTTGGATTACTGTTTAAAACATATAGGATGTGGCAAGTAAAATAACCAAGAGCGTGTACTATTAGTTTCATAAACCAAGTGCCAGTCCACAAAGTATGAAGTCATTGCATAAAAATATCACTGAGAAAATATGTGCGTGTTGATTAGGGCTCCAGAAGACTGGTAACTGAAGTATAGTTTTTAATACAGCTCAGCACATCATGGAAACCAGCCTCCCCTGTATGGATTCAAACCATATTTCTAGCTGCCTCAGTAAGCAACCAGCATAATCAAATAACCCACTCGCTCCTGACATTCTCTGCATTCTCTGTCTTCCCCCCTCCCCACGTTGGGCAGAAGACTCAAAGCCTGAAAGCACTTACCACCAAACTTAAGGACAGCTTCTATCCCACTGTTATCAGACTCTTCTATTAAAAAAAATTGCAACACCAACACATTACATTCAATACAACCAGTTGCCAATTACAATTTGACTGTTTAACCCAGCCACCCCCCCACCCTCATTGCCATCCCCCCTCCACCCCTCATCCTCATCCCCACCCCCCTCTCCACCCCTCTCCCCCCCCCCTCCCCTCCACCAACCAACTGAATAGTAGTGCATTACAGAAGATCTTTTAAGTTAGGTATGAAATTTGTCCACATTAAGATTGTGGTTGGTCGTGCATCATTTACTCTTGCTGATGATATTTCCAGGTAAGAAATGTCCAAAAAGCTCCGAAGCCATGAGGAGGTTTCCAACGCTGGACAACAAATTTCTTAGCTGCAGTCAGGCCTGCCAGCCAGACTTTGCATGTTTTTTCCATAAGGGAAAGGTGGGGGTCATCATTTAGAAGATGTACAGCGGGGTCCATTGGTAATTGTACCCCCATTAGTTCTGTAAGAATACTGATAACCTTCCCCCACAAACCAAAAACACCTGGACATTCCCATACAACATGTATAAGAGAGCGAACGGCTCCGTGGGGGCAAAATGAGCAATAAGGGTCAGGAACCAGTCCCATTTGACATCTAATTCTTGGTGCTAGATATGCTTTATGACAAAATTTCAAGTGTATATACCGATGATTTGGGTTTTTCGAAACACTGGCAGCATTATCCCAAATCGCATCCCAGTCCAATTCAGATATGTCCCTATCCCAGGCTTTCATTCCTGATGTGGGCATATATTTCTGGGAGTTTAATTTATCATAGGTGTATGACACTATCTGTCTTGGAGCACTCTGTATCCAACTTAAAATGAGATGGTCCTTTAAATCTGACCGCCCCCCCCCCCCCGGGGAACCCCATAGGTTTTACAAGCTGATCTTACTCTAAAGTAGAAGAAAAGAGAGTGTTTATCAATATTATTTAGAGATACCAGTTCTTGAAAGCCAAGGATAGTACTTGTCCCATTAATATCTTGAAAAGTAGTAATACCTTTATCCTCCCAAGTTCTGTTAGTGAATGGTTTCCCCCCCAGATAGAAGATGATTATTGTTCCAGAATGGAGATGATTTGCACCATATGCTTTTAACTTTTAGGAATTTTTCTGCTGCTCTAAACACTTGTAGCATGTGGGTTAAAATCGGACCGTAATACAAATCACATTTTTTGGTAGACATCCCTATAAGGAGAAAGTCCTTCAACCTTATTGGTGCTATTAGCTCTTGTTCTATATTTTTCCATGACGAAACTTTATCCTCCTCCATCCAATAGCTAAGACTTTTTAATACAAATGCCCAATGATACAGTTTAAAATTTGGACATGCCAATCCCCCATCCGACTTTTTGAATTGTAGAGCTGACCACTTTATATTGGGTCGTTTACCGTTCCAAACATAGCATTGTAGTAAGGAGTCCAGTTTTTGCCAATATGCTGCTGGAGGCACAAGTGGGATCATTGAGCTTATAAAATTAATGCGGGATAAGATGTTCATTTTAATGACCGATATACGGGCTGGGACTGATGCTGGCAGGTATCTCCATCTATTAATATCTTCTTCTGTTTTTTTCAAAATTAAAGAGTAATTTGTTTTAGCCACAGACAATAGGGAAGTATTAACTTTAATACCCAAGTAGAGGACCTCATTTGTAACATCAATTTGGGGAGGGAGAGACACCTTACTTTTATCTGTATTAATCAGCATCAGTGCTGATTTTGACAGATTAACTTTGTATCCTGAAAGAGATCCAAATTGCTCCAGTGTTTTTAAAACATAGGGGAGAGTTTGTTGAACATTTGCCATATAAACTAATGTGTCGTCCGCGTAAAGTGGTATTGAATGTGATGTACCTATTGTAATAGGGGAGATCTGAGGAGAGTTTCTAATTAAATGTGCAAGCGGTTCAATAGATATAGTAAAAATTAAAGGAGACAAAGAGTCCCCTTGTTGTGTGCCCCGTCCTATGTCAAATAACTCTCAGAAACCTCCTCCCACACATAACTGGGCTGAAGGATTAGCATACAGTGTTTGAATCATATTGATAAATTTATCGCCAAACTTAAATTCTTTTAGAACTCTCCAAAGATATGGCCATTCAAGGCGATCGAACGCTTTTTCAGCATCTAGAAATAGCAGGCCACAGGCAGGTGGAATTTTATGTGTTGCACTCAGTACGTGTAACAGCCGGCGAATATTATCAGATGCGAGACGTCCCCTGATAAAGCCCGTTTGATCTGGGCTAATTATTTTCCCAACTACTGTCTCGTGTCTACTGGCTAAGACTTCGGAAAATATCTTGAGGTCGGCATTTATCAAGGAGATTAGGCAGTGATTGGCACACTCCAAGGGGTCCTTACCGGGCTTAGGTATAACTGTGATTAGGGCTGTGTTTAGATCTCTATGGAAAGTGCCATTTCCAATAGCATAATTTAATGTTTCTAACCATACTGGTCCAAGAAATATCCCAAAGTGCTAGGTAAAGTTCCACAGGTATGCCATCTATACCTGGTGTAGGCCCTTGTTTGTAGCTTTGACTGCTTTCAGTAGCTCATCCAGTGTAATAGGAGAGTTTAGAGTTTTGGTGTCCTCTAATGACAACGTAGGGAGGTCTAATCCACAAAAAAAAACAGTGAAGTCGTTCTCAGAAGGAACTGAGCCACTTGTATACAGTTCTTTAAAGTAATTCTTGAATGTCTCGTTTATTTCCTTCGTTGAAGATACTACTCCACGTTTAGCCCATCTAATCGCTGGTATAGACCTTTTAGCTTCCTGTTTGAGCATTAGTACCAAAAGATGGCTCAGTCTGCTGCCTTCTGCATAATACTTTTGTTTGGTTATATGGATCATATATTCTGCCCTGCCTTTAATAAATCATTTAATTCTGCTTGTTTTGCTTTGAGCTTGTTTTCTTTTGTTATGGTGTATCTCCTTTTGAGATCATTCTCCAAACCCTTACATTCTTCTTCTAGGGTAGAAATCTTTTGAAGCCGGCTTTTATGTAGGTGAGAACTGAACCATATAGCGTTATTTCGTAAGAAACCCTTGATGGAGGCCCAAACCACTGTCACATCCGAGACACTATTCTTATTTAAATTTATAAATTCCATCAGTTTTGTTCTCAGTTGTGTTAGAAATTTGTCGTTTTTTTTTTAGAAGGGTGGAGTTAAACTTCCACCTAGTACGCTGTTATCAGACTCTTAATGATCTCTTGTATGATGGACTCTGGCCTCACAATTTATCTCATTATGATCTTGCACTTTATCATTTACCTGCACTGCACTTTTTTCAGTAGCTTTTACAATTTTTTCTGCAATGTTTTTTTTAACCAAAACACACTGTGTGATGATTTGATCTTTATGATTAATCTGCAAGACAAGCTTTTCACTGTACATGCGATTATAATAAACCAATGCCAATACTAACCTGCTCATTTTATGAGCGTATGAGTCTTATCTTAGCCAAAAGGAGTATAAAACTTATGGAGGCTAGGACAGTGATAAGCTCTTCCTGTAGGATGTGGAAGACTGGGGACATTCCAAAGTTCCTGGTGACTACACATGGAGGAAGTCTACAGCACCATTTCATAGCAGATCATGTAGGTCAGTTGTCCTCACTGTGGAGAATGCAGTTGACAGTACATTTAGTGAGTGAGTCATGACTGACTAGTTCATTAAATGTACTGTCAACGACAGGATAGAGATGAAGAAAAGCCAGAGTGGGTAGATAGTCAGGAGTCCCCTGTGGTCATTTTCCTGACTGACAAGTAGGCCATGTTGGATACTTTGGGGGGGGGGGGGATGTTGCGGTGGGGGTGTATCTTAGTGAGCATGCTGCTGCATTTAAAAGTGAATCCATATTCATACAAAAAAACAATTGCATAATTGAAAGAATGCAAAATAAACAAACATGCAACTTGAATCCTGGCTATATTTAGTGCAATGAAGGACTTTACCTACCTTATACAATCATACAGTTTTGATCAGGACCAGGGTGGAGAGTTGTTGTAGCAGACATTAATGTGAAATTTGGTAATTAGACACTTGTGAATTACTGAAAAATGTATTTTTAATCTTTTGATAGCTGCTCGCTCGACTCAAAGGGAGAAGTTCTGTGAAGCATCTTGAGCCACGGCTTTTTACCGATGAAGGGTTGCTGAACCATGGTAAGAAACCAGAAAGGAACAAAGAGGTTGGGAAGAGTCACGTTAGCAAATTCATCCCACTTATTTTCTTGTTTAAAGTTTTCTTCAAATAGTACACTCAGACCCCGCTTAACACAGAGGAGGCGTTCCTCGGAGGTGGGACGCTATATAAATCAGCGCTGTGCGGGGTTATTACGTATATCATTACATAAATGCACATGTGTGCCCAAGATATATGATATATTATTTTATGTACAATGGCGTGCAAAAGTTTGGGCACCCTGCATAGTCAGTACTTAGTAACACCCCCTTTGGCAAGTATCACAGCTTTTAAACGCTTTCTGTAGCCAGCTAAGAGTCTTTCAGTTCTTGTTTGGGGGATTTCGTCCATTCTTCCTTGCAAAAGGCTTCTAGTTCTGTGAGATTCTTGGGCCATCATGCATGCACTGCTCTTTTGAGGTCTATACACAGATTCTCGATGATGTTTAGGTTGGGGGACTGTGAGGGCCATGGCAAAACCTTCAGCTTGCGCCTCTTGAGGTAGTCCATTGTGGATTTTGAGGTGTGTTTAGGATCATTATCCTGTTGTGAAAGCCATCTACTTTTCATCTTCAGCTTTTGTACCGACGGTGTGATATTTGCTTCCAGAATTTGCTGGTATTTAATTGAATTCATTCTTCCCTCTACCAGTGAAATGTTCCCCGTGCCACTGGCTGCAAAACAAGCCCAAAGCATGATCGATCCACCCCTGTGCTTAACAGTTGGAGAAGTGTTCATGAAATTCTGCACCCTTTTTTCTCCAAACATACCTTTGCTCATGGTGGCCAAAAAGTTCTATTTTAACTTCATCAGTCCATAGGACTTGTTTAGATGTTCCTTTGCAAACTTCTGACGCTGAATTTTGTAGTGAGGACGCAGGAAAGTTTTTCTTCTGATGACTCTTCCATGAAGGTCAAATTTGTGCAGGTGTTACTACACGGTAGAACAGTGCACCACCACTCCAGAGTCTGCTAAATCTTCCTGAAGGTCTTTTGCAGTCAAACAGGGGTTTTGATTTGATTTTCTAGCAATCCTACGAGCAGTTCTCTTGGAAAGTTTTCTTGGTCTTCCAGACCTCAACTTGACCTCCACCATTCCTGTTAACTGCCATTTCTTAATTAAATTACAAACTGAGGAAACGGCTACCTGAAAACGCTTTGCTATCTTCTTATAGCCTTCTCCTGCTTTGTGGGCATCATTTATTTTAATTTTCAGAGTGCTAGGCAGCAGCTTAGAGAAGCCCATGGCCGCTGATTGTTGGGACAAGGTTTGAGGAGTCAAGGTATTTATAAAGCTTTGAAATTTGCATCACCTGGCCTTTCCTAGTGATGACTGTGAACAAGCCATAGCCCTAACAAGCTAATAAAGGTCTGAGACCTTGGTAAAAGGTATCTGAGAGTTCAAATCTTTTGGAGTGCCCAAACTTTTGCCTGGTTCTCCTTTCCTTTTTTTCACTCTAAAATTGTACAAAACAAAAATAATACGCTAACCTTGTTTACAATGTTGAAAAGAATGTTTCATCTTTAGCCTTATGACTTTTGGAGATCAGTTCATCTTCTACTCACATAACTATTCACAGTAACAGAAATTTTGACCAGGGGTGCTCAAACCTTTGCATGCCACTGCATACACAGTAACCCGTGGAGTAACAGACACGCAAATAGGCCTAACCTGTACATCTGTGGAGCAGCAGCACATCACAGCAGCAGCGGAGGGAAGTGGGTGGTGGTTACATCTTCGAGGAGGGACTAGGTCCTCCTCTAACTTTGGCTTCCTCTTCAAGTAGACCTTGATTTGTCTGCCTTTTCTGGAGTTTCCTCTCGCGAAGCAGTTCTCAGTAGCAGGAAGTCATGTCGAGAGCATCTCTCTTTGCCTGATTGCTTTGCTCCCATTTTTTTATAATTGTTCTAGTCGTTGATATAGCCAATTTTGTAGAGGTGCCAACATCAACCTGACACTCAGCAGCTTCCAAATGCCGTATCACTTGTGGTTTCACATTCATGCTAATGCTTTTCCTATACATCATAGATGAGCTACCCTCACTGGAAGCTGCAGGCCGTTTTCCAGACATTATTGGTTAAAAAAAATGGACTAAATTGATGAGGGAGCAAGAACATTTATACACATGGGGGAGGAAGAGCATGAACTAATATGATTGGCCGTGGGTGGCTCAGAGCATATGTAAAGCGTTCTCATTGGCTGATTAAATGTTTACTGTAATGGCGGCTGCTCTTGAGAAGTTTCAAGTGTTGTTTAGATTAAATTTTTGTCATTTTTTAAATTTCAATAAAGAATTGAATGACCACATTGTAATGAATCAGCGCTAAGCAGGGTCTGAGTATATTCTATTCCAGGAAGTTAGTGACTGCCCATTACACTGCTGGCATTGAAGGTCCTTCATCTCTGGTGGTGTTCAGGGTTTCCTTCATCACATCAGTAGCTTCCTCTTGCGTGACTGACAGTAGTCACAGTTGTTGACTCTGGCATACCATCATACTCAGATGTAGGAGGAACCTTCATTGCTGTTCTGCAACAGTTTAGTCTTACCAGTTAGAGTTGTTAGCCCTGAGCTGAACATGGAGGACTGGTGGACCACCATTAGTCTGGCCTCCACCCTTTGACCTGTTTGGCATGGGTGACCCTAACAAGAGCCAAAGCATGAAACCCTGACTCCAGCTAATACCGTTCTCTGGTCATTGAGGCATGTAACCTACGACAAGGTTGTGGTCCCCTTGGAGGTCTGTTCCAGGAAAGTATGTGTCTTTTGACTCAAAGCTGGCCTTCTCCTCCATGCAACACACATCAAAGTTGCTGGTGAACGCAGCAGACCAGGCAGCATCTCTAGGAAGAGGTACAGTCGATGTTTCAGGCCGAGACCCTTCGTCAGGACTAACTGAAGAAAGAGTTAGTAAGAGATTTGAAAGTGGGAGGGGGAGGGGGACGGGGAGATCCAAAATGATAGGAGAAGACAGGAGGGGGAGGGATGGAGCCAAGAGCTGGACAGGTGATTGGCAAAGGGGATATGAGAGGATCATAGGACAGGAGGTCCAGGGAGAAAGACAAGGGGGGGTGGAAACCCAGAGGATGGGCAAGGGGTATAGTCAGAGGGACAGAGGGAGAAAAAGGAGAGTGAGAGAGAGAATGTGTGTATAAAAATAAATAACGGATGGGGTACGAGGGGGAGGTGGGGCATCCATGGTGCCTAATTACGTCAAATTATGAGACGAATTGATTTTCATCTCTCTTGTGATGAAACTCCAAAATAATAGCCTTTATGGAGAGCTTCCTGAATGGGTCATGATTGTGAAGCTGTTTGCATTGGTTAAACTAGGCAAAAATTAAAAATATTTAATGAATATACTGCTGGTGGCTGGTAAAAAGACCCTTACCAGGAAATGGTTATCACAGTTGAGCCCAACTTTAAACGCATGGATGGAAATTACAGTGGACATTTACAAAATGAAGAAGATAACAGCATCTGTTGATCATAAGTTGGAACAATTTTTGTTCATACTGGGAAAAATGGTTCAACTACATAACACTTCATAAGCCTGATTTTATTCTCACAAATCAATGAATATGTTGTTAAAAAAAAATCACTCCCTACTTGTACATAGTTTTCTCCTTTTGCTTGTTCTTTCTTTCCTCTCTTTTCTATAGGCGTATACCTCAGATTAATATTATGTGGAGATTTGTGGCAAATATGATTATATGATATATATGCATAATATCTGAAATACATCTTATGGAAATGTTTGATGATGAACTTCAATAAAAAATAAATTACAAAAAAAAAAGATAGTTTAGAGGAATGGGCAAAGAAGTGGCAAATGAAATGCAATGTTGGAAAGTGGATGGTCATGCACTTTGGTGGAAGAAATAAATGGGCAGACTATTAATTAGATGGGGAGAGAATTCAAAAAGCAGAGACGCAAAGAGACTTGGGAGTCCTTGTGCAAGATACCCTCGAGGTTAACCTGCAAGTTGAGTCGGTTGTGAAGAAGGCAAATGCAATGTTGGCATTAATTTCTTGAGGTATAGAATATAAGAGCTGGCATGTGATGTTGAGGCTCTATAAGGCATTGGTGAAACCACACTTGGAGTATTGTGTGCAGTTTTGGGCTCCTTATTTTAGAAAGGATATACTCACATTGGTTCAGAGAAGATTCATGAGAATGATTCCAGGAATGAAAAGGTTACTGTATGAGGAATGTCTGGCAGCTCTTGGGCTGTATTCCCTGGAGTTCAGGAGGATGAGAGGGGATCTCATAGAAACATTCCGAAGTTAAAAGGTCTGAACAGATTAGATATGGCAAAGTCATTTCCCATGGAAGGGGATTCTCGGACATGAGGCCACGACTTCAGGATTAGAGGATGTCCATTTCGAACTGAGATGCTGAGAAATTACTTTAGTCAGGGGGTGGTAAATCTGAGAAATTTGTTGCCACGAGTGGCTGTGGAGGCCAAGTCATTGCGTGTATTTAAGACAGAGATAGATAGGTTCTTGATTAGCCAGGGCATCAAGGGTATGGGGTGAAAGCAGGGGAGTAGGGATGACTGGATGAAGTGGATCAGCCCATGATTGAATGGCGGAGCAGATTCGATAGGCTGAATGGCCTACTTCTGCTCCTAAATCTTACGGTCTTATGGATAATTAGATTCTTAAAAGCTGTTGTCATATATTTGAGGCACATCCTCAGAATAGAGGGACGTTCATTTAAAACAGAACTGAAGAGGAATTACTTTAGCTAGAGCATGTTGAATCTGTGGAATTCATTGCTATGGACGGTTGTGGAGGCCAAGTCATTGAGTATATTTTAAGCAGAGGTTGATAACTTAATTAGTAAGGGTGTCAAAGGTTACGAAGAGAAGGCAGGAGAATGGGGTTGAGAGGTTTTTGAGATGTTTTGCGACATCTCTATCGCTATCAAAAGAAAATGAATGAGTGAAAATTTTAGTTATTTACACACCTGCTTGAAAACCTATGCTTTGTTCTACGGGCTAATTCCACGGCCCAATTACGATGTTATTAGGCAGGAACTTGGAAGTGTAAATTGAGAACAGATGCACTCAGGGAAATATGGAGTTTGTTTAGTGAACACTTGCATGGGGTTCTGGATAGGTTTGTCAGGGAAGGGATAGTATGGTGAAGGAGGTGGGATATTTAGTAAAGATGAAGAAGGAAGCATACTTAAGGTTTAGGAAGCGTTGGTGTCAGACAGGGCTCTTGTGAGGGCATGAGAAGACTTTTGTGAGTAGGGAGATAGGGCGGATGTGGAGAGGATGTTTCCTGTGGTGGGGGTATCCAGAACTAGAGGGCACTGCCTCAAAATTGAGAGCTGACCTTTTAGAACAGAGGTAAGGAGGAATTTTTTTAGCCAAAGAGTAGTGAATCTGTGGAATATTCTGCCCCAGACTGCGATGGAGGCCAAGTCCATGGGTATATTTAAGGCTGAAGTTGATTGTTTTATGATCGGTCAGGATATTGAAGGATATGGCGAGAAGGCAGGTGTGTGGGTTTGAGTGGGATCCGGGATCAGCCATGATGAAATGGCAGAGCAGACTCGGGCAGAATGGCCTAATTCTGTACTTATGGTCTTATGGTTTCTACACACATGATAACAGTGCCTAAGAAGAACATGGTGTAACACACTGTAAGGTTTCACTGCTAAAGCTAATGTAATAGCTTCTATGTAATGTTCCACTGTTAAGGTAATGGTTTCTCTGTAGCAGCAATGTTTGGGTTATGACTAGAGATAACAGGACTTTGGAATTCAGTGGCTATCCAATGGGAGAGATGTTGTTCTTTCTTGTGTGTCTGGGAGCCGGGTTTTTCGCGGTCTTTTGTCGAGGAGAGATGAAGAGGGAAGACGCGTGTGGAGAGAGGTGGTAGACCACCGGACAGAGTGGACTGGGATCTGAGGGTCCAAAGGTCGGCAATGTTCGGAGGAGACCAATGGTGGAAGAATGACTACTGAGTGAACTTCAGCATGACTTGGGCCCTTTTTTTGTTTTGTTTATTTTCATTACTAACCCTATATTGTATTCAGATTAAGATTCATAAAGTCTATCATTTAATGGCATGTGGTGTACTGTCTGATATTTTGCATTGTGGGTTTGTAACTGGGGGTACATTATGCAGCATCCACACAAATGTGATTACCCAGTTTGAAACCATAGAAACTACAGCACAGAAACAGGCCTTTTGGCCCTTCTTGGCTGTGCCAAACCATTTTCTGCCTAGTCCCACTGACCTGCACACGGACCATATCCCTCCATACACCTCCCATCCATGTATCTGTCCAATTTATTCTTAAATGTTAAAAAAGAACCCACATTTACCACTTCGTCTGGCAACTCATTCCATACTCCCACCACTCTCTGTGTGAAGAAGCCCCCCCAATGTGCCCTTTAAACTTTTCCCCCCTCACCCTTAACCCATGTCCTCTGGTTTTTTTCTCCCCTTGCCTCAGTGGAAAAAGCCTGCTTGCATTCACTTTATCTATACCCATCATAATTTTATATACCTCTATCAAATCTCCCCTCATTCTTCTACACTCCAGGGAATGAAGTCCTAACCTATTCAACCTTTCTCTGTAACTGAGTTTCTCAAGTCCCAGAACATCCTTGTAAACCTTCTCTGCACTCTTTCAACCTTATTAATATCCTTCCTGTAATTTGGTAACCAAAACTGAACACAATACTCCAGATTCGGCCTCACCAATGCCTTATACAACCTCATCATAACATTCCAGCTCTTATACTCAATACTTTGATTAATAAAGGCCAATGTACCAAAAGCTCTCTTTCCAACCCTATCTACCTGTAATGCTACCTTTAGGGAATTTTGTATCTGTATTCCCAGATCCCTCTGTTCCACTGCACTCCTCAGTGCCTTACCACTAACCCTGTATGTTCCACCTTGATTTGTCCTTCCAACGTGCAATACCTCACACTTGTCTGTATTAAACTCCATCTGCCATTTTTCAGCCCATTTTTCCAGCTGGTCCAAGTCCCTCTGCAGGCTCTGAAAACCTTCCTCGCTATCTACTACACCTCCAATCTTTGTATCATCAGCAAATTTGCTGATCCAATTTACCACATTATCATCCAGATCATTGATATAGATGACAAATAACAGTGGACCCAGCACTGATCCCTGTGGCACACCACTAGTCACAGGCCTCCACTCGGAGAAGCAATTCTCTACCACCACTCTTTGGCTTCTTCCATTGAGCCAATGTCTAATCCAATTTACCACCTCTCCATGTATACCTAGCGACTGAATTTTCCTAATTAACCTCCCATGTGGGACCTTGTCAAAGGCCTTACTGAAGTCCATGTAGACAATATCCACTGCCTTCCCTTCATCCACTTTCCTGGTAACTTCCTTGAAAAACTCCAATAGATTGGTCAAACATGACCTACCACGCACAAAGCCATGTTGACTCTCCCTTATAAGTCCCTGTCTATCCAAATGCTTGTAGATTCTGTCTCTTAGTACTCACTCCAATAACTTACCTACTACTGACGTTAAATTTACTGGCCTATAATTTCCCGGATTACTTTTCGATCCTTTTTTAAACAACGGAACAACATGAGCCACTCTCCAATCCTCCGGCACCTCACCTGTAGACAGCGACATTTTAAATATTTCTGCCAGGGCCCCTGCAATTTCAACACTAGTCTCCTTCAAGGTCCGAGGGAACACCCTGTCAGGTCCCGGGGATTTATCCACTTTAATTTTCCTCAAGACAGCAAGGACCTCCTCCTTTTCGATCTGTACAGTTTCCATGATCTCACTACTTGTTTCCCTTAATTCCATTGACTTCATGCCAGTTTCCTTAGTAAATACAGACGCAATAAACCTATTTAAGATCTCCCCTATTTCCTTTGGTTCCGCACATAGCCGACCACTCTGATCTTCAAGAGGACCAATTTTATCCCTTACAATCTTTTTGCTCTTAATATACCTGTAAAAGCTCTTTGGATTATCCTTCACTTTGACTGCCAAGGCAACCTCATGTCCTCTTTTAGCCCTCCCGATTTCTTTCTTAAGTATTTTCTTGCACTTCTTATACTTATTTACTCCCTGCTTCCTATACATGTCATACAATTCCATCTTCTTCTTTATCAGAGTTGCAATATCCCTTAAGAACCAAGGTTCCTTATTCCTATTCACTTTGCCTTTAATCCTGACAGGAACATACAAACTCTGCACTCTCAAAATTTCCCCTTTGAAGGCTTCCCACCTACCGATCACATCCTTGCCAGAGAACAACCTGTCCCAATCCACACTTTTTAGATCCTTTCTCATTTCTTCAAATTTGGCCTTCTTCCAGTTAAGAACCTCAACCCTAGGACCAGATCTATCCTTGTCCATGATCAAGTTGAATCTAATGGTGTTATGATCACTGAAACCAAAGTGCTCCCCTACACAGACTTCCGTCACTTGTCCTAACTTGTTTCCTAACAGGAGATCCAATATTGCCTCCCCTCTAGTTGGTCCCTCTATATATTGATTTAGAAAACTTTCCTGAACACATTTTACAAACTCTAAACCATCTAGACCCCTAACAGTATGGCAGGGCCGAAGGCTGATTCCCCTAGCCGAACGCGAGATGGGCTAATGGTAACTTGCCTCAATGACTGTCATCCAGTCACACTTATATCCTCATTGCTAAAGTGTCTTGAGAGGTTGGTGATGAAACATATCAACTCCTGCCTGAGAAGCGTCTTTGATCCACTCCAATTTGCCTAACAGAGCAACACCAGATGCTATCTCACTCAACCCTGGAACATCTGGACAGCAAAGGTGCATACATCAGGATGGTCGTTAGTGACTGCAGCTCAGCATTCAATACGATCATCCCCTCAAAACTAATCAATAAGCTTGAAGAATTTGACATCAATAATTCCTTGGTGCAATTGGATCCTCGATTTCCTCACATGCAGTCTCCAGGCAGTTCAAATTGGCAACAACATCTCTTCAATGATCTCCCATCAGCTGTGTACACCACAAGGCTGTGTGCATTTACATTTATGACTGTGGTGCCATATTCAAATTTGCTGATGACACCACTGTTATAGGCCAAATCAGCATATAGGTGGAAGATTGAAAATTTGGCTGAGTGTTACCATAACAACAAACTTTTACTTAATCTCAGCAAGATCAAGGAGCTGATTATTAACTTCCGGAGGAGGAAACCAGAGGTTCGTTACCCAGTCTTCATTGGAGGATCAGAAGTGGAGAGGGTCAGCAACTTGAAATTCCTCACTTGTTACTATTTTGTAGGACCTCTCCTGGGCCTCGCATATAAGTGCAATTATGAAGAAAGCATGGCAGCGCCTCTACTTCCTTTCGAAGATTCAGCATGGCATGTAAAACTTTGACAGACTTCTATTGATCTATAATGGAAAGCATATTGACTCGCTGTGTCACAATCTGGTATGGAACACCAATGTCCTTGAATGGAAATCCTACAAAAAATAGTGGATACAGCCCAATCCATCACAGGTAAAGCCCGCCCCACCATTGTGCAGATCTACATGAAGTGTTGATGCAGGAAAGCAGCATCCATCATCAAGGATCATTCACCACCCAGAATATGCTCTTTTCTCACTGCTGCCATCAGGAAGAAGGTACAGGAGCCTCGGGACTCACACCACCAGGTTCAGGGACAATTATTACCCCTCAACCATCAGGCTGTTGAACCAAAGGGGATAACTTCACTCAACTTCACTTGCCCCATCTCTGAAATGTTCCCACAACATATGGACTCGCTTTCAAGGGCTCTTCGTCTCATGTTCTTGATATTTATTGTTTGTTTATTTATTATTATTTCTTGTATTTTGTGCGGGGGGAGAGTATGGGGCAGATGTCAGAGGTAGTGTTTTTACACAGACTATTAACTGCACAGAACATACTGTAGAGATAGTGGTAGAGGCAGATATGTTAGGTATAGTTAAGAGATTCTTACATACGCATATGAATGAAACAAAGTGGAGTGCTATGTGGGAAGGGAGGGTTAGGCTGATTTTGGGGTAGGTACTGTTCTATGTTCTAGGTTGTGAGGTTTTAATGGTATACTTATTCATGGTTATTCTTTAGCAAACTCTGGCTCTAATAATAAAGCTGATTTTATATATGAGAATAATATTTCCTTCTGAATATTTCAAAATGCAATGAGTTTAAATATAGTTGAATTGTAAATTTATACTCTTATTTAAATTTAAATTGTTTTACATTATCACATGTACCAAGATACAGTGAAACACTTGTCTTACAGATCCACACAGATTATTTCATTGCAATAGTGCATTGACAATACAAGGTAGAACAACAGAATGCAGAATCAAGTGCGATAGTCACAGAGGAAGTGCAGTGCAGGCAGACGGATGGGGAAAATTGTGAGGTCAGTTGTGTACATGGAGCTCAGAAAAGTAGAGGGCAATGGGTAACCCTAGGTAATTTCTAAGGAAAGGACATGTTCAGCACAGCTTTGTGGGCCGAAGGGCCTGTATTGTGCTGTAGGGTTTCTATGTTTAAGAGTCCATCTGATCATACAAATTATGTTGGCTTCTTTACCGAGGCAGTGAGAAGCGTAGGTGGAGTCCATGGAGGGGAAGCTAATTTCCTTGATGTGCCAAGCCGTTTCCACAAATTGCTGCAGTTTCTTGTGATCGCTGGCAGAGCTGTGGCCATACCAAGTTGTCATGCAACTGGATAGGATGCTTTCTATTGTGCTTCAATAAAAATTGATGAGGGACAAAAGGGATATGCCAAATTTCTTTAGTCTCCTGAGGAAGTAGTGGCACTGGTAAACTCTCCTGCCCATAGTATCGATGTTTTTGGACCAGAAAAAAACCTATTGGTGATGTTCAGTCCTTGGAATCAAAGCCCTCAACCCTCTTGACCCCAGCACCATTTAAATAAATAGGAGCGTGTGCACAGTTCCCCCTTTCCTGAGCTACTGACCAGCACTTTGTTTTGTTGACTGTGAGGGAATGGTTGTTGTCATGTCATGAGATTCTCTATCTTCTTCATGTATTCCGACTATTAAAATTCAAAGTACATATATGTCACCATACACAACTGTGAGATTCGTTTTCTTGTTGGCATACTCAATGAATCCATAATAGAACGATAACCATAATAGAATCAATGAAAGACCGCACCAACTTGGGCATGCATTCCAACCAGTGTGCAAAAGACAACAAACTGTGCTAGTACAAAAAGAACAAAATAATAATAAATAAATAAGCAGTAACTACCAAGAACATGAGAAGAGTTCCTTGAAATTGAGTCCATAGGTTGTGGGAATATTTCAATGATGGGGCAAATGAAGTTGAGTGAACTTTGGTTCAAGAGCCTGATGATTGATGGGTAATAACTGTTCCTGAACCTGGTGGTGTGAGTTCTGAGGCTCGTGTACCTTCTTCCTGATAGCAGCAGTGAGAAGAAAGCATGCCCTGCGTGGTGGGGGTCAGATGGCGGATGCTGCTTTCCTGCAACAATAATTCATGTCGATATGCTCAGTGGTGGGGGAGGACTTTACCCATCATGTACTGGGCTGTATCCACTATTTTTTGTAGGATTTAACATTCAAGGGCATTGGTGTTTCTATACCAGGCTGTGATGCAGCCAGTCAATATACTCCCCACTACCCAATATAGAAGTTTGTCAAAGTTTTAGATGTCATGCTGCATCTTCGCAAACACCTAAGGAAGTAGAGGTATTGTTGTGCTTTCTTCATAATTGCAATTCGTACCCCAGGGCAGGTCCTCTGAAATAATAACACCGAGCCATTTAAAGTTGCTGATCCTCTGGTGAGGACTGGCTCATAGACCTCTGGTCATGACTAGATTGAACTCCTGCCTCAGCAAGGAGCTGGACCCATTGCAATTTGCCTATCACCACAATAGGTCAACGGTAGATGCAATCTCAATGGCTCTTAACACAGCTTTAGACCACCTGGACAACACAAACACCAACATCAGGATGCTGTTTATCGACTATAGCTCAGCACTAATACCATCACTCCCACAATCCTGATTGAGAAGTTGCAGAACCTGAGCCTCTGTACCTCCCTCTGCAATTGGATCCTCGACTTTCTAACCAGAAGACCACAATCTATGTGGATTGGTGATAACATATCCCCCTTGCTGACAATCAACACTGGTGCACCTCGGGTGTGTGCTTAACCTATTGCTCTACTCTCTATATACACATGACTGTGTGGCTAGGCACAGCTCAAATACCATCTATAAATTTGTTGATGATACAACCATTGTTAGTAGAATCTCAGGTAGTGACGAGAGGGCGAACAGGAGTGAGATATGCCAACCAGTGGAGTGGTGCCGCAGCAACAACCTGTCACTCAACGTCAGTAAGGCAAAAGAACTGATTGTGGACTTCAGGAAGTGTAAGGCGAAGGAACACATACCAATCCTCATAGAGGGATCAAAAGTGGAGAGAATGAGCAGCTTCAAGTTCCTGGGTGTTAAGATCTCTGAGGATCTAACCTGGTCCCAATATATTGATGTAGTTATAAAGAAGGCAAGACAGCTGCTATACTTTATTAGGAGTTTGAAGAGATTTGGCATGTCAACAAATGCACTCAAAAACCTCTATAGTTGTACTGTGGAGAACATTCTGACAGGCTGCATCACTGTCTGGTATGGAGGGGCCACTACACAGCAAGCTGCAGAAGGTTGTAAATCTAGTCAGCTCCATCTTGGGTACTAGCCTACAAAGTACCCAGGACATCTGTAGGGAGTGGTGTCTCAGAAAGGCAGCGTCCATTATTAAGAACCTCCAACACCCAGGGCATGCACCTTTCTCACTGTTACCATCAGGTAGGAGGTACAGAAGCCTGAAGGCACACACTCAGCAATTCAGGAACAGCTTCTTCCCCTCTGCCATTTGATTCCTAAATGGACATTGAATCTTTGGAGACTACCTCACCTTTTTTTAATATACATTATTTCTGTTTTTGCACGTTTTTAAATCTATTCAATACACGTAATTGATTCACGTGTTTATTTATTTTTTTTCTTTTTTCTCTGCTAGATTATGTATTTCATTGAACTGCTGCTGCGAAGTTAACAAATTTCATGTCACATGCCAGTGATAATAAACCTGATTCTGATTCTTTTCCTGCTCAATAATCAGCTCCTGGGTCTTGCTGATATTGAGTGATAGGATGTTGTTATAGCACCACAGCCAGATTTTCAATCTCCTCTCCCCGCCCCCATGTGCTGAGTTGGCACTACCTTTGATTCGGCTTATGACAGTGGGGTCATCAGCAAACTTGATTGATTGTGCTTCATTGGTTTAGTTTAATATCGGAAAATGTGTACAGCAGATATCAATGAAACCAAAAAAATCAGTGACAGACAAATCAGCCCACTTGCTCCCATCAACTCACACCAGCCTCCATCCGGCCCACTATGGTGGTGTCATCTGCGATCCTGTAGATGTAGTTAAGGCAGAATCTGGCCGCACCGTTGTGTGTGTAAAGAATAGAATGGGGGATGAGGACACAGTAACACTCATGGCAGAGCTGTTGCAGCTTATCCTTACTGATTACAGTCTGTTGGTCAGAAAGTCAAAGGTCCAGTTGCAAAGGGAGGCCCTGAGTCCCAAATCTAGGAGCTTGGAGATGAGTTTGCTTAGAGATATAGTACTGAAGGCAGAGCAGTAGTCAATAAATAGGAGTTCAACATTGGTGTCTTTACTGCAGATGCTCCAGAGATGGCATCTGCCATAGACCTGTTTCAACAGTAGTCAAATAGCAGTGAGTCACAGATAACTTGGAGTCTGCAGTTAATGTGTGCCATGTCTAGCCTCTTGAAGCAATTCATGATGGTAGATGTCAGAGCCACTGGGCAGTAGTCATTAAGATATGTTACCTTGATTTTCTTACTGGGATGATAGCGATTTTTTTTCATTGGAACTTAATTAGGCCATTGGACTCATCAAGTCTGCTCCATCATTCTATCATACATGGCTGATTTGTCATTCCTCTCAACCTAATGGAATTCCTTAAGCAGATAGGTTTTACCTCAGAGTGAAGTAGGGGGAGTTTAAAATGCCTGCAAGTACCCCCACCAGCTGATTTGTGCAAGATCTATAAACATGGCTGGGGAAAACCTTCTCAGCCAGATGCTTTCTGTGGGTTCACTCTCTCTACGAATCTGTTCTTATGTTTACAATGATGACTGTCTGTTGAGGCATTAAACTGTTTGGTATTTTAGCTTCCGTAACTATAAAAATTGTTGAAGTACAGTGTATAGGATAAAACTTGTTCATATTTTTGTTCTGTTTTGCTGTGTCATAATTCTTCAGGGAGTTGACTCCTCAGTCAGTTTGACGACATCACTGTTGCTATGTGTCGACAATTTTATTGAACATGACACTTGCAAAAATCAAAGTTGGAAAATGAAAAGTCTTGTGCTGCAGAGATTGCTGGATCGTCACACACACTGTACCTCAATGGCAACATTGGGTACTATTGCTTCACCATCTCTGATTGCATTATGCCCCTATACTCACTCGCAAAGATGGGAATGGTCGTGGGGTAGGAGGGGTGGGCATGGATGACAGAGTCAGGATGGGTAGACTCTCATGGTGTGTGGCAAATACTACATTTCCTTGCCTTAGTTGTGCGTGGAGTTTTCTGTGTTCTTCAGGAATGCAACCGTGAGGTTCTGTTTGTTAACCTTGGCCCTCGGTTCCTGCCTGAAGCAGTAGGAGGGAAGAAGTGCCAGAAAGTAAGGATCAGCAGCAGAATCTCACATTTTCACTTCAAAGCCCCATCAGTAAATAAGACGGGCATATCAATTGACAGAGCTGCCTATTAGTGGGAAGCTCTAAATAAAGGTTGGCTTGAGTCTTTCAAGTGCTTAATACCATTGAGGGATTTTATTCTTCAGGATTCATTTAACTTGGAAGAGATTAGAAGCTATTGGCACATTGTCTGACAGCTCTTATCTGGTTCACTTTTGAGCCAAAGAAAGGAAATGGTTGTACTCAGTGCAGACTTGACCTCCAGACAAAGTAATTTAGAAGATTTGTTTTTTTTAAATTATTGGTGGTTGAGACAGATTTGGATGAATGTGAGATTTGTCTGCTTTTCTCATATTTTCAGACTGTTCCATGCTAAGTTAAACTGTTGTATCTTTAATGGTTGTGCAAGAAATGTCACAACATCTGGGTTAGGTACATCAGATCCATGTGGGCTTTGCATATAGTACAGTGGATTCAATGAGGGCTTTTGACAAGTACACCCTTTTGAACAAGAGTTGATGCTGTGGACTGTTTGATTCCTTAAAGTATTGCATAGAGATTCAGAAAAAATTATATTTAAATATCATTATTCAGGACTTTGAGGCAAAAGCAAATAGGATATACATTTTTGTCAACAATCAAAGTGAAGTTTCAATGCTAGTTAATTATTGTTTATAAAGCATACACTCAGTGGCCAGTTTATTAGGTGCAGGAGTGGAGCCCAGTGTAGTCTTCTGCTACTGTTGCCCATCTACTTCAAGATTCAACATATTGTGCATTTAAAGATGCTCTTCTGCACACCACTGTTGTAAAGCATGGTTATTTGAGTTACAGTCGCCTTCCTGTCAGCTTGAATTGAATTGAATTGACTTTACTATTTACATCCTTCATATAAATGAGAAGTAAAAATATTTGTGTTACATCTCTCTCTAAATGTGCAATTTATAGTAATTTATAATAGGTAGTATGTAACCAGTCTGGCCATTCTCTTCTAACCTCCTTCATTAACAAGGCACTTTCACCCATAGAATTGCCACTCACTGGATTTTGTTTTGTATTTTACACCATTCTTTGTGAACTCAAAAGGCTTGTGTATGTGAAAATCCCAGGAGATCAGCAGTTTCTGAGATATCAAACCAACCCGTCTAGCACCAACAATCATTCCACTGTCAAAGTCACTTAGATCACATTCCTTCCCCATTCTGATGTTCGGTGTGAAGAACAACTGAATCTCTTGACCATGTCTGCATGCTTTAATGCATTGAGTTGGCTGATTATATTGTTGCATTAACCTGCAGTACGTAATAAAGTGGCCACTAAGTGTATGTTGCAACATTTCTTAATGTTTCAGAGTCCATGGTCCATGTCCAAGTAATAAGAAGAATTTGTGGTAATGATTAATTATACTCTGACCTACAAACTATTGCTCAGTACAATTGCCAAGTTGGTGAGAACTTCTCTTTCTAATTAGGCTTTATGAGGAAGAAGAATGCTGGGTGTAGTCTTCCTTTCAATCAAACCTGGATCACAATTGCAATGAAGAGAAATTGGCAAAGGAAAGCCCTTCAGGAATGGGCTGAAGGATTAATTTCCTAAGCCAAGCAAGTTGAACAGAAACTTGCCACGAAACAAAAGCAGTTACTACATTATCATTCAGCATTTGCATGTATCCTAGTCAAGTAATTTAGGGAACCTCATATTTGAATTTAGTCAATGGGCATTCATCCATATAAGTTGACTGCATTGCAACTTCGGAGTGCATTGTCTTGGAGACCAAAACGGTGCAAGTTGACTTAACAGATATCTTTCCAAACGCAGAAACAATTAAAGGGCACATTGATAACGTGTAGATTAATTCAGGAAACCAATAGTGATCAGAGAGCTGGTTAATGGATAAATCCTTTGAGTTTGAAATATGAATAATGCATATTTATATCATTTTGGTATAATATTTATAACATTTTAGAACATAAGTATAAAAGCAACGCACAAAATGCTAAAAGAACTCAGTAGATGAGGCAGCATCTATGGAAAGGAATAAACATTTAATATATTGGGCTTGAAATGTAGACTATTTAGTCCTTTCCATAGATGTTGCCGGACCATAAGATAGAGGAGCAGAATTAGGCCATATTGCCATCGTCTGCTCCACCATTTTCTGTCTTCTCTGTATGCCCTAACTAATCAACAATCTATCAACCTCTGCCTTAAACATATTCAATGTCTTGGCCTCCACAGGCACCTGTGGCAATGAATTCCACAGATTCACTAATCTCTGGCTAAAGAAGTTCCTCCTCATCTCCGTTCTGAGTGGACATTCCTCTATTTTGAGGCTGTGTCCTCTGGTCTGAGATTTCGCCACCATAAGAAACATCCCCTCCACATCCACTCTATTGAGACCTTTCAAAATAATATAGGTTTCAATGATATCACCCCCCCCCCAGCATTCTTCTGAATTCCAGTGAGTATAGGCCCAGAGCTATCAAATGCTCCTCATATTAATAACGTAGATGTGCACTGTGCAAGGCGGCAGCATGTTACAATAGTCCCATGTATTTATTTGTCTTAATATTATTTAGCTTGTTTCAATTGTTTGTTTTTGTACTGGCTAGCAATACTGAAATAACAATGGACATTAATATGTTTTTAAAACATTTTCATCATCCTTCTGTCTCTCAGGATACTTCATTCTATCGAGTGCTTTGGCTACAGTAGCAGAGGCAAATTTGTATATATGAAGAAGCAGCTACTAGTAGCTTTGTTTGCCCAGCAGAAGCTCAATATTTCAGATGAGCAGAGATGCCAGGGCTACAGATTCAGAGGGGGGAGGGATAGAGCTAAGAGCTGGAAAGTTGATTGGCAAAAGGGATACGGGCTGGAGGAGGGAGAGGATCATGGGACGGGAGGCCTAGGGAGAAAGAAAGGGGGAGGGGGGAAGCCCAGAGGATGGGCAAGGAGTTATAGTGAGAGGGACAGAGGGAGAAAAAAAGAGAGAAAAAAAAGAGGAAAGAAAAAAATCATAATAATGATGATAGATAAATAAATAAATAATGGATGGGGTACGAAGGGAAGGAGAGGCATTAATGGAAGTTGGAGAAGTAAATATTCATGCCACCAGGTTGGAGATATTTAATTTTTATCATATTTAAGTCACTCAGTTATTTTTTCTCTCTCCTGTCTTTGGCATTTACCCATTCTTTGTGAACTCTATCTCGACTAATAGAACTTCCATCGCATTGATAGCTTTTAATTCTCATTGACATATCCAAACGACATTCATCTAAATAGTTTCTCAGCTTGTTTTTGAGTTGATTCATTAGGCTAAAACCTCGCTCACAGTCCGTACTAGACTCAAGAATGGTTCCTCCACTGTGCATTAACTGTGCAAGGTCGCAAGACTATTCATTTTGAAATACAAATGCCACCACTTGAGCAAAGTTTGAAATCGATTTGGATTTAATTTTTTCTTGCACGGAAAATTTGAAATCATTAAACTGTCTAACTATTACAATATTTTCAGCTAGATATTTTAGACATAAGGCATTAACTTGTTCATCACCAAATGTGAAGTCACAATCTGCAATTGCGGAGAAATCAAAAGCTGACCATTCTTGTACCTCAACTTTGATCTCCTGTGGGTTTGATCGTTCTCGGTCTCGCTCATCTGCACTGAACCATAACATGCGTAGCACTCCTGTAACGGGTAATGATGGGTTCTGTTGCCTGAGCTTTTGTACACCACCCGAATGTGATTTACTTGCCAAATGACGCTTCAAAAAGTCAAGTTTCCAAATATCATCCCACTTCTTTCCACTAGCAAATTCTCCAGCAACTCTCGCATCACGACAATACAAGCAGATAACTCCAGTTTCCGAATCATACACAAATATTTCTAGTAGCTGAACGTTCATGACCTCATGGGCTTTCGGTGTAACAGTTTCTACTATTTTGTTAAGCCATTCAACTTTAAACAAATTTGCTCTTCTTTTGCGCTTCACGCCCTTCGCTTCTTTTGAATTCGACATAGTGAATCAATATTTTTTCCAATAAAAGCTTCATAAGCTACCTACAGGATTTGAAACAGATCTTTGTAAACTTTACGATATGAACACTGTCTGCCAAACATGGCTGCCGCTGTACAAACCCGGAACAGGATAGGTGAGGTGACGTAAATTAGTGACGTGCATTGTGGTATTTGAAAAACTGACTAACTAGTTAACAGAAACAGTTAGCTAAAAGATTATTTTCAGTAAGTATAATCATTAACTACTACATTATTTTAGGTAACTAACCTTTTGTGTGCACATTGATTTCCTTTGTGTGCTGGTTGAAAAACGTGTGTGCGTGCGCACATGTGCATAGCTTAGAGGGAACTATGCTTGGGAGTCCTTGCGTAGTTTGAAGATTTGAGTCTGTGGTGAGGAAAGCAAATGCAATGTTAGTATTTGTTTCAAGACGACTAGAATATAAAAGCAAAGATATAATGCTAAGGTTTTATAAAGCAATGGTGAGTATTGTGAGTAGTTTTGGGCCCCTTATCTTTGGAAATGGGCTGAAACTGGGGAGGGTTCAAAGGAGGTTTATGAAAATGATTTCAGGATTGAATGGCTGTCATATGAAGAGTGTTTGATGGCTCTGAGCCTGTATCCACTGGCATTCAGAAGAATGAGGGGTGACCTCATTGAAATCTATCAAATGGTGAAAGTCTTTGATAGAGTGGATGTGGAGAGAATGTTTCCTATGCTGGGGTAAGTCTAAGACCAAAGGACACAGTCTCAGAACAGAGGGGCGTCCTTTTAGAACAGAGATGAGGAGGAATTTCTTTAGCCAGAGAGTGGTGAATATGTGGAATTCTTTGCCACAGGCAGCTGTGTAGGCAATATCTTTATGTATATTTAAGGTAGAGATTGATAGATTCTTGATTGGCCAGGGCATGAAGGGATATAGGGAGAAGGCAGGAGATTGGGGCTGAGAGAAGTATTTGATCAGCCATGATGAAATGGCGGAGCAGACTTGATGTGTCAAGTGGCCTAATTCTGCTCCTATATCTTATGATCATGTGTGATAAGCCTTTCCATCCCAGAAGTATTTTTGTGAATCTCCTTTGAATGCACTCCAATGTCAGCACACTCTTTCTTAGATAAGGGACCCAAAGCTGCTAACAATATTCTAAGTAAGGCCTCATCAGTGCCTTGTAAAGCCTCAACATTACATTCTTGCTTTTATATTCTAGTGCTCTCAAAATGCATGCTAACATTGCATTTGCCTTTCTCACCACAGATTCTACCTGCAAATTAACCTTTAGGGAATTGTGCATAAGGACCCCCAAGTTCCTTTGCAACTCAGATTTTTGAATTTTCTCTCCATTTCAAAAACAATCAACACTTTTATTTCTTCTACCAAGTACCTGATCATACTGTTCCCGACACTATTCCATCTGCCACTCCTGTGCTCATTCTCCTCATCTATCTAAGTCCGTTTGTGGCCTCCCTGCTTCCTCAACACTACCTGCCCCTCCATGTAACGTGATAAGAAGTGGTCCCAACACCACTTGTTACTGGCAGCTAACCAGAAATGGCTCCCTTTATTCCTTATATCTTTGCCTCCTGCTAATGCTCGTATCTTTCCTGTAATACCATGAGCTCTTAACTTGTTAAGCAGCCTCATGGGTGGCACCTTGTCAAAGGCCTTCTGAAAATCCAAGTACAGAACATCTACCAATTCTCCTTTGTCTATCCTGTTTGTTATTTCTTCAAAGAATTCCAACATATTTGTCAGGCAAGATATTCCCTTGAGGAAAGCTTGCTGTCTTCATCCTATTTTAGTATGTGCCTCCAAGCACCCCAAAACCTCATACTTAACATTTAGATAAGCATCTATTGTATGTAGCTAATATCTCAATGAGCTCTGGAATTCCCAGGCATAGAACTTGATAGTTAGCGTGAACATGAAAGGCTGAGGGCCTGTTTCTGCACTGTGTGACTCAGACACACACACACACACACACCCACACAGGAACTCAGCAGACCAGGTAGCATCTATGGAAAAGAGTACAGTGGACGTTTCGGGCTGAGACCCTTCATCAGTACTCAGTTCTCCAGCATTTTGTGTGTGTTACCAGTAGTATTGGTAGTGTTCTAGGGCGCTGTGGTAGCATAGTGCTTAGCATGATGCTGTTACAGCTCGGGGTGTCGGAGTTTAATTCCAACGTCATCTGTAAGGCATCTGTACGCCCTCCCCATGTCATGCGTAGATTTTCTCAGATGCTCCAGAGTTCAAAGATGTACCATTAGTAGGTTAATGGAACATTGTAAGTTGTCCCGTGATTAGGCTAGGTTTAAATTGGGGGTTGCTGGGCGACGTGGCTGGAATGGCCTGTTCCACACAATATCTCAATAAATAAATAAATATTTTCCCTGTATTTCATTTTATTTACTCAGTTAAATGGTAGTCCATCTTTTTTATGCCTTTTAACAACTTCCACCAAGCTTCAGCAAATTGGGACAACTACTTAATTGGGCCAAAATGGTGCCAATGTGTCCAAATGAACCAGAATCCATTGTAGATTTAAATTATGGTCAGATCTTCATCCCCATGCCCTTTATGGTGGAATTTTAATGTTGTCCGTCACTTCATTTGTTAAAATTGATAGACTATTATCTACTCCTGAAAGCAGAATGCATGAGTTGCACATAATATTCTACATGTGAACATCAATGACGTGCAAAGTGAATACAACAAAATACTGATGTAACTGGAAATGTTAAATAATAGCAGAAAATTCTCCAAGTACCCACGAAGTCACTGCAGGGAGAAACTTCTGTTTTTCAGAAGACTGGCCTAATGTTTCAGAATTTTGTGTTTTGGTTATCGCTGGTGTTGGCATTTATAAGATTCGTCCTGATTTCCAAAAATTTCAAATTTTCCGTTTTGAGCTTCTTCTATAACTCTTAAGTACCCGGACCTATTACAAGTTGGAAGTGAGATAGGAAAATCGGATAGTGCTCTAACACAAGAAGATTGTAGCATGGAAACAGCGAGCTGTTGGTCTCCCCTCTCTCTGTGGCAGGAGCAATATCTCTCTCTCCCTCACTAGTGAGAGAGAGCCTGTTGGAGACGTCGAAGTGTTGGGATGGACAGTAGTTTTCGGTGGACTCTAGATCATGGTCTCTGGGGCTTTGCATTGGTGGGTGGTGGGAGGTTGATGCTTTTGCTGCTGTTTGTGCGTGGGGGAGCTTTGGGGTTCTAACGTTTTCTGTCATTCATTCATTCTTCATTTTTTTTCTCTATTTTGTGGATGCCTGCGAAGAGTAAGGATTTTAGGTTGCATACGGTGTACATTCTCTGATACTAAATTGAACCATTGAACACTGGATGGTAGCTTCTAAAATGCACCCCTTTACCATCAAGGTATCTGCTCTTCTTCCTCCACCTCTCTTTAAAGATTTTCTTTGTTGAATTATTGGCAGATTTGTTCTCTGCACTCAAAGAGCAGTGAAGTAAGCTAGCTGAATCTCATTTTGTGTGTGAGGTTTTGTTTTACAGAGAATGATCTGAATTCAAAACCGTGCCTTAATTCCCTACGTCATTCAATCCCTGGAGTTCATTGCAAAGTATTTTCTTTTGGCCCTCTGCATAATTTATTCTGTTGGTGCTGTCCAAAACCTTGCTTATATTATCAAATGAAAGCTGGATCAACACATATTTCAGCCCTTGTTTGCCATTCTAAATAATGTAGCTATACAAAATCCAACACACTGGTTAGTTTCCAAAAATTGATGGCAGAAGATGTAAGCTCAACTTTATATATTTTTCCCCAGTGAACTATAAAACAGCTGGGGTGGTGATGGCCTTGTCAGTGGTGCTGATGTATGCCCAGGGCCAGGCTGATTGCTTCCTGCTTGTCCCAACTGTTTTTTTTAATCACTTGCTAGTTTCCCTGTCTGGAAATATAGTCGGTTTGTTGTGGCATCGTTGATATCTTGGTGTGAGCCACTTAAGAACTGTTTGAGAAACTACAGCAGTTCCCGTAATCAGATTCCATTTTAACTTTGGTACGAATGCAAGAGGTTGCGTTGAATAGTGCCGCACTTGGTGACTTTTTTTTTGTTTTTGCTGCTTCTTTCTGTGCACATTTAAACAGAATCACTTTTTCTACAAAAAGGATGAAAGTAGCAAAGTTAAAGGTTATTGGATTTAAGTGACAGCATTTACCGAAACTGGAAAGAAAGCAACTTAATTGTGATAAGAAAGGAAAGCTTCACTTGTTTATGTCTCCTCATTCACCTCTGTTTCCCCCCCCCCCCATGAGAAAGGCAGCCATTTCTAATGGAGTAGTCCTTTTCTCATTTGTTAAATAATGTGGTTGAAATTTACTGTTTGTTTAGGCTTTGTCGTTTATTTGCGAGTTGCCTTCATAATGTGATTGTATTGTCAAAGTAATTCTCTGTAAAAATATCTTGGAGCTTTCAAAGATTCAGCCACTATGAAAGATGCTCTGAAAGCATTGAAAACAATGCGGGGAAGTCACTTATTCAGTTCTAGTCAATGTTTTTTCCTCTAGCCACTTTAGAGAAGAGGCATGTGGACAGTGCGCCATAAACACGAGGGCACAAGAAGCACGTACAACTTGATGGTCAACGTTGCTCCTGGTCTTTCTCCTGTTGTACTTATAAGCCAGGTGTGTGGTGGTCTCTGAAATCTGCACGGTCTGGACAGAACAAGTTCTACTTGAGCATGCAACATTCTGCTCAATGGCATTTCTGGTGTCAGCACATTGTCACAGTGCCTGGTTTTGCTACAATCTCATGAGCCATGTCTGAAGATAACTGCATTGGCAGTTAATTTACCAGCCTATGACTTGGGGCAGCATGCTGAGAATATATGTGGCACAAAAGACTGGTGTTAGAAGGATCTGAAAGATGCCAAGATTTTCAGAGTTATAGAACACCCCAGCACAGAAAGAGGCCCTTTGGCTCATGTAGTGTGTGCTGAACTATTAATCTGCCTAGTCCTATTGACCTTCACCTGAACCACAGCCCTCCATACTCCTCCCTTCCATATACTAATCCAAATGTTGAAATTGAACCCACATCTACTGCTTTCGCTGGCAGCTCATTCCGCACTCTTACCACCCTCTGAATGAAGAAATTCACCCCCATGTTCTCTTAAATATTTCACCTTTCATCCTTAACCCATGACCTCTATATCTAGTCTCACCCAACCTCAGCAGAAAAAAAGCCTGCTTACATTTAGCCCATCTATAGCTCCTCATAATTTTGTGTACCTTTATCAAATCTCCCCTCATTCTTCTCCACTCTAGGAAGCAAAGTCCTAACCTATTCAACCTTTCCCTATAATACAGGTCCTCAAGTCCTAGCAACAGCTTTGTAAATTGTCCCTGCACTCTTTCAACCTTGTTGACACCTTTCTTAGAGAGAGATGATCAGAACTCCACACAATACTTCAAATTCGGCCTCATCAATATCCCAATTCCTGTACTCAGTGCTTTGATTTATGAAGACCAATATGCCAAAAGCTTTCTTTATGACCCCACCTATACGTGATGCCACTTTCAAGGAATTATGGATCTGTATTCCCAGATCGCTTTGTTCTGCTACACTCCTCAGTGCTCTACCACTCACTCCATAAGTCCTACCCTGGTCTGTCCTCCCAAAGGGCAACACCTCACACATATCTGCATTAAATTCTATCAGCCATTTTTAGCCCATTTTTCCAGCTGGTCCAGATCTTGCTACAAACTTTGATAGCCTTCCTTGATATCCACTACACTTTCAATTTGGTATCTTCCGGCAAATTTCCTGATCATGTTTGTCACATTATCCAGATCGTTGCTATAAATGACAAATAACAGATCTAGCTCCGATCCCTGTGGCACAGGTGTCCAGTCAGAGAGGTAACCATCTAGTACCACTGTCTGGCTTCGCTCGCGGATCCAATGTCTAATCCTCGCCTTGAATGCAAGCAACTGAACCTCTTGAGCAACCTCCCATGCGGGACCTTGTATAAGGCCTGACTAAAGTCCATGTAGACAACATTCACTGCCTTGCCTTCATCACCTTTCCTGGTAACTTTTTCGAAAAACTAAAAGATTGGTTAGATACGACCTATCATACACAAAGCTGTGTTGACTAGTTCTAATCCCTGTCTATCCAAATTCTTATATATCCGGTCCCTTTGAATATGTTCCAGTAACTTTCTCAATATCAATGTTATATATCCAGTCCCTTCAAATATGTTCCAGTAACTTTCCCAATATCGATGTTATATATCCGGTCCCTTAGAATATGTTCCAGTAACTTTCCCAATATCGATGTTAGGCTCAGCAGCCTATAATTTCCTGGCTTATTTTTAGACCCTTTCTTAAAGAACAGAACAACATTGAGTATCCTCTGATCCTCCGGTACCTCACCCACAGGTAAGGATGTTTTAAATATCTCTGCTAAGGCCCCTGCAATTTCTACATTAGCCTCCCACAGGGTTTGAGGGAACACCTTGTCAGGCCCTGGGGATCTATCCACGCTAATTTACCTCAAGACAGCAAACATCTCCTCAGTATATGGCTCATGACCTGCCTGTTGTTTTGCCCCACTTCTGTAGACTCTGTGTCCAGTTCACAAGTAAATTAGATGTAAAGAAATCCATTTAAGTTCTCTCCCACTTCTTTTGGCTTTGTGCATAGATGACCACTCTAATCTTCCAGAGGACCAGTTTTGCTCCTAATATACATCTATAGAAACCCTTGGAATTCTCCTTCAACTTGTTTGCTAGAGCAACCTCATGTCTTTTATCCCTCCTGATTTCCTTCATAAATGTTCTCTTGCATTTCTTATACTCCTCAAGTACCTCATTTGCTCCTTCCTACCTATACCTGCTATGCACCTCTTTTTTTCCCAACCAGGACCTCAATATCTCTTGAAAACAAGGTTCCCTAAACCTGTTACCCTTCATGATGAGGAAAATCTGTGTCTATGAAAACCACAATGCAAATTTTCTTTCCTTTGTCAAGAATTTTGATTCCCATATGGACAATCTGGAGATAATTCACTCTGCTTCTAACTTCTCTTTCTGTCTGCTTTGTTGATCTCATTGTTGTTAAGACATTGTTAAGGCATCCGTTAGTCTTGTGAGACCATGGATCTGTGCCTGGAAAGTCTTCACTCTCCAGGGCGCAGGCCTGGGCAAGGTTGTATGGAAGACCAGCAGTTGCCCATGCTGCAAGTCTCCCCTCTCCATGACACCAATGTTGTCCAAGGGAAGGGCATTAGGACCCATGCAGCTTGGCACCAGTGTCGTCGCAGAGCAATGTGTGATTAAGTGCCTTGCTCAAGGACACAACACGTTACCTGGGCTAGTGCTCGAACTCACGACCTTCAGGTCGCTAGTCCAATGCCTTAACCACTTGGCCACATGCCCACGTTAAGACATAAGTCTGGTACAAGTAGGCATCTATAATTGCAATGACTGTTTGAATGCAGAGTATAGCTGGTCAATACCAATATAGAACTATTTTCACCATTCACTTTTAGAAAGTAGAAAATTAGACCAAACATTTCCAGAAGGTGGACTATATCACAATTGGTCAGCATAGATAAAATGAGCCCATTGTTAGTACGTTCCACAGTCTTTGCCTGTTAACATTGGCAAGTGATATTGGTGGGTGGGTGTGGAGGGAGGACAGTAAGGTAGCATCGCGGAATGTTTTACGCTTTACAGTCCCAGCCCAGCTGTAAGATTAGGTTTCAATTCCTGCCACTGTCTGCAGGGAGTTTGTATGTTCTCCCTGTGACCACATAGGTTTCCTCTCGGTGCTCTGGTTTCCTCCCACATACCAAAGATGTACATTAAGGGTTAATTGGCCATGGGCTTGCTATGTTGGCACCAGAAGTGTGGCAGCAGGCTGCCTGCACAGTCCTCAATGAGTTGACGCAAGTGACGGATTTCATAGTCATAGTCATTCTTTATTGATCTCGGGGGAAATTGTTTTTTGTTACAGTTGCACCATAAATAATAAATAGTAATAGTAATACTGCTATTAGTAAATAGTAATAAATAGTTAAATAGTAGTATGTAAGTTATGCCAGTAAATTATGAAATAAGTCCAGGACCAGCCTATTGGCTCAGGGTGTCTGACCCTCCAAGGGAGGAGTTGTAAAGTTTGATGGCCACAGGCAGTAATGACTTCCTATGACGCTCTGTGCTGCACCTCAGAGGAATGAGTCTCTGGCTGAATGTGCTCCTGTGCCCACCCAGTACATTATGTAGTGGATGGGAGACATTGACCAAGATGGCATGCAACTTGGACAGCATCCTCTTTTCGGACACCACCGTGAGAGAGTCCAGTTCCATCCCCACAACATCATTGGCCTTACAAATGAGTTTGTTGATTCTGTTGGTGTCTGCTACCCTCAGCCTGCTGCCCCAGCACACAACAGCAAACATGATAGCACTGGCCACCACAGACTCGTAGAACATCCTCAGCATCGTCCAGCAGATGTTAAAGGACCTCAGTCTCCTCAAGAAATAGAGACGGCTCTGACCCTTCTTGTAGACAGCCTCAGTGTTCTTAGACCAGTCCAGTTTATATCCCCAGGTATTTGTAATCCTCCACCATGTCCACACTGACCCCCTGGATGGAAACTGTATATATTGCAATGTATACATGACAAATTAAAGATTAGCTTTATTTATCATATGTACTCAAAGTAAAGCTAATCTGATCTTAAGTATGGTAACAGAAGGGAAATTATTGGAGATAATTCTTGAGGATACTCACATCCTGCAAAGTGTGGACTTATGTGGGATAGTCAGCATAATTTGATGCAGTGGGCATTCACATCTTACAACCTTGATTGAGATTTCCGAGGCTGTGGTGTAGGTGATTAATGAGGGTAAGTCAGTGAATGTTGTATACATGTATTGAAGTAAAGCATTCAATATGGTACCTCAAGGTGATCCAGAAGAGTAAGGTGCATGAGACCCTTGGCAAATTGGCAGATTGGATTCAAAATCAGCTCAGCCAAAAGATGGAGAGCAGTGGTAAAGGAATGCTATTCTGACTGGAGGTCTATGATAATGGTGTTCCACAGGAATCAGTGATAGGACCTCTGTTTTTATATTTATAAATGACTTGGAAAAATTGTAGATGGGTAAGTTTGCAAACAACACAAAAATTGTGGGGAGGATAGTCAAAGAATACAGCAAGATTTAGACTGGAATCAGGTATTGCACTTTGGGAGGTAAGTAGATGCTTATGAATATTGATGCACAGAGGGATCTTGGGATGCAAACCTGTAGATTGCTGAAAATGACCAAAAAGTTGATGGGTGGTCTTTTCAAAAAAGTGTACACTTCAGCAGTCAGGGCACTGAGTTTAAAAATAAGTCTGTCATATTGCAACTGCATAAAACTTTAAGTTAGACCTCATTTGGGGCATTGTGTGCAGTTCTGGTTGCTGTATTACAAGGATGCGGAGAGGGTAGAGAAGAGGTTCACCAGGAATTCAGAAGAATGAGGGTTGACCTAACTGAAACTTGTTAAATGGTGAAAGACCTTAATAGAGTGGATGTGGAAAGGATGTTTCCTATGATGGGAATGTCTAAGACCAGAGGACACAGCCTCAAAATAGAGGGACATCTTTTTAGAACAGAGATGAGATGGAATTTCTTTAGCCAGAGAGTGGTGAATCTGTGGAATTTGTTGTCACATGCAGCTGTGGAGGCCAAGTCTTTATATAAAATCTGTTAATTAAATTTGCTGATGACACTACATTGATTGGCCTAATCTCAAATAATAATGAGGCAGCCTACAGGGAAGAAGTCATCACCTTGACACAGTGGTGTCAAGAAAACAACCTCTCCCTCAATGTCGCAAAAACAAAGGAGCTGGTTGTAGACTCCCAGATCCTAAGATCTTTCTATAGAGGCACAATTGAGAGCATCCTGACTGGCTGCATCACTGCCTGGTATGGGAAATACACTTCCCTCAGTCGCAGGACTCTGCAGAGAGTGGTGTGGACAGCCCAGCACATCTATAGATGTGAACTTCCCGCTATTCAGGACATTCACAGAGACAGGTGTGTAAAAAAAGGCCTGAAGGATAATTGGAGACACGAGTCACCCCAACCACAAACTGCTCCAGCTGCTACCATCCGGGAAAAGGTACCGCAGCATAAAAGCCAGGACCAACAGGCTCCTGGACAGCTTCTTCCACCAGGCCATCAGACTGATTAATTCATGCTGATACAATTGTATTTCTATGTTATATTGACTGTCCTGTTGTACATACTGTTCATTATAAATTACTATAAATTGCACATTGCACATTTAGACGGAGACATAACGTAAAGATTTTTATTCCTCGTGTATGAAGGATGTAAGAAATAAAGCCAATTCAATATATTTAAGGCAGAGGATAATAGATTCTTGATTGGTCATGGCATGAAGGGATACAGGGAGAAGGCAGGAGATTTGGGGCTGAGAGGAAAAATGGATCAGCCATGATAAAATGGTGGAGTCGTCTCAATGGGCCAAGTGGCCTAATGCTGCTCTTATGTCTTATGGTCTTAAACAAAATTAGAGAGACGTAGATAGTATTTTTCCCAGGATGGGAATACCAAACACTGGAGCACTTGGGTTAATATGAGAGGAGGAAAGTTTAAAAGAAATTGGTAAGACAAGTTTGTTTACACAGTGAGTGTAGGTGCAAGGAATGAGCTGCCAGGGGAATTGAAGGAAGCTGATACAATAGCAATGCATTTGGACGTTAGCCAGAGAAAGGAGGGATATTGAACACGTACAAGTAGATGGGAGTAGAATAAGTTGGCAGTTAGTGTACATGCCTCCATTCCAAAGGGTCTGTACTGTTCGTCCTGTGTTTTTCCAAGTACATCAGTATCAGAATTAGGTTTATTTTCACTGTCTTATAAGATGTGAAATTTCTTGTTTAGTGGCAGCAATAAAATGCAAAGACATAAAATCAGTATAAATTGCAGAACAAATAGAGCAGAAAGGAATAACGAGGTAATGTTCTTGAACCATTTATAAATCTTTAGCCAGAGAGTGTTGAAAATGTGAAATTCAGTGCCACAGGCAGCTGTGGAGGCAAAGTCTTTATGTATATTTAAGACAGAGGTTGATAGATTCTTGATAGTTCAGGGCATGAAGGGATATGGGGAGAAAGCAGGAGATTGGGGCCGAGAGGAAAATTGGATCAGCCAACAGACTCAATGAGCTAAATGGCCTAATTCTGCTCCCATTTCTTATGGTTTTATGATCTGATGGTGAAGGGGAAGAAGGTGTTCCTAAATTGTGGAGTTTGGGTCTTGTAGCTCCTCTAACTCTGATAGTAGTAATGAAAAGGATGCACATCTTGGATGGCAAGGGTCATATGCGATGGGACTGGACTTGTTGTGTACTATATTGTTGCGTGCCGTTGTTGCACAGAGACAGTGTGCAGTCTGACAAATGGTGCAAATGATTGTCTTGGTTGTTTTTCTTGTGATCGAACACCCTGTTGGACATTGGGTAATGCAGAATGGTCCAAGTCTAGTTCACTGGTTCATTGGCGAGAACAAAGGAGGGGGAACAGTATGGCCTTGCTTATTGCATGGACCAGGCAGGCCCTCATGCAGCTGTCGGGGAGGAGTTGTTGGAGATGGTGTAGGAGAGAGCAGAGGTGCAGTGGGTATGCTGGATTGCACACTGGGTTGCTGGAGATGGTGTAGGAGAGAGCAGAGGTGCAGTGGGCGTGCTGGATTGCACACTGGGTTGCTGGAGATAGTGTAGGAGAGAGCAGAGGTGCAGTGGGCGTGCTAGATTTCGCACTGGCTTGGGGGCTGGCCCCTCCCATCGGCACTGTACTCCATTGTTCGCTCGGTGGAAGACAAACTGGATTGAGTTCATCTGCAGACGCACTAGTGCATGATGAGGAATTACTACAGACTTGTTCTTGTAGAAACATGGCTCCTGGACAACATCTCATGTACCATCAATCTACAAGCCACGCCACTCAGGGATATGGGCTATATTAGTTTTTTGTGACTGTATGCTTTTCTGCTATCGTAACTATATGTGCTATGTGCTGTGTGTGAGACTGTTGACAGTGTTTTGCACCTTGGAACACCATTTCTTTTGGCTGTATTCATATGTGTAGTTAAATGACAATTAAATTTGAGCTTGAAATTGATGTGATGTAATGAGAGGCATTGCCTCTTGCAGATGTCCTTGATTGTGGCAGGTTGTACTTGTGATGGAGCTGTCTTGAGTCTACAGTCCTCTGCATCCTGTACATTGAAGCCTCCGTACCAGACTGTGATGCAACCAGTCAGAATGGTCTCCACCATGCATCTATAGACATTTGCAGGCGTCTTTGATGACATATTGAATATATAAACATATATATAAAAATATATATGACATATAAACTCCTAACAAAGTAGAGTCAAATCTAACATGTAGAGTCAAGTTATGTCGTCCAGTTTCAAGAAGGTTGGCCCACTAAACTTGGGACCCTGACTTCCGTATTGTATGTAACACTTTCATAAAGAAATTGTGGGCTATGGATACTTGGTTTGCAACCATAAGGTGAATGCTATGTCAGGCAGCAACAGTGGAATGTGAAGTGGTCAACATATCAAATCAAAGACTTTCATTAGAACTGGAAAAGTGAGAAAACAAGTATAGTTAAATTGTGGAGAATGGGAGGATAGACAAAACAGAAAGAAATAAGACTAGGAATGTGTACCTGGCCCCACAACCCTTCCCTGTAGTATCAGTGACTCTGCTCATCTTCTGTGCCAGTTCCTCAGTTTTCAATTCCCTGATTTTTGAAAAAATATACTGTATATATCTATCTCCTCTTCAAATAACGCTAAGGATCTAGCTTCACAACCTGGTTTATACCACTGATTCACCGTGGTGAGAAGAAATTCCTCAGTTTTAAATTACTGTCCCTCTTAGGGAGGGATGGCCTGTGATAAGGTCCAGATAGAGTGGACATGGAGAGGATGTTTCATATAGTGAGGAAGTCTAGGACCAGAGGACACAGCCTCAGAATAGAAGGATGTCCCCTTAGAACAGAGACAAGGAACAGAAGGTGGTGAATCTCTGGAGATCATTGCCACAGACTGCCATAGAGGCAAGTCATTGGGCATATTTAAAGCAGAGGTTGATAGGTTCTAGATTAGTAAGGACATCAAAGAAAATGGGGTTGAGAGGAATAATAAATAAGACAGGATGGATTGGCAGAGCGGACTTGATGGGCCAAATTGCTCCTATGTCTTATAAAGTGGAGACCAAGTTTGACTGGGTTAGAGTGGGGGCAATGTAATCACTCTCTGTGCCAGCTCTGAGAGGGGGAGAGAAATAAAACTAGAACATTTTGGCACTGCAAAATGCAAAGCACAGCAGCTGTGGGAAATCTGAAATAAAGAAGACTTGGAAGTACCCAACAGACCAAGTAATTTGGAAAAACAGGAGATCCTCAGGTGCTCGAGATCTGGCATATATAGATTGCAACACATACAAAATATTGGAGGAACTCAGCAGATCAAGCAGCATCCATGGAAGAGCTGACCTAGGGTCTCCATTCAAAACATCAAGTGTTTATTTCCCTTCTAAGATGCTGCCTGACTTCCAGCATTTCTTCTGTGTAGGTCAAGTAGTTTTATCAGAGGGAGGAAAACTTGAGAAAATTTTATATGTAATAACCTTGTCTCAGAACTGTCTGGTCCTGATGCAACACATGCAAAGTGCTGGAGGAGCTCAGCAGGCCAGGTAGTATCTATGGAAAAGAGTATAGTCGACATTCCAGGGCTGGGGAAAAAAACATGAGGAGTCAGCGTTGAAGTTTCCTTTTGAAGTCAAATGAGCCAATGTTCAATAGTGGTTCAATCATGTGATCAGATTCATTTATTTATCATGTATATTGAAACATACAGTAAAATGTGTCTTTTGCCTTAACAGCCAACACAATGTAAAGATGTGAGCCCGTCGCCACACAGACAGGGAAAGTTAGATAAACTATAAGTGAACTTATCACAGTGAAAACAAAAGCCTAAATTGGAGCTTTATTCAATATGCTGAACAGAGGATTTCTAGCATGCACTGAGTAGACATGGCACCTGCCATATTAGCCCCATGGGCACCTGATGTTGCTTCTAAATTGATTACAATGCAATTGAAATTCTGAGCCACAACCTTGTCACTTCAATATTGTTTTTATGGGAACTTGATGTGTGCAAATTGGACCTCTTGTTTCGCTAAATCACAGTAGTGACTACTCTTCAATAATATTTAATTGATGTAAAGCTCACTGGGGCATCCTGACATCATAAAAGATTCGATTTTGCCGCTTTCAATTTATATTGGCTTTGACTAGACCTAATACTGGATATGCTTGGTACCGCAAGCTATGAGGCAATGGGGAGTTTTATCTCTTTGACTCCTGCTGTGCTGTGAAATAGGGACAAAAATGTGCGATGCTTTCACTCAGACCCGTTTGTTCACAGGTTACTTTGATTTACCATGGTCAAGGTCACCCGACTGGAACGTTGCTGAACATCAGTGATTTCAGATGGCAGAATTTCTTCCTCTTGAGATTGGTGAAAGAAAATAAAGACCTACTATAAATTTCTACAGCAACTTTCAGATGTGTTTCAGGCATCTGTAAACATTTTGCATCAAGTGCTTTTGAGATCTAGTCACTGTTGGAAATGTAGCTGCTGATTTGCACACAGCAAACTCCCATGATGACCAAATAATCTGGCACTGTTGAGGAATTATCACACCAGTAATAACTGGGTTGCTCTTATTTGAAATGTGATTATTTATGCCCAGTTGAAAGAGCTAATCATACCTTGGTTTTATTATGTCTTCAAGTAGATGACACCTCTGGCCACACGGCATTCCCTCAGTACTGCACAGAAGGGCTAGTCTAGAAGCTGGCATTCAACTTTAACTATAGTGGGGTTTGAACACACAATATTCTGATTTTAAGCTTGAGTGGAAACTCCAGCAGAACAACATGAGAGAGGTCTGGAGGGGGGTGAGGACCATCACTGGGTTCTGGCAAACTAGCAACAGAGGAGCTGAAGGCAGTGTGGACAGGGCCAACGAACTGAACCTGTTCTTTAACGGATTTGACATTGTGGCCCCTGCCCATCCCCCACATGAGCTTTCTGTTGTCAGCCCCCAACCAACACATACTCCATTCTCCCCTCCTACCCCTCCTCACAGTCCCCCACCCTGCTCTCATGACTATACCCCTTCCCCACACGAAACCACCACGGTGGGCTTCACAGCTGAACAGGTGAGAAGACAGCTGAAACATCTCAACCCAAGCAAGGCTGCAGGACCGGATGGTGTCAGTATCAGACTGCTCAAAGCCTGTGCCCCTCAGCTATGTGGAGTACTTGGCCATGTATTCAACCTGAGCCTGAGGCTCCAGAGGGTTCCTGTACTGTGGAAGAGGTCCTGCCTCGTCCCTGTGCCGAAGACGCCGTGCCCCAGCGGCCTCAATGACTACAGACCAGTGGCATTAACCTCCCACATCATGAAGACCCTGAAGAGACTTGTTCTAGAGCTGCTCCGGCCTCTGGTCGGGCCACACTTAGATCCCCTCCAGTTCACCTACCAGCCCCGACTAGGAGTTGAGGATGCCATCGTCTATCTGCTGAACCGTGTCTACGCCCACCTGGATAAGCCAGCGAGCACTGTGAGGGTCATGTTTTTTGACTTCTCAAGTGCGTTCAACACCATCCACCCTGCTCTGCTGGGGGAGAAGCTGACAGCGATGCAGGTGGATGCTTCCCTGGTGTCATGGATTCTTGATTACCTGACTGGCAGACCACAGTACATGTGCTTGCAACGCTGTGTATCCGACAGTGATCAGCAGCACTGGGGCTCCACAGGGGACTGTCTTGTCTCCCTTTCTCTTCACCATTTACACCTCGGACTTCAACTACTTCACAGAGTCTTGTCATCTTCAGAAGTTTTCGGATGACTCTGCCATAGTTGGATGCATCAGCAAGGGAGATGAGGCTGAGTACAGGGCTACGGTAGGAAACTTTGTCACATGGTGTGAGCAGAATTATCTGCAGCTTAATGTGAAAAAGACTAAGGAGCTAGTGGTAGACCTGAGGAGAGCTAAGGTTCCGGTGACCCCTGTTTCCATCCAGGGGGTCAGTGTGGACATGGTGGAGGATTACAAATACCTGGGGATACAAATTGACAATAAGCTGGACTGGTCAAAGAACACTGAGGCTGTCTACAAGAAGGGTCAGAGCCGTCTCTCTTTCTTGAGGAGACTGAGGTCCTTTAACATCTGCAACGGTGCTGAGGATATTCTATGAGTCTGTGGTGGCCAGTGCTATCATGTTTGCAATTGTGTGCTGGGGCAGCAGGCTGAGGGTAGCAGACACCAACAGAATCAACAAACTCGATCGTAAGGCCAGTGATGTTGTGGGGATGGAACTGGACTCTCTGACGGTGGTGTCAGAAAAGAGGATGCTGACCAAGTTGCATGCCATCTTGGACAATGTCTCCCATCCACTACATAATGTACTGGTTGGGCACAGGAGTACATTCAGCCAGAGACTCATTCCACCGAGATGCAACACAGAGCGTCATAGGAAGTCATTCCTGCCTGTGTCCATCAAACTTTACAACTCCTCCCTTGGAGCATCAGACACCCTGAGCCAATAGGCTGGTCCTGGACTTATTTCATAATTTACTGGCATAATTTACATATTACTATTTAACTATTTATGGTTCTATTACTATTTATTATTTATGGTGCAACTGTAACAAAAACCAATTTCTCCCGGGATCAATAAAGTATGACTATGACTATAATGTAAGAATAATATTAAATAAGTCCGCCATCAAGTGGCATCAGAACTAGGTCACTGAAGATGTGGGAGGTTTGCATAATGGAACGATCAGCTGAGGTGGAGGACTGACCTCAGCTGTTCGAGCTATTACTATTTTGTCTGAAATCATGCTGGTTAGTTATTTTAAACTTGAATTGAAAATGCTGGTGGAGGTTAAAGTAGCGACCATGGAAGCAAGCTAACCTATTTGCAGTCTGAGGAAGGAAAGTGCAGCTTGAAGTATTAATTTCTGCACATTATTTCTGTATAGAAACATAGAAACATAGAAAAATAGGTGCAGGAGTAGGCCATTCGGCCCTTTGAGCCTGCACCGCCATTTATTATGATCATGGCTGATCATCCAACTCAGAACCCCGCCCCAGCCTTCCCTCCATACCCCCTGACCCCCGTAGCCACAAGGGCCATATCTAACTCCCTCTTAAATATAGCCAATGAACTGGCCTCAACGGTTTCCTGTGGCAGAGAATTCCACAGATTCACCACTCTCTGTGTGAAGAAGTTTTTCCTAATCTCGGTCCTAAAAGGCTTCCCCTCTATCCTCAAACTGTGACCCCTCGTTCTGGACTTCCCCAACATCGGGAACAATCTTCCTGCATCTAGCCTGTCCAATCCCTTTAGGATCTTATACGTTTCAATCAGATCCCCCCTCAATCTTCTAAATTCCAACGAGTACAAGCCCAATTCATCCAGTCTTTCTTCATATGAAAGTCCTGCCATCCCAGGAATCAATCTGGTGAACCTTCTTTGTACTCCCTCTATGGCAAAGATGTCTTTCCTCAGATTAGGGGACCAAAACTGCACACAATACTCCAGGTGTGGTCTCACCAAGGCCTTGTACAACTGCAGTAGTACCTCCCTGCTCCTGTACTCGAATCCTCTCGCTATAAATGCCAGCATACCATTCGCCTTTTTCACCGCCTGCTGTACCTGCATGCCCACTTTCAATGACTGGTGTATAATGACACCCAGGTCTCGTTGCACCTCCCCTTTTCCTAATCGGCCACCATTCAGATAATAATCTGTTTTCCTATTTTTGCCACCAAAGTGGATAACTTCACATTTATCCACATTAAATTGCATCTGCCATGAATTTGCCCACTCACCCAACCTAGCCAAGTCACCCTGCATCCTCTTAGCATCCTCCTCACTGCTAACACTGCCACCCAGCTTCGTGTCATCCGCAAACTTGGAGATGCTGCATTTAATTCCCTCATCCAAGTCATTAATATATATTGTAAACAACTGGGGTCCCAGCACTGAGCCTTGCGGTACCCCACTAGTCACCGCCTGCCATTCTGAAAAGGTCCCGTTTATTCCCACTCTTTGCTTCCTGTCTGCCAACCAATTCTCCACCCACACCAATACCTTACCCCCAATACCGTGTGCTTTAAGTTTGCACACTAATCTCCTGTGTGGGACCTTGTCAAAAGCCTTTTGAAAATCCAAATATACCACGTCCACTGGTTCTCCCCTATCCACTCTACTAGTTACATCCTCTGTTTCCCTGCTACCCCTGAGTTGTTTGCTACACGTATATTGGGTATTTGTCCATGGCTGTACAGATTTTCTCAAGTGGCTAACCTTCACATGTGACTATCAGACATGACACTGTAAGCATCTCAAAGCTGCTTTCTTACTGTGACTGCACATGCACAGCCAGAGGAGATCGCTAGAGCAGGAGTCCTGCTCAATCCTGACATAGGCCAGTTACAAACCTGGTATACGGGTTTGGTTGCAATAAGCTTCTTCGGAACAGACAACTGATCAGATCTTGATCTCACCACCTATATAGCTTAGCTATCTTAACCAATGGTATCAGTGGGAAAGTTAAATTTAAACAGGCAAACCCGCAGTAACTTAGCTATCATTTATGGATTGGCAGCATGAAAGTAGTGAGAGTCTTGTGTTTCAGTACTCTGTAAGAGTGATCTTTGCTGTAAGACCATAAGAAATAGGAGCAGAATTAGTCTATTTGGTTCATTAAATCTGCTCCGTCATTCCATCATGGCTGACTTATTATCCCTCTCAATCCCATTCTCTTGCCTTCTCCCTGTAACTTTTGACACCACCCCCTACTACTCAAGAACCTATCAACCTCCACTTTAAATATACCCAATGTAAGTAGTGGACTACTTTTATATAAAGACATCTGTCAAAGGTTGTATTGAGTGTGGTACTTAAGAAAATGCATGGACACTTCAAAGTGTTTTTGCTTTGATTTTTCTTACTGCATTCTAGTAATTACTGGGGAATCTGTTAACTAGGTCAAATTTTGCTTGAGGAATTTTGAGAATAAATAATACTCCCTTTGTCTGATGCTAATTTCCCCTTCTGTGCATTGCAGGAAATACAGTTGAGTTCCATGGCCCAGAAGGAACAGGGAAGACAGAAATGCTCTATCACCTGGTGGCATCCTGCATCCTTCCAGAATCAACCGGTGGGCTCCAAGTTGAGGTGGTCTTCATTGACACAGAGTGTCATTTTGACATGCTTCGCCTGGTCACCATTTTGGAGCACCACTTGGCACAGAGTACGGCGGAGTCAGTTAAACAGTGCCTGGGCCGCCTGTTCCTCGTCCACTGCAACAGCAGCACCCAACTCCTGCTACTCTTCCACGCTCTGGAAAGCATGGTTTGCAGCCACCCGGCTCTCTGCCTGCTGATTGTGGACAGTATGTCTGCCTTCTACTGGATTGACAGACAGAACGGTGGCGAGAGCATCAGCCAGCAGGAAGCCAACCTGGCCCGCTGTGTTGAGTGCCTGGAGAAGCTGCTGAATGAGTACCAGCTAGTATTAATTGCAACCACACAGGCCCTCATGCGCGGGCAGGGTCCTGAGGCATCCAGGACAGATGGAGCTACTGCAGCCTGGCAGCCACCAGCTGCAGAGTTTAAACCCTATCTGTGTAAATCGTGGCAAAAACTGGTCAGGCATAGGTTTATTTTCTCAAAAAACACCACGGTAGACGACAGGCAAGAGTTTGCCGCTGTTTCTCTTCAGCCAAGAAGCAACATTGTCAGCAGATGCTCCTTTATTATTACAGATGGTGGGGTACATTTTCTTTAACCCATCAGTATTACTTTCTTAAACAAAAACCACTGGAGATCCTTGTGAGTGTACACATGAGGAAGTGCCCTCCTTTAGCTTAGTAGTACACAAAACGCTGGAGGAACTCAGCAGGTCAGGCAGCATATATGGAAAAGAGCAAAAAGTCAATGTTTTGGGACACTTCCCTTCATCAGGACTAGGCCCAAAATGTTGGTTGTTTATTCATTTCCAGAGATGCTGCCTGACCTGCTGAGTTCCACCAGCATAATGCGTGTGTGTTACTCTGGATTTCCAGCATCTGCAGGGTCTCTTGTATTTACTCTTTTGGCCTGCTCTGGTTAACTGAAGTTATTGACTTCTGGTGGGCTAAATCAGATTAACTCTTTAACTGTGACTTAACCCTAAATCAGAGATTAACCCTAAATGAAGGAGATTTAGTCGCCTTTATGCACAGGTGTTTTAAGGTTTCATTGCAAATTCTCCAGCTGACTTTGGCCTGATCTGCAGGAGAAGGGGCCAAGCCAAGCACCTTATTCAAAGCTCCTTTTCTAGATATACAGTGTAACCTCTTTGTATATCTAGGCAAGTCCAGGACATGTCCTTAACGTAGATTCCAAGCATGTGGGTTAAAGCAGAGTACCAGAAATACTTGAGTACTTTTTTTATAAACAAATTGAATGCCTTAAATGAGATTTAAAGAATTCTGTGTGAATAATTAAACAGAAATTAGGTCCTACATTTATTTATTTTCTTCTTCAGGAAGTTTTGTAGGCAGAGCTTCATTTAATAAAAATATTCAGCTACAAATGTGATCTGTCCTTTTCTATTATTGGAACTGGGTTCTTCATTCCTGTTTCATTTCTGATTGAAAGTAAGAAACAAATGGTTTATTGGGTGCAAATTGAATTCCATGTAAAATGCTACCAAATGTCTGCAGGGTGTTGCACTTCAATGGCCCATTCGAGCTATGTTGCTATTTTAATGCTATGGAAGAGTGGGTCAGAAAAAGAAAAGAAAGATGGTAGAAATGACACCCCCTAATTTTTATTGTGCATCTAGGAATGAATAGAGAATGCTTTATGTTGGAAGTGTGTATTTTGACATTATTTTTATATTGCACTCATTATTTTGAAGTTTAAGCTAATTAAAACTCTTTCAAGAAACATAGAGCTCAGGATAGGCCACTCCATCCTTTCTATTTGTATTAACTTTGAAGGTCCCTTCTGATTCTCGCACTCTTTCCCATTGCTCCTGTCATATTTTAAAATGTGTTTTGGGTGTACACAAACTCTTAGGACTGTGGGGTTGAAAATGATAGATGATGGAATGTTTGAGTGATCTTTAGAGGTAGCACAAAATCATATTTATAAGCTGTCTGTTAGTAAATCCAGTATGAAACTTAGACAAACTTCTCCATCCAGGATACTGAGCAAATGCAAAGCACTACCACAAGGAGTAATTAACCCAAGTTATATTGGAGAAGCTGCAGGAGCAGGAAGGACAAAGACATACAATTTGGGAGATAAATCATGTGAACTATGTGCTGCTCTAAGTGTTGCACAGGAGTGTTGCTGCCAGTGTTGGGGCAATGTGAATTTGAGTATAAATTTCAGGCAAGAGCAAGGTAGTTGGACAGCCACAGAGAAGGATTGGCACCAGATGGCTATGAAAACAACATCTGAAATAAAAGCAGGAAATATGGAACGATTTGGGTTTGGAAGTATCTGTAAAAAGAAACAGTTGACCCAAGAGTGTAGTGAAGAGTTAGAGCAGAGTTATCTTTTTACCTTCAATAAAAGCACTTGGCCCAGCGCTGAACTGGCTCTGTGCTGTAGCCTGCAGTCATGGGGCAGCTGAACCAGCTACAACGCTGAACTGGCAACTTCGGGGACTCTGACGTTCATGTTCTCTGTGCTATTTGTTTACTTTTTAATTGTTTGCACAATTTCTTCTTTCTGTTTGCACATTGTTTGACGGTCTTTTTTGTGTTTTTTTTGTGCGGATTTTATTGTGTTTTTTTTTTGTGGCTGCCTGAAAGAAGATGAATCTCAAGGTTGTATATGGTATATGTACTTTGATAGTAAATGTACTTTAAACTTTGAAGCTATCACATTAATGAACTTAGAGTTTTACATGTTATGCTTGGGCAATTTAAATGGTGGCCCAGGCCCAGATAGACTGCAAGTGTGAGTGTTGGGTACAGAGCGGAGGTTTGGGCTGATTTCACTCACTTTCCAGTTAATGTTTATTCCTTTCTCTGCAGTGCTAAGGCTGTGAACTGATCCAGCTGCTGTGTGTTTCTGCCCCGCTGGGGTGATGAACTAGGGACTGAGGCTTGGGCCTCCTCCAACCCCTCTAGGAGCAGATCTGGGTCTGGTTCGGGATGCTGTTGGCTTGCCTCTGTTGTTTGCATGATGTGTGTTTTTTTTTCTCTCTCTCTCTATGCAGTGGTTTTTGGTCTTTTTAAAAATTGGGTTATTTGGGTTTCTTGCTTTGTGGCTGTCTCTAAGCAGATAATGTGTACATTCTTTCATAATAAATTGCTTAGAATTAGAAGGTGATGGAAGGGAAGAAGTACAAGTTAGCAGGTGATGAGTGAAGCCAGTAGAGGGGATAGGTAGGTGGCTGGGGGACCTCCATCAGTCCTAATGGAAGGTTTCAGCCCAAAACATCACTTCCTCCATAAATGCTGTCTGACTTGCTGAGTTCCTCCAGCATTGTGTGTGCGTTGATCCAGATTTCCAGCAACTGCAGCCTCTTATGTCTCCTTTCTAATGAGAGTGCTAGATTCAATTATGCGTGTCCTGTATGTTCTGGTCTATATCATCACAATGTCGTCTCACAGTTTTCAAAGATCCAAAGTTATTCTTGTACTTAGATGGGTGGCTGATTCTTCTCAATGCCTTATTCATAGAGTCATACAGCACAGAAATGGCCCCTTTGCCCCAACCTGGGTACCACAGACCCCTTGCTTAATGGTGTTGGTCTATGGCATAAAAACGGTTGGGAACGAACCCCGGCTCTAAAACATTCCTGTCCACGTAGCTTTTAAATGTTATTGATGTACCTGCCTCAACCACTTTGTGTGGCAACTTATTGTATGTATACAAACCCCACACTCACCATTGGACGTCTGGAATGTACCTGGCTTCCCGACAGTGAAGCAGCGTCCCTACCACATGTGCTCTTGTGCTGCTCAATAGTAAATTTAATGATAACATTGTGTTTTATGGGGGTTAAGTTCAGAGATACGAGACTACAGATGCTGGAATCTGGAGCAACACAAAGCGCTGAAGAAACTTTGCAGGTCAGCATCTACAGAGGGAAATGGACAGTCGACATTTTGACTGAGAAGGTTCCTGATTAAGCGTCTCGACCCGAAAAGTCAACTGTCCATTTACCTCCATTAGATGTTGCCTAACCTGCTGAGTTCCCCCAGCATTCAGTGTATGGCTTAAATTCAGAGACATAAGCTGATTGGGCTGAGGAGTCTGTTTCAGCTTCAGTGCTCGTATACTGTTAGCAAGATATATTAAAGTTTGCATTTTTTTTGGATTATGGAATTGAAATATTCACTAACTGCTGCGTACAGGCGCATGTATTTTGCACAAAGAGCACAGAACACAATGAAGTGGTTGAGCCCTTGGGTATTGGCAATTGACACCAGCTTAACCAATTTCCCCCGGGATCAATAAAGTATGACTATGAGAAACTCGGACAATGTTGCACCTCTTAATATAATCTCATTGAAGTTGTCAACTGCCAGATCTGCTGTGATGTAGGCTCTCTCTCAGTTGCTTTTGCGCCTCACGAATGCATGGACATAGATATGTCTCTCTAAGTTAGCACTTCTAACTCTGCATTAGAATCAGATCACGTCCATTTGCTTTGCCCTCAGGCAAGTGTTCGGAGAGCCCTTTGATGTCATGTACGCTATGAATTGCAGATTTCCATCTCATCTTCTGCCGCATTGTCAGTATTCCTGTAACTGGAGCTTTACTGCAGTAACTTTTCAGATTGGGAATAGCAACTGCATTGGGTATCCCGTGAAATTTAAACTAGTGTAGCCATTAACTAACTGATCATTAAATGGAAAAGAATGGTGGAATAATTATAAGTAGTGATAGCTAGGTGTGTGTCATTATCATTATAGGTGTGAAATGATGTGGGTGATCATGGTCCCATCAGCATGATTGTTCTTGGCAAATTTTTCTACAGAAGTGATTTGCCATCGCTTTCTTCGGGGCACTGTCTTTACAAGACTGGTGATGCCAGCCATCATCAGTACTCTTCAGAGCTTCTCTGCGTGGTGTCAGTTGTTGCATTATCAGGACTTGTGATATGCACCAGCCGCTCACACAACCATCCACCACCTGCTCCCATGACTTCACCTCACGCTAAGCAGGTGGTGCACCTCGCCCAAGGGTGACCCTGTAGGCTAGTGGAAGGAGTTCATTACCTCTCCTTTGGTAGAAACCTATCTCTGCCCTGTCCCCTGATATGTGTAGTTTATAAATCATACAAGGGCAACGGGCACTGTGCATGGGAACACCATCTTCTTCAGGTCACACAATCCTGTCTTAGAAGTGTGTGGATATTCGTATATTATAATAGAGTCATGGAGTAATAAAGCACAGTACAGGCCTTTCAGCTCAGCCAGTTCATGCCAACCACACTGTCCATCAAGCTAGACACCATTTCCTCTATTCAGCCCATCTTCAGAAGTCCTGGCAAGAACCACACAGACAATGATTGCACTATCCAAACTCAGGACAATATGAAGGGACAGCAACATCACCATGAAGTACAAGATCAGACTCCTGCGTGCATTGGTATTCTCCATCTTCCTGTACGCATGGGAGACATGGACCCTCACAGCAGAGCTACAGAGGAAGATACAGGCATTGGAAATGAGATGCTATCGCAACATCTTGGGCATCTCATACTTGGACCACATCACAAACAAGCAGGGCAGGTCCGCAAGACCATCCAGCACCACATTGGTCCCCATGAAGACCTTCTCACAACGGTGAAGAAAAAAAAGCTGAGATGGTACGGCCACGTAATAAGACCCAGTGGCCTTGCAAAGACCGTTCTGCAAGGAACTGTGGAGGGGAAAAGAAGGAGGGGTAGACAGAGGAAAAGATGGACAGACAACATTAAAGAATGGACAGGGAAAACGTTTGCAGTGACCCAGGCTCTGGCACACAACCGCAACAGATGGAACAGACTGGTGCAAAGCTTGTCATGACGGCACCCCGACAACTCCACCAGGAGTTTAGGGTGCAAGGCAAGACAAGCCCATATTCCTCCCAGCCCAGTATTTCCAAATGATTTTTAAATGATCCTTTTCAACCTGCTTAAACCACCACATCTGGCAGTTCACCCCATGTACTTCTCACCCCTTGCATGAAAAAAATTGCCCCTCAGATTCACTTTAAATCTTTCCCCTCTCGCCCTAAACCAATGTCCCCTTGCTTTGGACTCTTACTTTGGGGAAAAAAAACTATTACCATCTACTTTATCTAGGCCTCTCCTAATTTTAAACACTTCTATAAAGTCTCCCCTCATTCTCCTAGGTTCCAAGGAATAAACACCTAGTCTGGCCAACTTCTCTCTTTTACTCAGGTCCTCTTGCCCTGGCAACATCTGGCTTGTGGGAGTTGATCAAAGTTGAGGATCAGCGTGTTCTGGTAAAGGGTAAGGAAGATAATGGCAAAGTAGGGGAATCTAGGATGACTGAAGAAGTCCTAAATTTAGTCAGGAAGGAAAAAGAAGCACGTGTAAGGTTTAGGAAGCTAAGATCAGACTATGCCCTTGTGGAATATAAATATAGCAGGACAGTGCTGAACCAGGCAATTAGGAAGAGAGCCAAGAATTATTACCATCAAGCAGGATCAAGAATCCCAATTCATTTCATACCAATATTAAGAAAAAGAGGGTAACTAACTGTGAGTCCTGCCAATGATAAAGGAGGGAATTTGAGAGAATCAGAGCAAGTAGCTGAGGCACTGAATGTGTCAGCATTAACCTAGAAGGATTTGGAGGATAGTGAAAACAGTGGGGCATTTTAATGTGATGGGACATAGTAAAATTAAGGAGGTGGTGCTGTGCCTTCAGAAAAGCACTAAGGTGGGTCCATCCCTTGGGCCTGACAGCATGTATCCCAAAATATTGAAAGAAGCAAGTGAGGAAATTACTGGTGTGTTAATAACGATCTTTGTGTTCTCGGCAGCAACAGACAGAGGACAGGAGAGTAACAAATGTGCTTTTGTTCAAAAACGGAAATATCAATAATCCAGGTATAAGACAGAGGTCCTCACATTAATGGCAGAAGCTACTGGAGAGGGTACTGAGGGAAAGGATTTATGCACATGGCCAGCTTAAGGACAGTTAAGGCTTTTTGTGAGCCTAGTCATGCCTTGCAAATGTGATTGCATAGTGTGGTGGATGCCTGGAATGAGTTACTGGGGCTATAATGGAAGCAGGCTGTTGCTGGAATGTAAAAGGCTTTTGGATAGACGTGAATCTGAAGGAAAATGGATGATGTACAAGAAATACATTGCTGATGGCATCCGTTAGTCTTGTGAGACCACAGATCTGCGCCTGGATTCTCCAGGGCACAGGCCTGGACAAGGTTGTATGGAAGACTGGCAGTTGCCCATGCAGCAAGTCTCCCCTCTCCACAACACCAATGTTTCCAAGGGAAGGACAAGGGCCGTTACAGCTTGGCACCAGTGACGTCGCAGGAGTTGCCAGAGTGAGGTTGAAGATAACGTCGGACTGCCTTAGGGACTCCAGCTCCGGATTTGTCCTCAGGGTTTACTCCCACAGCCTTTCCCATGAGTGGGTATGGCCGCAAGGCAGCAGAGGCTTGAAATCAGAGTTTTCCCTCTCTTAGATGGACTGCCTTCCCAGGCTGACGAGTTCCATCTACCCGAAATACAAGTTTAGTATAAATTGGCAACCAGATTGGCACAGCATCATGGGTCAAATGGCCTATCCAGTGATGTGCTCTTCTATGTTAACATCCCCACTAATCATTTTTGCACTTTTTCCAGATTAACCATGTCTTTCCTATAACAGGTTGACCAAAACTACACAGAACTCCAAATATGATCTCATACAAGTGCAATATAATGACCCAGCTGCTATACTCCGTGCCCTGACTGATGAAGACCAGCATGTGAAACACCTTTTTCGCTACTCTGTCTACCTGTGATGCTGCTTTCAACAAACTAAGCCCTTGTACTACTTCTTGGTCCCTCTGTTCCATTACACTCCCCTGGTGCCCTACCATTCAAAGTGTAAGTAATCTGGGACTACATTGCCTCTGCTTCTACAGTGCTAGAAGATTACCTCAACAGATTTCATTGGTACAGAGACAACCCAACACCTCAACAGATTTCATTGGTATGGAGACAACCCAACACCCCCTACACAAGGTCATTCAGGCTGAAGACATCCTGCAGAATTAAAGCTTTTTTTTAAGATATTGGCACAAATTACATAAATATCCATTTTAAGATGAATGTTTCACAATGTATCTAGTTATATGCATTGTAATTAATATGATATGGATAACATGAACAGGCCATTCGGCCCACACTGTTATGCTGAAGTAGCTAAAAAGCAAATTTTTAAAAACCTAAACACTAATCCCTCCTAACTACACCATGTCCATATCCCTCCATCTTCCTTACATCCATGTGCCCATCCCAATATCTCTTAAAAGCCTCTAATGTATTTGCCTCTGCCACCATACCAGGCAGCGCATTCCAGGCACCCACAATTCGCTGAGTAAAAAAACTCACACCCCCCCTTAAAACGATCCCATCTCACCTTCAATGCATGTCATCTGGTATTAGACATTTCAACAGATACTCCCTGTCCACTCTATCTATGCCTCTTATAGTCTTCTAAAACTCTATAAGATCTTTCCTCAGCCTCTGGTGCTCTTGATGAACAAACCCAAGTTTACTCAGCGTCTCATGATACTACCTGTCCTCTAAACCAGGCAGCAACCTGGTAAACCTTTTCTGCAGCCTCTCCAAAGCCCCAACATTGCGGGCTAACCTGAACTGTACTCAATACTCCAGATGGAGCCTAACCAGAGTTTTATAAAGTTGCAACATAACCTCCTGACTTTTGAACTCAGTGCATCAACTAATAAAAGCAAGCATTCCATATGCTGCCTTAACCACCTTATCGACCTGTGTAGTCACTTTCAAAAGCTGTGAACTTGGGTCCCAAGATCTCTCTGCACAGCAAATTAGATTTATATAATCCAAACAACAGGAATTCTGCAGATGCTGGAAATTCAAGCAACACACATCAAAGTTGCTGGTGAACGCAGCAGGCCAAGCAGCATCTATAGGAAGAGGCGCAGTCGACATTTCAGGCCGAGACCCTTCGTCAGGACTAACTGAAGGAAGAGTGAGTAAGGGATTTGAAAGCTGGAGGGGGAGGGGGAGGGGGAGATGCAAAATGATAGGAGAAGACAGGAGGGGGAGGGATGGAGCCGAGAGCTGGACAGGTGATAGGCAGAAGGGGATACGAGAGGATCATGGGACAGGAGGTCCGGGAAGAAAGACGGGGGAGGGTGACCCAGAGGATGGGCAAGAGGTATATTCAGAGGGACAGAGGGAGAAAAAGGAGAGTGAGAGAAAGAATGTGTGCATAAGAAAGAGTAACAGATGGGGTACGAGGGGGAGGTGGGGCCTAGCGGAAGTTAGAGAAGTCAATGTTCATGCCATCAGGTTGGAGGCTACCCATACGGAATATAAGGTGTTGTTCCTCCAACCTGAGTGTGGCTTCATCTTTACAGTAGAGGAGGCCGTGGATAGACATGTCAGAATGGGAATGGGATGTGGAATTAAAATGTGTGGCCACTGGGAGATCCTGCTTTCTCTGGCGGACAGAGCGTAGATGTTCAGCGAAGCGGTCTCCCAGTCTGCGTCGGGTCTCACCAATATATAAAAGGCCACATCGGGAGCACCGGACGCAGTATATCACCCCAGTCGACTCACAGGTGAAGTGATGCCTCACCTGGAAGGACTGTTTGGGGCCCTGAATGGTGGTAAGGGAGGAAGTGTAAGGGCATGTGTAGCACTTGTTCCGCTTACACGGATAAGTGCCAGGAGGGAGATCAGTGGGGAGGGATGGGGGGGACGAATGGACAAGGGAGTTGTGTAGGGAGCGATCCCTGCGGAATGCAGAGAGAGGGGGGGAGGGAAAGATATGCTTAGTGGTGGGATCCCGTTGGAGGTGGCGGAAGTTACGGAGAATAATATGTTGGACCCGGAGGCTGGTGGGGTGGTAGGTGAGGACCGGGGAACCCTATTCCTAGTGGGGTGGTGGGAGGATGGAGTGAGAGCAGATGTACGTGAAATGGGGGAGATGCATTTAAGAGCAGAGTTGATAGTGGAGGAAGGGAAGCCCCTTTCTTTAAAAAATGAAGACATCTCCCTCGTCCTAGAATGAAAAGCCTCATCCTGAGAGCAGATGCGGCGGAGACGGAGGAATTGCGAGAAGGGGATGGCGTTTTTGCAAGAGACAGGGTGAGAAGAGGAATAGTCCAGATAGCTGTGAGAGTCAGTAGGCTTATAGTAGACATCAGTGGATAAGCTGTCTCCAGAGACAGAGACAGAAAGATCTAGAAAGGGGAGGGAGGTGTCGGAAATGGACCAGGTAAACTTGAGGGCAGGGTGAAAGTTGGAGGCAAAGTTAATAAAGTCAACGAGTTCTGCATGCGTGCAGGAAGCAGCGCCAATGCAGTCGTCGATGTAGCGAAGGAAAAGTGGGGGACAGATACCAGAATAGGCACGGAACATAGATTGTTCCACAAACCCAACAAAAAGGCAGGCATAGCTAGGACCCATACGGGTGCCCATAGCTACACCTTTAGTTTGGAGGAAATGGGAGGAGCAAAAGGAGAAATTATTAAGAGTAAGGACTAATTCTGCTAGACGGAGCAGAGTGGTGGTAGAGGGGAACTGATTAGGTCTGGAATCCAAAAAGAAGCGTAGAGCTTTGAGACCTTCCTGATGGGGGATGGAAGTATATAGGGACTGGACATCCATGGTGAAAATAAAGCGGTGGGGGCCAGGGAACTTAAAATCATCGAAAAGTTTAAGAGCGTGAGAAGTGTCACGAACATAGGTCGGAAGGGATTGAACAAGGGGTGATAAAACAGTGTCGAGGTATGCAGAAACGAGTTCGGTGGGGCAGGAGCAAGCTGAGACAATAGGTCGGCCAGGACAGGCAGGTTTGTGGATCTTGGGTAGGAGGTAGAAACGGGAAGTGCGGGGTGTGGGAACTATAAGGTTGGTAGCAGTGGATGGGAGATCCCCTGAGCGGATAAAGTCGTTGATAGTGTGGGAGACAATGGCCTGGTGCTCCTTAGTGGGGTCACGATCGAGGGGTAAATAAGAGGAGGTATCCGCGAGTTGTCGCTGTGCCTCGGCAAGGTAGAGGTCAGTACGCCAGACTACAACAGCACCCCCTTTATCAGCGGGTTTAATAATAATGTTAGGATTAGTGCGGAGGGAGTGGAGAGCAGAGCGTTCCGAAGGAGTGAGGTTGGAATGGGGACAAGGTGCGGTGAAGTCGAGACGGTTGATGTCCCGTCGGCAATTAGCAATAAAGAGATCCAGAGCAGGCAGAAGACCAGAGCGGGGTGTCCATGAAGAAGAGGAGGGTTGAAGATGGGAGAAGGGGTCATCGGTGGGGGTGGAAGAGTCCTTGCCGAAGAAGTAGGCTCGGAGACGGAGACGGCGGAAGAAAAGTTCCGCATCGTGGCGAACACGGAACTCGTTGAGGTGTGGGCGAAGGGGGACAAACGTGAGGCCCTTACTGAGAACAGAGCGTTCTGCCTCCGACAGTTGAAGGTCGGAGGGGATGGTAAAGACCCGGCACGGATGAGAGCTGGGATCAGAGCGGGGAGCGGGGAGGCTGGGGGTGTCAGTGGAGAGGGGAGGGTTGGGGTGAGAGGAAGATGGAGCCTCTGAGGGCTACACAACTCCCTTGTCCATTCGTCCCCCCCATCCCTCCCCACTGATCTCCCTCCTGGCACTTATCCGTGTAAGTGGAACAAGTGCTACACATGCCCTTACACTTCCTCCCTTACCACCATTCAGGGCCCCAAACAGTCCTTCCAGGTGAGGCATCACTTCACCTGTGAGTCGACTGGGGTGATATACTGCGTCCGGTGCTCCCGATGTGGCCTTTTATATATTGGTGAGACCCGACGCAGACTGGGAGACCGCTTCGCTGAACATCTACGCTCTGTCCGCCAGAGAAAGCAGGATCTCCCAGTGGCCACACATTTTAATTCCACATCCCATTCCCATTCTGACATGTCTATCCACGGCCTCCTCTACTGTAAAGATGAAGCCACACTCAGGTTGGAGGAACAACACCTTATATTCCGTATGGGTAGCCTCCAACCTGATGGCATGAACATTGACTTCTCTAACTTCCGCTAGGCCCCACCTCCCCCTCGTACCCCATCTGTTACTCTTTTTTATGCACACATTCTTTCTCTCACTCTCCTTTTTCTCCCTCTGTCCCTCTGAATATACCTCTTGCCCATCCTCTGGGTCACCCCCCCCCCGTCTTTCTTCCCAGACCTCCTGTCCCATGATCCTCTCGTATCCCCTTCTGCCTATCACCTGTCCAGCTCTCGGCTCCATCCCTCCCCCTCCTGTCTTCTCCTATCATTTTGCATCTCCCCCTCCCCCTCCCCCTCCAGCTTTCAAATCCCTTACTCACTCTTCCTTCAGTTAGTCCTGACGAAGGGTCTCGGCCTGAAACGTCGACTGCGCCTCTTCCTATAGATGCTGCTTGGCCTGCTGCGTTCATCAGCAACTTTGATGTGTGTTGTTTATATAATCCAACTTTAGTGATAAAACAAACAGAATTGACATTTAGAAACATAGAAAACCTACAGCACAATACAGGCCCTTCAGCCCACAAAGCTGTGCCAAACACGTCCCTACCTTAGAAATTACCTAGGGTTACCCATAGCCCTCTATTTTTCTAAGCTCCATGTACCTATCCAGGAGCCTCTTATAAGACCCTATCTTATCTGCCTCCACCACCGTCACTGGCAGCCCATTCCACACACTCACCACTCTCTGCGTAAAAAAACTTACTCCTGAGATCTCCTCTGTACCTACTTCCAAGCACCTTAAACCTGTGCCCTCTCCTGCTAGCCATTTCAGCCCTGGGAGAAAGTCTCTGACTATCCACACAATCAATGCCTCTCATCATCTTATACACCTCTATCAGGTCATCTCTCATCCTCCATCGCTCCAAGGAGAAAAGGTCAAGTTCACTCAACCTATTCTCATAAGGCATGCTCCCCAATCCAGGCAACATCCTTGTAAGTCTCCTCTGCACCCTTTCTATGGTTTCCACATCCTTCCTGTAGTGAGGCGACCAGAACTGAGCACAGTACTCCAAGTGGGGTCTGACCAGGGTCCTATATAGCTGCAACATTACCTCTCGGCTCTTAAACTCAATCCCACGATTGATGAAGGCCAATGCACCGTATGCCTTCTTAACCACAGAGTCAACCTGCACAGCAGTTTTGAGTGTCCTATGGACTAGGACCCCAAGATCCCTCTGATCCTCCACACTGCCAAGAGTCTTACCATTAATACTATATTCTGCCATCATATTTAACCTACCAAAATGAACCACTTCACACTTATCTGGGTTGAACTCCATCTGCCACTTCTCAGCCCAGTTTTGCATCCTATCAATGTCCTGCTGTAACCTCTGACAGCCCTCCACACTATCCACAACATCCCAGAGTTATAAAACAAAAGTATACAGGACCTTTGCCCCTTCTCCTTTAACCTCCAAGATCAATCTAACCCTTCCCTTCCATATCAGCTTCCAAATTGCCTTCATCCATGTGCCTAAAAGTCTCTTAAATGTCCCTAATGTATCTTCCTGTACCTTCACCTCTGGCAGCACATTCCATGCACCTACCACTCCTGTATTTAAAAAAATAAATCTGATATCCCCCCCCCCCATACTTTCTTCCAGACACCTTCAAATTATGCCTCTTTGTATTAGCCAATTCTGCCATGGGAAAAACCTTTGGCCATCCATTATAACTATGGCTCTTTATGTTATTTTTATTTGGTAGTTATTTTATTCATGCTTGGGTTTTGGTCAGTGCCGGTAATTAGTCCAGCCCCAAGCTACTGTTGAACTGAGCAGCTTCCTTGGTGACTTCAGGGGGCAATGAAGAAGCAATCAGACTGCGGGAGCAGCTCAAAAGGCAGGAGGAACTCACCATGTCAGTTATAGAGCTTGGAGTCGCATATTAACCCAAATCTCGCTTCCTAATGTGAACTGAATAATATTTTAACCACATCCCATTAGTTGCGTGGTACAATACTAGGATGACTATCAACACTTCCCACTGCCTCAGTAAAGCCGCCACATAATCAAAGATTAACAGTGTATTCTCCCTTCTTATCCCTCCCATTGGGCAGAAGTTATAAAAGCCTGAATGCAAGTAACACCAGGCTCAAGGATACATTATATCCCACTGTTATAAGACTATTGTACAGTCCCATTGTACAACAGACAGAATCCTGACCTCACAATCTACCTCGCTTTGGCCTCCCACCTTATTGGCCGTCTGCACTGCATTTTCTCTGTAACTGTAACACCCTATCACCAGAAATCAAAGCCAACATAAGAGCCAAAGAGAGGGCACATAATAGAGCAAAAGATAGTGGAGATTTAGAGGATTGAGAACCTTTTAAGAACCGACAGAAGGCCACTAAAAAAGTCATTAAGACGGTAAAGATGGAATACGAAAGTAAGCTAGCCAATAACATTAAAGAGGATACCAAAAGTTTCTTCAGATACATAAAGTGTAAAGAGGGGTAAGAGTGAATATCGGACTGCTGGAAAATGATGCTGGAGAGGTAGTAATGGGGGACAAGGAAGTAGTGGACAAGCTGAGTTAGTATTTTGCATCAGTCTTCACTGTGGAAGACACTAGTGGTATGATGGAAGTTCAAGCTGTCAGTGGTCATGAAGTGTGTGAAGTTACCATAACTAGAGAGAAGATCCTTGGGAAACTGAATGTAGATACGTTACCTGGACCAGATAGTGTACACCACAGGGTTCTGAAAGAGGCAGCTGAAGAGATCGTGGAGGCATTAGTAATGATCTTTCAAGAATCACTATTCTGGAATGGTTCTGGAAAACTGGAAAATTGCAAATGTCACTCCACTCTTCAAGAAGGGAGAGAGGCAGAAGAAAGGAAACTATAGGCCAGTTAGTCTGACCTCAGTGGTTGGGAAGATGTTGGAGTTGATTATTAAGGATGAGGTCTCAGGGTGCCTGGAGGCACACGATAAAATAGGCCGTAGTCAGCATGGTTTCCTCAAGGGAAAATCTTGCCTGACAAATCTGTTGAAATTCTTTGAAGAAATAAGCAGGATAGACAAAGAGAAATCAGTTGATGTTGTATACTTAGATTTTCAGAAGGCCTTTAACAAGGTGGCACACAGGAGACTGCTAACAAGCTAAGAACCCATGATATTACAGGAAAGATTCTAACATGGATAAAGCAGTGGCTGATTGGCAAGAGGCAAAGAGTGGGAATAAAGGGAGCCTTTTCTTGTTGGCTGCTGGTGACTAGTGGTGTTCCACAGGAGTCTGTGTTGGGACCAATTCTTTTTACAGTATATGTCAATGATTTGGATGACTGAATTGATGGCTTTATTGCAAAGTTTGCAGACGATATAAAGATAGATGGAGGAACAGGTAGTTTTGAGGAAGTAGAGATGCTACAGAAGGACTTAAACAGATTAGCAGAATGGGCAAAGAAATGGCAGATGGAATATAGTGTTGGGAAGTGTATGGTCATGCACTTTGGTACAAGAAATGAAAGGGTTGACTATTTTCTAAATGGAGAGAAAATACAAAAAACAGAGCACAAAAGTTCTTGTGCAGGATTCCCTAAAGATTTATTTGCAGGTTGAGTCTGTGGTGAGGAAAACAAATGTGATGTTATCACTCATTTCCAGAGGACTAGAATATAAAAGCAAGGATATAATGTTGAGACTTTATAAAGTACTGGTGAGGCCTCATTTTGAGTATTGTTAGCAGTTTCAGGCCCCTTATTTTACAAAGGATGTGTTGAAACTGGAGAGGGTTTAAAGGAAGTTCACAAAAATGATTCCAGGATTGAATGGTTTGTCATATGAAGAGCGTTTGATGGTCCTGGGCCTGTATTCTCTGGAATCCAGAAGAATGAGGGGTGACCACATTGAAACCTATCGAATGGTGAAAAGCCTTGATAGAGTGGATGTGGAGAAGGTGTTCCCTGTGGTGGGAGAATCTAAGACCAGCGTACACAGCCTCAGAATAGAGGGGCGTCCTTTTAGAACGGAGATGAAGAGGAACTTCTTTGGCCAGAGAGTGGTGAATCTGTGGAATTCTTTGACACAGGCAGCCATGGAGGCCAAGTCTTAAGGCAGAGGTTGATAGATTCTTGATTGGTCAGGGCATGAAGGGATATGGGGAGAAAGCAGGAGATTGAGAGAAAAATGGTCCAGCCATGATGACATGACAAAGCAACTCAATGGGCCAAATGACCTAATTCTGTTCTATATCTTATGGTCGTATCCTCCATTTTGTTGTTGTTTTTCTCTTGCACTTCTGTGATATGAGGAAATGATCAGTATGAATGGCATGCAAAACAACATTTTTCACTCTACCTCAGTACATGTGATAATAATAAACCAATTTACCAATTTTACATGTCTAATTCATATTTAAATTCACACAGATCCCCAGTAGAGTTTAAATTTCCCTATATGGTTCATATATATATATATATATATATATATATATATGAGATATATATATATCTCAAGCTCCCTGACAAATTCAATGCCTTTCATGCATACTTTGATAGGGAAATAACACTACATAACCGAATCCCCATAGCATCCGTCAACCCTGTGATCTCTATCTCAGAGACGATATCCAAAAAACATCCCTTCAAGAGGGTACAGCCTCACTAAGTGACAGGACCCAGCAGTGTATATGGGTACTAAGAACATGTGCCATGTGCCATCCAACAGGACATTTTGATTGGTGTGGTCTGAGGTTCCCATCCACTTCAAAAGGACAGCAATATTTCCATGTCCGAGACAAGCAGGGTGATCTTAATAACTAACGCTCGGTAAAACTCACACCTACTATACTGAAGTGCATCAACAGGTAGGTTATGGTTAGAATTAGTTCCTGCCTGAGCGAAGACTGGACTTGCTACAATTTCAAGTCGTCAAGTCAAGTGAAGTCAAGTTTCTTGTCATTTTGACCATAAGCTGCTGGTACAATACACAGTAAAAATGAAACAACGTTCCTCCAGGACCTTGGTGCTACATGAAACAACACAAAACTACACTAGACTATGTGAGACAGCACAAGGCTACACTAGACTATATAAAACAACATAAAAACTGCACTAGACTACAGACCTGCACAGGACCACATAACCACAAAATAACCTGCAGATGCTGGGATCAAAGCAACACTCACAACACTCAGCAGGTTGGGCAGCATCCGTGGAAACGATGAGTTGACGTTTCGGGCCAGAACCCTTCGTCAGGACTGTAGAGGGAAGGGGCAGAGGCTACATAAAGTGCACAAAACAGTGCAGGGCAGTACAATAATTAATAAACAACTGTAGAGGACAAATTACAATATAATAATAAATGATGTAGAAGTCAGTCTAGGCTCTCAGTATTAAGGAGTCTGATGGCTTGGGGGAAGAAACTGTTGCATAGTCTGGTCGTGAGAGCTCAAATGCTTCGGTACCTTTTGCCAGATGGCAGGAGGGAGAAGAGTTTGTGTGAGGGGTGCCTGTGGTCCTTCACAATGCTGTTGGCTTTATGGGTGCAGCGTGTGGTGTAAATGTCTGTAATGGCGGGAAGAGAGACCCCGATGATCTTCTCAGCTGACCTCACTATCCGCTGCAGGGTCTTGCGATCTGAGACGGTGCAATTTCCAATCCAGGCAGTGATGCAGCTGCTCAGGATGCTCTCGATACATCTTCTATAGAATGTGGTGAGGATGGGGTGTGGGAGATGGTCTTTTCTCAGCCTTCACAGAAAGTAGAGACGCTGCTGGGCTTTCTTGGCTATGGAGCTGGTGTTGAGGGACCAGGTGAGATTTTCTGCCAGATGAAAACCAAGAAATTTGATGCTCTTAACGATCTCAATGGAGGAGTCGTCGATGTTCAGCAGAGAGTGGTCACTCCGTGTCCTCCTGAAGTCAACAACCATCTCTTTTCTATTGTTCACATTCAGAGACAGATTGTTGGCTCTGCACCAGTCCGTTATCCTCTGTACCTCCTCTCTGTATGCTGACTCATCGTTCTTGCAGATGAGACCCACCACGGTCGTGTCATCGGTGAACTTGATGATGTGGTTCGAGCTGTGTGTTGTAGCACAGTTGTGGGTCAGCAGAGTGAACAGCAGTGGACTGAGCACACAGCTCTAGGGGGGCCCCCGTGCTCAGTGATGGTGTTGGAGATGCTGCTTCCGATCCAGACTGACTGAGGTCTCCCAGTCAGGAAGTCTAGGATCCAGTTGCAGAGGGAGGTGTTCAGGCCCAGTAGGCTCAGCTTTCCAATCAGATTCTGAGGCATGATTGTGTTGAATGCTGAACTGAAGTCTATGAACAGCATCCGAATGGACGTGTCTTTTTTGTCCAGGTGAGTTAAGACCAGGTGGAGGGTGATGGCAGTGGCGTCGTCTGTTGAACGGTTGGGAGGATACACGAACTGCAGGGGATCCAATGAGGGGGGCAGCAGGGTCTTGATGTGCCTCATGACGAGCCTCTCAAAACACTTCATGACGATGGATGTGAGTGCAACGGGACGGTAGTCGTTGAGGCAGGACACTGAAGACTTCTTCGGCACGGGGACGATGGTAGTGGCCTTGAAGCATGTTGGAACGACGGCGCTGCCAAGGGAGATGTTGAAGATGTCAGTGAGAACATCTGCCAGCTGGTCTGCATATCCTCTGAGCACTTTGCCAGGAATATTGTCTGGTCCAGCAGCCTTCCGTGGGTTGACCCTGCATAGAGTTTTCCTCACATCAGCCACGGTAAGACACAGCACCTGGTCATTGGGAGGAGGAGTGGTCTTCCTCACCACCACGTCGTTTTCCACCTCGAAACGAGCGTAGAAGTTGTTCAACGCATCTGGGAGGGAGGCGTCACCAGCACAGGCAAGTGATGTTGTCCTGTAGTTGGTGATGTCCTGATTGCCCTTCCACATGCGCCGCGTGTCGCCGCAGTCCTGCCTACTGCCTATTTGCCTACTGCCACAACAGCTCCACCGCAGAAGCAATCTCACTGGCTCTCTACCCTACTTTCAAGCAACTAGAAAACTACAAAGACGGGTTGTGTACCCACGTTCAGTAATTCAGGCTGCTAGTTATTGATTACAGCTCAGCGTTCAACATCTATCATTCCCTTAGTACTAATAAGCAAATTTCAAAACCTGGGCCTCTGTACCTCCTCTGCAACTGAACCCTCAACTTTTTCATCAGGAGACCACCATCAGTTTGGATTGGTAACAACGTTTCCTCTCCACTGACAATCAACATTGGCGCACCTCAAGGATGCGTGCCCAGCCATGGCCCATGACCGTGTGGTTAAGCACGGCTCAAACACCATCTGTAAATTTGCCAAAGGCACCACTGTTGCTAGTAGATTTTCCAATGGGAAAGAGGAGGCTTACAGGAATGAGATAGATCAGCAGGTTGAGTGAAGCCACAAAAACAACCTGACACTCAACACTAGCAAGTCCAAGAAACTGATTGTGGACTTCAAGAAGGAAAAGTCGAGAGAACACACACTAATCTTCATTGAGGGGTCAGCAGTGGGGGGTGAGCAGCTTCAATTTGCTGGGAGTCAACAACACAGAGAATCTATCCTGGGCCCAACACGTTCATGCAATCATAAACAGGGCACACCAGCATTTCCTTTTCTTTAGGAGTTTGAGGAAACATGTTATGTCACCAAAGACTTACAAATGTTTATAGACATACAATGGAGAGCGTGTGGACTGGTCACTATACAGCTTGGTATGGAGCCTCCATTGCAGAGAAACGTAGACTCCGCCAGCTCCACAGGTACAATGCTCCCTGCCTTTGAGCACACCTCCAAGAACCAGAGCTCAAGAAGGTGGCATCCATAATTAGGAACCTTCACCAACCGGCACGCGCCCTCATCTCGTTATTACCATCAGGGAGGAGGTACAGGAACTTGAAGACCCACGTTCAGTAATTCAGAAACAGCTCCTTCCCGTCTGCCATCAGATTTCTGAACAGGCCATGCACTCATCAACATTCTGATTTTTACTTTTCTTGATCTTTTCCATTATTTTTCTAAATACTTGTTTACCTTTGTAATTTATAGATTTTTATATAAACATCTAAACATCTCTAAATTACAAAATTTCACTGTGCAGCTGGTACACAACAAGTTTCATGTCATACAGTATGTCAGTGATAATAAATCTGATTGAGATTATTCCTGATTTCTGGGCCAGTCACTTCACCACGAAGCCATTGTGCCTCTGACTTTTTTTCCCTGCAACCTGCTGATAATGGGAAACTTGCCCACAAACTGAAGCCAAACGAGGAACCATTTTGTGGAACCGTGCCCATTGAGAACAGCGTTGAGGCTGCCCAAACTCACTTCACGTAGGGTCCTTAACTTGGGCAGACAGAGGACGTCCTTGTCCCGTCAGGAAAGAGGCTCCTTTAAACTGGAATCACAAAGCACTTTGTCCACAAGGACATGCAGCTGCAAAAACGGCTTCATCTTCAGATAAAGAGAGGCTGTTTGGGAAAACCTGAGAGTGCTTTCAGGAGAGGAAGAGATGACACAAAGAGGAAGGGAAGTTTCTCTGCAAAAAAAAAATTAATGATTTTAAGCTGAGAAAATGCAACTGGCAGACTGTCCCTCGGCTTCAACAGAAAACTCAAGAATTAAAAGGAAAGTATAGAACTAAAAGTCATTGAAGTGAGTAAAATAAGGCCTTTATGTGTAGAATTTAGAAGGAAAAGTGTGTTGGACTTTATAGTTAAGCAAATGAGTATAAATATTTGTGAAAGAATTAATGCAATTTGTCTAAATGTATCACTGGATTTACAGCTTCTGAAAGTGGATACTGAGATACAGGAAAGGAAATGGCCAGAATATTACTGTGTTAATCATGTTTGGCTGAGTCAATACCACAGGTTTCGCTAGCTATTCCAAATGCCCATTTTTTTAAAAGGAACTTGTGTATAATACAAGAAAGCTAAATGTTAGAAGAAAGAAATAATAAAATAAAGCTGAATATTGAACATTCAGAAAGTAGTGTTTTGTTCCAGAAAAATAACATTATATTAACTGCGCCAATAGTAATGGATACTCAGTGGCCACTTTATTAGATACACCTGTATACCTGCTCGCCTATACAAATATCTAATCAGCTAATCATGTGGCAGCAACCCAATGCATGAAAAACACACAGACATGGTCAAAAGGTTCAATTGTTGTTCAAACCAAAGATCAGAGTGGGGAAGAACTGTGATCTAAGTGACTTTGAACATGGAATGAGTAATGGTGCCAGACAGGGTAGCTTGAGTATCTCAGAAACTGATCTCCTGGGATTGTCACACACAACAGTCTCTAGAGTTTACAGAGAATGGTGTGGAAAAACAGAAAACCATCCAGTGACTAGCAGTTTTTTTTTTGAGATACAGTGTGGAACAGGCCCTTTCAGCACTTTGACTTCTGCCACCCAGCAACCCACTGATTTAATCCGAGTCTAATCACAGGACAATTTACAATGACCAATTAGTCTACCAACCACTACGTCTTTGGACTGTGGGAGGAAACTGGAGCACCCAGAGGAAACCCATGCAGTCACGTGGAGAACATACAAACTCCTTACAAGAACGTCCTGGGCAAAAACGCCGTGTTAATGAGAAAGGTCGGAGGAGAATGTCCAGACAGGTGCAGGATGAGAGGAAGGCAACAGTAACTCAAATAACCACACGTTACAATGGTGGTGTGCAGAAGAGCATCTCTGGACACACAACACGTCAAACCTTGAAGTGGATGGGCTACAGCAGCAGAAGATCACACTGGTCCCACGCCTGCACCTAATAAAGTGGCCAGTGCGTGTGTACATTGGGCAGTAAGCTCGTGAGATTGAGAGGAGTGCCACAGAAAGCAAACAATAGACAATAGGTGCAGGAGTAGGCCATTCAGCCCTTCGAGCCAGCGCCGCCATTCACTGTGATCATGGCTGATCATCCACAATCAGTACCCTTTTCCTACCTTCTCCCCATATCCCTTGACTCTGCTATCTTTAAGAGCTCTATCTAACTCTTTCTTGAAAGAATCCAGAGAACTGGCCTCCACTGCCTTCTAAGGCAGAGCGTTCCACAGAACCACAACCCTCTGGGTGAAAGAGCTTTACCTCAACTCCGTTCTAAATTGTCTACCCCTTATTCTTAAACTGTGGCCTCTGGTTCTGGACTCCCCCAACATCGGGAACATGTTTCCTGCCTCTAGCGTGTCCAATCCCTTAATAATGACAGTCCCGCCACCCGGGAACTAACCTCGTGAACCTACGCTGCACTCTCTCAATAGCTAGAATGTCCTTCATCAAATTTGGAGACCAAAACTGTACATAATATTCCAGGTGTGGTCTCAACCAGGGCCCTGTACAGCTGCAGAAGGACCTCTTTGCTCCTATACTCAATTCCCCTTGTTATGAAGGCCAGCAAACCCCTGGCATCTACTGATTGATTGGCACTGGGTGTAGAGAACCAGTGGAGAGTCGGCTACCACCACTGGTTCCATAGACCAAGCATTTTGTTCTCAGGTTTATTGCGGTTTAACTTGGGATAGGTCATCCCGTTCTCCTAAACCTTTGCCAGGATTGTCCAAACTCCACTGAGGTAACTGAATTAACAGAGCTTCCCACAAGCTTCTGTAGAAAGAACCAGAGAGAGATTTTTTTGTTTATTATTATTACCAAGCTACAGTGAAAAACATAGTTTTGCATTCCATCCGTGCAGATTTTAAAATCTAAGGTGATCATAAGGCATAAAACAGTACAGGCCCTTCAGCCCATGATGTCGTCCTGACCTTTTAACCTACCCCATGATCAATCTAACCCTTCCCTCCCACGTAGCCCTCCATTTTCTATCATCCATGTGCATATCTGAGTCCCTTAAATGTCCCAAACCTGTCTCTACCACCACCAGTGTGTTCCATGTGCTTACCACTCTCAGTATAAAAAAACTACCTCGGACATCCCCCCCGCCCCCTATAATTTCCTCCAATCACCTTAAAAGTATGTCCTCTTGTTAATTGCCACCCTAGGAAAAGGTGCTTGCTGTCCACTCTATTATGCCTCTTACCATCTTATACGTCCCTATAAAGTCTCCTCTCCTCTTCCTTCACTCCAAAGAGAAAAGCCTGCATTTGCTCAACCTATCCTCATAAGCCTTGCTCTCTAATCCAGGCAGCATCTGAGTAAATCTCCCCTGCATTTTCCCTAGCGCTCCCTCATCCTTCAGTGTGTCTTTGTTTGCATGCTAGTTGCTTGTCAGTCATTGCCCCTGTGTAGCATCTCATTGATTCTATTGCATTTCTTTGGTCTACTGTGAGTAGCTGCAAAAAAAAAGAATGTCAGGATAGTAAATGGTGACATGTATTCTCGCTGGAGGCTGGAACTACGCAGAGGTCTAAAAAGAGGAGAAGAGAAGCAGAGGCTTGCCGCTGAAGAAAAGCGCACTCGTCGAAAAAACAGCACCAAGACAACACTGGAGGACAGTGCCTTCAAGTGCAGTCGCTGCAGCCGAGACTGTCACTCCCGTGTGGGACTCTACAGCCACAACAGACGCTGCTCTAACACAGACTGAAGCAAGACTTTCCAGGCGCAGATCCATGGTCTCGCGAGACTAACGGATACCACCACCACACCCACCACCATATACTTTGATAATAAATTTACTTCAAACTTTGAAATTCAATTGTAGCATTCAAAAGAGAGACAGAAGTATGTGATACGGAACATTCCAGGGCTTACAGGGAGGGAGCAGGGAACTACACTAACTGGATTTCTTTTACATAGAACTGCACAAATCCACTGGGTGGCAAAGAAGGCAAAGAATGATGTTTGCCATCGTTAGTTGAGGCACTGTGTTCAAGAGTCTCATGCACCGTTGTAATGAATTGATCCTTATGGAGAATGCCAAACAATTGTTTTTAGCTATACCTCAGTACAAGTGACAATAAGAAACAAATTAAATTTATAAAGATTCAGAAAGTTTTGTTGTAAATTTATAAAAGTTTGGTTTGGCCACATTGGGAGTATTGCATTTGTTTTTTAAATTTTATTTATTTATTGAGATGCAGCACCGCAGCTGGGCCGCCCAGCAAACCCAATTTAACCCTAGCCTAATCACAAGACAATCTACAATGACCAATTAGCCAACCAACTGGTAGGTCTGTGGGAGGGAACTGGAGCGCCCGGAGGAAACCCGCATGTTCACAGGGAGAACGTACAAACTCCTAACAGGCAGCAGTGGGAATTGAACCCAGGTTGCCGGTACTATAAAGCATTATGCTAACCGCTATGCTGCCATGCCATGCAAGTTTTAGCAAGGGTGTGGAAGACGTTTACCAAAATGCTGCCCCTGGACTTAAAAGGCGTGTGTTATAAGGACAGGTGAAACAGATGAGGGCTGTTTACTCTACAATGGTGGAGACAGAGGAGAAAGCTGTTAGAAGTTTACAGATTTATGAGAGGCATAGATAGTCAACTGATACCTTTTTCTCAGTGTTGAAATGTCTAATACTAGAGGGCAAGCATTTAAGGTAAAAGGTTCAAAGTGGAAGTGTTTATGTGTCACCAAATGTTTCTCTGGGATTCGTTTTCTTACAGACATACACTGTGGAACAAGGAAGTACAATACGACCGATGAAAAACTACACACAAAGACTGACAAACTATGCAAATACAAAAAGAAGTAGTAATAAATAAATTGATCAATAAAACTGAGAACATGAGTTATAAAGCTCTTGAAAGAGAGTCAGACAACAGAACGTTGCAGAACAGGAACAGGCCCTTCAGCCCACAGTGTTGCTCTGAACAAAGTAAATTAGTAATCACGTGGCCAGCTAAACTAATCCTTTTTGCCTACACAATGTCATATCCTCCCATTTTCCTCACATTCATTTGCCTATCTAAATGTCTCTTAAAAGTCCCTTGCGTATCTGCCTCTATCACTATAATCCATAGATTGTGTTCAATGATCAGTCTAGTAAATGAAGATGTCCACCCTGCTTCAGGAGGCTAATGGTTGAAGAGTATTATCTACTCCTGAACTTGGTGGTGTGGGAGCTAAGGTACCTTCTTCCTGTTGGCAGCAGCGAGAAGAGAAGGGACTCCTTGATGATGGACAACAACAGGAATTCTGCAGATGCTGGAAATTCAAGCAACACACATCAAAGTTGCTGGTGAACGCAGCAGGCCAGGCAGCATCTGTAGGAAGAGGTGCAGCCGACGTTTCAGGCCGAGACCCTTCGTCAGGAATAACTGAAGGAAGAGTGAGTAAGGGATTTGAAAGTTGGAGGGGGAGGGGGAGATGCAAAATGATAGGAGAAGACAGGAGGGGGAGGGATAGAGCCAAGAGCTGGACAGGTGATAGGCAAAAGGGGATACGAGAGGATCATGGGACAGGAGGTCCGGGAAGAAAGACAAGGAGGCGGGGGTGGGGGACCCAGAGGATGGGCAAGAGGTATATTCAGAGGAACAGAGGGAGAAAAAGGAGAGTGAGAGAAAGAATGTGTGCATAAAAATAAGTAACAGATGGGGTACGAGGGGGAGGTGGGGCCTTAGCGGAAGTTAGAGAAGTCGATGTTCATGCCATCAGGTTGGAGGCTACCCAGACGGAATATAAGGTGTTGTTCCTCCAACCTGAGTGTGGCTTCATCTTTACAGTAGAGGAGGCCGTGGATAGACATGTCAGAATGGGAATGGGATGTGGAATTAAAATGTGTGGCCACTGGGAGATCCTACCCCCCGGCGGACAGAGCGTAAATGTCCAGCAAAGCGGTCTCCCAGTCTGCGTCGGGTCTCGCCAATATATAAAAGGCCACATCGGGAGCACCGGACACAGTATATCACCCCAGTCAACTCACAGGTGAAGTGTTGCCTCAGCTGGAAGGACTGTTTGAGGACTGTAAGGGAGGAAGTGTAAGGGCATGTGTAGCACTTGTTCCGCTTACACTGATAAGTGCCAGGAGGGAGATCAGTGGGGAGGGATGGACAAGGGTGTTGTGTAGGGAGCGATCCCTGCGGAATGCGGGGGGGGAGGGAAAGATGTGCTTAGTGGTGGGATCCCGTTGGAGGTGGCGGACGTTACGGAGAATAATACGTTGGACCCGGAGGCTGGTGGGGTGGTAGGTGAGGACTAGGGGAACCCTATTCCTAGTGGGGTGGCGGGAGGATGGAGTGAGAGCAGATGTACGTGAAATGGGGGAGATGCGTTTAAGAGCAGAGTTGATAGTGGAGGAAGGGGAGCCCCTTTCTTTAAAAAAGGAAGACATCTCCCTCGTCCTAGAATGAAAAGCCTCATCCTGAGAGCAGATGCGGCAGAGACGGAGGAATTGCGAGAAGGGGATGGCGTTTTTGCAAGAGACAGGGTGAGAAGAGGAATAGTCCAGATAGCTGTGAGAGTCAGTAGGCTTATAGTAGACATCAGTGGATAAGCTGTCTCCAGAGACAGTGACAGAAAGATCTAGAAAGGGGAGGGAGGTGTCGGAAATGGACCAGGTAAACTTGAGGGCAGGGTGAAAGTTGGAGGCAAAGTTAATAAAGTCAACGAGTTCTGCATGCGTGCAGGAAGCAGCGCCAATGCAGTCGTCGACGTAGCAAAGGAAAAGTGGGGGACAGATACCAGAATAGGCACGGAACATAGGTTGTTCCACAAACCCAACAAAAAGGCAGGCATAGCTAGGACCCATATGGGTGCCCATAGCTACACCTTTAGTTTGGAGGAAGTGGGAGGAGCCAAAGGAGAAATTATTAAGAGTAAGGACTAATTCCGCTAGACGGAGCAGAGTGGTGGTAGAGGGGAACTGATTAGGTCTGGAATCCAAAAAGAAGCGTAGAGCTTTGAGACCTTCCTGATGGGGGATGGAAGTATATAAGGACTGGACATCCATGGTGAAAATAAAGCCGTGTGGGCCAGGGAACTTAAAATCATCGAAAAGTTTAAGAGCGTGAGAAGTGTCACGAACATAGGTCGGAAGGGATTGAACAAGGGGTGATAAAACCGTGTCGAGGTATGCAGAAACGAGTTCGGTGGGGCAGGAGCAAGCTGAGACAATAGGTCGGCCAGGACAGGCAGGTTTGTGGATCTTGGGCTGGAGGTAGAAACGGGAAGTGCGGGGTGTGGGAACTATAAGGTTGGTAGCAGTGGATGGGAGATCCCCTGAGCGGATAAAGTCGGTGATGGTGTGGGAGACAATGGCCTGGTACTCCTTAGTGGGGTCACGATCGAGGGGTAAATAAGAGGAGGTATCTGCGAGTTGTCGCTGTGCCTCGGCAAGGTAGAGGTCAGTACGCCAGACTACAACAGCACCCCCCTTATCGGCGGGTTTAATAATAAGGTTGGGATTAGTGCGGAGGGAGTGGAGAGCAGAGCGTTCCGAAGGAGTGAGGTTGGAATGGGGACAAGGTGCGGTGAAGTCGAGACGGTTGATGTCCCGTCGGCAGTTAACGACAAAGAGATCCAGAGCAGGCAGAAGACCAGAGTGGGGTGTCCATGAAGAAGAGGAGGGTTGAAGATGGGAGAAGGGGTCATCGGTGGGGGTGGAAGAGTCCTTGCCGAAGAAGTAGGCTCGGAGACGGAGACGGTGGAAGAAAAGTTCCGCATCATGGTGAACACGGAACTCATTGAGGTGTGGGCGAAAGGGGACAAACGTGAGGCCCTTACTGAGAACAGAGCGTTCTGCCTCCGACAGTTGAAGGTCGGAGGGGATGGTAAAGACCCGGCACGGATGAGAGCTGGGATCAGAGGTGGGAGGGGGAAGGCTGGGGGTGTCAGTGGAGAGGGGAGGGTTGGGGTGAGTGGAAGATGGAGCCTCTGAGGGCCCAGGAGTTGACGGTGGGATCTGAAGAAGACGGGGCTGCGGAGTGGTGGTGGGGGGAGGCTGGTGGTGTCAGTGGAGAGGGGAGGGTTGGGGTGAGTGGAAGATGGAGCTTCTGAGGGCCCAGGAGCTGACGGTGGGATCTGAGGGAGACGGGGCTGCGGAGTGGTGGTGGGGGAAGGGGAGACGGGAGTCACAACAGCAGCACATAAAGACCCGGCCTGGAGTTCAAGGCTGGAGTCGCAGTTGGTGGTTGCGCAATCGCTGTGAAGGTGTCCATGGTCGTTGCTGGAGTCCGGGTTTTGAATATGTCCTGAGGTGTTGGAGTCGGCGAGATCAATGGCAGGGGCCGCAATCTGAAGTTCATGCCTGCTAGTTTCAGGGCCAGCAGGCTCTGGAGTCCATAGATGTAGGATCTTGCGATCTTTGCTTAACATGACAAAGTCAAAAAACGGCGATTGCAGGCGTGAATCCGACAGAGGATGAAATAACGGGTAGGACCATTACAGACGGCGAAGAAAGTGTCCCGAAGGTGTGGAAGGGTCTGGGATAGGGACACCAAGTACCTCCTCATGGCAGAGACAGTCGCCTTCAGAACTTGACGGGAGAAGCGGCGAAAGGCAGAGTCAATAAAATGTGAGTACCTGGGATCCTCAGAAGGTCCAAATTGAGAGGCTTGGAAACAAATCCTAAAGCCAACTGGAGTAAGTTGGCGACGGAAGCACGTTCCAAGAAAGGATATATGGCTGTGATAGCGAGTCTGAGTCAAAGTGTGGTCGAAAAGTTGAAGAGCTGAAGAAATTACAGATGGGGAGCAGTGAGAGAAGGTTTCACTGAACTCCCATCGAAGAGAGGATCTAAACTTCTTCGGTGTAGGCATCACCGGAAGAGGCTTCGCAGTAGTGAATTTAAACGCAAACAACAGGAATTCTGCAGATGCTGGAAATTCAAGCAATACACATCAAAGTTGCTGGTGAACGCAGCAGGCCAGGCAGCATCTATAGGAAGAGGTGCAGTCGACGTTTCAGGCCGAGACCCTTCATCAGGAATAACTGAAGGAAGAGTGAGTAAGGGATTTGAAAGTTGGAGGGGGAGGGGGAGATCCAAAACGATAGGAGAAGACAGGAGGGGGAGGGATAGAGCCAAGAGCTGGACAGGTGATAGGCAAAAGGGGATAGGAGAGGATCATGGGACAGGAGGTCCGGGAAGAAAGACAAGTGGGGGGGACCCAGAGGTTGGGCAAGAGGTATATTCAGAGGGACAGAGGGAGAAAAAGGAGAGTGAGAGAAAGAATGTGTGCATAAAAATAAGTAACAGATGGGGTACGAGGGGGAGGTGGGGCCTTAGCGGAAGTTAGAGAAGTCGATGTTCATGCCAGCAGGTTGGAGGCTACCCAGACGGAATATAAGGTGTTGTTCCGCCAACCTGAGTGTGGCTTTATCTTTACAGTAGAGGAGGCCGTGGATAGACATGTCAGAATGGGAATGAGATGTGGAATTAAAATGTGTGGCCACTGGGAGATCCTGCTTTCTCTGGCGGACAGAGCGTAGATGTTCAGCAAAGCGGTCTCCCAGTCTGCGTCGGGTCTCACCAATATATAAAAGGCCACATCAGGAGCACCGGACGCAGTATATCACCCCAGTTGACTCAAAGGTGAAGTGTTGCCTCAGCTGGAAGGACTGTTTGGGGCCCTGAATGGTGGTAAGGGAGGAAGTGTAAGGGCATGTGTAGCACTTGTTCCGCTTACACGGATAAGTGCCAGGAGGGAGATCAGTGGGGAGGGATGGGGGGGGGACGAATGGACAAGGGAGTTGCGTAGGGAGCGATCCCTGCGGAATGCAGGGGGGGGTGAGGGAAAGATGTGCTTAGTGGTGGGATCCCGTGAATGTCCAGTCCTTATATACTTCCATCCCCCATCAGGAAGGTCTCAAAGCTCTACGCTTCTTTTTGGATTCCAGACCTAATCAGTTCCCCTCTACCACCACTCTGCGCCGTCTGGCGGAATTAGTCCTAACTCTTAATAATTTCTCCTTTGGCTCATCCCACTTCCTCCAAACTAAAGGTGTAGCTATGGGCACCCGTATGGGTCCTAGCTATGCCTGCCTTTTTGTTGGGTTTGTGGAACAATCTATGCTCCATGCCTATTCTGGTATCTGTCCCCCACTTTTCCTTCGCTACATCGACGACTGCATTGGCGCTGCTTCCTGCACGCATGCAGAACTCATTGACTTTATTAACTTTGCCTCCAACTTTCACCCTGCCCTCAAGTTTACCTGGTCCATTTCCGACACCTCCCTTCCCTTTCTAGATCTTTCTGTCTCTGTCTCTGGAGACAGCTTATCCACTGATGTCTACTATAAGCCTACTGACTCTCACAGCTATCTGGACTATTCCTCTTCTCACCCTGTCTCTTGCAAAAACGCCATCCCCTTCTTGCAATTCCTCCGTCTCTGCCGCATCTGCTCTCAGGATGAGGCTTTTCATTCTAGGACGAGGGAGATGTCTTCCTTTTTTAAAGTAAGGGGCTTCCCTTCCTCCACTATCAACTCTGCTCTTAAACGTATCTCCCCCATTTCACGTACATCTGCTCTCACTCCATCCTCCCGCCACCCCACTAGGAATAGGGTTCCCCTAGTCCTCACCTACCACCCCACCAGCCTCCGGGTCCAACGTATTATTCTCCGTAACTTCCGCCACCTCCAACGGGATCCCATCACTAAGCACATCTTTCCCTCCCCCCCTCTTCTGCATTCCGCAGGGATCGCTCCCTACGCAACTCCCTTGTCCATTTGTCCCCCCCATCCCTCCCCACTAATCTCCCTCCTGGCACTTATCCGTGTTAGCGGAACAAGTGCTACACATGCCCTTACACTTCCTCCCTTACCACCATTCAGGGCCCCAAACAGTCCTTCCAGCTGAGGCAACACTTCACCTGTGAGTCGACTGGGGTGATATACTGCGTCCGGTGCTCCCGATGTGGCCTTTTATATATTGGCGAGACCCGACGCAGACTGGGAGACCGCTTTGCTGAACATCTACGCTCTGTCCGCCAGAGAAAGCAGGATCTCCCAGTGGCCACACATTTTAATTCCACATCCCATTCCCATTCTGACATGTCTATCCACAGCCTCCTCTACTGTAAAGATGAAGCCACACTCAGGTTGGAGGAACAACACCTTATATTCCGTCTGGGTAGCCTCCAACCTGATGGCATGAACATCGACTTCTCTAACTTCCACTAAGGCCCCACCTCCCCCTCGTACCCCATCTGTTACTTATTTTTATGCACACATTCTTTCTCTCACTCTCCTTTTTCTCCCTCTGTCCCTCTGAATATACCTCTTGCCCATCCTCTGGGTCCCCCCCACTCCTTGTCTTTCTTCCCGGACCTCCTGTCCCATGATCCTCTCATATCCCCTTTGCCAATCACCTGTCCAGCTCTTGGCTCTATCCCTCCCCCTCCTGTCTTCTCCTATCATTTTGGATCTCCCCCTCCCCCTCCCCCTCCCCCTCCCCCTCCAACTTTCAAATCCCTTACTCACTCTTCCTTCAGTTATTCCTGACGAAGGGTCTCGGCCTGAAACGTCGACTGCACCTCTTCCTAGAGATGCTGCCTGGCCTGCTGTGTTCACCAGCAACTTTGATGTGTGTTCCTTGATGATGGATGCAGCTTTCTTGTGGAAGGACTCTCCCTCTTTATCGTTGTGGTCAGTGGTGGAGACGGCTTTTCCTGTGCTGAACCGGGCTGTTGGAAAGTGTATGGTTATGCACTTTGGCAGAAGAAAAAAGCAGGCAGACTATTATTTAAATGGGGAAAGAATTCAAAGTTCTGAGATACAACGGGACTTGGGAGTCCTCGTACAGGATACTCTTAAGGTTAACCTCCAGGTTGAGTCGGTGGTGAAGAAGGCGAATGCAATGTTGGCATTCATTTCTAGAGGAGTAGAGTATAGGAGCAGGGATGTGATGTTGAGGCTCTATAAGGTGCTGGTGAGACCTCACTTGGAGTGCCATGGGCAGTTTTGGTCTCCTTATTTAAGAAAGGATGTGCTGACGTTGAAGAGGGTACAGAGAAGATTCACTAGAATGATTCCCGGAATAAGAGGGTTAACATATGAGGAACGTTTGTCCGCTCTTGGACTGTATTCCTTGGAGTTTAGAAGAATGAGGGGAGACCTCATAGAAACATTTCGAATGTTGAAAGGCATGGACAGAGTGGATGTGGCAAAGTTGTTTCCCATGATGGGGGAGTCTAGTACGAGAGGGCATGACTTAAGGATTGACGTGCGCCCATTCAGAACAGAAATGCGAAGAAATTTTTTTAGTCAGAGGGTGGTGAATCTATGGAATTTGTTGCCACGGGCGGCAGTGGAGGCCAAGTCATTGGGTGTATTTAAGGCAGAGATTGATAGGTATCTGAGTAGCCAAGACATCAAAGGTTATGGTGAGAAGGCAGGGGAGTGGGACAAAATGGGAGAATGGATCAGCTCATGATAAGATGGCGGAGCAGACTCGAGGGGCCGAATGGCTGACTTCTGCTCCTTTGTCTTATGGTCTTATGGTCTTATGGTTTCCACTATTTTTGTAGGGTTCCCCATTCTTGGTCCCTGGTGGTTTCTTCTCCGTGGATTGTCACCTTATTGTGGTGGAGAAGCTTGTGTGGTCCTGTGATCCCGAGAGCAATGCCATCTGGAGCTATGCTCCTGGTAGGGTCACCCATGGCGGTAAGGTCGAGGGTGAGGTCCCTGAGAAAGAACAATCCAAACAAGACCTTAACAGTGGAACAGGCAGACGAAGTTACTTTGAACTCAATGACTGTGAAGGCGGATGAAGGCTGCAACAAATCCATCAGCTCCAATTGTCGTGGTTTCCATGCCATTGGAATCAGTTGGTTGATTTGTGAAGTATCGTGTGCTTCTTGGAGTGCAACATCAAGTACACGTTAAACAAATACACACACAGGCATCTTCGCTCTGTGGGCCACCTCTTCATAACAAAGACCATCGTCCTCGAACGAAGGGATAACCGCGACGACGGTTCCATAACAGACCATGAAAGAACCAGTCAGGATCATCTCCACTGTGCATCTATAGAAATTTGTCAAAGTTTTAGATGACATGCCCAATCTGTGCAAACTTCTAAGAAAGTACTGGCGTTGTCATTGCCTTCTTGGTGATGGCACTCACGTGCTGGTCCCAGGACGTATCCTCTGATATGACAACAGCCAGGAATTTAAAGTTACTGACCCTCTCCAGCTTCGATCCCCTAATGAGCACAGTCTCATGAACCTCCCCCCTCCCACCCCCAGTTTCTTCCTCCTGTAAAGAGGAAAGTTCAAGGGAGATGTGTGCAGCACAAAGGGTGTCTGGAATGTGCTGCCAGGGGTGGTTAAGGAGGCAGATATGATAGAGGTGTTTAAAGGCTCTTTAAATTGACATATGAATATGCAGAGAATGGACAGGTATGGACCATGTGCAGACAGAAGAGATTAGATCTCATTTGCTTAATTAGCTTGGCCCAACATCGTGTACCAAAGAGCCCCTCCCTGTGCAGTACTGTTCGATCTTCTATATTCTAGTGCCACGAGCTTGATAAGCCAAATGGCTTCTTCCTACATTACAGTATTAGCAATCCGTGATTATGTGTTGCAGCAGAGCCTGATTGGTAGAAGCTTGGGAAGAAGTTAGGGTTCATTGTTCAATCAACAAACTTTCCTGAAATATGCCTTTTGTTTTTATATTCTGTGTTTTCAATCTTTTTTTGGTTGTCATTTGTGTGATTTTTTTTGCACGTGGGGGGAGGTGTTTTGATGTTTGATGTTCTTTCTTTGAATGGGTTGGTTCCGTGGTTCTTCTTTGCTCTGTTGACTGTCTGTGGGGAAGACGAATTTCACGGTTGTGTATGGCACACATACTTAGCTAATAAATGTACTTTGAACTTTGAAGTTCGTTGACATGGACTATTGGGGAGGGAGCTTCAGTCTGAGATTCCCATCTGCTTTAAGAAGGCACTGTCACCCTGGTACCTAAGAAAAACAAGGTAACGTGCCTTAACAACTAGTGCCCAGTGGTTCTAGTGCTTTGAGAAGCTGGTTATGGCTCTCAACAACTCCATCCTTCCAGATAACCTCAACCCAATGCAACTAGCCTACTGCCAAAACAGGTCTAAGGCGAATAATATCCTCTGGCCCCACATACATCTCTGCTGCATCTAGATAGTAAAGACATCTGTGATAAACTACTGTTTATTGACTGAAGCCTTCAATACTATAATTCAAAGCAAACTCATTACGAATCTCTGCACCCTGGGAGCCAACACCTCCCTCTGCAACTGGATCCTCAACCTTCTGACCAAAAGACAGCACTCGGTAAGGATAGGCAGCAACATTTTCACACGATTATTCTGATCACTGGGGCTCCACAGAGCTGTGTCCTTAACACCCTACTCTACTGTTACTACACTCATGACCGTGTGGCCAGATTCTACTCCAATCCCATCTACAAGTTTTCAGATGATATCACCGTAGTGGGTTGTATCTCAAATAACACTTGAGTTCTACAGGAGGGTGATAGAGAGCCAGTAACATGGCGTCAAGACAACAGCCTTTCCCTCAGGTAGCTAAACAAAAGAGCTGGTCATTGACTTCGGGAGGAGGAGGCAGTGCAGATGCTCCCGCTTACGTCAACAGTGTTGACATTGCAAGCTCCAAGTTCCCAGGAGTGAACATCACCAGTGTCCCTGTACTGATCCAGTTGTGTTCACAGTACGGCCAAGACAGCTCACCAACACCTCTACTTCCTCAGGAGGCTAAAGAAATTTTGCATGTCCCTGTCAACCAATTTTTATAGAGACACCACTGAAATCCTATTTAGGTGCATCACGGTTTTGCATGACAACTGCTCTGTCCGTGACTTCAAGAAATGGCACAGAGTTATGGACACGTCTCAGCACATCACAGAAACCAGCCTCCCCTCCATGAACTCTGTCTACACTTTCTGCAGTCTCAGTAAAGAAGCCAGCTTAATTGTAGTCTGTCATGGGTATCTTCATTATTCAGGTGCTCCAGAGATCATTGAGGGGGAAGGCGGGTGGGTGTGGAGGGAGTATGAAGTAGTAAGCTGGAGGTTGATAGGTGGAAGAGGTAAAGGGCTGGAGAAGATTTCACCCATTATCTGCCAGCTCGTACTCTTTCTCCTCCCTACCCCCCTTATTCTGGCCTCTGCCGTTGTCCTTTTCAGTCCCAATGAAGGGTCTCGGCCTGAAATGTTAACTGTTTATTCCCCACCAGAGATGCTTCCTGACCTGCTGAGTTCCTCCAGCATTTTGTGTGTTGCTGTATAACTCAGATCTCCATGGTGTAGATTAAAGCGAGCCAAATTCATCCTTACTGACTCTGCAGATTCTACCACAGCCATGATCATCTCGATCATAATTCTCTGTCTTATTCTTTTCCGATTCTTCATACTGGGGTGGGGGGGGGGGTGCATGTGTTACCCATAATTCCATTGCTTTCCATTCAGCATATGCTGAGGGTTAATAGGATTAGGAAGGAAGCTGGGGTCAACAATTTAAAACTCATCATGCCACCCACGTGACTTCCAAGATAGACAGAATGTCAGCAAGGTGTCATGGTAAGAAACGGAAGTAACGCGGCCGCAGAAACACAGTCATCTGGAGCCCATGTGTAACATACGCTCTGCATCCCACTGAATACCAATGTGTGGAAATAAAAAAGGACTCAGGGTAGGACTAGCTTAAACATATGAGCAGTTTGGTGACTATCTCATCAGTACCCAATCCCATATGGAGTCAGATCGCAAGGCAGAATAATGCCTGTTAGGTGTGAAAGGAGCTGGAGGCAGCTCTTTCATGGATACATTACAGGATGTGACTCACGGGCGCTCTTGCACTTCTTTCCATTCATTTGATTTTGGATGGCGTGCAACAAATCTTTCATCTGCTAAATAAAACTGGTGAAATAGAGAAAATGTTAGGAAATTTCCTCAGGCAGCAAGGAATGCTTGAGGTAAAAGATTTAGGTTCACAATATTTTACAGCAAGTGAATTTGATAAGTCAAAACTAGCCGGGGGGCAGAAACGCCGGAGCAAGAAATCTCAAAGTAGAAAGAAAGATACTCAGTAGATGAGTCCATGTGGGATCAATGACAAGAAAGCTGCCACATTCCTGGAGTGACAAAGCAAGGCGCTTCTGAAATGAACTTTCTTACCTGGTCCATCATTAAGATGCATTCTTCTGCCTTTGTGAAAACTGTATTGACCCAGACAAATCTTTGGCCCATACATTTCTGGATAAGTAACACTGGTGGTTGGGATTAATTGGATATTACGTTGTGTGAAGAAGAGAATCAGTATAAGTACTGCCTTCTCTGCTACCAGCCATTCACATCCAATGCAACGCACACAAAATGCTGGGGGAGCTCCGCGAGTCAGGCAGCATCTATGGAGTGGAAAAATTCGATGTTTCCGGCTGAGACACTGTATCAGGAATCTCTCAAACCAACACCACCATCTTAACTCCCTACTTACCTGCCACTTCATGGATGCAAAATGCTATTATTACTATTGAAAAGTATTAATATAAGGCCAGAAGGTATAGGAGCAGAATTAGGCCATTCGGCCCATCAAGTCATAAAGACATAAATAGATATAAAGACATCCTCCACAGCTGTCTGTGGCAAAGAATTCCACAGTTTCACCACTCCCTGGCTAAAGAAATTCCTCCTCATCTCTATTCTAAACGGACACCCCTCCATTCTAAAAGGACATCCCTCTATTCTGAGGCTGTGTCCTCTGGTCCTAGACTCTCCCATCACAGGAAACATCCTCTCCACATCCACTCTAACTAAAGGCCTTTCACCATTCAATAGATTTCAACCTCATTCTTCTGAATTCCAGTGAATACAGGCCCAGAGCCATCAAACACTCTTCATACGAAAAGCCAATCAATCCTGGAATCATTTTTGTGAACCTCCATTGAATCCTCTCCAGTTTCAGCATATCCTTTCTAAAGTAAGGGGCCCAAACCTGCTCAGAATACTCCAAGTGAGGCCTCATCCAGTGCTTTATGAAGTTTTAACATTACATCCTTGCTTTTATAGTCTAGTCCTCTTGAAATGAATGCTAGCATTGTATTTGCCTTCCTCACCACAAACTCAACCTGCAAATTAACCTTTAGGGAATCCTGCACAAGGAGTCCAAAGTCCCTTTGCGTCTCAGTTTTATCATATTTTCTTTCCATTTAGAAAATAGTCAACCTTTCATTTCTTCTACCGAAGTGCATGACCATACGCTTCCCAACACTATCTGCCATTTCTTTGCCCATTATCCTAATCTGTCTTAATCAGCCCATCGAGTCTGCTCCACCATTTGATTATCGCTGATCCATTTCCCTCTCAAACCCCTACTCTTGCCTTCTCCCTTTAACCTTTGAGGCCCTGACTTACCAAGAATCTATCAACCTTTCCCTGAAATACACCAAACGACCTGTTCTTCACAGCCATCTGTGGCAACGAATTTCACAGATTCACCACCCTCTGGCTAAAGAAATTCCTCCTCATCTCTGTTTTAAAAGGACATCGCTCTATTCCTAGGCTGTGCCCTCTGGTCCTGGATCCATCCTTTCAACAATGTGCTAACTATTAATATAAATCCAAATCCTTGGCCACAAAAGCGAACAATTTGAATGGTGGGATCGTCTACTGCTAGTAATAATGTTTTTTGTGTATGTTTAAATATCTTTTTTTTTCCTGCTAATCCTACATTTCCTTCCCTCCCTCTTCTTTTCATTCTAGACTTGATTGGACTCTAATTCACAAGCCTAGTTCATTGTTCTATATCTCAACCTTTAGATGACATTTCTTCAGGGGAAAGGCTGATTTTATTGTACGCCAAGGTCCCAGATGCCCTGTTGCCCTTGCTGCACCATTATCAGATTACACTTTCAACAAGTTACAGTGCAAATATTTTTTGAAATGAACGATGTATGCCAGAAGTCTCCTGGCTCCCACAAGACATGGGTTATTAGATTTTGCAATTTGCAGTCTACAGCTTGAGTTCAATCAAGCTGGATAGCAATCCATGGTTTTTCTTGATAAATTGCCAGTCCTAAAATAAAGAAATAGCCAATCTTTTCTTTGGAGTCTTTGCAAGATTTCAAATTTACCTAATTTTGGAAGATAACACATATAGGATCATAGAGCACTACAGCACAGAAACAGGTCTGTCAACTATGGAGTCCGTGCTAAACTAATATCCTGTCTCGTACCGTTGACCTGCACCTGGACCATAGCACTCCATACGCCTCCCATTCCAGTACTAATCCAAATTTCTCTTAAATTTTGCAAACAAACCCACATCCACTACTCCCACAAGCAGCTTGTTTCACAATGGCACAATCTGAGTGAAGAAGTTTCCCCTCATGCTCCCCTTAAATATTGCACTTTTCACCCTTAGCCCATGACGTCTAGTTCTAATCTCACCCAACCTCAGCGGAAAAAGCCTGCTCGCATCTACCCTATCCATACCTCATAATTTTATCAAATCTCCCCTCATTCTCTTATACTCCAGGGAATAAAGTCCGAACCAATTCAACCTTTCCTTTAACTCGGGCCCTCAAATCCCGACAACATCCTTGTAAATTTTCTCTGCACTCTTTTCACTGTTACCATCAAGATGGAGGTACAGAAGCCTGAAGGCACACGTTCAGTGATTCAGAAACAGCTTCTTCCCCTCTGCCATCTGATTTCTAAATGGACATTGAACCCATGAACACTATCTCAGTGAAGTTGAAAATTATAGGGAAAGTGTACATGCGGTACCGTGCAAAAGTCTTAGACATATGCAAACAAATTCTGTAAAGCAAAGATGCTTTCAAAATACTGAAATGAAAAGCTTCTAAATATCAAAAAAATCACTTTAAAGAGCAGTAAACAGTAATAAACTAAATCAAATCAATATATGGTGTGAGCGTCCTTTGCCTTTTAAACTGCATCAATTCCCTTAGGTACAGTGTTGTGTAGTTTTATAAGAAACTCAGCCAGTAGGTTGTTCCAAGCATCTTGGAGAACTTGTTATTGTTCTTCCAAATCAGAATCAGGTTTAATATCACCAGCACGTGTCATGAAATGTGTTAAATTAGTAGCAGTAGTACAATACAGTGCATGTTAATAGAGAGAAACAAATAAATAAATCGATTACAGTAAGTATAAATATGTGTATTAAATAGATTTAAAATAGTGCAAACACAGAAATAATAAAACTGAGATAGTGTGCATGGGTCCAGTGACCATTCAGAAATCAGATGGCAGAGGAGAAGAAGCTGTTTTTGAATCACTGAGCGTGTACCTTCAGACTTCTGTACTTCCTCCTTGATGGTAACAATGAGAAGAGGGCATGTCCTGGCTGACGGGTCCTTGATAATGGACGCCACCTTTCTGAGTCATCGCTCCTTGAAGGTGTCTTGGATACGACAGAGGCTAGTACCTAACATGGAGCTGACTAATTTTACAACTTTCTGTAGCTTCTGCAGACTTTGGCTGTCTCACTTGCTTCTGTCTCTCCAGGTAATCCCAGACAGTCTCAATGATGTTGAGATCAGGGCTCTGTGGAGACCATACCATCTGAAACCATATAAAAAACCTAGGGTGCCTCAGATTCCTACACAGTACTGTATGTGTCCATAAATTTGCTTTCATTTATGGGACGATCATAGAGGTCGGCAAGGCTGTGGTCCTCTTGATCTTAGAGCAGGATAAAAGTCCGGCCTAATGTTCCTGGTCTGCACCAGAACTCAGTGTTCATGTTGCTGTTTGAAATCCGTTTTGGTCTTTAAGGTGGTGAGAGTGTGGACCGGTTATGGTCCAGGTGTGGGTGAGTGGGAATAGGCGGAATAACAGTTTGGCATAGATTAGATGATCTGAAGGGCCTGTTTCTGTGCTGTAATACATTGACTTTGTTATAATAATGTCAGGTCTTAACTCTTAAAACCTATCTTTTATCCGAACTTTTTATCACCTGCCCTGATATCTCCTTTCATGGTTTGGTGTCAAATAAAGCTTGATAAACTTCTTGAGAAGAGCTATGGAATACTTTATTACGTTAAAACACAGAGCTCATGCACACTGTGGAATCATGCAAATGTCCTTAACTGCTGATTCAAAACAAATTTCGAGAGCAATGTTGGATGCCTGTGCCGGTTTCTGCTTTCTGCTGAACGACTTACCTGCTCCGGCAACTGATTGAAGTAGTGTCACGCCACTTTGGTGAATGCCTTCCCTCCATCTGCAACAGGCAGGATTTCCCAGTGGCCAGCCATTTTAATGCCAATCCACATTCCCATTCTAACACACACAAAATGCTGAAGGAACTCGGCAGGCCAGGCAGCACCTACGGAAAAGAGTAAACAGTAGATGTTTCAGGCCAAATCCCTTTATCAGGACCCTCCAGCATTTTGTGTGTGTGTTGATCTGGATTTCCAGCATCTGCAGAATCTCTCTTGCCTCTCACTCCCATTCCAACATGTCAGTCCATGGCTTCCTTGACTGCCACAATGAGGCCACTCTCAGGTTGGAGGAGCAACACCTCATATTCTATCTGAGTAACCTCCAACCTACTGTGTGGGCAGGTGGCCAAGTGGTTAGGGCATTGGACTAGTGACCTGAAGGTCGTGAGTTCGAGCCCCAGCTGAGGCAGCGTGTTGTGTCCTTGAGCAAGGCACTTAATCACACATTGCTCTGCGATGACACTGGTGCCAAGCTGTATGAGTCCTAATGCCCTTCCCTTGCACAACATTGGTGTCATGGAGAGGGGAGACTTGCAGCATGGGCAACTGCTGGTCTTCCATACAACCTTGCCCAGGCCTGCGACCTGGAGAGTGAAGACTTTCCAGGTGTAGATCCATGCTCTCGCAAGACTAACGGATGCCTTTTAGCCTCCAACCTGATGCCATGAACATCGATTTCTGGTAATTTCTCCACCTCCCCCCCCCCCCCGTCCTTTTCCATTTCCCATTCTGGCTCCTTTTTAACACTTCACTCCTCCTCACCTGCTTGTCACCTTCATCTGGTGACCCTCTTCCTTTCCTTTTTCCCATAGTCTACCATCCTCTCTTGTCAAATTCCTGATTGTTCAGCCCTTGCCTTTTCCACCCATCTCCTCTCAGCTCCTCACTTCATCCCCCCTCTCCCACCCACCCACCTTCTCCCTCACCTATCTTCAGCTACCAGCTTCTATCTTGTACTTCTTCCCCTCCCCCCCCCACCTTCATATTCTGGCTTCTTCCCTCTTCAGCTTTGATGAAGAATCTCAAAAACGCTGGCTTTTTATTCACTTCCATAGATGCTGCCTGACCTGCTGAGTTCTTCCAGCATTTTGTGTGTGTGTCGCTCTGGATTTCCAGCATCTGCAGAATTTCTTGTGTTTATGACCAGCAACTAATTCTTACCTATTGAACATTTTACCATTTTTGGAACCTGCTTCAGTTTATCCAATAAACTCAAGCCTTTATTAACCAGAAAATGTACCCATTTGTAACTTGAGCCCCTCCACAGCTCCGCTGGTGCCAGAGAGGTGTGCTTGCCCACTTCCAGACTCCAAGGAATTTGAAGTTTGAATAATGATCCCAATTTCACTGGCGTGGAGTGGTTTCTTAGGAGCTATGCTTTTCACCTCCTTCCTGTTCTTCGGACTAAGCTGTAAGAAAAAAAAAACTCAATAAGGGAAAGCGAAGCTGATTGATTCTCACAGCAGTAACTTGGCCTTGGCAACTGTTATTCAGACTTCCTGTCAATGGCAGTGAGAGCTCCAGTTCTTGCAATTTCTATGTGACAGGCTCTCTTTTCACAGAAGCAAAGCAAACTGCTCTTAGATCCCAACTTCTTTTGTCCAATAGCCTAGTTTTTGGCAAGGCTAGCATTCTTGGGACTTACATCAGATATAGTGTTTTTTTCATCTGATAGTCCCGCTTATATAATGTTTTTTATGTGTGTTTCTCTCCATGTCTTAATCACACATAAACAGCAGGAGTTAGTAATCGAACAACACTGAAAATATATATTTATTTTGTTTTGAAGTTCAAGTTATTTATCCACAATAATTTCTATTCATCATCATTTCTCAGTTGCCATCAATAGTTGGAAACTAGGTTAGACTGGAAATTAGTTTTTCTAATACACCTTTGATAATGAGATCTCCAAATTTTCGCCAGTTACCACGATACAGGACAGCTAGCTCTAGTCCAGTTAATATCTTCATACTCTTTTTAATCATCGTTGCTTCAGAATTAAGAATTAAGCTAATGTCCCTGCGATAAATTCATCTGAATCTTTCATTCTCTAAGGAACAGAGGAATCCTGCATAGTGTTTATTCCACAGCTGAAGAGGAACATACAAAGTAGTTTCCGGATTGGTAGGCCTTAAGTCACTTCGGGCTGTTGTCCAAATGGAGTGAAAATAAATTCCAATGACCCAGCTAACTCAGTGGTGATGTCACCAACCACTCACTTCACTGAAGTTTCTTAGGGCCTTCAATGCTAATGAGCATTTTTTAAATTCAGAGCTAGAGCAGGGTAACAAACCCTTCCGGCCCAACAAGCCTACGCTGCCCAATTACACTCGTGTGACCATTTAACATACCATAAGACCATAAGATATAGGAGCAGAAGTAGGCCATTCAGCCCATCGAGTCTGCTCCGCCATTCAATCATGGACTGATCCATTTCTTCTAGTCATCCCCACTCCCCTGCTTTCACCCCATACCCTATGATGCCCTGGCTAATCAAGAGCCTATCTATCTCTGTCTTAAATACATCCAATGACTTGGCCTCCACAGCTGCTCATGGCAATAAATTCCACAGATTTACCACCCTCTGACTAAAGTAATTTCTCCGCACCTCCATTCTAAAAGGACATCCTTCAATCCTGAAGTTGTGCCCTCTTGTCCTAGAATCCCCTACCATGGGAAATAACTTTGCCATATCTAACCTTTTCAGGCCTTTTAACATTCGGAATGTTTCTGTGAGATCCCCCCTCATTCTCCTGAGCTCCAGGGAATACAGCCCAAGAGCTGCCAGATGTTCCTCATACAATAACTCTTTCATTCCTGGAATCATTCTTGTGAATCTTCTCTGAACCCTCTCCAATGTCAGTATATCCTTTCTAAAATAAGGAGCCCAAAACTGCACACAATACTTCGTGTGGTCTCACAAGTGCCCTATAGAGCCTCAACATCTAGAAATAAATGCCAACATTGCATTCGCCTTCTTCACCACCGACTCACCCTTGAAGTTAATCTTTAGGATACTTTGCACAAGGGCTCCCAAGTCCGTTTGCATCTCTGCATTTTGAATTCTCTCTCCATCTAAATAATAGTCTACCCATTCATTTCTTCCACCAAAGTGCATGGCCATACACTTTCCCACATTGTATTTCATTTGCCACTTCTTTTCCAATTCCCCTAAGCTACCTAAGTCTCTCTGGAGGCTCTCTGTTTCCTCAACACTACCCATATGTCTTTGGAATGTGGGAGGGAGCTGCAGTAGCCAGAGGAAATCCATGGGGTCACAGGGAGAATGTACAAACATACAAGGTGGGACAGAGGCACAATGCTAATACAGCGACAGTGACAGGTTCCATTCCCAACACTGCCCATGAGGACTTTGTGTGTTCATAGAAACATAGATAATAAGTGCAGGAGTAGGCCATTCAGCCCTTCGAGCCTGCATCGCCATTCATTATGATCATGGCTGATCATCCAACTCAGAACCCTGTACCTGCCTTCCCCCCCATACCCCCTGATCCCTTTAGTCACAAAGGCCATATCTAACTCCCTCTTAAATATAGCCAATGAACTGGCCTCAACCGTTTCCTGTGGCAGAGAATTCCACAGATTCACCACTCTCTGTGTGAAGAAGTTTTTCCTCATCTCGGTCCTAAAAGGCTTCCCCTTGAACTTCCCCTTATCCTTAAACTGTGACCTCTCGTTCTGGACTTACCTCTTTTGCCCCGTAACTACGTGGATTTCCTCCGGGTGCTCTGGTTTCCTCCCTCATTCTAAAAATGTGTGGCTTAATGGATTAATTGGTCACATGGGTGTAATTGGGTGTTGCAGGCTCGTGGGCCAGAAGGGCCTGTACTATATTATATCTCCAAATAAATAACAGTAAATAAATTTGAAAAATGAACTCCTTAGAGGCAGCAGTGGGAATTGAACCCAGGTCTCTAGCGTGGGTTCAATTCCCACCACTAGATTATCAGCTACACGATCGTGATGCCCTGACATGACGGGTATCAGAGGTGGAGATGATAAAGATGCAAAATTGAGAAAAGACACGGGGCAGCCTTGTTTAGTGCACTGAAACTGAACAGTTCTTACAGTCCCAAGAATTTGTTTTGGACTAGTTCTCTGCTACAAGCTCGACGTGTGAGGCACCAACATAATTCCCTGTCTCAGAAGTTTCACCATTCAAAGTGTTCCATTAGCCGGCCAAATCCAGAGCAATACACGCATAATGCTGTGGGAACTCGGCAGGTCGGGCGGCATCCATGGAGGGGAATAAACAGCCAGTGTTTCAGGTCGATACCTATCATCAGGACTGGAAAGGAAGGGGGAAGAAGCCAGAGAAAGACGTGGCGGAAGGGAAGGAGTCCAAGGTGGCAGGTGATAGGAGAAACCAGGTGAAGGGGAATGTGGGTGAGTGGGAGGGAGGAGGGGAAGTAAGAAGCTGAGAGGGGATAGGTGGAAGAAGTAAAGGGCTGAAGAATAAGGAATCTGATAGGACAGGAGAGTGAACCATGGGAGAAAGGGAGGGAGGGCAGGCACCAGAGGGAGGTGAGTAGAAGAGAAGGGGTGGGAGGGTAACCAGAATGAGGAATGGAAAAAGAGAGAAGGGAGACATGAGTAATTCGCAGAAGTTAGACCAACTGATATTCCAATAGTTCTCTGCTACAAGTTCCACCGGATAGGCACCCACATAATTCATATTCAACTGTCTCGAATGTTTTGCCAGTCAAGATGATCCATTAGCTGAACAAATCCTGCTGCTGGAATGAGCCTCCTCAAAAGCTGGCAAGCATAAGCTGGGCTTGGTCCTTGCCGGGACTTGAGGACCCAACTTGTTGCAAAAGGTTGAAAAGGTTCAGACTTTATTCCCTCGAGCGTAGGAGAATGAGGGGAGATTTAATAGAGGTATACAAAATTATAAGGGGTATAGATAGGATAAATGCAAGCAGGCTTTTCCCATTTAGGGTGGGTGAGACTAGAACTAGAGGTCATGGGTTAAGGGTGAAAGGTGAAATGTTTAAGGGGAACATGGGGGGGGGAACTTCTCCACTCAGAGGGCAGTGAGAGTGTGGAAGTGGAAGTGGTGCATGCACGTTCAATTTCAACATTGGAGAGAAGTACATAGGTGGGAGGGGTGAGGGTCGATGGGACTAGGCAGACTAATTTTTTGGTATAAACTAGAGGGGCTGAAGGGCCTGCTTTTATGCTCTATGGCTCTCTGACTCACTGAAAGCATGGCAAAAGAGCCCTTGATATGTAGGTGCTATCTCGGGGAGAAAGTGCACTCTTCCCACACTTTGGAGTGTGAGAAGACTGTTTCCTGGCAAGGATGCACCGCACAAGGAAGGCCCAAAGCAGAACGTCTGTTCACATCAAGTGCTCTTTAACTCTAATCAGGATTTTTGGAATTGTTTGGAAGGCCAATTTCTTGCAGTTTGTATTACTAATGCCAGTAATGTTGGACATACGAGAGCTGTCACAATAGAATAGTTTTGTTGACAAAGGGAGAGCCCTCGGGGCTAAAAGAGAAAATACAAACAGTATGTATCCATAATTTGCTTTCCTGGGCATGAAATCACATGAACTTGAGACGTCAGCCCCAATGAGAAATAAACATCTCTGAGTTTTGATCAAAGCAAAGTATTTGCCAGACAATCCCCTTATTTCTTGGCCTGGCAGCCAACGAGAATAAAATCTGATCACTTCTTGGCCCATTGAGGTCTTTCCTATTAGTTGAAAATTAAGCAAATTGTGTGTTTTGACAGCTAGGATCTTTCTAAATGAGGTCCCAGTCTGTGCAAGTGTTGGTAGTTGTTAGCTGCAGCCGAGTGGGGATTGATTTATCGTGGTTCATCAAGTAGGCTTCCTTGAGGTTAAGCTTTCATGCAGATTCACCTCCAGTCCACTGAGGCACAGAAGCGAGTGTGTGCTTTCATCTTGTGAGCTGTATCATGGACAATTTTCTGTTGATGGCAGCCCACTAGACTGCAGCTCCCCTCCAGGCTGACCACAGCAATGGTGGAGGAACCTAGCCCACAAGACACGCCAGATCCTGATGCTTTTGTGATCCAGGGGTCCTTCAGAAGTTAAGAGTGATGCGTTTTAGCCAGAGGATGGTGAATCTATGAAAGTCACTGCCATAGATGGCTGTGGAGGCCAGGTCATTGGGTATACTTAAAGCAGAGGTTAATAAGTTCTTCTTTGTAAAGGGCGTCAAAGGTTACGGGGGGAGGGCAGGAGAATGGGGTTAAGAGGGATAATAAATCGGCCATGATGAGACTTGGTGGGCCAAATGGGCTAATTCTGCTCCTATTTCTTATAAAACCTTTAGCTTATGATCATTTTATTAAGTACTACATTATAGTAGTTAATTACAAGAACAAAAAGGACTAAGGTCAAAGAAGGGTGAGGAGGGAGAACAAAGGAAGTGGAAGAGAGAGAGAGGGGAAAAGAAAGTGAACAAAGGTGGCCAGGTCTTCTTAAACCAGAGCAGTGATATTGAAATTCCAGCAGTTAACGTTTAACCAATTAAATAGCCAAATCGACACCCACCACTGAAACCAAGAAGATTCCAGAAAAGTACAGAGGGAACTGCAACCACTGGAAAACTCACTGAGCAACTGCATGTACACGCACTCAGTGGCTATGTTATTAGGTACACCCGCTCACTAATAGACATACCTGTATCTAATCAGCCAATCACGTGGCAGCAGCTCAATAGATAAAAGCATGCAGACATGGTCAAGAGGTTCAGTTGTTGTTCAAACCAAACATCAGAATGGGGGAAGAAATGTGATCTAAGTGACTTTGGCCGTGGAATGATTGTTGGTGCCAGATGGGGTGGTTAGAGTGTCTCAGAGTGTCTACTGGGATTTTCACACACAGCAGTATCTAGAGTTACGGAGAATGGTGCGGGAAAAAGAACAAAAAATATTCAGTGTGCGGCATTTCTGTGGGTGAAACCGCCTTGTCAATGACAAAGGTCAGAGGTGAATGACCAGACTAGTTCAAGATAACAGGAAGGCGACAGTAACTCAAATAATCATGTTACAGCAGTGGTGGGCAAAAGAGCATCTCTGAATGCATAACATGTCGAACCTTGAACCCTTGATGGGCTACAGCAGCAGAAGAATTCAGTGGCCACTTTATTAGATACAGGAGGTACCTGTAGATTGGCCACTGAGTGGAGATGATTATATAAGAACACAACTAAGCACAGGAATGTTAAACTTGTCTTGCGCCCTTAACTCCTGGTGGAGTCGTCGGGGTGCCGTCATGACAAGCTTTGCACCAGTCTGTTCCATCTGTCGCGGTTGTGTGCCAGAGCCTGGGTCACCGCAATTGTTTTCCCTGTCCATTATTTAATGTTGTCTGTCCATCTTTTCCTCTATCTACCCCTCCCTGTTCTCCCCTCCACAGTTCCTTGTAGAACGGTCTTTGCAAGGCCACTGGGTCTTGTTACGTGGCTGTACCATCTCAGCTTTCTTTTCTTCACCATTGTGAGAAGGTCTTCATGGGGACCAATGTGGTGCTGGATGGTCTTGCGGACCTGCTCGTTTGTGATGCGGTCCAAGTATGAGATGCCCAAGATGTTGCGATAGCATCTCATTTCTTTTTTCCATAGATGCTGCCTGGCCTGCTGAGTTCCTCCAGCATTTTGTGTGTGTTGCTCGGATTTCCAGCATCTGCAGATTTTCTCTTGTTCACGGTATTCAAAGTGCGGTCTGACCAATGTCTTATGAAGCCTCAGCATTGCATCCTTGTTTTTATCTTGCGGTTGAGCGGTGAAATTACTGAGGTTTATAAAATTATGAGACAGCTATGGATAGGGTAAACTCCAGGAAACATAGCCCTGTGTCAGAAGTACATAAGACCAGAGAATATAGATCTAGGGTAAGGAGTGAGAAATTTAGAGGGAATCTGAGGAGACCCTTGAACACATTGTCTGAGATTATGTTGGAAGCAGAGCTACCGACGTCATTTAAGAAGTGTCTGGATGAGCACTTGAATCGCCCAGCCACAGAAGGTTAAGAAGCAAATGATGGAAGATGAGTTGGGTGCCCGCTGGTCAGTATAAAGTTGGTGGGCTTAATAGTCTGTATCAACGTCGTGTGACTCTGAAAAGGAAAAACATCATTGTGTGCCATGATGATTCTAAACACTGGTGCTCCACAAGGTCACAACCTCAGCCCCCAGCTCTACTCCCTGTACACTCCTAATGGGCCAGATTCCGCTCGAACGCCATCTAGAAGTCTGCAGATGATACCGCATAATGAGAGGTGTCTCAAATAGCAAAGCGTGGGAGTACAGGAAGGAGATCGAGAGCCTGGCTACGTGGTGTCATGACAACGACCTTCCTCACAATGTCAGCTACACAAAGGAGCGGGTCGTTGACTTCAGGAAGGAGGGTGTTGACATGCTCCTGTCTACATCAACGCTGTTGAAGTTGGGAGGGCTGAGGGTGAACATCACCGAAGGCCTGTGCTAATCTAATGGTCCAATCACCTCGATGCCACAGACAAGAAAGCTCAACAATTCCTCCACTTCTTAGGGAGGATGAAGAAATTTGACATGTCCCTGTCAACCCTTATCTGTTTTTTTAATCCATGTACCATACTATAAAAAGTATCCTTTCTAGATGAATGGTATAGCAACTACTCTGTCCATGACCACATAAACTGCAGAGAATGACCACAAGAACTGAAGCACATCAAAGGAACCAGCCCACCCCCTACGGACTCGGTCTATGCTTCCCACTAACTCAGTAAAGCTGTCAGCATAATCACCGACCCCGTCCACCCCAGGCATTCTGTATTCTCCCCTCTCCCATCGGGCAAAAGATACCAAATCCAGAAAGCATGTACCACCAAGCTTAAGGACAGCTTCTACCCTATTTGTGTAAGACTATTGAATGATTCCCCATTATGATAAGATGAACTCTTGACCCCACAACCCACCTCATTGTCTGAGAAGTAGATCTGCACCCAATCAGTGAGCTGGAGCGTAGCAAGAAGCTACATCTGCTTTGAGCTTGGCAGCTGAAGATGAAAAAGGCAGCACTTTCAGATTGAATGAAATTCATTAGAATGGGCAAATAAAAATAAGGCGGGGGCAAGCAGAGGGGCCAGTGCTGGGATCACTTTGGCTCATCAGTCTTGTGCAAGGTGAGGATCTGGTAAGCTTCTTCTTCCTCTTCTTTAGTCTTTATTCCTGGTCTCTTAAGGCACAGCAAGAGGATTTGCGTACAGGAGCAGGGAGGTACTACTGCAGTTGTACAAGGTCTTGGTGAGACCACACCTGGAGTATTGTGTGCAGTTTTGGTCCCCTAATCTGAGGAAAGACATTCTTGCCATAGAGGGAGTACAAAGAAGGTTCACCAGATTGATTCCTGGGATGGCAGGACTTTCATATGATGAAAGACTGGATGAACTAGGCTTGTACTCGTTGGAATTTAGAAGATTGAGGGAGGATCTGATTCAAACGTATAAAATCCTAAAGGGATCGGACAGGCTAGATGCAGGAAGATTGTTCCCGATGTTGGGGAAGTCCAGAATGAGGGGTCACAGTTTAAGGATAAAGGGGAAGCCTTTTAGGACCGAGATGAGGAAAAATTTCTTCACACAGAGAGTGGTGCATCTGTGGAATTCTCTGCCACAGGAAACAGTTGAGGCCAGTTCATTGGCTATACTTAAGAGGGAGTTAGATATGGCCTTTGTGGCTAAAGGGATCAGGGGGTATGGAGGGAAGGCTGGTACAGGGTTCTGAGTTGGATGATCAGCCATGATCATAATAAATGGCGGTGCAGGCTCGAAGGGCCGAATGGCCTACTCCTGCACCTATTTTCTATGTTTCTACTGCAGTGAGAATGGCTCCTGGGGCTGTGTTTTGTTCTGTGTGTGAGATGTGGGAATTCTGGGAGACCTCCAGCCTCCGGGATAACCACATCTGCGCCAGGTGCACCGAGCTGCAGCCCCTCAGAGAACGTGTTAAGGAACTGGAACTGCAGCTCGATGGCCTTCAGAACACTGACAAAGTGATAGATAGGAGCCACAGGGAGTTAGTCACCCCGAGCGGCAGGAGGCGGGTAACTGGGTGACTGTCAGGAGAAGGAAGGGAAACGGGCAGACAGTGAAAGGTGCCCATTACCCTCAATAATAAGCATACCACTTTGGATACTGTTGAGGGGAGAGCCGCAGGTCTCTGGCTCTGTGGCTTAGCAGAGAACAGAGGTGAAGGGGACTGCAGTGGTGATAGGAGGTTCCATAGTCCGAGGAATAGAGACAAATTCCTGTGGCGAGATGGAGACACCCGAATGGAATATTGCCTCCCAGGTGCCAGGGTCAGGGCTGTCTCAGATCAGGTCCATGGCATTCTGAAGGGGGAGTTGCAGCCCCCAGAAAGAAGTCTCGGTACGTATTGGCACCAATGGCATAAATAGGAAAAGTGAGGAGGTCCTGAAGAGGGATTTTAAGGAGCGAGGCAGAAAGCTGAAAACCAGGACCTGTAGGGTAGCAATCTCTGGATTGCTGCCCGTGCCATGTGCCAGTGAGGGGAATAATTTGACAGATGAATGCGTGGCTGAGGAATTCATCTGAGGGGAGCAGTCATCCGAGATTTCTGGATCATTGTGATCTCTTCTGGGAAAGGTATGACCTGTACAAAAGGGATGGGTTACAACTGGACCAGCGAGGGACCAATATCCTTGCAGGCAGGCTTGCTCGAGCTGTTCAGGAGGGTTTAAACTAATATGCAGCAGGATGGGAACGAGAGTGCTAGGGCTGAGGATGGCGTAGTTGGTTTACAAACAGTGGCAGCGTGAAATGAGACTGCTAGCAATGAGAGGCTGATAATGGGGCAAAATTGCAGTCAATGGGATGAGTTGCAATGTAAAAGTGGGACAAAATCAGAAAGGGTGATGAATACAGGACTAAAGCTGGTAAACTTGAATGCATGCAGTGTATGAAGTAAGGTAGATGAACTTGTAGCACAGTTACAGATGTGCATCATTGAATCGTGGCTGAGAGAAGATTATAGCTGGGAACTTGATGTTCAAGGACAAGGATACACATTGTATCAAAAGGACAGGCAGGTAGGTGGGAGGGGGGTTGCTCTGTAATGAAATCAAATCGTTAGAAAGAGGCGATAAGATATATATGTGCAGTATCTGAAATACATCTTATGGAAATGTTTGTTTGATGATAAACTAAAAATAAAAAAATAAATTACCAAAAAAAAAGGAAGAGGTGACATAGGATCAGAAGGCATAGAATCATTATGGGTAGAGCTAAGAATCTGCAAGGATAAAAAGATCCTGATGGTACACACTGACCTCCAAACAGAAGTAAAGATGTGTTCTACAATTAAACGTGAGATAGGAAATGCATTTCAAAAGAGCAATATTATAATAGTCATGGAGGATTTCAATTTGTAGACAGATTCGGGAAAATCAAGTTGGTGCTGGATCCAAAGAGGAGGAATTTGTAGAATGGCTATGAGATGGCTCTTTAGAGCAGCTTATAACCATAACCATATAACCATATAACAATTACAGCACGGAAACAGGCCATCTGCTAAAAGTTTGAGAGAGCCATGGTTTTCAAGGGATATTGGAAACTTGGTTCAGAAAAAGAGAGGGATCTACAATAAATATAGGCAGCTTGGAGTTAATGAGGTGCTCGAGGAATATAAAGAATGTAAAAAGAATCTTAAGAAAGAAATTAGAAAAGCTAAAAGGAGATATGAGGCTGCATTGGCAAGTAAGGTGAAAATAAATCCAAAGGGTTTCTACAGTTATATTAGCAGCAAAAGGATAGTGAGGGATAAAATTGGTCCCTTAGAGAATCAGAGTGGACGGCTATGTGCGGAGCCAAAAGAGATGGGGGAGATTTTGAACGATTTCTTTTCTTCGGTATTCACTAAGGAGAAGTTATGGTTGAGTCCACAAGAGGATCAGCTATTCTGGATTGGGCATTATACAATGAACCGGAATTAATTAGAGAGCTTAAGGTAAAGGAACTCTTGGGGGAGGGGTGATCATAATATGATAGAATTCACCCCGCAATTTGAGAAGAAGAAGTTAAAATCAGATCTATCAATATTACAGTGGAGTAAAGGAAATTACAGAGACGTGAGAGAGGAGCAGATGAAAATTCATTGGAAGGGAACACTAGCAGGGTTGACAGCAGAGCAGCAATGGCTGGAATTTCTGGAAGTAATTCAGAAGGTGCAGGGTAGATACATCACCAAGAAGATGTATTCTAAAGGCAGGATGGCACAACCGTGGCTGACAAGAGAGGTTAAAACTGACGTAAAGGCCAAAGAGAGGGCATATAATAAAGCAAAGATTTGTGTGGAGTCAGAGGATTGGGAAGCTTTTTACAATCAACAGAAGGCAACTAAAACAATTATTAATAAGAAAAAGATGGAATTCAAAGGTAAGCTAGCCAACAATATTGAAGAAGATACAAAAGTACAAAAGGGAGTATTTTGCTTTGGTCCTTACTCTGGTTGACACTAACAGTATGCTGGAAATTCAAGACTGTCAGGGACAGAAGTGAGTGAAGTTGCCATTAGTAGGGAGGAGGTGTTTAGGAAACTGAAGGGTCCAAGGGTGGATAGGTCACCTGGGCAGATGGTCTACACCACAGGGTTCTAAAAGAGGTGACTGAAGAGATTGTGAAGGCATTAGTAATGATTTTTCAAGTGTCAATGGATTCTGGCATGGTTCCAGAGGACTGGAAAATTGCAAATGTCGCTCCACTCTTCAGGAAGGGAGAGAGACAGAAGAAAACGCCATATAGGCCAGTTAGTCTGACCTCAGTGATTGGAAAGATGTTGGAATCGATTGTTAAGGATGTGGTTTCAGGGTACTTGGAGGCGTATGATAAAATAGGCCGTAGTCAGCGTGATTTCCTGAAGGGAAAAATCTTGTCTGACAAATTTGTTGGAATTCTTTGAAGAAATAGCCAGCAGGATAGACACAGGAGAGTCAGTGGATGTTGTGTTCCTGGATTTTCAGTCCTCTGACAAGATGCCGCACATGAGGCTGCCGAACAAGATAAGAGCCCATGACATTACAGGAAAGACTCTAGTATGGATAGAGCAGTGGCTGATTGGCAGGAGGCAAAGCGTGGGGGTAAAATGAGCCTTTTCTTGTTGGCTGCCGGTGACTAGTGGTGTTCCACAGGAGTCTGTGTTGGGACTGATTCTTTTTACATTAAATATCAGTGATTTGGACGATGGCTTTGTGGCCAAGGTTGTGGATGGTACAAAGACAGATAGAGGGACAGGTAGTTTTGAGGAAGCAGAGAGGCTACAGAAGGACTTAGATTAGGAGAATGGGCAAGAAAGTGGAAGATGAAATATAGTGTTGCAAAGTGCTATAGCCATGCACTTTGGTAGAAGAGATAAAAGCATAGACTATTTTCCAAATGGAAATAAAAATCAAAAATCTGAGGTGCAAAGGGACTTGGGAGTCCTTGTTCAGGATTCCCTAAAGGTTAAAATGCAGGTTGAGTTTGTGGTGAGAAAGGCAAATGCAATGTTGTATTCATTTCAAGAGAATATAGAAGCAAGGATGTAATGTTGACCACACTTGGAATATTGTGAGCAGGTTTGTGCTCCTTCGCTATGAAAAGATAGAAAGATAGAAACACAGAAAACCTACAGCACAATACAGGCCCTTCAGCCCACAATGCTGTGCCAAACATGTACTTACTTTAGAAATTACCTGAGGTTACCCATAGCCCTCTATTTTTCTATCCAGGAGCCTCTTAAAAGACCCTATCATATCCGCCTCCACCACCATCGCCGGCAGCCCATTCCACTCACTCACCACTCTCTGCATAAAAAACTTACCCCTGACATCTCCTCTGTATCTACTTCCAAGCACCTTAAAACTGTGCCTTCTCATGTTAGCCATTTCAGCCCTGGGAAAAAAGCCTCTGACTATCCACATGATCGATGCCCCTCGTCTTGTACACCTCTATCAGGTCACCTCTCATCCTCCGTCACTCCAAGGAGAAAAGGCCAAGTTCACTCAAACTATTCGCATAAGGCATGCTCCCTAATCCAGGCAACCTCCTTGTAAATCTCCTCTGCGTCCTTTCTGTAGTTTCCACATCCTTCCTGTAGTGAGGTGACCAGAACTGAGCACAGTACTCCAAGTAGGGTCTGGCCAGGGTCCTATGTAGCTGTGACATTACCTCTCAGTTCTTAAACTCAATCCCACGGTTGATGAAGGCCAATACACCGTATGCCTTCTTAACCACAGAGTCGACCTGCACAGCAGCTTTGAGTGTTCCATGGACTCGGACCCCAAGATCCCTCTGATCCTCCACACTGCTGAGAGTCTTACCATTAATACTATATTCTGCCATCATATTTGACCTACCAAAATGAAACACCTCACACTTATCTGGGTTGAACTCCATCTGCCACTTCTCAGCCCAGTTTTGCATGCTATCAATGTCCCCCTGTAACCTCTGACAGCCCTCCACACTATCCACAACACCTCCAACCTTTGTGTCATAGAAACATAGAAACATAGAAAATAGGTGCAGGAGTAGGCCATTCGGCCCTTCGAGCCTGCACCGCCATTCAGTACGATCATGGCTGATCATCCAACTCAGAACCCTATACCTGCCTTCTCTCCTTACCCCCTGATCCCTTTAGCCACAAGGACCATATCTAACTCCCTCTTAAATATAGCCAATGAACTGGCCTCAACTGTTTCCTGTGGCAGAGAATTCCACAGATTCACCACTCTCTGTGTGAAGAAGTTTTTCCTAATCTCGGTCCTAAAAGGCTTCCCCTTTATCCTCAAACTGTGACCCCTCATTCTGGACTTCCCCAACATCGGGAACAATCTTTCTGCATCTAGCCTGTCCAATCCCTTTAGAATTTTATACGTTTCAATAAGATCCCCCCTCAATCTTCTAAATTCCAGAGAGTATAAGCCTAGTCGATCCAGTCTTTCATCATATGAAAGTCCTGCCGTCCCAGGAATCAATCTGGTGAACCTTCTTTGTACCCCCTCTATGGCAAGAATGTCTTTCCTCAGGTTAGGGGACCAAAACTCTAGGTGTGGTCTCACCAAGGCCTTGTACGACTGCAGTAGTACCTCCCTGCTCCTGTACTCGAATCCTCTTGCCATGAATGCCAGCATACCATTCGCCCTTTTCACCGCCTGCTGTACCTGCATGCCCACTTTCAATGACTGGTGTACAATGACACCCAGGTCTCGTTGAACCTCCCCTTCTCCTAATCAGCCACCATTCAGATAATAATCTGTTTTCCTGTTCTTGCCACCAAAGTGGATAACCTCACATCTATCCACATTAAATTGCATCTGCCATGAATTTGCCCACTCACCTAACCTATCCAAGTCACCCTGCATCCTCTTAGCATCCTCCTCACAGCTAACACTGCCGCCCAGCTTCATGTCATCCGCAAACTTGGAGATGCTGCATTTAATTCCCTCATCCAAGTCATTAATATATATTGTAAACAACTGGGGTCCCAGCACTGAGCCTTGCGGTACCCCACTAGTCACTGCCTGCCATTCTGAAAAGGTCCTGTTTATTCCCACTCTTTGCTTCCTGTCTGCTAACCAATTCTCTATCCACATCAATACCATACCCCCAATACCATGTGCTTTAAGTTTGCACACTAATCTCCTGTGTGGGACCTTGTCAAAAGCCTTTTGAAAACCCAAATATACCACATCCACTGGTTCTCCCTTATCCACTCTACTAGTTACATCCTCAAAAAATTCTATGAGGTTCGTCAGACATATTTTCCTTTCACAAATCCGTGCTGACTTTGTCTGATGATTTCACCGCTTTCCAAATGTGCTGTTATCACATCTTTGATAACTGACTCTAGCATTTTCCCCATCACCGATGTCAGGCTAACCGGTCTATAATTCCCTGGTTTCTCTCTCCCTCTTTTTTTAAAAAGCGGGGTTACATTAGCCATCCTCCAATCCTCAGGAACTAATCCAGAATCCATGATGAGCATATGTGACTCTGGGCCTGTACTCACTGGAATTCAGAAAAGTGAAGGGTGATCTCTTTGAAACCTATCGAATATTGAAAGGCCTCCATAGAGTGTATGTGGAGAGGGTGTTTCCTCTGGTGGGGGACCAGAGGACACAGCCTCAGAATAGAAGGACTTAGAATCGAGATGAGGAGAAATTTCTTCAGCCAGAGAGTGGTGCATCTGTGGAATTCCTTGCCACATGTGGCTGTGGAGACCAAGTTATTGGATATATATCAGGCAGAGGTTGATAGATTCGTAATAGGTCAGGGCATGAAGGAATATGGGACAGGAGATTGAGGGTGAGAGGGAAATGGATCAGCCATGATGAAATGGCAGACTAGACCCGATGGGCCAAATGGCCTTTTTCTGCTCCTATATCTTATGGTCTTATTATGATCTTACTTATACCTTATTGTCTACTCGCTCTGTGTTGTGATATTTAGTTCAATGTTTATAACATGGACATAGAAGTCAGTTTAGGTACATTTTGGACAATTTGGACATTATGATAGTACAGTGTGCCCAAAGCAGTAACAACACCTTTGATGGAACACTGGAACCCTAAAATATTTACTGAAGGTGTTTAGAGGAGTTAACCCACATCTTTGCCACCTGTCATAAAAGAGGAAATTTTTAATATTTCTGAATAATTCTGTTATCAAACTTTCAAATATATTAACATGAAGTTAATAATTAAAGTGTTATATTTTTTTAAATAAAATGATCATTAATACATAAATAATTAAAAATATTATGCTAAGCCAAGTTATTTTAAAAAAACTTGCTTTCCCCTTTGCTTTCTGCTCCACAGCCCTTTCAATTCCAATTGATATCTGCGTGGTCTCCAGTCCTGTGCCAGGTTGGACTGCCAGAGGATTTAACAGCTGATTCCCCAGCCTAATTGCTGGGGAATCGTAGCAAGAGTCGTGAATCTGTCAGGAAGAACAAGATTTATGCGTTTAACGACATGCATGCTAGGAGGCCTCCAACTTGCTTCCATTTAAATGACTGAACACTGGCAGGCGCAGGAGTCCGCGGGGTCTGGAATCCGAAGCGACACTCAAGCCGCTGGAGGTGCTCAGCAGGTCAGGCAGCATCTGAGGAGGCAAACCGATGGTCAGCATTTCAGGGCTCTGTATGCAGACTGAATGCACAGGATCAAAGAAAGTTCGCAGAGAGTTGTAGACTCCGCCATCTCCATCACAATCACTAGCCTCCCCACCATCGAGGGACCTCTTCAAAGGACAGTGCCTCACAATCCATCAGTGATTCTCACCACCGAGGACATGGCCTCTCCTCACTCATACCACCAGGAGACTGAAGTCTCACACTCAATTGCTTCAGGAACAGCTTCTTCCCTTCCGCCGTCAGGTTTCACCGCACTTGTCCATATGATAATGAACTCCACTTGACTTGGCTTGCCTATTGATCCTTGTGCACAAGTCGTCTCTTTTACGGATCAACAGATACAGCATCTGGGCTGCCTTATAGTCAGATAAACAATGTCCTCCATGATTTTCACACAGCTCTACAAAGCTGCAGAATTCTGCCAACTTATTCTGTTGCAACTGCTCTATGTTTGAGTAAAATGTGAAAAGTAGTAAGCACAGTGATGCCCAACAACAATTTAACTGGGATTTAACAAGCTTTGATAAAAGGTCAATCTGAAATGTTAATCCTGTTTTCTCTTTACACAGATGCCAAACAATTCCAGCATTTGTTTACCTTTCAGATTTCCAGGATTTGCAGAGGGTTTTTATTTTTTGCTTTTTATTTATCGAGCTCTATTACGATTGCTGGTTGTATCTCTAGTCACAGAGAGGATATTGAGAGATGGAGATTGTGAACATCTCCGTACGGCACAATACAGGCCCTTCGGCCTGATCCTTTAACTTAATCCAAGATCAATCTAACCCTTCCCTCCTACACAGCCCTCCATTTTTCTATCATCCAGGTGCCTATCTTAGATTCTCTTAAATGCCCCTAATGTCCCCTAATGCTTCTACCACTACTTTTGGCAGGGTGTTCCACGCATCTACCGCTCTCTGCATAAACATGAGGCGCATGTGGAAGGTCATTCAGGCCTTAATGGACTATATCCACCCTGCTGTCAACGAGAGTGACGCTTCTCTTCCTGATACGGCTGGATATCTTTTGCGCTTGGTTTGTTGCACAGAACGAGGATGCTGGCGAGGAAGTCCCCCCTTCCCCTCAAAGAGCGGGCACTCTGTCTGGCCACAGCTGATGTGAGAACGGCCTTATCTAGGGCCAACCCATATAAAGCTGTGGGGCCTGATAATATACTGCCTGGTCAATTATACAGAGGTTCGAACAGACATCTTCAACATCGCTGTGGAGAGTCCATTGTCCCCAACAGCTTAAAGGTGGCCACCACCATCCTCGTGCTAAAGTAACCTCCATCCAGTGGCACTGATGTCAACAATAATGAAGTGCCTTGAGTAGCTGGTGTGGATCGCATTAAATCCCATTTTCCTTCTATATCGCACCCTTTCCTGTTCAGATCAGTCCACCAATGATGTCACAGCCTCTGCACTCCACTCTGTCGTGCTCCATCTGGAAAATGGTGCCTCATATGCCAGGATGCTGTTTATCGGCTTCAGCTCAGTGTTTAATGCCGGGTAAACTGTCTTCATTGGGTCTCAACACCTCTCTCTGTAACCGGACCCTGGACTTCATGACAGAAAGGTCACAGTGCTAACACATGACTGCACTGCTAGATCCGATTCAAAGCAAATCTTCAGATTTGCCGGTAACACAACAGTGGTTGGCCTCATCGGCAATGATGATGAGATGGTGTATGGAGAAGAGTAGAACGGTGTGAGCACAACTTGAGACTCAACGTAGACAAGGTCAAAGACATGATTGTGGACCTTAGGGAGGTGCAGGCTGATACTCTTCACTATACACGCACGACTCCTCCATGAAGCGGGAGCTAGGAGCACCAAGTTTCTGGAAGTGCACATAACAGATGTTGTCACCTGGTCCTTCAACACCACCTCTTTGGTCAAGAAAGCACAGCAGCATCTCCACTTCCGAGGAAGCTATGGCAAGCGAGGCCCCCCCCATTCTGACCATCTTTTACAGAAGCACCATCAAGTGTGTCCTGACCAACTGTACCACCATGTTGTATGAGAATTGCAAGGCATCTGACCACAAGTCCCGTCAAAGGATTGTGAGGACTCCTGAGAGGATCATCAAGTTCTTTCTTCCTCACATCCGAGATATTTGTCAGTGATCCGTCCCATCCATCCAACAGTCTCTTTGACCACCCCCACCCCGCCCCAACCATCAGACAGGAGGTACCACAGCATTAGGACAAGAACTGCTAGGATGGGAAACTGCTTCTTCCCCCAGGCCGTAAGACGACCGACCTCCCTGCCACCACCCAGGTCTCATCATGCATGAAGCACCAGTAGCATTACACTGTTTACTTTTTAACTTGTGTCACAAATGCACCTTATTATTTGTTAACTTACTTATGGTAATATTATTTTATATGTTATGTGAATGAATTACGCATAGGTACTGTGCGTGCACCTCAATCCGGAGGAATGTTGTTTCGTTTGGCAGGATACATGTGTGTGGTTGAATTACATAAACGTAACTTGAACTTGAAAAAAAACCCTAACACAACCATCCCCACTATACTTTCCTCCAATCATCTCAAAGTTATGCCGTCTTGTATTAACCATTTTCATTCTGGAAAAAGTCTCTGGCTGTCCAGCCAATCAATGTTTCTTATTATCTTGTACACTTCCATCATCGCCTCTATTCCTCCTTCTCTCCAGAGAGAAAAGCCCTATCTCACTCAGCCTATCCTCATAAGACACGCTCTCTAATCTAGACAGCATCCTGGTAAATCTCCTCTGCACCCTCTCTAAAGCTTCCACATCCCTCCTATAATGAGACGACCAGAACTGAACACGATACTCCAAGTGTGGTCTAATGGAGCTGGAACATAACATTGTAGCTCTTGAACTGAATCACCATCTAATGAGCTCTTATGTATAATGTCTAGTATGGAAAAAGACAAGATAGCTCAGCAGTTTCTGGAGGTCAGTTATGTCACCAAAGACTCCAGAAAATTGCTACAGCTGTTCCGTGGAGAGTATTCTGACTGGCCACCATCTGGTATGGAGGGGCCACTGCACAGGATTGGAAAAAACTGCAGAAAGTTGTAAACTCAGCCAGCTCCATCATGGGCACTGGGCTCCCCAGTATCGAGGGCATCTTCAAAAGACGATACCTCAAAAAGGCAGCATCCCTCACCCAGGACGTGCCCTCGTTTTATTACTACCATCAGAGAGGAGTACAGGGGGCTGATGATATATGTCAGTGATATTGAACTGAAATCTGATTCTGAACGGGTTTGTCTATATCCTCTATGTGATCTTCTCCAACCCTGGTCATATATGGTACTTTGATAATAAATTTAATTTATGTTACTTACTTTACCCACCCTATCAGCACAGATTTCTTCAATTCTTTCTTCCTTCAGGCAAAAGTCCTGACCATATATCACAATGTGCAACAGCCTTATTTCTGAGAAGGTCCTGGTTCTCAAGCAACGTGGGCAAGAGGAGGTAGGGTTGAGGTATCTCAAATCATGAGCACCTTCTCCCCACATGATAAGTGAAGTTGGCAGCATGAGGTCTAATTTTATTTTTTTGTTATGACCCTGAATCCAATCCATCCAATCCTGGATATTTACAGTTTTATCTCTTACTTCGTAGATTTAAATTAAATCAACGGGGAGTTCCTTACTTACTTAAGTCCATCAGCCCCACTGGAGCATAAACCAGCAGCAGCAGCTCACCAGAGTCCCCTGCCCTGGGTGTAGCCCATCTTTGAAGATCCTCCCTCTCCCCGGGATGGGGTCTTTGGTGTTTCTGCTTTTTACGGGATGGGTTTGCTAGGCCCACACCCAACCCTCCTCCTTACACAGCTGGGCTTGGGATTCTCCATGACGGAATTAAGGAATTTCTAATCACTGTTATTTATTTTGGATCATCTCAGGAATGGGGAGAAGTATACGGTGTCTTGAAAAAGTATTCAACCCCCACAACTATCTTCACATCTTACTGTCTCATTTTCTAAGTTTAAAATACATTGAAGTAAGATTTTTTTTGAGCTAATCTATTAAATATCATGCATCATGTCAAATCAAGAGACGAACTCCAAAACCAATAAACAATTTTCTAAAAACTAAAAAACAAAATTGTGAGGCTGAAAAAGTATTCATCTTGTATGTAATAACTACACTAACTTTCCTCAGGTGCAATATATTACCTTACCAACTCACCCAATATGTTGATGTAGAAAATTGGAGGATCACCTGTTTTCAATGAATTCATAAGAATAAATCCCCCCCGCCCCCCTCCCCGCTGTAAATCAACAGTATGGTAGATTTTAAACAAACCAAACCAAAATGAAGACAAGTGCCTTCGACAAGACAGGAAAATGATAGTAGAGAAGTACAAATCTCGGCAAGGGTACAAGACCATGTCAAAAGCATTGAACATATCTTGTAGCCCAGTGCAATCCATCATGAAAAAGTAAAATAAGATATGAAACCACAACTACACTGCCTAGGTCAGGCTGCCTCTCTAAACTTAGTCGCTGGATAAAAATGGCATTTATAAGAGACACCAACAGTCGCTGAGTGAGCTGCAGAATTCAGTGGCAGCAAATGGAGATGATATTCATGGCTCCACAATCTCTAAGGCTCTGCACAAAAGGCTATTTATAGAAGAGTGGCAAGGAAGAAACCTTGGCTTAAAAAAGCATATCCTTGCCCATCAAGACTTTGCAAAGCGTCACTTAGAAGATACTGTAAAGACCATACAACCGTAAGATATAGGAGCAGAATTAGGCCATTTGGCCCATCGAGTCTGCTCCGCCGTTTCATCATGGCTGATCCATTTTCCCTTTCAGCCCCAGTCTCCTGCCTTCTCCCCGTATCCCTTCATGCCCTGACCAATCAAGAATCTAAAGATTCTAAAGAAGTAAAGCCTTGTGGTCAGAAGAGACTTAAGAGGAACTTTTTAGCTTCAACACTAAGCAGTACATGTGGCATAAATCTAATACCGCACATCAGCCAGCCCTACTGCAGAATATGGTGGAGGTAGCATCATGCTATGGGGATGCTCTTCAGCTTCAGCAGCAAGGACCTGAAAACTGGTCAGGATTGAAGTGAAGATGAATGCTGCTAAATACAGAGATCCTGGATAAAAACCTGCTCGACTCTGCCAGAAAGCAGAAACTGGGGAGGAGGTTTGCCTTTCAGCAGGACAACAACCCAAAGCACACTGTCAGATCAACCAAGGAGTGGCTTCAAGTGGAGTAAATTGATGTCCTTGAGTGGCCCAATCAGACTCCTGACCTTAACCCGATCAAACATCTCTGGCAAGACCTCAAGATTGCTGTCCATCGCTGCTCTCCAACTAACAAGGCAAAGATTGAGCAATTTTACAAGGAGGAATGGACAAATCTTGCTCTATCACATTGTACAAAGCTAATAGCGTTTATCCAAAAAGACTACTGGCTGTACTAGCTGAGAGAGGTGGTTCAACTGAGCAAAGGGGGATGAACTGCTGACATTTCCGTTCTTGATTGTCAGTTTTTCATGATTTACTACTTTCCCTGTTTTTTTGGAGGTTCTACTGTGATAAAAGGAGCATGTGATTCACAAATAAAAACTCTCAGTTAAAGAAACTGAGAGACTGATCAAAATCCATGGTTGCAAGGTTCATGAAAGTGATTCCAGGATTAAACGGCTTGTCATATGAAGAGCTTTTAATGGCTCTGCACCTGTATTCACTGGAATTTAGAAGAAAGAGGGGTGACCTCATTGAAACCTATCGAACGATGAAAGGCCTTGATTGAGTGGATGTGTGGGAGAGCCTCAGGCCAGAGGACACAGCCTCAGAATAAAGGAGTGTTCTTTTAGAACTGAGATGAGGAAGAATTTCTTTAGACAATAGGTGCAGGAGTAGGCCATACGGCCCTTCGAGCCAGCACCGCCATTCACTGTGATCATGTCTGATCATCCACAATCAGTTCCCCATTCCTGCCTTCTCCCCAAATCCCTTGACTCCATTATCATTAAGAGCTCTATCTAACTCTTTCTTGAAAGCATCCAGAGAATTGGCCTCCACTGCCTTCTGAGGCAGAGCATTCCACAGATCCACAACCCGCTGGGTGAAAAAGTTTTTCCTCAACTCCGTTCTAAATGGCCTACCCCTTATTCTCAAATTGTGGCCTCTGGTTCTGGACTCCCCCAACATCGGGAACATGATTCCTGCCTCTAGCGTGTCCAATCCCTTAATAATCTTATATGTTTCAATCAGATCCCCTCTCATCCTTCTAAATTCCAGTGTATACAACCCCAGTCGCTCCAATCTTTAGCCAGAGAGTGGTGAGTCTGTGAAATTCTTCGCCACAGGCAGCTGTGGAGGCCAAGCCTTTATGTATATTGAAGGAAGAGATTGATAGATTCTTGATTGGTCAGGGCATGAAGGGATACGGGGAGAAGGCAGGAGACTGGGGCTGAGAGGAAAAATGGATCAGCCATGATGAAATGGCAAAGCGGACATGATGGGCCAAATGGTCTAATTCTGCTCTTATATCTATGGTCTTATGAGAACAAAGGGTTGGGGGCTGAATACTTTTACAAGGCAGTGTAATAACGTTTTCAAAAGGGAGCAAGAAATTACAAGAGGAACAAGACGCATGGATGTGATATTCTTGGTCCAGATATTCTCTTCATTCCATAGAGTTGTACAGGGTGGTCATTGCTGTTCAACCCACTGAGTCGACTGCACAGATAATCACAATTCTTTTGACCCTTAGCAGACTCTCATCTACTCACTCCAGATGTGACCACTCACCCACACACTTGGGGATGATCTGCAATGGCCGATCAACCTACCAACCTGTAGCTGTTTAGGATGAGGGGGAAATCCAATGCGCTCACAGGGAGAACATGCAAACTCCACACAGAGTTCGACTCTAGAGCTGTGGAGCAGTCGCTCTACTAGCTGTACACTGTAGCACCCCCTTTGTACCCTGAAATACCACACCCTTTGATAGACACTGAGAAGTGGCCATTCCAAAGACTATTGACTTTTAATTCTTCCAAAGGCTATAAGACCAGAAGACATAGGGGAAGAAATGGGCAATTCAGCCCATCGAGTTAGCGCCACCATTCCATCAGGGCTGATTTATTATCCCTCTCAACTCCATTCTCCTGACTTCTCATTGTAACCTTTGATGCCCTTACTAATCAAGAATTCCATGGACTCACCACCCTCTGACTAAAGAAACTCCTCCTCATTTCTTTTTTTAAGAGATGTTCTTCTATTCTGAGGCTGTACCCTCTGGTCCTAGACTCCCCCACTATGGGAAACATCCTCTTCGAAGGCCTCCTTTATCCTGTCTGCAGTGAATGAACAAAGAAATGGATCAAAGTGTGACACTTTGGAGATTACAAGATCACAAGACAAAGGAGCAGAAGTAGGCCATTCAGCCCATCGAGTCTGCTCCGGCACTCCACCATGAGCTAAACTATTCTCCCATCTAGTTCCAGTTTCCAGCTTTTCCCCATATCCCTTGATACCCCAACTAATTAGATACCTATCAATCTCCTCCTTAAACACCCTCAATGATCGGTCCTCCACAGCTGTATGTGGCAACGAATTCCATAAACCCATGACCCTCTGGCTAAAAAAATTTCTCCTCATCTCTGTTTTGAATAGGTACCCTCTAATTCTAAGACTGTGGCCTCTTGTCCTGGACTCACCCACCAAGGGAAACAACCTTTCCACATCTACTCTGTCCAACCCTTTCAACATTCGAAATGTTTCTATGAGATCTTCTATGCTCTAATGAATACAGTCTAAGAGCCGACAAACGCTCCTCGGCTCAAACATTGAGATGCTGCAAACATTTAGTACAGGAGCTGTGGCTGGGGGTTGGAGGCTGAAGTATAAAGTAGACCTAATAGAAACATCATCACTTTCTGGTACATGAATTGCAAGGCATCTGACCACAAGTCCCTACAAACTATCGTGAGGACTGCTGAGAAGTTCATCTGGGTCTGTCTTCCCTGCATCAGGAGCCTGCCTACACTTGGCACTTGGCATTGTCAAGGATCCCTCCCACCTGTCCCACAATCTCTTTGATCCCCCACCATTGAGCAGGAGGTACCACAGGTACGACTGTTAGGATGGAGAGCTACCTTTTCCCCCAGGCCATGAGATTACCACCACCCAGGTCTCATCACGCATGAAGTGCCAATAGTGTTATACTGTTTACTTTAACTTGAGTCATAAATGTACCTTATGCTAAACGTCAATCTACTGGAATATATTTTATTATTTGTTAATTTATTTGTGGTAATATTACTTTATGTGTTCTGTGTGAGTTATATGTACTGTGTTGTATTCCTTGGTCTGAAGAGGAATGTTGTTTTGTTTGGTGGTATACATGTACAGCACTCTGCAAGAGTCTTGGGCACACATATATACATACATACATATATATATATATTTTTTTTTAATATATATATTTATTTATTAGCTAGAGGAGAGGGAGTGGGAAGCACCAGAGAGACATTCTGTAATGATCAATACACCAATTGTTTGGAATCAAATGACCTTGCCTGGTTCCTCAGGGCTGGGTGTGGCTGCCCTTCGCACTCCTTCTTTGCCACCAGTCCCACAGCCCTCTCATAGCAATCCACCCTCACCATTTCCAACGTCCTTTGCCCCTGCCAGATTTACAAACTCGCTCTCCACTATACATTAACAACCACATGCTGTACAAAACTCTTAGGCACCCTATCTATATATATGTGCCTAAGACTTTTGCACAGTACTGTATACCGTTGAATGATGAACTTGAAGTTGATGTAATTTTGTTTTGCTGCAGTCATGAATATTATAAAATCACTTTGCGGCTCAAAATTAATCATCAGCTCTATTATTAACAGGTTTACCACAATCACTGTCTCCTGTGCCCTAATTATGAATCATTGCCTTTACTTCCCCCCAGTGAATTAAATCCTCAGAGTGCAAAAAGGTAGATGTAATTCCCTGTCTTAAGATTTACTGTTTAGATGTGAATCTACCACCAGCAAATACCAGAGGGAAAATGGAAGTAGTGGCTGTTAATGTGTCATACAGACTGTTAACGCTGCACTTGCAATGCAATTTATATTAATTAATTCATTAAGAAAACAATATTAACTAATAAATGATAACGATGAAGGATTCGAATAGACAAGTCAAACAAACCATACAATTGAATAACCAAGTCTACTCAAGATCCTGTCCCAGCCAATATCAGCGATTTGCCATATTTCTTATCATGAATCCTTTATTTCTTTAACTCCAGCTTATTGTTCATTTTCAATTTCATCTAATGATCCTTTGCAAGTTTCTCCACAATAACTTTCCACGTCTCTCTTTATCTCCAGAGTCCTATTTAAAGCCCTTAAGATATGTTTTTCTTCTTTCGACACTCAGGATGCTCTCAATTTTTTTTTTGTAAAGTGATGAAAATACAGAATTTAAGTTATGCACATGTATAGAGTCATAGAATACTCTACAGCACAAAAATAGGACTTCAGCCCATCTAATCTGACCCACCTGGTCTTCTGCCTCGTCCCATTTCTCATCCAGGCCCCTATCCAAACTTCATTAATGTATAAATAATTGTAGTTTTATACATATAAAAAAATGGAAAAGGTTATATGTGTGAAAAAAGTACATGATAATTGTGAACTCCTTATCCAAATAAAAATAATTTTTTTAAAAATAAATAAATAAATAAATGTCACAATTGAACCCAGTATCAGAATCAGGTTTAATATCACTGGCATAAGTTACGAGCTTTTGTTGTTTTGCAGCAGCAGTAGCACAGTGCAATACGTTAAAAAAAAACTATAGATTACAACAAGAAATATACAATAAAAAATTAAATTAAATAGGTAATGCAAACAGAGAGCAAAACAGTGGGGCAGTGTTCACGGTTTGGTTCATTGTCTATTCATTAATCTGGTGGCAGAGGGCAAGAAGCTGTTCCCAAAATGGTGAGTGTGTGTCTTCAGGTTCCTGTAGCTCCTTCCTGAGAGTAACCATGAGAACAGACATTTCCTGTGTGAAAGGGGGTCCTTAATGATGGATGTCATCTCTCTGAGGCTGATTTATCCACATCTACCACCTCTACAAAGGATGAGGAGAAATTCTGTATCATATTAGTTAAGTGTGATCCAATTGTCTTCATTTCTGTCCCTTCGATTAGTTATCCAATTCCTTTTTTGAAAATCATGGTTCGGTTTCCTTCCATCATATTCTCAGACAGTGCAGTCCAGCTCACATTACAGGAGCAGAATTAGGCCATTTGGCCCATCGAGGCAGCTTCACCATTTCATCATGGCTCAGCTATTTTTCCTCTCAGCCCCCGTTTCCTGCCTTCTCCCCATATCCCTTCATGCTCTGACTAATCAAGAATGTATCAGCCTCTGCCTTAAATATACTTTAAATCTTGGCCTCCACAGCTGCCTCTGGCAACAATTTCCACAGATTCACCACTCTCTGGCTAAAGAAATTCCTCCTTACCTCGGTTCTAAAAGGACACCTCTTTGTTCTAAGGCTGTGTCCTCTGGCCTTAGACCCTCTCAGCATAATAAACATCCTTTCGACCTCCACTCTTTCAAGGCTTTTCAACATTCAATAGGTTTCAATTAGGTCACCCCTCATTCTCCTGAATTCCAGCAAATACTGGCCCAGAGCCATCAGACACTCTTCACGTGGCAAGCCGTTCAATACTGTAATCAATTTGGTGAACCTCCTCTGAACCCTCACCAGTTCCAGCACATCTTTTCGAAGATAAGGGGCCCAAACCTGCTCACAATACTCCAAGTGAGGCCTCACCAGTGTTTTAAAAAGCCTTAGCATTACATCCTTGCTTTTATATTCTAATCAAACGTAACATGTTTTCCTCATGGTTCCATGGTCAGTTTAATTTTTTTATGATCATTCCTGAATTTCTGTCCTGTCCTATTCATACTGTGCCACGTATTTAGGTCTGTAAATTGTTTACGCTTTCAGAGAACCTTCAATATAGTCACAAGGCAAATCACAAAGTGATAATCAATCGGGGATTAGGCCAAAGGAATAGACAAGCAGACAATTTGGTGAAGTGTTTGACATGTTTAGGATTGCAGCATGAAGGCTTGATTTAAGAAGTGTGTTCCAGGGTTTAGAACGGCATTGGCCAAGGGCAATGCCATAAATGATGTGAGATTGTCCTCAGAATGAAGCCGAAGAACCAGACCCAAACTCTGAAATGCAAGCAGCTTTGTAATGCCTGGCCCTAGCCCAGTTGGAAACATCCCTGCCTCTGACCAAGACTGATATGGGTTACAATTCCTTTCTAAACACTTGATCATATGATCTAGGCTAGATCTCCATGAAAAGTCGGGGAATGTGATGTTAAAATGAAGATTTGTCATCCCTGCCTCGTGGATGCTAAGAAAGATTAGGAAGTAAAAGTGATTGCCATTTATTGATTTGTGGAGCCCTACTGAGTGCAAATTGATTGCTGTGTTTCTTAAACCGCAATAGATCATAGATTATTTTTTAAACGTCGTCATGATTACTAAATGTGGTCAGTAATTACTGTAGTCCGCAGTCTGCAGAGAACAATGGGATGACCCACAGTTCTGAAGGGTGCCACATTTACCTAGAAAATAGAAGCAGGAATAGATATTTACGATCTAGGCTAGAGCTCCGCAATAGAGTGGATGTGGAGAGGATGTTTCCTATGGTGGGAGAATCCAGGACCAGAGGATACAGCCTCAGAATAGAGGGGTGTCCTTTTAGAACGGAGATGGGGAAGAATTTCTTTAGCCAGAGAGTGGTGAATCGGTGGAATTCTTTGCCACAGGCAGCTGTGAAAGCCAAGTGGTTATGTATATTTAAGGCAGATGTTAGTCAGGGCATGAAGGGATATGACAGAAAGCTGGAGATTGGGGCTGAGAGGGAAAATGGATCAGCCATGATGAAATGGCAGGACAGACTCAATGGGCCAAATGGCCTAATTCTTATGGCCTTTCTCTTATGGTATTATATTTCTAGTTGAACACGGTTGCATAAATTTTGCCTCTGGTCCTAACACCAAAGGAGAGTGGAGAGCTGTATGAGGCAAAAACTCCTAGTAGATGCTTTATTGTTCACCAGCACTTGTGACCAGATGCAACAAGACTTTGGTTATGGAATTGCTTAGTTCCAAACTTGCACCTTTGACCATGGCAAACAGCTCGTTACTACTGCAGTGGCTAAGTCTCCATCAGTCCACAAACAGAGATTTAACTTCAAAGTTCAAAGGAATTTGATTATAAAAGTAAATATCTATCACCATATAATAGTTTGAGATTCATTTTCTAGCAAGAATTTACAGGAAAAAAATAGAGAAATACAATAGAATCAATGAAAAAATACAAACATAACCAAGACTGATTAACAACCAAAGTGCAAAAAGATGACAAACTTTACAAATAAATAAAACATTGCCGAGAATATGAATTGTAACGAGTCCTTGAAAGTGAGTCTGTAGGTTTTAGTATCGGCTCAGATTTGTGGTGAGTGAAGTCATCTACACTGGTTTAGGTACTTGATGGTTGCAAGGCAACTAGTCCTGACAAAGGGTCTCGGCCCGAAACGTCGACTGTACCTCTTCCTAGAGATGCTGCCTGGCCTGCTGCGTTCACCAGCAACTTTGATGTGTGTTGCCTGAATCTGGTGCTGTTGGATCTAATACTTCTGTACCTTCTTCCCTATTGGTAGTAGAGAGAAGAAAGCAAGGTCTGGATGGTGGAAGTCTTTGATGATGGATGCTGCTTTCCTGTGGCAGTGCTCTGTGCGAATGTGCTCAACGGTGTGGAGGGCTCTTCCCTGGGATGAATTGGGTGATACCCACCACCTTCTGTAGCCTGGAGGAGGATGTGGATGAGGAGGCTTTGGAGAAGGTGCAGAAGAGGTTTACCAGGCCTTCCCATAATGAGAAGTTGGACATGCTTTGTTTTCTCTGGAGCAGTGGAAGTTGCAAGGAGATCTGATAGAGGTTTATAAGGTTACAAGAAGCATAGGTGAGGTAGACAGGCAATGTTTTTTTTTCAGGGTTGAAATATGTAATACCAGAAGGCATGCACTTAAGGTGAGAGGAAGTAACTTCAAAGGAGAGGTGAGGAGCAAGTTTTTTACACAGACTGGTGAGTGCCTGGAATGTGCTGCTTGGGATGGAAATTGAGGCAGAGACATTAGAGATGTATAAGAGGCATTTAGATAGGCAAATGAATGTGAGGAAAATAGAAGGATATAGATATTGTGTAGGCAGAAGAGATTAGTTTAGTTAGCCATTTGATTACTAATTTAATTGGTACAGCAGAACATTGAGGGCCAAAGACCTGTTCCTGTGCTGTACTCTTCTATGTTCTATTTCTGAATCCATCCTATTTTGATATTCATGCATATTCCTCAGTTGTGTTTACATCGTTCATGATTTTTCTATCAATTTATTTACATTAAAATTGAATTGCTTCCTGGGCAAGGCAAGATCGCAGTGAGGGTTATTGTAGCATTGGTCATTCACATTGCAAATTCACTTTTGCAATAATAGTGGCAAATTTATCACTCCTAATCTCATATCTCTGAATTACTTTTTAACTTCTTGTGTGGCACCTTTCAGGAAGTTTCCTGGAAGTCCAAATAGATGGCACCCACTGATTCTCCCAGATCTGTTCTGCTAGTCAAAGCCTCAGAAGAACTTCAAATATTGTCACATGTGACTTCTCGTTAATAGGTACAAGAGATTGTGCAGATGCTGGAAATCCAGAGTAACACATACAAAACATTGGAGCAACTCAGAAGATCAGGCAGCATCCTCTCTAAAGCCTCTAGATCCTTCCTATCCATCCCAACTTTTATTGATGCTAACTATCCTTAATCTCCACAAATCATTAAATTAATTAATTTATTTTTTATTTAGTTTAGAGATACAGCGTAGTAACAGGCCCTTCTGGACCAATGACCCTGTGCTGCCCAATTACACCCATGTGACCAATTAACCTACTAACCCATAACTCTATGGAATGTGGGAGGAAACCAGAGCACCTGGAGGAAACCTACACAGTCACAGGAAGAACATACAAACTCTTTGCAAACAGCAGCAGGAATTGATTCCCGGTCTCTGGCACTGTCAAGCATTGTGCAAACCGCTAAACTACTGTGCTGTACTGGAATTAATGAGCTAGCAATTACCATGAAGTTCCTAGATTGTTGAAAAATGTTATGAAGTAGCATAGCTGTTAGCAAAGGTCAGAGTTCAATTCTGCCACTGTCGGTAAGGAGTTTGTTCATTCTTGCCATGAGCCACGTGGGTTTCCTCAGAGTGCTCTGGTTTCCTCCCACAGTCCAAAGATGGACCAGTTAGTAGGTTAATTAATCATTCTAAATAGTCCTGTGATCAGGCTAGTGTTGAATAGTGGCATGGCTCATTGGGCCAGGAGCACCTGTTCCACACTGTGTCTCTAATAAAATAATAAATAGTCAATCACCGAAACATTAGCTCTGATTTAATCTCCAGAGATACTATTTGACCTTCAGCACGCCGACATTTTCCATTTTTATGTCATAACAACCTCCACCCTCCTCCCCCCAAGGAAGGTAATCTGCCATCGTTAAACCAGTTTGGCCTTCAGAATCATTTCCTGTGGTTAACTCTGAACAGCCTGGGTGCCATGGTAGCGAGGTGGTTAGCATGACACTATTAGAGTAGGGGCGTCGGGAGTTCAATTCCAGAGTCTTCTATAAGGACTCTCTGTACGTCCTCCTCGTGGAATACATGGGTTTTCCCGGGGGCTCCAGGCTCCTCCCACAGTCCAAAGACTTACCAGGTAGGGCAATTGGTCACTGTAAATTGATCCGTGATTAGGTTAGGGTTAAATCAGGGTTGTTGGTGGTTGCTGGGGCAACGCAGCTCGAAGGGCAAGAAGGGCCTACTCTGACCTGTATCTCTAAATAAATAAATAGGCCTTCTCAGTTCAGGAAATTCAAGGTTGTAAACAAATGCAGGCCTTGTGAGCAACGTCCAGCTCTCACAAGTTAATAAATAAAAACTGTGCAACACATCCATCAACATTAAATTACTTTTATCTCTGCAAGTTATACTTGACTGTTAATTGCAAAGAAGTAGTCATAGTCATAGTCATACTTTATTGATCCCGGGGGAAATTGGTTTTCGTTACAGTTGCACCATAAATAATTAAATAGTAATAAAACCATAAATAATTAAATAGTAATATGTAAATCATGCCAGGAAATAAGTCCAGGACCAGCCTATTGGCTCAGGGTGTCTGACCCTCCAAGGGAGGAGTTGTAAAGTTTGATGGCCACAGGCAGGAATGACTTCCTATGACGCTCTGTGTTGCATCTCGGTGGAATGAGTCTCTGGCTGAATGTACTCCTGTGCCCAACCAGTACATTATGTAGTGGGCGGGAGACATTGTCCAAGATGGCATGCAACTTGGACAGCATCCTCTTTTCAGACACCACTGTCAGAGAGTCCAGTTCCATCCCCACAACATCACTGGCCTTACAAATGAGTTTGTTGGTTCTGTTGGTGTCTGCTACCCTCAGCCTGCTGCCCCAGCACACAACAGCAAACATGATAGCACTGGCCGCCACAGACTCGTAGAACATCCTCAGCATCGTCCAACAGATGTTAAAGGACCTCAGTCTCCTCAGGAAATAAAGACGGCTCTGACCCTTCTTGTAGACAGCCTCAGTGTTCTTTGACCAGTCCAGTTTATTGTCAATTCGTATCCCCAGGTATTTGTAATCCTCCACCATGTCCACACTGACCCCCTGGATGGAAACAGGGGTCACCAGTGCCTTAGCTCTCCTCAGGTCTACCACCAGCTCCTTAGTCTTTTTCACATTAAGCTGCAGATAATTCTGCTCACACCATGTGACAAAGTTTCCTACCGTAGCCCTGTACTCAGCCTCATCTCCCTGGCTGATGTATCCAACTATGGCAGAGTCATCAGAAAACTTCTGAAGATGACAAGACTCTGCAGTAGTTGAAGTCCGAGGTGTAAATGGTGAAGAGAAAGGGAGATAAGACAGTCCCCTGTGGAGCCCCAGTGCTGCTGATCACTCTGTCGGACACACAGTGCTGCAAGCACACATACTGTGGTCTGCCAGTCAGGTAGTCAAGAATCCATGACACCAGGAAAGCATCCACCTGCATCGCTGTCAGCTTCTCCCCCAGCAGAGCAGGGCGGATGGTGTTGAACACACTGGAGAAGTCAAAAAACATGACCCTCACAGTGCTTGCTGGCTTGTCCAGGTGGGCATAGACACGGTTCAGCAGGAAGACGATGGCATCCTCAACTCCTAGTCGGGGCTGGTAGGCGAACTGGAGGGGATCTAAGTGTGGCCTGACCATAGGCCGGAGCAGCTCCAGGAAAGTCTCTCCAGGGTCTTCATGATGTGGGAGGTAAATGCCACTGGTCTGTAGTCATTGAGGCCGCTGGGGCACGGCGTCTTCGGCACAGGGACGAGGCAGGACGTCTTCCACAGTACAGGAACCCTCTGGAGACACAGGCTCAGGTTGAAGACAAGGCGAAGTACTCCACATAGCTGAGGGGTACAGGCTTTGAGCACCCTGCTACTGACACCATCCGGTTGTAATCACACAAAATAAAGTAAGTACCTCACAATAATGGAAACTAGACGGCAATTAGAAGTGGTTAAAGAAAAATAACTTCACGAAAGTTTGGCGAATAAAATGGATTCTACCCATGGTCTTTAGCAGAGGATATGGTAAGTGTACTCGTTCTGCCTTATTTCTAACCTACTGGAGCCTATAAGGCTCAGTCACAGCCAAAGATCCAGTCAGACTAGAATACAGTGCCTATAAAAAGTATTCACCCTCCTTGGATTTTTCATGTTTTATTGTTTTACAACATTGAATTACAGTGGATTTAGTTTGGCTTTTTTGACACTCTTTGACAAAAAGACTCGTGTCAAAATAAAAACAGATTTCTAAAAAATAACCATATAACCATATAACAATTACAGCACGGAAACAGGCCATCTCGACCATTCTATTCCGTGCCGAACTCTTACTCTCACCTAGTCCCACCGACCTGCACTCAGCCCATAACCCTCCATTCCTTTCCTGTCCATATAGCTGTCCAATTTAACTTTAAACAACAACATCGAACCTGTCTCAACCACTTCTGCTGGAAGCTTGTTCCACACAGCTACCACTCTCTGAGTAAAGAAGTTTCCCCTCATGTTACCCTAAACTTTTGCCCTTTAACTCTCAACTCATGTCCTCTTGTTTGAATCTCCCCCACTCTCAATGGAAAAAGCCTATCCACGTCAACTCTATCTATCCCCCTCATAATTTTAAATACCTCTATCAAATCCCCCCCTCAGCCTTCTACGCTCCAAAGAATAAAGACCTAACTTGTTCAACCTTTCTCTGTAACTTAGGAGATGAAACCCAGGCAACATTTTAGTAAATCTCCTCTGTACTCTCTCAATTTTATTGACATCTTTCCTATAACTCGGTGACCAGAACTGTACACAATACTCCAAATTTGGCCTCACCAATGCCTTATACAATTTCAACATTACATCCCAACTCCTATACTCAATGCTCTGATTAATAAAGGCAGCATACCAAAAGCTTTCTTCACCACCCTATCCACATGAGATTCCACCTTCAGGGAACTATGCACCATTATTCCTTGATCCCTCTGTTCTACTGCATTCTTCAATGCCCTACCATTTACCATGTATGTCCTATTTTGATTAGTCCTACCAAAATGTAGCACCTCACATTTTTCAGCATTAAACTCCATCAGCCATCTTTCAGCCCACTCTTCTAACTGGCCTAAATCTCTCTGCAAGCTTCGAAAACCTACTTCATTATCCACAACTCCATCTGTCTTAGTATCATCTGCATACTTACTAATCCAATTTACCACCCCATCATCCAGATCATTAATATATATGACAAACAACATTGGACCCAGTACAGATCCCTGAGGCACACCGCTAGACACCGTCCTCCAATCTGACACACAGTTATCCACCACTACTCTCTGGCGTCTCCATCCACCCACTGTTGAATCCATTTTACTACTTCGATATTAATGCCTAACGATTGAACCTTCCTAACTAACCTTCTGTGTGGAACTTTGTCAAAAGGCCTTACTGAAGTCCATATAGACAACATCCATCGCTTTACCCTCGTCAACTTTCCTAGTAACCTTTCAAAAAATTCAATAAGATTTGTCAAACATGACCTTCCCCGCACAAATCCATGTTGACTGTTCCTAATCAGACCCTGTCTATCCAGATAATTATATATACCATCTCTAAGAATACTTTCCATTAATTTACCCACCACTGACGTCAAACTCACCACTGACTTCAAAAATGATCTAAAGTAATTACAAATATGAAACACAAAATAAATCATTGAATAAGTATTCATCCCCCCTTTAATATGACACACCAAATCATCACTGGTGCAGCATAATTAGTTAAATGGAGATCACCTGTGTGCAGTTCAGGTGTTTCAATTGATTGTAATAAAAATACACCTGTATCTGGAAGGTCCAACTACTGCTGAGTCAGTATCCCAGCAAAAACTACACCATGAAGGCAAAAGAACACTCCAAGCAACTCTTCCAAAAGGTTACTGAAAAGCACAAGTCAGGAGATGGGTACAAGGAAATTTCCAAGTCACTGGATACCCTTGGAGTACGGTTAAGTCAATCATCAAGAAATGGAAAGAATATGGCACACACTGTAAATCTGCCTAGAGCAGGCCATCCTCAAAATGAGTGACAGTGCAATAAGTGGACTAGTGAGGGAGGCCACCAAGAGACCTATGACAACTCTGGAGGACTTACAAGCTTCAGTGGCTGAGATGGGAGAGACTGCATATACAACAACTGTTGCCCGGATGCTTCACCAGTCACAGCTTTATGGGGGAAATGGCAAAGAGAAGGCCACTGTTGGGGAAAAAAACTCCTATGAAATCTCAGCTAGAGTTTTCTGGAAGGCAGGTGGGAGACTCTGAGGTCAACTGAAAGAAGGTTCTATGGTCTGATGAAACCATATTTGAGCTTTTGGCTATCAGACTAAATGCTATGTTTGGCATAAACCAAACACTGCACATCATCAAAAACGCATCATTCCTACCATGAAGCATGGTTGTGGCCACATCATGCTGTGGGGATGCTTCACTGCAGCAGGCCCTGAAAGGCTTGTGAGGGTAAAGGGAAAAATGAATACAGCAAAATACACAGGAATGGCTTAAAAATAACAAAGTTAATGCTCTGGAGTGGCCAAGTCAGAGTCTAGACCTCAATCCAACTGAGAATTTGTGGCTGGGTTTTTAAAGGGCTGTTCACTCATGATCCCCATGCAATCTGACAGAGCTTGAGTGGTTTTGTAAAGAAGAATGGGGATAAATTGCAGTGTCCAGATGTGCAAAGCTGATAGAGACCTATCCACACAGACTCAAGGCTGTAATTGCTGCCAAAGGTGTGTCTACTAAATACTGACTTGAAAGGGGTGAGTAATTATGCAATCAATTACTTGGGTTTAAAAAGTGTGATAAATTTAGACCAATTTGCAGAAATTTGCTTTCACTTTGACACAAACAAGTCTTTCTGTTGATCAGTGTCAAAAAAGCCAAGTTAAATCCACTGTGATTCAATGTTGTAAGACAATAAAACATGAAAACTTCCAGAGGTGGGGGTGTTGAATATATTTTATAGTTACTGTATAAAAGCAAGGATGTAATGCTTGAGGCATTACTAGGCATTGGTCAGGCTGCACGGAGTATTGTGAGCAGTTTTGGGCCCCTTATCTGAGAAAGGATGTGCTGCCCTTGGAGAGAATCCAGAGGAAGTTCATAAGAATGATCCTAGGGCTGAAAGGGTTCATACATGAGGAGTATTTGATGCCTCTGAGCATATGCCCACTGGAGTTTAGAAGAGTTTAGTCCACCAGCCCCAGGACAGGCTGCCTTCAACCTTCAGCAGACTCCAGCTCAGACTTGCAGACATTGGGCCTTCAACTTCCTCAACGGACTCTCAGAGATTCACAGACTTAGTCTCTAAATAATAGGTCTTCACCTCTGGACTTCCAATTCAACACATAGGTCTTGATCCTTGGCATTGACCCCAAGGCCCACCATTCATCAAAAATGAGGCCTTGAACTTCAAACTCACTGATAAGACCCGTGACCACTCTGACTAATGGGCCTTGACTTCCGGACTTTGGATGCAACCCTCAGCTATTCAGACATTGAATTTTTTGAGGATGTGACTAAACACATTAATGAAGGTAGAGCAGTAGATGTAGTGTATATGGATTTCAGCAAAGCATTTGATAAGGTACCCCATGTAAGGCTTATTGCAAAAGTAAGGAGGCATGGGATCCATGGGGACATTGCTTTGTGGATCCAGAACTGGCTTGCCCACAGAAAGGAAAGAGTGGTTGTAGACGGGTCATATTCTGCATGGAGGTCGGTGACCAGTGGTGTGCCTCAGGGATCTGTTCTGGGACCCCTGCACTTTGTGATTTTTATAAATGACCTGGATGAAGAATTGGAGGGATGAGTTAGTAAGTTTGCTGATGACACAAAGGTTGGAGGTGTTGTAGGTAGTGTGGAGGGCTGTCAGAGGTTACAGGGGGACATTGACAGGATGCAAAACTGGGCTGAGAAGTGGCAGATGGAGTTCAACCCTGATGAGTGTGAAGTGGTTCATTTTGGTATGTCAAATATGATGGCAGAATATACTATTAATGGTAATACTCTTGGCAGTGTGGAGGATCAGAGGGATCTTGGGGTCCTAGTCCATAGGACACTCAAAGCAGCTGCGCAGGTTGACACTGTGGTTAAGAAGGCATACGGTGTATTGGCCTTCATCAATCATGGAATTGAATTTAGGTGCCGAGAGGTAATGTTGCAGTTATATTGGACCCTGGTCAGACCCCACTTGGAGTACCGTGCTCAGTTCTGGTCGCCTTACTACAGGAATGATGTGAAAGCCATAGAAAGGGTGCAGAGGAGATTTAAAAGGATGTTGCTTGGATTGGAGAGCATGCCTTATGAGAATAGGTTGAGGGAACTTGACCTTTTCTCCTTGGAGCGACGGAGGATGAGAGGTGACCTGATAGAGGTGTACAAGATGAGGGGCATTGATCATGTGGAAAGTCAGAGGCTTTTTCCCAGGGCTGAAATGGTTGCCACAAGAGGATACAGGTTTAAGGTGCTGGGGAGTAGGTACAGAGGAGATGTCAGGGGTAAGTTTTTTACTCAGAGAATGGTGAGTGTGTGGAATGGGCTGCTGGCAACGGTGATGGAGGTGGATACAATATGGTCTTTTAAGAGTCTTTTGGATAGGTATATGGAGCTTAAAAAAATAGAGGGCTACATGTAAGCCTAGTAATTTCTAAGGTAGGGACATGTTTGGCACAACTTTGTGGGCTGAAGGGCCTGTATTGTGCTGTAGGTTTTCTACGTTTCTATGTTTAAGAGATATTTAGCCTCAACATTATACAAAATGATATTAGCTAAATAAAATTATGGAGGGTAAATGCAAGGAGGCTTTTTCCACTGAGGTTGGGTGTGACCACAACCAGAGGTCATGGATTAAGGATGAAAGGTGAGAAGTTTAAGGGGATTATGAGGGGAAACTTCTTCACTCAGAGGGTCGTGAGAGTGTGGAATGAGCTGCCAGCACAAATGGTCCATGAGAGCTCGATTTCAACGTTTAAGAGAAGTTTGGATAGGTCCATAGATGGTAGGGATATGGTAGGCTATGATCCTGGAGCAGGCCATTGGGAGTAGGCAGTTTACGTGGTTTTTGGCATGGACTAGATGGGCTGAAGGGCCTGTTTCTGTGCTGTACTTCTCGATGACTCAACCAACTTCCTGCCTCGCCACCATATCCTTGTAGGTTACAGCTCTTGATATGAGTTTATGACTCAGACATACTTTTTCAGACCCCGCCATCTGTTTGTGGTGGTGGTGGAGGGAAATATCTTTCCCTCAAGCCTTCTCCTACCCTTCTGCTTATTGCCTTAAATTGCTGCCTTCTCGTTATTGGCTTCCTCTAACCTAATACACCAACTTTCCCTGTTCCAAAGGAAACAATCCCAGCCTAGCCATTCTGTCTTCAAAATCAGGCCATACAATTTCCTCTGAACTCTCTCCGGAACTCACATATCCTTCACTGGGTGCAGTGACATTTTCCAAACAGCTCAAAATGAATACTAGCACAGTTGTATAATGAATGTAGTTGCATCATCTAATTCACCTTAACATGAGTTCTCCACGCCACCCCCCAATGGTTTTCAGCTTAGCTCCCATTGATGCTGTTTGAATACCATTCTATTATTTATTTTGACCTTGTTGCTCTTCCCAAATTTCTTTTTTTCTTTTTTTTAAAGTGACATTTTGCTAGTCAAGGTAGCTGAACAGTATTTTTCTCTCTGTTTCTCTCTCTCTGTCTCTCACACATCCTTTCTTCCTGTCCTGTTTCGATCCAGGAAGCAGCCGATGTGAATGAAAGGACGCTGTTCAGAGTAGAAGGCCGATGGCAAGAATCTATAGGTTTGTTTCTGAGAGCACAGCTGCAACAATGATTTGGAGTCTGGAATTAAACCATATTGTTGTGGCAATGGGGGCTGCAAGTGAGGGTGAGGGAGAACGGTCTCCAAAGGCGCCAACAAATTAAGTCTGATGCAAATAAAGGTGAGGTGATGCTTACTCATGATAAAGCTGGAGGCAGATTTCTCCAGGAGGAATAGACAGACTATGTATTAGCTGGTAGGTACAAATCCAGATGTGGCAGAGAGCAAGGGTTAAATTGGGGCAGAAATACACAAAATACTTAAGCAAGAATAACAGATTAGCAAGGAGTCAATCAACTGTATTCCATAATGATGTAGAGGCTATTTGGCCCATTGACTCTATACCAGCTCACAGAGCATTCCCATGCCCCCAACTAATTTTCCTTAATTTATTCAATCCATCATTCCCATAAATCTGCCACCCACCCAGGAGCCATATTTTACAATGAATCCACCAACGTGTTTGTCATTGGATTGTGGGAGGAAGCCCCCACACCCTCTTGGAGAACGTGCAAACTCCACATAGACAGCACCGGGAGTCAGGAACCTGGGGTCACTGAACCTGGTGCTTCAGTGTACCTCCCGAAAGCAGTTCAGTGACACATGGAACTCCGCCTGAAGTTCGGTCACCAGATATAGGGTATAGGAGGCATTGGATTGGGAGCAGTGAGCTACAAGAACAATATCAGAAATGAGAAGGTATCTAAGGACTGGAAGAATTGTAAGAAAATATTGGATAGACTAGGAGCATAGGAGGCTGAGAGGTTACCTTATAGTAGGGGTTTCCAACCTGGGATACATGGACGCATAAGACCATAGGTCATAGGAGCAGAATTAAACCATTCAGCCCATCGAGTCTGCTCCACCATTCTGTCATGGCTGATCCCGGATCCCACTCAACCCCATTACCTGCCTTCTCGCCATATCCTTTGATGCCCTGACCAATCAGGAAACTATCAACCTCCGCTTTAAATATACCCATGGACTTGGCTTCCACTGCAGTCTGTGGCAGAGCATTCCACAGATTCACTACTCTCTGGCTAAACAAATTTCTCCTTGCCTCTGTTCTGAAAAGGATGCCCCTCAATTTTGAGGCTGTGCCCTCTTGTTCTGGATACCCCCACTGCAGGAAACATCCTCTCCACATCACCTCATCTAGTCCTTTCAACATTTGGTAGGTTTCAATGTGATTCCCCACCCTCCTGCATTCTTCTACATTTCAGTGAGTACATGGCATAACAAAGGTGGGAACTCCTGGCTTGTAGAGATTTTTAAAATCACGTGGGGTATAGATAAGATGAATGGCTGCCACTGTTCCCTTTAAGCTGCAGAGGTGCATGGCCATGCAGTAACTGAAATACTCCCATGCACATAGCCTCTTTTGCTGCGTGGCTGGATCTTCCTTTTATATAATGCTAATATAATTTTGAAATCTATGTTAATATAATTGTGAAATGCTCTGTAATAATGTGTTTATGAATATTACCATAACTTTTCTAAATAATAAATGTACCACAACCTTTGAAACAGCTTAGAACTTCAACGTATTTACATAGTTACAACACTCGTACAAATTGTAACAATAAACACAGAATGGAAGTCAGTAGCATATTGTTAATAAACCGTTGGCCTGCTAGATGACAACATCATTCTAAATATTCATAGTATGCATATTACAAAAAAAACATTTAAAATGCCATGCAGTTTTCAGGCCGTGTATATTTGTCCTGCTAGTAGGTTATATGGTCAGCATAACATTGTGGGCCGAAAGGCCTGTAATATGCTGTAAATTTCTATGTTCTATGCTCAGCAATGGTTGGTGCGCACAGCTGTGTAAAACTATAAGAGGGAACATTGATGGCCGCAGTCATTTTCCCAGGGTAGGAGAATCTAAACATGTCGAGCATAGATTTAAATGAGAGGAGGAAGATTTAACAGGAACCTGAGGGGTAACTTGTTCACAAAGGATGATGCGTATATGGAACTAACTGCCAGAGGAAGTGGCAGTGTTGGGTACAAGGCAGGTACGTGGATAGGAAAGTTTTAAAGGGATGTGGGCAAAAAGCATACAAAATGGATTAGCTCAGTTGTGCAAATTTGTCAGCATAAACGAGTCAGACCAAGAGGCCTATTTAGTGCTGTATCACTCTATGATTTTACATGGTCAAGAATGGAACAAAAACAATGAGAGGATGGCATAAGATTGTGAGGTGCTTTGACAGAGTCAACGCAAGGAAAATATTCCCACTTGTGGGAAGAGCCTAACAAGCAGCCATCAATGTAAAATAGCGGGTAACAAATGCAGAGCAGCGGAATGTGTCTCGCCAGAGTGGTGAGAACATGGAGCTCCCTACATGGTCATCTGTAATGGTGACCATAGCTACAAGAATGTGTGAAGAGATTGGGCCTTCTGCAGCGAATGACTCATCTCCTTGCCATGCCGAGGCTGTCATACCATGTAAACAAAATAAATAAACTGCACAACATATGCCAGTGATATAAAAGCTGATTCTAGCTCTCTTGATGAGGGCAAGCTTCAAGTTCTTTGGCATCCACATCACCTCACCTAGTCCATTCCCACTGATGCAGTGCTCAGGAGGGAGCAGCTGCACAGTCTGAGAAGATGTGGCAAGGCCACGTGGATTCTCTTGAACTTCTATAGATACTACAGAAAGTATAATGATGGGTTGCCTGGTACAGTAACTGCTCTGCTCTTGACCAGCTGCAGAATCTGCAGAGAGCAGTAAACACAGGCCCGTCACTTTCTTCGACCCAGTCTATCTTCACGGTGCCTTTCTTCAGAAAGGCCAGTAGTTTTGTCAAGGATGCCTGTGACCCTTTCCTTTTCTCCCTTCTACCTTCTGGGAGAAGATACGGGAGCTTGAAGGCCTGGGCACCCAGACTCAAGAAGAGATTCTTCCCCATTGCTATCAGATTTCTCAACTGGTCACCTCGTTCATGGCCCATTCCTGGTGGCACTGCCACATTCTCTTAATTCCACCTCACTTCCACTATTGTCTCTTTAGAATTTCTTCTTACATGATTTCAGATTGCACTACTATCCTTGAACCATTGTCTGTTGTATTTATTATTACCATGTGTGCATTTGACTCTGTGTGCTTCATGAGAACAGGGTTTCATTGTGCCCTGCTTATAGGATCAAGGGCCAAGGACCAGCTTTATTAGCCATATACATTCACATGTGTTAGGAATTTGCTGTGGTGTGGTGTTCAGGGCATGACATGCAACAAAAACAGAAACATTCAACAATTGTAAAGAATTATATAACATTAATTTCAGATTTCTGAACAGACAATAAACTAACCTCACTATTTTTTTGTAATGATCTATTAAACCAATCGTTTGGAATCAAATTACATTACCTGGTGTCTCAGGGCTGGGTGTGTCTGCACCCGTGTTACTCCTAATGTTCCTTCTCTGCCACCTGTCCCACAGCCCTCCCGTGACACTTCACCGTCACCATTCGCAACATCCCCTGCTCCCGCCAGGTTTACAAACTAACTCTGCACTCACGTTTACAAATACAGTACTGTGCACAAGTCTTAGGCACCCTATAGAGAGAGAGAGAGAGGGATATTTAAGACTTTTACACAGTACTGTGTGTGTGTGTGTGTCTATGTATGTATATATATATATACTTACATTATACTTTATTGTTGCCAAACAATTGATACTAGAATGTACAATCATCACAGTGATATTTGATTCTGTACTTCGCGCTCCCTGGAGTACAAACCAATAGTAAATATTAAAAATTTAAATTATAAATCATAAATAGAAAATAAGAAAAGGGAAAGTAAGGTGGTGCAGAAAAAAAACCGAGAGGCAGGTCCGGATATTTGGAGGGTACGGCCCAGATCCGGGTCAGGATCCGTTCAGCAGTCTCATCACAGTTGGAAAGAAGCTGTTCCCAAATCTGGCCGTACCAGTCTTCAAGCTCCTAAGCCTTCTCTCGGAGGGAAGAGGGACGAAAAGTGTGTTGGCTGGGTGGGTCGTGTATTTGATTATCCTGGCAGCACTGCTCCGACAGTGTGCGGTGTAAAGTGAGTCCAAGGATGGAAGATTGGTTTGTGTGATGTGCTGGGCTGTGTTCACGACCTTCTGCAGCTTCTTCCGGTCTTGGACAGGACAACTTCCATACCAGGTTGTGATGCACCCTAGAAGAATGCTTTCTACGGTGCATCTATAAAAATTAGTGAGGGTTTTAGGGAACAGGCCAAATTTCTTTAGTTTTCTCAGGAAGTAAAGGCGCTGGTGGGCCTTCTTGGCAGTGGACTCTGCTTGGTTGGACCAAGTCAGGTCATTTGTGATATTGACCCTGAGGAACTTAAAGCTTTTGACCTGTTCCACTTGCACACCACTGATGTAAATTGGGTCGTGCGGTCCGCTACTCCTTCTGAAGTCAACAACCAATTCCTTCGTCTTGCTGACGTTGAGGGATAGGTTATTGTCTTCGCACCACGCCACCAGGTTCTTAACTTCCTCTCTGTACTCAATCTCACCATTACCCGAGATATGGCCTACAATTGTTGTGTCATCAGCAAACTTATTATGATTATGAGGACATGCAGTCCTCTTTTATTGTCATTTAGTAATGCATGCATTAAGAAATGATAATGTTTTTCCAGAATGATACCACGGAAACACATGACAAACCGACTTAAAAACTAACAAAAACCACATAATTATAACATATAGTTACAACAGTGCAAAGCAATACCGTCATTTGATAAGAACAGACCATGGCACAGTAAAAATCTCAAAGTCTCTCGAAAGTCCCATCATCTCACACAGACGGTGAACCTCCAGCGCCGCCAACTTACTGATACAGCATCCTGGAAGCATCCGACCACAGTCCGACTCCGAATCCGTCTGGAAACTCCGAGCCTCTGACCAGCTCTCCGACACCGAGCACCATCTCTGCCAAGTGCTTCGACCCCGGCCCCAGCAACAAGCGATAGGCAAAGCCGAGGATTTGGGGCCTTCGTCTCCGGAGATTCTCGATCGCACAGTAGCACCGGCAGCGAAGGAGGCATTTCAGAAGTTACTCCAGGTGTTCCTCCGTGCTTCTCGCGGCTGTCTCCATCAAATCAGGATTGTGCATGGCATCCTAGTTACACATAGGATATTCATTCAGAACGGCCGCACGCGCTGCGTCATGCCGCTATCTTCTCCTCCCTCCTATATATTGAGTTTGATGGAAACTTGGCTACACAATCATGGGTGTACAGTGAGTACAGCAGGGGGCTGAGTACACAGCCTTGTGGGGCACCAGTGCTCAGAGTGATTGTAGAGGAGAGCTTGTCCCCTATTTTTACAGCCTGGGTCCTGTCTGTGAGAAAGCTGAAGATCCAGCTGCAGATCTGAGCACTGAGGCCCTGGTTCCAGAGCCTAGGAATGATGATATTAAAGGCATTCATATTTATTTATTTATTTATTTATTTTATTTTTAGGTTTATAGTTTGTATCATTTTTTATGTATTATACTGTGCTGTCACGACAAAACAAAAAAAATTCCACAACATATGCCAGTGATATTAAACCTGATTCTGATTCTAAATTTGAGTTACATGACAACAAACTAGCCTAATGTAATATGAAAGGCGAAACTGGTAATCTGGCAGTCTGCTTGACTGGTACCCATCAACCTCCTTAAACATTCGTTCCCTCCACCACCATCATAAAATGGCCACAGAGTGTACCATCGATAAAATGCATTCAGGCTACCCTGACAGCACCTCTCAAACCTGTGACCTCTACCGCCAAAGAGAACAAGAGCTGCAGGCTCCAAGGAACACGATCAACTTTGTGACGGCTTTGTGGCAAAGTCTGTGCATGATATGAAGGTGGAGGGGTAGGTAGTGCTGAGGAAGCAATGCGATTGCAGCAGGATTTAGACAAATTGGAAGAATGGGCAAAAAAGTGGCAGATGGAATACAGTGTTGGGAAATGTATGATAATGCATTTTGGTAAAAGGAACAATAGTGCAGACTATTATCTAAATGGGGAGAAGGTTCAAACATCAGAGGTACACAGGGACTTAGGAGTCCTCATGCAAGGCTTCCAGAAGGTTAATTTACAGGTTGAGTCTGTGGTAAAGAAGGCATTTCTTTCAAGGGGAATAGATTATAAAGACAAGCAAATAATGCTGAGCCTTTATAAGACACTCGTCAGGTCGCACTTGGAGTATTGTCAACGGTTTTGGGTCCTATGTCTCAGAAAGGATGTGTTGTCATTGAGGGGAGTCCAGAGGAAGTTCACAAGGCTGATTCTGAGAATGAAAGGGTTAACATATGAGGAGTGTCTGGCAGCTTTGGGCCTGTACTCACTGGAATTTAGAAGAACTCATCGAAACTTATCAAATGTTGAAAGGACTAGACAGGGTGGATGTGGAGAGGATGTTTCCTTTGGTAGGGGTATCTAGAACTAGAGGACACAGCCTCAAAATTGAGGGGCAAACCTTTTAGAACAGAGGTAAGGATTTTTTTTAGCCAGAGAGTAGTAAATCCGTGGAATGCTCTGCCACAGACTGTGGTGGAGGCCAAGTCCGTGCATATACTTAAGGTGGAAGTTGATTGTTTCCTGATCAGTCAGGGCATCAAAGGATATGGTGAGAAGGCGGGTGATGTTTTGGACAAAGACCCTTCCTTCACGAGTCCCTTTGAAAGGTCTCAGCCTGAATTGTCGAGTGTTTATTGCTCTGGATAGATGCTGCCTAACCTGCTGAGTTTTGCAGGCATTTTGTGTGCTTTGCTCTGGATTGCCAACAATTGCAGAATCTGTTGTGTTTTTGTCATCTGATTATAACCATTCTCATTACTAATGCCCTATGAAGAAAGAAATACTCTATCCTGACCCAGTCTGACATACTTTAGCATTCAAGATAGTTATTTGTCAGTATGCTGGTGTAAAGGAGAATGAAATGATTGCTACTCTGGACCTGATGCAGCACAAAAACAGAACAATAAACAGAAAGAACACAATAAATATAACTACATAGATTAGCTTACTGTGCAGTATATACATAGACTGATTGAATGTACACAAAGCAATGCTAGGTACAGGAGTATCTAAATATTGGTAACTCTGACAGGAAATGATAAACTAGAGGTGGTGGGGTGGGTTAATGGGGTGAGGTGTCAATCAGCTTGGTGGAAGTAACTGTTTTTGAGTCTGGATGCTATGTAGTTTCTTCTCTGTACGACAAGCAGTCCACAAACAGAGTGAGTGGAATCCATCATGATGTTGCTGGCCTTTTATCAGCACTTTTCTGTATATATGTCCCTAATGGTGGTGCCTTAGGGATGTGCCGTGGGGTTGAGGAACTTGGAACTAGAAGCTACAGAAAGTGGTAAAATCCCTCAACTCTGTCTTGGGTACTAGACTCCATAGATTCAGAATTGGCTTGCCTGCAGAAGGCGGAGGTTCATGGTGGACGGAATACATTCAGATTGGAGGGTTGTGACTAGTGGTGTCCCACAAGGATCGGTTCTGGGACCTCTACTTTTCGTGATTTTTATTAAAGACCTGGATGTGGGGGTAGAAGGGTGGGTTGGCAAGTTTGCAGACGACACAAAGGTTGGTGGTGTTGTAGGTAGTGTAGAGGATTGTCCAAGATTGCAGAGAGACATTGATAGGATGCAGAAGTGGGCTGAGAAGTGGCAGATGGAGTTCAACCCGGAGAAGTGTGAGGTGGTACACTTTGGAAGGACAAACTCCAAGGCAGAGTACAAAGTAAATGGCAGGATACTTGGTAGTGTGGAGGAGCAGAGGGATCTCGGGGTACATGTCCATAGATCCCTGAAAGTCGCCTCACAGGTGGATAGGGTAGTTAAGAAAGCTTATGGGGTGTTAGCTTTCATAAGTCGAGAGACAGAGTTTAAGAGTTGCGATGTAATGATGCAGCTCTATAAAACTCTGGTTAGGCCACACTTAGATTACTGTGTCCAGTTCTGGTCACCTCACTACAGGAAGGATGTGGAAGCATTGGAAAGGGTACAGAGGAGATTTACCAGGATGCTCCCTGGTTTAGAGAGTATGCATTATGATCAGAGATTAAGGGAGCTAGGGCTTTACTCTTTGGAGAGAAGGAGGATGAGAGGAGACATGATAGAGGTGTACAAGATAGTAAGAAGAATAGATAGAGTGGATAGCCAGCGCCTCTTCCCCAGGGCACCACTGCTCAATACAAGAGGACATAGCTTTAAGGTAAGGGGTAGGAAGTTCAAAGGGGATATTAGAGGAAGGTTTTTTATTCAGAGTGGTTGGTGCGTGGAATGCACTGCCTGAGTCAGTGGTGGAGGCAGATAAAATAGTGAAGTTTAAGAGACTACTAGACAGGTATATGGAGGAATTTAAGATGGGAGATTATATGGGAGGCAGGGTTTGAGGGTCGGCACAACATTGTGGGCCGAAGGGCCTGTAATGTGCTGTACTATTCTATGTTCTAGGAGTGGTGCCTCAGAAAAGTGGCTTCCATCATCAAAGACCCCCACCACCCAGGACATGCCCTCTTCTCATCGTTACCATCTGGTTGGAGGTACAGCAGCCTGAAGGCACACACTCAGAGAATCAGGAACAGCTTCTTCCCCTCTGCCATCCAATTCCTAAATGGACATCGAAACTATGAGCTCTACCTCACTTTTTTATTGTTTCTATTTTTGCACTATTTTAATTCAATTATTTAATGTACATATATTTACTTTTTTTACCTATATTATTATGTATTGCATTGTACTGCTACCGCAAAGCAAACAAATTTTATGACATAGGTTGATAGGTTCTTGATTAGTAGGGGTGTCAATGGTTACAAGGAGAAGACAGGAGACTGGGATTGAGAAGGATAGCAGTCTTGATGGGCAGAATGGCTTAATTCTGCTCCTGTGTTTTATCATTTTAAGGTCCTGTTGTAATTTGGGAGGTGCTGTTGTAGAAACCTTGGCAACACGCTGTATTGCATTTTATAGTTGTTATGCAGTGCAGCTACAATGTGCCAATGTTGGAGGGAGTGAATGTTAAAAATGGTGGGCAGGATGCCAATATAGCAGACTGCTTTGTCTTGGCTGGAGCCGAGCTTCTCAAGTGTTGGTAGACTGCTCTCAGCCATGCAAGTGGTGGAGTATTTTATCACAATCCTACTTTGACTTTTGCAGATGTCGAAAGGTCCATGAGCCAGTCCTCATTAGGGGATCGAAGCCGGAGAGAGTCAGTAAATTTCAATTCCTTGTCGTTATTATAACCTAAGATCTGCCCTGGGACTACTACGTAAGTACCATAACGAAGAAGACCATCCATTCTTCTCTCTGCTACCATCGGGAAGGAGGTACAGGAGCCTTTGGCCCCACACCACCAGGTTTAGGAACAGTTATTACCCTACAACCGTCAGGCTCCTGTCTGAAACCAGCCTGGATAATTTCACTCACCTCAACTCTGAACCGATTCCACAACCTACAGACTCACTTTCAAGGAATCTACAACTCATGTTCTAAGTGTTATTTATTTATCTTTTCTTTTTATTTACATAGTTTGTGATCTTTTGCACATTGTTTGTCAGTCTTTGTTTATGTATAGTTTTCATAAATCCTATTGTATTTCTTTATTTCCTGTAAGTAAATGAATCTCAAAGTAGAATGTTGTGACATGTATGTACTTTGATAATAAATTTACTTCGACTTTGAATTGGCTTTGGGAAAAACAGGAGGTGAGCAACTTGATCCAGGATATCCAGGCTCTGAATCCGATTGTAGTTCCAGTACCTAAATTGTGTACCTGGCCAATGGTGACTCTCTCCAGATGTTGACAGTAGGGGATCTAGCAATGGGAATTCCATTTGATTACCTAGTCAATGGAGGCTCTCTCCAGATGTTGATAGTAGGGGATCTAGCAATGGGAATTCCATTTGATTACCTAGTCAATAGCAGCTCTCTCCAGATGTTGATAGTAGGGGATCTAGCGATGGGAATTCCATTTGAGTACCTGGCCAATAGTGGCCCTCTCCAGATGTTGATGGTAGGGGATCTAACAACGGGAATTTCAATTGCATCTTTCCAGTTCTCATTGGAGGTGGCATTTACTCACTTGTCAACCCAAGTCTACAGAACCATGGTATTTGATTCTTGATCAAAATATAACTTCTGAAATTTCCTTGAGTAGCAACTCATGTCTGAATGTTGTCTGAGCAATAATGGGCACTAATTGCTTTATGATCTGCAGAAGACAGAAATTTCTGGGGAAAAAAATATCAGCAAATCCACCATCATCTGTGGAGAGTGAAACAAAAATATGTCAGAAAATATTTCTTCATTGGAAACCTTTGCATTCCAACCAGCAAGAGCAAGTCTAATTTGTCCTGATGCAGTGTTTTTTTTACCTGAAACCTTTTCTCCCACAGATGTGGCTCAACCAATTGAATTCCTCTGGCAGATTCTTGCTTTAATTTGTATATCTGATAAAGCATCATCTACCTGAAAAGTGTATTCTAATTTACTGAACATTTCCCATTTTTATCTCAGACTTCCAGCAACAGCAGAATTTTATTTTTCTTTCCCTTTCCTCGATCTCTGCGCATGATTCGACTGTGAATTTGTCCACTCTTGATTTACAATTCATTCTCAGATCTCATCTTATTAATTTTATGAACCTCCAGCTTCTTTGAATAAAGTGTTTTCTTTAAGCATTCCAGCCTTAGATCACAATGATCGTCATTGCTGTAGCCATTATCATTATACAGAAATTTTATCAGGTGGAGCAGAAATCTAAATCTAGCAGGAGCCATCAGATTCACTGATCTGATCAAAACTTGCCCCATTGTGTCTTTAGTACAGTCAGTTTACAAAGACTGAGGCAAATTGATTCTTGATCTAAATATAACTTCTAACCTTTACTTGAGCAACAAACAATGGAGGCACCACGGTGGCGTTGTGGTTAGTGTGACATTTTTAAAGCTCAGGGCATTAAAGTTCGGAGTTCAATTCCAGTGCCGCCTGTAAGGAGTTTGTACGTTCTCCCCATGACTGCATGGATTTCCTCCGGGTGCTTGGGTTTTCTCGGTCCAAAGATGTACCAGTTATTAGGTTCATTGGTCATTGTAAATTGTCGTGTGATTAGGCCTGGGTTAAGTAGGTGGGTAGCTGGGCATCGTGGCTCGTTGGGCCGAAAGGACCTGTTTTGTGCTGTATTGCTAAATAAACAAACATGCTGGCGGAACTCTGCAAGTCGAGCAGCTTCTAGGGAGGAGAAAGAAATTGTCAACATCTTGAGTCAAGACCCTGTATCAGGACTGGAGTGGAGAGGCAAGATGGCCACTATGAAGTGGAGAGGGGAAGTGGTGAGACGGCAGTCTGAGGTGATTGGTGGACTAAGGAGGGATGAAAGATGACGGGCAGGTCAAACCAGCTACGGGAGGGGATGGTGTTGGGAGACAGAGGCGGCGTGATAGATGAAGATTGGCAAATGAAGAAAAGTGAGAGGTAGATGGACTGAAGTGGGAAGAGGAGTGAGTGAAAGTTGTAAAAGGTACTTGTCAGCTCTACAGCTTATAAACTTGTATTCTGATCATTTGCATTGGTTATTAGATGGTTTTTAGTTGTTCTACATATTGCCCCAAACTAAATTCATGCAATGGCTTTGAAACCATTTCTTGCCCCTTCTCGTTGGGGTTCGATTCCAGCCACCGTCTGTAAGGAGATAGGACGTCCTCCCTGTGACCACATTGGTCTCCTCCAGTTGCTCCTGCTTCCTCCCACATTCCAAAGACACATGGTCAGAGTTAGGGTTAATGAGTTGTGGGCATGTTATTTGGCACTGGAGGCGTGACAGCACAGTCCATGCTGATCTTAGTTGATGCAAAACCATGCATTTTGTTGTGGGTTTCAAAGTACATGTGACCAATCCAGCTAATCTTCTAAAAGAAATCTCTTTAAACTTCTAATAACCCCGTCCAACCACCAGGAAGTACAGAGGGACAGGATAGTTTATTTTCCCTGGTGGGGAAACCATCCGGTTTCTGTGTGGCAGTTTGTGTGGTCAATGGTCATTTGAGTACCCGGTCAATGGTGGCTCTCTCCAGACGTTGCTGGTGGAGCATCTAGCAATGGTCGAGGTGGCAAATAACTGAAGATGGTGCTTTACATGCATCAAATGTTGTCCTGTTGTTTTAAATAAAAACAAGAAATGCTGGTCAGAGGGTAAGGCTGAAAGTGTAAGCAGAAAAACAGAAACAAGGTTTCAGGTTGAAGGATTTGACAAGAGTTGAGTTTCTTAGGTTTCTAGTGGAATTTTCTTTTGTTGGAAATGGTAGTTGTTCACACTTCTGTTAACCCTGTTGGGGGGGGGGAGAGAGGGAGAGAATGAATAGGAAAGAAAATTGTAGTCACAGTGCCATGAATTTCTGTCTGCTTGATCAAGGACTGCTTTATTATACAAGGAAAATGCTCCTCTTCGTCGTAGGCCAAAACGAAGGCAGTGATGAATCAGCATACAGGAGGGAGATTGGAAATCTGGCTGAGGGGTGCCACAGCAACAACCTCTCACTCAATGTCAGCAAGACCAAGGAGCTGATCAATGACTTCAGGAGGAGGAAATTAGAGGTTCATGAAGCAGTCCTCATGGGGGGGGGGGATCAGTGGTGGAGAGGGTTATCAACTTTAAACTCCTCAGTGTTATAATTTCAGGTCTGTCCTTGGTACAGCACATGTGACATTACGAAGAAAGCAGGGTAGCACCTCTGTGAAGATGTGAAGATTCGGCGTGTCATCTAAAATTCTGACACACTTCTAGAGATGTGTGATGGAGGGAATAGTGAATGGTATACATCACAGTTTGGTATGGAAATACCAATGCTCTTCAACGGAAGAGCCTACAAAAATCAGTGGAGAGAGCCCAGTCCATCACGGGTAAAGCCCTCCCCACTATTAAGCACATCTACATAGAGCTCCATTACAGGAAAGCAGCATCCATCATCAAGGATCCCCACCATCTAGGCCATGCTCTCTTCTCACTGCTGCCATCAGAAAAAAGGTACAGGAGCCTCAGGATTCACATCACCAGGTTTAAGAACAGTTATTACCCCTCAAACATCAAGCTCTTGAACCAGTGGGGATAACTTCACTCACCCCATTACTGAAATGCTCTCACAAACTATGGAGTCACTTTCAAACACTCTTCATCTCATGTTCTCTATACTTATTGCTTACTTATTAATTTTATTATTATTTCTGTTTTCCTTTTTGTATTTACATATTGGTTATTTATCCATCCTGTTGCGGGGGGCAGTCTTCAATTATTCTATTGCGTTTATTGTGTTTGCCCGCAAGAAAATGAACCTCAGGTTGTATATGGTGACAGATATGTGCTTTGATAATAAATTTAATTTGAACTTTAAACTTTGAATTGTGGAGCAGATTCGATGGACCAAACAGATTAATTCTGCTTCTCCGTTTTATGGTCTTGTCTTGGGGAAAACAGAAGATTGTGAAAATACTCAGCAGGACAGTCGGGATCTTCGGAGATCCTGAAGTGATTGATGTATCATCAGAACATTCTGGAACTCAAAATCAACATCCTTATTCCAGATTTGCATCTGCAGTGTTTTCTGTTTTTCAAAGCTGTTCTTTTATATTGGACCTCTAGTACACTGTCTCATGACTCTATCCAACCAACATTCACAATTATAACAACAGATTGCTGGAGGGGAGGATCAAAAGCTAAATTAACCTTCATGCGTTTAGGAAGGCTTGATCATTTTTTTTTGTTGACGATTCCTTAATTGGCTGGTTTCTCTCATGAACATTTGGCCATAAAACCTGGGGATACTGGCAGCACACAGCAGGTGTTCCACCAGCTGTCACGAGAAAGGACAGATTAAGGGCCCTTTGTGGACACTGGAAGATAATAAGCTGACTAATGTAAGTGAATCAAATGAAAAGGGACGGGAAGCAGGAGGAGAGATGGCAATGCCAGTGTTTGCTATTAGGAAGGGAGGATGCACAGTAGCCCAAGCACAGGTAATGAATGAGGCACAGTCAGGATACAGAGGATGTCCCCAATTCTAACGCAGCTAGCTCCAGTGACCATACACCAACCTCACCTCCTTTTGCTTTCTCTGCAGCTGGGATAGACCACATTCAGTCCTGCAACACCCTGATAGAATGCCACTGAACTCAGCAGGACAGGCAGCATCTATGGGTGCGGCCTGGCCTGCTGAGTTCCTCCAGCATCTTGTGTATGTTGCTCAGATTTCCAGCATCGGCAAATTTTCTCTTGTTTGTGATGCGATCTAAGTGACTTTGACCATGAAATGATCATTGGTATCAGGCGGAGTGGTTTGAGTATCTAAGAAACTGATTGTCTCCTTTTAGAGTTTATAGAGAACGGTGCGAGAAACAAAAAGCATCCAGTGAGCGGCAGTTCTGTGGGTGAAAACACCTTGTTAATGAGAGAGGTCAGAGGAGAATGGCCAGACTGGTTCAAGCTGACAGGAAGGTGACAGTAACTCAAATAACCATGCGTTACAACAGAGGTGTGCAGAAGAGCATCTCTGAATGCACAACACGTCAAAACCTGAAGTGGATGGGCTACAGCAGCAGAAGACCACAAAAATACACTCAGTGAGCACTTTATTAGTTTTAGGAGGTATCTAATAAAGTGGCCACTGAATGTATTTGCCATTTCTATACTACCTTGAGGTTCATTTTCTTGCAGGCATTCACAGTAGAACGGAGAAATACAATAGAAATGAAAACTACACACAAGGATTTACGAACAAGCAATATGCCAACAAGACAAACTGCGCAATCGCCTCCCTCCGGGGCTCCTCCCCCTTTCTTCTTTCTTCCATGGCCTTCTGTCTCTTTCACCAATCAACTTCCCAGCTCTTTGCTTCATCCCTCTCACTTCAGATTTCACCTATCACCTTGTGTTTCTCTCTCTCTCCTCTCCCTCACCTTTTAAATCCACTCCTCAGCTTTTTTTTCTCCAGTCCTGCCGAGGGTTTCGGCCCAAAACGTCGACTGTACTCTTTTTCCATAGATGCTGCCTGGCCTGCTGAGTTCCTCCAGCATTTGGTGTGTGTTGCTCTGGATTTCCAGCATCTGCAGACTCTCTGGTTTGTGAATAACTGTCTCTGCAGAATTCACTGGGGGGAGGGGGTAAGTTAACCAACATCTCCCAAGAGGATGTCTTAACGGTCTTAACGGATATCTTCAACATCTTTTTGAGACAGTCCGCTGCCCTCCAGGCTTCAACCAGTCTGCTGGACATCATTCTGGTGCCCAGGTGAGTGACAGTAACTGGCTTAAATGATTGCCACCCAGTGACACTGACTTCAGCAATCATGAAGAGCTTTGAGTGGCTGGTAACAGATTGTATAAAATCCCATCACAAACAAGAGAAAATCTGCAGATGCTGGAAATCCAAGCAACACGCACAAAATGCTGGAGGAACTCAGCAGGCCAGGCAGCATCTATAGAAAAAAGTACAGTCAACGTTTTGGGCTGAGACCAGCAGGACTGGAGAAAAAGGGCTGAGGAGTAGAGTTAAAAGGTGGGAGGGGGGTAGAATCATGAGGTGATAGGTGAAACTGCGAGGGGGGTGAAGTAAAGAGCTGGGAAGTTCATTGGTGAAAGAGATATAGGGCTGGAGAAAAGGGAGTCTGATAGGAGAGGACAAAAGGCCTTGGAAGAAAGAAAAGGGGGGAGATGGACAGGCAAGGAGATAAGGTGAAAGAGGGAAAATGGGATTGGGAATGGTGAAGTGGGGGGGCGGGTGGCCATTACTGGAAGTTTGAGAAATCAATGTTCATGCCATCAGGTTGGGAGACACCCAAAAGGAATACAAGGCGTTCCTCCAATCTGAGTGTGGCCTCATCACAATAGTGGAGGAGGCCATGGATAGACATGTCGGAATGGGAATGAGAAGTGAAATTAAAATGGGTGGCCACTGGGAGATCCCATTTTTTCTGGCAGATGGAGTGTATGTGCTCAACAAAGTGGTCTCCCAATCTATGCTGGGTCTCACCAATTATACAGGAGACCACACCGGGAGCACTGAACACAGCAAATGACCCCTACAGACTCACAGGTGAAGTGTCACCTCACCTGGAAGGACTGTTTGGGGCCCTGAATGGTAGTGAGGGAGGAGGTGTAGGGGCAGGTGTAGCACTTGTTCCGCTTACAAGGATAAGTGCTGGAAGGGAGATTAGTGGGGAGAGACAAATGGACAAGGTGTTGCGTAGAGAGCGATCCCTGCAGAAAGCAGAAAGTTGGGGGGAGGGAAAGATGTGTTTGGTAGTGGGATCCCATTGGAAATGGCAGAAGTTGCAGAGAATTATGTGCTAGACGCGGAGGCTGGTGGGGCGGCAGCTTCACCTACCATCCCACCAGCCTCCACATCTAGCAGCTTTTTCCCATTCCCCCCACCTGTTAACTCTACTCTTTTTTTTTCTCCAGTCCTACTGAAGGGACTCAGCCCGAAACATCCACTGTACTTTTTTCCATTGATGCTGCCTGGCCTGCTGTGTTCCTCCAGCATTTTGTGTGTGTTGCTTGTATAAAATCCAAATTCTCTTTGGACTTCACTTTGGACCCTTTCCAGTCTGACTCCCACTCATACTGGTGCACTGATGATGCCATAGCCTTGGACCTCCACTCCATCCTGTCCCACCTAGAAAGCAATGCCTCATACGCCAGGATATTGTTCACCGACTTCAGCTAGTATTTAACATGATCATCCTTCACAGGCTGGTGAGTAAAGTGTTCTCGTTGGGACTCACCACCCTCTCCGTAACTGGACTTCTTGATGGAGAGACCCCAGTCAGTCCGAGTCGCTGGCAACATCTCAAGCTCCGTCACACTGTGCACCCAGGGTTGTGTGTTTAGTCTGCTGCTGTTCATTGGCCTCATCAGCAACAACGTTGAGTCAGCATACAGAGAGGCCGTTGAGAGGCTTGTGAAATGGCGTGAGAACAAAACCTGAGTGGACAAGACAAAAATGATGACTGTGGACTTCAGGAAGGCACAGGTCAACAACTCTCCATCGCACATCAATGGCTCTGCTGTGGAGAGAGTGAAGAGCACAAAGTTCCTTGGTGTGCACATAACAAACGATCTAACCAGGACTCAGAACATCTCCACATTAGTTAAGAAGGCACAGCAGGTTCTATACCTTCTGAGGAGATTGAGGTGTGCAAGACTCCCTGCCCCCATTCTAACAACCTTCTACAGGGGCACCATCGAGAGTGCCCTGTCTGTTTGCATCATTGTGTAGTACGGAAGTGGAAAGGCAATGGATCGCAAGAGGATCACCAGGAGCTTCCGTCCCCACTATTTGTTACATTTAAGGGGACCACTGCAGACAAAGGGCCTGAAGATTTGTCAAGGATCCCTCCCACCCATCGCACAATCTCTTTGACCCACTACCATCAGGAAGGGGGTACTGAAGCATCAGGACTAGGACTGTCAGACTGGGTAACAGCTTCTTCCCTCGGGCTGTGAGACTGATGAATACCTTTCCACCACTGAGGTGTCGTCACTAGGACAGTGAGTGGTTTCTGTTCACTTTTTACCTCTGCCTTGCATTTTATTAACTGATATGGTAATAGCTTGTTTAACACGCCGAGCATGATGTATGTTTTCTCGATGCACCGCCATCCAGAGGAACATAGTTTTGTTTGGTTGTATGCATTCGAGTCAGATGACAGTAAACTTCAACTTGAACATCCAGGATCTCCTGATGGCCAACCATCTTAATTCCATTTCCCATTCCCACATTGACATGTCTGTCCATAACTCCTCCACTGCCATGACAAAGCCAGACACAGATTGGAGGAGCAATACCTCATATTCCATCTTGGTAGTCTCCAACCCGATGGCATGAATATCAATTTCTCTAACGTCTGGAAACAATTCCCCTGTATCCCCCACCCCATCCACCTCAAATGTTTTCTTTTATCCTTTACTCCTGTTACCCCCTTCTCTGACTTCTCCCTCCTCATAATCTTCCTGCCATCTTCACCTTCCTTCTGGTTGACCACCCACTTCCTTTTATTCCACCTTCTATTGCCGTCTCCCATCAGATTCCTCCTTTTTCAGCCCTTTCCCTTCCCCACCCATCACCTCCCAGCTTTTCACGTCATTCCCATCAACACTTCTCTCCCACCGTCCTGTCTACCCCCTCCCACCGTCCTGCCTACCCCCTCCCACCGTCCTGTCTTCCCTCCTCACCGTCCTGTCTCCCCCCCTCACCGTCCTGTCTTCCCCCTCCCACCGTCCTGTCTTCCCCCCTCACCGTCCTGTCTTCCCCCCTCACCATCCTGTCTTCCCCCTCCCACCGTCCTGTCTACCCCCTCCCACCGTCCTGTCTACCCCCTCCCACCGTCCTGTCTTCCCCCCCTCACCGTCCTGTCTTCCCCTCTCACCATCCTGTCTTCCCCCTCCCACCGTCCTGTCTTCCCCCTCCCACCGTCCTGTCTTCCCCCCCTCACCGCCCTGTCTTCCCCCTCCCACCGCCCTGTCTTCCCCCCCTCACCGTCCTGTCTTCCCCCTCACCGTCCTGTCTACCCCCTCCCACCGTCCTGTCTACCCCCTCCCACCGTCCTGTCTACCCCCTCACCGTCCTGTCTTCCCCCCCTCACCGTCCTGTCTACCCCCCCTCACCGTCCTGTCTACCCCCTCCCACCGTCCTGTCTACCCCCTCACTGTCCTGTCTTCCCCCTCTCACCGTCCTGTCTTCCCCCCCTCACCGTCCTGTCTTCCCCCTCCCACCGTCCTGTCTTCCCCCTCCCACCTGGACCGCTTCCGGAAAGATGGCGGTGCACTCAGTCCTAGAAGCCGCTACTACAGGCCGACCAAAGGTTTTTTTAAATGTATTTATATTGATCACAAAACGCTGCTGGAAATTAAGCAGGTACTGCAGGCCTACCCCATCAGCGAGTTGCTTGTTGGCTGGGAAACTGAAGGAGCTGGACTTGCTGTGGACACCTGCCTGTCTGGGTCAAAGAGACATCAGAGGAGTCCGTGCACGAAGGTGGTGTGCAGTCTTAGTCGCTTTTCTTGTGACCACAAGACCCTGTTGGACACTGTTAATGTGGAATGCTGTAAGTTCAATTCACTGGTTTAATGGTGGATGGGAGGGGTGGACAGTGGGGGAGCTGCATGCCCTCAGTCGTAGCAAGGACTGGGCCTAAAGCCACAGTGTCACCTGACTACAGCCACCCAGGACAGAAGCGTCGAAATCGATGCACTCCACCAGAGGAGCTGTTATCCCTCTCAGCCCCATCTCCATGCCTTCACCCCATAATCTTGGACGCCTTAACTAATCAAGAACCTATCAACCTCTGCTTTAGATATAGCCAATGACTTGGCCTCCACAGTTGTCTGTGGCAATGAATTCTGCAGATTCACCACCCTCTGGCTAAAGAAATTCCTCCACATCTCTGTTCCAAAGGGACTTCCTTGAATTCTGAGGCTGTGCCCTAGACTCTCCCACTATCGGAAACACCTTCTTCATGTCGACTCTATCCAAACCTTTCAATATTCCATAGGTTTCAACGGGATTCCCACCTCACCCTCAATTCTGCTAAACTCCAGCAATCACAGACCCAAGGTCATCAAATGCTCCTCGTACTTTAACCCTTTCATTCCTGGGATCATTTTCATGATCCCTCTCCAATGTCAGCGCGTCATTTCTTAGGTAAGGGCCCAAACCTGCTCACGATACTCCAAGCACAGACTCAGCATAATGGTCATGACCTGCTGTGCTATCTGAGTAAACGTGGAGGCTATCTGAAGGATTTTTGAGGGCTTTGGATTCAGCAAGTAGCCTGTATCAACATGTTGCAGACACAGATGGCTCTGCCCAGGTGCCAGAAACAGCCTATCCTTTTTGGCAGATCCTGTCCGCTTGCTGGGGCAGCTTCCATTACTCTTAACTCTACCTCTGACATTCTGGTTCTTGTACTATTCATACACTGCATAGCCCAGCACATTCATGACCACATTTTTGTCCATCTACACTAAATCCCATTTGACCAGTGCCTTGCCCGGCTACATTTCTGTCTAAATATAGTAAATGTATCTGATTCCTTTTCAGCATGTTTCAGATATCAACCACAAGAGATGTGAGCAAATGTCTTATGTTGAATTCCGCAGATTCACCGCCATCTGGCTAAAAAAAAATTCCACCTCATCTCTGTTCCAAAGGGTCATCCTTGCATTCTGAGGCTGTGCCCCCTGGACCTCGACTCCCTTACTACGAGGAGGTTCCTCTCCACATCCGCTCTATCTGGGCCTTTCAGTATTCAATAGGTTTCGATGAGGTCCCACCTCATTCTTCTAAATCCATTGAATGCAGGTCAAAGACATCAAACACTCTCCATTCGTAAGGATGGAGTCGAGGCTGTGGCCTGAGACTCTTCAGCAGAAGGGGGGCAGACACCAGAACAGAGGGGGGAGGAAAAGGACTACCAGCTGGCAGGTGATGGGTGCTCCCAGGGCAGTACCGAGAGGCAGTTGTGCCGTCAGAGGTGAGGTCTTTTCTGAGATTCTCTGGTCTCTCAGCTGCAGACTATTTATTCCTATTATAAACACAAGAGATTCTGCAGGTGCTGGAAATCCAGAGCAACACACACAAAATGCCGGAGGAACTCAGCAGGTCAGGCAGCGCCTGTGGAGAGGAATAAAAAGTTGACACGTTAGGCTGAGAGCCTTCATCAGCACTGGAAAGGAAGGGGGAAGAAGCCAGAATAAGAAGGTGGGGAAGGGGAAGGAGTACACGCTGGGCGGTATTAGGTGAAACCAGGGAAGCTGGGTGAGTTGGGGAGTGGGGATGAAGTGAGAAGAAGGGAATTGATAGGTAGGAAAGGTAAAGGGCTGGAGAAGAAGGAACCTGATAGGAGAGGAGAGTGGACCATGGGAGAAAGGGAAGGAAAGCCACAGAGGAAGGTCTTATGCAGTTGAGGAGAAGGGAAGGGTAGGATCAGAGCCAAAGAAGATGGGTCTAGTGTGGTAGTGTAGTGGGTGTTGCTTGTGGCTCTCACTTTCAGCTGCCACCGCGGGTTAGCAGTTTTTCGAAAAGGAGAGCTGAATGTGCAAGTCTCTCCCTGCCAGTACACAGCCTCGTGTAGTGCCTCCTCTCTGGCGACACACGGGAACCGAGCTCCTCTCGGAGCGTGGACACACCCCGGTGCTCGTGAACCGGATCCCCAGCCATAGGCAAATAGACCCACTGCCTAGTGGGCAGCCTCGGGAGAGACGAAGGCTACAAGGGTAAACCCAGTCAGAAAATCAGGGTCACTAGACATCCCTCCGGCAGCTCCTGCAGCCAAAGTGGTGCCAAACGTATTGCTTCACTTTCCTTTGGACTACACTGGTGAGGCTGAGGTGGAGGGTCTTGTTGACTGGGCACCCCAGGATCTCCTTGCCTTCCACCCAGGCTTGTGTCCTGGAGGGTCACTCCAGTGCCAAATGACTCCATTTTCCTTCGAGACAGACGGATGCCGTTATCATTATTAGATCGACACTTGAATAGGCAGAGAAGGGAGGGCTATGGTTAATGCGTGGGGAATAGAGATTAATTTAATTAGGAGTCACTAGTTTAGTAACTATACCACAACAAAGTGTCTGCCCTGTGCTGTACTGTTCTGTGTTCTATAAGGTCGCACCTCAGCCTTCTACACTTAAGGGAAAAAGCCCCAGTGTATCCAGTCTCTCCTTATAACTCAGGCCCCTCTGAGTCTTTTCAAAGATTCAAAGTCAATTTGTTACCAAAGTACGTATACTTTGGGGCGGTATGGTCCCTTATAGGCATCCGTTAGTCTCAGGAGACCATGGATTTACGCCTTGGAAGGTTTCCAGGGCGCAGGTCTGGGCGAGGTTGTATGGAAGACCGGCAGTTGCCTATGCTGCAAGTCTCTCCTCTCCATGCCACTGATGTTGTCCAAGGGAAGGGCACTAGGACCCATACAGCTTGACACCAGTGTTGTCGCAGAGCAATGTGTGGTTAAGTGCCTTGCTCAAGGACACAACACGCTGCCTCAGCTGAGGCTCGAACTAGCGACCTTCAGGTCACTAGACCAACAACTTAACCAGTTGGCCACGCACCACGCGCCACACCATAGCAGTTCACATAACATTATTACAGTGCCAGCCAGCCGGGTTCATTCTCCCTGTGACCGTGTGGGTTTCCTCCGAGTGCTCCGGTTTCCTCCCACATTCCAAAGATGTACGGGTCAGTAGGTTAATTGGTCACGTGGGCGGAATTGGGTGGCCCAGGCTCGTTGGGCCGGGAGGGACTGTTACCAGTCTGTATCTCTAAATAAAATAATAAAATAAAAAGTGGCCACTTTATCAGCTACGGGAATATTTTCAATAATGTAGCCGCAGGAGCGGAAACCGGTGAGGTCTTCTGCTGCTGTAGCCCATCCACTTCAAGGTTTGATGGGATGTATGTTCAGACATGCTCTTCTGCACACCACTGTTGTAACGCGTGGTTATTTGAGTTACTGTCGCCTTTCTGTCAGCTTGGACTAGTCTGGCCGTTCTCCTCCGACCTCTCTCATTAACAAAGCATTTTCGCCCACAGAACTGTTGCTCACTGGATGTTTCTTTTTTTGTTTTTTGCACCCTTCTCTGTAAACTCTGGAGACTGTTCTGTGTGAAAATCCCCGGAGATCAGCAGTTTCTGAGGTACTCAAACCACCAACACGGTCAAAGCAACTTCGATCACATTTCCTCCCCGTTCTGATGCTTGGCCTGAATAACACTGAATCGCTTGACCGTGTCTGCATTGGGCTGCTACCACATGATTTGCTGATCAGATATTTGCATTATTGAGCAGGTGTGCAGGTGTACCCAATGAAGAGGCCACGGAGAGTGTGCTCAGTTACCATATATTATGTTGAGGTTCTTTTTTTTTGCAGGAAAAAGAGAAAAATACAATTGCATTTACAAAAAAAAACTATACATAAACAAAGGCTGGCAAACAACCAATGTGCAAAGACAATCTTTGTGAATTGAAAATTTGTAAATTGAGAATATTTTCTCCACCCTCTCCAGCTTGATGACATCCTTTCTATAGCTGGGTGACCAGAACTGCACGCAATACACCATGTTATCTGATCAGCGTCCTGTACAGTTGTAACATGATGTCCCAAATCTTATACTTGGTGTCCTGACTGAAGGCAAGTGTTCCAGCTGTCTTTTTTTCCCCACCCTGTCTATAACACCATCATACCCTCGGTATCAAACAAGATCCAAAACCTGGGTGTCTGCGACAGGATACTTGACTTCCTCATTGAGAAACCACAAAGCAGATCATAAATAACATCTCCTCCCTGCTGACTATTGTCGGCATGCACCTCAACGATGCATGCTTAGCCACTGTTCTGCTCCCTCTACACCGACAACTGTGTGGCTAGGCACAGCTGAAACTCTATCCATAAACGTGCTGATGACACAACTATCGCAGGCTGAATTTCAGGTGGGAATGAGCAGACGTACAGGAGTGAGGTGCATAGGCTGGTTGAGTAGTGTCGCCACAGCAACCTTGCACTCAACATCAGTAAGACTAAGGAATTGGCTATGGACTTCAGGAAGGGGAAGTCGAGGGAACACACACTCGTCCTCATCGAGGGATCAGAAGCGGAAAGGATGAGTGGTTTCAAGTTCCCGGGTATCAATATTTCTGAAGATCTATCCTGCACCCAACATATTGATCCATTTACAAAGAAGGCATGACACTCTGGGTCCTCAAAGTGTGTGCGGAATAGCTGGATGGTGTGTTTACAGACTTTTTTAATCTCTCCCTCTCCCAGTGCATAGTGCCCTCCTGTTTCAAATTGTCCACCATTGTCCTTGTACCTAAGAAAAGCAGGGTAGCATGTCTGAACGATTGGCGCCCTGTCGCACTCACCTCAATCATAAGCAAATGCTTTGAGAGGCTGGCCAAGGACTACATCTGCAGCTTGCTACCATCCACACTGGACCCCCTAAAATTCACCAACTGATGGAACCAATCTACTGATGACACCACAGCCATAGCACTACACACCGTCCTCACTCACCCGGAGAAGAGGGGTGTATACGTTAGAATGCTGTTCCTGGACTACAATTCAGCATTCAACACTATAATTCCCTCCAGACTTGACAGGAAGCTCAGAGACATCAGCCTGCACCCCATCTTGTGCAGCTGGATCCAAGACTTCCTATCGGATCACTGACAGGTGGTAAAAATGGGCTCCCTCACCTCTGCCCCTCTGACCCTCAACACAAGTGCCCCCCAGGGTTGTGTCCTGAGTCCCCTTTTCTACTCCCTTTACACCCACGACCGTGCTGCCACACGCAGCTCCAATCTGCTGATCAATTTCACAGATGACATGACTTTGATCGGCCTTATTTCCAGTGGTGATGAGACAGTCTACAGAGGAGAGGTTGATACCCTGACACAGTGGTGCCAAGATAACAACCTCTCCTGAATGTCTAAAAAACAAAAGACTGATTGTGGATTACAGGAGGAACGGAGACAGGCTTGTTCTGATCAACATCAATGGGACTGCAGATGAGAGGGTGAGCAGTTTCAAGTTCCTTGGTATACACATCACTGAAGATCTCACCCGGACTGTACACACCAGCTTTGTGGTTAAGAAAAAAGCACAACAGTGTCTCTTCCAACTCAGGTGACTGGAGAAGTTCGGCATGAGCCCCCAAATCCTCAAGACCTTCTACAGAGGCACCAGTGAGACCATCCTGACTGGCTGTATCACCACTTGGTACATGATCTGCACCAATCTTGATTGCCAGGCATGGCAGAGAGTGGTATGGACAGCCCAGCATATCTGTGGATGTAAACTTCCCTCCATTGAGGACTTTTACAGCAGCTGGCCCAGAAAGATGCTGAAAGGTCACCCCAACCATAAACATTTTCAGCTGCTTCCATCTGGCAAATGGTATCACAGCATTAAAGCCAAGACCAACAGGCTAGAGGGCAGCTTCTTTCTACAAGCCATTAAACTTATAATTTCACATGTCTGTCCATTGTGACGGGGTAATAATGCAAAAATTTTTACTCCCTCACGTTATGGGATGGATGTAAGATTTAAATAAATTCAAATTCAAATTCAGATACCCTTCATTAAGAGTTTGCATTAAAGGTTTGGGGAGACTTGGTATGTCACCAAAGAGGCTCATAAATTTCTACAGATGTACTGCGGAGAACATTGTAACTTGTGGTATGGAGGGGCCACTGTGCAGGAGTGGAAAAAGCTGCAGAAAGTTGCAAACTCAGCTGGTTCCATCATGGGCACTAGCGTCCCCCAGCTTTGAGGACACCTTCAAAAGGCAATACCACAATGTCACCTCATTGACTCTCCACTCAGGCATCGAGGAGGACACCTTCAAAGGGCAATGCCTCAAAAAGATAGCATCCGTCATTAAGGACCCCCCCCCCCCCATCACCCAGGACATGTCCTCTTCCCATTGCTACCATCAGGGAGGAGGTACAGGAGCTTGAAGACACACACTCAACAATTCAGAAACAGCTTCTTCCCCTCTGCCATCAGATTTCTGAATCGACATTGAACCCATGAACACTATCTCACTGTTTATCTTCTTATTTTTATATATACTTATATACACACATTTCTTATTGTAATTTTCAGCTTTTTTATTATTATCTATTTGAGCATACTGCTGCTGCAAAACAACAAGTTTCATTACACATATCAGTTATATTAAACCTGATTGTGTGATATCACTTTCAGGGAACTTTGCGCTTGTAGCCCTGGGTCTCTGCACGACACCATTCTCCACAGATTGCCCTATACAGTGTCAGTTCCGTCCAGTTTTAACTTCTCAAAATGCAACACTTCACACTGGCCCAAGTTAAATTCCATCTGCCATTCCTTGGCCCACTTTCCCAGTTGATCTAGATCCTGCTGAAATTTTTTGCCAGTATTGTCCATAGCTTGTAAGTGAATGCATAAGAGAACAAAATCACTAACTGCCTTGCTGCCTCAGGCCAAGCCTCTCCAAACTGACAACATATGACAAATCATGGTAAAATGCTCACTCAACTTCCCTGGATTACTGTCAGAGAATTAAAACTAATGGAGCATTGGACAGAAGTCGTCAGGATGTCCAAGCCACCTGAGCTCACATTCTTGTCTATCCTAGAGGATTTGGGTTCACCTTCCAAATACTTCCTCTGCAATATGCCCCTGATGTAAAGAATGGAGAGGTACTGGGACATAATGGCAGAGGATGAAGAACAGATCCTGGGAATGGGTAGCAAGGGGAATAAATGAAAAGAAGGACGGGGTAAAGGTCCAAGAGGGTATCATGACCTTGGACTCTGCAGTTTTACAGTGAGGCTCAGTGGCAGCATCTCATCTACAGTCTGGGCATGTTGCAGTCCTCTGGTCTCAGTATTAAATTCCACCACTTGGTTACTCGATCTGCATCAGTTGGCCATCTGTGATTCTGGTTTATCATGTTTGTTTATTGTTTTCTACTGGGAGTGGAGGACAAGCCCTGCCTGACATGTCCCTCTGCTCTACATTTCACAACTCCCACATCTTTAGCTACATTCTCACTTTCTAGCAGCTCCCATTCATACATTGAAGACATAAGCTTTTGTACAATTTTGGATATGTCTTCAATGTATGAATGAAGACATATGGGCACCTAACAGCGACTCCTTTGCTTGTATCTTCGGAAACAGCTATATTTCTATCTTTGATATCTCTATTTTTCTTTCTCAAGGTTCTTTTGAAGACCCTGACCTGGAGTTATACACTGACTTTGGTTCTTTGCAGAAATGGGACCCGCTGTCGGGACCTCACGACTGGCCATTTTTTCATATGCCAAAGACGCGGCCCAGAAGACTAGTGCGCCTTCAGGGTGCTGGATTTTCATGGCTCTGGAGGCGGGCGGATTCAAGGCTGGTGCCGCTGTTGCCTGATGCATTCTGGGAGACGGAAGATCGAAAGCACCGAGCTAGTTGCTGCCTGTGTGCCCAGGGACCCGAGTTCTTTGGGCACAGAGCTCGGAAGAAGCGACGCAACAGACTTTTAACACCATAAGTCAGCAAGTTGCTTTGTTATGTCTCCCCTCTCACTGAGAAATGGGAACATCGCTTTTTCCCTTACTAGGGGGAGAGAGAGAGAGAGCCTGTGGTATGTCAAATGCCAGGTGAACGAGTAGTCTTTGGAGTACTTCAGGTCTGTGTCTTTATTGATGCTTTGCTACACAATTGAGTGCTCGGTGGGGGGTGCAAATGCTTTTTTTGCTGGTGGGGGGTCGTTGCTTCGCTGCTGCTTATGCATGGGAGGGGGGAGCTGGGGGGGCTTTGGGGTTCTAACATTTAACTGTCATTCATTCTTTGGGGCACTCCTCTGTTTTTGTGGATGTTTGTGAAGGAAAAGAATTTCAGGATGTATATTGTATACATTTCTCTGACATTACGTGTGCCTATTGAAATTGAAACTGATTGAATTTATCTCCATGACCACCCTAGTTTCATCCTAACAGAGACCTCCCACCCTACCCCAAACCTCCTTACAGCTTAACAACCTTCTATTATCTTCTACTCAGTTCTGAGCAAGGGTCTTCCAACTGAAACATTGATACTGCTTCTCTTACCACAGATTCAGCCTGATCTGCTGAGCGTTTCCAGCACTTTCTGTTTTTGCATTTGAGTCAGTGAGTCATAGAGAACTACAACACAGAAACTGGCCCTTCAGTCTATCTAACCTATTTTAAACTATTATTCTGCCCAGACCCATCAATGGGCACCTGAACAATAACCCTTCACAGCCCTCCATCCATGTACTTATGCAAACTTTGGTATACTTCTGTCAAATCTCCCCTCATTCTCCTATACACCAGGAAATAAAGTTCGAACCGATTCAACAATTCCCTATACCTCAAATCCTCAAATCCCGACAACATCCTAGTAGATTTTCCTGTATTCTTTTAATCTTATTGCTACGATTCTTGTAGGCAGGTGACCAGAAATGCACACAATACTTCAAATTAGGCCTCACCAACACATACAACTTCAACATAACATCCCATCTCCTGTACTCAATAATTTACTCAATTATATTTTTATTTGCGATGTACTGCTGCTGCAAAGTAACGAATCCCACTACATATGTCAGTGATGCTGACTCTTCAGTCCTCTACTGTTTATTGCCTTAGTCCCAGTCTGGTTTGTCCTTCCAAAGTGCAACACCTACACTTGCCTGCATTAAATTACTTTTCAGCCCATTTTTCCATCTAGTCCAGATCCCATTGCAACCTTTGAGAGCCTTCCTCACTGTCCACTATGCCTCCAATCTTGGTGTCATCCACGAATTTATCGATCCAGTTTACCACACTATCATCCAAATTGTTGATAAAGATAAACAACAGTAGTGTCCATGCGCCACACCACTAGTCATGGGTGTCCAGTCAGGAAAGCAACCATCTACTACCATGCTTTGGCTTCTCCCACAATGCCAATATTGAATCCAATTTACTACATCATCCTGAATGCCAAGTGACCTGCAGGTTACATCCAATAATCTCCGGTTATGCAACCTTTTCCATGATTACCTGGGAGAACCCATGCTCCAGTTTGCCTGCCCACATTCCCACCACAACTTTGTAAGTGTCCCCAGGAAATAGAGGTACAGAATGATATAGAACACAGATGCAAAGAGGAGTTCAGGGTGAGATCACACACTTTAGACCTGGAATACAGCTGTTTTTTTTTAAAAATTGCTTGTAATTCAATGGGCAAAGTTATTCTGACATCCCATATGGCAGAACACAGACATAAAACATAATCAGACAGAGTAATGGAATGTTTTAAACTAATGATACAGATCTAGAAGATTACAAGGCTAGCAGGAAGGAGCTTAAGAATGAAATTAGGAGAGCCAGAAGGGGCCATGAGAAGGCCTTGTGGACAGGATTAAGGAAAACCCCAAGACATTCTACGAGAATGTAAAGAGCAAAAGGATAAGACGTGAGAGAATAGGACCAATCAAGTGTGACAGTGGAAGAGTGTTTATGGAACTAAGGAGATAGCAGAGGTACTTAATGAGTACTTTGCATCAGTATTCACTACGGAAAAGGATCTTGGCAATTGTAGGGATGACTTGCAGTGGAATGAAAAGCTTGAGCATGTAGATATTAAGGAAGAAGATGTGCCAGAGTTTTTGGAAAGCATCAAGTTGGATAAATCACCGTGACCAGACGGGATGTACCCCAGGCTACTTTGGGAAGCAAGGGAGGAGATTGCTAAGCCTCTGGCGATGACCTTTGCATCATCAGTGAGGACGGAAGAGGTTCCGGAAGATTGGAGGGTTGTGGATGTTGTTCCCTTATTCAAGAAAGTGAGTAGGGATAGCCCAGGAAATTATAGGCCAGTGAGTCTTACTTCAGTGGTTGGTAAGTTGATGGAGAAGATCCTGAGAGGCAGGATTTATGAACATTTGGAGAGGCATAATATGATTAGGAATAGTCAGTATGGCTTTGTCAAAGGCAGGTTGTGCCTTACGAGCCTGATTGAATTTTTTGAGGATGTGACTAAACACATTGATGAAGGAAGAGCTGTAGATGTAGTGTATATGGATTTCAGCAAGGCATTTGATAGGGTACCCCATGCAAGGTTTATCGAGAAAGTAAGGAGGCATGGGATCCAAGAGGACACCACCTTGTGGATCCAAAATTGGCTTGCTCACAGAAGGCAAAGAGTGGTTGTAGACAGGTCATATTCTGCATGGAGGCCGGTGACCAGTGGTGTGCCTCAGGGATCTGATCTGGGACCCGTACTCTTCGTGATTTTTATAAATGACCTGGATGAGGAAATGGAGGGATGGGTTAGTAAATTTGCTGATGACACAAAGGTTGGGGGTGTTGTGGATAGTATGGAGGGCTGTCAGAGGTTACAGTGGGACGTTGATAGGATGCAAAACTGGGCTGAGAAGTGGCAGATGGAATTCAACCCAGATAAGTGTGAGGTAGTTCATTTTGGTAGGTCAAATATGATGGCAGATTATAGCATTAATGGCAAGACTCTTGGCAGTGTGGAGGATCAGAGGGATCTTAGGGTCCGAGTCCATAGGACACTCAAAGCTGCTATGTATGTTGACTCTGATTAAGAAGGCATACAGTGCATTGTCATGGTCTGGGCCGTGAAGTCCGCATTCCGGTTCACAGTCCTGTCCGTCAATTCCTTATTCTACGTTTTCCTGTTTTCCCTTGTTCCATTGGGTGTCTTAATTGTGGCACCTGATTCTCATTTTGGGCTGGCACATAAATACCTCTCAAACCAAGGATTCCCCTCCTCTTCTGAATCCCTGACAGTTTCCTCGGCAGTCACCTTGGCAGTCACCTCGGCAAATATCCTCGTCAGTCATCCTGGCCCCGTGTCCTAGAAAGCATCCCGGCCCTGCGTCCAAGACAGGGTCCCAGCAGCTCTGAGCCCAAGAAGGAGTCCCGACTCTGTACTCAAGAGCCTAACCAAGCCAAGTCCAAGAGCTGAGTCAACCTAGTCCAAGGGCCATGTCCTGTGCTGGAGTCTCTCGTCCAGTCCAAGCCACGTCCAAGAACCTCATCCAGTCCAGTCCACGTCCAAGGCTCTGAATGTCCAGTCCACATCCAAGGCTCTGTGTTCCTGTGTTCCAAGACCAAGTACGGGCGCCATGTTCCAGCCCTGTCCAAATCTGAGCTTCATGTCCTCATCTAGTTCTGGTACCTCGCCCAGCCCAGGAGTTCCTCACCCAGCCCAGTGCTGGAGATTCCTCGTCCTGTGCTGGGGTACCTCGTCCTGTCCTGTAGCCACATCCTGTCCTTGCCAAGATCCTAGCCTAGATCCGGGTTCCGGTTACGAGTCAAGACCCAGGTTCCAAGTCCCAACCAAGACCCAGGTTCCCGAGTTCCGTGTTCCTAGTCCAGGCTCCTCGTTCCAAGTTCCCCATCCAGGTCCCGTGTCTCTAGTCCAAGTCCTAGCCCAGGCCCTGAATCCTAGACTCGTCCAAGGTCTGTGTCAATGTCCAGCATCGTTTCTTCCTTACTCACTTTGCTATCTCGATAACCCTAGTTCCTAGTACATCAGTGTCCATGTCTTGCATTTGGGTCCGCCACCAACGCCCACCTTGTAACATGCATTTGCCTTCATCAATCGTAGGATTGAGTTTAAGAGCCAAGAGGTAATGTTGCAGCTACATAGGACCCTGGTCAGACCCCACTTGGAGTACTGTGCTCAGTTCTGGTCGCCTCACTACAGGAAGGACGTGGAAACTATAGAAAGGGTGCAGAGGAGATTTACAAGGATGTTGCCCGGATTGAGAAGCATGCCTAATGAAAATAGGTTGAGTGAACTCGGCCTTTTCTCCTTGGAGTGACGGATGATGAGAGGTGACCTGATAGATGTGTACAAGATAATGAGAGGCATTGATCGTGTGGATAGTCAGAGGCCTTTTCCCAGGGCTGAAGTGGCTAGCATGAGAGGGCATACAAGGGGTTATTGATAAGCTTGTGGCCTAAGGTAGAAGGAGTCAATTTTAGAAAACCTAGCACACTTATTTTTCAACATAGTCCCCACCTGCATTTACAGACCTACTCCAGCGGTCGTGGAGCATACAGATCTTGGACCTCCAGAAAGTATCTGCAGCAGAGGTGATTGATAAGTTTGTGGCCTAGGGTAGAAGGAGGTGAGTTATACAGCTCTCGTTACATGCACATGCAGGTTAACTCTTTGAGTGATTATGCAGAAAGTTTGCAGTTAATAACTCATCTCCTTCTACCTTAGGCCAAGAACTTGTCAATCACCCCTGATGAGTTATTAACTTCAAACTTTCTGCATAATCGCTCAAAGAGCTGAACTGCACGTGCATGTAATGAGAGCTGTATAACTCATCTCCTTCTATCTTAGGCCACAAGTTTATCAATCGCCCTTGCTGTGGACACTTTCTGGAGGTCCAAGATCCGTATGCCCCATGACCACTGGACTAAGTGTGTAAACTATGTTGAAAAATAAATGTGCTAGGTTTTCTAAAATTGACTCCACCTACTTTAGACCATGAACTTATCGATCACCACTCGTAGTTTTAAGGTGCTTGGAAGTAGATACAGAGGAGACATCAGGGGTAAGTTTTTTACACAGAGAGTGGTGAGTGCGTGGAATGGGCTGCTGGCGACGGTGGTGGAAATGATAGGGCCTCCTGGATAGGTACATGGAGCTTAGAAAAATAGAAGCTATGGGTAAGCCTAGGCAGTTCTAAGGTGGGGACATGTTCGGCACAGCTTTGTGGGCTGAAGGGCCTGTATTGTGCTGTTGGTTTTCTATGTTTCTATGTTTGCAGTAAGTGTGGTGTGGAGAGGAGTGGGGTTCTCCTTCATTTTTAATAGGGGCATGATCAGGTCCAACACTGAGTACTCACAAATACAGGTTTAATACTGCAAGAGCATTTTTTACTTTGGTGGGATAACAGCACTGGTGCATTAAATTAATACTAGCAGTTAAGGGGTGAAATTATGAGAACATTGTATAACTTGCCCTGCTTGTTTTCAGTTCATTAAATTATCGAGTCGTGGTCTTATTGAGGTGTTTAAAATTTTAAATAAGTGTTATCACAGAGAAATTGTTTCTGCTGCTGAAGAGGAATAAGGGCAACATTTTAAAATTAGAGGTATGCCATTCAGGATTGAAAGCAAATAGCCTGTTTTCTTGGTGCAAGAGTCTGGAACTCTCCCTGAGAAAAGATTGTAGAAGCTAGGACGATATAAGGTTGCAAAACTGAAATTGGCAGATTTTTATTACCAAAGGATTTCAAGGGATATGGATCAGGGCAGACAGAAAGAGTTGAGATATAGATCAGCCATGCTCTAATAGTGCAGCCCCAAGGGACTGAATGGCCTACTTCTTTAGCTCCTATATTTCTAGTACACAGGCCATATGTTCTCAGATCCCTCACTCATTGTTCCATCTTCTCAAACATACATTGTCATGTGATGGGATGTACTGTAGATGACAGCCCTTCAACAATGACATTGGGCGGAACTCTGGACAGATGCTTCAGCTCTGCTGACTGCCTCAGTGCATCTGAATGACAACAATGCTGAGAGCAGGCAATCTGAAAAAAAGCCACAATCCCGTTCCCAACAGATAATGGATTGCACAAAAGTAGCAGAACAAAAAGTTGCAGAGTTGTTTTTTTTAAAGTGAATAGAACTAATGGAGTGGGAATCCTTTCTTAGCAGGGATCTAAGGATTCAGTGTTACAACAAGACCAAAGGCGTACTGTACTTTCACCCGGCGATAATCAGACCTTTGACCAACCCCGCCCCCACCACCATTTCTTTCCACACCCTGGAGAGGGGCCTCACCACGTAACTTCCTTCTCTAATAAAATATAGTTAAACTTTAGATTTTGATGTGACGATCTTAACTTGTCCTAGCTTTTGAAGACAGGCACAGTTAACGGAGGACAATGGTACTCCTTCCCTCAGATCTAATCAGCAAGCTCCAATGAACACTAGACACATAGAAAACCTACAGCACCATACAGGCCCTTTGGCCCACAATGCTGTGTCGAATATGTCCTTACCTTAGAAGTTACCTAGGGTTACCCATAACCCTCTATTTTTCTGAGCTCCATGTACCTGTCCAGGAGTCTCTTAAAAGACTACTTCAGTGTCTTTCCTCTCATTTTGAACTACTTATTTAATTTAATTTTCTTTTTTTTATATACGTTTACTTATTGGAATTTAGTTCTTTTTATTATTATGTATTGCAATGCACTGCTGCTGCAAAACAAGAAATGTGATGACAAATTTCACAAGCTAAGACCAGAGGACACAGGCTCAGAATAGGGGGGCGTCCTTTTAGAATGGCGATGAGGAGGAATTTCTTCAGCCGGAGAGTGGTGAATCTGTGGAATTCTTTGCCACGGGCAGCTGTGGAGGCCAAGTCTTTGTGTATATTTAAGGCAGAGAGTGATGGATCCTCACTGGTCATGGCATAAAGGGATACGGGGAGAAGGCAGGAGACTGGGGCTGAGAGGAAAATTGGATCAGCCATGATGAAATGGTGGATCTGACTCAATGGCCCAAATGACCTAATTCTGCTCCTAAATCTTGTGGTCTTATAGACCTATCATCTTATTTATTATCCCACTCAACCCTATTCTCCTGCCTTCTCCCTCTCACCAGGACATCTTTTCTAATCAAGAATGTATCAACTTGCAAATTACAGTGCCTATGAAAAGTATTCACCTCCCTTGAAAGTTTTCATGTTTTATTGTTTTACAACATTGAATCACAGTGGATTTAATTTGGCATTTTTTTACACTGATCAACAGAAAGACTTTTTCGTGTCAAAGTGAAAATAGATCTCCACAACGTGATCCAAATTAATTACAAATATTTAACAGTAATTGATTGCATAAATATTCACTCCATTCAAGTCAGTATTTAGTAGATGCCACTTTGGCAGCAATTACAACCTTGAGTCTGTGTGGATAGGTCTCTATCAGCTTTGCACATCTGGACACTGCAATTTTTCCCCGTTCTTCTTTACAAAACTGCTCAAGCTCTGTCTGATTGCATGGGGATTGTGAGTGAACAATGCTTTTCAAACCTCACTTGGATTGAGGTCTGAGCTCTGACTTTGCCACTCTGAGACCTTATCTTTGTTGTTTATAAGCCATTCCTGTGTAACTTTGGCTTTATGCTTGGGCTCATTGTCTTGCTCGAAAATGTATCTTCTCCCAAGTCTCAGCTCTCTTGCAGACTGCATCAGGCTTTCCTCCAGGATTTCACTGTATTTTGCTGCATTCATTTTTCCCTCTACCTTCACAAGCCTTCCAGGGCCTGCTGGAGGGAAGCATCACCACCATGCTTCACAGTAGGGATGGTGTGTTTTTGATGATGTGTGTAGTTTGGCTTATGCCAAACATCGCATTTGTCTGATAACCAAAACACTCAATTTTTGGCTTCATCAAACCATAGAACCTTCTTCCAGCTGACTTCGGAGTGTGATAACATCTAGCTGATATTTCTAGCTGAGGGAGAAGCATTATCACAATGGAATAAAGGGAATTACAGAGGCATGAGAGAGGAGCTTGCCCAGATGGATTAGCGGAGGATACTAATAGGGATGACAGCAGAGCGGAGATAGCCGAAGTTTCTGGGAATAGTTCACAAGGCGCAAGATAGATATGTCCCACGGAAGAAGTTGTTCTCAAATGGCAGGGGTGGGCAACCATGGCTAATAAGGGAAGACAGATTAGGAGAATGGCCAAGAAAGTGGCAAATGAAATACAATGTTGGAAAATGCATGGTCATGCACTTTGGTAGTAGAAATAAATGTGCAGGCTATTTTCTAAATGGGGAGAAAGCCCAAAAATTTGAGATGCAAAGGGACTTGGGAGTCCTTGTCAGAACATCCGAAAGGTTAACTTGCAGGTTGAGTCAATGATGAGGAAGGCAAATGTAATGTTAGCATTCATTTCAAGAGGTCTTCAATACAAGAGCAGGGACGTGATGCTGAGGCTTTATAAGACATCGGTAAGGTCTCACCTTGAGTATTGTGAACAGTTTTAGGCTCCTCATCTAAGAAAAGATGAGCTGGCATTGGAGAGGGTCCAGAGAAGGTTCACCAGGATGATTCTGGGAATGAAAGGGTTATCATACAAAGAACATTTGATAGCTCTGGGTCTGTACTCACTGGAATTTAGAAGGATGGGCGGGGGGTGGGGTGGATCCCATTGAAATCTTTGGGATGTTGAAAGGCCTAAACAGAGTAGAGGTGGAAAAGATGTTTCCCCTGGTAGAGGAGTCTAGCACAAGAGGGCACAGCCTCAGGATAGAGGAGTGTCCATTTGAAACAGAGATGCGGAGAAATTTCTTCAGCCAGATGGTGGTGAATTTGTGGAATTTGTTACTACAAGCAGCTGTGGAGGCCGGGTCATTGGGTGTATTTAAAGCAGAGATTGATAGGTTCTTGATTGGCCACGGCGTCAAAAGTTACAGGGAGAAGCCTAAGGAATGCGGTTGAGGAAGGAGAAAAAAGGATCAGCCATGATTGAATGGCAAAGCAGACTCGATTAGCCAAATGGCCTAATTCTGCTCCTGTGTCTCATCGTCTTATGGACTGCATGAAAGCCAAGGAAAGGACATATAAGGCAGCAAAAGTGAGTGGGGAGTTGGATGATTGGAAAGCTTTTAAAACCCAACAAATGACAACAAAAAAATCTATGAGAAGGGAAACGATAAAATATGAGGGCAAACTAGCCAATAGTATAAAGCAGGATACTAAAAGTTTTTTCAGTTATATGAAGAGTAAAAAGGGGGTGAGAGTTGATATTGGACCTCTGGAAAATGATGCTGGTGAGGCACTAATGGGGGACAAAGAATTGACTGATGAACTTAATAGCTACTTGGCATCTGTCTTCACTGTGGAAGACACTAGCAGTGTGCCAGAGGTCGGGGAACAGGCGTGAGTGCCATGGTTATTACAAAGGACAAAGTGTTAGGCAAACTCAAAGGTCTTAAGAAGGATAAGTCACCTGGACCAGATGGACTACATCGCAGAGTCCTGAGAGAGGTTGCTGAAGAGATAGCGGATGCATTGGTCATGATCCTTGAAGATTCACTCGATTCTGGCATGGTCCCGGAGAACTGGAAGATTTCAAATGTCACTCCTCTCTTTAAGAAGGGAGGAACGCAAAAGAAATTATAGGCCAGTTAGTCTAACCTCAGTGATTGGGAAAGTGTTGGAGTCTATTATTAAGGATGAGATTTCAAGGTACTTGGAGTCTAATGATAAAATGAGTCAACCCCAGTATGATTTCTGTAAAGAGTTCTTTGAGGAAGTAATGAGCAGGGTGGACAAAGGAGAGGCAGTGGATGTCATTTACTTGGATTTTCAGAAGGCGTTTGATCAGGTGCCACACGAGGCTGCTTAACAAGATAAAATATTATGGTGTTACAGGAAAGATACTGGCATTAATAGAGGAATGACTGACAGGCAGGAGGCAGCGAGTGGGAAGGTGACCATCAGTGACTAATGGGATTCCTCAGGGGTCAGTATTGGGACCACTACTTTTCACATTGTTTGTCAGTCATTTGAATAATGGAATTGATGGCATTGTGGCAAAGGTTGCGGATTATGTGAAGATAAGTGGAGGGGTAGGTAGTGCTGAGGAAGCAATGCAATTGCAGCAGGATATAGACAAATTGGAAGAATGGGCAAAAAAGTGGCAGATGGAATACAGTGTTGGAAAATGCATTTTGGTAAAAAGAACAATAGAGTGGACTATTATCTAAATGGGAGAAGATTCAAACATCAGAGGTGCAAAGGGATTGGGACTCCTCGTGCAAGACTCCCAGAACGATAATTTACAGGTTGACTCTGTGGTAGAGAAGGCAAATGCAATGTTGGCATTTATTTCAAGGGGAATAGAATATAAAAGCAAGGAGATAATACTGAACCTGTTAGTCACTAGACAGGCTGCTCTTGGAGATCCATATCCCAGAAAGGATGTGCTGTCGTTGGAGAGAGTCCAGAGGAGGTTCATGAGAATAATTCTGGGAATGAAGGGGTTAACATATGAGGAGCGTTTGGCAGCTTCGGGCCTGTACTCACTGGAATTTAGATGAATGCGGGGGATCTCACTGAAACCTACCGAATGTCGAAAGGACTAGAAAGGTGGATGTGGAGAGGATGTTTCCTGTGGTGAGGTAATCTAGAACTAGAGGGTACAGCCTCAAAATGGACGGGCGACCTTTTAGGAAAGAGGTAAGGAGGAATTTTTTTCGCCAGAGAGTAATGAATCTGTGGAATGCTATGCCACAGACTGCAGTGCAGGCCAGGTCCATGTGTATATTAAGAGGGAAGTTGATCATTTCCTGATCGGTCAGGGCATCAAACGATATGGCAAGAAGACAGGTGTGTGGGGTGGAGTGGGATCTGAGATCAGCCATGATGGAATGGCGGAGCAGACTCGGTGGGCTGAATGGCCTAATTCTGCTCCTATGTCTTATGGTCTTATTTCTTGTGAGTTTTTTTCAACAGTGGCTTTCTCTTTGCCACTCTCCCATAAAGCTGTGACTGGTGAAGCATCCGGGCAACAGTTATTGTATGTACTGTCTCTCCCATCTCAGCCACTGAAGCTTGTAAGTACTCCAGAGTTGCCACAGGTCTCTTGGTGGTCTCCCTCACTGGTCCCCTTCTTGCACGGTCACTCAGTTTTTGAGGATGGCCTGCTCTGGGCAGATTTACAGCTGTGCCATATTCTTTCCATTTCTTGATGATTGACTTAACTGTACTCAAAGGGATATTCAGTGGCTTGGAAATTTTCTGGTACCCATCTCCTGACATGCTTTTCAGTAACCTTTTTGTGGAGTTGCTTGGAATGTTCTTTTGTCTTCATGGTGTAATTTTAGCCAGGATACTGACTCACCAGCAGCTGGCCCTTCCAGATACAGGTGTATTGTTACTACAATCAGTTGAAACACCTTGACTGCACATGGTGATCTCCATTTAACTAATTATGTGACTTCGCTGCACCAGTGATGATTTGGTGTGTTATATTAAAAGGGTGTGAATACTTATGCAATCAATTATTTTGTGTTTCATATTTGTAATTAATTTAATCACCTTGTAGAGATCATAAACACAAAATAATCTGCAAATGCTGGGGTCAAAGCAACACTCACAACACGCTGGAGGAACTCAGCAGGTCGGGCAGCATCAGTGGAAAAAATTGGTCGACGTTTCCACGGATGCTGCCTGACCTGCTGAGTTCCTCCAGTGTGTTGTGTTACCTTGTAGAGATCTGTTTTCACTCTGACATGAAAGTCTCTTTCTGTCGATCAGTGTCAAATAAGCCAAATTAAATCCACTGTAATTCAATGTTACACTTCGCGTACACTTTCCCTGGGTGAGCGGGATGTCAGGCCCAGACCTCACCCGCGCCCCCCCCCACCCCCAGGGAAAGTGTACGCACAATATATCACCTCTCCTTTCCCAGTGTAGTGATCGCTGTGTGGTCACTGTCTGGCCTGCTAGGCAGGAGGCCACTGCAAATGGCCTCCCCTACATTACTGCGTCCGTAGCAACACCTTCTCGCCGGTGCTCCCCGTTTCCACCGAGCTTGCTACGTCATGGTGCGACCGAGTGTCCGGCGGTATAACTGGATGGGTAGGCTTGGTTGGCAGCCGGCCTAAGAGAAGGACAACTCTGACTCCAAACCCGGGCAGGTGAGGCTTGTTAGCCTTGTCAGGCCATCCACCTCGGAGAAGGACACTCCGACGTAAATCCTACAACCCGAGGACCTCGCTATCACCGGCCCAGCTTGCTAGGCTATGGCAGATGAACCCCAGGTGTAAAGGGAGGGGCCAGTTCCGCGCACACTGCACTCCACCTAAAATACCATTGCGCAGGCCGAAGGACACGCCCACATCTACGACCATCCTCCCCGACCATTCACCAAGCCCTGCAGCGATGGGAAAAGGGCGAAAACGGCAGGTGGAAGATGACACTGGAAGCCGCAGTTCCGATCCCGCGTGCAGGCGGTTCGGGTGTATGGGTCGTCTGATGTTGACCCCGGAGACGACAGTATCACTCGGCAGCACCTTGAACGACCAAGCAGCCTTCTCTCGGGACAGCACTGCTTGCTCCACATGGAGAGGGGCTAGAAAAGGTGGCCTAACCAAAGCTCGTTTCCATCGCCCAGTTGGCTAGCCGCAGTCAACGGGCATCCTCAAATGCGGTCGAACAACAACAAAAAAGAAAAGGTACACACCTGCCTCACAAGGAGTGCCAGGACTAAAGCTCCATGCTGGAACATCAGAACCATGCTCGATACAGCAGATAGTGGTCGCCCAGAACGATGATCCGCTCTAGTTGCGCATGAATTTTCAAGACTGAATGTCGACATCGCTGCTCTCAGTGAAGTCCGCTTCCCAGAGGACGGCAACCTTCAAGCACATGGCGCCGGCTACACCCTCTACTGGTCAGGCAACTCAGAGACTGAGAGACGCCTTTCTAGCGTTGATTTATGGTCAGGAACTCCATTGCCTTGAAAAATTGCCAACGGGTCACTCTGACCGCATCATCTCCATGCGCCTCCCACTTCGAACCAAGCAGCATGCCACACTCTTCAGCGTGTACGCCCCCACTCTTCAAGCGGATCCTGTAGAAAAGGACAAGTTTTACACTGATCTGCGCAACCTCGTACTGAACGCCCCTGCAAACGACAAGGTCTTCATCCTTGGCGACTTCAATGCCAGAGTAGGCCAAGATTCAGAAGCCTGGAAAGGAGTACTTGGCAAACATGGTGTTGGAAACTGCAACGATAATGGGTGCCTTCTGCTAGAGTTTTGCGCGGAGCAGCAACTCACCATCACTAACACCATTTTCCAGCAGAAAGACAGTCTGAAGACAACCTGGATGCATCCTCGGTCCAAGCATTGGCACCTCATAGACTACATCTTGGTGCGCCAGAGAGACCTTCGGGACATCTCACTCACCCAAGTGATGCCCAGTGCAGAGTGTCATACGGACCATCATCTTGTCCGCTGCAAACTCAGTCTCCATTTCAAACCCAAGCCAAAGGGAGGAGGCACTCCAAGGAAGAAGCTTCAGGTTGGCAGCCTCCAGTCAGCTTAAGTGAAAGCTGACTTTCAGATGAATCTTCAGTCGAGACTTCAGGATCTCAGTTTCCCCACAGAATCCTCTCCAGAAGTGCTTTGGGAACACCTAAAAACCACCATCCTGCAAACCTCTGAAGAAGTCCTAGGGTTCTCCACAAAGAAGAACAAAGACTGGATTGATGAAAATAACCAGGAGATCCAAGAATTGCAGACAAAGAAGAGATCCGCCCACCAGGCGCACCTTGCTCAGCTGTCTTGCCCTGATAAAAAAGCAGCCTTCCGCCTTGTGTGCAGCAACCTCCAGCACAAGTTTCAAGAGATTTTGAACGTGTGATGGACCAACCTCGCAAACAGAACTCAGCTTTGCGCAGACACCGGTGACTACAGAGGGTTTTATGAAGCCCTGAGAGCGGTGTACGGCCCTTCACACCAGGTCCAGAGCCCCTTGCGCAGTGCAGACGGTCAGGCGCTCTTCACAGACAAGGCGTCCATCCTGAACCGGTGGTCGGAACGCTTCCAGACTCTCTTCAGTGCCAACCGCATGGTCCAAGAGTCAGCAATTCATTGCATCCCACAACAGCCAGAGAAAACAGAACTAGACAAGATTCCAACCCTAGAAGAGACAGTCAAGGCCATAGAGCAGCTGAGAAGTGGCAAGGCAGCAGGAGTTGATGGAATCCCACCTGAGATTTGGAAGCATGGGGGCCCAGCGTTACACACCAAACTCCATGAGTTCTTTGTCTGATGCTGGGAACAAGGTAAACTACCACAGGACCTCCGTGATGCAGTCATCATCGCCCTGTATAAGAACAATGGGGAAAAGTCCGACTTCTCCAACTACTGGGGGATAACTGTGCTCCCTTTCGCAGGAAAAATCCTCGCAAGAGTACTCCTGAACAGATTGGTGCCCATCATTGCAGAAGAACACCTCTCAGAGAGCCAGTGTGGCTTCAGAGTCAACAGGAGCATAACCGACATGGTATTTGTTCTCAGGCATCTCCAAGAGAAACGTAGGGAACAGAACAAGGGATTGTACGTGACGCTTGTTGACCTTACCAAAGTGTTCGACACCGTGAGCAGGGAAGGTCTTTGGCAAATCATGGAACGGCTGGGATGCCCCCCAAAGTTCCTCAGCATGGTCATCCAGCTACATGAAGATCAGAGTGGCCAGTCAGACACAACGACCTCTCAGAACCCTTCCCAATAGGCAACAGAGTAAAGCAAGGCTGTGTCCTCGCACCAATTCTCTTCACCATCTTCTTCAGCATGGTGCTCCAAAGGGCCACAGAAGATCTTGATGACAAGGACGGTGTCTACATCCAATACCGCACTGATGGCAGCCTGTTCAACCTGAGCGACTACAGTCCCACACCAAGACATTGGGGCAACTCATCCGAGAGCTACTCTTTGCCAACGATGCTGCCCTTGTTGCCCACACAGAGACAGCCCTGCAGCGTATAACATCCTGCTTCGCAGAGGCTGCCGAGCTCTTCTGACTGGAAGTCAGCTTGAAGAAGACAGAAGTTCTCCATCAGCCCGCACCTCAGGAAGATTACCACCCTCCCGGCGTCACCATCGGTGAAGTAGAGCTGAAGACAGTCCACCAGTTCAGCTACCTGGGGTGCACCATCTCGTCAGATGCCAAGATCGACAAAAAGGTTGACAACAGACTGGCAGAGGCAAACAGCGCATTCGGCAGCCTGTACAAAAGAGTCTGGAACAACAAGCATTTGAAGAAAGGCACAAAGATCAGCCTGTACAGAGCCGTTGTACTGACCACCCTCCTGTACGGTTCCGAGTCGTGGGTCACCTACCGTTACCACCTACGACTCCTTGAGCGCTTCCACCAGCCCTGCCTCCACACCATCCTCAACATCCACTGGAGTGACTTCATCACCAACATCGAAGTCCTCGAACAGGCGGAGATCACCAGCATCGAGGCCATGCTGTTGAAGACGCAGCTGTGCTGGGCAGGGCACGTTTCCAGGATGGAGGATCATCGCCCACCCAAGATTGTGCTGTATGGCAAACTCTCCACCAGCCACGGTGACAGAGGGGCACTGAAGAAGAGGTACAAGGACTCTCTGAAGAAATCCCTTGGTGCCTGTCACATTGACCATTGCCAGTGGTCTAATCTAGGCTCCAATCGCGAGGCCTGGCAACACACCATTCACCAGTCTGTCTCCTCCTTTGAGAATGCACGCAGGGCTGGCATTGAGGACAAAAGGAGAAGGAGGAAGAACCGTGACACAGCAGCACCAAACCCAGAACAGAATTTCCCTTGCAGCCGCTGTGGCAGGGCCTGCCTGTCCCGTATTGGCCTTGACTGCCACCAGTGAGCCTGCAGCAGACGTGGGCAGCCCTCTTCCTAAATCTTCGTTTGCGAAGCCAAGCCATGAATTCAATGTTGTAAAATAATAAAAAATGAAAACCTCGAAGGGGAGGGAGGTGAATACTTTTTATAGACCCTGTAAATATACACAATAACTTGGCCCGCACAGCTGCCTGTGTGCCGGCTGGTGGCGTAGTGGCATCAGCGCCGGACTTCAGAGCGAAGGCTCTCAAGTTCGAATCCAGCCGGCTCCCTTGCATGCTTTCCATCCGTGCTGGGTTGAGCATCGAGCTAGCAACTCGGCCTCGTAAAAATAAGAAAGCCTGCTTAAAAAACGCTGTCATGACGGCGTCCCGATGAGTCCAGTCGGAGTTGAGGGCTTTCTTCTTCTTCTTTCACTTCCAGTCTATCTCGACCTATCAAAATTCGACAGTTTTCAATGAGATTCTTCATTCTTCTAAACTCCACCAAGTACAGACCCAGCACCATCAAATGCTCTTTACACATTAACTCTTTCATTCCCAGAGTAATTCTTGTGCACTTCCTCTAGAGTCTAACCTTTTTTTATGCCATGGACCAATTCCATTAAGAAAGGGGTTCGTGGACCCCAGGTTGGGAACTCCTTCTCTGGACCCTCTTCTATGTCAGCACATTTGTTCTTCGATAAGGGGCCCAAAATTGCCCACAATTCTCCAAATGCGGTTTGACCAATCCTTTATAAAGTCTCACTTTCCTCTTTGTAAAATGCATGATCACTTTCTCCTTTGACCTTCTAATGTGAACATCAGACTGATCTGCGTTTTCTGAATATGTGAGTACAGGGGTACGGGGAAAGTACAGGGGAGAGATTCCAGCTGGGATGTCTCTACTCAAGGAGGAAAATGACTCAATGTTCTGAATGGTGTCATGCTGAACTGAATTATTTTCTCATTTACAAATATTTAAACATCCAGCTCTGGTCTGATGATATCACTTTGGCCGACTCTCGCGTACCACGACCTGCTCCTCCCTATGTTATCTAATCTCTCCTCCCCTCCCACAGGCTCTTCCTTTTGATCTTCCCTACCCGACCTCTTTTCTTTGTGTCTTTTTTCATCTCTAATCTTTTTCACTTCTGATCAAAGGATGTTGTTTCTCTTTGCATAAAGAATGCCCAACCTGTCAAAGCTCAAAGTAAATTTATTATCGAAGTACGAATATGTCATCATGAGATTCATTTTCTTGCAGGCATTCGCAGTAGAACAAAGACAGACAACAATGAAAAACTACACACAAAGTCTGACAAACAACCAATGTGCAATCAGAAACATACTGTGCAAATACAAATAAATGATGATAATAATAATAATAATAAATAATCCTGAGAACACGAGGTATAGAGTCCTTGAAAGTGAGTCCATAGGTTGTGGAATCAGTTCAGTGCTGAGGTGAGTGAAGTTATCCACAGTGGTTCAGGTCCCTGATGGTTGAAGGGTGATAATTGTTCCTGAACCTGGTGGCGTGGGACCTGAGGCTTCTGTAGCTCCTTCCCGATGGCAGCAGTGAGAAGCGAGCTGGATGGTGAGGGCCCTTGATGACAGATGCTGCTTTATTGTGGCAGCACTCCTGATAGATGTGCTCAGTGGTGGGGAGGGATATTCCTGTGATGGACTTGGCTATATCCACTAGTTTTGTCAGCTTTTCCATTCTTGGGCAATTATGTATCCATAGCAGGCCATGATGCAACTGGTCAGTGTCCGCTCCATTGTGCATCTATAAAGTTCTCAATGACATGCCAAATCTGTGCAAACATCTAAGAAAGAACAGGTGGTGCCATGCCATCTTTGTAATGCCACTTATGTGCTGGTCCCAGGACAGATCCTCTGAAATGATAATGCCAAGAAATTAAAAGTTACTGAGCCTCGCCATCTCAAATCCTCTCTGATCGTTTCTAAAGTTGTTAAATTGTATATAGACTGTCTCGTAACAATCTACAAAGGAATGTGGCTTGGTTAAAACTATGGAAACTGGATAAAACCTACTTCGGTTGGAAAAACTGCGAATCTAAATATTATATTAATTAATGACCGGTATTGTCCAGAGGCACCTGAGTGCCCTTGTACAAGAAACACAAGATGTTATCTTGTTATTACAAGTAACTTGGAAGGCGAACGTAAAGATAGCCCTTATGGCAAGAGAGGACAATGTGGAAACTAGATCATCAAATGTGGGAGGGACTGAATGCAAAAGCAGGGAAACCTTATATAAGAGTCCTTATAAAAAGGGTATATTTACCTTGAAAATAGTTCAGAGAAGGTTAACTCAACAGGCAACCCTCTTTGCTGTGAAATAAATGAATAGTCTCCCAAGGAAAGTTTGAATAGATATAACCACCACTGCTGTCTCCTGCAAAATCTCCAACTCCACCAACTACATAAGTGAATTAACATCTGCTTCCTCTCCCAGTGCAATATTCATAACAAGAAACCTAGCAGCAAGGAGGAGGAGCAACGATTAATAAAAAAGGTGTTTTTTCAGACATTTTTTGTACCGAGGGGCCTAGTACTGAATAAAAGGGGGGGGGCAAACTCCCAGTAGAGCAGCCATTTTGAGAAGGGCTCCCCTGAGGTCAAAGTGCTGCTGTTGAGATTAAAATCCCAGGGTTGGAGACTGCTGGGCTTTGGTGAGGAGGTCGTGTAGCAATAACATTAGGGGAAGGTAAGATTTGTTTCCTTTTCTTTCTTGTGCAGGATTCCCTAAAGGTTAATTTGTAGGTTGAGTCGGTGGTGATGAAGGCAAATGCAATGTTAGCATTCATATCGAGAGGACTAGAATATAAAAGCAAGGATGTAATGTTGATGCTTTATAAAGCACTGGTGAGGCCTCACGGAGTATTGTGAGTAGTTTTGGGCTCCTTATCTAAGGGAGAATGTGCTGACATTGGTGAGGGTTCAAAGGAGGCTCATGAAAATGATTCCAGGATTGAAAGGCTTGTCATATGAAGATTGTTTGATGGTTCTGGGCCTCTACTCACTGGAATTCAGAAGAATGAGGGGTGACCTCATTGAAACTTATCGAATGTTGGGAGGCCTCAACAGAGTGGATGTGGAGAGGATGTTTCCTATGGTGGAGGAGCCTAAGATCAGCAGACACAGCTTCTGAATTGAGGGATGTCTTTTTAGAATGGAGATGAGGAGGAATTTCTTTAGCCAAAGGTTGGTGAATTTGTGGAATTCATTGCCACAGGTGGCTGTGGAGGCCAAATCATTGGGTATATTTAAGGCAGAGGTTGATAGAGTCTTGATTGGGCAGGACATGAAGGGATATTGGGAGAAGGCAGGAGACCGAGGCTGAGAGGGAATAATGGATCAGCCATGAAAAAATGTTGGAGCAAGTTCGATGGGCCAAATAGCCTAATTCTGCTCCTATATTTTATGGTTATAATTATGGTCTTGTGGTCTTTAAATCATACCATTAAAGGGATGATAAGCAGTGGAGTGTGAGAATAGGGATTTTAAATTCCTCTGATGACCATGTTAGTAGGAAGTGTATCCAACTTCAGCTCCTCTCAGCCCACATGATCAGCAGGTCTCGTTAAGCAACATAATGGAGACAGAGAGCGTTATAGATAGGAGTGTGAGGGTGGTGGTTACACCCAAGAGGAAGTAATGGGGGACAAAAATAGTGGATGAACTCTTTAGAATTTTGCATCAAACTTCACCATAGAAGACACCAGCAGTATGGCAGAAAAGGGAGGCTTTTTTGACTGGCTGCTGGTGACTGGTGGTGTTCCAAAGGGTTTGTGTTGGAACTGATACTTTTTACATTATATGTTAATGATCTAGATAATGCATTTGATGGCTTTGTTGCAAAGTTAGCACATGATGTGAAGGTAGGTGGAGGAGCAGGTAATTTTGAGGAAATAGGCTACAGAAGGACTCGACAGATCAGGAGAATGGGCAAAGAAAAGGCAAATGAAATACAGTATAGTGTCGGGAAGTGTATTGGTCATGCACTTTGGTAAAAGAAATGAAAGGATTGCCTATTTTCTAACTTGACAGAGATACAAACAACTGAGGTGTGAAGGGACTTGGGAGTCCTTGTGCAGGATTCCCTAAAGGTTAATTTGCATGCTGAGTCTGTGGTGAGGAAGGCAAATGCGATGTTAGCACTCATTTCAAGGGGACTAAAATATAAAAGCAAGAATGTAATGTTGAGGCTTTATAAAGCACTGGTAAGGCCTTACTTGGAGTATTGAAAGCAGTTTTGGGCCCTTTGTCTTCGAAAAGATGTGCTGAAACTGGAGAGGGTTCAAAGGAAGCTCATGAAAATTATTCCAGGTTTGAATGGCTTGTCATATGAAGAGTGTTTGATGGCTCTAGGCTTGTATTCGCTGGAATTCAGAAGAATGAGGGATGACCTCATTGAAGCCTATCAAATGGTGAAAGGCCTTGATAAAGTGGATGTGGAGAGGATGTTTCCTATGGTCTAAGACTAATGGACCAAGCCCCAGTACAGAGGGGTGTCCTTAGAATGGAGAAGAGGAGGAATTTCTTTCATCAGAGAGTGGTGAATCTGTGGAATTCTTTGCCACAGGCAGCTTTAGAGGCCAAGTCTGTAGGTATATTTAAGGCAGAGGTTGGTAGATTCTTGATTGGTCAGGGCATGAAGGGATACCAAGAGAAAGCAGGAGGTTTGGGCTGAGAGGAAAAATGGATCAGCCATGATGAAATGGTAGAGCAGACTTGATGGGCCGAATGGCCTAATTCTGTTCCTATGTCTCATAGTCTTATGGTCTTAAATTTGAGAGTGTCACGAGTAGAAGTGAGTGCAGTTGCTACTATAACGAGAAGATAGTTGGGAAGCTGAAAAGTCTTAAGGTAGATAGGTTACCTAGACAGAAGTATTTCATCCCAGGCTTCTGAATGAGGTAACACACACAAAATTCTTGAGGAACTCAGCAGGCCAGGCAGCATCTATAGAAAAGAGTAAACAGTCAGTGCTTTGGGCCAAGACCCTTCATTAGGACTGGAAAAAAAAGTCAAATTTCCCATCTCTTTTTCCAACCCTGATGGAAGTTGTCAGCCCAGAAGATGTTGAAGTCCGTTATTAAGGATGAGTTTTGGGATATTTGGAGACATGATAAAATAGGCTGAAGTCAGCTTGGTTTCCTCAAGAGGAAATCATACCTGATAAATTTTTTGGGATTCTTTGAGGAAATAGCAGGTAGGATAGACAAAGGAGAGTGAGTGGATGTTGTTTACTTGGATGTTCAGAAGCCTCTGACAAGGTGCTGCATATGAGGCTGCTAAACAAGGTAGGAGCCAATGGCATTACAGGAAAGATATAAGCATGGGTAAGAGATTGGCTGACTGACAGGAGGCAAAGAGTTTCTGGTTGGCTACTGGCAACTAACAGTGTTCCTTAGGGGTCTGTGTTGGGACCACTTCACTTCACATTTTATGTCAACAATTAGGATGATGGAATTGATGGTGGAGGGGCAGGTAGTGTGAAGGAAGCAGGGAGACAGACAATGGGCAAAGAAGTGACAGATGGAATATAGTGTCGGAAAGTGTATGGTAATGCACTTTGGTAGAAGAAATAAAGACGTAGATTATTTTCTAAACGGGGAGGAAATTCTGAAATCAGAGGTTCAAATGGACTTGGGAGTCCTTGTGCAGGATTCCCTAAAGGTTAACTTACAGGCTGAATCAGTGGTAAGGAAGGCAAATGCCAGGTTGGCATTCATTTTGAGAGGATGAGAATATAAAACCAAGGACTTAATTCAGAGGCTTTATAAGACAATTCCGATGTAATACACACAAAATGCTGGAGGATCTCAGCAGGTCAGGCAGCAACAATGGAAAAGGGTAAACTGCCTCTGTTTCAGGCTGATACCCTTCTTTAGGTTCCTCTGACTGTCCCCTTCTCAAACAAGTATGGTGTTTTAGATACTGGGCAGATGAGGGGTGGAGGGTACACAATAGCTTCTCAGTAGGAAATGGCTGTAGTGCCCATATCGGTGGCACCATGACTGGCTTTGTTGTATGGCAGGGTAGGTCAAAGACCAAATGAGCAGAGTGATCAAGGACTTTGGGTCAGGGGAATTTCTGTGATTGCCAGTGAGACTCCAGGATGGTGTGTGGCCTCACTGGTACTGGAGTCAAGGAGGTTTCTGAGTAGGCATGAGAGAATCTGAAATGGGAAGGTGAACAGCCAGAGTTTGGGGACCATGGTGGTACTAAGGACATAGAGTTTAGAGTACTACAGCACTGAAACAGGGCCTGTGGCCCATGTCGACCTGGCCTTCAGCCTAGTCCACATCCACCAGCAGCTCGTTCCATATTTGCACACCCTCTGTGTGAAGAAGCTCCCCCTCAGATTCCCCTTAACTATTCCACCTTTCATTCTGAACCTATGACCTCAGGTTCTAGTCTCTCCAAACCTGTGAGGGATAAGTCTGTTAACCCAATCTATACCTCTCACGACTTTATATGCCTCTGTAAGATCTCCCCTCATTCTCTTGCATGCCAGAGAATAAACTTATAACCTATTCAACCTTTCCCTATAACTTAGGTGCTCAAATCCCTTAGAACCATAGAACATTACAGCACAGAAACAGGCCTTTTGGCCCTTCTTGGCTGTGCCGAACCATTTTTCTGCCTAGTCCCACTGACCTGCACCTGGACCATATCCCTCCATACACCTCCCATCCATGTACCCGCCCAAGTTCTTCTTAAATGTTAAAACTGAACCCACATTTACCACTTCATCTGGCAGCTCATTCCACACTCCCACCACTCTCTGTGTGAAGAAGCCCCCCCCCCGATGTTCCCTTTAAACTTTTCCCCCCTCACCCTTAACCCATGTCCTCTGGTTTTTTTCTCCCCTAGCCTCAGTGGAAAAAGCCTGCTTGCATTCACTCTATCTATACCCATCATAATTTTATATACCTCTATCAAATCTCCCCTCATTCTTCTACGCTCCAGGGAATAAAGTCCTAACCTATTCAATCTTTCTCTGTAACTCAGTTTCTCAAGTCCTGGCAATATCCTTGTAAACCTTCTCTGCACTCTTTCAATCTTATTAATATCTTTCCTGTAATTTGGTGACCAAAACTGCACATGATACTCCAAATTCGGCCTCACCAATGCCTTATACAACCTCACCATAACATTCGAACTCTTATACTCAATACTTTGATTAATAAAGGCCAATGTACTAAAAGCTCTCTTTACAACACTGTCTACCTGTGACGCCATTTTTAGGGAATTTTGTATCTGTATTCCCAGATCCCTGTGTTCTACTGCACTCCTCAGTGCCCTACCATTTACCCTGTATGTTCTACCTTGGTTTGTCCTTCCAAAGTGCAATACCTCATACTTGTCTGTATTAAACTCCCTTAATATCCTTGTAAATTTTCTCTGCACTCATTCAAGCTTATTGAGATCTTTCCTGTAGGTTGGTGACCAGAATTGTACATAGTCCTCCATGGTCGTCTTGTACAGCTTTAACATAACATCCCAATTCCCGAAGGGGTTCGGCCAAAAACGTCGACTGTACTCTTTTCTATAGATGCTGCCTGGCCTGCTGAGTTCCTTCAGCATTTTGTGTGTGTTGCTCAGATTTCCAGAGCATCAGCAGATTTTTCTCTTGTTTGCAATCCCAATTCCTGTAATCAGTGTCCTGTTTTATGAGGGCCAATGAGCCAAAAGTTCTCTTTACGACCCTATCTACCTGTGATGCCACTTTCAAAAAATTATGGATCTGTGCTCCCAGGTTCCATTGTGTTACGGCACACCTCAGTGCCTTTCAATTCACTGTAAGTCTCAGCCTCTTTATCCTCGCAAGTGCAACACCTGACACTTGCCAGCAGAAAACTCCACATACCATTTTTCAGTTCATTCTCCCAGCTGCTTGAGATCATGCTGCAGGCCTTTCTCTCTGTCCACTACACCCCGAATCTTGGTGTCATCCACAATTCTGCCAACCCAGTTTACAACGTTATTAAATAAATCGTTAATATAGATGATAAGAAAAACAACAGACCTAGCACCGATCCCTGTGGCACACCATTAGAGAAATATAGGCAGGAAGAAAGATGAGATCATGCAAAGAGAATTTAGGGAGTTCGGTAGAAAGTTTAAAAAAAGTAGGAGCTCTAGGGAGTAATCTTACTTTCTGTGCCATGTTCAAGTGAGGCAAGAAATAGGAAGATAGTGCAGCTGAATAAATGGCTTAAGGTGGGGGCACAGAAGCTTCCAGTACATTGCTCTTTTCCAGAGACCTTTACAATTAAGACAGTTACACTTAGATAGGAGGGGCACTGATATCTTCACAAGGACATGTGCTAATGCTACTCTGGAAGGTTTAAGTTAAAATTTGAATTTGTACCAATGTGCAACAAAATATTTAGTTTATCATGCACACTACACACCCAAAATGCTGAAGTCAGCAGGGCAGGCAGCACCTCTGGAAGGGAATAAGCAGTCGGCGTTCCGGGCCGAGATTTTTCATCAGGCCCGGAAGTGAAGGGGAGGAAGCCAGAAGCCATCTTTTCATGTTATCTGTACAGGGAATTTCAAACGTAACTACACAAAGGTAGTGCAAGGGAAAAGTGGTAACAACAGAATGCAGAATACACAGTCGTGTTGCGATTACAGTGTAGAGAAAGTGCAGTGCAGGTAGAAAATATGCTGGAAGAGTCATGACAAGGTAGAATCTGAGGTGAAGATTTCACCTTTGCTGTACAATGGGTCTATTCAGGAGTCTCAAACAGTGGGATAGGATAAGGCACACCCAGATTAATAAACATGGTGGGGTAGGTGGACTGAAATTCCTGTGCATCTTATCATCTCTGAGGACCTCCAAACCTTCCCTCCCTCAGACTATTGACACCATGGGTCAATTTCTCACAGAGCCATACCGGACAGAAACAGGCCCTTCGTCCCACCATGACCATGATACCACCAACATTTTATCCATAGCCTTCTATACCTTGGCCAGCCAGTGGTGTAGTGGCATCTGACCAGCCAGCTCCTTACACGCTTTCCATCTGTGCTGGGTTGAGCGTCGAGCTGGCAACTCGCCCTCATAAAAAAAACAAATAAAAATGCTACAGTGTCTCTTCCACCTCAGGCAACTGAAGAAGTTCTGCATGGGCCTCCAAATCCTCAAGACTGACTGGCTGTATCCCCACCTGGTACAGGAACTACACCAACCTTGATTGCGGGGCACGGCAGAGAGTGGTACGGACAGCCCAGCGCATCTGTGGATGTAAACTTCCCTCCATTGAGGACATTTATAGCAGCAGGTGCAGAAAGAAGGCCTGGAAGGTCATCGGGGACACCAGTCATCCCAACCATAAACTGTTTCAGCTGCTTCCGTCTGATAAACGGTACCGCAGCATAAAAGCCAGGACCAACAGGCTATGGGACAGCTTCTTTCTACAAGCCATTAGACTTTTAAATTCATATGTCTGTACATTGCGATGGAGTCATAACACAGAGATTTTTACCCCATCACGTTGTGGGATAGATGTAAGGTTTAAATAAATTCTAAATTCTAAAGAAATGGCAAAGTTGCCTCCTGATGCACCACAAGACATGGAAAGGAACAACAGTAACCTCTCTACCTTGGCAAGTCAAGTGCTCATTTGAGGCCCTCTGTTCTTTGGGGTTGGCCAGGCATGTTGTGTCCGAGCTGTCATATACAAGCTAGTGCACAACCAAAGCAGTACCATACAGAGAGCAAGCTGTTGCCCATGCAGCTGATGCCCCCTGTCCACACAGCTGATGAATCCAAAGGAACAGCAGAGACCGGTACAGTTTGGCACCAGTGGCATAGCAGGAGTTGTCAGTCAATGTTGAACTCAACATAGGACGGCCTTGGATTCCAGCTCCAGATTTTTCCTTGGGGTTTATTCCTGAAGCCTTCCCATGGGTGGGTATAGCTGCAAGACAATGGAGGTTTGAAATCAGAGAGATTTTCTTCTCCTAGATGAGCTGCCAGTCATGGAAGACGAGCCCCATCTGTCCGAATATTTCTATATAAGGACTATTACAGGTGAGGCTGATGAAGTTAGAGCCAGGATTAGTACAATGAATAATGATATTATGGCCAACACAGAAGCTTAGTTCGGAAAAAGGCAAGACTGGCAGCCCAACCATCCAGTGTTTACAAGTTTCCAAAACAAATGAGAAGGATAAAACAAGCAACACACATAAAAGTTGCTGGTGAATGCAGCAGGCCAGGCAGCACCTCTAGGAAGAGGTGCAGTCGACGTTTCAGGCCGAGACCCTTTGTCAGGACTAACTGAAGGAAGAGTGAGTAAGGGATTTGAAAGTTGGAGGGGGAGGGGGAGATCCAAAATGATAGGAGAAGACAGGAGGGGGAAGGGGGAGATCCAAAATGATAGGAGAAGACAGGAGGGGGAGGGATGGAGCCAAGAGCTGGACAGGTGATAGGCAAAAGGGATACGAGAGGATCATGGGACAGGAGGTCCGGGAAGAAAGACAAGGGGGGGGACCCAGAGGATGGGCAAGGGGTATATTCAGAGGGACAGAGGGAGGAAAAGGAGAGTGAGAGAAAGAATGTGTGTATGAAAGTAAGTAACAGATGGGGTACGAGGGGGAGGTGGGGCATTAGCGGAAGTTGGAGAAGTCAATGTTCATGCCATCAGGTTGGAGGCTACCCAGACAGAATATAGGGTGTTGTTCCTCCAACCTGAGTGTGGTTTCATCTTTACAGCAGAGGAGGCCGTGGATAGACGTGTCAGAATGCAACGGAATCCCACCACTAAGCACATCTTTCCCTCCCCCCCCCTCTGCATTCCGCAGGGATCGCTCCCTACGCGACTCCCTTGTCCATTCGTCCCCCCCATCCCTCCCCACTGATCTCCCTCCTGGCACTTAACCGTGTAAGCGGAACAAGTGCTACACATGCCCTTACACTTCCTCCCTTACCACCATTCAGGGCCCCAAACAGTCCTTCCAGGTGAGGCAACACTTCACCTGTGAGTCGGCTGGTGTGATATACTGCGTCCGGTGCTCCCAATGTGGCCTTCTATATATTGACGAGACCCGACGCAGACTGGGAGACCGCTTTGCTGAACACCTACGCTCTGTCCGCAAGAGAAAGCAGGATCTCCCAGTGGCCACACATTTTAATTCCACATCCCATTCCCATTCTGACATGTCTATCCACGGCCTCCTCTACTGTAAAGATGAAGCCGCACTCAGGTTGGAGGAACAACACCTTATATTCCGTCTGGGTAGCCTCCAACCTGATGGCATGAACATCGACTTCTCTAACTTCCGCTAATGCCCCACCTCCCCCTCGTACCCCATCTGTTACTTATTTTTATACACACATTCTTTCTCTCACTTCCTTTTTCTCCCTCTGTCCCTCTGAATATACACCCTGCCCATCCTCTGGGTCCCCCCCCCCTTGTCTTTCTTTCCGGACCTCCTGTCCCATGATCCTCTCGTATCCCTTTTGCCAATCACCTGTCCAGCTCTTGGCTCATATCCCTCCCCCTCCTGTCTTCTCCTATCATTTTGGATCTCCCCCTCCCCCTCCAACTTTCAAATCCCTTACTCACTCTTCCTTCAGTTAGTCCTGACGAAGGGTCTCGGCCTGAAACGTCGACTGTACCTCTTCCTACAGATGCTGCCTGGCCTGCTGCGTTCACCAGCAACTTTTATGTGTGTTGCTTGAATTTCCAGCATCTGCAGAATTCCTGTTGTTTGCGAGGATAAAACAAGCTATTGATGCTTCCCTCACCTGCATCTGCATTTCCCGAACATCCCTGCTCACCCCATCTTCCCTCCGCCTTAACAGTGATAGAGTTCCTCTTGTCCTTGCCTACCACTCCATCAGCCTCCGCATCCAACACATCATCCACCCCAACTTCCGCCATTTTCAAAGACATCCTACCATTAAGCATATCTTTAACTCTTTCACCCCCTCCACTTTCTGCAGGGATCACTCCTTCCGTGTTCCCCTTGTCCATTCGTCCCTCCCCTCTAATCGCCCTCACAGCACCCATCCCTGCAAGCAGCCAAAGTGCTACACCTGCCCCTACACCTCCACCCTCACCTCTATTCCAGGCCCCAAACAGTCCTCCCAGGTGAGGAAACACTTCGCTTGCGAATCTGCTGGGGTTGTCTTTAGTGTCTGATGCTCCCAATGTGGACTCTTCTACATTGGTGAGGCCCGTTGTAAATTGGGGGACTGCTTCATTGAGCACCTCTGCTCCATCCACCAAAGGCAGAACTTCCCAATGGCCAAACATGTTAATTCTGATCCCCACTCCCTTTCCGACACGTTGGTCCATGGCTTCTTCTTGTACCACTATGAGGCCACCCTCTGGGTGTAGCAGCAACACCTTATATTCCGTCTGCGTAGCCTCCAAGCTGATGGAATGAACATCGATTTCACCTTCCAGTAAAAATTCCCCCCCCCCCTTCTATTCCCCACTCTGGCCTCTTTTCACCTCCCTATCACTTCCCTCTGGGTCCCTCCTCCTTCCCATTTTCCTAAGGTCCTCTCTCCTGTCCTGTCAGATTCCTTCTTCTCAAGCTCTTTACATTTCCCACCCACCTGGCTTCACCTATCACCTTCCAGCTAGCCTTCTTACCCTCCCCCCAGCTTTTTATTCTGATATCTTCCCCCTTCCTTTCCAGTTCTGAAGAAGGGTCCCGGCCTGAAACATCAACTATTTCTTCATTTCCATAGATGCTGTCTGACCTGCTGAGATCTTCCAGTATTTAGTGTGTGTTGCTTTGGATTTCCAGCATCTGTGGACTTCCTTGTGTTTTGAATATAACAGAGCTGGGGGTGCCACACAGATGGTGAGGGAGAATCTCACAGTGGCACATGTGGATAGCACTTCCAGTGAGGTAATAGGGGTAGAGTTCAGGAATGAGAAAGATGCAATCACTGGAATTAAACTATCGGCCTCCAAATTGCCAGAAGGCGATTGAGGAACAGATATGTTGGCAGGTTATGGAAAGATGTAAAACCAACTGGATTATTATACTGGATGACCTTAACTTCACCTACTGGGACTTCCTTAGTACAAAAGGCTCAGATGGGACAGAATTTGTGAAGTGGACCCAAGAACATTTCTTGAACCGGTTTGTAAATTGTCGAACCAGAGGAGAGCCCAGATTAGACCTGGTATTAAGAAATCAGCTGACCAGGAGTTTGTGGGAGAGCATTTTGGGAATAGTGATCATAACTCCTTAGGTTTCTTTTGGCGTGTGCCTGCGTGCGTGCGAGTCTGTGCATGTGCATCTGCGTGTGCGTGCGTGGGCGTCTGTGTGTCCGTGCGTGCATCCGTGATGATGGATTTTTCATGGCTTTTACAAGGTGCAGAGTGAGAGAGAGAGAGAGACTGTGTGGCGGGCCACTCCTCACCCAGACATTTTTGCAGTATTTTCCCGTTATTTTACGAGGTCGAGTTCCGATCTCAACACTCAACCCGGCACGGATGGAAAGCGTACCTGGGAGTGGACCCGACTAGTTTCGAACCTGGGAACCTCCGCTCCCAGGTCTGGCACTGATGTCATTGACCAACGGCCGGCCCAAACTTCTTAGGTTTTAAGATAGTTATGGTTGAGGGAAAGACTGGACCGTGGGTTAAAGTGCTAAATTGGGGAAGGCTAATTATAACAGTATTAGGCAGGAGCCGGGGAGAGTAGACTGGGAGCAGCTGTTATTGGGCAAGTCTATATCTGACATGTGACAGCTGTTTAAAGGCTAACGGGTTAGAATTCAGAATCAATGTATTTCTGTGAGAGATGGCAGGGTTTGGAAACCTTAGATGAAAAAAAGAAGTAAGTTCAGTCAAAAACAAAAAAAGTATACATAAGGTTTTGTTTATTCATTATGTGCTGTGTCATATGACAAAAGTGATCATGGTCTTTCTGTGACCATGATTGTTCTTGGCAATTTTTTCTACAGAAGTGGTTTGTCATTGTCTTCTTCTGCGCAGTGTCTTTACAAGACTGGTGACCCCAGCCATTATCAATACACTTCGGAGATTGTCCGCCTGGTGTCAGTGGTCACATAACCAGGACCTGTGATATGCACCATTTGCTCAAAAGACCGTCCACCACTTACTCCCATGGGTTCACATGACCCTGATCAGGGTGCGGGGGGGTTAAGCAGGTGCTATACCTTGCCCAAGGGTAACCTGCAGACTAGCGGAGGGAAGGAGTGCCTTACACTTCCTTTGGTAGAGAAGTATCTCGTGTTGGGCATGTGGCCAAGTGGTTAAGGCATTCATCTAGTGATCTGAAGGTCGCTAGTTCGAGCCTCAGCTGTGGCAGCGTGTTTGTGTCCTTGAGCAAGGCACTTAACCACACATTGCTCTAGTGTCTGTGCAAGGAGTGGCACCCCACACAGACTTCCAATCTGCGCCTTGTAAGGCATGAAAATGCCCGAGGCAGGCCTCTCATGATCTGAGTCAACGCTCCCTCCCTCCCCTCCCTCTACCACATCACTCAGTGTAAGGTTTAGGGAGCTGAAATCAGACATGGCACTTGAGGGATTTAAGTGAAGCAGAAAAGAATGCAAAGAGTGAATCACACAGCTAAGGGGGCCATGAAATGTCCTTGGTGAGCGTCTTCAAACAAAATCCTTTCAAATCCAAGCAAAAGCAAAATATTATCCACTTGTATGCATTTTACAGATTCTAGAAGATAATATGTGAAGGGGTAGAACTATTCAAGGACAAAGCAGGGAATTTATGCCTGAAGCCAGAAGAAATGGGAAAGGTACTAAATGAGCACTTCACGTCGGTATTCACCGAGGAGAAGGACATGGAGGATAATGAGATCAGGGAGAAGTATGCTGAAAATCTAGAGCATGATGATATTAAGATGGAGAACATGCTGGGTCTCATGAAGAACATTATGTCACCAGAGCCTGATGGGATCTATCCCAGGTTATCAAGAGAGGAAATTGCTGGTGCCTTGGTAGGAATTTTTCTTCCAGTTGTCCCCGGGTTCTGAATGTCCAACTTATGGACATTTCTACAGATGAATGAGCTCCCACAGTATTTAATTCAGAAGTTTAATGTACCGACATACATTTGATTGCTTCCGCAAATGTCAGAACTAGATTTCTCTCTTGCCACATATGGTAATTGTTCTTTCATATCAGTCTTGTGTGTTTTCAATGCCATTCCTTACAGTGCTGTGAGGTACGGTCACCACAACAGCTGTTATTTTGCATATTTTCCAACTTGCAGACAAAATCAATTAACAGATGTGTACAAAAACAGAATCCATTTACTACCTTGGGACGATCTGTACCCTCTTTAACTACAGGCGAGGTCCCCAATAGTCACCAGGACATTGAGGAACCGATAAGCAAGCAGATTAAGAAAAGGTATAAAAGCCATAAGAGAACAAGACATAGGAACAGAATTAGAGGCCATTTGGCCCATTGAGTCTGCTCTTCCAGTTCATCATGGCTGATCAAGAATCTTATCAAGATTCGCCTTAAATACACCCATTGACTTGCTTCCACAGCTGCCTGTGTAATGAATTCAACAGATTCACCACCCGCGGCTAAAAAAAATTCCTCCTAATCTGTGTTCTAAAAGGATGTCCTTCTACTCTGAGACTGTGCCCTCTGTTCCTAGACCCCCCACTATAGGACACATCCTCCCACATCCATTCTATCCAGGCCTTTCAACATCCGTTAAGATTTTAATGAGCTCCCCCCTCAGTCTTCTAAATTCCAGCGAGTACAGCCCCAGAGCGATCAAACACTTCTCATATGATTACACTTTTATTCCCAGAATCATTCTCGTGAACCTCCTCTTCAGTGTCAGCATAGCCCAAAACTGCTCACAATACTCCATGTGCCATCTGATTAATGCCTTATAAAGCCTCGTCATTACATGCTTGCATTTATATTCTACTTCTCTCAAAATGTATGCTAATATTGCATTTCCCTTCCTGACCAAGTAGAAAAAGGCAGCGGTAGATCATGGAGGCTTATTTGAGCTCTGACCAGTGACCATCAGAAGGTTGAGAGGAGGGGGTTTCACTCAGGTCCACTGACCCCAAGCAGCAACAGGCAACAGTGATTGCAGCAGCTTATCTGGACCTCTGACCAGTGTCCAGCTGGCATTTGGGATTGATTAGCAGGAACAAATTAAAGGAAGACGGGCAAGTGCAGCAGCCATCGTTGGGGAGTGGACAAGAGTTGGAATGGTGATGCTTTAGCTCATTGAGGCTTCACTCAGCGAAGACAAAAAAGAAAAGCTCAAGGTAAAGTTATTTTTTTCCTTCCCTTCTTTACATCTGCTCAGTTGGGATGCCAGCCAGGAAAGCTGAATGCTCCTCTTCGGGATGTGGGAGGGCAGGGAGACCTCCAGTGTCCCTGATGACTACAACTGCGAGAAGTGGATCTAGCTGTAGCTTCGAACAAACTGTGTCAAGGAGTTGGAGCAGGAACTGGATGAACTTCAGATCATTAGGGAGGCTGAGGGGGTGATAGATAGGACATAAAGAGAGGTAGTTACACCCAAGATGCAGGACATAGGAAACTGGGTGACAGGAAGGAAGGGGAAAGGGATTAAGGAGTCAGAACAGAGTACCCCTGTGGCCATCCCCCTCAACGACCGGTTGGGAGGATGACTTAACAGAGGAAGGTCTCTCTGGCACTGAGTCTGCCTCTGTGATTCAGAAGGGAAGGGGGCGAAAGAGGTGCACTGTGGTGACAGGGGATTTGTTAGGGGAAGGGACAGGAGGTTCTGTTGGTGAGAACAAGATTCCTGGATGGTATGTTGGCTCCTGGATGCCAGGGTTCAGGGCATCTCAGATCGAGTCCTCAGCATTCTTAAGTGGGAGGGTGAATAGCCAGCAGTCGTGGTCCATGTAGGTACCAATGACATGGATAGGATGAGTGATGCGGTTCTGCGTAGGGAGTTCAGGGAGTTAGGTGCTAAGTTAAAAGGCAGGACCCCCAGGGTTGTGATCTCAGGATTGCTACCCCTGCCACGAGCTGGTGAGGCCAGAACTAGGAGGATTAAACAATTTAACACCTGGCTGATGAGTTAGTGGTGAAGGGAGGGGGTAACGTTTTTGGATAATTGGGCTCTCTTCCAGGGAAGGCGGGACCTGTACAGAAGGGGTAGTTGCTGCTGAACTGGAAGGGGACTAACATCCCAGAGAGAAAGTTTGTTGCATGGTGGGGTTTAAACTAGAGTTGCAAGGGTATGGGAACCAGAGTGCCGGAACAGTTAGTGGAGAGGTTGTGGAGGCAGATGTTGGTAAGACTGCAGACAAGTTCATGAATCAGAGGGCTGAGCATGGTGTGACTCATGTCCTGAGCTGCGAACATTTCAATGCAAGAAGTATCATAGAAAAGGTGGGTGAGCTCAGGGCATTAATCAACACCTGGAATTATAATACTGTAGCCATTAGTGAAACTTGGTTGCAGGAGGGACAGGACTGGTGGCTGAATATTCCAGGGTTCCGTTGTTTTAGACTCGACAGAGCAGGAGGGATTAAAGGAAGAGAGGTGCATTACTAGTCAGGGAAAATGTCATGGCAGTGCTCCATCAGGACAAACTGGAGAATTCGACTAGTGAGGCGTTAATGGTGGAACTGAGAAATAAGAAAGGTATGACCATGTCATATTACAGATCACCCAACAGTCCTAGAGATTTAGGGTAACAAATTTGTAAAGAGCCAGCAGACTGTTGCAAGAAACATAAGGCTGTTAAAGTAGGTGATTTTAACTTTACAGCTATTGACTGGGAATCCCATACTGTAAAAGGACTAGATGGGACAGAGTTTGTCAAATGTGTTCAGAAAAGTTTCCTTTACCAGTATGTAGAATTCCCAATGAGGGAGCATTGTATACTGTATCTGCTGTTAGGGAATGGGACAGGGCAGGTGACAGATGTATTTTTTGGGGTAGTAAATCGGATTAGACATACTCTTTGTGGGGGAAGCCAGTGAGTGGTCATAGAGGGTTGCCTCTCTGACTGGAGGCCTGTGACTAGTGGTTGCTGCAGGGATTGGTGATTGATTTTTTGTTGTTTGTCATCTATATCAATGAACTGGATGATAAGGTGGTTAACTGGATTAGCAAATTTGCAGATGACACCAAGACTGGGGGTGCAGTGGACAATGAGGAAGGCTATTATGGCTTGCAGGGGGATCTGCATCAGCTGGAAAAATGGGCTGAAAAGTGGCTGATGGAGATTAATGCAGACAAGTGTGAGGTTTTGCACTTTGGTAGGACCAACCAGTGTAGATCTTGTACAGTGAACGGTAGGGCACTGCAGAGTGTGGTGGAACAAAGCGATCTTGGAATACAGGTCCATAATTTGTTGGAAGCAGTGTCACATGTAGATTAGGTCATAAAGAATGGTTTTGGCACATTGGCTTTCATAACTCAAAGTACTGAGTACAGGAGACGGGAAGTTATGTTGAAGTTGTGTAAGATGTTGGTGAGATCTAATTTGGGGTATTGTGCGCCGTTCTGGTCACCTATCTACAGGAAAGATGTAAACAAGGTTGAAAGAGTGCAGAGAAAATTTACAATGATGTTGCTGTGTCTGGAGGACCTGAGTTATAAGGAAAGATTGAATAGGCTCGGACTGTATTCTTTAGAATGTAGAAGATTGAGAGGAGATTTGATAGAGGTATACAAAATTGTGATGGGTATAGACATGACAAATGGAAGCAGGTTTCTTCCACTGAGCTTGGGTGGGACTACATCCAGAGGTCATAAGTTAAAGGTGAAAGGTGAGACGTTTAAGGGGAAAATGAGGGGAAGCATCTTCACTCAGAGGGTTGTGAGAGTCTGAATGAGCAGCCAGCACAAGTGGTGCATGCAAGCTTGATTTCAATATTTATGAGAGGTTTGGGTTGGCACATGGATTGTAGGGGTATGGAGGGCTATGTCCCGATGCAGTTTGATGGGAGTAGACAGTTTAAATGGTTTCAGCATGGACTAGATGGGCCAAATAGCCTGTTTCTGTGCTTTACTTCTCTGTGATTCTATGACCACAGATTCAAACCTGCAAGATAACTCTTAGGAAGTCCTGCATGAAGTCCCCTTCCACCTCTGATTTTTGAATTTTCTCCCTGTTAAAAAAATAATCTACACTTTATTCCATCTACCAAAGTGCATGACTATACGCTTCCCAACACTGTATTCCATCTGTCACTTCTTTGCCCATTCTCCTCATCTGACTAAGTCCTTCTGCAGACTCCCTGCTTCCTCAACACTACCTGCCCCTCCACCCACCTTTGTATCATCCACAAACAAAACCACAAAGCCATCAATTCCATCATCCAAATCATTGACATATAATGTAAAAGGAGGTGGTTCCAACACCGACAGAACACCACTAGTCACCGGCAGTCAATCCAGAAAGGATTCCTTTATTCCCACTCTTTGCCTCCTGCCAGTCAACCAATGCTCTGTCCATGCTAGTATCTTTATTGTAATATCATGGACTCTTATTTTGTTAAACAGCCTCATGTATGGTACCTTGTCAAAGACCTTCTGAAAATCCAAGCACACGACATCCACCAATTCTCAACTAATACTACGGAAGAAGTTTCCAATGGAACTGTTTGAGACGCCTTTAAAGCTTATATCCGTGGTCAGATTATTTCCTATTCAGCTGGTTTGAAAAGATGTGTTAACAATGAAATACTTTTGTTGGTTGATAAAATTAAAGAAGTCGATAAAAAATATGCTATTTCTCCCAGTAAGGAGTTGAACTCCAATTGGAACATAGCTTATTATTAACATCCTCGATCGAAAATCAATTAATGAGAACTAGAAGTGATTTTTATATTCATAGCGATAAATCGGGTAAATTACTGGCTAACCAATTGAAATTTGATTCGGTTAAACGTCAAATTACTAAGATTCGTAAACAGGATGATACTCTCACAGTTGATCATGCTGGGATAAACCAAACCTTTCAAGAATTTTATACCTCTTTATATCACTCTGATTTTCCTCATGATTCTAATTTCATGCATGATTTTTTAAGTAAATTGAGTTTTCCGAAATTATCACCCGAAGAGTCCCTATCATTAGAAACTTCCATTTCAGAGGAAGAAATAATAACTGCAATCTCATCATTGAATTCCGGTAAAGCACCCGGTCCGAATGGGTTTACAGTGGAATTTTTAAAATTTTTTTCCTCCATTCTTTCTTCTAAGTTGTCTAGAATATTCAAGGAAGCAATCAGTTTAGGTAAATTACCACAATCGTTTTATGAAGCCTCTATTTCCTTAATTCTTAAAAAGAATAAAGATCCTACTGATTGTGCATCATACAGACCGATATCTCTTCTGAATGTAGACTCTAAAATTTTTTCAAAAATTCTAGCAACTAGATTGGAGAAGGTGTTACCTCAAATTATTTCTATGGATCAAACCGGATTTACTAAAAATCGCTATTCATCCTTTAATATTAGGAGGTTAATGAATATTGTTTATACCCCTTCATTTACTACCCCGGAATGTATTATCTCATTAGATGCTGAGAAAGCCTTTGACAGAGTTGAATGGCCTTACTTATTTAATGTTCTTGAGAAATTTAATTTTAATTTGACATTTATATCTTGGATTAAATTGTTATATTACTCCCCGGTAGCTTCGGTTTGTACAAATAATTATAGATCTCCTTTTTTCGTCTTTTTCGTGGCACTAGGCAAGGTTGCCCTCTTAGTCCTTTACTATTTAATATTGCTCTTGAACCTTTAGCAATTGCTATTCGTGACTCGCCAAATATTGTTGGTATTACCCGTGGAAACGAAATACATAAATTATCATTATATGCAGATGATTTGTTGTTATACATCTCTAACCCGGAGAAGTCAATTTCTGCTATCTTAGATCTGTTAGCTCAATTTAGTAACTTCTCTGGTTACAAATTGAATCTTAATAAGAGTGAATTATTCCCTTTAAATAAGCATGTACCTACTTATGGACGTTTACCATTTAAATTGGTTACTGATTCATTTATATATTTAGGGATAACAATTACGAAAAAATATAAAGATTTATTTAAAGCTAATTTTTTACCCTTAATTGATCAGATTAAACTTTTATTTACCAAATGGTCGCCAATCTCTTTGTCTTTGATTGATCAGATTAATGCTATTAAGATGATCATTTTGCCCAAATTTTTGTATATATTCCAATCGGTTCCAATTTCCATCCCAAAATCTTTTTTTGATAACGTAGATTCAAAAATTTCCTCATATATTTGGCAGAATAAAAATCCTAGGTTAGGTAAAAGGTATCTACAGAAATCTAAAAAGGAGGGGGGGGCTCACCCTCCCGAATTTTAGATTCTATTACTGGGCAATTAATATTCGATATTTAAAATTTCGGTTACGAGATTTGGACGTATCTTTAAACCCTCATTGGGTAAATCTTGAATCTAATTCATTACAAGGGTTTTCCTTGGGTTCGGTTTTAGGAACTTCACTTCCTTTTACTTCTTTTAAATTATATAAACAAATGAATAACCCAATAGTTAAGCATATTTTATGTATATGGTTTCAATTCCGAAGATTTTTTGGGTTTAATCAATTTATTCTAGCAAGTCCCATTATATCAAATTTTCTTTTTCAACCTTCCACGATGGATCAAGCTTACTTTGATTGGAAAACCAAAGGTATAATATCTTTTCGCGATTTATTTTTGGATAATTGTTTTATGTCTTTTGATCAACTCTCTAATAAATATAACTTACCCAGATCTCACTTTTTTAGATATTTACAGATTAGAAACTTTTTAATTACTGTTTCCCCTAATTTTCCACACCCATATCCAATGGACATTTTGGAAAAAATCTTAGATTTAAATCTCTCTCAGAAAAGTGTAGTAGCAATTATATATAATGTAATTATGAATCTATGTCCTGATGCTTCTAATAAAATTAAAGCTGACTGGGAAAGAGAACTTGAGATTAATATACCGACTGAAAAATGGGAAAAAATTCTTCAGTTGGTGAATTCATCCTCTGTATGTGCTAAGCATGTGTTGATACAGTTTAAAGTAGTGCACCGGGCTCATATGTCCAAAGATAAACTATCTCGTTATTACTCTTATATTAATACAATATGTGACAGATGTCATTTCGAGATAGCCTCTTTAACCCACATGTTTTGGTCATGTCCCTTGTTGGAGAAATATTGGAAAGATATTTTTGATATTATTTCAACGGTCCTAAATATAGACTTACAACCTCATCCAATTACTGCTATCTTTGGACTACCAATGATAGACTTAAATAATTTAACCTCTTCATCACGAAGGATGATTGCATTTCTTACTTTAATGGCTAGAAGGTCCATTTTGTTGAATTGGAAAGAGATTAACCCTCCTACTGTATTTCATTGGTTTTCACAAACTATGGTGTGTTTGAATTTGGAGAAAATTAGAAGTGCAGTTTATGACCCTTCCATTAAGTTTGAAAAAACTTGGAGGCCATTCATTCAGCATTTTCATTTGATGTAATTTGACCATTTCCAAACTTGTTTTATCTCTCTGTACTGTTGTTGGAGGGGAATGGAGTCATCGACACTAAGGTTTTCTTCTTTTCCATTTTTAAGTTGTTAGTTTTGCCCAAGTCTTTTAGTTTAGTTGATTAATTTTGTTTTTCTTTGGGGATGGGGTTTGTTTTTGGTTTTGTTTTTTTTTCTTTTTCATGATTTTTTTTTCAGTTTTTTTTTTGATTTGTATTATCCGTTGTCAGTTCTACATGATTGGGAGCTTTGTTAACTTACACTATTTGATTTTACAATTACTTTTCTTAAGTGTAACAATATATCTCCTACTATTTGTATTATTGCTATGTTTTGTTTCTATATTTTGAAATTAATAAAAAGATTGAAAAAGAAAGAAAGACATCCACCAATTCTCTTTTGTCTATTCTACTTAGTATTTTCTCAAAGAATTCCAATAGATTTGTCAGGCAAGAATATCCTTTAAGGAAACCATGCTGACTTTGGCCTGTTTTATCATGTGCCTCCAAGTACACAGACCTCAACCTTAACAATTGACTCCAACATCATTCTGACTTCTGAGGTCAAGTTAACTGGTCTATAATTTCCTTTCTTCTGCCTCTCTCCCTTCTTGAAGAGTGAAGTGACATTTGCAATTTTCCAGTCATCTGCAACCATTCCAGAATCTAGTGATTCTTGAAGGATCATTATTAATGCCTTCATAATCTCTTCAGCCACCTCTTTCAAAACTCCAGGGTGTAGTCCATCTGGTCTTGGTGACTTATTAGACCACAAGAACATTAGACATAGGAGCAGAATTAGACCACTCGGCCCATTGAATCTACTCCAGCATTCCATCATGACTGACTTTTTTATTCCCCTCAGCCTCATTCTTCTACCTTCATCACATAATCTTTGACGTCCTGACTAACCAAGAACATATCAACCTTTACTTTAAATCTACTCAATAACTTTGCCTCCTACAGCCGTCCATAGCAATGAATTACAAGGATTCACCACCCCCTGGCTAAAGAAATTCCTTCTCATCTTGGTTCTAAATGCATACCCCTCTATTCTGAGGCTGTGCCCTCTGGTCCTAGACTCACCCACTATAGGAAACATTCTCTTCACATCCACTCTGTCTAGAGAGGGAACAGAGGGAACGTCGACTCAGACCAGAGGCCTGCGTTGGGCATTTTCATGCCTTACAAGGCGCAGATTGGAAGTCTGTGTGGGGTGCTACTCCTCACACAGACACTAGAGCAATGTGTGGTTAAGTGCCTTGCTCAAGGACACAAACATGCTGCCACAGCTGAGGCTCGAACTAGCGACCTTCAGATCACTAGACAAGCGCCTTAACCACTTGACCACGTGCCCAACACTCTGCCTAGGTCTTTCAATATTTGATAACTTTCAATGAGATCCCTCTTCATTCTTCCAAAATCCAGCTAATACAGGCCCAGAGCCAACAAATGCTCCTCAAACATCAACCCTTTTGTTCCCAGAATCATTCTCATGAAATCCTCTGGACTCTCTCCACTGCAAGTATATTGTTCCTTCGATAAGGGGCCCAAGCCATCCACAATGCTCCAAGTGCAGTTTGACCAATGCCTTATAAAGCCTCAGCATCACGTCCTTGTATTCTAATCCTCTTGAAATGAACACTAGCATTCCATTTTCCTTCCTTACCATTGACTCAGCCTGCAAATTAACATTTCGAGAATCCTGCACAAGGCCTTCCAAGTCCCTTCAGTCTTTTCATAATCATAGTCATAGTCATAGTCATACTTTATTGATCCTGGGGGAAATTGGTTTTCGTTACAGTTGCACCATAAATAATAAATAGTAATAGAACCATAAATAGTTAAATAGTAATATGTAAATTATGCCAGGAAATAAGTCCAGGACCAGCCTATTGGCTCAGGGTGTCTGACCCTCCAAGGGAGGAGTTGTAAAGTTTGATGGCCACAGGCAGGAATGACTTCCTATGACGCTCTGTGTTGCATCTCGGTGGAATGAGTCTCTGGCTGAATGTACTCCTGTGACCAACCAGTACATTATGTAGTGGATGGGAGACATTGTCCAAGATGGCATGCAACTTGGACAGCATCCTCTTTTCAGACACCACTGTCAGAGAGTCCAGTTCCATCCCCACAACATCACTGGCCTTACGAATGAGTTTGTTGATTCTGTTGGTGTCTGCTACCCTCAGCCTGCTGCCCCAGCACACAACAGCAAACATGATAGCACTGGCCACCACAGACTCGTAGAACATCCTCAGCATTGTCCGGCAGATGTTAAAGGACCTCAGCCCCCTCAGGAAATAGAGATGGCTCTGACCCTTCTTGTAGACAGCCTCAGTGTTCTTTGACCAGTCCAGTTTATTGTCAATTCGTATCCCCAGGTATTTGTAATCCTCCACCATGTCCACACTGACCCCCTGGATGGAAACAGGGGTCACCGGTACTTTAGCTCTCCTCAGGTCTACCACCAGCTCCTTAGTCTTTTTCACATTAAGCTGCAGATAATTCTGCTCATACCATGATTACGCTGCAGATAATTCTGCTCACACCATGAGCACCATCGGCTTCCAAGAACTCATTTCTACTCCCTGACACAATTGAACTTCCAGCATACTGCTAGTCTTCCATAGTGAAGACTAATGCAAAAAACCTATCCAGTTTGTCTGCCATTTTGTTGTACTCCCCGCCATGACTACTGCCCCCAGTGTCATTTCCAGTAGGATGATATCTACTCTCACATCTCTTTTACTCTTTATCTATTTGAAAAAAATCTTTTGGTATCTTCTTTGATATTATTGGCTAGCTTACCTTTGTATTTCATCTTTTCCCTCCTTACAGCTTTGTTTTTAGTTGCCTTTTGTTCATTTTTAAAAGCTTCCCAATCCTCTAACTTTACACTAATACTTGCTTTATTATATGCCCTCTCTTGCCCTTATGTTGTCTTTGACTTACCACTTCACCCATCGCTGCATCATCCTGCCTTTAGAATACATCTTCTTCTTTGGGATGTATCTACCTTGTGCCTTCTGAATTGCTCACAGAAGCTCCAGCCATTGTTCTGCCATCATCCCTGCTGGTGTCCCCTTCCAATCAACTTTGGTTAGCTCCTCTCTTATGCCTCTATAATTCCCTTTACTTCATTGTCATACTAATACATCTGACTTTTGCTTCACCCTCTCAAACTGCAGGATGAATCACTGTCATCTGAGGGTTCCTTTACCTTAAGTTCCCTAATCAAATCTGGTTCATTACACAACACCAGAATAGCCTTTCCCTTATTGGGCTCAACAACAAGCTGTTTGAAAAAGCCATCTCGCAGGTATTCCACAAATTCCCTCTCTTGGGATGCAGCACCAAGCTTACTTTCCCAGTCTACCTGCACATTGAAATCCTCCATGACTACTGTCCATGACATTGCCCTCTTGACGTGCCTTTTCTATCTCACCATGTAATTTGTAGCCCACCCTGGCTACTATTCAGAGGCCTGTATATACAAGTATCTCCCATCAGTATATCTTTGTCCTTGCAGTATTTTAACTCTACCCACAAGGATTCCACATCTTCTGATCCTATGTCACCTCTTTCTAAGAATTTAATTTAATTTTTTACCAACAGAACCATGCCACCTCCTCTGCGTACCTGCCTGCTCTTTAATACAATGTGTATCCTTGGATACTGAACTCCCAACTACGATCTTCTTTCAGCCACAACATCACACCTGCCAAATTCTATCAGTGCTACGAGATCATCCACCTTATTCTGTATACAGTGTGTATTTAAATATAACGCCTTCATTCCTATATTCATCACCCTTTACAATTTCATCTCCATGTTAGACTACAATTCATCCCACTGTCTGAAATTTTGCCCTATCATCTGCCTGTCCTTCCTGACAGTCTCATTACACACTGCAGCTGTTTGTATACCAGCTGCCCCATCCTCCGCCCTATCACTACAGTTGCAATTCCCCTCCCAAATTAGTTTAAACCCTGCTTAACAGCTCACAAGGATATTGGTCCCCCTCGGGTTCAGGTGTAACCTGTCCCTTTTGTACAGGTCATACCTTCCCCAGAAGAGATCCCAAAGATCCAAAAAATGTGAAGCCCTGCCCCCTACACCAGTTCCTCAGCCACACACTTTTCTGCCAAGTTATCCTGTTCTTACCCTTATTGGCATGTGGCACAGGTAGCAATCCAGAGATTATTCTGGTTACAACTGAGAGTAAAATCCAGTGATTATTACTCTCCCTCCCACTTTACAATGCTGTAGACCCAATCCAAGATGTCCCCGACCCTGGCACCTGGGAGTCAACAGAGCATTCGGGTGTGTCTCTTTCACATCCACAGATTTTCATGTGTACTCCTCTAACTAGAGGAGAAGATGGTGGCGCGACGGCAGCGCGCGCGGCCTCTCCGGTGATGAATATCCGTAATCTGTCAAGTAGGGGACCGTGCACAATTCTGATTTGATGGAGACAGATGTGAGAGTATGGAGGAACATCTGGAGAAACTTCTGAAATGTCCGCTTCGCTGCCACTGCTACTGTGTAGTAACCGGAATCTCCGGAGCAGAAGGCCCCGAATCCTCGGCTTTGCGTGTTTCAGCGGCCGAGGTGAGGTTGAAGGCGCTTGGCAGAGGATGGCGCTTGGGAGGCTGTATCGGAGGGGCTGGTTGGAGGCTCGAAATTTTCGGATGGATGGACTCAGTCTCGGCTGTGGTCAGCTGCTTCCAAGGCATTGGCAAGTTGACGGTGCCTGGAGATTTATGGCAGGAAGTTTCTCTCTTTTGCCGCCTGCTATCGGGGACTCGGGGACTTTGAGACTTTTTTTTACCGTGCCCATGGTTTGTTCTTTATCAAATTATGGTATTGCTTTGCACTGCTGTAACTATATGTTATAAATATGTGGTTCTGTCAGTGTTAGTCTTTGGTTTGTCCTGTTTTTCTGTGTTATCACTCTGGAGAAACATTGTATCATTTCTTAATGCATATATGCATTTCTAAATGACAATAAAAGAGGACTGAGTGTTCTCATAATCTAATCTAAAAAAAAACTGTGGTGTCCTCTTCCACTACTGCAGTCCTCTTCTCTCCCCTTCCCTTTTGAGCCACAGCACCAGACTCAGTGCCAGAGACCCAGTCTCTGTATCTCCCTCCACCCACAGGTCATCCCCTCAACAATATCCAAAATGGCATACTTACTATTGAGGGGATCAGTACTCTGCACTGGCTGTCCATTTCCTTTCCCTCTCCTGACAGTCGCCCACATATATGCCTCCTGCAACTTAGGTGTGATTATCTCCCTGTAGCTCCTATCTATCACCTCCTCATTTTCCCATATGTAACTCCAGTCCCTTAACATGTTGTTGGCAATAGGATTGTTGTCATGGGGGCTTCAACTTCCCGAATACAAATTGGGACCCTCCTTAGTGCAAGAGGTTTAGATGGTTCAGTATTTATTAGGCACATTCAAATGTGTTTAATTCAATATGTAAATAGATCAACAAGAGGAAGGGCTGTACTGGATGTGTTGTTGAGTAATGAGCCTAGCCAGGTGACCAACCTTTCAGTGGGTGAGCAGTTAGGGAACAGTGACCACAACTCCTTGACTTTTAAGATAGTTAAAGATAAGTATGAACCTTGCAGGAGAGTATTAAATTAGAGCAGGACAAATTATGAGAGTATTAGACAGGAAGTAAGGAGAATTAACTGGGAATAGCTGGTCCTAGGCAATTCCACATCTGATAATGTGGAGGGTCTTTAAAGACTAACTGCACAGAAAATAGGACAGGTATGTTCCTGGAAGAAGGAAGGACAAAGGTGGCTAGGTAACAGAGCCTTGGATGTCGAGAGAGGTGAGGAAGAAAAAGGAAAAAAGTATGTAAAGCTTAGGAAGCTAGAATCAACAGAATCCTTGACGATTATAAAGAAGCTAGAAAGGAACTCAAGAAGGGAATCCTTGGCAAGTCAGATTAAAGAAAATCCCAAAAATTCTATACATGCATCAAGAACGAGAGGATAACTAGGGAGAGGGTAGGACCACTCAAGGATAAAGGGGGAACATTTGTTCAGATGCAGGGGATATGGGTGAGATTCTTAATGAGAACTTTACATCAGTATTTACCAAAGAGGACATGGAGGATAGGGAGATCAGCGCCAAGCGTATTAATCTGCTAGGGCATTTCAAAGTAAAGGACGGGGTAGTTCTGAGTATCCTAATGAACATTACAGTGGAAAAGTCCCCAGGGCCTGATGTGATATACCACAGGTTATTGAGAAAGGCAAGAGAAGAGATTACTGGGGCCTTGACCAATATTTTTGGGTCCTCTCTAGCCACAAGCAAGGTCCTGGAGGACTGGTGTGTGTTCCATTATTCAAGAAGAGAACCAGGGATAACCCTGGAAACTATAGACTGGTGAGTCTCATATCAGTGATGGGGAAGTTACTGGAGAGAATTCTTAGGAATAGGATTTAAAAGCATTTGGAAAATGATGGCCTAATTAGAGAGAACCAGCATGGCTTTATGTGTAACAGGTTGTGTCTTACTAACTTAATTGAGCTTTTTGACAACGTGGTGAGGTGATTGATGGAAGTAGAGTTATGAATATTGATATCATGTATTTTAGTAAAGCGTTTGATGAGGACCATCATGGGAGGCTCACCCAGAAGATTAAGATGCATGGGATCCATGGTAAAATGGAATTTTGGATTCAGAACTGTCTTACCCATAGAAGATGGAGTTTAGTGGTTGAAGGGACTTATTCTAGCTGGAAGTTTGTGATTAGTCATGTTCCACAGGGATCTGTACTGGGACTTCTGCTGTTTATGATGTTGATAAATGACCGAATGAAAATATATATGAATGGGTTAGTAAGTTTGCAAATGATGCAAAGGTTCATGGTGTAGTGGATAGCATAGAAGACCGGCAAAGAATACAATGAGATACAGATCAGTTGCAGATATCGGCAGAGAAATAGCAGATGGAGTTTAAGCTGGACAAATATGAAACGTTGCACTATGGTAGGTCAAATATAGAGTCAGTACACAGTTATGGGAAAGACCCTTAACAGTGTTGATGAGCAGAGGGATCTTGGGGTCCAAGTTCATAGCTCTCTGAAAGTGACCACACAGGTCGATAGGGTGGTTAGGAAGGCATTTGGCGTGCTTGCCCTTATTAGTTGAGGTATTGAGTGCAGAAGTGAGAAAGCCATGGTGCAGCTTTATAAAACTCTAGTTAGTCCACGTCTGGAGTTCTGCATACAGTTCTGGTTGCCCCATTAAAGGAAGGACATCAAGGCTTTGGAGAGGGTGCAGAAGAGGTTTACCAAGATGCTGCCTGGATTGGAGGACATGTGCTATAAAGAGAGGTTGGACAAACTTGACATGTTTTCTCTGGAGCAGTGGAGGTGAGATTATGGGAGGCATAGGTAGAGTAGACAGACAGTTTTTACAGGGTTAAAACGTCTAATATTAGAATACATGCATTTTAGGTGAGTATTTCAAAGGAGATATGAGGGGCAAGTTTTTTTTTACACAGGGAGTGGTGGGTGCCTGAAATATGCTGCATGGAGTGGGGTGCGATTAAGATCACATCCACTGTAGACCTATTCTGGCGATAGTCAAATTGCTGTGGGTCCAGGTCCTTGCAGAGGCAGGAGTTGATTCTAGCCACGACCAACCTCTTGAAGCAATTCATCACCGTAGATGTGAATGCTACTGGCCAATAGTCATTAAGGCAGCTTGCAATGCTCTTCTTGGGAACTGGTATAATTGTTGCCCTTTTGAAATAGGTAGGTACTTCTGACCCTAGCAAAGAGAGATTGAAAATGTCTTTCCACCCACTGCCCTCTCAGGTCACTTTAAACCTTTCCCTCCCAACTTTGACAACAGTCTCCTGCCCCAACTATTGGCATAAATGAAGGGAATCTTGGCATTTTTCTTGATTAGATTTTGTTCTTTCAGAGTTGTTACAAATAAGTGGATGTCACAATCAACCAATGAACCAATTAACCGGAATCCACTGTATACAATAATTGTCGGGATCCTCTGAAGCCTTAGTGGACTGTGAAATCAAAGTTGCTGGTTAACGCAGCAGGTCAGGCAGCATCTCGAGGAAGAGGTACAGTCGACGTTTCAGGCTGAGACCCTTCGTCAGGACTAACTGAAGGAAGAGTTAGTAAGAGATTTGAGAGGGGGAGGGGGAGATCCAAATCTGTGTGTTGCTTGAATTTCCAGCATCTGCAGAATTCCTGTCGTTTAGACTGTGAAATGTTGGTTTGCAAGTCCACAGCTCCCTGAAAGTGGCCACACAAGTAGATAGGATGATAAAGAAGGCATACAGCATATATATCTTTATTCATTGAGTATAAAAGTTGGGAGGTCACGTTGCAGCTATATCAAACTTTGGTTAGACCACATTTGGAGTATTGTGTGTAGTCCTGGTCGCTGTATTACAGGAAAAAATTGAAGGTTTTGGAGAGGATGTAAAATTGGTTCACAAGGATGCTGCCTGGATTAGAGAGTAAAAGCTATGAGGAGACATTGGACAAACTTAGATTGTTTTCTCTGAAGTGTTGGAGGCCGGGGGTGATCATTTTTAAGTATATAAAATTATGAGAGGTGTTGATAGGGTAGATTGTCAGAGTCTTTTTCCCAGGGTGGAAATGGGAAATTCTAGAGGGCATGACTTTAGATGAAATGGGGAAAAGTTTAAAGGAGATATGTGAGGCATGTTTTTTTTTACACAGAGTGGTAGATGCCTGGAATGTGCTGCCAGGGGAAACAGATACAATGGCAATGTTTAAGTGAGATTCAGTTCGGCACATCAGCATGCCTTCATAGAAGAGAGAAATACAAATCATCTGCAGGGAGCAGTTTAAATAGAGTTCACGATCTGCGCAACCATAGTGGGCTGAAGGGCTTGTTCCTGTGCTGTACCCTTCTATTCTTCATATTCTATTTTCGCAGCAATGAGGCCCTAATTAGTCTCAGTTGGCTCTGAGGAGCAGGCCATATTGTTCCCAGCAGACTTCTGAAACAGCCATTCTATTCAGAGTTCTGTCTTGCCAAGAAATTGCCCTGGGGACAGAGAGAAATAGATTCAAGGAACAAAATGCTGGAGGAACTCAGTAGGTCAAGCAGTGTCTATGGAAATGAATAAACAGTTGTCATTTCGGGTCCTGATGAAGGATCTCTGCTTGAAATGTTGACTGTTTACTCTTTTCCATAGATGCTGCCTGACCTGCTGAGTTCCTCCAGCATTTTGTGTGTGTCGCTCTGGATTTCCAGCCTTTGCAGCATCTCTTTTAACAGATTCAAGGATCTTTCTTTCTTATTACAAATCAAAAGGAGATGTTTCAACCCGCCAGTTTGAAGATGGCACCCAGGAGAACAATTTCCCTCTTCTTTGTATGTAACTTATGTTCTTTCACATGCCCATGAACGCCCCCCCCCCCCCCCTTGGTTCTTCTACCAGTTCCCTACACTAAGGTGAATTAAAGTAGACAGTTCACCTATCAGCACTGTTTGGGACATGGGAGGAGATGGAAGAATCTGGTGGAAACATATTTTCACAAGCAGAACAAAGTCAAAGATGAAAGCCAGGTAACTCAGTCAGCAGCACTTCCTGCTGAGCATAGGTATCTCCCTTGGAAAAGTGCAACATTCCCATCCATATATCTCAGGAATCTCTGGCCTGTGACCACTCTTGGAGAAGGAGCTCTTGGGTCAGTTTTAAGAAGAAGTCAATTGGTTAGGAGCACATGGAAGCCCAGCATAATCATGAGTTCATGCTATCCACTTGCATATCCCATTTCCTAACCCCCCTGTGGTGGTCTATAGGTCTCATCCATCACATCAGAACCCACAGAACTAGAACAGAAGCAAGTCTTTCCAGATAACCTGAAAGGATGATGCACTGGAGTTTAGAAGAATGAGAGGTGAGCTTGTTGGAGTAGAAAATACATAAGATTCTGATGAGCTTAATAGGATAGTTATGACAAAAATGTTTCCCAGTAAGAGGAATCTGAAAATAGGAGGCATCGGTTGCCCACTTAAGACTGAGATGAGTAGCATTTCCTTCAGTCAGAGGGTTGGTTATGAGTTTTAGGTATTCTTACAGCAGAGAGCAAATAGTTTGCATTTTGACGATAAAAATTTTAGGAGTTATGAGGAACAAGCAGATCAGATCTGATTGAATTGATGTGTGGGCTTGAGGAGCCACACGGCACACTCCTGCCCCTATTTACATTCACATAAAACTGAGCACATTATCTGGCCAAAATAGATGGTAAGCTTGATACTGAAACATTCTCCAAGTGTCAAGGAAAAAAGACCAGAGATACACAGAAAACTGGAATCCTGAAAGATAAAGGGTTCATTTGGATCGAAATGCTAGTTCTACTTCTCTTTCCAGAGATGCAGCCTGACTCTCTTAGCCCTGAATTGGTGGACGCAGCACAGGAGAAAATGGACAGTACTGTAATTAGAATGCTTGTCAGGTTTGTTTGGAGCAATATAGAACATTGAACAGTACAGCGCAAAAACAGGCCCCTCACCTCATAATGCTATTCCAAAGAAATCCCACCTGTCTGTGCATTATCCCCATTCCCTACCTGTCTACAGCAAATGCCTCGGAAACATTTCTATTGTATTTGCACCATCTCCCCTGCTAATGCTTTCCAGACATTCTCGGTGTAGAAAAGTTTGTCTTGTAACTCCCCTTTAAACTTTGTCCCCACCTCATCTCAAAGTTATGCAGTTGGTGTATGATTTTCCACCCTGAGAGAAAGACCTGTCAATACCTCTCATAATTTTCTGTACTTCTATAAGATCACCCCCCTCACACTCAATACACCATGGGGAAACAATCCAATGTTATCCAATCTTTCCTGATAGCTCATTCTTTCTAATCCAAGCAATATGCTGGAGAGCCTCTCCTGAACACTTACCAATGCCTCCACGTCCTTCCTATAAAGTGGCAACCTAATAGTTTCTGGCTAGAAAGAAATGCCAGTTAGAATTTCCCTTACAAACTGCATCAGATGGCACAGGATTACTTACCTTAAAAGGCAACATGTAACAAAAAAATTGATATATAAGAGTCCATTTTGGGGCCTCTATTCCCAGCTCTTGCACAAATTATATGCTCATAATAAATATTTTTTTTACTGTATGCGTTGTCTTAGGTGATGAACTATGAAGTTAAGGAAAGCTTACAGCTGTATAGGAATAGACCTTTGGATACACTTTGCTCTCCTTGTTTAAGTAGGAACATATCGGCATTGGAGACAATTCAAAAGTTTTGAGGAATGTTCCTGTGATGAAGAGGTTGCCTGTTGTTGAAAAACATAGTGAAAATAAAGACAGCTAATTAAACTAGCTTTGGGAATTCCAAGATGCCTATCCAGAGAATTCAACTATTTCAGCCAAACTCTCTTAAAGACATGAGGCCGTTGCAATCATGCAGATCCAAAGGCTGCCTGCTGATTTTTAGATTAATTGTAAATGGGAAGTTGATCTCCCTGCCCCCCCCGTCCCCCCCCCCACTCTTAAGTAAGCGAAACGTTGTAGAAGTTGGCAGCCTACAATACTTTGGCTAACTCCCAGATATTCCTTGTGGAATCCAGAAGAGTAATATTTCTGGTTGTCCCTCTAGGATGAGTTAATATTTATCTTTTAAACACAAGAAATTCTGCAGCTGCTGGAAATCCAGAGCAACATACACAAAATTCTGGAGGAACCCAGCAGGTCAGGCAGCTTCAATGGAAATGAATAAACAGTCAAGATTTTGGGCCGAAACCCTTCTTCAGGACTGGAAAGGGGAAGATGACAGAATAAAAATAGGGTGGCGGGTAGTGAGGAGAAGTATCTTTTAAGATGTCTACCATTTTTCCAACAGGTTTGACTTGTAGTTGACTTGCCAACCAGTGCTATTCATAGTTTGAATGTCAAGTTCCATTTATAGCCTGTCTGGAATCCCTCAGAAGATCTAGATCATCAGTAGTTTATCCTCCCATCTCTAGACATGAAGACTTCGGTACTTTTGTCACAGTCATTAAACTATCTAGTATAGCATATTGAATTAATCCTGTTCCCTTTTTGAAGTTGGTATTTACACTTGCTACTCCCTATTCTCTGGTTCTTTTAGATGTTTTGTATGTGGATGCTGGAGCCTTTGTCTTCTTGACATTGGCTGCTCTAAGTAACAACAGATGAAATCAGAATCAGGTTTAATATCATTGGCATATATTGTTATGTGGCAGCAATACATTGCAATATATAATAATAAAAACTGCAAATTACAGTAAGTATACTGTATACTTCATTGTCGCAAAACAATTGATACTAGAACGTACAATCATCACAGCAATATTTGATTCTGCACTTCCTGCTCCCTGGAGTACAAATCGATAGTAAATATTAAAAATTTAAATTATAAATCATAAATAGAAAATAGAAAAGGGAAAGTAAGGTAGTGCAAAAAAACCGAGAGGCAGGTCCGGATATTTGGAGGGTATGGCCCAGATCCGGGTCAGGATGCGTTCAGTCGTCTTATCACAGTTGGAAAGAAGCTGTTCCCAAATCTGGCCGTACGAGTCTTCAAGCTCCTGAGCCTTCTCCCGGAGGGAAGAGGGACGAAAAGTGTGTTGGCTGGGTGGGTCGTGTCCTTGATTATCCTGGCAGCACTGCTCCAACAGCGTGTGGTGTAAAGTGAGTCCAAGGACAGAAGATTGGTTTTTGTGATGTGCTTCGCCATGTTCACGATCTTCTGCAGCTTCTTCCAGTCTTGGACAGGGCAACTTCCATACCAGGTTGTGATGCACTGTAGAAAAATGCTTTCTGCAGTGCATCTATAAAAATTAGTGAGGGTTTTAGGGGACAGGCCACATTTCTTTAGCTTTCTCAGGAAGTAAAGGCGCTGGTGGGCCTTCTTGGCAGTGGACTCTGCTTGGTTGGACCAAGTCAGGTCATTTGTGATATTGACCCTGAGGAACTTAAAGCTTTGTAAGGTATATATATTTAAAAAGTTAAATGAGATAAGTAGTGCAAAAAGAGGGGGAAAAGTGATGAGGTAGTGTTCATGGGTTCAATGTCCATTCAGAAATTGGATGGCAGAGGGGAAAAAGCTGTTCCTGAATCACTGAGTGTGTGCCTTCAGGCTTCTGTACCTCCTCCCTGATGGTAGCAAAGAGAAGAGGGCATGTCCTGGGTGATGGATGCCATCCTTTTGGAGGCATCGTTCCTTGAAGATGCCCTGGGTGCTGGGGAGGCTAGTGATCATGATGAAGCTGACAAAGCTTACAACTTTCTGCAGCTTACTTCAACTATGAGCAGTGCCCCACCCCCACCCAATACCAGAAGGTGATGCAGCCAGTTCAAGTGCTCTCCACAGTACATCTATAGAAATTTGTGAGTGTCTTTGGTGACATACCCAATGTCCTCAAACTCCTAATGAAATATAGCTGCTCTTGTGCCCTCTTTGTAACTACATTGATATCTTCTCCTTATAGAATCAGACTCAGGTGTACTATTGTACATACTGTATGTCGCAAAATTTGTTTAGTGACAGCAGTACACTGCAAGGCATAAAGAAAATTACTTTAATTTGCAATAAAAAATAAAATAAATAGTGCAAAAGAGAAAGAGTGAGGTCGTGTTTATGGGTTCATGAACCACTCAGAAATCTGTTGGCAGACGGGAAGAAGTTGTTCCTAAAACACTGAATGCACACCTTCAGGCATCTGTACCACATTCTTGATGGCAGGAATGAGAAGAGGACATGTCCTCTCGTGACATGTGACAGATCCTGGATAGCAGAAAGCGATTGCAAAGTTGGATGTCCTTATCCCACTTGAAATGTTAACAACTTACTTAACCCACTCCTGTTTCTCATCTACATGAAGTCCCGCATCACCAGGTTCAATGACAGCTACTGTCCTTGGAACCTTCAGTTCTTGAACCAACCAGCATAACTCTAATCACTACAGTTTATAACACTATGACCACTTCATGTTAAGTTAGTATGCTGACAACATCCTGCTCTGTCTAACCAACATCTTTCTTGACGACTGTCTCCAATTTATCTTGCTGCTTGTCTGTCACCCATTGCTAGATGAGCTAGATGCTCTGCATATAAATATTGCAAAGGAAAAGCCACAAATGCTATTTATTGAACACAGATTCTTGCCAGTGATCCAGCTTTCTATACACTCAGTTGCCACTTTATTAGGTACAGGAGATCCTTAATAAAGTGGCCACTAGTAGTTAGTAGGTTAATTATGTTTGTGGTTTTCTGCTGGAGTAGCCTGCCTACTTCAAGGTTTGATGTGTTGTGTGTTCAGAGAGGTACTCCTGAACGTCACTGTTGTAACACATGGTTATTTGAGTTACTGTTGCCTTCCTGTCAGCTCAAACCAGTCTGACCATTCCCCTCTGACCTCTCCCATTAACAAGTGGTTTTTGCACATAGAAAAGCCATTCACTAGATGTTTTTTTTGTTTTTCACACCATTCTCAGTCAACTCTAGAGCAGGGGCTCCCAACTTCCCAACCTTTTTATGCTATGTACCAATACCATTAAGCAAGTGGTGCATGGAACCCAGATTGAGAACCCTGCTCTACAGACTGTTGTGCATGAAAATCCCAGGGGATATCAGCAGGTCCTGAGATAATCAAACCACCCCATCTGGCACCAGCGATAATTCTATGGTCCAAGCCACTTGGATCACATTTCTTCTCCATTCTGATATTTTGTCTGAACAACAAGTGAACCTCCTGACTATATCTGCATGCTAGTTAGATTAGATTAGATTAGATTCAACTTTATTGTCATTGTGCTGAGTACAGATACAAAGCCAATGAAATGCAGTTAGCATCTAACCAGAAATGCAAAGAATAGTGTTATTTACAAAATAACTGCAAATAAAAAGTAAGTGCTACAGCACACAAATATAAAACTACTGAGATAATACAATATGGGTGCAATACTGCTTAGCTCTTATTACCCTGCTCTTACTTATTACTCTGAGTCTCACCCATTCCACTGCTTTCCCATTCTTCTCGCCTTGCTCCCTCCAAGCATGAGACTATCCAAAACTCACGCCAACCATGTTCACCTACTTGGGTACCGCTCAGGAGTACAAAAACTCATGAACTGTCCCTCTTTTGCACTATTTAACTTATGGTAATCTTTAATGTCTGCGCCATACTGCTACCACAAAACAATTTTCACGACTTGCAGTATGTCAGCGATAATAAAGCTGATTCAGCGTTTTGTGCAAGGGAGATAGAGTCATAGAAAAGTACAGCACAGAAGCAGGCCCTTTGGTCCATCTAGTTCCTGCCAAACCATTTAAATTGCCTATTCCCATCGACCATGTCTTACAAGTCTGACTGACTTTTTTTTGAGGAGGTAACTAAGAAAATTGATGAAGCCAGTGGTAGGCTTAGAAAGGACTTTTGACAAAGGTCTGCTGGTCCAGAAAATTAAGGGACAAAAGATCTGAGGCATGTTGTCAAACTGGATCTAAAATTAGCTTGATGATAGGTGCAGAGGGTGCTGTGTGGCTAAGCACACCTCCAGAGCCGTATTCAAGTTTGCTGACAACACCACTGTCGTAGGCTAAATCTATGGTGGAAACGATTCAGCAAATAGGAGGAAGATTGGAAATCTAGTTGAGTGATGCCATAACAACAACCTCTTACTCAATATCAACAAGACCAAGGAGCTGATAATTGATATCAGGAGGAGGAAACCAGAGATCCATGAGCCAGACCTCATTATAGGACAATCTGAGGTGGAAAGGGTCAGCGACTTTATATTCCTTGGTGTTATTATTTTGGAGGACCTGGCCTGGGCCCAGCATGTAAGTACAATTATGAAGAGAGCACGGCAGTGCTTCTACTGAGGAATTTGCAGAGTTTTGGCATGACATCTAAAACTTTGGCCATCTTTTATATATGTGTAGTGTACTGTAGATGTGCATTGACTGGTTGCATCACAGACTGATATGGAAACACCAATACCCTTGAACAGAAAATCCTACAAAAACTAGTGGATACAGACCAGTCCATCAAGGGCAAAGGCCTCCCCACCATTAAGCACATCTACATGAAACAGTGTCGCAAGAAAGTAGCATCCATTATCAGGGACCCGCACCACCCAGGCCATGCTGTTTTCTTGCTGCTGCCATCAGGAGGAAGGTGCAGGAGCACCAGGTACAGGAACAGTTACTACCTCTCAACCATCAGGCTCTTGAACCAAAAAAGATAACTTCACTCAAGTTCACTTGTCCCATCATTGAAAGATTCCCACAACCTATGGACTGTCTTTCAAGGACTCTTCACCTTGTGGTCTGGATATTTATTGCCTATTTATTTATTGTTGTTATTTCTTTCTTTTCTATATTTGCACATTTTATTGTCTTTTGCACATTGGTTGAACACTGAAGTTGGTGCAGTCTTTCATTGATTCTGTTATCATTATTATAGAACATAGAATAGTACAGCACAGTACAGGCCCTTCGGCCCACAATGTTGTGCCGACCCTCAAACCCTACCTCCCATATAACACCCCACCTTAGATTCCTCCATATACCTATCTAGTAGTCTCTTAAACTTCACGAGTGTATCTGCCTCCACCACTGACTCAGGCAGTGCATTCCAAGCACCAACCACTCTCTGAGTAAAAAACCTTCCTCTAATATCCCCCTTGAACTTCCCACCCCTTACCTTAAAGCCATGTCCTCTTGTATTGAGCAGTGGTGCCCTGGGGAAGAGGTGCTGGCTACCCACTCTATCTATTCCTCTTATTATCTTGTACACCTCTATCATGTCTCCTCTCATCCTCCTTCTCTCCAAAGAGTAAAGCCCAAGCTCCCTTAATCTCTGATCATAATGCATACCTCCTAAACCAGGCAGCATCCTGGTAAATCTCCTCTGTACCCTTTCCAATGCTTCCACATCCTTCCTATAGTGAGGCAACCAGAACTGGACACAGTACTCCAAGTGTGGCCTAACCAGAGTTTTATAGAGCTGCATCATTACATCGCGATTCTTAAACTCTATCCCTTGACTTATGAAAGCTAACACCCCATAAGCTTTCTTAACTACCCTATCCACCTGTGAGGCAACTTTCAGGGATCTGTGAACATGTACCCCCAGATCCCTCTGCTCCTCCACACTACCAAGTATCCTGCCATTATCCCATATCCCAATTATCCCATAGATTGATTGAGTATGCCCTCAAGAAAATGAATATGAGGATTGTGTATGGTGACATAAGTATTTTGATAATAAATTTACTTTGAACTTTGAGGGTAGCTGTGGGTGGGTGCTTTTCTGATGAGAAATTTGTAACAAGTGGTGTACCACAGAGATCAGTGTTAAATCTTCCAAGTAGAGTTTATTTTCATATGCACAAGTACATGTATGCACAGGTGCAATGAAAAACTTACTTGCAATATTATACACGTGGTATTCACAAAAAAACTTAAATTAAACATAAATTATGCACAATTTTACACAAAAGAAAGAGCACAAACAAAAACAGTGCATTTTAATGCAAAGTAGTCAGTGTTGCTGAATTATAGTGCTGGTTGGTTCAAAAATGTTTAAAGGGAAGTAGCTGTTCTTGAATGTGTTGGTGTGGAACTTCAGAGTTTTGCACCTCTTAGCCAATGGTAACTGCGAGAAATGGCATGGCCTGAATGGCGGGATCTTTAATGACAGACGGATTTTAAAGGCACCCGAGGAGCAACTCTTCACGCAGAGACTGGTGAGTGTATGGAACGAGATGCTAGAGGAAGTGGTTGAGGCAGGTGCAAGAGCATCACTTAGTAAGTACTTGGATAGACATATGGAGGGTCGAGGCTTAGAAGGATATGGAGCAAACACAGGAAATTGGAACAAGCTGTGGTTGGCATATACTTGTTGGACCTTCATCTGTTCTGTATTTTTCTATAGCTCAATGTTGAGGCAGTACCTCCTACAGAAATCACTTAAGGTGGGGAGGCATGTTCCTGTGATGTAATTGGTCTCAATCAACTACTCTCTGCAGCTTTTTACATTCTTGTACATTACCATACCAGACCATGATGCCAACACCAGGATTCTTTCAACAGTACACCTGTTGATGTTTTTTAGAGTGGTTGGTCACAGAGTAAACATCCTAAGAAAGTAAAGACTTTGGCGCACCTTCCTTATGCTGGGCCCAGGACAGGTCAACCACTACATTAACTGTGGCTATCAGACCACTGGAATATGACACTGGAGAGGTAATAATAGGGGGCAAAGAAATTGTGGATGAATTTAATAAGTATTTTGCATCAGTTTTCACTGTGGAAGACACCGGTAGTATGCCAGAAATTCAAGAGTGTTAGGGGGCAGAGGTCAGTGAAGTTGCTATTACTGAGGTGAAAGTGCTTAGGTAGCTGAAAAGTCTGAAGGAAGATAAGTCACCTGGATCAGATGGACCACACCCCAACATTCTGAAAGAAGTAGCTGAGAAATTGTGGAGGCATTAGTAGTGACCTTTCAAGAATCACTAGGTTCTGGAATGGTTGCAGAGAACTGAAAAATTACAAATGTCACTCCACTCTCTAAGAAGGGAGGTTGGCAAATGACAGGAAATCATAGTCTAGTTAGTTTGATTTCAGTGGGTTGGAAAGGTGCTAGAGGTTATTTTTAAGGATGAGGTTCCCAGGTACTTGTAGGTGCACGATAAGATAGACTAAAGTCAACATGATTTCCTTATCGAGAAATCTTGCCTGACAAATCTGTTGGAATTCTTTGAGGAAATAATGGACAGGGTAGACAAAGGAGAGTCAGTGAATGTCATTTACTCGGATTTTCAGAAAGCCTTTGACAGGTGCTGCAGATGAGGCTGCTTAACAAGATAAGAGCCTATGAATTACTGGAAAGATACTAGCATGGATAGAAGATTGGCTGACTGGTAGGAGGTAAAGAAAGGGAATAAAAAGGGTCTTTTCTGATTAGCTGCCGGTAACCACAAGGGTCTGTTTTGGGAACCACTGCTTTTCACATTATACAATATGTCAATGATTTAGATGATGGAATTAACGGCTTTGTGGCCAAGTTTGCAGATGATAGGTGGAGTGGGACATAGTATTGAAGAAGCAGTTATCTGGCAGTTGGAATATAGTGTTGGGAATTGTATGATAATGCACTTTCGTAGAAGAAAAAGGCGTATACTATTTTCTAAATGGGGAGAAAGTTCAGAAATCAGAGGTGCAAAGGGACTTGGAGTTCTTCATACAGGATCCCTTAAAGGATAACTCGTAGGTTGAGTCGATGGTAAGGAAGGCAAATGCAATGTCAGCATTTATTTTGAGAGGACTAGAATATAAAAGCAAGGATGTAACGCTAAGGCTTTAAAAGGCATTGGTCGGACCACACTTTTGGCCTCTTATCTAAGAAAAGATGTGCTGGCATTGGAGAGGAAAAGCAGAGGTTCATGAGAATGATTCTGGGAATGACATGTTTAACATATGAGGAGCATTTGTTGCCTCTGGGCCTGTACTCACTGGAGTTTAGAGAAATGAGGGTGGGGGAGGAATCTCATTAAATCTATCGAATACTGAACAGATGTGGACAGAATGTTTCCTGTAGTGGGGGAGTCAAGGACCAGAGGACACAGCCTCAGAACAGAAATGAGGAGGAATTTCTTTAGCCAGAGAGAGGTGAATCTGTAGAATTCATTGCTACAGATGGCTAGGGTATATTTAAAGGGGAGGTTGATGGCTAGGGTATATTTAAAGGGGAGGTTGATAGGTTCTTTGTTAGTAAGGGTATCAAATGTAACAGAGAGAAGGCAGAAGAATGAGGTTGAGAGAAGTAATGAATCAGCCATAATGGAATAGCAGAGCAGGTTCAATGGGCCAAATGGCCTAATTTGCTCTTCTGTCTTATGGTCTTAACTCCCATGAAATCAAAGCTGCTAACTCTCTCTATAACCAATGTAGGTGGGTACATGTCTGTTTATCTTCCTTCCTCTTACTGAAGTCAACAATCAGCTCTTTAATTTTACCTGCGTTATAAGAGAGGTGATTCTTGTAGCACCACACAGCCAGGTGTCCTATCTCACTATCGCTGGGTCCTTTTGTTGTTCATAATATATTTAAATGATTTGGATAAGAACATAGGTGATATGATTAGTAAGTTTGCAGACTACATGAAACTTGGTGGAGTTTGTAGATAACAAAGAAGGTTGTCAAAGGATACAATGGGACATTGCTCAGCTAGAAAGTTGGGTGAAGCAGATGGAGATGAAATTTAATCCAGACAATTGTGAGCTGATACACTTTGGGAGGACAAATTCTAGTAACACATAAAGAGTAAATGGTAGAGACCTTGGGAACATTGATGTATACTGAGACCTTGGAGTTCAAGACCCTAGCTCTCAGAAAATGACGAAGCAGATGGATAGGGTAGTGAAAACACCATTTTGTATGCTTGCCTTCGTGGATCTACACATTGAAAATAAGAATTGGGATGTCATACACCAGGGTCGTTACAGACTTTATTAAAATATCTGTAGATGAGTGTGTCCCCACAAAATCATTCAGGGTTTTCCCCAATCAGAAGCTCTGGATGAACAATGAAATGCGAAATCTGCTGAGAGCCAGATCAGAGCCGTTCGAGTCTGGAGATCAAGAATGCTACAAAGAGGTGCAGGAAAGATCTCTAGAAAGCCATTTCTCAGGCAAAGTGGAGATTCCAGACTAGACTGAAATCAATGAAGGATGCTCAACAGCTGTGGCAGGGTTTGAGTGCCTTAACTTCCTACAAAGTTAAATCTTGTGACATAGGGGACAGCAAAGCTCTGCTTCCAGATGAGCTCAATGTCTTCTATGCTCACTTTGACCACCAGAATGTCTCCCAATGACACTTTGGTCTCAGTATCTGAAGATGATGTGTGGGCTGCCTTCGAGAGAGTGAATCCAAGGAAATCATCCAGTCTGGATAGAGTACCTGGCTGAGTACTGAAGACCTGTGCTGACCAACTGGCTTATGTATTTATAGATATCTTCAACCTCTTGCTCTGGCAGTATGTGGTACCCACCTACTTCAAGCAGGCTTCAACTGTACTGGTGCCCAAGAAGAGCGTGGTAACCTGTCTAAATGATTATCGCCCAGTGGCACTTACATCCACAGTGAGCGGAAAGTCCTAGAAAAGGTAGGTGGACTTGGCTCAGAACATCATGGATAAAATGATGGATCTCAACCACTGAACATAACTACATGAAATGTTGCTGTAGAAAAGCAGCATCCATCATCAAAGATTCTCACCACCCAGGCCATGCTCTTTTCTCGCTGCTGCCATCAGGTCGAAGGTACAAATGCCCTAGGACTTGCACCACCAGGTTCAAGAACAGTTTCTACCCCTCAGTCATCAGGCTCTTGAACAAGAGGGAAAACTACACTTATTTAAGGACTCTTTTATCTTGTTATTTCATGGTCGTTATTTATTGCTATTTATTTATTGGCTACATTTGCACAGTTTGCTTATAGTTTATAGTTCCTGATGTTTACAGTTTACAGATCCTGTTTACAGTTACTATTCTATCGATTTGCTAAGTATGCCTGCAGATAAAGAATCTCAGGGTTGTATGTGGTGACATTAATGTGCTCTGGCTCTGATAATGAATTTTACTTTGAACTTTGATATTGCAGCTGTACAAAACAATGCTTAAATCACACTTAGTGCACAGTGAACCGCTGTCGTCAGCACAATACAGGAAGGGTGCAGGAACAACAAAAAGTGTGCAAAAGAGATTCATCAGGACGCTGCATGGAATGTAGGGCTGTAGTCATAAGGAGACAATGTAAAGATTGGGTTTATTCTCACTTGCACATAAAGCTGCTAAGGGGTGAATTTACAGAAGCTTAGATAATTATAGGGCATAGATTGGATAGATGGTCAGAGACGTCATCTTATGGCAGGGGAGTCTAGAACTAAAGGGCAGAGATTTAAGGCAACAGGGAGAAATTTAAAGGTGATCTGAAGGGCATTATAGAACTTTATTGTCATTGTTCAAGACAACAAGATTGCATGGCACAGAATTGCACCCAGTCTTTTATCTATGAACTTGTGAAACTGGTCACTGAGGAAGTCGGCTGGACAGTGAATTGGGACAGGGAGGAGGATAAATAAGAGTGAAGGAAGAAGACCATGGATGGGGAAAGAGGACAGAAAACAGGAAGGGCTGGGGGAAAGCAATCATTGGTTAACAATGAGGAAGATGATGGGGCAGGAGGAGGAAAGAACATTGGGAATAGTTGCTGGTTGGGGGCGATGGCAGACGTTGAAAGGTTTGAAGAATGTCAGCTGGAGAGGTGATATGGGGAAATGGATCAGAATGGGTGTTGTCAACAGTGAAGAGAGGAGGGGACTATGTGGAAACCAAGAAATACAAAAGGGGAATCTGGAAAAAGTGTGAAGAATTTGGACTGGAGTTAGGGGGACACAAGAGATTAGGCCACCCTGTGCACTGTAAATGGTCTGCAGTGTTCAGCCTTGTCTGACAGAGTCATAGAACACTACAGCGCCCATGTAGTCTAAGTCACTGAACTATTTTTCTGCCTAGACCTATCGACCTGCACCTGGAACATAGCCCTCTATACCCCTCCCATCCATGTACCTATCTAAATCGCTCTTAAATGTTCAAATCCTTTGAATGGCAATGATATCTATCATCAGTATGGATGGCCACTCTCCTCCACATTGACAAAGGAGCCGAAATGAAAAGGCCGAATATCACGTTTTGTGCAATCAGATTTCTGACCAACACAATTGTTGTGCAGTGGGACTGAATCTCTGTATCTTCGATATAGACGGATGTTTCAAAGCACTTCGCAGAAGGGTTAACAAATAACTTAATGCTGAGTTGCATAAGGAAATTCACCAAAAACGATGGCAAATAGGGGGCAAGGAGTAAGTAAAATAGGAGAGGTTTATAACAGGAGACAACTTCACAGCTAAGAGCCAATTAAAATCATACCCTCAATAGTTTTTATTACATTTTCTGACATTTTATGTTTTTTCTTTTTACTGTTTTTATTTTTTTTTGCTAATTGCACCATGGTCTTCTCACATACTGCTCATGATTTTAAAAATATTCTAAAAAGCAATTAAAAAAAAAATAAAATCATAATTTTTGAAATTTAGCTGATTTTTTCTCTCCGACACGCCGCCATAGCAACCTCTCTGCATTTGCAACACTTTTCCAAGCCTATTTGAAGAAGAGGGAGGGAGGGAAAACAGAGAGAGAGAGAGAGAGAGAGAGAGAAAAAATAGTTTCTTTCACTTTGAATTTTTATGATGGACACATAATTCGCAGCACTTGCAAACAAAAGTTTCATCAGTAATTTTCCTTCTGCAGCACCTGTGCCCTCTCGGCCAATCCACCCGAATACCTCGCACGGATGGCGATATAGCGCAGAGCTAGGGGGAGAGAGAGAGGGAGAGGGAGAGAGGGGGGGGGAGGGAGAGGGAGAGAGGGGGGGGGAGGGAGAGGGAGAGAGGGGGGGGAGGGAGAGGGAGAGAGAGAGAGAGAGAGAGAGAGAGAAAGAAAGAAAGAAAGCAAGAGAGACTCCAAATCCACCGACTGAAGGATCTCCAGGCCGGAGCTTACCACCAACTTGTTAGCTAATGGTTGGTTAGAAGGTCTCCTCACTTGTGTTGATATCACTCCACGGGGTCATCGCAGTTGCTCTTCCAGCTAGAAAAGAGGAATATTTAAAAAAAAATAAATGGGCCGGGGCCCACGGTGCTGACAGGGCCTCCCTTGGAGCCAGTTGGTTTGCAAAGGGTGGGTGTATGTATGTTATATGCGTGTAGGTGGCGGCGACGGAGGAGGAGGGAGAAGGGGGCAGGGAGGTGGGAGACTTTCTGTTTTCCCCCCCCCCAAACCTCTCTGTTTTCTTTGGGAGGGGAAGTGAGGTGTGGGGGGCGGCTGACTGAGGGAGGGAGCGATTGAGCAAGGGAGAGGGAGAAGGGGGTTAGTCCGAATTGCTGCAGCGGACTGACTGACTGACAGCACAGAGGGAGGGAGGGTTGTTCTCTGGCTCTTTCCAAGATGGCCACCAACGATGGAGTAATGCAATAACTTTACATCGCGACTGCCTGTTTTTTTTTGTTTTTTTTTTGGAAAAAAGTTGAGAGGCTACTTTTTTAAAAAAAAGAACCCTCAAAGAGAGAGGGAGGCGAAGGAGGGGGAAAAGAAAATAAACTGCATTCTGGCCCTTTTTGTTTCTCTTCAGAAGAAGAAAGAAGAAGAAGCACCATGTCTGATGTGTGTGTCTGTTGCTGGCAAACACCTTTGGATTAGAGCCGGCGAGGACTTCAACCGAGAGCTGGGGCTTTTTCTCTCTTCCTTCATGATTTGAGAGGAGGATTAAAGGAACAAAAAAAAAAGCCTTAGATTATATTGGATCTACTCCCCGAATTTCTCTTCCTATGTTTTTCTCCCCTCTCTCTCTTTACATCTCTCCTGTCAACATCACACACAAAATATTTTTTTCTCTGCGCCCGTGCCTGGAAAGTTTTGCGAAAGGCAGGGTTAAGCTACCGTCGAGAGGAGAAGAAGGGGGAAAAGTCTCTTGTATTTGTTTCTTTTGCCAGGAGCGAGAGGGATTTGGAAAGAAGAAGTAATTTAGAAAGAATTTGAAGGGAAACAACAAAAACCTCGACGCGTGAGGCCGGATTTCTCTTATATCAAATCGTTTTTGTGCGTGGGGACGTGGCAAGAAGAGATTTCAAATATATGTTTTAAAGGGAAGGGAGGAAAACCCCTCAACATCGAAGATTCTGGATAAAATTTCTGGTGACCGCCAACCTCCTTTGATCAGAACAGAAAACTTGTTTACTGTTCAGTAGAAAGCCGACAACAATAACGGAGAGAGCCTTGCGTTAAATTCTGAAATATTTACAGGGGGGAAAAATATTCTTTCTGTTCTCTCAAACTGAACCAAGCGCTGTTTACACCGATGACAGTTGAGGTCATGAACACAAAAACTCCGCTCTTCTAGGATTTAGAAGGTAAGTTTTGTTTGATTAAAAATAAAGTTTCTTTTTTATTTTAATTCAGATGTACAAATTGGTTTGGTGGCCGGGTTGCGTGGCTTCGCCTCCCTTTCAGGCCATTGGAGAAACGGGAGGGAGGGAGGGAAGGAAGGGGGGGGGTCGGTCTGGGCGCCATTGTGCAACTTGCTCAGTCATGGTTTGTAAGCTTCCCCCAGAAGCTGTACTCTGACGACTAATATGCATCTATTTTATTTATACTTTTCAAAAGGTAGCAAAAAAATTGACAAATACACAACTGCTCTGCGAAGTGATCACTTCAAAAAAATTTTTGTTAATTGCACCATTTTGCTGACGAGAGTTGGGGGGGGGAGTCGAAGTTGGGGAAGGATTGGGAAAGAAAATACCGGGTACAAATAAGATCATTCAAGGACTTTTAATGCGCAGTTGCTGTAACAACTGTTCACTTTTATTTTCTGTTACGATATTTGTGTCACCATTTTGTTGACTAGGAGTTAGAGGTGGGCGAGTTGTTGGTGGGTGGTAAAGAAAATAATAGGCATACATTAAGTGTGCAAAAATGCACGGTTGCCGTGAGAATTGATTACTTTATTGGCTTGCAATTTTTTTTTCTCTTTTAACTGGAGTTGGAAGGGGAGGAGTTGGTGATGGAAGAGGAAAAATACTATTCAGACATTAGCGTGCAAAATGCACGATCCCCCATAAAAATTAATAGCACTTTTTCCTTGGTTTTAATTTTCATTACATACTGGAGGAGTTTGCAGGGGTTGAGGATGGAAAAAAGGGGAGGAAAAGCCCATCCAGACACGTCTGGAGACAAAGCCAGGAAGCGTCCCCTGAAAAGCTGTCAAGCAGGATTATTTTTCCTAAAAAGCAACTTCAATTTCCACGTTTTGTGACTGGGCGATGGAAATATTTCATTAATATGTGGGGTTTGCATATTTCCCCGACTTTAAATTTGTTTTTTTATTGATAGCAAAACCGCCCAAGCCCTTGTGTGTCCAAACTGCGCGGTCAAGTTGCCAAGTGGAGGACTAGCCGCCCAGTCATGGCGGATTCACTGTCCGTGTCGGTGTGTGACCGGAGTGTGTGTATTTTTAATTTACACGCTACTAATCTTAATTTGCATTTTGACATCTCGCGGATCATTTTACATTTCCAGCTGCTTAATGTAAAATCAGTTCGTTTATTTTCATATCGAGTTAATGTAAGAGTCGAGCATTTTCAAAAGCTGCTTTGACGTTGTGACATGGCCTGAAGGTTTTGGTTTTGGGCCTTCTTGCATTGGTTGACATAACTCAGTTGGTAGTTTTAAATTTCCTCTTCGTTTTGTGATAGATTGTTAAACTCATAATGTTACAATAACAAGACTTTGCAACCCCGGGTCTCAGTAAGAGACTTGTATTGCATTAGCATTTTCACTTTCCTTTCAGGGTGTCTCAAACAGTTTATATCCAGAAGTAATCACTGTTGTAAAAGTCAGAAACGTGGCAACCAGTTTAAGCATAAGTGCTCAAGATGATAAATATTGGCCAATCAATGCAAAGTAGTTTCATGGGTTCTTTTGCATTTTTCTGAGATCTGACTAAATTTCTCATCTGAAAAATGACATGTCTAACACAGTGGTACTCCCTCAGTGTTGTATGGATTGGTATTCCAGATTTTTCTGTTCAGTAATATATATAACTTCTAATTAGCGAGCCCTCTATGTTACGTTAGAAATCAGTACTTTGGGAATTGGTGTAAGACCTGCCCGACTTGCTGAATATCTAGCATTCTTTTTCTGCCCATTTTTGGGAAATAGCTGGATCTGGTAAAGTTATCGTCAAGCCTTTGAATTGTACTTGTTTTAGTATTGTAATGCCAATAGCTCTTTATTCTGAAAGGCCATATGCTAGAGCAGAGGTTCCCAACCTCTATGCCATGGACCAATACCTTTAAGCAAGGGCCTATGGACCCCACTTTGGGACCCCCTGCGCCAGAGTATGGTTCAATATATAAAAGTTCAGAGAAATTCATTTTCTTTAAATTTGCCAGAATATTGGTACATTTTCAACTTGCAGTTGAAATAATATTTTGAAGGTCTGTATGTAATATGTTTTGCTATATCTTAACATTTAGCATCAAAATAAAACAACATTTTTAGAACAAAAACAGAATGCTGGAGCAACTCAGTAGGTCCAGCAGTACCTTTGGAAGCAAGAGGTGTATGTTTAATGAGTTGGAGCAAGACCCTGTATCAGTCTTAGTGTAGGGTCTTGATTTTGACTGGCATCTTTTGCCTCCACAGATGCTGCTTGACTTGCTGGGTTCTTTAAATGTTCTGTTGTTTTAGATTCCAGTATCTGTTGTCTTTTTTGTCTTCATTGTCGTTAGCAGCTGGTCAGTTGTATAGTGACATGGAAATAGATTAAAATGTTAAATAGCAAAATAGTTTTTGATTTTATTATTGCATTTCATTAAGAACAATGGACTTTAGATGTCTTCAACAGTCAAGTTGGTTGGTGGTATCAATTTTAGAGTTAGAATTGTTGGAGGAGGAAGTGAATGTTGACTGCTAATTCAACAGATGTCTCTTTTATAAAGGAATAAATAAGTCTGAAGTTTGTGGGGGGAAATTTTTTCATAAAAGCATTTTATTGTGACAGTTGGGAATTGCTAGGCTATGGAATATATTTCGATTCCTATTTATTTATTGACATACAACGCGGTGTCAATCCTTCTGGCACTTCAAGCTGCGCCGCCCAGTAATCCCCTGATTTAATCCTTCCTGACTAATCACAAGGAAATTTACAATGACCAATTAACCTACCAACTGGTACGTCTTTGGAATGTGGGAGGTAACTAGAGTACTCAGAGGAAACCCATGTGGTCATGGGGAGAACGTACAAACTCCTTACAGGCAGCGACAGGAATTGAACCTGGGTCGCTGGTACTGTAAAGTGTTGTGCTAACCTCTACACTGCTGTGCTGCTCCCATGTTAGTCCATGCTTGCACTTTGGTATCTTTACTTGCCTCCCCTCCATAGTCGACACATTCACAGTGGAAAATGTGGACTTTAATATTCTTATTGTTAACATTGTGGAACTTTTTTGAATTTTGTAATGTTAACTTTAGAAAATTTAAGTCTGGTTTATATAACCAGCACTGTGCTTGAAGAAGCTGATTCTTTGCAACAACTTTATTTTGAGAATGATGTTTGTATTTTTGGGCCTGTTAATTTTGGACATGTATGTATATATTCAGATTCATGAGAAATACTGTCCTTTTGTTTTGGCTTAGTGTGTATGTGTACTTCCCATCAAAGATTTGCTCTGAAAATGTTTGGCTTTTACTAGTTACCAGGTATTACATACAACACATTGATTATCATACTAGTTTCTCATAAGTTAGAAATAATTTCAACTGACAATTTGAAAATACAAGCAGAAATGGGGAACATCAGTGTTCTGTCTCATCTCTTTCAATGACACTAGGGGATTGAACTTGAATAATATACAGACTTGCAGGGATTCCTAACTGGTTATGGTGAACAGTTCTATAGGCATTCAAAATTCACCAGTTCTGTGACATTTTACTGCAGTGGAATTTAAAATGGAAACGTGTCAATAGTAAAATTGTAATGGAGACTAAATTGCATCTGTGCCACTTGGTCAGTTAGCTGTTGCTATCTTTACATACTCTTAATCAAAAAGCAAGTAACTGTTGATTCTGAAATACCAGAAGATGCTCAGGCAGCATCTGTGAAGAGAGAAACTGAACTTGGGTTTCAGGTCAATGACCTTGCATTACAAGCTATTGTAAAAGGTCACTAAATGCAAGAACTATGTCCACAGTTGCTACCTAATCTGAGTGCTTCTAGCATATTCTGTTAACACTTAATTTGATTTTCTCAATTGAGTCCTGTAAATTGAAGCAAATATTCTTCATATTATTGACGAATTATGCTTTTAAAAGTAAAATATAGTAGATGTGTGTCCACATGAGAGATCAGGATATGTGACCCGAAGGTTGGTCAAAGAGGTATCTTTTAATGCATATCAAAGATGGATGTGCTTTCGGAAAAGAGTTTGAGATTGGGGCCCTGGTAGCAGAAGCCACCACTACCAGTCAACTAAAAGATGCAAGGGAGTTGCAAACTCGAAAGGTGTAAAGGTTCTAGGAGTGGATAGAAATGAATATGTGGAGATACTTGAAAATTGGTAGAATTTTTAGAAAATAAACAATTAAAAAAAGATTTCACAAACAAGAGAAAATGAACGCATGCTGGAAATCAAAGCAACACATGCAAAATGGTGGAGGAACTCAGCAGGCCAGACTGCATCTATGGAAAAGAGTAAACAGTGGACATTTTGGGCTGAGACCCTTCTTCAGGACCTTGTGTGTTGCTTAAAAGAAAATTCTTGTTTTGTGCAGCTGATGTTAACATCTGTATCTTGTATTTATTGCAGTTATTATAGATTCATAAACTAATCTGCATATTTTGTGAATTGAAATTATCATCCTTATGAGTAGAAAATAATATTAATCATATGGTACTATTATCAATATTAACTGGGTTGGCCATCACAAACTTTCCCTGCCATGCATAGTATATTATGATTTTTAAGTTCGCTAATTTTTAAGTGAACTATCCTCCAAACACGAAATATTAGAGGTGTTCGAGGACTGAAAAAGTTATACAGACTGACCACTTTAATCTCTGTCATGGGAAAAGTTGTAGAAACAACAATTAGGGGCAGAACTTGGTTTGGTGCTGATTTTGAAAAGAAACATTTAACTTATTTTACTCCAACCCTTTTAAAAAATAAACTTGAAAAAGATGTATATTTGCTATAAAAACAGAAGGCTAAGGAATAAAAGGAGCTGTAGAAGATGGAAAGAAAATTGGCTCAGTGGTGCAGCAGTTTGTGTTGCTGTCTCCGTGATCCAGTCTCAAACATGATTTCCAGGCATTTGCATGTTCTCCCTGGATTGAGTGGGTTCCCCACAGGAATGATGTTTTTCCTCTTCATCATAAAGGTGTGCCAGTTGGTACATTGTCAATTGTCCCTTGTGTAAAATGGGTAGTACGAGTTACAAGATAGTTGATGGGCATGAAGGGGAAGAAGGAAAACCTTTTGGAGAAAGTGGGGTTTTGGGAGTAATAAAATTGTTGTTAGAGATGGCATTAGTTTGATGCACCAAAAGATATCCCCTTCTACCATAAAATGTAGAAAACAAAAATCATAATAGAATTCGGGGTTGTCCTGTTTAGAGCAGAAAGTGGGAGTGGGAATATTTAAGTTCATGAATGGTATGGTTGACGTGTGGCCAATTGGTTAAGGCGTAGGTCTAGTGATCTGAAGGTCGCTAGTTCAAGCCTCAGCTGAGGCAGCGTGTTATGTCCTTGAGCAAGGCACTTAACCACACATTGCTGTGTGACGACACCGGTGCCAAGCTGTATCGGCCCTAGTGCCCTTCCCTTGGACAACGTCGGTGGCGTGGAGAGGGGAGACTTGCAGCATGGGCAACTGCCGGTCTTCCATACAACCTTGCCCAGGCCTGCGCCCTGGAGACCTTCCAAGGCGCAAATCCATGGTCTCATGAGACTAACGGATGCCTATAAATGAATGATATGGTTGATGGCAAGATTCTATTCTCATTGATAGAATGAATGATATTAACAAATGTTCAAAAGGTGATTGATGTTTTTATGCAGTTTGTGTCCATTGTTAGTGGTAATGCTAACATTCAAAAGGATTTGGATTAGATTGTTCCTGGTACCTGGCTAGGCTACCTTACTATAAGAAGCAAAAGATGCTGAAGACAAATGCAAATGGACATGGTCAATGTACGAGAAGCATTTGATGGCTTTGGGCCTGCACAGATTGGAGTTTTCAAAGAATCACTGGGTGGGGGTGGGGGGCGTTGCATTGGATATTGAAAGGCCTATCAAGAGTGGATATGGAGAGGATATTTCAAATAGTAGATAAGTTTAAGTCCAGAGGACACAGCCTCAGAAAAGAAGAGCATCCCTATGGAACAGAGATGAGGAATTTTTTTAGCCAGATGGTGGTGAATTTGTGGAAATCATTGGGTATATGTAAAGCAGAGGTTAATAGGTTTGTGACCAGTAAGGTTGATGGGAAGAATGGGGTTGAGAGGGGAAAAAATTGGCCATGTGGAATGGAGGAGCAGAGTTGATGGGCTGAATGGCTTAATTCTACTCCAATGTCTTACGGTAATTTTATTATAACAATTTGATAAATTTAATATCATTATGTAATTTCCAGGAAGTTTACTTCACCTATCTAAAATTATAAAATTGGTGATGATGTTGATGCAGCGATGAACTAGCTTGGTCAGATGGGCTATACTAAAGTATGAATATTTCCAAATTGTGTTTATTTCAGTCACAGATCCTCATCACTTTCACATTTTCACAACCTAATTTCTGAAAATCGATGGATAATCTAGGTGCAAGAAGTATATTAAAAAAAATTTGCATTGTTCCGCTGATTTCTTGGGCAACTTAAAACTTGCTGAATCACTGGAAGCTCTTCATTACGGGGCCACCAGCAGTCTTTTTACAAATTGAGTTATGTTCACCATTCAGTGTGAATCTAATGGGATCCATAGCTAATGTAAAGCAGTAGTCCATATGCTAAATAAAATGGACAATTTTTCAGAAATTATGATGTGAGTATTTACCTATTTAGTAAACAGTCTTTGTCTTAGGCTTTAATTTATTGTTTTGCAAATATAATTTTTAGAAAAGAACTATGTATTTATGTAGAGATACAGCATGGAACAGGTCCTTCTGTCCCAACGAGCCACATCATACTGCTCAGCAGCCCACATATTAACCCTAGTAGGTCAGCTGTGGGCAAATAGGCCAAGTTCAGATTGAGCCCAGCTAGAAACAAAGTGGAGGTCAGTAGTATATCGTAGTTGTGGCTTGCTTATTTGTCATACTGTTGTAAGAAAAAATATTCTTCTAAGCTGATGTTTGGAACAGATATTGAAGGGTATCAGGTTAATTTATACATTTATATTCAAAATTAAGGAATGAGTTGTACAGAAATTCAAGTGATGAAAGCTTTTTTTAATGAAGATGTATGCAGATATTTGTGGATGTACACAAAGTATTTCTATGGAAGTGTTAACCCCAGGTCTTGAAAATCCGTGTTTGGTTCTCTTCTCTATTAACCCTTTAAGTTAATGATGAATTTTATTTTTTAGGGCTTTTTTATCAGTTTTCTTGCTATACGAGAAATATTTATGAATGGAAATGGAGTGGGATTTGGTATTTCTCCAGTAAGCACGTGGTAAATTACTTAGCGATTCTGGGATATCAAAGAACGCTGGCTATGTTGAACATTGTTGAACAAGTTTTAATAAGGTAGGACTTGGAGACTAGTCAAAAGGGAGAGTGGATTTTTGTGCTTTCATCTGTTTGCCCTTCTGAAGTCTTTCTTGGATCATTCATTTCCTCCTTTCCAGCAGTGGTACAGCCTTTTGACTTCAGTAGTTTATCATGTATGAGCTAGATACGTAACATCAGTAAGTTTAAGCCATAGATTTGGTAGCATTCATCTATATTTAACTGCAAGTTTTAAAGTTTATAACACTGAAGGCAAGTGTTCTGCTATGGGCATGTACCACTGAAGCATGTGGATGAGCCTCCCTTCCCCAGCCCCTCCATGAACTTCTGTTGCAACTTGTACATTTACTAATTACCAGAAACAAATTTTATTTTCTGAAAAAAGTTCAAGTATCAACCCTCATTGAATGTAGAAGAATGTATCAGAACAGCATCAGACAGAGCAATCAGATCTGGTGAAGTTACAATACAGCAGAAGCAACATGTCGATGAATCAGCTAAGTAATTCCACAATTAGCATTTGAACCTCTGCAGTCCTGCTATATTCAATCAAGTGGTGGTGAACAATAATAAGTAACAGACTTTCACAAGGGTGGAGAATCCCACATTTGAGTGTAACAGATGAAAACCTTTAGCCCAGGGTGAGTGGAAGAACCATCCCAGCAGTTTCATGAGGTCTTCATTGTCAATTGAGTTCTCTCAATGCAGCAAAGGCTAAGACATTTGACACCATCCCAACTGTAGTGCTGAAGGATATTCCGGAACTTGCTGCATTGCTGGCTAAACCATTCCTATAGCGTTACACTGGTGTTTACCTGTTCAGTCAGGAAATTGTCCAGGTTAATTCTATTTATAAAAACCCCAGCCCAATGTGTAAAGGATTTTGTTTATTTTAAATAGCCTCCAATCCATCATTGCAGGTGTTCTTTGTGTGCATGACTTAGTTGCAACAATTTTCCCATTGATAAAGCAGTGTTCAGGCTTGTACTAGTGATGGCAAGTAATATTCAGACAAAAGTGTCAAGCAGTAAATATACTGAGAAAATGAAAATCTCCCCTTGAAGTTCATCTGCCTTACCACTACTGGTATGTTGGGGTGGTTGACAAAGGCTGGGTAGGGAGAGAAGCTGAAGAATGTCCATTGACAAGAAGGAAGTTGACTGAATATTGCCTAGGTCTGCAGATAGCATTCATTGCTTCATTATTAGAGAAGAACTGCAAAAGGGATTGAGAAAACTGCAGTCAAAAGGAACACCTCATTTTTCAGCTTGCAGTGACCAGAAGATGATGGTTGGGCCTTGGATTCAGTACCAAAGAACTTTTGCAGTGATATCTTGAATGTGTGGAGTATAGAGGGATCAAAGTGTACTTGTGCCTGAAACAAAAATCTAGTGTGTATCTGCTGTAAGTATAGAGTCATAGAGCTTGACGTTAAGGGCACATTAGCCATGATCATTTTGAAAGGCAAGGCAAGCTTGAGGGACTAAGTAACTTGTTACTCCTATTTTCTTGTTTGTGTACACTGAGGCTGAGCTAGGCTCAAATCATAACATAAATATTATCAGTGTGAGAGACCAGGGATTCTCTAACATCCAGAGTGTTTTCACTTTTTGATGCACCTGGGCAGTTTTCTGTTTCGACATGTCAATGCTATAACTGTACGAGAACAGATTGATCGGAGGCCCAGCTGATTCTAGTGTACAGCTCTTTAATACTAACTTCTATGCTATTTGCAGAAAGACTTCTGATTTTCTTCTACTTCCCCCATAATTTGTTATTTTAAAATGTTGTAGGTATCAGCTATGTTTAAAATCTGAATTACAACAATTAGTTGCTAATTATTAGGTCAGGCAACATCAGTGGAGAGAAAAACAAGCGCTATTTCAGAATTGGAAAAGTTCTAACCAGTACATCATTCCTGAGAGTTAAATTATTCTCCCCAAAAGCAACCCAAACATGGAAAGCCAGTATCTACAATTATGTTCTTGGTATAAACATTTCAGACGTGTATTATTACTGGTTTCTGAAATTCCAGTGACATCACTATAGTTTCTAATGGAAGCAAGTTACTTGAGGCAAACTACTTTGCTATTGATAGTAAGTGGCAGGTGGCATAATTCATCCTTCTAGAAGTTTCATGGTATGCCTTTGGTTTGAAAGTTGTGCAGCCATTTTTCTTCTGATTAAAGCTGTTAGGCTGACACATTTCATCAGCTTTAGTTGCTCTGAGAATGTTGATTTTTGTTTTCAAGTTATTAGTTGCAGTGTCATTTATTAATTGAATTGCATTGACTTAAATTCTACACATACACGAGGAGTAAAAATCTTTACGTTATGTCTTCATCTAAATGTACAATGTGCAATCATAGTAATTTATAATAAATAGACCGGTCAGTATAACATAGAAATACACTCAAATCAGTGTGAGTTGATCAGTCTGATGGCCTAGTGGAAGAAGCTGCCCCGGGGCCTGTTGGTCCTGGCTTTTATGCTGTGGTACCGTTTCACAGATGGTAGCAGCTGGAATAGATTGTGGTTGGGGTGACTCGGGTTCCCAATGATCCTTCAGGCCCTTTTTACACACTTGTCTTTGTAAATGTCCTGAATCATGGGAAATTTACAACTACAGATGTGCTGGGCTGTCCATACCACTCTCTGCAGAATCCTGTGATTCAGGGAGGTACAGTTCCCATATCAGGCAGTAATACAGCCAGTCAGGATGCTCTCAATTGTGCCCCTGTAGAAAGTTCTTAGGATTTGGGGCGCCATACCAAACTTTCTCAACTGTTTGAGGTGAAAGAGGCACTGTTGTGCCTTTTTTTTTTATCACACAGTTGGTATGTACAGACCACATGAGGTCCTTGGTGATATGGATGCTGAGGAACTTAAAGCTGTTTACCCTCTCAACCGTAAATTCATTGTTGCTAATAGGGGTTAGCCTGTCTTCATTCCTCCTGTAATCCACAATCAGCTCCTTTTTTTTGTGACATTGAGTGAGAGGTTGTTTTCTTGATCCCACTGTCAGAGAGATAACTTCTCTGTAGGCCACCTCGTTATTGTTTGAGATTAGACCAATCAATGTAGTGTCGTTGGCACATTTAATTAGCAGATCTTCGGTTTACAGGGAGTAAAGGAGGGGACTTAGCACACAGCCCTGAGGGGCTTCCTGTGTTGAGAGTCGTAGGGGTAGAGGTGAGAGAGCCCACTCTTACCACCTGCCAGTGATCTGACAGGAAGTCCAGGATCCAGCTGCACAAGGCAGGGTGAAGGCTGAGGTCTCTGAGCTTCCTGTCGAGCCTGGATGAAATTATGGTGTTGGATGCTGAACCGAAGTCCAAGAACAACATTCTCACATAAGCATCCTTCTTCTCCAGATGTGTAAGGATGGTGTGTAGAGCTGTGGCTATTGCATCATCTGTCAATCGGTTGTGTCGGTAGGCGAATTGTAGGGGGTCCAGCTTGGATGGTACCATGCTACAAACGTAGTCCTTGACCAGCCTCTCAAATCATTTGCATAATATTGAGGTGAGTGCAACAGGACGCCAGTTGTTCAGTCATGTTACCATGGTCTTTTTTGGTACAGAGACAGTGGTGGATAATTTGAAGCAGGAGGGCACTCTACACTGGGAGAGGGAGAGATTAAAAATGTCTGTAAACACCCTTGTCAGTTGTGCTGCGCACATCCTGAGTACTCGCCCTGGGATGCCGTTTGCTCCTACAGCCTTGACTGTCCACTCATTGGAAACGTCTGTGTACCTCAGCTACAGACCAGGTTGCAGGTTGTAACGGTGGCTTTTCTCGGAGGCTTAGAGTTAGAACTGAGCGTAAAAGCTATTAAGCTCATCTGGGAGAGAGGCCGCGATGTTGGCAGCACTGCTATGTTTGGCTTTGAACTCTTTGATGGTATGTAGCCCTCGCCACAAGTCACGTGTGCTATTCATTGTGAATCTTGACTCAATCTTGTCCTTGTATTGTTGTTTCGCAGCCTTGATAGCTTTGCACAGATCATAGCTGCTTTTCTTGAGCTCTTTGCTGATTGCCGGCAGCATAAGCTCTGTGTCGCACAGTAAATGCTGCTCACATGGAACTATTGATCCAGGGTTTCTGGTTCGGGAAGACCCTGACCGACTTCTGGGGGACAACATTGTCAGTGCACTTCTGGATGAAGCACGTGACTCCATCCGTGAACTTGGAGACATCCTCATCATGGATCTGATCTTATTGCAAGTTAATTACTTTTATTGAGACAAGTAAGTGTAGCAGTTTTTTTTTAAGTACAGTTTACTTGAGGTAGTTCACTGAGTAAATTGCAAATTGCTCAATGCTACAAGATTTTAGATTTTTTTTACTTAAGACCTGGTGACTGTTGAATGATTATCAGCAATTGAAATATATATTTTCAAATCAGTGGAATTTGTACTTGTGATTTGTTTAGTTGTTTAAGCATAAACTACCTGATCTTTGAATCTTGAAAATGACAACTGTGTCCTGAGTACTGTAAGGTAAAAGGAATTTAAAGTTAATGCTTTTGAGAACTGTGGTAGAACAGGAAACATGTTAACTTTTGCTGAATTAATTTGCCAGTTGTGCATGGTTGGAACAATAAATAACAAGTTAGTTATGTACAACAACAAAACAAATGGTTTTCAGACTCTTGATTCCCATAGCACTTCAAACTTATGGCAGTTGATTAGATTAACTGGCAACAGTTTTTAATGAGGAATTTTAATCTCTTAATGTAGCCTTGTATCAGAGGGTCACATGTGAACATGCGTTAGAAGGAAGACAATGAGGTAAGTAAAGGCTTTGTATGTATTAGCTCTGAGTTTTTGGTTATTTTCTGAAGTGTTTCAGGTTGTGAGATTAAGATGGCTAAAGTTGTTGCTAGTAGTAGTGGACTTGGAATAGAGTTGCTTACATCAAGCTTTTGCTTGCAAATATTGTATTACATTACCAGTACTTTCAGCTTGTGTTGTAGAACAGTGATGGGGGCCATGTATTATGATTTTTGTTGTTTTTATGTAGAAGTGATTAATTTGTCTTTTGGTTCCTCTTATTCATTCAATGGGGCCCACAGTGAAAGCCTATAGGTTTTGATGCTTTAGGAAATTTAATAGTGTTATTTTGGACCATTTGTCTATTTTTTGAAAAATATAGACCCGGCTGGTGGCGTAGTGGCATCAGTGCCGGACTTCGGGACGAAAGGTCCTGAGTTCGAATCTAGCCAGCTTCCCTGCACGCTTTCCATCCGTGCTGGGTTACGAGCTGGTGATCTCTTTGGAAACTCACCTGGCAGAAGGCAGTGGCAAACCACTGCTGCAATTTGCCTCGTACACGGTTCCCCACTACGTCAGAGAGGCCTGGAGGGAAATTGTCTGCTAACCGGAGAAACTCTGGATGTGACATACTTTTCCTTTTTTTTTATTGCTCATCACAATTTAAAAAAAATGATTCTTGATTGCTTTTCATACTTGGAATACATTTTTAAAACAGATCATGTAAGCCAGTTACTTTTGAACAGAAAACCATAGTCATTTATTCATATAGATCATAGCTACAGAGTAAGAGGCGTGCAAAGTCTGCTCAACTGAAAATTCAAACAAGAAACAGAAGTAGACTGCCTCCACCTTTTGGTGCTGCACTATCATTCATTGATATCATGGCTAATCTACCTCAGCACCATTTTCCTGTGCTATCCCCATATCTATTTAGTTAATATCCAGAAATTCAATTTTTTTCCTCAATAAATTCAGTGACTGAACCTCACTGCCCTCTGGGATAGGACATTCCAATGATTTTCCAGCCTCTAATTGAAGTAATTTTTCCTCCTCATAGTCCAAAATGGTCTATCCATCATTCTGAGATTGTGACCCTGTTGTTTAACAAGTCCACAGGATATAGGAGAAGAATTAGGCCATTAGACTCATTGTGTCAGCTGTGCCATTTGATCATGGCTGATTTATTTTACTTCTCAACCTCATTTTCTTCTCTTCTCTCCATAACCTGTCATGCTCTTACTAATCAAGAACCTTTCAGCATCAGCTTTAAATACACCCATTGACTTGGCCTCCACAGCAGACTGTGTGAAGAATTTTATGTTTTAATATGATTACTCATTCTTAGCCCTGAATGGTGGTCCAGTCTTTTCAAACTCTCCTTGTATGATGAACCTATGGTCTTTGCCCTACTCTGAGGCAGGTTTTTTTTTTGGGGGAAGAAGATCAAAATTACATACCACTGCCAATGCCGTTTCACCCAAATCCTGTCTAATTGGAGCAAACACGAGGAAATCTGCAGATGCTGGAAATACAAGCAACACACTTCAAAGTTGCTGGTGAACATTGACTTCTCAAACTTCCGCTAATGCCCCACCTCCCCCTCGTACCCCATCCGTTATTTATTTATATACACACATTCTTTTTCTCTCTCTCCTTTTTCTCCCTCTTTCCCTCTCACTATACCCCTTGCCCATCCTCGGTGTTTTCCACCCCCTCCCCCTTTTCTTTCTCCCTAGGCCTCCTGTCCCATGATTCCCTCATATCTCTTTTGCCAATCAACTGTCCAGCTCTTGGCTCCATCCCTCCCCCTCCTGTCTTCTATCATTTTGGATCTCCCCCTCCCCCTCCCACTTTCAAATCTCTTACTGGCTCTTCTTTCAGTTAGTCCTGACAAAGGGTCTCGGCCCGAAACGTCGACTGTACCTCTTCTTAGAGATGCTGCCTGACCTGCTGCGTTCACCAGCAACTTTGATGTGTGTTAATTGGAGCAAAGCATCATTTTCTTGTGCACAACATCCCAAGTATCATGTTCCATGTTAATTGATTTCTGCATCAGTGTTAGTTTCCTGTGAATTCTGTACAAACATACCCAGGATTCTTTAAACATCAACAATACTGAGTCTTCAAATTGTTAGTTCCAGTTTTTTTTTTCTACGGTCAATTGGTCATCTCAGTTTTTGCTCATTATATTTTATCTGCCGTGCATGTAGATCACCCAGTCATGTAGATTGCCTGCATCCCCTTGAAGTTTCTTCATGTTCTCCTGCCTTCTCACAATCTTACTCACTTGGTATCATTAGAAACAGTATATTTTTTACCTGCACAAAGATTGGTGTTTGCTACAGATATGCACAATCTTGTATAATCCCAAACCACAAATTTTATTCCCACACTGCTTTGTTAATCAATTTTAAGCTATGTTGGTGTTCCACAGTTCTGTGCACTGTAACATAGTTGACTGATCTATGTGAGAAGTTTTTAATGCTTTCTCAAAATCTAATTAAAATAGGATCCATTGATTCAACTAATTCTTGTCACATCTAATAGATTATTCAGAAACATTGAAATCTAGCTGTATCTCTTTGAAAGTACGAACAATATGTAGAGATATTTCTGATGTAAATTATGTTGATTTATTTAGTTTGAATCACTTTCCCACCAAAGAGTCAACAAAATGATATTGGCACTGATGGGGTTAAAACAAACTTTCTTCCTTTCAACTTCACTATTATGCAACCAAATGGCACCTGAGTGCAGTATTTTCCCCAATTAAAAATTGAGTTCAAAATGAATAGGCTTGAGTGAAATTAGTGTTGATATCCTAGTTTCGTTATGGTTTCTGGAATTTGATCAAATTGCAACGTCATTTGTCTTTCTGTACGCTTCCACACAGATTGGTTAATGGTGCTGGAGTATAGTGTCTGCTCCACCCGATGATTAGATAACTCAGTTGTCAATCTCTGGATGTTTTCCAAATTAAGGCTACGAAAGCTTATACCCAGAGTGCATTACTTTGATAGCATCAGTTGGTGGCAGGGAGACTTGGAGTCTGGCTGGTTGGAAAACAGCCAGGAAAAAGCAGCCATAGTGTAGAGTGACTTTGCATCGCAGACAGCCTTCTTTGCCCACTTGCCATGACTACGTATGGTATTCGTAGCAGAAGAGGGGGCTGGAGGAAGGGGAGTGAATAGTGAAAAGACAAAGTTTTTAGATTGATCCCACCGATCACTTTTGTAATAGGACAGCGATTTTAAAAAAATGCTAGCCTAGATTAGTGTTTTCATTTTGAACACAATATTTTAACTGTTTATTTAAATTGCACTTGGGCATTTACACATCGTCAGATTTGCAAAATCTGTTTTCATGCAAAATAATATATATATGTAGTATTTCCCAATATTTTAAGTCTTTTGTGACTATTTTGCAATAATGTCACTACCTGTGTTTGCACCAGCAACAATGCATAAACAAGCATTTGGGAGCTCTATTTCTGCTTTTGTTTAACAGGGGTATAAAGCAAGTTCAATAAATTTAAAACTAGAAAATCATCCACCTCACAACATGTTTTTTTGGATGTGGGCATTGCTGAAAAGGCCAGATTTATTGTCACCTCAAAACAGAAACTTGGTTGGCATACTTAACTTTTTTTTTCTTGGGATTGGAGTCAATTAAGTCAATGATAAGAATGGCAGGTTTCTTCCCATGAAGAGCATTCGGTTTATAAATTGTAATTTGTTTTGTTATGTGGACCAGGGTACAGCCATACATACAGGTAATTTCATCAACTACATTGAAGTAATACAGTGGAAAAGCTATAATATTGAACAGTACGTGCCCTTTGGCCCATGATGTTGTGTAGATCTATATAAACCTACTCCATATTCAGTCTAATCCTTACCTCCTATACAGCCCATAATGGTTCATTTTTCTTGCATCGATATGCATATCTGAAACTCCCTTAAATGTATCTATTCTGGCAGTCCCTGCCACCATCCTTGGGGGGTTCCAGACACCTAGCACTCTATGTCTAAAATAATATGTCTCTGACATCTCCCCTAAACTGTCTTCCACTCATCTGTGGTATTGGTTGTTGCTGCTTTTGGGTAAAGGGGCTGACTGTACACTACACCTCTCATAATTTTGTACATCTCAATCAAGTCGCCTCTCATCCTCTTTTGCTCTAAAGAGAAAATCTCTAGCTTGCTGAACCTTCCTTCATAAGATAAGTCCTCTAATCCAGGCAGCATCCTGTTAAATCTTCTTTGCACCCTCTCTCAAGCTTCCACATCTTTCTTTAATGAGGTGACCAAATTGAACACAATACTCCCAAGTGTGATCTAACCAGAGTTTTCTAGAGCTTCAATGTCATCCCCTGACTCATGAACTCAAACCCAGCCCAATGAAGGCCAACATACCATAGGCCTTCTTAACCCTCCTATCAATTTGTGTGGCAGTTTTGAGAACTAGTGACTTGGACCCCAAGATGCCTCTGTTCTCCATAGTAAGAATCCTACCCATTAACCCTAAATTTGGTTGTATATACTCTGTGTATTACTCAACACTTTCCTGTATCGAACTCCATCTGCCACTTCTCAGCCCAGCTCTGCAACCTGTCAATGTCCCATTGTAACCTATGACAACCTTCTGCGCTGTCGAAATCACCAGGAACCTTTTTGTCCTCTGTAACCTTGCCTACCCTTCCACTTCCTCAACCAAATCATTTATAACAATCACGAAGAGTGGGGATCCCAGAAGAGTTCCCGACAGAATGTAACTTCTTGGCTGAATATGCTCTATCTACAACCACGTTCCATCTTCTGTGGGCAAGCCAATTCTGAATCCATGCAACCAGGTTTCCATAGTCTTTTGTTTCATGACTTTCTGCAGGAGCCTACCATGGTGAACCTTGTTATTGGCCATAAATAGTGGATTGCGGTTAATTTGATCTTCGGTTAATCAGGGCAGTCGCTTATTTAGGACTGCACTTGAAGAACAAAAACTAATCAAGAAAATAGTTGGGATTCCCTTAGCTTATTTGGGACAGTATGCCATTTAATTGGGGCAGGAGACTGATGCAGGCAGGTGTACTTGCATGGCCGTTAGACACTACATCATGCTTAGAGCAGACAGTTTTAAAGTAATGTCAGATGTGTGCCTTTGTGTTCAAAAAGCCGTGATTTTTTTTTGTCACTGATAGTTGACAAGAAATAAGCAGTTCAACAATTCCGAACGGTTTTGCTCACTGCAGTTTCAAGCATTATGGCAGGCTTGGAGATGCCAGAAACAGCTGGGAGTGAAATGGAAACAATTAAGATCTAGGAAGAGTATGAGGGTATTGGCAATTATCTTGACTGTTACAATGAAAATTAAGATTTTGAAGGTGCAGTTGTTGAAAGCATTGTTTGAAAGTAGCCCATTATCTGCACTATGTGTCTGTGCTGGATTTTGTCTTTTACAGTCAATCAAAAGAACATGGCAGTATATGCTGAAATCTTCCATTTATAACTATTAGGACCCACTGCATAGTTTTATAGTAGTGTTGAGGTCTTCATATTCTAATTTGTTCCATATTTCATTTAAATACATAATCTGTTGCTCAGTAGATTTTTAATATACACTATTTCCATGAAACTGGCTAATTGGAGCAGCCACTTATTTGGGCCAAAATTTACTGGTCCTGATTAACTGGAATCCACTGTATGGGACATCTATCGCCCTGCCTTCATTTTTGTCAGCTCCTCGGTAAGCTCAGTTGGGGTCGTGAGCCATGCCCTGTTCCTGACAAAGCCGTGCTGACTGTCCCTTGTATGTCAATGATTGCTTCCTCCCTATTTTCCCAACACTGATGTAAGACTCACTGATTTATATTTGTCAGGATAATTGCTATTACCTTGAAGAACTGAACATTAGCTATCCTTCAGTCTAATGCTGCCAAGGAGGACGCAAATGTGATTGTTAACACCCAGCAATGTCTTTCCTCATTTCCTTTAGTAACCTGGAGAATGGAACAATTACAATAGAAGCAATACTCATCTGCAGAGATCAGCTTGCAACAAGTCATCATACTCTGGCACTATTTGATGATATTTGTTTTTTGTTTAATCCAAATGAACTGTGCAGCATGCCTCTTTCGTAACTGCAGTGCGTAAACGTATTGCATCATTGGGATCATTTTGGACTTTACAACTGGGTGTGTCTGGCAAAGCAAGTGGGCTGAGTCCAAATAAAACTAAATTTTGACAATCAAATTGTAAGAGGTGGTAGAGAGTGTAATCCAGGAGATTGTCTGAACACTTGGTTTTTCTTTATCACCATGTTTTTCTATTCCCACATGTTAAACTGTTTTGTGAGTAGTTTACAATTAAAAGGATGATTTCTGGGAAAGCCCAGCTCTGCAAATGGAAATTTACAATAATTGTTGGGATATTGTACTTGTATATAGTGTGCAACACAATGAGAAATTGAGCAGTTAGTGTCATTGGAAACCCAGTGAAGGATCTTCAACATTGAAACATTAACACCGTTTCTGATTTCACAAATGCTGCCTGACGTGAGTGCTTCCAGCATTTTCTGTTTTTTTTTAAATTTCAGACTTCCAGCATCTGCTGTTTAAAAAAATTTGTTTATTGGTTCATCTGCTTGGGCATGAATGGTAAATTTCAGATTGAGCAAGTTAGAGAACTTCTCTGCCTATTATAAGAAAAAAAAATTGCCATGACTATTTCAAAAGAACTGTGATTGAGATTCCATAGCCTGTTGTGATAGTGAATTTCTAAAACTTGACGTCCTCCAACAGAAGTTGTTCCTCCTTATCTCTGAACAAAATGGCATTTTCTTTATTCTGAGACTATGTATTTGGTTTTTAAAATTTAGTCAGAGAAGCAATCTTCTGCCATTTATTCTTTCAAATCATAGGTATTTTGTATTTTAGTGAGATTACTTTTCATTCTTGAAAACACTGGAGTCTACCAGCCTAGTGGAGCTCAATCTCTCTTCAACCCATAAATCTGACACTTCAGAACAAGTCTGGTAATCTTTGCTGTACTCCTTATGGTAAGCATTTTTTTTGTGTGTGTAATGAGACAAAATTATGCACAACACTTTTGGTGTACTCTCACTGAAGTCCTCTGTAATTGCATTAAACTATGTTCACTCCTATGCATACACCTCTTGGAATACAGGCCAACATGACAGATGGCTTCCTAATCTCCTGTTGCTGTTAAGTGTTGGTGTTCAGTAATTGTGTATAGAGGGACATTGAGGTCCTTGTGAACATCAGTCACTATGCACTGAAATATGACTGCATTATATTATTTGCTGTGTTCTTGTGCTGAGATGAATGATGGGTGGCACGATAGCACAACGCTTTACAGTACCAGCGACCCAGGTTCAATTTCTGCGGCTGCCTGTAAGGAGTTTGTATGCTCTCCCTGTGACTATGTGAGTTTCCTCCAGGTACTCTGGTTTCCTCCCACAGTCCAAAGATGTACCAGTTTATAGGTTAATTGGTCATTGTAAATTGTCCCTTGACTAGGCATTAAATCAGGGGTTACTGGGCAGTGTGGGTTGAAGGGCCAGAAGGGTCCATTCCATGCTGTACGTCAATTAAAAAAAATAAAATTTGTTTACAGGATTTGGGTATCACTGACATGACCAGCATTAATTGCCCTTTCTTCATTGCACTTCATGTAGAAAACATCCACAGCTTTACCACCATCAATCACATTTGTCACCTCTTTGGAGATACTCAGTCAAGTTAGACATGAATTGTCTTGCCCGAAAGTCATGCTGGCTGCTGGTCCCTAATTAGGCCATTGTTTTCTATGTGTTCATATATCCTGTCTCTAAGAATCCTCTCCAATAACTTACCTGCATCATCAGCACCCTGGGAAACTTGGTAATGTCCTGCATCGAAGGTTAGACTGTTGTTGGATGTCATGATTGTCTGGCATTTCTGCAGTTTTGAATGCTAAGTGCTAGTTGTCAATGCCTGAGTTTTTAACCAAGTCTTGTACAGTGTGTAGGCATTTGCTGAGAAATTGCAAATTGCACCATTCTGTAGTCATCAGTGAACAACTCCACTTCTGACCTATTTGATAGAAGAAAAGTTATTAGGCAATGGAAGACTATTTGGCTGAGTGCTCTGCCCTGAGGAACTTCTGTGCAGTGTTAAGACTGGGATGGTTGACCTTTGATATACACAGCCATTTTGCGTTTGTGCAGGTTGTGACTGGAACTTTTGGTATGTCTTCCCTTTGGTCATTCGTTTCGGCTTTACCAGAGCTCTGTGATTGCGCACTGGATCACTGATTGCACGCTGCCCTAATTTGGCTTTGATTTGTGTTTTAACCAATGTTGTGACAAGATGCAGAGCCAAGTTAAGTGCTCCAATCAAAACCAAATCTAGACATTGAGTGGGTTATCAGTAGGTGGTTACAGCTTGGTGGCACCATTAATGACAGCTTCCAACGTTTTACTGGCTGCTGGACCAATAATTAGTCGGACTGGATTTGTCCTATTCTGTAAAGAAGGCATACTCAGGCAGCTTTCTGTATTTTATGATGTCAGTTTTGTAACTGCTGGAAGAGGTTGGTAGTGGCACAGCTAGTTGTGAAGTTGATGACTCCAAAGTACATTACAACAAAGCCACTTCTGGCATCTTGCTGTGAGTCATGGGCTGAAATGGGTTATAAGGTCACTGAGTGATAAGAACCTACTAATGGGAACAATAAGTTGTACAGTGTGATTGAAGTCGGGTTGCTCATGGCTGGAATCACCTGCCTAAGTAAGTACCTGGACTAGCTGCAATAGGTCTGCAGTGGATGCAATCTCAGTGGCTCTCCACTCAGCCTGGACAATAGCAATACTTACATCGGGCTGCTGTTTATTGACTACAGCTCAGCGTTCAACACAATCATACCCTTGGTTTTAATCACCAAGCTACAAAACCTGGGCCTCTGTATCTGGATATTTGTTTCCTTACGAGGATACCACAGTCTGTGTGATCAGGAAATAACATCACCTCGCTGACTATCAACATTGGTGCATCTCAAGGATATGTGCTTAGTCCACTGCTCTACTGTCTATACACATGCGATTTGTGGCTAAGTAAAGCTGAAATAGCATCTGTAAATTTGCCGACAACACAATTATTGTTGGCAGAATTTCAGATGGTGATGAGGCATACAGGAGCGAGATAGATCAGCTGGTTGAGTGGTGTTACAGCAATAACCTTGCATTCATTGTCAATAAGAATGAGTAATTGATTGTGGACTTGATGAAGGGCAAGTCGAGGGATCACATAGTATTCCTTATCAAGGGATTAGAAGTGGAAGGGGGCGAACAATTTCAAGTTCCTTAGTATCAACATCTCTGAGAATCTATCCTGGGCCCAACATATTGATGCAATTACAAAGAATGCACGACAGTGGCTATATTTCATTAGGAGTTTGAGAAGAATTGGTATGTCATCAAATACACTTGCAAATTTCTACAGATCTACCGTGGAGAGCATTCTAACTGGTTGCATCATGGTCTGCACAGGATCAGAAAAAGCTTCAGACAGTTGTAAACAGCCAGCACCATCATGGGAACTAGCCCCCCCCCACCCCCACCCCCACCCCCCCCAGCATCCAGGAAATCTTCAAATGGCAATGCCTCAAAAAGGCTGTATCCTTCATTAAGAACCCCATCACCCAGGACATGTCCTTTTCTTATTGCTACCATCATGGAGGAAATACAGGAGCCTGAAGACATACACTCAATGATTCAGGAACCGCTTCTTCCCCTCCACCATCAGATTTGTGAATGGACAATGAAACCATGAACACCACCTCACTTTTTCTTCCCCCTTTTCTGTTTGTGCGACTTAATTTATTTTTTATATATACTTACTGAAATTTATAGTTTTTATTATTATGTATTGGAATGTACATCTGCCACAAAACAAATTTCATGACATATGCCAGTGATACTAAGTCTGATTTTGATCTTAATAAGAAATATATATTCAAATGATGTGGGGGAGGAAAAAAAAGTATTAACTCTAAAGAAGTGCACGCAAAGGTGCGGTCTAAAACTCTATACTTCTTGACGCTAATATTTTTAGGAAATGAATAAAATCATAGAAGTTGGCTGCAGTAGCAGATCAGCTCTACCATTCAGTGTGGTCACGACTTGCCAGCCAAATTCAGAGCATTGTTCCTGCTTCTCCAAAATTTTGTTTAATATCTTTAGACCTAAGAACTGTGTTTAACTGGTTTCATATTTTTAATGATTTGGCTTCAACAGCTTTTTGTGGTAGGAATGTCCAGGGGTTCACCATTTTGAGTGAAGTACAACATAGCTTGTCCTATAATCTTAGACTGTGATCTCCATCTCACGTGCAGATTTGTGAGCTTGACTTCCAATTCCAGTTAACCTAATCTGTCTTTGTACACCAGTTCTGCTATCCCAGAAATCTGTCTCAAGAACATCCTTCAGACAAGGAAATCAGAAGTAGTCATTAATCTCCACAAGACTCTGTGATTACAGCAAGACATCCCTGCAGCTGTATTCAGATCGACTCATCAGTTGTACCTGTATGGCTACCATGGAGCAGAATTAGGCTCTGTCATTCCATCATAGCTGATTTATAAATCCTCTCAACTCTATTCTTCTGCCTTCTCCCCTTAACCTTTGATGCCCTGCTAATCAAGAACCTAGCAGCCTCCACTTTAAATATACCCAATGTCTTGCTCTCCACAGCCGTCTATGATGGTGAATTCCACAGATTCACTACCTTCTGGCAAAAGAAAGTCCTTCTCACCTCTGTTCTAAAGATATCCCTCTATTCTGAGGCTGTGCCCTCTGGTTCTAGGCTCTCCCACTGTAGGAAACATACTCTTCACATCCAGTTGATATAGGCCTTTGAATATATAATGGGTATCAATGAGATTGCCCTTCATTCTTCTAAACCTTAGCGAGAACAGGCCAAGAGCCATTAAACACTGCTCATTTGTTAATCTTTTCATTCCCGTAAACCTCATCTGGGCCCTCTCCAATGCCAGCACATCCTTTAGATAAAGGGCCATGTCATATTAATTTTTAAATAAGATATATTATGAGTAGCTGGTTAATAGCACTAAAGTTTTCCTGTAGTCATACCTGTCACTTTTTTTTGTGTGTGTGTTTCTGTGTGTGAGGGAGATGCTTATTGAATTCTGATTTCATTCATTAGCTCCCTCTCTAGACTCTTTATTCCCAACATTCCTGATTGTGTATTCGTTTGTGAAGACTAAAAACAAGTATGTATTTACTCATCTTTTATTTCAGAATCAGGTTTATCGTTGACATACAGTATGTTGAGAAATTTGTTTCTTGGCAGCAGTACAGTGCAACACAAAAAAAAGTATTGATAAGTAGTGTAAAAAGAGAGTAAAATAGTACAGTGGTGTTTGTGGCTTCATGGACCATTCAGAACTCTAGTGGAAGAAACTTTTCCTAGAACATTCTGTCTGTCTGTCCCTCTTTCTCTCTCCCCCTCTTTCTCTCTCCCCCTCTTTCTCTCTCCCCCTCTTTCTCTCTCCCCCTCTTTCTCTCTCCCCCTCTTTCTCTCTCCCCCTCTTTCTCTCTCCCCCTCTTTCTCTCTCTCCCCCTCTTTCTCTCTCTCCCCCTCTCTCCCCCTCTCTCCCCCTCTCTCCCCCTCTCTCCCCCTCTCTCCCCCTCTCTCCCCCTCTCTCTCCCCCTCTCTCCCTCTCTCTCTCCCTCTCTCTCCCCCTCTCTCTCCCCCTCTCTCTCCCCCTCTCTCTCCCCCTCTCTCTCCCCCTCTCTCTCCCCCTCTCTCTCCCCCTCTCTCTCCCCCTCTCTCTCCCCCTCTCTCTCCCCCTCTCTCTCCCCCTCTCTCTCCCCCTCTCTCTCCCCCTCTCTCTCCCCCCCTCTCTCCCCCCCTCTCCCCCCCCCCGCATCTCCTCACTGATGATAGTAATGAGAAGGGTTATGTCCTGCATGCATCCTTGAGCTATGTATTTATTGTCAGTGCGAAGGGGACCTTTCTGATCTGCACTTCCTCCCACTTGCAGAGGGAGGTACAGAAGCCCAGGTTTTGAAGCTTAATAATTAGTACTGAGGGGATGATGGTGTTAAACGTTGAGCGGTAATCAATAAACAGCAAACTGCCATTATCCAGGGGTCCCAGCCTGAGTGAAGAATCAGTGAGATTGCATCTGCTGCAGACATATTGTTGCAATAGGCAAGTGGCAGCGAGTCAATGTCAGGAGTTCTGGTCATGGCTAACCTCTTAAAGTGCTTCACAGTAGACATGAATGTCATTGGGTGATGGTTGTTGAGGCAGTACTCCCTGCTCTTCTTGGGCACTGGTATGATTGTTACCCTATGGAAGCAGATGGGAACTTCTGACCGTAGCAATGACAGATTGAAAATGTCCTTGAACAGTCCAGTCTTTTGATTGGCGCAAGTTTTCAATGTCCTGCCAAGTACATCAGGCATTTTTTTTACCCTATAATAAATTGCCTGGATTCTAATGTAGGATTAGCAAAAATAAATGCAGGTCCTTTATCATCCATGTGTCTATTGAAACGTACAGTTTGCTTTAATGCTGTCATCAAGCTTAATTTTGTACTGTTCTTCTTAATTAGTCCCCATGTTCTCCTTTTCTCCTTTTTGTTAGATTTGCTGATCTTTCTGATCTTTTTGTTTCTCCCCAAATCCAGTGCAATACCTCATCTCTTTGTAAGATATGATTGTGCCACCTTTAGTGTTGTAATTTTTGGAATAGACCTCCATGTGTTCTTTAATTGCTAGCCTTTGCTTGTGCACTGGAGAATGTTTCTTGAAGGGTTGGCATTGTGTCATAGACAAATTGGACTTGTACATTCATGGTTTCCATAATTAAAATTTAGGAGCTTAGACTCTGAATCAATTCTCTCACCTTTATGAATAATTCTGTCATGTTATGATTGCCCTTCCCCAGGAGACCCTGCATAGCAAGATTGTTAATTGCTCTTAGTGCACCATATCTTGTTTGGGATGGCCTGTTCGCTAACTGGTTCCTCAAAATCTTGGTCCAGATAATCTCCATATAACAATACTTTAGGAGAGGAATTCCTAATTAGTTTGTTTTCAATATACAGTAGCATGCAAAAGTTTGGGCACCCCGGTCAAAATTTCTGTTACTGTGAATAGCTAAGCGAGTAAAAGATGAACTGATTTCCAAAAGGCATAAAGTTAAAGATGACACATTTCTTCAATATTTTAAGCAAGAAAACTTTTTATTTCCATCTATTACAGTTTCAAAATAACAAAAAAGGAAAAGGGCCCAAAGCAAAAGTTTGGGCACCCTGCATGGCAGTACTTAGTAACACCCCCTTTGGCAAGTATGCTTGTAAATGCATTTTGTAGCCAGCTGAGAGTCTTTCAATTCTTGTTTGGGGGATTTTCGCCCATTCTTCCTTGCAAAAGGCTTCTAGTTCTGAGAGATTTCTTGGGCAGTCTTGCATACACTGCTCCTTTGAGGTGTATCCACAGATTTTTGATGATGTTTAGGTCAGGGAACTGAGGGCTATGGCAAAACCTTCAACTTGTGCTTCTTGAAGTAGTCCATTGTGGATTTTGAAGTGTTCCATTATCCTGTTGTTGAAGCCATCCTCTTTTCATCTTTGACTTTTTTACAGACGGTGTGATGTTTGCTTCCAGAATTTGCTGGTATTTAATTGAATTCATTCTTCCCTCTACCAGTAAATGTTCTCCGTGCCACTGGCTGCAACACAAGCCCAAAGCATGATTGATCCACTCCCGTGCTTAACAGTTGGAAAGGTGTTCTTTTCATGAAATTCTGCACCCTTTTTTTTCCTCCAACCATACCTTTGCTCATTGCGGCCAAAAAGTTCTATTTTAACTTCATCAGTCCACAGGACTTGTTTCCAAAATGCATCAGGCGTGTTTAGATGTTCCTTTGAACCTCTTGAATAGAACTTTTTACTTAGCTATTCACAGTAACAGAAATTTTGACCGGGGGGTGCCCAAACCCCTGAGGGGTTAAGGGAGCTAGGGTTTTACTCTTTGGAGAGAAGGAGGATGAGAGGAGACATGATAGAGGTATACAAGATATTAAGAGGAATAGATAGAGTGGATAGCCAGCACCTCTTCCCCAGGGCAGCCTGCTCAATACAAGAGGACATGGCTTTAAGGTAAGGGGTGGGAAGTTCAGAGGGGATATTAGAGGAAGGTTTTTTACTCAGAGAATGGTTGGTGCGTGGAATACACTACCTGAGTTAGTGGTGGAGGCAGATACACTAGTGAAATTTAAGAGACTACTAGACAGGTATATGGAGGAATGTAAGGTGGGGGTTATATGGGAGGCAGGGTTTGAGGGTCGGCACAACAATGTGGGCCGAAGGGCTTGTACTGTGCTGTATTATTCTATGTTCTGTAAATAAACTTTTACATGCCATTGTAGATTGAAGAGGTTTATAATTATTGTCCAGACTCAATTTCCAGTATGATGTTCCCTACATCATTACTGTTGGGTATCACTAAAACCCCCACTGACATTTTCTGCTCCTTTGTATTTCATAGCCTCACCTGTACAGATTCTACATTAGGATTCTCTGAGCGAATTTCCTTCCTTAATATTGTGAATGGCCTCTTTTCCATCTCCTTTCCTCCTTTGCCTGAAATAGCAAATTTCCCCAATGTTCAGTTCCTATCTGCTTGCCTTGCGGCCATGTCTGCAATTGTAGTTACATCGTATACACTTACTTTTATTTACACAGTTAAATCTCCACATATTGAGCCATGATGCATTAGGTTTGTTTTTTTACGTTAGCCATTGCACTATGATCCTATTTGTCCTTGCTTTTGTGCTTGTCACTTTTGCCTTTGTTTCCTATCTTACTATTTCTATAAACACGAGAAGTTCTGCAGTTGCTGGAAATCTAGAGTAACACACACAAGATGCTGGAGGAACTTGTACGCTGCCTGACCTGCTGTGGAAATGAATAAACAGGCAATGTTTCAGGCTGTGATCCTTTTTCAGGACCCTTCATCATTCATTTCCATACTTGTTTTTTTGTTAAGTCTCCCTCGTCAGGTTCGCAGGGCACCTATCTTTCTGGTTTAATTCCTCCTCACTAACACTTGCAACCCTAGCTTAATCACAGTACAATTTACAATGACCAATTAACTTTCAGACTGGTTTGTCTTCTGACTGTGGGAGGGAACCGGTGCGCTCATGGGAAGGAATGTATAAAATTCTTACAGATAGTGTTGGAATTGAACTCCAATGCCCAAGCTGTACTAGCATTGTGTTAATGGAGGAAAACTATTGCAGCATGCTACCACCCACACTGGACCCCTTACAGTTCACCTGCCGGCGCAACTGATAGGCCACAGCTCTACGCATCATCCTTACACACCTGGAGGAGAGGGATGCTTATGTGAGAATGCTGTTCAGCATTCAACACCATAAATCCTTCCGGGCTCGACAAGAAGCTCAAGAGACCTCAGCCTTCACCCTGCCTTGTGTAGCTGGATCCTGGACTTCCTGTCAGATTGTCGGCAGGTGGTAAGAGTGGGCTCCCTCACTTCTGCCCCTCTGACCCTCAACACAGGTGCCCCTCGGATTGAGAGGGTGAACAGCTTTAAGTTCTTTGGCATACACATCACCAAGGATCTCTCGTAGTCTGTACATACCAGCTGTGTGGTGAAAAAGGCACAGCAGCGTCTCTTTCACCTCAGACAGTTGAAGTTTGGTATGGGCCCCAAATCCTAAGAGCTTTCTATAGGGACACAATTGAGCATCCTGACTGGCTGCATCACTGCCTGGTATGGGAACTGTACTTCCCTCAATCACAGGACTCTGCAGAGAATGGTATAGACAGCCCAGCACACCACAAACTGTTCCAGCTGCTGTCATCCGGGAAATGGTACCACAGCATAAACGCCAGGACCAACAGACTCCGGGACAGCTTCCACCAAGCCATCAGACTGATTAATTCATGCTGACACAATTGTATTTCTATGTTATATCGACTATCCTGTTGTATATACTATTTATTATAAATTACTATAAATTGCACATTATACATTTAGAGAGGTAACGTAAAGATTTTTACTCATGTATATGAAGGATATAGGTAATAAAGTCAATTCAAAAGAGACTATGAATTTTATATATAACTGGCATATTATAATATGAGAATGACCCATGCCACAGATTCTTCTGTCTTAAAGTCAGAGGCATACTTGTCCATCTAACGCTGTTTTTGAATAATGTTCATTTTTGTCTCCAAATTTACCTTGCTTTTAGAATGATGGCTCTTAACTTTTCAATTTATTATACATAATAGTTTGAGATTAGGTTCTAGAATATCCTCCCTGATGTCCTTATTCTGCTCTAAAATGTACCATGATCACTGATCTCTCCTGATTTAAAAGACATTGCTATTCTTCTATTATCACAGTCTAGAATTTAATACTTAAATAGGAAAACAAACCTTTTTGAGAGCATGCACCCAAATTGGCGATAATCTTGAAATCTTTCACATGTTTTGGTAATCAGAGATTATCATTGATTAATGAACCAGCAACAAATATGGACATTTGTAAGGAAAAACGATGACTTCTGTTGCAAATATTTATCATTTTGCTATTAAAGGAAATATAATAGACATTGAAATAAAGGAAGCAATTTAGAAAACCTGTTAAAAAACTTAATATTAATCTTTTTGAAGGACAATTGAAAAATAATATTTCTAAATGGTATCATTATTGTACCCATTTTCTATCCAAAACCTCATGTATACACTAGATCTGTGAGGATTTCAAAATTTATCATCCAACATCATGTGTTCGTGCAACAGTCCAGCCGGTGTGAGTGTTTTCTGTGATAACATCTCACTGCTCTCAGGTTGTAAAAGAAAAATAATTTGCTGCTTCATTTGGCAGTGAAAGTAATCGTGTATATATTTTTTAATGGATGGGTTTATAAAATTGAGAGGCAGCATTGTCTCTTTTGAATTGACTTTATTACCTATATCCTTCATATGCATGAGTAAAAATCTTTATGTTACGTCTCTAAATGTATAATGTTTAAAGTTTAAACTTTATTTATCCCGGTTTCTAGCCTAGAATTAGGTATCACGCAACATATTTGTTTGACTTGTGTTTTTGTGCTTTTTATTCAAATTTCTCAAAGGAGAAAGTTTTGGTAAAAGTATACAATTTTTTTCATTGCCTATTTTCCAATAAAGCTGGCAATTATTACCTGCATCTTTTTGCCATAGTTGGCCAAGGATGAGGTAATATGGGGACTCTTTGAAAATTATTTGAAGATGTTCTCTGAATGCTGATAAATAGGCGGGGTTTAGTTTTGGTCCATTGGCAATGATTAATTTGTGATTTATGTTCAAATTTAGTGAGTCTCACTTGAGGGAGAACTGCTAAAAGAAGGGAGACTTGTTTGTAGTGTGTCCTAGAGATGGTAGTGAAAGAAATTATTCCTTCCTACCTGAATTAAAAAGAGCAAATATAGTAAATTAAATATTGGTCTAAGATTTAAGACAAACTAGAATTCTGAACCACAATTTTTGTAAATGTATCTGGTTTGTCAAAGCTACTGACAGAATGAAGGAAGCTCTGAACACTATTAGAGATGGAGGGCCTTCATTGCTACCCTAAATGCTAACGGCATAAGGGACAATAAGTAAGCAAGTATCTGGTCGCCCTTTGCCGGTGATCATATAAAGCAGCATATTACCTGTACTAAAACAGATGGAACTCATCTGCTGAGTGACCTGGTCCTATTCAAAGACTGTTGAAATAATGTTTAATGGAATTACATGAAGTATTGGTGGTCTAAATGTGATCACTCTCAGGCAAAGATGATTTTACTAAGTATACTACAGTAATCAATAGAAAACAGACAGCTATAATAAGGTTCAATAATCCAGATAGGTTTAGTATATGTTATGAAATAAACATCAGAACCATTCAATAATGAGAAATTACCAGTAACATGCAGTGATGAGGTCGTTGACACTCGTGATTGTGAGATGAACAATACTGGGCAATATGAGAACCTGTTTTGCTTGTTCAGTTCTCTAACTTGCTGTCTGTACTTGAAATAAAGTTCAAAGTGCCTCAGTTGTTGAATCTATATCATCCAATTGAGTGGTAGCACCAGGAAACCAGATTCCCTTTCAGTTGATATTGTAGGAAAAGCAAGTCGAATTACTTGTATCACTTTTTGAAGAAAACTGGAAGGCCTGAACACCGTCTCCTCCTATGCTGTTGAAACAAATTTAATTTTCTGTTGAGAGTTTTATCCTAATCTCCATTTGCAGAAATGCGATTTTCGTCTAATTACCTGTTACAAGCATTTGTGCTGTCATTGAGTTGTAGAAGTGTATGGCACAGAAAATGTCCATTTGGCTCATTGTGTTTATCCTGGCTGAAGGAAAGCTGTCCAGTTATTAGGGGTGTTTGTCCCTGCACCATCTTCCCAGTTCTTGAGATTTCTGCTGAAGGAACCATGTTATCAAGACCATCAACAGCTTTGAACATGGATTGTGTATGGAATTATTGTTTGGGGTTTTGGGCTATCTGTTGATACCTTGGGGGATGGGAGGAGAGATGAGAAAATAGATAAATTGAGTTGAATTTGGTGTAAAAGGTATTCTTAATTGTTAAAAATGTATTTGCTCTGCCTTATATTTTCGAAGTGTTAAATGGCTATGGCTTGCAGAAATATAACATGAAAATGATCGCCTTCTGCTCAGTGATGATGAGCCACCCATTTGCATCAATTGTACACATTCCATTTTTTATTCTCATCAATTATCTCCCCCATCTTCTCCCACCTGTCTGCACACAATGAATAAGACCACATCCTGAATATACCTCATCAACCAAGGTTTCCTAATCTTGCCAGCCTTCACTCTTAGCAGGAACATGCTGGCTCTGAATTCTTTCTGTGTCAAAGTTCAAAGTAAATTTATTGTCGAAGTATGTATATGTCCCCATATGGTACCTTGAAATTCATATTCTTGCAGGCATTCTTGGGAATAAAGAATTACAATGGAATTTATGATAAACTATGAATAATAAACACAAACAACCAATGTGCAAAAGCAGACTCAACTTTAAAAGTCTCCCATTTTCCAGATTTTCCATTTATCTGCAAATAGCTTTATGCAATTTGACTTTTGAAAATTTATGTCTGATGCCACCAAAATTGATCTTTCCAGTTCAATCTCGCCTCTGTCACCAGCATCACAGTTTAGGACTTCAACTTCAGGACCAGTCATAATGTTCTCCTTGATTATCTTAAAACTGATAGAATTATGGTCACTGGTCTCAAAGTGCTGCTATGTTGACAAATGTACTTCTCTCCCATCCTGATTCCAGTGATCATTGTTTTCTTTTTCTGGACACCGCAATCAGCAGCCTGTAACTTCCATTTTAGAGTTGTGCTTTTGAACCACCTGTATGAGTTTTTGTGGTGTTCTGGGGAATTCAGTGAACTGGAGTCTTGAAGATGCAATTTGATTGTGGTGGTATGGTGGGTTGGTGGTTTGTCCATCATCGTCGATGAAGACCTCAATACCATTAGTCACTTTGAGACTGGTCAGGCCAATTTGGGCGCGAAATGTCCTGGCACATGTTGGGCAGACGTGTAGGCACTGCAGTTGTCGTGCTGGTGGGTCTGGACTTGCGCAGCTTGCGCTTATGTTGTGCTTCAGCAATGCACCTTGCTTCGTAAGCTTGACAGCCCTTGTGGATGAGGCCGTGCCGGCTAGGGCAGTTTTGTGCCAGCATTTCCCAGGAGGTCGTGTCTATGTCAGATGACTTCAGGGAGACCTTTAGTGTGTCTTTGTAACGTTTCTTCTGCACTCCATGCGAGCGTCTTCCAGCAGAGAGTTCCCCAAAAAGGAGCTGCTTGAGTATGCGCTTGTCCGGTATGCGGATGACATGACCTGCCCACCGGGTCTGTGCTCTCATCAGCCGCTTGTGGACTGATGGTAGACTTGCTCTAGAGAGAACTTCAGTGTCTGGTACTTTATCTTGCCATCTGATGCCTAATATTCTGCGAAGACAAGTCGTGGAAATGGTTGAGCTGTCTTGCATGCCTTCGATACACAGGGTAGGGCTGAATCGAGGTGGCAGGGCCCTGGCCCAAAAGTGACAAATGAGCCGATGTTTGGTCGATTTAAACACAGCCAGTTTGAAAAGGTCAGGGTGTCAGGCAAGGGGTGAGGGATGGGCCTATGTTCAGCTTGCTTCTCTGTGAGGTTTACTCATCTCTGCACTGAACTGAGGCTGTGCCCTGCAACTAATTTGCTCTTGGTCAGGCTTTGTGGCTGTGGACTCACTTTTGTTAACTTTAGTTCTGTGTGTCATTTGTTCACTTTTTTTTGTTGACATGATCTGATCTTTTTTCTGTATATTGGGTGTTTCTAACAGTTTTTAATGGGTTCTATTGGGTGTTTGTTTTTGTGATTGCCTGTGAGGTGAATTTCAAGGTTGTATATAATATCCATACTTTGATAATAACTGTACTTGAACTTATTCCTAAGAGGAGGTTGAGTTATCTCTCCCTTCACCTATGTTGATAATTGCATTGTTTCCCTCGTCCTCATTACTTTTGCGTTGTGGGACAGTAGAGCAGAAATAATTTCCAATTACTTCCCATTTTATTATCTCAGCAGTGAAGTTTGGTAAATTGGTGACACGAGTTTTGAGCTTTGGCTCTAATGACTTGCAGCTGAGTTTGTCTTGCTTGCCAGTCTGCCCCAAAGAAACCATTAAAGTGCAAAATATCTTGAATGTGATTTAACAGATGGTTATGATGTTATTGACCAATTGTTTTCACTTAATCAGTTTGTAATTATTTATGAAACAGCCCTTTTGGAGGAGATGAAGTAACTTGTGATATAAAGCTCAGAGAACCATACACGCATCTTTAAGGGGATAACTGAGCATAACATTATGTCAATACGTTTAAAAGTCTGAGATCGCTAACTTTGGAAAGCTTGGATTGCACTTGTTCTCTTTTTAGTCTACTTGTCCTTTAAAGCTTGTTAGAACTGCTGAGGTAACAACTCTCCAATTAACAGACACAGAACCCTATTCCATCTCTCTTTTGCATACTGTTTTCAGTCTGCATTATTTTTGGGTGCTTCAGATTAGTTGCATAATCAGCCTTTTGATATCATTCATTTTAATAATCTTGGGAAGGATCTCCAAAATGAAGATAGTGCCATTATGGGTGGAGGTGTTTGGATATATTTTTGCTTTATGTGTTCATTTACCTGCTGGTTGCCAGATAATATAGGGATTAACATCACCTGCAGGTTCAAGTCACACATGATCCTCACTTGGAAGTATTGTTTCTTTATCACTGGGTGAACATTTGGAAATCTCTATCAAACATTTGTTAGGGGTACCTATATTACATAGACTGAAGCAGTTTAAGCTGGTATCTCACCAGCATCTCCTCCAGGTCAATTAGGAATGTGATTGAATTGTTAGGCTTACCAGTGAGGCTCAATTTTATGACAGAAGAAAATTAGCCATAACCATAAATGGATTTATTTGCATTGCAGTCACAGTTGAGCTTTCTAAAACTTCATTCAGCAATGGGGGGGGGGGGGCAATATAATTTTGGTGAATAGTTGTGGGAATCTACACCTCTGAAAGAAATTCTTTTTCTTCTAAGATTTTTTATTTGCTAATTTGAGAGCTGGCAGAAAAATAACCATAGAGTTAGATTTGATAGACCTCCAACATTCTGCAATACCTAAAGGATAGAACAGGAATAAAAATTGGTCTGTGAATATTAGTGTCTAAAAATACTTGGGATTTGACTCCATGACATTCAGATTATATTCAATTTTGGAAGAAGGATGAGGATGCTGAGTATTTGAGGTGATTCCTCATTTATACATGCTCTATTCAGGGAAAGGAGCTAAAGGTGAATTGAGATCGAGGTGGGTGGCAAGGAATAGCTGGAAGTTGAAGGATGTAGATCTCTGAAAGTTTGAGTAATCCTGTAAAGTAGTGCCTGGGTCATTGTCACATACACTCATTGACCAATTTATTAGGGACACCTGTACATTTGCTTGTTAATGCAAATATCTAATCAGCCAATCATGTGGCAGCAACTCAATGCATAAAAACAAGCAGGCATTGTCAAGTGATCCAGTTGTTGTTCAGGCCAAATATCAGAAGGAGAGAAGAAATGTAATATAACTGACCATGGAAAGATTGTTGGTGCCTGACTGGGTGGATTAAGTATCTCAGAGACTGGTAATCTCCTGGGATTTTCATGCACAACAGTCTAGAGTTTACAGAGAACGGTGCAAAAAAAACCCCCAAAAAACAAAAAATCCAATGAACACAATTCTGTGGCGATATGTTAATATGAGATATTAGAGGAGATTGGCCAACCTGTTTCAAGCTGACAAGAGTGTGACAGTAACTCAAATAACTGTGCATTACAACATTGGTGTGCGGAAGAGCATCTCTGCACAACATGTTGAGTTTTGAAGTGGATGGGCTACAGCAACAAAAGACCACAGACGTACACTCCATATCCACAGGAGGTACTTAAAAATTGAGTGTAGAGACACAGAGTAATACAGTGCAGAATCAGGCCCTTTGGCTTAACATTTCCGTGTTGACCAAGATGCCCATTTTAGCTAATCCCAATTGTTTGTGTTTGACCAGTATCCTTCTAAGCCTTTCCTATCCATGTTACCTGTCCGTATCTTTTAAATGTTGTTACTGTACCTGTCTTGACCATTTCCTCTGGCAGCTCATTCCATATATACATGTCATCCTCTGCACAAAGAATAACTTCTCAGGTCCTTTTTAAATTTTACCCCTGTCATCCCCTGGCAGCAGGCTGAGGTTAGCAGACACCAACAGAATCAACAGACTCATTCGTAAGGCCAGTGATGTTGTGGGGATGGAACTGGACTCTCTCACGGTGGTGTCTGAAAAGAGGATGCTGTCTAAGTTGCATACCATCTTGGACAGTGTCTCCCATCCACTACATAATGGACTGGTTGGACACAGGAGTACTTTCAGCCAGAGACTCATTCCACCGAGATGCAACACAGAGCGTCATAGGAAGTCATTCCTGCCTGTGGCCATCAAACTTTACAACTCCTCCCTTGGAGGGTCAGACACCCTGAGCCAATAGGCTGGTCCTGGACTTATTTCCTGGCATAATTTACATATTACTATTTAACTATTTATGGTTTTATTACTATTATTTATGGTGCAACTGTAAGGAAAACCAATAAAGTATGACTATGACTATCTATATCATTCCCTTCACTTTATCTACATCCTTTATGATATATATCATTTCAAGCTCACCCTCAGTCTCCTCTGTTCCAAGGAATAAAGTCCTCGCCTGCCCAACCTCTTCCTGTAACTCGGGCCCCCAGGTGTCGGCAACATTATTGTAGATCATTTTTGTGCACTCTCCAGCTTACTGACTTCTTTCCTTTGAACAGGATAACCAGAGTTATGCCCAAACACCAATGGTAACTACAACATCATATTGTGTAACTGCACCATTGCATCCCAACACTAACGCCCGATAACCTGTCTGTTGAAGGCCAGCATGCCAAAACCTGCTTTCACTGCCATGTCGACCTGTGAAGCCACTTTCAGGGACCTATCTATGTATTCGTACCGATGAGCAGTCCTGTAAAGGGTCTCAGCCTGAATTGTTGACTGTTTACTCTTTTCCATAGATGCTGCCTAGCCCGCTGAGTTCCTCCAGCATTTTGTGTGTGTTGCTTGGATTTCCAGCATCTGCAGATTTTCTCTGAAGACACTCCTAGGTATCTTTATTATATAATACTTGGTAGAATCTACCCTGATCTGACTTCTCAAAATGCAGCACCACATATGTAGCTGGACTGAATGTTGCTGCCATTCCTTGGCCCACTTTCCCAGCTGATCAAGATTCTCTTGTAATTTTTGATAAGCTTCTTCACTGTCTGTGATACTACCTATTTGAGTGATATCAGCAGCCTTACTAACCATTCATTGTACGTTCTCATTCAAATCATTTATATCAGGGGTAGGCAACCTACGGCCCACGGGCCAGATCCGGCCTGCGAAGGTATTTTGACCAGCCCGCGAGCATATATTGAGATATTATGCTTATCTGGCCCACAAGCGCTTTTTCCTTATTCTTAGTGTTTCACGTGACCACACTGATGGACATGCATGGCGTCTTGTTACACTGGCCCTAGGTTCTGTTTTGTTCCAAACCAAACACTGGTATATACGAATGACGGGAAGGCAGACTACCTTCTTAATATGTATTAGATACTCTCAGTGCATGCGCAGGTTTTCAGATGGGATCGTTCAGATTTGTAAACAGAAACAGCGACACTGCGTTTTAACAAGAAATCCACGCTAAATATCCAGATATTTACATGGGCTGCGATACTTGTTGAATAACTCGCAGTTTGAAATAAAGTCAAAGAAAAAAATTCCAATGGCAATGAATGCACAACGCAGGAAGGTAGGCGCTGAGTGCCGAAAAAGCAGTGAAAATGAAGGAAATACCCGTGCCAGCTACGAAGTCTCAAAATGTATTGCAGAAAAGATGAAGCCTTTTACAAATGGAGCGTTTGTCAAAGAATGTTTACTGGCAGTGGTGGATATTGTTTGTCCTGAAAAGAAATCTTTATTTGCATCTATCAGGCTGTCAGCAAGAACGATCACATGGCGAGTTGAAGAAATGTCAACAGATGTTAAAAGTTGTTTAAGGGATGCCTGCAATGAATTGCATTTTTTTTCCCAATTGCGCTTGATGAGAATACAGACTTGAGGGACACTGCTCAACTTGCAGTGTTTGTGCGAGGAGTAACCTCAACTTTTCAAATTTTTGAAGAGTTTATTCAATTAATTCCTATGAAGGACACGGTTACTGGAGCAGACATTTTTGAAGCTTTGCTGAAAATGATGTCAGAAATGAAGCTTAATATGTTGAAGCTAATTGGCATCACAACTGATGGTGCACCAGCAATGGTGGGACAGAAAAACTAAACTGAGTTCTTTGATTACTAATTGGCATCCTTGGTTAAGGGCAAATGATTTGCTAGCATGTGTTATTCATTAATTTGAGGCAAAACATAACTAGATGTATTTAAATGGGTAATTCCCATATTTCAAGTTTTTTATGGCATTTATCTGGCCGCCGTCCGCTCATTAATATGCGATCCGGCCCACAGAGGCAAAAAGGTTGCCGACCCCTGATTTATATAATGATGAACAACAATGGGCCAAGCTCTGATCCCCATGGCACATCGCTGGTTACAAGCCTCTAGTCCGAAAAACAGTCTGCCATTATCTCTACTTCCTACTACAATGAAATTACGCATCCACTTCATTAACTCTCCCTGGATTCTGTGTTATCCAGCCTTCCACGTAGGACATCGTTAAAAGCCTTGCTGAAGTCTTTAAGGTGAGAGAATGTATCTACAGGACTGTATACTGGAAAATAAAACTCAGCAGTTGCATGATTTACAAGAATGATATCTCTTTTAACAACACCATTACGATTTGTTTCTTGTGTGTAATGCATCTTGTTTGGAACATGTGTAGAGGTGGACTGCAGAGTTTCACTTTTGTGATCAAATGCCCATGTTATCAAAAGACAACATGGACAAAACAGTTTGTATATATGTAGTGATTTTTAATGAAGTAGCATCCAAGGCACTTTGTAGGAATACATGTAGAATTATTCAATAAAATCTGTTAATGGATATCTGATACTAATCAAAGTGAAATATTGATACAGTGATCTGAAGCTTGCTTTGAAGAGTTAAATCTTTAGTATCCTAGTTAAGATTTTAGTTTCCTGGGAAGAAATAAGTTTTAATAGAGGTAATTCCAAAGTTTAGAGGCCAAGCAGTTGAAATTGAAGATGTGCATGAAGGCAGTATTAGAAGAGTGCAGAAATCAAGTGGTTTGGATTTGAGTGATGATTTACTTGGATGCCAAGACATGGTTCTTTACTATTCTTGCTGTTTGTGGGACATACTACAGTGTGGATGATGTAAAGGGCATGAGGATTAATGATTGTGCAGTGGTTTTAGGATGATGTGATAGACCAGGAAGAAAAGTTGGATGTCATTCTCAGTGGAGGTGGCAGCAGTGGTACAGGCCTATTTGAAATTGTGCACTGGCACTCAATTAGCTGTTGGTTTTCTGTATGCCTGACTGATTTTTTTTGTAATATTAAAAAAAATTCCTGAAACCTGAACAGTTTAAAAAAAAATTCCTTCATTTAATTATGGGATCCAAATGGTGCTGGCATATGTATTCATTCGTTGTTTCTGGTAGCCCTTAGGCAGAAGAAATTGATGATTAGATTACCTTTGAGTTAACTATTTTGAGGGGTTGGAATTACTTTACTAGTTTTGAGTTTGAATTTAAGCAATTTCCACTATAACTTTCCCCAGGGTGGAAATGTCAAATATGGGAGAGCATAGTTTCAAGGTGAGAGGGGGAAAGTTAATGAGGCAATTTTTTACATAATGGTAGATGCCTGGAACATGTTGCTTGCAGAAGGGATGGAAAGATATACAGATGCAATATTTAAGAGGCACTTAGGCAAATCAAGAGGACAAGAATTGAAGGATATAGACAGTGTGCAGGCGGTTACTCAGTTTAAATTGTGTCATGTTTGGCACAGACATCATGGGCCAAAAGCCTGGTCCTGTGCTGCACTCTGCTGTGTTCTAACAGTGTTTTGTTTTTTTTAAAGAGAAAATGTTCATAACTCAGTACTGATAGTGTTCTGGGCCTGAAACATTTAACTCTGTTTCTTTCTCAGGTGCTGCCTGATGTACTTGCTGTTTCCTGCATTTTGCATTCTTTTTTTAAAATTCCCTGCTTCATCAGTCTTTGTATTTTCATAACCCCAACCTGTGCTGCTGCATGGTACCTTGTTGATTCCAGTGCTGTGCTTGCAATTGAGTAGTCATTTAAGATGTGTCTCGAGCCAGCTCCAGATGGTGCTTCAGTCAAATAAGACAAATACCATTTTTAAAGTACAAGTTCAGTAAAAAACTGGTGTTTGATTGTCATCCTAATGGTCTGACATCTGGTTCACTCCTTAATGCAGAACAACACTTTGGAAACTAAGGATATATGGTGCCAGGCTGGAGCTAGAGGTGACTGGCTAGGGTCCACATTGCAGGCTTGCTGTGCAACCAAAGCAGGGTTGGGTTCTGTGGATACGTTTGCACTTGGAGGCAGGGTCCCTTTGCTGGTATATTTCCTGCAGTTTTCTGGGTTCATTGTAGTGAAATGAAAGTGTGAAAATCAAGAAAGAAATCTACATATGCTAAAAATCTGAAAAAAAGAAAATGCTGGAAACATTCAACAGCACAAACTCGTGAAAATCTGCAGGTACTGGAAATCCAAAGCAAAATGGACAGAATGCTGGAGGAACTCGGGAGGTCAGGCAACGTCAGTGGAAAATAATAAATGGTCAATGTTTCAGGCCGAGGCCCTTCATCAGGACCGGTCCTGATGAGGGTCTCAGCCTGGAACGTCAACTGTTTATTCAATTCTAAACACCCAACAGGTTGGCATGGCCCAGTTGGGCCGACAGCCTGGTTCCAAGCTGTACACCTATTGCATCAGGCAGAATCTGTGGAAAGTAAAACAATTAGCATACGAATTGTAAACACAAACAACAGGAATTCTGCAGATGCTGGAAATTCAAGCAACACACATAAAAGTTGCTGGTGAACGCAGCAGGCCAAGCAGCATCTCGGTCTCGGCCTGAAACGTCGACTGCACCTCTTCTTAGAGATGCTGCCTGGCCTGCTGCGTTCACCAGCAACTTTTATTTAAGCATACGAATTGTGATGAGGGGTCCCAGATCCCAGACTGAATGTTAACTTTTTTTTTATTCTGCCCTGACCTGTTGGGTGTTTCCAGTACTGACTATTTTTTATTTGAAGTGAGTGTGTTTGGGTTGTAGTAAGAGTAATATTCAGTGGTCCAGAAAGTTTCTAGTCTTGCCATTTCACAGTCCCCAACCTAACTGGATTATCGCAGTTGTCCTGTAATTATCTTTACAAGTGAGCACTCAATTGGCCTGCATGGATTGAAAGCCAACATTGTGGTTGAGATGGTAGAAAGCTGCAATTTGGGGTGGCATGTAGTCTTCAATGAGCATTTGCCAATATCTCTGGTTTTTTTTTCTGGATTTCATATTCGGATTTTCGTGAATGGTTCTAACTTTTGAACTTTTTACATAGAATTTAGCTGAAAATAAGCAAGCTTGTTATGCATTTTATTTTAAATAGGGTAGATGTTAAGCACAGGAATATATGCCTGCGATAATTTGGAATAATTTTGGGAGTGACTGATCCATTAAGCTAAGAAACTTAGTTTTTGAATCCCAATAACAGTGGATTTATAACCACTGACAATTGTTCAGAGAAGGAAAACTAATGTGGTGCTTGGGGTGGAAACCTTCAGAGTATGTAAAAATAACAATTTGCATCTTCTCTTTCATAAATGCTGACTGATTTAATATTTCTATCATTTGCGGTATCCATTTTGTCTCAACTTGTCACTAGCAGTTTATGGTTCAGTTAGGTTAACATACGGTGTTTTTGCTTTTTAGTAATATCTCATTGTAGCCCCTTTATCAAATATGAAAATCATTGACTGACCTGCATATTTTCTGCATCTTTGTCTTCACTTCATGTCCAGTCTTAGTATCCCTTTTTTTATCTCTGCTGTGCCTTGTTGCCATATTAGAAAAAAAATTGATATCTGAAGTTTGATGTCTTTCAAAGACAATTCAACAATGGCTTTATTCTGCCTTTGAAGCAATACTACAAGCGAAAGCTGTACAATGGCCTTTGAGCATTTTATTTTTTTTTAAAAAAAGCTTACACAGTGATCTGGTTGATCTGATGTCTGTGCTTGGAACTGGGTCTGACGAACTCTCCCCACTCCCTTGCCCCATCTGTATCTCAGGAAGAAGCTGGTATTTGATGGCCAGCTTTGTACAACAACTCCATTTACTGGCTGCACATTTCCATGGTCCAATGTTATTTTAGAAAACAGCCTTTCAGGAACAAAATTTCAAGTTCCAAAAACTGTAATATTCAGCTACAGGAAAGATTCGAGAATTGTTAAAATCTATGTTGAATTTAATGCAAGTCTTAACTGGGGGACCATCTGTGTTGAACTTGTTCTTGAATATGTAGTGAAAGTGATTGGCTTGATTAGCTTGCTGTCATGAGATGATAAACTATGGCATTGAGTGGTTTGCTTAGCAAGAGTTGAGTGACCTCATGATTTCATTGGTCAAGAATAAATGGTGAACCGCTGCTGTAGGTGCAGTCTTTTTTTAAAATCTCAATCTTCTGTTAACTTGTTAAATAAAGCTTATGAGTAAAACATGAATGTGGAAAAATCAAAGGTCGTGGCTAGAACAACAGAAGCATGCATTTGTAGGATGCCTTCATTGCAGTAAAATCTGTTGAGCATTTGATAAAAATGTTAAGAAGCAAAATTTATGCCACAAGGAGTTTTAGGACTTAATCAAAGAGGCAGAGGTGCAGGATGGCAATTCTGAATGAATAGCCACCAGTGAAAATTGGTGTTGCACAGAGATGAGAATTGGAAGTGAGCAAGTTCATGGAGGCTGAACATATAGTAAGGTGAGCAGGATTTTACAACAGTTGTTGAACAGGATGCTAATGTAAGAGTGATGGGTGTATGGAACTTGGTGAGTGCTATGGTATGGGTAGCAGAGTTTTGGATGGACTTGGTAAGAGTACTGGCCTTCAGCCTTCCATGTTGGTGCTGAACATTGTGCCCAACTGTACTCATCCTTTATTAATTTTACAACCCTTTATGCCCTACTTATTCAAATCACTGTATAGGTGTCTCTTAAATGTTGCTACTATTCTTGCCTCGACCACCTCTCGCAGTTCATTTCAGGTACCAACTGTTAGAAAAATTTCCCATCAGATGCCTTTTAAACCTCCTTCCCTCTGACCTTCAACCTATAACTTGTAGTTTTAGATACCTGCTACCATGCTGCTTAACTTTCAATAGATCTCAACTCTTTATTGATGGTTTTCCCCTTCCTTGGTACATTTTTCAAACCAATTGTTCATTTATTTTTCCTAATTTCTCCAATAATAGCCTTATGTCAACACCTATTGATCATTTTTTCCAATGTAGAAGAAGCTTGTCTAATAAAAGCATGGATGAGGATGAAAGGCAGTGGTTCAAGAATGCAGCTCAAAGCCTCCTTGGGGACAATTAGGGATGAACAGTTAAATGCTATCTCAGCCTACAAAGTCCATAAGACAGAGCAGAATTAGGCCGTTTGACCAATCGAGTCTGCTCCGCCATTCAATCATGGCTGATCCTTTTTCCCTTCCTCACCCTTACTCCCTGGCCTTCTCCCCTTAACCTTTGCTGTGTTCAGTCAAGAACCTATCGAGCGCCGCCTTAAATATACTCAATGACCTGGCCTCCATAGCTGCTTGTGGTAATAAATTCCACAAATTCACCACCCTTTGGTGAAAAGAAATTTCTCCACATGTTTTAAATGGACGCCCCTGTATTCTGAGGCTGTGCCCACTTATCCAAGGCCCCCTCACAGTAGGAAACGTTCTGTCTACATCTACTCTCTCTAGTTTTTTCAACATTTCAAAGGTTTCATTGAGATCCCCCCGCATTCTTCTGAATTCCAGCAAGTACAGATGTAGAGCTACCAAACGTTCCTCTTATGATAACCCTTGCATTCAGAATCATCTTTGTGACCGTCCTCTGAACCCTCTCCAATGACAGCACATCTTTTCTTAGATGAGGAGCCCAAAACTGTTCAGAATACTCGAAGTGAGGCCTTGCTGATGCCTTGTAAAGCCTCAGCATCACATCCCTGCTCTTGTATTCTAGACCTCTTGAAATGACTGCTAACATTGCATTTGCCTTCCTCAGCACTGACTATCTACAAGTTAACCTTCAGGGTGTTCTGTACAAGGATTCCCAAGTCCCTCTGCATTTCAGATTTTTGGATTTTTTTCCCCGTTTAGAAAATACTCTGCACATTTATTTCTACTACCAAAGTGCATGACCATGCATTTTCCAACATTGTATTTCATTTGCCACTCTCTTGTCCATTCTCTGAATCTGTCTAAGTCCTTCTGCGGCCTACCTGTTTCTCCAACACGACCTGCCCCTCCACCAGTCTTTGTATCATCTGCAAACTTGGCATCAAAGCCATCTATTTCATTATCTAAATAATTGATATACAGCATAAAAAGAAGCGGTCCCAACTTCACCAGCCATTGGCAGCCAACCAGAAAAGGATCCTTTTATTCCCACTGGCTGCTTCTTACCAATAAGCCAATGCTCTAACCATGCCGGTAACTTTCCTGTAATACCATGGGCTCTTAAGTTGGTAAGCAGCCTCATGTGGCACCTTGTCAAAGGCCTTTTGAAAATCCAAATATACAACATCCACTGTATCCCCTTTATCTAGCCCACGTGTAATCTCCTCAAAGAATTCCAACAGATTCGTCAAGCAAGATTTTCCTTTAAGGAAACCATACTAACTTTGTCCTATCTTGTCCTGTGTTACCAAGTACTCCCATCACCTCATCCTTAACAATTTACTTCAACATCTTCTCAACCACTGTGGTCAGGCTAACTGATTTATAATTTCCTTTCTGCTGCCTTCTTCCTTTCTAAGATTGGAGTGACATGGGCAATTTTTTAGTCCCCTGGGACCTTGATTTTTGAAAGATCATTACTAATGCCTCCACAATCTCTACCACTACTTCTTTTGGAATCCTCAAGCGTAGTTCTAGGGTGACTTATGTCCTTGGGTCTTCCAGCTTTTTGAGCACCTTCTCCCTTGTAATAGTAACTGCTCTCATTTCTCTTCCCTCACACCCTTCAACATCTGGCACACTGCTAGTGTCTTACACAGTGAAGACTGATGCAAACTACTCATTTAGTTCATCTGCCATCTCTTTGGCCCCAGTTATTATTTCTCAGGCCTCATTCTCTAGCGGTCCTATATCTACTCTCATCTCTCTTTTATTTTTTATATACTTGAAAAAGCTTTTACTGCCCACTTTGATATTGTTTGCTAGCATGCTTTCATATTTCATCTTTTCCCTCCTAATGATTCTTTCAGTTGCTCTCTGTAGGGTTTTAAATCTTCCCAATCCTGTCTTCCCATTAATTTTTGCTTTGCTGTATGTCCTCTCTTTTGCTTTTACATTAGCTTTGACTTCATTTGTCAGCCATGGTTGTATTATTTTGCCATTTGAGTATTTCTTCATTTTTGGAATGCATCTATCTGCACCTTCCTCATTTTCCCCAGAAACTCATACCATTGCTGCTCTGCTGTCATCCCTGCCAGCATTTCCTTCCAGTTTACTTTGGCTAGCTGCTCTCTCATACCACTGTAATTCACTTCACTGAAGTACTGCTATGTCAGACTTTACTTACTCCCGGTCAAATTTAAAGTTGAATTCAATCATATTGTGATCACTGCCTCCTAACGGTTCTTTTACCTTGAGCTCCATAATCACCTCTGGTTTATTACGTAACACCCAATCCAATATAGCTGAATCCTTGGTAGGCTCAAGGACAAACTGCTGTAAAAGACCATCTCATAGGCATTCAACTCTTGAGATCTATTTCCAACCTGATTTTCCCAATCTATTATAACATTTCTATGACTATCATAACATTACCCTTTTGACACACCTGTTCTATTTTCTTTTGTAATCTGTGGTCCACATGTCAGCTACTGTTGGGAGGCCTGTATATAACTGCCATCAGGATCCTTTTACCCTTGCAGTTTCTTATCTCAACCCACAAAGATTCAATATCTTCCAATCCTATGTCACATCTTTCTACTAATTTACTGCCATTCTTTACCAGCAGAACCATGCCACCTGCTCTGCCTACCTTCTTATCCCTCCAATACAACATGTAACTTTGGACATTTAGCTCCCAACTACAACAATCCCTCAGCCACAATTCAGTGATGGCCATAACATCAAACCTGACAATCTGTAATAGTGCAACAAAATTATCCACCATATTTCTTATTCTCAGTGCATTGAGGTATAACACATTGAGTACTGTATTTGCTACCCTTTTTGATTCTGCATTCCTAATGCACTGATACTCACCCTGCTGGCTGCAATTAAGTCCTATTATCTGCCTCCTTTTCCTGACAGTCTGACCATAAGGCAGAGGAGTAGAACTAGGCCATTCAGCCCATTGAGTTTGCTGTGCCATTCCAATATGGCTGATCCTGGATCCCACTGGACCCCATACAGCTGCCTTTTCGCCTTATCCTTTGATGCCTAGACTGATCAAGAAACGATCAATTTCAGCCTTAAACATATGCATGGACAGCTTCTACTACAGTCTGTGGCAGAGCATTCCATAGATTCACTACTGTCCGGCTAAAAAAAAAATTCCTCCTTACGTCTGTTCTAAAGGGTCACCCCTCAATTTTGAGGTTATACCCTCTAGTTCTGGATACCCCCACCATAGGAAGCATCCTCTCCACTTCCACCTTATCTAGTCCTTTCAACATTTTGTAGATTTCAGAAAGTTCCCCGTGTATTCCTCTAAATTCCACTGAGTACAGGCTCAAAGCTGCCAAATGTTTCTCATATGTTAACCCCTTCATTCTGGGAATCATCCTTGTGAACCTCCTCTGGACTCTGACAACACATCCTTTCTGAAATGTGGGGGAAAAAGCTGTTGACAATTCCTCAAGTGCGGCCTGACTAGTGTCTCATAAAGGCTCAGCTGTCCAAGTCCTGCTGCAATCGCATTGCTTCCTTCAGCACTACCTACCCCTCCACCTATCTTCGTATTATCTGCTAACTTTACCACAAATCCATCAATTCCATTATCTAAATCATTGACAAACAATGTGAAAAGCCGCGGTCCCAATACTGACCCTGAGGAACACCACTAGTCACCGGAAACCAACCAGAAAAGGCCCCTTTTATTCCCACTCGCTGCCTTCTGCCTATCAGCCATTCCTCTACCAGTGCCAGTATCTTTCTTGTGAGGCCATAGGATTTTATCTGGTTAAGCAGCCTCATGTGTAGCACCTTATCAAATGCCTTCTGAAAATCCAAATAAATGACATCCACTGCCTCTCCTTTGTTCACCCTGCTTGTTACTTCCTCGAAGAATTCTAACAGATTTGTCAGGCAAGATTTCTCTTTACAGAAACCGTGCAAACTTTGACTTATTTTATCATTAATCTCCAAGTACCTCAAAACCTTATCCTTAATAATAGACTCCCAACACTTCCCAACTACTGAGGTTAGACTAACTGGCCTATAATTTCTTAATTTTTTTTTGCCTTCCTCCCTTCTTAAAGAGTGGAGTGACGTTTGCAGTCTTCCAGTCCGCTGGGACCATGCCAGATCAAGTGATTCGTGAACGATCATGACTAATGCATCCATTATCTCTTCAGTAGTTTCTCTCAGGACTCTGGGATGTCGTCCATCTGCTCCAGGTGACTTACCCACCTTAAGACCTCAAACACGAGGAAATCTGCAGATGCTGGAAATTCAAGCAACACACATAAAAATTGCTGGTGAACGCAGCAGGCCAGGCAGCATCTATAGGAAGAGGTACAGTCGACATTTCAGGCTGAGACCCTTCGTCAGGACTAACTGAAAGAAGAAATAGTTCCCCCTCCCACTTTCAAATCTCTTACTATCTCTCAGTTAGTCCTGATGAAGGGTCTCGGGCCAAAACGTTGACTGTACCTCTTCCTATAGATGCTGCCTGGCCTGCTGCGTTCACCAGCAATTTTGATGTGTGTTCCACCTTAAGACCTTTCAATTTGCCCAGCACTGTTTTCTTTGTAATAGCAGTGGCCTTCAGTCCTGCTGCCCAACACTTGCTCACCTCTGGCATACTGCTAGTGTCTTCCACAGTGAAGACAGATGCAAAGTACCCTGCAGGCTGTCTATGGTTTTTTTTTAAACCATCCATCCTATCCTGAGTACCGTCCATAAAACCTTAAGACATAGCAGAACTAGACCACCATTCGGCCTGTCGAGTTTGCTGTGCCATTTGATCGTGGCTTATCCAGTTTTCCCCTCAACCCCAATCACCTGCCTTCTCCCCATAACATTTCATGCTCTGACTTGGCAAGAATCTATCATCCTCCGATTCAAATACCTGGCCTCCACATCCACCTGTGGCAATGACAACAGTAAATTTACTGGAATTCAGGTCAATCAGCTGGAAAAAATTAGACAAGTGTAACGCTCAGTTATATTGGCTCGTATATGTCTAGGGGAAATCCCACCCAGCACCTGCCTCAACGCTTCCCACGGGGTCGGCTGCCGCCCGAATCAATCCCAAACATCAATCATCAGCCAGCACACCCAGCACGTTTTACCAAGTACTCTTTATAGATAGTACTAAGTCTATGACATTAATATAAATTCGATACAGAAAAGGAAGTAATGAAAAAAAGGCGCCAAGACTTAGCAAAGTCCAAGTTCTTCGTGCGCAACCGTTGGAGCTCAATCGATTCCTGACGACCACCCAGATCCTGTCGACTCACGGCTCGGGACCACCTGGAATGATTGACCGGAGCCTTTCCGCACATCCACCGTCCTCCCCGTCTCTCCTCCGACTCTTCTCCCCCCCCCACCCCCCAAAGCCCCCGTCCCCAGTCATATGATACAGCATTATCATCCGAAAACAAAACGATACATGAACACCCATTGGCTAATAGCACCCTGCTATTTGTATTAACCCAAGCTACTGTCTAGCAAGAGACTTTCTCAGCATTTAACATAACAAAGAAGCATTCCCCAGTATAACGTAACAAAGAAGCCATTTTAAATTTAACATACAAAAAAAGAAAGACCCTGTACACAAGCATCATCCCATAGCTGTTGTCCTAGTTATGGCTGTTGTGGTACTGCAATTGGTAGTTATTAATAAATCTGTCATAATAACGCAAAGTTTAGTGTTCCATCATATGGAGAGAAAATCTGGCAGTTCATTTATGAACTGAGGCAGAGGCAGGTAATAAATGCACTTCAGGATTCTGTTGAAGAGGAAAATGCAAGATATAGCCATAAAGATCAAATACTGTGAAGAGAAGAAGCTGCAATGAATATTTGGATTTAACAACAGGATAATCAGATTCAAGTCAAGAGCATAAAAAATAAACTCTGAAGCTTAGCTGGAGTTGGTGTTCCATTAGAGAGAGATGTTAAAATCTGTGATATTTAAAATAATGCTGTTTTGAATATGTTATTCCTTGCAGTATTTAAATACAGCCATTTGAAAAGTTGGGGAGACTATCAACGGTCCCAGGGGGGAAAAGAGGACAAAGAAAGCTCTTTAACTGTGAAAAAGAAAGGCATAACTAATTTATCTATGGAGCAAAAACAAAGCCATAACTTTTAGATCCATTATTTTCAGTTTTAAATATAAATCATCTACAGTATTGGGGGAAAATAGGTTCAAATGATCTTGTCTAATACTTAACAGATTAGATAATTGTGTTCTTGCTAGTCACTTCAAAAATATCCAAGCAAAGAAACTGCATCACAACATGGGTTGAATTACAGGTGTAGCACATGCTTTGCTTAATTATTATATTGAGCTGTTGTGGAAAGGTACACCTCATTCATTTATCCTATAAAAATGACATTTCCATCTGCAAGCAATAATAGTTAATGGTTGACAAGAAACAAAGCAAGAAATGCCATCCTTGATGTTATATAACTGACTTTAGATGTGAATCAATCAAATTAAACGTAACTGTATGAAGCTGGCCTGAAGCTTCCACCTTCAATTTCTTGCCAATATCATAAATTTCAAGCAACCCAATTACCAGTAAAAGAGTAATTCCTACTTTGATGCTAGTGCTGCAAATCCCAGAAACAATCTCAACTATGTCGGAAGCCTGAAAGTTCAATTTAATCAACGCTATTCTACCTCATGCAGCTCGGATCTCCTTCACTGTGGCTTCATATCTGTTCTGCATCTCCATCTCTTCATGGCATTTGATCTTTGTGCCCAGGTCTTTGCTTTTACACTTCTTCAATAAATCAGGCCTTGCAATGCAACCAAGCACCTCAGTTGCAGCTTGAGTGAGCATCTCTACAGTGGCGAATTACAAATCTAAGTTACATCTTGCCATATGCACTGCATCACTTTTAATAATAAATTCTTTATATTTGTAAAATTCACTTGGAGAAAACTGCTCCCACTCACCTGATACCAAAAAGTAAGATTAGTTTGGGCTAACTTTTCTCTCTTGAATGAATAATTAAAGAAAATAGCTTATTTTGCCTGAAATTCAAGTTGCTATTTGAGAATATTATATTTAAAGGGTGAGGGCAGATGGTTTGTCTGAGAGTAGAAAGGGAAGTAGAAATGTGCAATTATGCAGTCAAAGGCAAATGCAAGTTAGAACAGCACCACCCTTGTTTGGGTATTCTCTAGTCCATTGAGATTAGCATTAAATTTTCCATTTTCAGGTAAACCAGTTTCCAGTGTTTCTTTCCCACTCCTGCAATCCACTCAGGGTCCCTCATTCTCTTTGTTACCAAGACTCATTACGCCACTGGTTGCATATACCCGTCACTCACATGTCTATCTAACTAGGTTTCTTTATTCACCTTTCCTACGTCTTCTCTCACCTGGTTGTATCCTTGCCTCATCACCTGCCAGCCCTAGTCTTGCACTTCCGTTGCCCTTCTCTATACTGACTATCTTCTGTCTGTGCTCTGTCCAGATGCAGGGTCTTAACACAAAGCATTGCCCATTCTTTTTCCTGTGTGGGTGTTGCTTGACCTGCTGAATTCTTCTAGCAGTTTTTTTTAATGTGGTGATGGTTATGTCTTTAAGTTAATACACTAGTGGTTACGATTGCAGAGTTTAAAATGTGTATTGTGCTTTTAAAGGTAAAAAATTAAGTAGTTTAGGGTTGGGGAAGAAATGGTGATACCAATATTCTACAAGCACATAAAGCAGCCTGTGAGTGGTCACTTCTGCTGCCTGCTGCTCTTCTGTACCATGTCCAGATCCAGGTACCTCCCAAGAGCAAGTGAGTGTTTCACCATACCCAAGAATTTCTATGTTGCTGCAGGGAACAGATTATGTCAATATTCATTATAATTTCTAATTGTGCCCATTAGAAAAGACAGTGTGGAGGTACCTCATCAGATTAAGACTTCTTTGAAATCTTGCATTATGAGGAATGAATGATTTATGTAGGACAGCTGGAGAGCCTCAGTGGTTGGGGGGGTCTGGGAGTTGCTAATACAAACACCAGAGATGACCACTTAAGAACATAGTGAATATTTTATGTCATGTTGTGTTGTATTTTGAGACTTTTTTTTCCTGCTAATTGTAATAGTTCATGAAGATCTTGTGGGAAGTGTAGATCAATGAGGTAGGTTGCTAGATGGATACTCAGCAGTAGGGACATAGGTGATGTCAACAGGCTCAATAAACTGATTATTGATAAACTGATAAAGCTGCCGCTGTTATAGGAGTCAAACTGGACACATTGGAGACTGGTAGAACAAAAAGGACCCTCCAGAAAATCCTGGCAATTCTGGACAATGTTTTTCATCCTCTGCGTGCCACCTTGGCTGAAAAGCAGAGCACTTTTAGTAATAGACTTAAGACATCTGTGCTGCTCCGAAGAGTGCTGAATGAGGTTATTCTTACCCTCAGCCATTATGCTGTATCATGAGTCAACCTATGCCGAGAAAAGTGATGACCCTCCCTCCTGTTAGACTGTTTGAGGTAACTTATTTTTTTAATCCTTTTTACTTCTCTTCTAATATTTATGTACAAATGTTTGTATTGTATATCTACTGTGACACTGAATTTCCTTTGGGATCAATAAAATATCTATCTATATCCGTCTAATAAGTAATGTTTTAAATTAAAGACCATTGATTAGTTCTGAGGATTTGCTAGTAGCTTATATGAATTTTTTTTTAGAGTTTCATCAATTTTAAAAATGAATGAGCATGCAGACTGCACTCATGAAGATGTATGTAGCTTGTTATATTGTGGATTTTAAGTTTAACTGGTTGTTTGAACATGTATCACTTTTTGATGACATCAAATATCTGGGGTGGCATGGTAGCACAATGTTTAAAGTAACACTGTTGCACTACGTAACCCAGCTTTAGTTCCACTGCTGTCTGTTCTCTCCGTGATTATATTTGTCTCCTGTGGGTGCTCCAGATTCCTCCCTCATTCCAAAGACATATGGGTTAATAGGTTAGTTAGTCTCATGGGTATAATAGGGTGACACGGGTGCAATGGTCTGGAAGAGCTTGTTACAATGCTGAATTTCTAAATAAGGTATCTAAATATTGTTCTCCATTGACAACACAGAGTAGGGCTCATAGTAAAGTGGCATAGTTGAAAGAAATTAATGCAGAAAGGAAATGAGCTTACAAAGAAGCAACAGCAGAAGTTGATCAAGGAATTTTTTTTGTTTTTGAATGCATTGGAATTAGATGGGCAAAAATGTTTTCATCAACTTTTTTGATCTTCAAATGTGTTGAAGTTCTACAACCAATGAATTTTGTTGGATTCTGATGTTTTTCATCCAAGGCTCTTTTTGAAGTTGGGAAAGAGGCACAAAACTCACTGCTTTGCAATAGTTTTATTAATAGAACAGAGAAATTGAAACAGAACTGAGATACACGCCTACTAGTTGAGAGAGACAAAGAAACAAAGATGCTGCCTAATATAAAACAGCTATTTTTATACTACAGAGATGAGAAAAATTCCATTTCAATTTGTAGATAAGAGACAACCAATTAGAAAGTACTCATCCAAATACTGCAGTAACAAGTTATCCAAGGAGAAGGCACATAATGCAGAACAAAGAAGCTTCCAGAGCTTTCCAGAATTGTACTTTGTATAGACACTAGAGGCATATTAAACTTGCATTAAATACAATCACATGATTAATTGTTAAACTGCAAAGAAAATAACAATTACACAATTGGATCCAACATTTACTTTTGAAGTGAAATCCAAGAAAGATGTTCAGTAAACTCTCACTAACCACTGGCCAGGTAATCTCTTTTGGTGATTCTGATTTAAGAATAATTATTGGCCAGGTTACGTAGAGTTACACAGGTTACAAAGACTCCTGTTGTAAATATTTCTGTAGGATAGTTTAAATCCACAAGAAAGTAGACAGGAGCTTGGTCTAATGTCTTACCTGAAAGATGGGATTTCTGACTACATGGTCTTCCATTAATGTGTAGGTAGTTCACCTGGGATTTTGGTGCTCATGGAGTGGAATTGCTTTAAGTTTTGCATCTGAAGACGTTTAAAATTACTTCTGCAGAACCTCATTGAGTTGCAGGATATATCGGTTCTCCAAAGGTTAGTAAGGCAGTGTAATAGCTAAAGACGGTGCAGAGGGACTTTGGAGAGCTTTTGCATGACTCCTAACAGGTTAACAAGAGGTAAATGGAACGTTGGCCATTGCTGGAGGGATTAAATTATTGAGCAGGGAGGTTATGCAGGAACTGTATAGGGTACTGGTGATGCTGCACGTGGAGTACTGCTTGCAGTTCTGGCCTCCTTACGCGAGGAAAGATATACTGGCTACGGAGGCAGTGAAGAGGTTCGCAATGTTAATTCTGGAGATGAAGGGGCTAACCTATAAGGAGAGGTTAAGTTGCCTAGGATTTTCCTGACTGGAATTCAGAAAAATGAGAGGTGATCTCATAGAAACATTAAAAAAAAATATGAAAGGGATAGATAAAATAGAGACAGAAAAGTTGTTTCCACTGGTAAGTGAGACTAGAGCTTTGGGACATGCCTTCAGGATTCGGGGGAATAGATTTGGGCCAGATATTTAAATGAGGAGAAACTGCTTTTCCCAGGTATTAGGAAATCTGTGGAATTCTCTGCCCAGAGCAGCAGTAGAGGCAGTAGCAATATATTATGGTTTTTAAAGACATAATTGAGAAAGATTTTTTTGCATAGCAGGGAATTTAAGGGCTGTGAGGAAAAACCAGGTCACTATGATGTTATTGAATGGTGGAGGAAGCTCAATGGGCCAAATGTCCTAATCGTATTTCTTATGTTCTTAATGGTTTATTATTAATTATCCTGAACTGATGAATCCATTAGGAGTGATCAATAATCATCAGTATTGCCAGCAACATCTGCATCCAATGAATGAATAAAATATTTGCCTTTGAGGATTTCACCAAGTTATACATATTTAATTCATAGGGTATTTCAATGGGAAGGGTTAAAATAAGTATGGTGGGGAAAATGCAGTGCTTTCCTCTTGTCTGCCTTAAGCTAATGCTGAAATCTATTTCTTTTAAATGGAAATTGAACCAGAATGATTTTTGTTCCTAGAATTAAAAAAAATGACAATGAAGGTGATAATAAGATATTTGGTGCCTTGTGCTTACCAATAATATCATGGTTTTCAGTGTCTTTTCCTGGTATTAACTCAATATCCCTTGATTGCCTTAAAATCCAAAAAAAAAATCGATTAACTGCTTTTTTTTTAGATTAGATTATGAAGACGTTCAGTCCTCGTTTATTGTCATTTTGAAATGCATGCATTAAAAAATGATACAATGTTCTTCCAGAATGATATCACAAAAAAACACAGGACAAACCAAGACTAAAACTTACAAAACCATATAATTATAACATATAGTTACAAAAGTGCAAAGCAATACCATAATTTGATAAAGAGCAGTCCATGGGCACGGTAAAAAAAAAAGGTCTCAAAGTCCCGATAGCCTCATCATCTCATGTCGGCGGCAGAAGGGAGAAACTCTCCCTGCCATGAACCTCCAATCGCCGCAAACTTGTCGATGCAGCACCATTGGAAGCACCCGACTGCAGCTGACTCTGAGTCCGTCTGAAAACTTCGAGCCTCCGACAAGCCCCTCCGACACAGCCTCTTTGAGCACCATCCTCTGCCGAGCGCTTCAACCCCACCCCGGCCAACAAGCAACAAGCAAAGCCGAGGACTCGGGGCCTTCTCCTCTGGAGATTCTGGACCACACAGTAGTAGCAGCAGCAGCAGCGAAGCAGGCATTTCAGAAGTTTCACCAGATGTTCCTCCGTGCTCTCATGTCCGTCTCTATCAAATCAGGATTGTCCATGGCACCCTACTTGACAAGTAACAGACGTCACCACCTGAGTGGCTGCTGTGAGCTGCGTCGCACCACCATCTTCTCCTCCCTCTTTATACTTGGCAAATGAGCCCTGCTTTGATTATACTTGGTAAATGAGCCTCTAGAGCTCACTTGGAGAATTGTATAGACTTACTACCTTTTATGTGAATAAATGTTTTCACAACTGTCCTGAATGACCTACCCATTATTTTGAAACTGTGATTCCTTCCTAGTTATAGGTAGCTTAGCCAAGGAAATATCATACCCGAATCCATCCCACCAGGCCTTTCAAGACTTCTGTACATTTTAGAAATTACAATTCATTCTCTAAATTCTAGGTGCAGTTTGCTTATCCTCTTAATTAATTCATATCAAGGAATAGTCTTAAACCTTCATTTCACACCTTCAGTTGCAAGAACATCCTTGAGCAGCACAACCAAACATTATGTGTAATATTCCAGATGGATTTCAATAGCCATATATAATTGCAGCAGAACATTTCAACTTTTATACTTGAGTCTTTCTGTAATAAAGACCAAGGTGTCAAGAAACTACAGGTCAGTGAGTGTCATGTCAATGTTAGGGAAGCTATTGGAGAGGATTCTTGGATATAGGATGTATAAGCATTTGGAAAAACATGGTCAAATGGCTATGTAGGGGGCAAGTTGTGTCTTACTTGATTGAGGTTTTTTCCAGGAGATGACCATGGTTATTGAAGCCAAAACCATGGATTTTGTCTATTAGGATTTGAATAAGGTACATAATGAGACCCTCATGGGAGTCTTGTCCAGAAGATTAAGATGCTTGGTGTCCATGGTGAATTGGGTGAATTGGCTTTTTGGATTCAGAATTGGCTTGCTCATAGATAACAGAGGGTAGTGGTTGAAAGGCCAAGATCCAGTCTGTGAACTGAATATATAGCCAGAGTTGGGTTTGGGGTCCAAAATACAACTGGTCATGTTATGCATAGGATTGCTTCCAAACTTAGGGGGCTTCATTGTGCTTAGAGCGTGGAGCAGTACAATCTAAACTATTTCCATCTGCTTGTACATGGCCTTTATCTCACTGTTCTGTCTGTTTATGTGCTCATGTATATTTCTCTTAAACATTGCTATGTGTCTGATTCCACCTTTTGCCTTAGCAATATGTTCTAGGTACCTGCCACTGTTTATAATTTTAAAAAATCTACCTTTATAAGCCTCCTTTAAGTATTCCCCCTCACAACTTTAAAGCTTTGTCCTCTGTTATTTGCCATTTCTAATCTGGAGTTGGGGAGGAAGGGCAAGGAGAATCCTTCATTGCCCAACTCAAAGTAAATTTATTATCAAAGTACATATAGTGCCTATAAAAAGTATTCACCACCCTTGGAAGTTTTCATGTTCTATTGTTTTACAACATTGAATTACAGTGGATTTAATTTAGCTTTTTTGACACTGATCAACAGAAAAGTCTCTTGAGTCGATGTGTAAATAATTTTCTACAAATTTGTCTAATTTATTACAGTTATTAAACACAAAATAATTGATTGCATGAGTATTCACCCCCTTCAAGTCAGTATTTAGTTGATGCACCTTTGGCAGCAATTACAGCCTTGTGTCTGCGTGGATAGGTCTCCATCAGTTTTGCATACCTTGACTCTGAAGTTTTTGCCCATTCTTCTGAACAAACTGCTCAAGCTCTGTCAGATTGCATGGGGATCGTGAGAGAACAATGCTTTTCAAATCTCAGTTGGATTGAGGTTTGGACTCTGACTTTGCCATTCCTAGACATTAACTTTGTTGTTTTTAAGCCATTCCTGTGTAACTTTGGCTTTGTGCTTAGGCTCACTGTCTTGCTCAAAAATGTATCTTCTCCCAAGTTGCATTGCTCTTGCAGACTGCATCAAGTTTTCCTCCAGGATTACCCTGTATTTTGCTGCAATCATCTTACCCTCTACCTTCACAAGCCTTCCAGGGCTTGCTGTAGTGAAGCATCCCCACAGCATAATGCAGCCACCACTACCATGCTTCACGGTAGGGATAGTGTGTTTTTGATGATGTGCGGTGTTTGGTTTACACCAAACATAGCATTTAGTCTGATGGCCAAAAAGCTCAATTTAGCTTTCATCAGAAAATTGAACCACCTTGCAGCTGATTTCAGAATCTCCCACATGCCTTCTGGCAAACTCTAGCCAATATTTCATGTGAGTTTTTTTTTCCAACAGTGGCTTTCGACTTGGCACTCACCCATAAAGCTGTGACTGGTGAAGCACCCAGGCAGCAGTTGTTGTATGTGCAGTCTCTCTCATCTTAACCACTGAAGCTTGTAACTCCTCCAGAGTTGTCACAAGTCTCTTGGTGGCCTCCCCCACAAGTCTCCTTCTTGCACAGTCACTCAATTTTTGAGAATGGCCTGCTCTAGGTAGATTTACAGCAGTGCCATATTCTTTCCATTTCTTGATGATTGACTTAACTGTACTCCAAGGGGTATTCATTTACTTGGAAATTTTCTTGTATCCATCTCCTGACTTGTGCTTTTCAATAACCTTTTTGTGGAGTTGCTTGGAGTGTTCTTTTGTCTTCATGGTGTAGTTTTTGCCAGGGTACTGGCTCACCAGCAATTGGACCTTCCAGATACAGATGCATTTTTATTACAATCAATTGAAACACCTTGACTGCACATGGCAATCTCCATTTAACTAATTATGTACTTCTAAAACCATTGGCTGTACCAGTGATGATTTGTTGTGTCATATTAAAGGGGGTGAATACTTGTGCAATCAACTATTTTGTGTTTTATATTTGTAATTAATTGAGATCACTTTGCAGAGATCTATTTTCACTTTGACACCAAAGAGTCTTTTTCTGTTGATCAGTGTCATAAAAAGCCAAATCACAGTGTTTTACTGTGATTCAGTGTTGTAAAACAATAAAACATGAAAGGGGAGAGTGAATACTTTTTATAGGCCCTGTATATGTCTCCATATACTGAGATTCATTTTCTTGTTGGCTTTCAGTAGACCAAAGAAATACAACAGAGAAAATGAAGAACTACACACTTAACAACGACTGACAACCAATGTGCAAAGGACAAACTGTGTGCAAATACAAAACGAAAACAAAAAAAGATGAGTAATTAAATAATACTGAGAACGTGAGTTATAGAGTCCTTGAAAGTGAGTCCATAGGTTGTGGATTCAGTTCAGCGTTGAGGTGGGTGATGTTATCCACTCTGGTTCAGGAATCTGCTGGTTGAATGTCGATCCGGTGTGGCCATCCTCTAGTCCAGGCAGCATCCTTGTAAATCTCTTCCACACTGAATAAATTCTTCTCGAGCTTCCAGGAGGGTCGAGGCATCAATCCTACCAAAGTTTCAATGACAAACTCTGCTGTAATTAAAATGCCGGTTATAATCGATACTTGGACCTGGCTGGAAACCTGAGGAGATTCATTTGTTATATACGCCAGGAAAGCGCAGATCCTTTTTCTCTTCCCATCCTTTCCAGTTTGACAATGTCTTTCATGTAATAGGGTGACCAAAACTGTACAGTATTCAGTGCATTCTCACCAATGATTTATGTAACTGCAGTATGATGTCTCTTTTCTCAAGCTTGGAGCTCTGACTGATGAAGATCAGCATGATAAAAGCCACCTTCACCCTGTCTGCTTGCACTGCCACCTACAGTGATCTAGCTGTGCACTTGTACTCTGTTCCACAACACTCATCTGTGCCCTGTCATTCAATGCACAGTTCCTACTTTTGCTTTGAATGTCTAAAATGTATTACCTCACTACTTTAAATTACTTGCATTTAAATGCTGATTTAAATTTGTTATTTAATTTTCTGGCCCTTGGTTGATGAGGTGCTACCGTGCTTATAGACTTTGTTGTCTTGTGGCAATGAGTTGGTAATTGAGGGGAGATGCACTGGGCTGTATGGCAATATGGATTGTGAATTGATCCCTCTTCAGTTGGCCATTGAGGGAGCTTAATATTTCATTTTATCTGCTGACACATTTTCTGGCTTTGCTTTCCAGCTCTTGGTTGAATGTTTATATTGATATAATTTTCATTTTTCTGCCATCTGTTACGATTGGATAGGCTTGTGCATGGCTGGGAATACCACTTGAGATTGTATGTCACTTTGATTAAGATGGAACATCCCAGCCAGTTCGAGTATCTGTGCCAAATTTCTGTTGATTTGCCAATATAACCAGTAGGATGTTGGACAATTTGGGTATTGTGGTCAGATCAGTCTGAAATATAATCATGTTAAGTCATTGCGTTCAGAGGAGCAGAATCGATTTATTAGTGTGATACTTGGGTCAAAATAATGAAACATTGTATAAACTTGTTTAGTACCACTTGGACTTTAGATCTGTTGTGATTTATGTACATTATAATTGTGAAACATTCCAAGTTAGTGTTTCTGAGGAAGAAGTTTGATTTTAACTATAAAGTGAGTTTCATTTTGCATTTATTCCTACATCATAAGAAGAAAACTGCAAAACTATTGACTTTCATAGAGGAAGGTTTGGCTTTATACAGTTTTAATGTTTTGATAAGGTGTCGCTCTATGAATGGCTTTACTAGACAAAATAGTGTTTTTCAGTAATTCCATTTGAGGAGAAAAATAGACGTTGACGAGTTTGTTTAGTGTATTTTTTTTCTCTTGCGCATTGAGTGCTTTTTTATTTTCATTCTTGTTTTTCTTTAATTGGATTCTTTCAGGTTTCCTGCTTTGTGGCACCTGTGAGCAAGCAATGTATAATTTATACATTCTTTGACAATAAATGAATCTTGATTCTTCAGTGTTCTGAAAATATTATGCCTTGAACTTTTGTATTTACTATTTCCTTTTTGTTCCGGTGACATAGTTTCATAAATACTTTCCATTATTAGATTAAACCTGTCTTCAGGATTTCATGGTACTTGCAATGTTGAGATTCACAGGAGAAGCATCTTGGTCATTATTCATGTAAATGGAGTGGGATATTACCTTGGCTTGGATTCTGTGGTAACTGGCGAGTAGCATTTATCCAGCAGGAGTGGATTCCTTAGTTAATTGTGTTTAAATGTAAGCCACTTTAATCAAACAACAGTCTTTCAGGATGATGCATGCTTTTATGTGAATAAGTAACTTACAATGCAAAATCCTGATGGTCCAAATCGTCATTTGCTTATTCCTTTCCATAGGACCTGCTGAGTTCCTCCATCATTTTGTGTGTGTTAAAATGCAAAGTTAAGGGGTAGAAGTCAATACAAGCTGCCAGAGGAAGTCCTGGAGGATGGAGCAATTATGTTAAAAGGGATTATTATGGCTATGGACAGGAAAGATTAGAGGGATCTACACTCGGTGGCCGTTTAATAGGTACACCTGTGCATCCTGTTAATGCAAATATCTAATCAGCCAATCATGTGGCAGCAGTTCAATGCATAAAAGCATGCAGACACAGTCAAGAGGTTCAGTTGTTGTTCAGACCAAACATCAAAATGGAGAAGAAATGTGATCTACATGACTTTGACCGTGGAATGATTGTTTGCTGGACAGGTTGGTTTGAGTATCTTGGAAACTGCTGATCTTCTGGGATTTTCATGCTCAACAGTCTCTAAAGGTTACAGCGAGTAGTGCGAGAAAACATTTTTTAAAAAATCCAGTGTGACGACGAACTAAGTTATCAGAAGATTGATGCTGATGAGAGAGATAAGGGAGACAATGGAGAAACATTCAAAATGCTAATAAGAGAAAAGAGAGAGATTAACGAAAAGAGACTCAGTTCCGAGTATTGACAGACTGGTTGCTTTGAACCTGAACTGTTTGAAGTTTGATGGACAGGCGTACCCCAGCAGGGGGATAAAAAGAACAGGTTTGCTAAGGCACGACACACCATGAGATAATGAGACCCTGGAAGGGCGGTGTGCCCCCACAAGTTGGTAGGAGTTTGGAGGTTTGGTCGTGGGAACCGACCATAGAGGCACAGGGTGAAAAGGTACGATCGGCGGGAACCTGGTGTGTGTGTCCGCCCTTGCCTGGGTGCCGGGTTCACTGCGGAAGAACAGTCGTATCCGGAACGGAGGGTTCACAGTCGGTGACCATAGAAGACATTAAAAGGGTTCGCCCGAAAGCTAACTGGGAAGAACATCAAAGGTCTGTCTGAATCAGATTTGCATATTATCTCTCTGTCTCTCTCCAACGGCACAACAGCGATTACTGCAAACTGTACTAAGCTGAACTGAACTCTGCGTCACTCGAGACTGATCATTTTACCCCTAGATTGCGATAGAGCTTGGTTGCTTCCTATTACCCTAGTTCTGTGTACATGTGTGTTTTATCATTGCTAACCTGTTGCATTTATATCCTTACGATTAGAGTACTGTGTTACTTATTTCTTTAATAAAACTTTATTAGTTTCTGTTAAACTGGACTCCAACTAAGTGGTCCATTTCTGCTGGTTTGGCAACCCAGTTACGGGGTACGTAACACCAGTTTAAGTGGCAATTTTGTGGGTGAAAGCTCCTGGTTAATGAGAGAAGTCAGAGGAGAATGGCGAGACTGGTTCAAGTTGACAGGAAGGTGACAGTGACTGAAATAGCCACGTGTTGCATCATTGTCCTGTACTCAGTTTACCATGTATCACTTGCTACATTAACTGGTTTCTGCATCCGTGTTAGTTTTCTGTGAATTCTGTTCAAATCTACCCAGAGGTTTCTTTAAACATCAACTTTACTGAGTCTCCTCAAATTACTAGTTCTAGTATTTTTTCTGCACTCAATTGGTGATCTCAATTTTTGCTCATTATATTTTTATCTGCTGTGCATTTAGATCACCCAGTCATGTAGTTTGCCTGCATCCCTTTGAATTTTCTTTACGTTCTGCTGCCTCCTCACAGTCTTACTCGTTTGGTATCATTAGAAACTGTACGTTTTTTACTGTACAAAGATTGTGCATATCTGTAGCAAATACCAATCTGATATAATCCCAAGCCACAAATTTTATTCCCGCTCTGCTTTGTTAATCAATTTTAAGGTATGTTGGTGTTCCACAGTAATATAGTTGACTGATCTATGTGAGAAGTTGTTGATGCTTTCTCAAAATCTAATTAAATGATGATCCATTGATTTAACCATTTCTTGTCACATCTAATAGATAATTCAGAAACATTGAAATCTAGCTGTATCTTGTTGAGAGTACGAACAATATATATAGAGAGATTTCTGATATTTAGATTGGTTTATTTAGTTTGAATCGCTATCCCACCAAAGAGTCAACAAATCCCCTCCAAGCTGATCGCCAAACTTCGTCAGCTTGGTATCAGCTCATCCCTCTGCAATTGGACCTTGGACTTTCTGACTAACAGACCCCAATCAGTTAAGTTAGACAACCTCTCCTCCTCCACTCTCACCCTGAACACCAGCATGCCTCAAGGCTGTGTGCTGAGCCCTCTTCTGTACTCCCTTATCACCTATGACTGTGTTCCTGTACGTGGTTCTAACTCCATAATCAAGTTCGCAAACGACACCACGGTGGTTGGCCTGATCAGAGGTGATGACAAGACAGCCTACAGGGACGAGGTCCAGCACCTGGCCGCGTGGTGTGCCGACAACAACCTGGCCCTTAACACCCAGAAGACCAAGGAGATCATTGAGGACTTCAGGCATGCTAGGAGCCACACTCATGTCCCCATCTACATCAACGGAGCTATAGTGGAGCGTGTATCAAGCTTCAAATTCCTTGGTGTCCACATTTCCGAGGATCTCACCTGGTCCCTGAACTCCATCCTGATCAAAAAGGCACAACAGCGCCTTTATTTCCTGCGGAGCATCAAGAAAGGTCACCTCTGTCCCAGGATACTGATGGACTTTTACAGCCGTACCACTGAGAGCATACTCACCAACTGCATCTCAGTGTGGTATGGCAATTAGAAACATAGAAACATAGAAAATAGGTGCAGGAGTAGGCCATTCGGCCCTTCGAGCCTGCACCGCCATTTATTATGATCATGGCTGATCATCCAACTCAGAACCCAGCCTTCCCTCCATACCCCCTGACCCCTGTAGCCACAAAGGCCATATCTAACTTCCTTTTAAACATAGCTAATGAACTGGCCTCAACAGTTTGCTGTGGCAGAGAATTCCACAGATTCACCACTCTCTGTGTGAAGAAGTTTTTCCTAACCTCGGTCCTAAAAGGCTTCCCCTCTATCCTCAAACTGTGACCCCTCGTTCTAGACCTCCCCAATATCGGGAACAATCTTCCCGCATCTAGCCTGTCCAATCCCTTTAGGATCTTATACGTTTCAATCAGATCCCCCCTCAATCTTCTAAATTCCAACGAGTACAAGCCCAGTTCATCCAGTCTTTCTTCATATGAAAGACCTGCCATCCCAGGAATCAATCTGGTGAACCTTCTTTGTACTCCCTAATTGTCCCGTATCGGACCGCAAAACGCTCCAGTGGGTGGTGAAAACTGCCCAGGGGATTATCGGCACCCAATTGCCCACCATTGAGAACATCTACCATAGACACTGCCTGGGCAGGGCAAAAAGCATTATCAAGGATGCATCTCACCCTAACCTTAGACTTTTTACTCTCCTCCCATCCGGTAGGTGCTACAGGAGCCTCCGCTCCCGCACCAGCAGTCACAGGAAGAGCTTCTTCCCTGAAGCTGTGACCCTGCTGAATCTCACATCACAGCGCTAAGCAGTATTGCACCCATATTGTACTGTCTCAGTACTTTTATATTTGTGATTCGCAGTTATTTTGTAAATAACACTATCCTTTGCATTTCTGGTTAGATGCTAATTGCATTTCATTGGCTTTGTATCTGCACTCGGCACAATGACAATAAAGTTGAATCTAATCTAAAATGATATTGGCACTGATGGGGTTAAAACAACCTTCCTCCCTTTCAACTTCACTATTATGCAACCAAACGGCACCTGAATGCAGTGTTTTCCCTAATTAAAAATTGAATTCGAAATGAATAGGCTTGAGTGAAATTACTGTTAAGATCCTAGTTTTGTTATGTTTTCCAGAAATTGATCAAATTGGAATGTCGTTTGTCTTTCTATATGTTTCTGCACAGAGCTGATTGGTTAATGGAAATAAACTGGTATTCCACGCAGAGTGTTGGAGTACAGTGTCTGCTCCACCAGATGACAACTGAGTTATCTCATCAATCTCTGGGTGCTTTCCAAATTAGGACTGCGAAGGCTTATACCCAGAGTGTATTGCTTTGATAGCATCAGTCAGTGGCAGGGAGACTTGGAGTTTGGCTGGTTGGAGAACAGCCAGGAAAAGCAGCCATAGTGAACAGCAACTTTGCGTCACAGACAGTCGTCTTTGCCATTTGTCATGACAACGTACGGTATTCATAACAGAAGAGGGGGCTGGGGGATGGGGAAATGAATAGTGAAAAGACGAAGTTTTTAGATTGATCCCTCCAATCATGGCAAATTAAGAATGCTAACCTAGATTAGTAATTTCATTTTGAGCACAGTATTTAGCTGTTCACTAAAACTGTTGTCGTCATTAGGTTGCATCTGGAATTTTTAGTTGGTGGACGATTTCCCTCCACGCCGCTCTGACGTATTAGGAAATCATGTTCGTGGCAGATTACAGCAGTGGTTTGCCTTTGCTTTCTGCCAAGTGAGTTTAAAGAGATCACCACTTCTTGCAGTGGATGACCAGGACGACTAAGTGCTTTGTCGTGCTCTTAGTGCTCCACAACACCTTCTGGCCTGCCTTGTTGATCGTTGGACCATTAATTGGTCTCTTCCGCTCAATCCGCCATGGCCAGACTTCACGCGCTGGGACAGGCAGATCCCCTACCTCTCCGAGGGTTGAAGACCCGTTGGCTACCATCACCTGGTTTGGCCCGTCTGCCGAGACAGTTTACAGTGGTGTGGCCGCTGCGCATGTTACAGCTACTTGGATCCACAGGGGAGAGCTGAGCGCCAGGTGGGGACCAAAGGTGGACGAGCTGCCCTGAAAAAGGGCATGGCGGGCCCCCTCACCAGAGGTGCTGCCCCTCCCTAGATACCCCATACATCCCATTAAAAGTGTACTTGGGCATTTACACGTCATCAGTCTTGCGAAATCTGCAGAAAGCATTTCCCAATATGGTTAAGTCTTTTGTGACTATTTTGCAATAATGTCACTGCCTGTGTTTGCACCAGCAACAACACATACAACAAGCATTTGGAGCTCTATTTCTGCTTTTGTTTGACAAAGGTATAAAACAAGTTCAATATAGTTAAAACTAGAAAATCATCCACCTCACATGTATTTTTTTGGATGTAGCCATTGCTGAAACAGATTTATTATCCGCTATTTGTCATCTCAAAACAAAGACTTGGTAGGTATAGTGAATATTAAGATGTAACCATATTGCTTTGAGATCGGAGTAAATGAAGTCAGTGATAAGAATGGCATATATAGTGCAAAAAGAGAGGGGAGAGTAGTGAAGTAGTGTACATGAGTTCATTGTCCATTCAGAAATCTGCTGATGTAGGGGAAAATCCTGCTCCTGAAATGCTGAGTGTGTGTCTTGCTCCTATATTTCTCCTTGAGAAGAGGGCATGTCCTGGGTGATGGGGGTCCATAATGATGGATGTAGCTCTTTTAAGCGATTGCTATTGAAGATGTCCTTGATGCTGGGGAGGCCAGTGCCCATGATGGAACGGTTTGTAGGCCATACACGGGCAAATAGGACTGGCTCAGGTAGGTAACCTGGTTGGCATGGATGAGTTGGGCCCAAGAGCCTGTATGATTCTGACTGCTCTTTAAATTTGTATGTTTAATATGTTTCCATTGAAACTGCTATTTGTGTTGATTCTTTGGTGGCCAATCTCAATGCAAGAAAGGGCAGATGCGCAGGTAATGGAAGAGATGTGGGTGAGAGCTCTATCAATTAACAATAGGCGCGTGTGCCCTGTTTTCTGAAAAATGACATCTTGGATTCCTTCCTTCCACCTTTTATGCTGGCTGTGTCTTTCAGTCTTGAAGAAGGGGCTCGTACTAGAACATTGTCCACTTTCCTACTACATGCTGCCTAACAAACTGAGCTCCTCCAGCATTTCGCTTCGCTGACCTCTAGAGCATAGGTCCTTAACTTTGTTTTATGTCATGGACTCCTTTGGCAGTCTGGTGAATTCTGTGGACCCCTTCTCAGAATAATGTATTTAAATATATTAAATAAAATAAACAGGATTACGAAAGAAATCAACTATATCGGAATACTGTATTAAACAAACGAGTGGATTTTGCAATTTATCCAAGAGGAACTCAGCGGACCAGGCAGCATCTATGAAAAAGAGTACAGTCGATGTACCTGATGAAGGGTCTTGGCCTGAAATGTTGACTGTACTCTTTAACATGGATGCTGCCTGGCCTGCTGAATTCCTCCAGCATTTTGTGTGTGTTGCTTGGATTTCTAGTATCCGCAGGTTTTCTCTTGTTTACAATTTATCCAAAGTTTTAACATTTTTGAATGACAGGTGAAGTGCCAGAGGGTTGGAGGACAGACAATGTTGTTACGTTGTTTAAGAAAGGCTCTAAAGCTACCAGGAAATTACAGGCCAGACTTGTACAAGGTGTTGCACTTCGGTAGGACCAACCAGAGTAAGTCTAAAATATTGAATGGTTGGGCACTGAGGAGTGCAGTAAAACATGATAGGATCATAAAGAAAGCTTTAAGCACTTTGTCCTTTATAAATAAAAGTATTGAGTACAGGAAGTGGTATGTCATGTTGAAGTTATATAAGACTTTGGTGAGACCTAATTTGGAGTATTGTGTACAGTTTTGATCACTTATCTACAGGAAAGATGTAAATAAGGTTGAAAGAGTACAGAGAAAATCTGCAAGGATGTTGCCAGGTCTGGAGGACCTTCTTTATATGGAGAGATTGACTAGGTTAGGACTTTATTTCTTGGAATGTAGAAGATTGAGAGGAGATTTGATAGAGGTATACAAAATTGAAGGGTACAGGTAGAGTAAGTGCAAGCAGGCTTTTTCCACTAAGATTTGGGGGGGGGGCGGAGGACTACAACTAGAGGTCCTGAGTTAAGGGTGACATGTAAAAAGTTCAAGGGGAACATGAGGGGAAACTTCTTCACTCAGAGGTTCGTGAGTGTGAAACGAGCTACCAGCGCAAGTGGTGCATGTGAGCTCAATTTCGATGTTTAAGAGAAGTTTGGATAGTAGGGATATGGTCCCAGTGCAGGTCGATGGGAGTAGGCAGTGCAGCCTTATAGAGAGTTAAGAATTGTCATTTGTACTGTCCAATTTTGCAAAAGTTTAACAAACAAAACTACTCACCTCCTATGCATTGATCGACAAGCAAAAGAGACGGATTGCATCTGAATCCGGGCAGGTTTACGACAGCTGTTTGGGAGGGTTTTAACTAATTTGGGAGAGGACTTGGAACTGAAGTGATAGTGCTGGGCTTGAGGTAGTTGCTTTACAAGCAGAGGCAGTGTGTAGTGAGACTTGTAGCAAGGAGAGGCTGATGATAGGGCAAAATTGCAGTCAACAGGATGAGTTGCAATAGAAAGGGTGGACAAAATTGAAAAGGATAAGTACAAGTCTGAAGGTGTTATATTTGAATGCAAGCAGTATATGGAATAAGGTAAATTAACTTGTAGCACGGTTACAGATTGGACTGTATGACATTGTGGGCATCACTGAATCATGGCTGAAACAAGATTATAGCTGGGAGCTTGATGTTCAAGGATACACATTGCATTGAAAAGACAGGCAGGTAGGCAGGGGTGTGGCGTGGCTCTGTTGGTAAAAAAAAATATGAAATTAAATTATTAGAGGTGACAAAGGGTCAGCAGGTGTTGAGTCGTGGATAGAGCTAAGGAACTGCAAGGGTAAAAAGACCCTGATGGGAGTTGTACACAGACCCTCAAACAGTGGTAACGATGTGGTCTACAAATTACATCGGAATATAGAAAATGCACATCAAAAGCACAACATTACATTGGTAATGGGGATTTTCAATATGCAGATAGATTGGGAAAAATCAGGTTGGTGCTGGATCCCAAGAGGGGTATTTCTAGAATGCTTACGAAATGGCTTTTTAGAGCAGTTCGTGGTTGAGCCCACTTGGGGATCAGCTATTCTGGATTGGGTGTTGTGTAATGAACAAGAATTGATTAGAGAGCTTAAGTTAAAGGAACCTTTTGGGGACAGTAATCTTAACATAATAGAATTCATCCTCAATCTGAGAAGGAGGAGCTAATGTCAGATGTATCGGTCTTGCAGTGGAGTATAGGGAATTACAGAGGCCTGAGAGAGGAGCTGGCCAAAATTGATTGGAAAGGAACACTGGTAGGGATGACGGCAGAGCAGCAATAGCTGGAATTTCTGGGAGCAATTTGGAAGGCACAGGATAAATACATCCCAAAGAGGAAGAAGCATTCTAAAGGCAGGACGACACAGCTGTGGCTGACAGGAGAAGTCAGAGCCAACATAAAAGCCAAAGAGCAGGCATATAATAAAGCAAAAATTACTGAGAAGTTAAGAGGATTGGGAAGCTTTTAAAAACCAACAGGAGGCAATTAGAAGTAATAAAGAAAGAAAAGATGAACAATGAAGGTGAGCTAGCCAGTAATATTTGAGGATACAAAGTTTCTTAATGTACAGAAAGAGTAAGAGAGGAGAGAGTAGATAGCGGACCATCGGAGAGGTAGTAATGAAGGACAAGGAAATGGCGGATGAACTGGATAAGTATTTTGTATCAGTATTCACTGTGGAAGACACTAGCGGTATGCCAGAAGTTCCAGTGTGCCTGGGGTCATGAACTGTGTGAAAGGAGAAGGTTCTTGGGGAAAATTGAAAGGTCTGAAAGGCTTCTAGACCATATGGTATACACCCTGGGATTCTGAAAGAGGTGGCTGAAGAGATTGTGGAGGCTTAAGTAATGATCTTTCAAGAATCAATTAATTCTGGCATGGTTCCAGAGGACTGGAAAACTGCAAATGTCACTCAACTCTTCAAGAAGGGAGAAAGGCGGGAGAAAGGCAGAAGAAAGGAGATTAGTCTGACCTCGGGTTGGGAAGATTTTGGAGTCAATTGTTGGGGATGTGGTTTCGGTGTAGTTGGAGATGCATGATAAAGTAGGCCATAGTCAGCATAGTTTCCTTGAGGGAAAACCTTGCCTGACTGACAAATCTGTTGGAATTCTTCAAAGAAATTACAAGCAAGCTAGACACAGGAGAATTGGTAGAAGTTGTGCACTTGGGTGTTCAGAAGGCCTATGTCTTGAGGCTGCTTAACAACCTATGAGCCCATGGTAGCACAAGAAACACTGCAGTGTGGATAAAGCAGTGGCTGATTGGCAGGATCAAAGAGTGGGAATAAAGGGAGCCTTTTCCTGATTGGCTGTCGGTGATTAGTTGTGTTCCGCAGGGGTCTGTGTTGGGCCTGCTTTTTACATTATGTCAATGATTTGGATTATGAAATTATCCTTATCCTTGTAAGTGGAGTAAGTGTTACACCTGCCCCTACACCACCTCCCTGACCACCATTCTGGGCTCCATTAGTCCTTTCAGATGAGGTGACATTTCACCTGTGAGTCTGTGGGGGTCATCTATTGTATCCAGTGCTCCCAATGTGGCCTCTTGTATATTGGTGAGACCTGGGGTAGAATGGGAAACCGCTCACTGAACAGAAAAAGCAGGATCTCCCAGTGGCCACCCATTTTAATTCCATTTCCCATTCCGACATGTCCATCCATGACCTCCTCTACAATTGCGATGAGGCCACATTCAGATTGGAGGAGCAACATCTTGTATTCCGTTTGGGTGGCCTCCAACCTGATGGCATGAACATCGATTTCTCAAACTTCCAGCAATGCACCCCCCCCCCTTCTGTATTCTCCATCCCCTTTTCCCTCTCTCACCTTATCCCCTTATCTGCCCATTACTTCCCTCTGGTGCTCCACCCCCTTTTTCTTTCTTCCATGGCCTTCTGTCCTCTCTATTAGATTACCCCTTCTCCAGCCCTGTATCATTTTCAGCAATTAACTTCCTAGCTCTTTACTTCACCCCTCCACCTCCCAGTTTCACCTATCACCCTGTATTTCTTCCTCCCTTCCCTTCTAACTTTGATTCCTCGTTATTTTTTTCTCCAGTCCTGCTGAAGAATCTTGGCCCGAAACGTTTACTGTACTCTTTTCCATAGATGCTGCCTGGCCTGCTGAGTTCCTCCAGCATTTTGTGTATGTTGCTTGTATTTCCAGGATTTGCAGGTTATCTCTTGTTTGTGATTGGATGACAACATTGATGGCTTTGTGTCCAAGGACACAGCTTCAGAATAGAGGGGTGTCCTTTCAGAACGGAGATGAGGAATCTTTTAACCAGAGAGTTGTGAATTTAGAATTTTTGCCACAGACAACTTTGGAGGCTAAGTCCTTATTTATATTTAAGTCGAAGGTTGGTAGATTCATGATTAGTCAAGACGTGAAGGGATATGAGGAGAAAGCAAGAGACTGGGGGCTGAGAGAAAAATTGGATCAGCCATGATGAAATGGCGGAGCAGATGCATAGAACATAGAAATCTACAGCTCATTATAGCCCTTCGGCCCATAATGTGCCGACCATGTAACCTACTCTAGAAACTGCCTAGAATTACCCTACCGCATAGCTCCATGTACCTATCTAAGAGTCTCTCAACTGCAGTGTGATATGAAAATACCTCTGTTATTGGTGACAAAGTCACAGGTACTGCTAAAGCTACTGTGGTTTGTGCCTACTTCATAATTGAAAGAAATGCTAAATTTCAGTTAGAGGTTAGTGAAAATAACGACGGAACTTTTTTCCCCCCCATCCTAGCTCATGGACCCCAGGTTAAGAACCCCTGCTCTGGAGACTGAAAAGTAGCAAACCTTTGAAGACTCAATGGCCTGAAAAATTAATTGCTTTGTCAGTTTAGTACTTCTTGTGAAGCCTTATTTGCAACATTGTTTATAGTTTTTGTCTCCTTTATTAAGGAAGGATGTGAATATGTTGGAAGCAGTTCAGAGAAGATTTATTAGACTAATATCCGGAATGGGCAGGTTAGATATGCGAGGCTTGTAACCACTAGAGTTTTTAAAGTAGTAAGTGGGGATTTCATTGAAACAGACAGGTTCCTGAGTGGTCATGACAAGGTGGATGTGGTGGGGACGTTTCCTTTTGCGGGAGAAAGTAAATAACAGGGCCATTGTTTAAAAGTAAGCGGCTATCCACTTAAGAGACCAGTGACATTTTGTTTGTGGTCCTGAGTTTTGGAAACTTTTTCCCGAAGCAGCAGTGGACGCAGAGTCTTGGAGTGGAAAAGATAGAGGCTCTTATTGAAGCTTACAAGATTCTGAGGTTCCTGAGAAGGTATTATAGAACCACAGAATGATTATAGCATCAAAGGATTCCATTTGGCCCATTGCATTTGTGTCAGCCATTGTTCCGGTAAGATGGCAGCACACTCAGACACGACAGCCTTTTGGGGGCTAACCAAGGGTGTTTTTGTCTTTGTTAAATGCCTTTTTTGTGAATGTCTTGGATATTTCTCTTGAGATTGCAAGACCTTGGTAATGTTGGATGCCATTGGCCCATTTCCCTTGTTTGTTGGCACGACGGACGTTGGGAGAGCTGGGAGAGCTGCGTGACCTTGGTTGTAGCGAAAACTAGACCTCAAGCTGCGGGCTTGCCCGTTAATGCAGGCCAGGAGAGGAGACACCGGAGGTGGTGTAGCATGGCGTCCATGCTCAGTTGGGGTGCTCTCCTGTCAGTGCTACTCTCCAGTGTTTGATCGGTGGAACGACAAGCTGGATTGCATGTGTCTGTTTGTTTGTGGACTGCTGAGAACTGCATCATCAATTTGTGGGACATGTCACTCAGGGACTTGTGTTCTTTATGGTTGAATGTTAATTAAACTTAAACATGCTTAAATCAACTTGTAATTCAACTGTACATCACAAGAACAGGCCACTCAGCCTATAATGTGTGTGCCAACCATGATGCCAAGCGGAAATCACATTTCTGTGTATGATCTATATCATTCCATTCTTGCCTGTTCATGTACTTGTCTAAATGTTCTATATTGGTGAGTACAGAAGTGCAGTACTCATGTACCACCTCATCTGCTTCTCTGGCCCCGGTATAAATTCCCTCCTTTGAGCTTGAGTGTCCTCCCCTCTGCCTAGTTAGCCTCTTGCTATTAATGCTTGTGTAAAATGCCTTGAGATTCTTTTTAAATCTGATTTATCAAAGACACTTCATGACACCTTTTAGTCCTGATTCTCTTAAATTCTCTCCAGTTTTTATTTCTGAAGGGCCCTTCCAAATTCCAGTTTCCTACATCTTGCATGTGTCTCCTTTACTTCAACTTCTTGACTAAATTTGCAACATTTCTTGTCATCCAAAGTTCCTGAACTTTGCCATTCCTTATCCTCAGGGTGAATTCAGATCTTTAAATGATTCTGACATGTCAGATGTAGACTTTCCCAGTAACATGCTGCTCCCAATCTACTCTCACCAGCTCCTGCCTAATACTGTTATAATTAGCATTTCCCCAATATAGTGCTTCTGCCAGATCCAGTCTTATTCTTGTCCATAAACTATCTGAAAATTTGAATTGTGATGACTGTGCTGTAAAACGCTGACTCTGTGAAATATCCCCTTAAGCTCGTTAACTTGATATCTGTTAAAAGGAAAATGGAAGGTATTTCTATAAATGTTGGAACATGACAATTATAAAAATTCAAGGTACAGTAATCTGGACCAAAACATTGATGATTCCTTTACTCCCACAGCTACTGTTTGAGCTGCTGAGTTCCTCCAGCAGCTTGCTTGTTGCTGCAGATTCTAGCATCTGCAGTCTCTTGTGCTTCTCTCTTTTGGATGGTCCGAGGGTAGAACAGCTACCGTAGATGTTGGCGGATGCTGCACGGTTCACTGAGTTCCTCGAGCTGGTAACTGTTTCTCTATCTCCTACTGACTCATGGGAGGCCTGCAGTACAGCCCCACCAAAGTAATAACTTCATGTTTCTAATCTCCATCCATGTAACCTTCTAGGATATTTTCCCTCACCATTGAAGGAAAGCAATCCCTCCTTCCCTTGCTTCCCTTCCTGTCTTGTTCGAAAATTCGCTACCCTGAGTGGTATTGTATAGCCATGGGAAGACCAAATGTGTGCTAAAAAGGGACGGTGAGTAGGCTGGTGATGCATGCCACAGGGATCGGGTACTGTGACCTTAATATATACCAATGACTTGAGTGATTGCGCTGAAGGTAAGGTTGTTAAATTTGCAGATGCCACAAAGATGGGTAACAAAGTAATTTGAAGGAGGAGTAAAGAGGTTCCAGAGGGATACATATACAGTACTGTGCAAAAATCCCTAGTCACACATATTTAACTAGGGTGCCTAAGACTTTTGCGCAGTACTGTATTTGCCAACGTGGAGCAGAGAGCGAGTGGAAATGAAGAATGTTAGGAATGGTGAGCGTGGAGCACCGTAGGAGGGATATGGGACAGGTGATAGAGGAGCGCCGGGGCAGGGGGCAGGGATGTGACACGGGTGCAGACACACCCAGCCCTGAGACACCAAACAAGGTCATTAGATTCCAAGCAATCGGTGAATTGATCATTACAGAATGCCTTTCTCGTGCTTCCCATGCTCTCCCCTTTCGCTTCCCCTTTTTCCCAATCATGATTTCCCTCCCCCTGCCTCCTTCCCACTCTCAGTCCATAATACAAACCAATATCAGAATCATAAGAACATAAGGAATCAAGTTTATCACTCTCGCATATCATTTCTTTTGTGGCAGCAGTACAATGCAATACATAAAATTACAACAATACTCTGCAAAAGTCTTGGGCACCCTAGCTTTATAGTTTTGCTCGGTATTGTATGTTAAGTGAGTGGATAAAGATCTGACAAATATAATTCAACATGGGGGGGGTTAATGTGAAATGCTCAATTTTTGCAGGAAAAAATGGTTAAAAAAAAAATCTATCTAAATTGGATCTGTAAGCTCAGAAGTACTTGGTGTCCCTAATGCATGATTCACAAAAGGCTAGTAAGTAGGTGCAGTAAATAATTTTGAAAGCTAAGCATATTAATGTTTTATTGCAAGGGAATTGCATATAGATATAGGGACGGTAGGTAAGCTTTAGTTATAAAGGGTTGGTGAAATCTGTGGAGCAATGTAAATAGTATTGGTTTCTATTACTTATGGAAGGATGTAAATATTTTGGGAGCAGTTAGAGAAAGATTAAATAAATAAAGGCATCCGTTAGTCTTGCGAGACCATGGATCTGCGCCTGGAAAGTCTTCACTCTTCAGGGCACAGGCCTGGGCAAGGTTGTATGGAAGACCAGCAGTTGCCCATGCTGCAAGTCTCCCCTGTCCATGACACCAATGTTGTCCAAGGGAAAGCCATTAGGACCCATACAGCTTGGCACCAGTGTCGTTGCAGAGCAATGTGTGATTAAGTGCCTTGCTCAAGGATACAACACGTTCCCACGGCTGGGGCTTGAACTCACGACCTTCAGGTAGCTAGTCCAATGCCTTAACCACTTAGCCACGTGCCTACAATAGAGAAAGATTACTAGACCTGAAATGGGAGGGATGTTTTGTGCGGAAAGATATGACAGGCTAGACTCGTATCCACTTCAGTTTAGAAGCTTGAAGCTTGGTTGATAGATTCTTGATAAGCAACGGGTAGTCAGAAATACAGAGCTGAGATTACAGATCAACCATGATCAGGTTGAATGGCAGAGCAGGCTTGAAGGGCTAAGTGACCTACTCCTGTTCCTGATTTGCATGTGGTTAGGCTCATGAATTTTTGGAATTCTTTATCTGAAGACTGAAAATTACCAGGGGACATCTCGAAATTGATTGATACGGAAAACGTAGCCAGAAATTGGAAGTGAAACCAAGTTAAGATCAACCATAATCATATTCAATGACAGAATAGGTAGAGGGCAAGATAGTCAACTACCATTTACTTTTGTAAGCTATTCCTGCCCATTGACAATAAACTGGACTGGTCAAAGAACACTGAGGCTGTCTACAAGAAGGGTCAGAGCCGTCTCTACTTCCTGAGGAGACTGAGGTCCTTTAACATCTGCCGGACGATGCTGAGGATGTTCTACGAGTCTGTGGTGGCCAGTGCTATCGTGTTTGCTGTTGTGTGTTGGGGCAGCAGGCTGAGGGTGGCAGACACCAGCAGAATCAACAAACTGATTCGTAAGGCCAGTGATGTTGTGGGGATGGAACTGGATTCTCTGACGGTGGTGTCTGAAAAGAGGATGCTGTCTAAGTTGCCTGTCACCTTGGTCAATGTCTCCCATCCACTACATAATGTACTGGGTGGGCACAGGAGTACATTCAGCCAGAGACTCATTCCTCCGAGTTGCAGCACAGAGCTTCATAGGAAGTCATTCCTGCCCGTGGCCATCAAACTTTACAACTTCTCCCTTGAAGGGTCAGACACCCTGTGCCGATAGGCTGGTCCTTGATTTATTTCATAATTTACTGGCATAATTTACATATTACTATTTAACTATTTATGGTGCAACTGTAATGAAAACCAATTTCCCCCTGGGATCAATAAAGTATGACTATGATCTAGAAAGTTATACTTTACAGAAGTCACTAAATGTTGAGGTTGAATATTTTTCTGCAAGTAGCAGAAGGCTAAAGCTCCTTCTAAAATACATAAATGCTTTTAGTTATAATTGAAAATTGAGTTAATCATTTTCTACTATTTTTGTATGCAGGCTTGTACATATGCACTGGTAGATTAGAGCAGCATGTGAGTCACCTAATACAAAATCTCTTCACCTAGGACAACTGAATGTGAGTGAAAGCCAATCTGTTTTAACATAGTGACATTTAAGTGTCCTTCACCTTCTGTTTCAAATTCCAGTTACTGCATCAGGTAACACAGTTAACTCTTGAAGAGATGTGGTGCTGTTGGCTACACTGCAGTAATTTTCCATGGATTTAACAGTTAATAGGGCTTTCAAAAGAAGAGTTAAGTAATAGCTAAGACTGACCTAGATTTGTATATGAATCCAACTGTGTAATACTTTGAAGAAAGTTTGTCACTACTGTTTTTTTGAACTAAGTGATAACGTGCCAGGCATGAATCTCAGAGCAGACAGCAATATTGTTTCTGGTTGCAGTTTGAATCTCACTATAGAAGTGCATTGGATTTTATCTGCAATATCTTCTCATAACTGAAATGATTTTATTAGCTGACCTACACAGGGATGCTGAATGTCCTGGTTCCGATATCTGTCTTGTTAAGGATATGTTTCCTAACTTTCCTATTCTGCAGTGTAAATTATAGCTGAAATGTTTGTAGTGTGGTTTATTCAATGCTCCTATAAAAGGATTAATAGAAATTCAGAGTTCTGTTTAGAAATATAGTGTGTTGTTAATGAGGTGTAAAACATTTTCATATTAACTAGAAAATATGCAGGTGTTTTTCTTTTGCATTCAGTATGTGATTGGATTAACCATTGCTTTGTTGAAGGCTATGAGAATGTTCCTCTGAACCACAGTTGCAAGCTGGCTTTAAATGTCATGGCAGAACAAACAAGTTCCAACTTTTAAACTTGAGTATTTTCTTCTCAGAATCAGCATCAGGTTTATTATCACTGGCATGTGACGTGAAGTTTGTTAACTTAGCAGCAGTGGTTCAATGCAATACATAACATGTAGAAGAGAAAAAAAAATTATAAATAAGTAAAAGGGCTTTTTTAATGAAAGAGGTTACATTTAGTTTATCCAGTAATATTGTTGAAGAGTAGGTAAAAATGGTGCATGTGGAATTTTTCTACCCGCCCCCCCCCCAAACTTTAGTTGTGTTTGGCTTAAATCATTATGTGGCTTTAAAACACATCAGAATTTGTTGTTTGTGTTAGAGCTTCCTTTGAGAGTCATTAGAATTTGGTACTCATATTTTGGACTAACTTCCTTTGTCATTTGGCTTTACTAAGCCTTAGGCTTTCAAACCCAATTACTCTATCAGATAGAATGACAAGGACAGTAAAAGCATACAAACATAGTCACCTGGAAGTTTGTTTATCTGCACTGCACTTTCTGTGTAATTAGCTACATTTTAAATTATGTTGTTTTACTCTACCTCAGTGTACTTGTGCATGGGGCGATTCATTGGGATAGCAGGTTCAAAAGCTTTTCATTGTATATCAGCACATATGATAAACCAATTACCCACCAACTCTCACAACTTGTCTGGAAGTGCCGAACAGGAATACAGAACAGTACAACATTGGACAGGTCACTCAGTCCACTATGTTGCACTGACCTTGATGCCAAATTATAGTCATAAACCCTCTGCATAGTTCCATCGACCCTCACCCACACCATAGCCCTCTATACCCCTCTCATCCACATACCTGTCCAAATCGCTCCTAAACATTGAAATCGACCCTACATCCATCACTTGCTTGGCAACTCTCACCACACTTTGAGTGAAGAAGTTCCCATCCCTTCATGTTAACTCATGACCTCTAGATCTAATCTCACCCAATATCAGTAGAAAAAGCAAGCTTGCATTTACCCTATCTATACCTCTCATAATTTTGTATACCTGTATCAAATCTCCCCTCAATCTTCTACCTTCTAGTGAATGAAGTCCTAATCTATTCAACCTTTCCCTATAAAGTGAGGTCCTCTATTCCTGAAAACATCTTTGTAAATTTTCTCTGCACTACTTCAATCTTATTTACATTTTTCTTGTGAGTTGATGACCAGAACTGCACACAATACTCTAAATTAGGCTTCACCAATGTCTTTTACAATTTCAACATGACATCTCAATTCCTGTACTCAGTGCATTGATTTATGAAGGCCAGTTTGCCAAAAACATTCTTTGTAACCCTATCTTCCTGTGATACTACTTACAAAGAATAATGAGTCTGTACTTCCAAATCCCTCTGTTCTACTGCACTCACTGTGTAAAACCTATCCTGATTGGTCCTCTCAAAGTGCAATGCCTTGCCTGTCTACATTAAATTCCATCTGTCATTTTTTTTAGCCTATTTTTCCTGCTGGTCCAGGTCCCTCTGCAAGTTTTGATAGTCTTCCTCACTACTACACCCCAGTCTTGGATTAATCTACAAATTTGCCAATCCAGTTAACCACATTATCATCTAGATCATTGATGTAGATGACAAACAGCTATGGACCCAGCACTGATTTACTGCGTCACAGGCCTCCAGTCAGAGAGGCAACCAACTACTACCACACTCCGACCTCTTCTGTGAAACCAATGGCTAATCCAATTTTCTACCTTATCTTGGATGCCAAACAACTAAGCCTTCTTGACTAACCTCACCCGCCTATAATTTCCTGATTTATTCCTAGAGCCTTTCTTATACAAACTTAGCTGTCCTACAATTTTCTAGCACCTCACCTGTGGCTAAGGATGTTTTAAATATCTCTGCTAAGACCCCTGCAATTTCTTCATTAGCCTCCCACAGGGTCTGAGGGAACTCCTTGTCAGGCCCTAGGGATGTATCCACCCTAATATGCCTCGTTCAGCAAACACTACCCCAATAATCTGTATAGTGTCCATAACCTCGATGTTGCATTGCCTCCCGTCTATAGACTTTGTGTCTGTCTGCCAAGTAAATACAGATGCCAAAAACCCATTTAAGATCTCCCCCAATTCTTTTGGCTCCATGCATTGATTACCATTCTGATCTTCCAGAGGATCAATTTTGTCCTTTGCTATCATTTTGCTTTTAATATATCTGTAGAAACACAGGGATTCTCTTTCATCTTCTCTGCTAGAGTAATTTCATGTTGTATTTTAGCCATCCTCATTTCCTTCTCAGTTTCCTTCTTGCATTCCTTATACTCTTCAAGTTTCTTATTTGTTCCTTCCTGCCCATTCCTACTATGCACCTCCTTTTTCTTAACTAGGGCCTCAATAACTCTCTAAGACCAGGGTTCCCTAAACCAGTGGTCCCCAACCACCGGGCTGTGGACTGGTACAGGGCCGCAAAACATGTGCTACTGGGCTGCGAGGAAATGATATGAGTCAGCTGCACCTTTCCTCATTCCCTGTTGAACTTGAACGCACGCGAGGTCATTACCCACGCGTCATCCATGTCAGCGCGGGAAGAAGATCAACTCCTCGAGCTTGCAAATGACAGCGCTTTGAAAAGTATGTTTGACATCTCTGCCGGCATTCTGGATCAAAGTCAAGGCTGAATATCCTGAGATAGCCACGAAAGCACTGAAAACGTTCTTTCCATTTCCAACATCCTATCTCTGCGAAACAAGGTTTTCTGTAATGAATGCAACGAAAACTAAATTGCGGAATAGACTGGACATAAGGAACCCCCTTCGAGTATTGCTGTCTCCCATCACCCCTCGATGGAACTGTCTTGTTGCAGGGAAATAAGCCCAGGCTTGTTTCCCTGATTCAGTGATACTGGTCTGTTGCAATGATTTTATATGTTCATATGAGGAAAATATGCGCTGTGTTTAATATCCAAATGTTACTTAAAATGACTTATTACTATATTCATGCAAGGAAAATATGAGCTTTCTGCTTAATATTAAATTTGTTAGATAAACCCTTTTAGAAACGAAATTGAGTGTATTAGCCACTCATAAGTGACTTATAGTTGACTTATCACCTATATTCCGGTCGTGATTCCCCCCCCCCCCCCCGCTGTCGGCCGGTCTGCAAGAATATTGTCAATGTTAAACCGGTCCGCGGCGCAAAAAAGGTTTGGGACCCCTGCCCTAAACCTATTCTCCTTTTGTCTGACAGGAACGTACAAACTCACAATGTCATATTCTACATACTGATCCATTCCCTAAGCTCATATGGTTTTCTGATAGCTCCTTGCATTGAAATATAAATATATGCAGTCAGAAAGTTAGTCCCACCATGCTCAAAGTTTTGATTCTTGTATCTAGGCTTAACAACATATCTTTCCACAGCCACTGCCCAATGTGTTGTGTCACTCTGGTTCCCATCTCCCTTCATCTCTAGTTTAATCGCACCCCCCCCCCCCCACCAAGTGCAGCACAGTAAACTTTCCCAGTATGATATTAGTTCCCTTCCAGTTCAGGTGCAGCCCATTCCTTCTCTACACGGCCCACCTTCTGTAGAGAAGAGCCCAATGATCCAAAACTCTGAAGCCCTCCTTTCTGCACCAACTCCTTAGTCATGTGTTAAACTGTATAATCTTCCTATTTCTGGCCTCACCAGCACTTGGCATTGGTAGCAATCCTGAGATCACGTTTGAGTTCCTGTCCTAATAACTTAGTATCTAACTTCCTGAATTCATTTTGCAGGAACTTGTCACCCATTTTACCCATGCCACTAGAAGACCATGATCTTCTATTATGGATACAATAAGGTCTTTTAAGAGGCTCTTGGATAGGTACACGGAGCTTAGAAAGACAGAGGGCTATGGATAACCCTAGGTAATTTCTAAAGTAAGTACATGTTCGCCACAGCATTGTTGGCCGGAGGGCCTGTATTGTACTGTAGGTTTTCAATCTCTAGTGGCTCATTCTCCCAATTAAGAATACTGTGAACCTGATCTGAGATGTCCTTGACCCTGGCACCTGGGAAGCAACAAACCATCTGGGCATCTCTTATCTCATTCATAGAACCTCCTTTCTACTCCTGTATCCAATAAATCCCTGTCACTACAGCTCGCCTCTTCTCCCCCCTTTCGTTTTGAGCCGCAGGTCCAGACTCAGTGCCAACTAGCTGCTCGCTGCAGGTTCTCCCTTGCAGGTTGCCACCCTAAACAGTATCCAAAGCGGTACATGTATTAATTGAGGGGAACAGCCACAGGAGTGCTCTATACTGGCTGCCTATTCCCTTGCTACTATACTAATTGTCCTCCTATGCATCATGTATATTTCTCCATTCCCTTCATATTCATATGTGTATGAAGCCTCTTTTTACCTGACTTACTTGACTACCTGCTTCCACTAATACCCTGATAAGGGGGGAGAAAATGGCAGCGCGACAGTAGCGCGTGCGGCCACCTCGGTGATGGTATCTGTTATCTGTCAAGTAGGGGACCGTGCACAATTCTGATTTGATGGAGATAGATGTGAGAGCACGGAGGAACATCTGGAAAATTTCTGAAATGCCCGCTTCGCTGCCGCTGCTACTGTGTGGTAACCAGAATCTCCGGAACTGAAGGCCCCGAAATCCTCGGGTTTCTGTGTTTCAGTGGCCGGGGAGAGGTCGAAGGCGCTCAGCAGAGGATGGTGCCGGTGAGGCTGTATCGGAGAGGCTGGTTGGAAGCTTGGAAGTTTTTCGGACTGATGGACTCAATGTCGGCTGTGGTCGGCTGCTTCCAAGGTATCGGCAAGTTGACGATGCCTGGAGGTTTATGGCAGGGAGTATCTCCCTTTTGCCACCTGCTATCAGGGACTCGGGAGTCGATCGATTCGGGACTTTGAGACTTTTTTTTTACTGTGCCCATGGTCTGTTCTTCATCAAATTATGGTATTGTTTTGCATTGCTGTAACTATATGTTATAATTATGTGGTTCTGTCAGTGTTAGCCTTTGGTCTGTCCTGTTTTCTGTGATATCACTCTGGAGAAACATTGTATCATTTCTTAATGCATGTATCCGTTTCTAAATGACAATAAAAGAGCACTGAGTGTTCTCATAATCTAACCTATTGCAGATACCTACCACTCTCAGAATCATGGATCTGGACTCTGGGGAGAGAGAGGTCTGAATGTCCCTCTGTACTTCAATGATATTAAGAGTTCTACCATTAACTGTATGTTTCCTCCTTTCATTTGATCTCCCAGAGTGCAATACCTCATACTTGCTGGTCTTAGATACCATTTGCCACTTTGCCCATATATAACTGTCCTATGTGTGTTGGCGCATGGCCAAGTGGTTAAGGTGTAGGTCTAGTGATGTGAAGGTGGCTAGTTTGAGCCTCAGCTGAGGCAGCGTGTTGTGTCCTTGAGCAAGGCACTTAACCACACATTGCTCTGCGACGACACCGATGCCAAGCTGTATTGGCCCTAGTACCCTTTCCTTGGACAACATCGGTGTCATGGAGAGGGGAGACTTGCAGCATGGGCAACTGCTGGTCTTCCATACAGCCTTGCCCAGGCCTGCACCCTGGAAACCTCCCAAGGCGCAAATCCATGGTCTCACGAGAGTAATGGATGCCTATTATAACTGTCCTATATATCCTGCAATATTATTTAGTCCTTTATACTGTCCACAACTCCAGTAATCCTTGTGTTATTCGCAAACTTGCTGATCAACCCATCTACATTTTCACCCACATTGTTGATATATATCACATACAAGCGGTCTCAGCACTGATCTATATGGAACACCACTTGTTTCAAGCTTCTAGCTAGAGTAATTGCCTTCCACCTCTACTCTATTGTCTATGAGCAAGCATGTTCTGAATCCAGACTTGCAATTCATCTTGGATACAATGCATTTTTATTATTTGAATCAACCTACCACGAGGGACATTATCAAATGCCTTACTAAAGTCCACATAGATAACGTCCACTGTCTTAACCTTATCATGCTAGCACCTCAGAAAACTCAATCAGATTTGTAAGGCAGCTGACCTATAATACCATTCCTTAACCATCACTTGGTCAAAATACTGGAATATGCTCTCAAACAGTAGTCCTTAGAGCTCAGATCTACAGTGGTTCAAGAAGGCAGTTCACCACCACCACCTCAAAGGCATTTAGGATTGGGCAATTAAGTGCTGGTACATTGTGAAAAGTCCTTTTCCTTTGAATGAGTTTAAAAATTAATTAATCCTAAGATCTACTTTTATGGTGCTTAGCAATAACTGACCAGTGCCAATCTTTCTAAAACAGATGTGTTTATTTGGAGGTAAACCATTGCCTACAGTTTTCAAATTTCATTCCTCAATTTAAACAAAAATAGCATTTGTACCTTAATAATGCAACAACATTGGGTTGAAAGAAGTAAAACATTGATTTGAAATTTTATTTACATGTTGCACCACTAGATGCACTGATTCTGTAGCTTGATTGCAACTCTGACTGCAACCAAAGTGGAACATCTTATGGTGTTGAAGCAAGCTGACCATGTTTTAATTATTTTTGAAGCAATTTCATTTATTGCTTACTGAGGATAACATGGCCTTTCATCAAAGCAAAACACACAAAATGCTGGAGGAACTCAGCAGGCCAGGCAGCATCCAGGAAAAGAGTACAGTTGACGTCACGGGCTGAAACCCTTTGGCAGGACTTTGGTCCAAGGTGCCTACTGTACCATTTTCCTGGATGCTGCCTGGCCTGTTGAGTTCCTCCAGCATTTTGTGTGTGTTGCTTGGATTTCCAGCATCTGTTGATTTTCTCTTGTTTGTGTATAGTCTTTTGTTAGTTGAGGTTATGGATTATATTTTACTGGAGGTTTTTGATTTAGCCTGGGTGATTTGGGTCTCCATGGTCCTTCCTAAAGTTAATGAGGATGCAAAAGAATATTGAGTGTGTCTCTTCAGGATTGTCTCTTTATTATGACAGGAAAAAGCCTCATAATTAATGTCTAGTCAGTCAATCCAGTCGATGGTATACTGTAATACTAAGTGTAAAAAAACAAAAAAAAGGGTGTCTCCTACAACAGCTTAATAGGCACATTGATGTTGTTCAGTTTAGTTGCAAGAGCTACAGTTGCACCACTTTGGCTCAATAGTCTTTTGCAGTTTGCCAGAACATCCTTGTCTTGTGTGCTTTCCATTGGATGTTCATTGGTTTTGAGGGAGGATGAAGCCTAGGACTAATACCACTTGTAGGATCCATGATGAAGTATTGGATATTGACAAAACTTCCTTGCATCTGATGAAGGGGGTTGTTCTGTATCTTTGATGTTGGAGGCTGTTTCTCAGGATGGTTGGTATAATTTGTGCCAGCTTTTCACATTTTCAGTGAGGCACTATTGTGGTGCTAATAATGGCAGGTTCTAAATCTGGGATAGCAACATCATAACCTGCTTTCCACCCACGGCAGACAAGAGCCAGGTGGAGCTTATGTCGTAAAAGTGACAACAATTTCTGAACAACAGATAGCCAAGTCATCGTCCCATGACTATTGGGTTGAGAGTGCGGCATGATGACCATTCATCAAGCCGTTTCAGAACTCGATGAAGGCTGGGAATTCTGACTCCGGTCAACAGTGTGAATAAGTTCTAACTGCTTGTCTGATGGTTGCTGTTGCAATAAAATTTAAAGCTTAATGTCATCTATGACAGAGCCATTCCCTTGATGGTACTGCTGTGACTGAATGCTTGATAACTGTGGCTGTAGGTTGAGCAATCTGGGTGTTGTATTGTAACATTTCACAAAGATAACTTTGGCAGCATATCCTTCCTCTGAACTATCTAAGATGATAGCAGTGTTGTGAGGATACTCTAGTGGCTGGTTCCTTTCAACTTGCAGGCTATTGCCTTTTGCTACATTATAGCATCAAAAGCCTGGATTTCACTAATCATAAACACTGTTGTTTCAAGGGTTTAAGCAGTAAATTTCATAGCACCTTGAAGTCTCTTTGACTCATTAAATTGCATAATCAGCTACCTTTCCTAATCACTTAAGCTTGCATCTGACACTGAATTGGGAAATTGCTTGGGATGCCTTGCAAGGAAGTGTTCTGAATAATTGTTGAACTAATTATTTCAATTGGCTCTACATGTTAGACATCGTGGTTCAGTGATCCACTTATTGTCATTAAGCTTGATATGGTGACATATTTGTACAAGTCTATTTTGCTTTATTGGCAATCCACTATCACCTAGCTCATTATGCTGAAGTCTGAAGGTTGTACCCAGTAGATTCCAGCAAAACAAACATAGCATACAACTTTCTTTCATTTGGGTCTTTTGGCAATTGTAAATCTTCTGGCTGACCTAAATACTAAATTAGATATTGAGGGATTGGTTTGTATCTGATTTTTTTTTTAGAAAAGAGAAATAGAAGCCTGACACTTATGCCTAGAAACTCCAATCTCACAAATCCTTCCCTCTTCTATGTGTTTATGAGTGGAGTTTAATGATAAGTTACTTTGGTTGCACTAGGACACCAACTTGTTCTAATAAAGTCAGCTTGGCTAACCAGGATATACAGGTGCACATTCCTTTATCTGAAATTCTGAAATCCAAAAAGCTCCGAAAACTGAAGTTTTTTTGCCAACAGCTGACGTCACTCAGGTGTGACTTGGCAGCACTAGCAGAGGCCGCCAGATGTCAATTGTGGCTCAGCGCTCGTACTGGGTACACGTGCATTTGCTGTACGCTGATATTTTGTGTTCACTGTTGATTTTGTGTTTAATTTCACTGTGCAACTGTCAAAAAGAGCTGCAGGTACTCCTATAAGTAACAATGAGAAAAAGAGAAAGAATCTTCTCTATCAATAATGCAGCAAGTGGAGTTATTGCACAAGCTTGATCGTGGTGTGTCTGTGCGGTGTCTGACTGAAGAAAATAGTGTCAGAACTACCACTGTATATGATTTAAATAAACAGAAAGACAAGTTACTGAAGTGTTATAGTGACAGTGATGTTCTACATTTATTCCAATAAGTCATTTACCATGTGTTTGATTTGGTTCATTTGAAGCTGTATATTTTCATGTTTTATTGAATGTTTTTGTTGGAAATAAATTTTTTTCTTATTGTTATTCTCTAAACATACAGTATAACAATGATTTACATAGCATTTACATTGTATTAGGTATTATAAGTAATCTCGAGATGATTTAAAGTATACGGGAGGATGTGCATAGGTTTGGTGCGCCACTGGGTCCTAAAGTCCACTACACTGGGACCGGTTAAATAAGAGCATACCTGTTTTTTTGTATCCGGGGGGGGGGGGGGGTTCTGAAATCCGAAAAATGCTGAATTCCGAGATGCAACTGGCCCCAAGGATTTCGGATAAGGGGTTATGGACCTGTATTTTAGTCTGACAGTATCCAGTTAATATTTGGTCTAGTTCATTATTGCTGACTATTTCAAAACAGCTTTTTGATTCTTCCTGCATATAGTTCAATGCTGCTGCTTTCTCTATTTATCATAACTATTCAATGTCACTTTGTCAAACAAGCTTTTTGGAATTAAGATGGAGATATGAGATTGCAAATGTTGAAAATCAGAGCAAAAACTCAAACTGCTTTGTGTTTGCGCTCGTAACATTGGTAGCACTGTTTCTTCCCCACCCTGACCAATATATAAATTATTTAGTTTTTATCCTTTACATGCTCCAATATCATACTTCAAATAAGAAATTACAACCAAGCATAACTGAAAAATAGAACTACCGTATAGAAACACGTTTCAGTAAAAAGAAACTGCAGGAAGAACTTGGCAGGTCGAGCAGTATCTGTAGAAGCAAAGGGATGGTTGATGTTTCAGGTCAAAACCCTGCCACAGGACTGAATGTAACGGGAAGATGGCCTGTATGTAGAAGTGAGAGGGAAGGGAGAGACAGATGCAGTGAGGTTTTGAGAAGAAGAAAATATTTAGATGGATAGTGCCAAGTGGACCAGGGAGAGTGAAGGATAGGGACAAGCTGGCAGGTGATAAGTGGAACTGGAGAAGCAAGGGAAAATGGGCCAGTGGAATCAAGTAAAGGAGTAGTCAGTGGAGCCTTCAAACATTTCCTTCATTTCATGCACATCTACTCTCATCCCCACCCGTCACCATCCTGGATAGAAGAGTGGACTTCCCTTGGTCCTCACTTTTCATCCCCTGCCATCCAGCATGTTGTCCTTCACCACTTCTGCCAGTTCCAGTGGTCTCCTCCAATCATATCTTGCCCTCTTATCCCCTTTCTGCTTTTTGTAGGGACCACTCTATTCATGACTCCCTGGTCTGCTTATTCATTCCTATCCTCTGGCATGTTTCCCTGCAAGTGAAAGAAGTGTATTAATTATCCCTACTTCCTCCTCGTTGTCACTGTCTAGAAATCCTTGACATTCCTTGTAGATGAAACTGATTCTTCTGCCTCATCTAGAAGGGCTGTCTTGGTCTATTGCTTTTGTTGTTTCTGATAGCCATCTGCTTCTGGTTTCATATTATTTCAACTCCTCTTTCCATTCCCACAGCTACCTGTTGCATCATTGACTTTTACAGTTTAATGAACACACTCCTGCAAGCCCACATTCAAGCAATCACCCTCTTTGTGTACTTTTTCCATCTCTCCCTCTGTCTTCTATCTAGACCATCACCTTCTTCCTCACCTCTCGTCCCATCTGCCCATCATCCTTCCCTCACCTGATTTAGAGCTATCACCTTCCAGCCTCTATCTTAACCCTGCCTTCCACGTGCATGTACTGGCTATCTCCCCTTTACAATCTTTCTCTAAAGCAGGATCTCCACCTGAACTGTTAGCCACCCCTTTTCCTCCCATGGAATGCTTTCAGCAGTTTGTTTTTTGCTCTAGCAATTACAATGTTGTGCCCATTGTTGATTAGTTAGGCTGATTGCTGATGATGCCAAATGGATGTCTTGTTGAATTTTCCTCAGATACTATGCAAATATGATTTGGGTTAACAAAGGTTTTTCCTTCCCCAGTAGTTATATAACTAGTTCAGTGTTCCTTTGGTTCTTCTGTTTTATTCCAAGCTTGTTTTCAGCAAGGTTATTTTAGTAGAATTGTTTAAAAGTGGAAGATTTTTATTGGCTAAGAAAGACTGTGCATTACTGGGTCTGCAGCTATAATAGTGGCTGGAATTTAAAAAGTTTCATTGCTTGTAGTACTCGATTTCTGAACTGAAACAATAGATCATTTTATATTACAGGAAAAAAGTCTTTGTTAGCAGTTAGTAGTTCAATTAGTTACAACTTAAAGATAGCTAGGACCAAATATGGCTATTATTTTAACTTAACAAAAATATCTTACAGGGACAATTTAGCAATTAGGTTTGATGCTTAATTTTAGTGTTTGTCATCTTCCACTAATTCAGAGTTCTTGTTCTTCCATCCTCAGAATGTCATCAGAGGACAAAAGTGTGGAGGCATCTGACCTAGGACCGCCACCTCTTTCTGCCGCCCTTGCGGCTGTTCCTGTTGGCAGCCCTGTAAATAATGACAAACGGCCACGAGGACGGCCTCGTAAAGATGGCACAACTCCGCTACAAAAGAAAAAGAAGTAAGTGCTGTTTGGAAACCTATAAGTTGCATTATTTGTTTATGTTCAGATGTTACCAACTTGGATTTTTAAAAAATCTATTGCCACTGTAGCATAGTGGTCAACAAGATGCTATTACAGCTTGGAGTGTTGGGGTTGGGAGTTCAATTCCACCGCTGTTTGTAAGGAATCCCTGGTCGTCCTTCCCCATGGAATGTGTGGCATTTCCCCAGGTGCTCCGGTTTCTCCCCCCCCCACAATCCACAGATATTCTGGATAGGTAATTGGATAGGTAAATTGTTTCTTTATTAGGTTAGGGCTAAATTGGGTTTGTTGGAGTTGCTGGGGCTTGGAGGGCCGGAAGGGCATTCTCCATGCTGCACCAATAAATAAATATTGTGCTCTTTATGGTTTTCAGTAATCTGCTTTTGATAGCTTGGCAATGCTACTACATTTAAAAAAAAAAGTATACACTTTGAGGAGCATGGATTTTTGAACTCATTTGCTCTGTATTCTTGGTTCATGGAAGAGGTGGCAAGGCAAAGAATCTATTTTGGTTAGGAAAATGTCTTCTACTCCCTCAGCATCATTATTATTTATGGAAATGCAATGATCTGGGACAATTCCCTTCCTCGAGGCACATAAAAAGTACGTACAGCTTTGAATCTTGTGCATGTCTTATCTTATTTCTGATATCAAAGACATAATTAGTTCAGTCAGATGAGTATTTTCTATGAGCTAGAGGTATGTCAGAAATATGAAATAATATTCTCAATTTGCCGAGATGAGAAACTCCAACAGCACTCAAGAAATTTAGCTCCTGATTGAATGGCATGCTATCCACCACCCTAACAGTAACTCCTTCCACACTGCACAGTCTCCATTGTGTGTGCCATCTCCAAAAAGCCCATCTGATAGCATCTTCCACAGCCATACATTGTACATTGGGTCCATTGGTTAAACCACCGGCATATTCTTCTTTAAGGTGCACACCATCATGATTTGGAAATAACACTCTTCACTTTCATCAGTGCTGCATTTATTTCTTCTACCTGCCTCCACAATAGCAGAAGGAGTACCTTCACAAGAAATTGTGTAATGGTTGATGACAGCAGTTAGCAAAGGGCAATAAATGTTGATCTTGCTGTTAGTGCCAGTGTTTTTCAAGTGCAAGAAGTAATAGCTAAAGGGTTGGAAGACTATTCAGTGCATAACTAAATTGTGTTCCGGTGAGTTTTTGTACATCCTTTACCAAAAATATATTCCGTGTTTAGTCCAGGCATTCTGTAAATCTTCTCTAATTTCACTCTTGTGTCTCATTCAGTACAGTGCTCCAGTATAACCAAAAATATCATTATTCAGGTGATTTAATGAATTATCAGTATTTTGTTCTACTCAAGTTGTTATAATTGTGCCATTGCTAGTATCAGAAATGCATTCACTCACACTATGCCCATATAAAACCAACCCATTTGGCTGGGTATCTTGCAACATCAGGAACAGAAATTGTGCAAAAAAGTTATTGCCAAATAAGTTGCATCAAGACTTTCTGTAAATTGTGAGCCTGGCATATTAGTTCTGTTAGGAGTTTCATTCATTTCCTCTTTGTGGTTTTGCTAAGGTGCTGAGTAGCCTATTTTTACTTTTGTCAGACAGGTAAGTGAGCAAAGTTGTTAGTATGCTATCCCACTTTGCCATGTATGCTTACTTTTCAGCAAGGTAAATGGCATTTTGAAGCAAGAGATTCAGGATGTTTCATTGTCTTTATAATCAATGGATTGAAGAAAAGCAAAAAAAAAGATGCTGAAAATCTGGGGGGAAAAAAGGCTGATAATTCTGAGTATGTGTAGCAAGTCAGGCAGCATCAGCGGAAATAAAGAATGAGTTAATGTTTCAGGTCATTCGGGTGAAAGATCATTAACCTGAAATGTATGGGATTGAGTGGGATCTGGGATCAGCCATGATGGAATGGCAGAGCAGACTCAATGGGCTGAATGGCCTAATTCTGCTCCTATGTCTTATGGTCTAAACTCATTTTCTCTCTAGAGATGCTGTGTAGCTGCTCAATGTTTCTTGATTTTGTGTTTTTATTATTGGGATTATATAAATCTGGATGTACTGGACTTGTACACCTCTGGCACAAACCCAGAATTTTTCTGGTTGACATTGCTTAATGATTTGGTACCAAGGGACCAATGGCTGTTTAATCCCTTAATTTACTTGATGAACTAAAGGTTCAAGCAGTTGAAGATGACTTTGTGGCTTTGTTTTCAAAGACGGTAGAGACTGAGAGACATGGATTTACAGGGCCTACAAAAAGTATTCACATCCCTTGGAAGTTTTAATGTTTTGTTGTTTTACAACATTGAATCACAGTGGATTTAATTTGGCTTTTTTTTGGACACTGATCAACAGAAAAAGACTCTTCCATGTCAAAGTGAAAACAAGGTGATCTAAATTACATACAAATATAAAATGCAAAATAACTGATTGCATAAGTATTCACCCCTTTAATATGACACATTAAATCATCGCTGGTGCAGCCAATTGGTTTTAGAAGTTGTATAACTAGATAAATGGAGATCTGTTTGCAGTCAAGGTGTTTCAATTGATTGTAGTAGGAAGAGAGCAGGCTATTCTAGACTGGGTATTGAGCAATGAGGAAGGGTTAATTAGCAATCTTGTCGTGAGAGGCCCCTTAGGTAAGAGTGATCATAATATGGTGGAATTCTTCATTAAGATGGAGAGTGACATAGTTAATTCAGAAACAAAGGTTCTGAACTTAAAGAAGGGTAACTTTGAAGGTATGAGACGTGAATTAGCTAAGATAGACTGGCAAATTACACTTAAAGGGTTGACGGTGGATATGCAATGGCAAGCATTTAAAGATCGCATGGATGAACTACAACAATTGTTCATCCCAATTTGGCAAAAGCATAAATCAAGGAAGGTAGTGCACCCGTGGCTGACAAGGGAAATTAAGGATAGTATCAATTCCAAAGAAGAAGCATACGAATTAGCCAGAAAAAGTGGCTCACCTGAGGACTGGGAGAAATTCAGAGTCCAGCAGAGGAGGACAAAGGGCTTAATTAGGAAGGGGAAAAAAGATTATGAGAGAAAACTGGCAGGGAACATAAAAACTGACTGTAAAAGCTTTTATAGATATGTGAAAAGAAAAAGATTGGTTAAGACAAATGTAGGTCCCCTACAGACAGAAACAGGTGAATTGATTATGGGGAGCAAGGACATAGCAGAACAATTGAATAATTACTTTGGTTCTGTCTTCACTAAGGAGGACATAAATAATCTTCCAGAAATAGTAGGGGACAGAGGGTCCAGTGAGATGGAGGAACTGAGGGAAATACATGTTAGTAGGGAAGTGGTGTTAGGTAAATTGAAGGGATTAAAGGCGGACAAATCCCCAGGGCCAGATGGTCTGCATCCCAGAGTGCTTAAGGAAGTAGTCCAAGAAATAGTGGATGCATTAGTGATAATTTTTCAAAACTCTGTAGATTCTGGACTAGTTCCTGAGGATTGGAGGGTGGCTAATGTGACCCCACTTTTTAAAAAAAGGAGGGAGAGAGAAACCAGGGAATTATAGACCGGATAGCCTAACATCGGTGGTGGGGAAACTGCTAGAGTCAGTTATCAAAGATGTGATAACAGCACATTTGGAAAGCGGTGAAATCATCGGACAAAGTCAGTATGGACTTGTGAAAGGAAAATCATGTCTGACGAATCTCATAGAATTTTTTGAGGATGTAACTAGTAGAAAATATGAAGTTATCCACTTTGGTGGCAAAAACAGGAAAACAGATTATTATCTGAATGGTGGCCGATTAGGAAAAAGGGAGGTGCAACGAGACCTGGGTGTTATTATACACCAGTCATTGAAAGTGGGCATGCAGGTACAGCAGGCGGTGAAAAAGGGGAATGGTATGCTGGCATTTATAGCAAGAGGATTCGAGAACAGGAGCAGGGAGGTACTACTGCAGTTGTACAAGGTCTTGGTGAGACCACACCTGGAGTATTGTGTGCAGTTTTGGTCCCCTAATCTGAGGAAAGACATCCTTGCCATAGAGGGAGTACAAAGAAGGTTCACCAGATTGATTCCTGGGATGGCAGGACTTTCATATGATGAAAGACTGGATGAACTAGGCTTATACTCGTTGGAATTTAGAAGATTGAGGGGGGATCTGATTGAGACGTATAAAATCCTAAAGGGATTGGACAGGCTAGATGCAGGAAGATTGTTCTCGATGTTGGGGAAGTCCAGAACGAGGGGTCACAGTTTGGGGATAAAGGGGAAGCCTTTTAGGACCGAGATGAGGGAAAAACTTCTTCACACAGAGAGTGGTGAATCTGTGGAATTCTCTGCCACAGGAAACAGTTGAGGCCAGTTCATTGGCTATATTTAAGAGGGAGTTAGATATGGCCCTTGTGGCTAAAGGGATCGGGGGTATGGAGGGAAGGCTGGTACAGGGTTCTGAGTTGGATGATTAGCCGTGATCATACTGAATGGCGGTGCAGGCTCGAAGGGCTGAATGGCCTACTCCTGCACCTATTATCTATGTTTCTATGTATCTAGAAGGTCCAACTGCTGGTGTCAGTTCTCTGGCAAAAGCTACGCTATGAAGACAAAGGAGTACTCCAAGCAATTCTGCAAAAAGGTTATTGAAAAGCCCAAGTCAGGAGATGGATACCAGAAAATTTCAAGTTATTGAATATCCCTTGGCGTACAGTTGAGAAAAATCAACAAGAAATGGAAAGAATATGGCACAGCTGTAAATCTGCCTAGAGCAGGCCATCCTCAAAAACTAAGTGATCATGCAAGAAGGGGACTAGTGAGGGACCTATGACAACTGTGGAGGAGTTATAAGCTTCAGTGGCTGAGAGGGAAGCAACTATGCATACAGCAACTGTTGCCCAGGTGCTTCACCAGTTGCAGCTTCATGAGAAAATGGCAAAGAGAAAAGCCACTGTTGGAAAGAATCCTTACATGAAATCTCGGCTAGAGTTTGCCAGAAGGCACAAGGGAGACTGAAGTCAGCTGGAAGAAGGTTCTACGGTCTGACGAAGCCAAAATTGAGCTTTTTGGCCATTTGACTAAATGCTATGCTTGGCATAAGCCATTCCTACTGTGAAGCATGATGGTGGCTGTATCCTGCTGTGGGGATGCTTCACGGTGTGATTCAATGTTGTAAAACATTAAAATATGAAGACTTCCAAGTGGGGTGAATACTTATAGGCATTGTATATTACAATGGCATCCATCAAGATATCCTAAAGCAGTCCTTTTGAAGTGTAGTTTTTTCTGTACCATACGAAATGTTGTAATGTTCTGTTTGTACACAGCTCACACAAACAACATGATGATAACGGGATAATCCTGTTTTTATTTGATGTCTAAATATTTACCAAGCCACCACAGAAGTTCTTTGAAACAATGCCATGGCATCTTTGGTATCTACTGGAGGCATCTGAGATAAAGTACCTTATGATAAATATGGAAACCATTCACTAGTGTACTGGTGTGTTATTCTGGGTCTCAAGAGTGGGATGATTGATCTGATTCATCTCAGTTTCAGCTGATACATTTTTGTTCTGATAATTCAATTTGGAAAAGAAAGTTAATCATTAAGGATATCAGTAGAGAGATAACAAAATTTTCTGATTTTGTTTAAAGATCCTGTACACTGCTCTAGCAATTTAATGCTAGAATGAGAATGTTTCACAGTTATATTGTAACATTTCATTTGTCCTAATAGCATCTGGCAGTATGATTTCCAAACCAAATTGTAAGTGGTTTTGCACACTGAGTATGAATACTTTAGAACTAAGTTGATTTTGAATTAATTTGTTTTACTTAGAATGTATCCAGCTATGAAAATAATGTACCTCCACCTGATCAGTTTGAGCTATGTTTGAATTTCTGTTTTAAAGAAGAAGCCAGTGTTGGCTTTGATTCTGCTATTTGGTGATCTGTTGATAGCATTGACTTAGTGTACATTAGTAAGTCTCCAATCTAATATGTCCAAAATGAAAGATTGAAGATACTTCTGTTTATTTTGACAAAAAAAACTGGAACATGGTTAGAAATCATGAGACTGCGTTTTGATGGATAGATAAGAAAATAGATGCTTTTGAAGAAAAAAGTCATGTTTGTTGATGTTAAAGAAATGGCATTTCTTAATTTAGAAAATCAGAAATAGTTAGAGCTTGGATTGCAAGTTGTTAAGACTTGATTTAACCTTAAAGGAGAGTTCTTCTATACCACTATATCTCCTTGATTTTTACTTTACAGACTCTTCTACTTGATTATACAGTATCTCCTTGAGTTTTACTTTTTATTAAAGTTTGACGTTTCCTGAAATATATTTGAAGTGATACAATTCAGCTTTCTCAATTAATGTGATAATTCATTGAACTATTTGACCAGATTTTGACAGTTTGAGATTCCTCATTCATTTCCAACTTGTGTATAAGTTGAGAAGCAGTTTTCCACATTATTTGAATTGATGTCCCTTTATTAGTGTGGTACCCAAGCATAAAAATGATATTTTGATCTGTTATCTCAGCAATTAAAGTTGGTAGGTTATCTCATAGACTTTGTTTTTTTGTGGTGTTTAAATAATTTTTAAACCACCATGCTCAGATAATGATGTCTACTACTAATTTCCAAGGCATTCACTCTTTCTGCTCAATCGATTGAGAACTGCTTTATGGATTCTTGTGCTGTTGTTTTGCTGTTCTGTTACAATCTCAAGGTTTGTATTAAAAGGGTCACCACCTAATGATGACCTTACTTTAATATAATTTGCTGTGACAATGAGCACTTGTGAAGACATCACAAGATTGTTTCTGTATAGTATTGCACATCTGTAGCTTCTAAGCTGCGCCAAACATCCAATTAATGCTAAATAGATGATCATTTTGGTATCTATCATTGTCATTAGCAAACTTAGCAGGTATGTTTTTGTTGTCTCTGTCCAAATCAGGTAAAAAGTTGAAGCCCAGGTGCATATTCCCCTAGCATACCACTTCACGTCTGGCCAACCACTAAAAGATCCATTTATAAACAATTTCCTGTTGTCAGCTCACCTACTATCTACCTGGTCTACTATGATTTTCAAATTTTTGTAGTATTATTTGATGTAGCACTTGGCAGGCTTGGTATTTCCCCTTATCCCCAGTATATTACTACTTCAAAGAACTCCATTAAATTGGTTGTAAATGATCATTTCACAAAACAATCTTGTCTTTGATTACCATGAACATCTTTTAGGGCTTGCTTTACCCTGCTTTGACGTCTTTAATAATAGCCTCCAACATTTTTCCTATGACAGCTAATTGGCCTGTAGTTTCCTGTTTTCTCTGTCCCTCCCTTTTTGGTAAACAGCAAATGTAATAACTCATTTACTCAATCTAATTGAACCTCTGCCAAATGTAGAGAATTTTGGAAAATTACTAACTCAAAACAAATTACTGGAAATAATAAGATAGTCAGGCAACATGTATGGAGAAAGAAAAATGAAGCAGATTTTTTGGATCAGTGACCTTTAACCAGAAGCAGCTCCTCATTAGTCACCTCTTTTGAAGACCCTGGGATGAAGTCCATCAGGACCTAGGTTTTGTTTTGTTTTGTTCAATACCATTTCCCTTATGACTTGTACATTTTGTGACCTAGTTTCTCCTCCCTTCCTATTCCCTGTTAATAGCTATTTTATAATGTTAGTATCCTTCATAATAGCCGATATAGATGTATCTCCTCTTCTCTATCCCTCCTACCACCTCAAATGCTAGAATAGTGACAGACTAGTAACAGCAGGATAGAAGCCTGGTGGTATGTGCTTTCAGGCTTTTTTAGCTTCTGCCTGATTGGGGGATTGGGATGGGAGAGAAGAAAGGATTATTAGAAGAAAGGATGCTTTACTAAGGTAGCTAGAAGTGTAGACAATTTATGGAGGGGAAGTTCTGTGATTTGGTGAAAGGTAGAGATGAATGTTAAAGAGTGCAGGACAAAAGTAAGGAAAGATGAGACAGGCAAAAAATGGTCCACAGTTAGTAAATGGGAAATCAGATTTTTTTTCTTCTGGAGTTGTTGAACTCTAATCTGAAAGACTATAATGAGCCTTGTTGAAAGATCGAGAATGGTGTCTCCCAAACTTGTTTTCAATTACTGCTCATGGCCCAGGATCAGAGTGGGCTCAACAGCAAATTAAAATGTCAGACATTCAGAAACTGGAGTAACACACACAAAATGTTGGAGGAATTCAGCAGCCCAGGCAGCATCTGTGGAAAAGGGTAAACAGTGGACATTTTGGGCCAAGACCCTTCATCAGTCCTGATGAAGGGCCTCGCCCTGAAACATTGACAGTTCATTCTTTTCCATAGATGCTGCTTGGCCTGCTGAATTCCTCTAGCACTGTGTGTGTGTGTGTGTGTGTGTGTGTGTGTGTGTGTGTGTGTGTGTGTGTGTGAGAGAGAGAGAGTTGCTTTGGATTTCCAGCATCTGCAGATTTTCTTTGTGATTCAGAAACTGGGCTGAAAAACATCTAAAGCAAAGCACTCACACTGAGCCCCAATCCTGCATAGTTAACTTCCCAAAATTAAATTCAACATTGCCATGGTTGATCATGCTTGTCACCTTTTCTTTTTACCGTGGCACTATTCTTGTATCTTGGCTCCTTTTTTTAAACCCCATTTATCTTCCTGAGTTGCTTATTTTTCCGATGACCTCAAACCTGAACATACTTCTCTTTCTAATTGACTAACTTTTACGATGGTTGTCTAATCTGACTACACCTCCTTGTCCTAGGTGCCCCTACTTTTTTGACTGGAGGCTAAACCTGTCTCCATTCTTCACTAGTATTCTCTGCCTGACTGAACGTGTTCCCACATTACATAACCTTCCTTTTGACTCCATTGCCTTTAAATAAAGAACGTTGCTAGTGAGAACTTGTATTTGTTCCAGCTTTTCATGGAATATGTGGAATGTCTTCTGGAAATCTTTCTCACCCCTTTTTCCACTATACTGGTGTACTCTGTTGAAAATTTTGTCCAAACTAAAACGTTGTAAGTTTACTTTGATTTCCTCCTTTTTTGCATGAGCCTACCTCTTCTTTTTCTCTCATCAACCCACAATTTGTCGTCTTGGATATGGCCAGTGAAATTCACTTCCATTTAAGTAATCAGCAACCATAGTTGACAAAACACTATGTTTGTTCCCTTTTCTGTATTTCTGTTTTCATGCTTCACCCTCTGATAAAGGTTGTCTTGTCCTCGTGTTCAACCTGGTACACTCCACATTAAACTGATCATCTTTTGCCATTTCTTATTTTATTCATTTAGAAATACAGCACAGAACAGGCCCTTCTGGTCTAACAAGCTGCGCTGCTCAGCAAGCCACCTATTTAACACTGGTCTACTCACAGGACAATTTACAATGACCAATTAACCTACCAACTGATATGTCTTTGGACTGTGGGAGGAAGCCAGAGCACCCAGAGGAGGCCCATGCGGTCATGGGGAAGACGTACAAACTCTTTACAGGTGGTCCTGGAATTGAACTCTAAACTCTGATGGCCAGAGTTGTAATAGCATCATACTAACTGCTACACTACTGTGGCATTCTACCATGGCCTTCTGTCAATTCCTGAGTGATTCCATCATTAAGCAAATCTTTTTTTTCCCTTTAGCCTTATGATGTAACTTTTTTTTTGCAAACAGTGGTTAACTTTTAAGCTATTCCAGTATTTTTGCTTGTTAGAAGACGTTCCCATGTTAGCACAGGAGATCCAGTATTCGCCGTCCTTTTTATTGTAGGGCACCAAACACACAGTTCACTTGAAATATTGGTTTGTTTATATTTTCAGACACTTGGGTGTTGTTTATGTTTTTGTGTTTATTTGAGTGGAGGTAGCAGGAGAATGAGGAGTGAATCCAGATTAGTTGATTGCGTTTAAAGGATGCCTCCATTTCGGTTTACAAGTACGACTGTGTTTCCAGTTGCTTGTCACTTTAATTCTTTGTCCTATTCGATCTTTTTATTAGCCTCTTGCATTGTCCCTAGGAAACTTGATAATTGAAGACAAGAAGTAGAAGGATAGCAACACACATCAAAGTTGGTGATGAACACAGCAGGCCAGGTAGCATCTCTAGGAAGAGGTACAGTCGACGTTTCAGGCCGAGACCCTTCGTCAGGACTAGAAGGATATTTAGTTTTTTGGTGTTTGCTCTGCCACTGGCCACAATCGTGGCTGAGCCGCTATCTCAAAACTATCTTTTTCTGGACTTTGCATACTTTACAAACTTATAATTTCATCTTAAATATATTCAGCACCTTCCACCCTTTGAAGCTATTTCTTTTCACTTCAGTCCTAAATTCCTTGCCCTGTTACCCTCATTCAGTGCCTACACCCTGTTCAAAGGAAGCGTCTTCCCTGTCTTTAGTCTGCCCTGCCATATTTTGTTTCCTTTGGTCAGTGCTTGCACCCTAACCCTGAGACTCAAGTGAACTCAAATCAAATCACACTAAACTCTTCTCATACAGCAGTCCTGTTGTGCCATGAGTAATGACTCAACATTTGCTGAGCACAGTGCCATATGGATTTAACATTGAGTTCAGATCACGATTTTGCTTTTGCAAGTACATTTTACCTATAATCAATACAGCATTAATTTCTTGTCCAATTCTCAAGCCCCTTTATCAGTGTACAATTGTCCAATACAAAAGAGCTGTAGATACAGGGAGTTAGGAAGGAAGCTGTGAAGCAGGACCTCAAGGGTAGTAATCTTGGGATTGCTGTCTGTGCCAGGTGACAGTGAGGATAAGAATACAATGAGGTGGCAGATAAATGCATAGCTGAAGAATTGGAGCAGAGAGCAGGGATTCAGATTTCTGGATAATTGGGACCTTTTCTGGGGCAGGTATGACCTGTACAATAGGGACGGGTTGCACTTGAATGGAGAGGAACCAATATTCTTGCGGGCAGGTTTACTAGGGCTGCTGGGAGTGGCTTAAACTAATATGGCAGGGGGATGGGAACCAGTATGATAGACCTGAGGATGACCGGACAGGTTTACAGTATATGATGGATGTAACATGAATGTAAGGAAGGACCAGCCAATGATTGGGTACAAACGCAGACAGAGCAAAGTGTTAAATTTTACCACAGAGGCAAAATTCAAAAGGGCAAAGAATGCAGGACTGAAGGTGCTGTTTTTAAACATACATAGCATTTGGAATAAGGTAGACAAAATCATGGCGCAATTAGAGATTGGTTGGTATGATGTTGTGGGCATCACTGTCGTGGCTGAAAGAAGCCCATAGTTGGGAGCTTAACATCAAAGGATACATTTCGTATCGAAATGAGAGGCAGGAAGGTATAAGTGGTGATGTGGCTCTGATGATAAGAGATAAAATTACATCTTAGAAAGAGGTAATATCGGGTCAGAGAATGTTGAATTTTTGTGGGTACAATTAAGAAACAGCAAGGGTAAAAAAAAAACAATTATGGAATCATATATAGGCCTCCAAATAGTAACCAAGATGTGGGATTGAGATTGCAAAGGGAGCTGGAAAAGGTATGTAATATGGATAATGATACAGTTGCAGTGGGGGACTTCAATATGCAAGGGGATTGGGAAAATCATGTTGGTGTCGGGTTGCAAGAGAAGAAAAGATATGAGATAGCTTTTTAGAGCAGCTTGTGCTTGAACCTGCTTTGGGGAAAGGCAATCTTAGATTGGGTGTTGTGTAATAATCCAGGTGTTATTAGGGAACTGAAGGTAAAGGAACCCTTAAGAAGCAGTGATCATAATATGATTGAATTCATACTGCAATTTGAGAGGGGGAAACATAAGTCACACGTATCAGTATCGCAGCGGAATAAAGGGAATTACAGAGGCACGAGAGAGGAGCTTGCCCAGATGGATTGATGGAAGTTACTGGCGGGGATGACGGTAGAGCAGAGATGGATGGCTGAAGTTTCTGAGAATAGTGCACAAGGCACAGAATAGTTGTGACCCACAGAAGAAGTCGTGACCCATAGAAGAAGTTGTTCTCAAATGGTAGAGGTAGATAACACTGGTTGACAAAAGAAGTCAAGGACCGCATAAAAGCCAAGGGCATATAGGGTAGCAAAAGTGATTGGGAAGTTGGATGATTGGAAGCTTTTAAAACTCAACAAAAGGCAACTAAAAAAAGCTATAAGAAGGGAAAAGGTAAAATATGGGGGCAAACGAGCCGATAATATAAAGCAAGATACCAAAAGTTTTTTCAGTTATATAATGAGTAAAAAGGAGTTGAGAGTTGATATTGGATCACTGGAAAATGGTGCTGGTGAGGTAGTAATGGGGGACAAAGAAATGACAGAGGAACTTGATGAGTACTTAGCATCAGTTCTTCATTGTAGAAGACACTAGCAGTGTGCCAGAGGCCCGTGAGTGTCAGGGAGCAGGAGTGAGTGCCATTGCTATTACAAAGGAAAAAAGTACTCTGCAAACTGAAAGGTTTTAAGGTGGATACGTCACCTGGACCAGCTGGACTGCATCCCAGAGTCCTGAGGGAGGTTGCTGAAGAGATGATGGATGCATTGGTCATGATCTTTCAAGATGAATCACTTGATTCTGGCATGATCCCAGAGGACTGGAAAATAGCAAATGTCACTTCACTCTTTAAGAAGGGATAAGGCAAAAGAAAGGAAATTATAGTCCAGTTAGCCTAACCTCAGTGGTTGGGAAAGTGTTGGAGTCTATTATTAAGGATGAGGTTTCAAGGTACTTGGAAACTAATAAGTCATGCATGACTTCTGTAAAGGGGAATGTTGCTTTACAAATCTGTTCAAGTTATTTGAGGAAGTAACCAGCAGGATGGACAGAGGAGCGGCAGTGGATGTCATTTACTTGGATTTTCAGAAGGTATTTGATAAGGTGCCACACATGAAGCTGCTTAACAAGATAAAATACTATGGCACTACAGGAAAGATACTAGTATGGATAGCGGAATGGCTAACAGGCAGGAGGCAGCGAGTGGGAATAAAGGGGGCTTGTTTGGATGCTACTTTTCACGTTGTTTGTCAATGATTAATGGAATTGGCTTTGTGGCAAAGTTTGTGGATGGTGTCAAAATAGGTGGAGGGGTAGGTAGTGCTGAGGAAGCAATGCAATTGCAGTAGGACTTAGACAAATTGGAAGAATGGGCAAAAAAGTGGCAGATGGAATACAAGTGTTGGGAAATATATGATAAAGCATTTTGGTAAAAGGAGCAATAGTGCAGACTATTGTCTAAATGGGGAGAAAGTTCAAACATCAGAGGTGCAGAGGGAGAGCAGCCCTTGTGCAAGACTCCCAGAAGGTTAAAGGTTGAGTCTGTGGTAAAGAAGGCAAACGCAATGTTGGCATTCATTTCAAGGAGATAATGCTGAGGCTTTATAAGACAATAGTTAGGCCACACTTCATATATTGTCAACAGTTTTGGGCTGCATATCTCAGAAAAGATGTGTTGTCATTGGAGAGAGTCCAGAGGAGTTTAATGAGGATGATTTCAGGAGTGAAGGGGTTAACATTTGGCAGCTTTGGGCCTGTACTCAGTGGAATTTGGAAGATTGCAGAGGAATCTCATTGAAACATACTGAATGTTGAAAGGACTAGATAAGGTAGATGTGGAGAGGATGTTTCCTATGGTTGGGGTATCCAGAACCAGAGGGCACAGCCTCAAAATTTTTGAACAAAGCTAAGGAGGAATTTTTTTTATAGCCAGAGAGTAGTGAATCTATGGAATGCTCTGCTACAGACTGTGGCGGAAGCCAAGTCTGTGTGTATACTTAGAGCGGAAGTTGATTTGATTAGCCAGGGCATCAAAGGCAAGAAAGCAGATGTATGGGGTTGAGTGGGATCAGGGATCAGCCATGATGGAATGGTGAAGCAGACATAATAGGCTTAATGGCCTAATTCTGCTCCTAAGTCTTATGGTCTTTTATGCTAGAAGTCTAGAACAACATGCTGGAAGAACTCAGCATGTTGGACAGCATCTACGGAAATGAATAAATGGTCGATATTTCAGCCAAGATCCTTCTTTATTATTGGAAAGGAAGGGGGAAGAAGCCAGAATAAGGAGGAGGAGGTGGGGACAGGAGGGGAAGGAAGTCAAACTAGAAGGTGATGGGTGAAGCCAAGTGGGTGGGAATGGTAAAGGGCTGGAGAAGGAGGTATCTGATAGAGGAGAGTGGATCATGGGTGGAAGGGAAGGAGAAGGGGAACCAAGGGAAGGTTTATAGGCAGGTGAGGAGAAGAGGTAAGAGGCTATAACAGTGAATAGAAGGAGGAGGAGAGAAAAATTGTCAGGAGGAAAATTGATGTTCATGCCATCAGGATGGAGGTGGCCCTAGAATGAATATGAAATGCTGTCCCTCGACCCTGAGAGTGGCCTCATTGTCACAGCAGAAGAAGCCATGGACCGACATCAGAATTGTAATAGGTACAGGAATTAAAATGGGTGGCCACAGCGACATTTCTTTTTTGGCACATGGAGCAAAGGTGCTCAAAAAAGGTGGTCCTCAAATTTACTTCGGGTCTTACCACTGCTGGAGGAAGTAGACTGCATCGGGAGCACCATATATAATAGATGAACCGAACAGATTTGCAGGAGAAGTGTTGCTCCACTTGGAAGGATTGTTTGTGGTCCTGTAAGGGAGGAGGTGAATAGGCAAATAAGCATTTCTGTCGTTCGCAGCGATATGTGCTATGAAGGAACATTAGTGAGGAGGGGCGAATGGACAAGGGAATCACGGGGGCTCTTCATTTGTGCAGTCGCTGACCTTTTCCAATTCTGATGCAAGGTCATTGATGTGAAACTTTCAACGTTAACGTTTATTTGCTTTCTTCAGTACACCAGTGCAAAATGAGAGCGAAATTATTGTTACTCCGGATCCGATACAGCATACAAAAAAAGCACGCGTGTAGAACACAATTAAAAAATAAATATAAAAGCAAATACTGTTTTGAACTGCTGAACATCTCCAGCGTTTGTATTTATCGTAAAGTGAAGTTTCATTTGAACTGGTATGCAGAAAATCAACCAGCCTTTATCTTTAACTTCGTATCAAAGGAGTCGTATGACAACTTAAAAAGTGTTTACCTCGCATTGGGACGCTGCGTGTGCTTCGTGATGAAAGTTGTCCGGAAACGCCACATTAGCAAGCACTCATTCCCCCCCCCCTTTCCTTGAGCTTTGGATAAGGATCTTGTACTGCGCAATGCGTGAAGTTTCGATATATTTGGAGTGACTGTGGCCATGTGTTTGTTTTTGAATCCAGATCTTAAACTGATCCATGCCAGGATTTTTGCTCAGCCGAGTGGTCGGCACTATTTTCGCCAGCAGTGTTCCACACCCCCCCCCGCCCCCTCCGTTTTTAGTTGGATCATGAGGATAAGTTCTCGATATGTTGGCTGGGGGTGGGGTATACGTGATTAAGATCGTGGATTTTTGTTGCCAATTTACTTTTTTTCCAAATGCAGTTTACAATATAGAAGCAATTAATTGTTTACTTTTGGAAAGCGCTTTAATGCATGAGTTTGCAAAGATCGCTGAAAGTTTTACTACAAGAAGACAACTAATCTTTCTATATATTGACGACTTCATGAAGCGGTTGCTTAATGATATTTCAGTTGGTGATTATGATATGTAGACGAATTTTATTTTGAACGTCAACTTTCATGTAAGCAAAAATTTGAAAGTCGCGAAGAGAAGAGGCGTTTGTAGTCGAATATAAAGTGATTTACTTCCCAATCTTGCGGACCAGGCTTTATTGTTTATTTCTGGGTGGCGATAATTGCTTTATCCTCTATAGATCCGTAATCTGTTGAAATATAATATTGATTGTTCTTTGAGATCTGGTTTTGTTTCAAGGTCAGAGTAAAATGATTTCAGAAAATTAATTTTGTATTACAGACATTTTAATAAAATATTCCTGCTCTGATTCCTGAGCAGAAGTAATGTTTTGACATCAGGGAAATTTGAATATTGCTCTGACAGATGTAACATTAATTTGCAATTACATACGGAAGCTTTATTGGCTTAATAGTGACTCTGGCATGTTAGTCATTTATATTGAGTTCGAAGTAAATTAAAGCAAATTTGGAAGAAACTTTGTCACTGCACACATGGAAGCCAAACCAGGTTTGGCAAATTCTACAGTGGCTTGCATCTAAGTGTGATTAACCTGCGTCTGTGAGTCTGCAGTTCCACCGGTCCAGTTGAGGCTGGAGGCCTGGCCTGACCTGGGGTTAAACGAATTGATTGTGTGTGTGTGTATGAGAGAGAGAAAGGAAAAAAAAAGGGGGGGCGGCTTGTTTTACTTTTGTTGCTGTTATTGTGCTGAACTTTGTAGGGATGCAATGTTGGCAGCCCCAGAATGTATGGTGACATTTGCAGGCTTCCCCCAGCACATCCTTGGGTTGTTGGTTGTTAACACAAATTATGTACTTTTTGATGTAGGTGTGATAAATGAATTTGAATCTGACTTAACACATGTCCCAAAAGGTGTTTTACTGGACTGTGCGCAGCATTTGGATACTGAGACACCAAAGCTATTAGTACATGTGACCAAACGATTGTTCGAAGAGGTAGACATTACAAGCTTATTTTTTTAAAATTTAGAAATAGAGCAAGATAACTGGTCCTTCTGGCCCAATGAACCTGCACTGCCCAATTACACCCATGTGACCAATTAACCGACTAATCTGTACATTATTGGAATGTGGGAGGAAACCAGAGCACCGGGAGGAAATCCACATGGTCATGGGGAGAACGTACAAGCTCCTTAACAGATAGTGTTGGGAGTTGAACCTAGGTCTGGAGCTGTAAAGTATTACTCTCACTGTTACACTATTGTGGTGAATCTTAAAAGAGGAGCAATTTAGTTACCAATGGATGGATTGAGGACCAAATTGGAGAAATAGTGAGATCCCTGTTGCTTGTAGGCAGGAATACAGTGGAATAAACTGCAATCAGGCCATGAAGCAACTTGAAAGCATATTGCAATGGGTTCAGTTGAATGCTGTTTAATTGACTTCAGTCTGGGTTTGCAGAATTTAACACTGGGGTTGAACAAGAAGAGAAAATGTAACCAAATTTTTGTGCACCTGTAGAGTCATCCAGCAGGAATTAGCACATTCAATTGAGGGAAATAGCAGACAAGAAAAAATGTAACAAAGGGAGGTGTGATTAGTGCCTTATTTTGATGGGGCAGTGTTGGTTGAAAAGGAATCTGGAGATTTAATAGGCACTCCCTTTTACTTGGTGCTTTAAATGTGCCCGTCCTCAGTGGCCACTTTATTAGATACACCTTGTTCATGCAAATATCTAATCAGCCAGCCATTTGGCACAGCTCAAAATATAAAAAAGCATGCAGACATGGTCAAAAGCTTCAGACCAAAATCAGAACTGGGAAGAAATGTAATCTGAGTGACTTTGACTGGAATGATTGGTGCAAGACAGGGTGTTATAAGTATCTCAGAAACTGCTGATCTGGTGCACAAAAATTTGATTACATTTTCTCTCCTTTCAATCGCAACCATCTCTGGAGCAGCCTTTCTCAAACTTTTTGTTTTAGAGGAACCCTTGAAATAATTTTCAGGTCTCGGGAACCCCTGCGTTTTTTTAAAAAAAAAAATCCCATGGCTCACGGTATGTTAGCATGATCAGCAAGTTGTAGATATAATCCAAAAATAATTATCAATGCACTTTTGAATGGAGAATTAATTTTTAGCCAACCTTTCTTGAAAAAAAAGGAAGTTAAGCTTAGCTTACTTGAAATTAATCTTTCTTTCCCTCTGATAAATTTAAAAACTCATAAGGTAAATATTTTAATTAAGTTATTTACAGCATGAAAATTTATTGACAATGTTGAATAATAAAGTTACTAAAAACCATAAGTGAATATGAATAAAAATATAGCCTAAGACACAATTTTATACAAGATTTTGAAAAAAACATTTTCTTAGTAAGTGACATGATCAGGCCCAAATATAGGCCTAGCATGTGAAACCTGTGCTTATTTTTTTTTTGTTGCATGTATATTCAGTTCTAGGTCGAACCTGAGATGAGCACACATGGATCTCACTTTCAACTGAAATGAGATGATGTCTGTCCTTGCTCTTAATACATGTTAAACATGATAAAGCTTGCTCACACATGTAAGAAGTTGAAAACTGTAGCAAAATATTCATTGTTTTCCTATGAATGGCAGGATACTCTTCTTTCACAGAAATCCAGAACTTGCCCAGGGGCAGGTCAGTAAACCTCATCTTGAATGCACAATGAGACTGCAACTCAAACTTCTTCCTCTTCTCTCAAAGTCAAGTTCTTAGGCTGAGCAGAAGATTCAGAGAAAGGATCCCTCACCCATTCATACACTTGTGTTGGAAGGGAGGAAAAATATTGTTCCATTTTGTTCTGCATTTTTTCAAGTGGTTTTAAGTAAGACGAGACTTTCTGATATCCTTCCTCACTCTCAAGCCCAGGCAGCAGTGGAAACGTTTCAAGATTTCCTTTTGCAACATTATTTTTCCAAAGATTCAGTTTCTTTTTAAGTCCAAGAATCTTGTCACTTGAAGTCAAAACGTTTTCTCCAAGGCCTTACAGAGACTTGTTCAACTGGTTCATATGATGAAAAATGTCTGCTAAATAGGCTAGTTGCTGCAACCATTCTTCATCTTCAAAGCACTCAGCAAAATCTGGCTTACTGTTTTCTTGAAAGTGCTCCTGTAATTCATCTTTCAGCTCAAACACCCTGTTGAGAACTCCTTCTCTATTAAGCTACTGGATTTCTGTATGTAGCAGGAGACTGGTGTGCTCTTTGTCCAGGTTTACAGTTTTTAAAATACTCTCGCGTGAACTGGTCTTTGTTTAATAACATTATCCATTTTTGTAGTATCATCCAGAACTTTTTTCATTTCATCTTCAGGAGTTTTGATATCAGCACCTCTCTGTGAAGAAAGCAGTTTGTTGTGACAACATCAGGATTTTCTTTTTTTTTTGCAAGGGCAACAAAATCTCTCATGGAGCCAACCATTGACGGGGCACTATCAGTACAGACGCCAACACAGTTTCTCCAAAGCAGTCCTTTTGTTTCCAGATATGAAGACAAAACATGAAATATATCTTGGCCTTTGCTTGTTACGGACAACTCTTTGCAACAGAAAGTTTTGTTGAGTTTCACCATCATTTACAAATCTTAAAATGCTAACAACGTAACATTTATTGGTGAAATCTGTTGACTCATCAACCTGGATAAAGAAGCTGTTTTTCAATTTATCTCACAAAACCTCTTCAACATCATGTGACGTCATAAATACATCGACTTTTCGTACTGTTTGAGAGTGAAACCTTTTTAATTTCTCATATTGCATCTTCTAGTATTTTATAGACTATAATTTTACATGCTGGCTTACCAACTGTGTGACTTTCTCTTTTCTAGATTAAGTCCTGCTACTAAATGACTTCCTGTGTTCTTTTTTTTAACTGACGACTGTGACTTTATGAACAAAAACTTTACTCTATTTGTTTTGAGATTAAATAGCCATTTGAAATAATCAAAACTAGTGCAGTGAAATTACTCAGAAGATTGTAATTCTTCATTGTTAATCTTACCACAATTGTGCCTAGGCCTAGAATCCTTCTCTTCCATCTTGCATGTTCTCTTTAAAAATTGCCATATGAAAATTTCCCTCCAATTTTCTACTACACTGCTAGAGTTTATTGACTCCCATAAGTCACTTGGCGGCATGTAAGGGGAAGTCAGGGGAGGTAATTTGGGTCTATTCAATGCTGGGAAAACGCACTTCATGTGTCTCGTCAGCCTACTGTCCTCTCTTCCGTGCAATACAGCACTCACCAAATATCAACGGCCTCCCCAGTCTCGCGTCGAAAATGAGAATGGACTCAATCAAATAAACACTGTCCTACTGCGCACTGTCATACTGGGCTGAGATGACATAACGGAGCTGCTCAGTCACTGCCCAAAACTGCGAGTGCTCGAATCGTTGAAAAACAAAATGTTTATTTTTTTAAAAATCATGATCTCTTGCGGAACCCCTAGCGACCTCTCACAGAACGCTTGGGTTCCGCAGAACCCCAGTTGAGAAACCCTGCTCTAAAGGTTGCAGAGTGGTGCGAAAAATAAATAAAATCCAGTAAGTAGCAGTTCTGTGGACAAAAATGGCTAATGAAAGAGGTCAGAGGAGAATGGTTATGCTAGTTCAAGCTGACAGGAAGGCAACAGTAACTCAACTAACTGCACGTTACAGCAGTGGTGTATAGAAGAGTATCTCTGAACACACAACACATTGAACCTTGAAGTGGATAGGCTGCAGCAGCAGACTGCCATAAATGTACACTCAGTGACCACTTATTAGGTATTAGATAATTAGTCATCTTATCACTTTCAGCAGCTTGACTAGCTTTATTTTCATTTGATCTTTTTTGCATCACTCTAGTGTTTAGATCATAAAGTTTAAAGAATAATTCTACAGCATCTTAATTTGCCAAAATATGGTTAATTGTTGATTTGAAATTTTTCAGTTTCGTGTGGGTTACTCTGGCCTCTATATTGTTATCCCAACATTCTCTTCACCAGGCATATTCCAAGGTGTTGGCTTTGTGTTCTATTGTCATGACCTTAGCATTGCAAAGGAAGCCAATCAGTTCAAATTACCATCAGCTGTTGTTCCGATCTTTGACTCATGGATGGATAATTAAAATATAGGATTGATGGATTTCTGCTTTTATATAGAAGCTATTGCCAATTTCAGCACCTCTTTATCTGGCCAATCTTTTCAGACACCTGGATGCTTTCTACTGTAAGGCTTGCTGGTTGTTTAGTTACATTTGTCTGTTTCCCAGTGAATCCTCTGATACTACATAATACTATGGAAAATGATACAAAGTTTAAAGTAAGTCGATTATCAAAGTACATGTATGTCAGTATAGCATTTTAGATCCTTGAATTTTTTTTGCAGGCATTCACAATTCAGCGCGCACACTGTGCAAAAGACAAACTGCACAAGTACAAAATAAATAAATAATGGCTCAGAGGCCTGATGGTTGAAGGGTAATAATGGTTCCTGAACCTGGTGGTGTGGGACCTAAGGTTCCTGTACCTCCTACCCAATGGCAGCAGCATGAAGAGAACATGGCCTGGATGGTGAGGGTCTTTTGATGATGGATGTTGCTTTCTTGTGGCAACACTCCTTGTAAATGTGCTCAATGGTGGGGAGGAATTTTCATATGATGGACTGGGCTGAATATACCACTTTTTGTAGGCTTTTCCGTTCAAGGGCATTGGTTATTGATTAGTGCTGTTAAGCTATTTTACCTTTGTGTCAGTTAAACTCCCACATTAGACTATATTCCCAGTCTTCTGTCAAGAATATATTCATTCAGAAACCAAAAATTTTTTCCCCAATATATTGTGGTGCAATTTTTCTTGTAAGAAGATTGAAATGAGGTCTACAAAATAGTTGGGGATGCCACTGTTTTAAGGCAGTTTTTAAACTTCAAAATCATTCTCTCCCACTGTGATGAGGAGAAAAAAGAGAATTGGATTTACGGATTTATTTTGGTGTGAAAATTTAGATTTAGTAAATTTATTTGAATTTCATGTTTGCTAATACAAATGGGGCTGATCCTGAAAAGCTTACTTGGAAAAAGAAAATGCTGTTTACTTTTTAAATTCTACCTAGTTATTGGAATATTGTGCTTTTGCTTTTCAAAAGCTCTGGATGATTTTCAAAATGTGCATTACATTATTGACCAGTCCCAGAATTATGACATATATTGCTCAGTGATGGAGACGTGAATTAGCTAAGATAGACCAGCAAATGATACTCAAAGGGTTGACGGTGGATATGCAATGGCAAGCATTTAAAGATCACATGGATGAACTACAACAATTGTTCATCCCAGTTTGGCAAAAGAATAAACCAGGGAAGGTAGTGCACCCGTGGCTGACAAGGGAAATTAGGGGTAGTATCAATTCCAAAGAAGAAACATACAAATTAGCCAGAAAAAAGTGGCTCACCTGAGGACTGGGAGAAATTCAGAGTCCAGCAGAGGAGGGGAAAGGGAAAAAAGATTGAGAGAAAACTGGCAGGGAACATAAAAACTGACTATAAAAGCTTTTATAGATATGTGAAAAGAAAAAGATTGGTTAAGACAAATGTAGGTCCCTTACAGTCAGAAAGAGGTGAATTGATCATGGGGAACAAGGACATGGCAGACCAATTGAATAACTACTGTGGTTCTGTCTTCACTAAGGAGGACATAATTAATCTTCTGGAAATAGGGGACAGAGGGTCTAGTGGGATAGAGGAACTGAGGGAAATACATGTTAGTAGGGAAGTGGTGTTAGGTAAATTGAAGGGATTAAAGGCAGCTAAATCCCCAGGGCCAGATGGTCTGCATCCCAGAGTGCTTAAGGAAGTAGCCCAAGAAACAGTGGATGCATTAGCGATAGTTTTTCAAAACTCTTTAGATTCTGGACTAGTTCCTGAGGATTAGAGGGTGTCTAATGTAACCCCGCTTTTTAAAAAAGGAGGGAGAGAGAAACTGGGGAATTATAGACCAGTTAGCCTAACATCAGTGGTGGGGAAAATGCTGGAGTCAGTTATCAAAGATGTGATAACAGCACATTTGGAAAGCAGTGAAATCATTGGATAAAGTCAGCATGGATTTGTGACAGGAAGATCATGTTTGACAAATCTCATAGAATTTTTTGAGGATGTAACAAGTAGAGTGGGTAGGGGAGAACCAGTGAATGTGGTATATTTGGATTTTCAAAAGGCTTTTGACAAGGTCCCACACAGGAGATTAGTGTGCAAACTTAAAGCACACGGTATTGGGGATATGGTATTAATGTGGATAGAGAATTGGTTGGCAGACAGGAAGCAAAGAGTGGGAATAAACGGGACCTTTTCAGAATGGCAGGCAGTTACTCGTGGGGTACTGCAAGGATCAGTGTTGGGACCCCAGTTGTTTACAATATATATTAATGACTTTGATGAGGGAATTAAATGCAGCATCTCCAAGTTTGCGGATGACACGAAGCTGGGCGGCAGTGTTAGCTGTGAGGAGGATGCTAAGCAGATGCAGGGTGACTTGGATAGGTTAGGTGAGTGGGCAGATTCATGGTAGATACAATTTAATGTGGATAAATGTGAGGTTATCCACTTTGGTGGCAAAAACAGGAAAACGGATTATTATCTGCATGGTGGCTGATTAGGAAAAGGGGAGGTGCAACGAGACCTGGGTGTCATTGTACACCAGTCATTGAAAGTGGGCATGCAGGTACAGCAGGCGGTGAAAAAGGCAAATAGTGTGCTGGCATAAATAGCAAGAGGATTCGAGTACAGGAGCAGGGAGGTACTACTGCAGTTGTACAAGGCCTTGGTGAGATCACACCTGGAGTATTGTGTGCAGCTTTGTTCCCCTAATCTGAGGAAAGACATTCTTGCTATAGAGGAGTACAAAGAAGGTTCACCAGACTAATTCCTGGGATGGCAGGACTTTCATATGATGAAAGACTGGATGAACTAGGCTTATACTCGTTGGAATTTAGAAGATTGAGGGGGGATCTGATTGAAACGTATAAAATCCTAAAGGGATTGGACAGGCTAGATGCAGAAAGATTGTTCCCGATGTTGGGGAAGTCCAGAACGAGGGATCACAGTTTGAGGATAAAGGGGAAGCCTTTTAGGACCGAGATGAGGAAAAACTTCTTCACACTGAGACTGGTGAATCTGTGGAATTCTCTGCCACAGGAAACAGTTGAGGCCAGTTCATTGGCTATATTTAAGAGGGAGTTAGATATGGCCCTTGTGGCTAAAGGGATTAGGGGGTATGGAGTGAAAGCAGGTACAGGATTCTGAGTTGGATGATCAGCCATGATCGTACTGAATGGCAGTGCAGGCTCAAAGGGCCAAATGGCCTACTCCTGCACCTATTTTCCATGTTTCTATGAAATAAAGTGAACTCAGCTAGAAATAGTTGAAGAAAGCCAAAATGGCATGTATACATCTGCACATGAAAATGAAGATTTTGTGTTCGAAATAAGTGTGTCTATATTTGCTGCAGCTTTTAGGGATCTTTCTTTCTGTTCAATGTCACTGTACAGTGCTCTGCCATGTCCTGCCCAAGTTTAACTTACTGAAGCGCATCACTTGGCACTTGAGGTAAATTCCATCTGTACTTTTTGTGTTCACTTCCCCAGCTGAACAGCTGTTGTAACTGCAGACAAAATGCTACCAATACAGGCATCTTCTGTAACCGTACTAACTTTACAGCTGACATTCTTTTCCAAATTATAGATTTGCAAGCAACAATGGATCCTGCACTGAATCTCCATGACACACCACTGATCACAGGCCTCTAATGTGAAAAGTAATCCTTTGCTGCCTCCCTCTAATTCCTTCCATAAAGCCAGTTTTATATCCAAATTTCTGAATCACCCTGTATTCCTTGTGATCTAACCTTCTGGGCCAGTCTACCATGCAGAATTTTGCAAGAGTCAATGTTCTATCCAGGCTTTGTCACATGGTCACCTCTTGGTCACATCTTCAAAGCAAAAATGCAGAGAAATTTGCGAGTATTTTCCCAAGCATAAAACCATGGTCGCTTTTCTTTATATCAGTGCTTGCCTTCCCAAATGCAGATATATCCCATCTGAGTCTCCTACAGGAAGCTGCCCATCACTGCTGTTAGACTCACTAGCCTGTAGCTCCCTGGCTTGTCCTTGCAGCTCTTAAGTAATGGTATAACATTAGCTACCCTCCGTTCTGCTGATTTATCACCGGTGGCTAAGGCAGATTTTTAAAAAAAAGTCTCTGCCAGTGTCCCAACAGTTTTTTTGCTTACTTCTTGCAATGCCCTTGGATGCACTTGGTCAGGTACCTGCTATTTTATCTGGTCATTCGATAAACCACAAATGCCAGAACTTATTCTCAATGAAGGTGTAGCAGCAATATCTCAATGAAGTGAGAATATGAAATGGTGAGGGTGAAAATTCACAACTGTCTGTTTAGGATTTTGGAAATTTTTGTAGAACACTTGCACAGCTTAGAAAAAGGACCTACAGCCACCATGCCCATGCTGGCCTTTTTGCTCATCCACAGTAATCTCATTGCCTACATTAGGTTTGTAACTTCCTATGCTTTGCTATTGAGTGTTTGCCTAATTGTCTCATAAATAGTCTATTACACCCTTCTGGCAGTGAGTTCCAGACATCAACCACTCGACTAGCTAAATAGGCTGAGGTTTAGCGAATGGCTTTCAATTCAGATAAGTGCAAAGTGTTGCATTTTGGGTAAAATTTGTCCATTGAGTGGTCAGACCTGGGTAGTGTTGTGGAACAGAGGGACCAAGGATTAGAAGGACGTAATTCACTAAAAGTGGTGTCAAGGGGAGACATGATGCTGAAGAGGCATTTGCCACATTGGCATTCATCAGTTGGTGTATTGGGATTCAGGTTTAATATCATTGGCATATCTCATGAAATTTGTTGCTTTGTGGCAGCAGTACATTGCAATATATAGTAATAAAAACTAAAATTACAATAGGAAATGTGTATAAAAAGCAAATAAGTAGAGCAGAAAAGAAGGAAAGAAAAAAGTGTAGAAATGTTCGTGGGTTTATTGTTCATTCATAAATTTGGTGGAGGGGAAGAAGCTATTTTTGAAGCGTTGAGTGTGTGTCTTCAGGCTCTGTACCTCAATGGTAGCAATGAGAAAAGGGCATATCCTGGGTGATCAGAATCCTTAATGGGGGATGCAGCTTTTTTGCGGTATCGCCTTTTGAAGGTGCCCTGGATGCTGGAGAGGTTAGTGTACAAGACATTGGTGAGATCACACTTGGAGCATTGTGTACAATTTTGAACAAGGGAGAGGTTGGGGGGGGGGTTTGGTGTTCGTGAGTTTTGTTTCTTTTTTTAGTGTGGGAGGGGTCCTTAATGACATCCATGGGCTTTATGTATTTTATGGCTATCTGGAGAAGACGAATCTCAGGTGTATTCTCTAAGACCATAAGGTATAAGAGCAGAATCATACAATTTGGCCCATCGAGTCTGCTCTGCCATTTCATCATGGCTGATCCAATTTTACTCTCAGCCCCAGATCCCTACCTTCTCCTTTTGTCTCTTCATGCACTGACCAATCAAGGGAGGAATCTATCAACCTGTCTTAAATAAATATAAGGACTTGCACAGCTGTCTGTGGCAAAGAATTCCAGAGATTCACCACTCTCCAACTAAAGTATTCTGCGTAAATACTTTGATAATAAAACGCACCTTTGAATTTTTAAAGGAAAATCCACCTTCCCTCTTCTCACCTTAATTACAACTGTGCTCATTATTTTTGATATCCTTGCCATGGGAAGAAGATTTTACCTATCTATACTACTATAACTTTGTGTACTTCTATCATGAAAAACAAGCCCAACCTTTTCAATCTCCCTGTGATGTTAGGTTCTCCATTCCTTGCAACATGCTAATGAATCTCCTCAATTCTGTCCACTCTAAATCCCTCATATGTTGTGGCAACTAATACTGCATGGAATGAAATTTGTTGTCATTATTTTTGAACGTTTCTTTAGTGGTACTAATTATCTAGAATAGTCCACTTTTAATTTTGATTATGTACATTTTATAATTATGCTTGAATTATGCAAAAGTAAAATGCTGTAAATTTAAAGTGCTGGGAATATTCAACAAATCAAGTAGTAAATGTACAGAGGGTGGAAAACAATATTTCAGTGACATTAAGTAAGTTTCAAAATCATCAAATTAAGTTCTGGACATGTATCAGACAAAATGTTTTGAATGAAGTTTTAAACATAAAGAGGGAACTCATGGAGGTGGAAGAAACTGGGAAAGGGACATCAAACTGATATGACTTGAGGCCCGGCACTAATGACATAAAACAGCAAAAGAATAGGATCTTTGGCCCATGATGTTGTGCTGAACTAATTAAATCAGTAATTAATTGCCAAACTGAACTCATCACTGCAGTGCTGTTGTGCAGGACTGAAGCTCTGTTTGCAGGTACCAGCTTATACTGGGATGACATGGTATGAAGTGTCATTGATAAGGCAAAGTGATGTCAGAGAAGATAAAGCAGTAAGTCCTCATGATCAATTGTGTAATTAAACTCAACTTTTGCCTGAGATTAAATGATGTTCTTTGAAAATCCTGTTTTGGATTAAAAATTTATTTTTAAAAAATCCTCAAGGTCTTAACCCAAAGCATCAACAATATTTTTGCCTCCATAGATGTTTTTTGACCCATTTAGTTCCTGCAGCGGTTTCTTTTACTACAAATTCCAACATCTGTACTCTTGTGTCTCACCCCTGTTAATTATTTTTTGTTAATCTTTCTCATGAAAGTGGTCCCCAACCACTGGGCCACAAGGAAACGATATTATTTGGCGATATGAAACAATACGAGTCAGCTGCACCTTTCCTCATTCCCTGTCATGCACTGTTGAACTCAAACCCCCCCCCCCAGTTGGCCGGTCCGCAAGAATATCATCAATATTAAACCAGTCCACGGTGCGCAAAAGGTTGGGGACCCCTGTCTTAGGCCACCTTAGTCATGGAAGGTGCCGTACAAAAATCAGTTGTTTTTTTTTTAAAAGCAGTTCTTGTTGCAAAGAACGTGCATGAGCATTCCCGTTGACTGGAAGTTAACTATCTACAGATGGTAATTATCTGTTCATTTGTTATTGAAACCATATTAAACAACAGAAGGTGAAATACTGCACAATCTAAGTATGGCTTTCCTTGTCTTTATGAGCTGTAGAAGAATAAAAATGTATTAAGTGGGGAGGGGAAAACACTATTTTTAAAATCAATAGACCTGGGCAATGTCAGATTGATTTATTTTATGGTAGAGGATATAGTGTAAACATGAATAATAGCTGCTTTTTTTAGTGGAAATGTTGATCATCTTTCTTAGTGTACAAGTGGTGATATGAAATAGGATTGATGTGCCTCTGTCTTCCTAGGTCCATTGAGAGAGATTCATGATCTCTTCTAGACGCCATCTCTGCTTGTCACTTTTATTTACTTTCTTTTCCCCATCTTTTTTTCTGTTAGTGAAATCTGATTATTTTATTTTAAGCATAAATTGGGTGCCAACCTGTGACAATATAAGACAGATCTACACTGCAACCTCCAATTCCTGAATGTTGGAAAATATAGAGCAGCAAGATTAAGGTTCAGCCTAAATTACGAAGTGAAAAATGAGTGGTAATTTCATTTGAAACAGAAGAATGAGGGTCTTTGACAGGCTAAATGCAAAGTGGATATTTACATTGATGGAGCATAGTCTTAGAATAAGGTGGCGGCCACTTAAGACTAAGATTGGGCGCTATGGTAATGTAGCAATAAGTGTGATGCTATTACAACTCAGCATTCCGGAGGTCAGAGTTGAATTCTGCTGTTCTATATTCTATATGCACTTTAGTTGTGCACTTTGGCAGAAGAAATAAATGGGCAGACTGTTGTTTAAATGGGGAGAGAATTCAAAGTTCTGAGCTGCAACGGGACTTGGCAGTCCTCGTACAGGATACCCTTAAGGTTAACTTCCAGGTTGAGTCGGTGGTGAAGAAGACGAATGCAATGTTGGCATTCATTTCTAGAGGAATAGAGTATAGGAGCAGGGATGTGATGTTGCAGCTCTATAAGACGCTGGTAAGACCTCACTTGGGAGTACTATGGGGAGTTTTGGGCTCCTTATTAAAGAAAGGATGTGCTGATGTTGGAGAGGGTACAGAGAAGATTCACTAGAATGATTCTGGGAATGAGAGGGTTATCATATTAGAAACATATGTCCACTCTTGGACTGTATTCCTTGGGGTTTAGAAGAATGAGGGGGGACCTCATAGAAACATTTCGAATGTTGAAAGGCATGGACAGAGTGGATGTGGCAAAGTTGTTTCCCATGATGGGGGAGTCTAGTACGAGAGGGCATGACTTAAGGATTGAAGGGCGCCCATTCAGAACAGAGATGCGAAGAAATTTTTTTAGCCAGAGGGTGGTGAATCTATGAAATTTGTTGCCATGGATGGCAGTGGAGGCCAAGTCATTGGGTGTATTTAAGGCAGAGATTGATAGGTTTCCTTTTAATATCACATACTTGCCAATGTCCAGTGACGTTTGTTACATTCTTCTCATTTATTTATTTATTCATTCATTCATGAGATACAACGCAGAACAGGCCGTTCTGACCCAACAAGTTGCATTGCCCAACAATCCACCTATTTAACACTGGTCTAGTCACAGGACAATTTACAATGACAATTAACCTACTCACTGGTACATCTTTGGACTGTGGGAGGAAACCAGAGCACCCAGAAGAAACACACATACTCACAGGAAAAATGTACGAATGGCGGCGGAATTAAACTTCAAACTTGGGACAGTCCTGATCTGTCATTGCATCCTGCTAACTAGCATGATACCATGGTGTCCTACATGTTCGTAGAACTGAGATGTAAGGAACTTGGGAGTTCAGTTGTTTAAAACCATGGAGCTTATGCAAGAAAACATCTGGACAGTGGTTGAAAGTCACATGGCCCATCAGCCCACTCGGCCATTGGATACAGCCACACCTATTCCAGTTGCAATTTCAACTCCACGTTCCTTCGTTCAAGAAGGGAAATGGTGATAGTCTTAGAAATTATAAACTGTTAAGTTTGGTGTCTGGTGGGGAAGCTAATGAAAAGTTTTCTTAAGGATAGGATTTATTAGCATTTGGAACGTTGCCTAATTAAGGACAGTGAGTTTGGCTTTGTATGTGACCAGTCTTATTACTTGAGTTTTTTTTTTAAAGATGTGACAAAGATGATTGATGAAGGCAGAGCAGTAGACTTTAGTAAGTCATTAAACAAAGTTCACAATTTCAAAGTGAATTCATTAATAAAGTTACATGTATGCTGCCATATACTACCTAGATTTATTCTCTTGCAAGCATTTACAGAAAAAATACTGTAGAATTTTATGAAAAATTATACATAGATGAAGACTGATAAATAACCAATGTGCAAAAGAAGACAAACTGAGCAAATAAAAATAATACTGAGGTATGAGTTGTAGAATCCTTGCGAGTGAGTCTATAGGTTGTAGAATTAGTTCAGAGTAGATGTAATGACTAAGATTTCTGTACTACTTGATGGCAGTAGTGAGAAGAGAGCATGGTCTGATTAGTGGGGGTTTTTGATGAATGCTCTTTCCTGTAGAAGTGCTTCATGTAAATGTACTCAGTGGTGAGGAGAGTTATGCCTGTAATAGGCTGGGCTGTATCCACCACTTTGAAGGGTCTCGGCCTGAAACGTCGACTGCGCCTCTTCCTATAGATGCTGCCTGGCCTGCTGCGTTCACCAGCAACTTTGATGTATGTTGCTTGAATTTCCAGCATCTGCAGAATTCCTGTTGTTTCCACCACTTTTTGTTGTTTTTTCCATTCCTAGGCATTGGTGTTTCCATACTAGGCCATAATATAGAATTTTGCTCAAGTGTTTGGTGATATGCCTCAAAGAAATTAGAGGCATTATCGTGCCTTCTTTTTATGGTATCTTTTTTTTAATGGTTTTTTTTGAGGCCATGATGTGTTTTTTAAAATTTTCTTTGCACATTGGGTGCTTGACAGTCTTTTGGGTTTCTTTCTTTCGTGGCTGCCTGTTAGGAGGTGAATCTCAAGGTTATATAATGTATATGTACTTTGATAATAAATCTACTTTGAACTTTGTGCTGGTCCCAATAGAGAACTTCTGATATGTTAATACTAAGGAATTTAAAGCTACTGACCCTTTCCACCTCTATTCTGCTAATGAGGACTTGCTCATGTACCACTGGCTTTTCCCTCTTGTCAATAATCAGCTCTTTTGTTTTGCTGACGTCGATGAGAGGTTTTTGTTGTGACACCGCTCAACAATCTTTTCAGTTTCCTTCCTATATTTCGATTTGTCACCACATTTCATTCAGCCAACAAAAATGTTTGTTGTCAGCAAACATAAATATGTTGTTGAAGCTGCACAACTCTAAGTATAAAGTGAGTATAGCAGGGGGCTAAGCACACAGCTCTGTGGTGCACCTGTGATGATGGTGAGTGTGGAGGAATTGTTGCCAATCTGCCCAACCTACGAAGATCCCTCTTGGTTTGCTCCTTTAGAAAGGATCCACAAAGACATTGTATTCAAAATCACCTTGCCTATAGAAGGCAGAGTAGGGATCAATAGGACTTATTCTGGTGGAGGTTTGTGACTAATGATGTTCTGGGGGACATGTACTAGCATTTCTGTTTGTGATATATATACTCAGTGGCCACTTTATTAGCTACACCGGTAGATCTTGTTAATGTAAATACAGGTGTCCCCTGCTTTTTGAACGTTTGCTTTACAAAACCTCACTGTTACGAAAGATCTACATTGTACCCTGTTTTCGCTTTCAGAAGGTGTTTTCACTGTTACGGAGAAAGGCAGTGCGCGATAAAAAATCAGCGCGCAATAAAAGGCAGCGCGCGCCCCAAGCAGCCGCTCTGCCCCGGATTCGGAATGGCATTGCTTAAACACGTTGCATTGAGCAGCCGTTAGCAAGATGAGTTCTAAGGTGTCAGGAAAGCCTGAAAGAGTAAGGGTGTTACACTTAGCGTAAAACTAGACATAATTAAGCGTTTCGATTGTGGTGAACGAAGCAAGGACAAAGTGAGTTTGGCTTGTGGAAGTTGACGAAGATGATGTTGAAGAGGTTTTGGCATCCCATAACCGAGAACTGATAGATGAAGAGCTGATGCAGTTGGAAGAGGAAAGGATAACAATCGAAACCGAATGCAGAAAGTGAAGCAACTGCGTGAGATTTTCACTGCAATGATAAAGTATGACTTTAATTTTGAAAGGGTACGTAGGTTTAGGGGATATTTGCAGGATGATTTGAGTGCTTACAAACAACTGTATGATAGAAAAATGAGCGAGGCTCAACAGTCAAGCAAACCTTCCACATCAGCCACAGCAGATGCCGAACCTCGACCTTCGACATCGAGGTGGGCAGTCATAGGAGAAGATGAGCTGCCTGCCCTGATGGACGATGAGATGACACCCCCGTGTCCCACCACCCCAACACCCGGGCCCTGGGCAGATACCGATTTGCGGAGAATGCAGCAGTAGCCGGGAGGCACACAGCACATCTTTAAGAAAAAAGCCGAAATAAACATGCTAATTAATTAGGTGCCGCCTAGCACGTAATTGTCAGCCCAGATCAGAGGCGATGCAATCGGCAGTCGCCTCTGATCTGCGCCGACATTTACGTGCCGGGCAGCACCTAATTAATTAGCATGTTTATTTTGGCTTTTTTCTTAAAGATGTGCTGGGTGCCTCCTGGCTACCGCCGCATTCTTCGCGGCAATGTATCGGGTCGGCGGCCCGGAGGGTTGGGGCCACTGCACCACCCAGCCTGCGATGACTCAGTCTAACACACCATCATCAGTGCGCTCGGCGCTGTTTTCCCAACTCCGGTAAGTGATACTACATTGTACATACATCATTTCTACTTTATATAGGCTGTGTATTTTTACTTGTTTTTGCTAGATTTGGCAGCTTCATAGTTTAAAGGTTACTGGAGAGCGCGTTTATGCAACAGCGCTTGCGTGAGATTTTCGCTACGGAGATCTGTGCAGGCAATCGTTGTAGAGAAGTATTTCTACTTTATATAGGCTGTGTATTTTTATGTGTTATTTGGTAGATTTGGCAGTTTCATAGTTTAAAGGTTACTGGAGAGCGCGTTTATGCCAACAACACTTGCGTGAGATTTTCTGCTGAGAGCACTTGCTTGAGATTTTCGCTACGGAGATCTGTGCAGGCAGTCGTTGTAGAGAAGTACTTCTACTTTATATAGGCTGTGTATTTTTATGTGTTATTTGGTAGATTTGGCAGTTTCATAGTTTAAAGGTTACTGGAGAGCGCGTTTATGCCAACAGCGCTTGCGTGAGATTTTCTGCTGAGAGCACTTGCTTGAGATTTTCGCTACGGAGATCTGTGCAGGCAATCGTTGTAGAGAAGTACTTCTACTTTATATAGGCTGTGTATTTATCATATCATTCCTGCTTTTACTATATGTTACTGTTATTTTAGGTTTTATGTGTTACTTGGCATGATTTGGTAGGTTATTTTTGGGTCTGCGAATGCTCACAAAATTTTCCTATATAAATAACTGGTAATTGCTTCTTCGCTTTACGACATTTCAGCTTACGAACCGTTTCATAGGAACGCTCTACTTTCGGATGGCGGGGGAAACCTGTATCTAATTAACCAATCGTGGCAGTAACTCGATGCTTAAAAGCATGCAAACATGTCAGAAAGTTCAGAGTGGTAAAGAAATGTGATCTAATCGAATTTGATTGTAGAATGATTGGTGCTAGACAGAGTGATTTATGTATCTCAGAAATTGCTGATTTTATTGGAGTTTCATGCACAAAATTCCAGAGTTTACATAAAATCATATATTTAAAAAAAACAAGTGAGTTGCAGTTCTGCAGGCGAAAATGAAAATGCCTTGTAATGCGAAAGGTCAGAGGAGAATGGCCAGACTGGTTCAAGCTGACAGGAAGGCGACAGTAACTCAAATAACCAGGTGTTACAAAAGTGGTGGAATTAAATTTAGTGTATAGAAAAGTATCCCTGAATGCACGACACTTCAAACTTTAAAGTTTATGGGCTGCAGTAGCAGACCATACTCCGTTCCACTCCTGTACCTTATAAAATAGCCACTGAGCATATGTGCATAGTTGTGTGAAAACTTGGATGGCTCCTTTAGTTAGTTTGCAAATGACAGAAGGCTCATGGTGTTCTGGATAGTTTGGAAGATTGCCAAAGAACGTACTAGGATATAGATGGACAGCTAGAAGGTTAATCTGGCCAATTCTGAAGTGTTGCGCTTTGGGATATCAGATCTATAAAGGAAGTACACAATTTATGCAGTATCCTTAACAGAATTGATGTACATGGGGATCTTGGTGTCCAAATCGGTCGTTTCATGAAAGTGACGAAATTCAGTAAAGCCGGAAAGAAGGCACATGGCAAACCTGGCTGTTGTTTTAGTCAAGGCAGTGTGTTCAAGAGTCAGGAATTAGGTTGCAGCTTTGTAAAACTCTGGTTAGGGTGCACTTGGAGTTTGTATTCAATTCTTGTCACCCTATTGTAGGAAGGATGTGGAGATTTTGGAGAGGTTTACCAGAATGCTGTCTGGATTAGGGGGGATTTTCTATAGTGCTTCAGAGACTAAGGGGAGGTCTGGTAAGATTTTGAGGGATGTAGATAGAGCAGACAACCAGAGTTGAAATCCCTAATACAAGAGGGCATGCATTTAAACTAAACGAGGCAGGTCAGAATCGGGTTTAATATCACTGGCATATGTTGCTTTGCGGCAGCAGTACATGTATATATAAATATTTTTCCCCATCCAATTTCTAAATGAACATTATGTGTGTGTGTGTGTGTGTATGTGTGTGTGTATATGTATATATATATATACACACACACATACATACATATATATGTATGTGTGTGTGTGTATGTGTGTATGTGTATATATATATATATGTTGTTGCTGTGATACCACTCAACACAACAACTGGTCTATCTCACTCCCGTACGCCACCTCATCATCACCTGAAATTCTGCCAACAATAGTTGTGTTGTCAGCAAATTTATAGATGGCATTTGAGCTGTGCCTAGCCACACTGTCATGGGTGTAGAGAGTAAAGCAGTGGGCTAAGCATATATCCTTGAGGCGTGTTAGTGATTATCATTGAGGTGGTGATGTTATTTCTGAACCACACAGACTGTGGTCTTCTGGTGAGGAAGTCGAGGCTACAGTTGCTGAGGGAGATACAGATGCCCAGGTTTTGGAGATTTTTGATCAGACCTGTAGGAGTGATTGTAGTAAGTGCTGAGCTGTAGTCATTAAACAGCATCCTGGCATAAGGCCAGATGAAGAGCCAGTGCGATTGCGTCCAGTGTAGACCTATTCTGGTGATAGGCAAATTACAGTGGATCCAGGTTGTTGCTGAGACGGGGGTTGATTCTAGCCATAACCAATCTCAAAGCACTTCACTGTAGATGTGAGTGCCACTGGACGACAGTCATTAAGGCAGCTCTCCCTGCTCCTTTTGGCACTTGTATGGTGGTTGTCCTTTGAAGTAGGTGGGAACTTTTGACTGTAGCAGTGACAGATTGAAAATGTCTTTGAACACACCTAGTTCGTTGGCACAGATTTTCAGAGCCCTACCTGGTATCCCATCGGGGCCTGTTGCTTTGCAGGTGTTCACCATCCTTGAAAGATGATCAGATGTTAGCCTCCAGGACAGAGATCATAGGGTCAGCGAGTGCTGCAGGGAACCTCAAAGCTGTAGTTTTATTCTCCCTTTCAAAGCATGCATAAAAGGCATTGAGCTCATCTGGGAGTGAAGTGTCACAGGAGATGAGCAGGGCAAGTTTATTTTTAACACTGGTGGTGCCTGAATGTGCTGATAGAAGTGGTGCGGAGAAAGATATGACAGAGACATTTAAGAGGCTCCTAAATGGGTGTCGTATGCATTGAATGGAGGGATAGGGACTGTATACAGGAAGAAGGGACTAGGTGTCTTAGCTTCGTAGTTCTGCTCCTGTGTTATGCAATGTTCCCTCTAAGGCTCGCGTATGAAGGAATTTAAACTGCAAACAAAAGGTTGTCACCCTCTACCTCGTTGGCATGTTAAGTATATTTATGATTGTACACAATCCCATTTGGCAGTGTGGAGCTTGCGATGATTTGTCTGCAGACTTTAGAACTAGCTTATTTATACTGTTTTTAGTGAAGAAATTATTGGTTCACTGTTGGATTCCGAAGAAGCAAAGGGTGTAAAGCGCAAAAGAACTGCTAGTTCATTTAAGGCGGAATGGCTTAATGAAACAGCAGGTGTCCAAGGCTGTCTATGCCCACTGAAAGATCATGAGTTGAGGAATGTGCACTACGAGAAATAGTTATGTACAATACGGAAACTAGTGTTACCTGCACGTATTGTTGCGATGCAAAAGTTGCTGAAGCATTTTAAAATTTGAAGAAGTTGAGTGATATTTGGAAACTGACTTTTTAAAGTGTTATTTAACAAGCAAATCACAATGATGGTGCGCAAAAGCTCCAGCGAGAAAATCCTTCATTACCCGCTACAGGCCTGCTGCGCATGTCTTATAAGAGTGCAGATGAACAAGAGCAAAAACGATCAAACCCAGAGGAGATCAAAGTTTTTATTGACAGTGTTTTGCTAGCTGTTAAAATGAATATCTCTATACATAAAATTCAGTGCGCACATGTTACTGGGCAAAAAACTGCACAGCACAAGATTTTTGCACACACTGGTCATTACAAATTGGAGGTAACATTGGTGCTGTGCTGTACTGTTCTATGTTTCATCTCCATGTCTTAACTACCTTAGCAAAAATTTATTTACCACAATGGCCCTTTTGAGGAGTAGTTCCGAGGAGCCATGACTCATGGGTGGGGGGCGAGGGGGGGGAAGTATCTTGCTTTATCACTGCCTTTAATTATTTACAACAGTTTTCATTAGCTAGAAGATGAAAGAGATTGTAGATGTTGGAACCTGGAGCAAGAAAACCGAATACTGGATGAGCTCAGCAGACCAAACATCATCTGTGAAGTCAAAATATCTAAGCTGATACTTTGGACCGAGACCCTGCACTAGTTCTAGATTTTCCTACTAAGTGGATGTAATTTTGCTGAGTTTCATACTTCCTTCCAATATCCTCTAGCTATCTTTCAGAGCTTATTTGTACTCTTTATAGTACAGGTGGATTTAAATCATCTGTCATCACCTTATTTTCTATTAATAATTTTCCAAACTCAGTGTTTTGTAAGGCTATTGGGCTGGCTTTGCTCTACACCTTCAGGACTAACCACTACTGCCTAGTGGCACTGACACCAATTATCATGAAGTACTGACAATCGCACGTATCAGAAATTCCATTCCTGCCACATCACCAATATGCTTACAGACAGAATCACTCTATAACAGGTGCAATAGCATCTGTCATGCACCTGACTGACATACCTAGAAAACAAGTTTACCTATGTTAGAAAAGTGTTTCTGGATTTTAGTTGGGCACTATTGTCCCACAGACCTTGGTGACAAACTCTTACACCTTGGTCGAAATACAACTTTGTGTCAGACTTTGTAACAAACAGACTGCCGACAGGATGCACAACCGCTCCTCCCTCCCCATCATCCTCAACATGGGTACCCCCCAGGGCCGTGTGCTGAGCCCATAGCTGTACACTCTGCTCACACAAGACTGCTTAGCCAAACACCCAAACAATCATGTCGTCAAGTTTGCTGAAGGCATAACAGTGGTGGGGCTCATCACTACCAAAGATGAGACACTTACAGAGAGGATGTGGAAGAGCTCGAGGCCTGGTGCCAGGCAAATAACCTCTTTCTCAATGTCAGCAAAACAAAGGAAATGGTTATCGATTTCAGGAGAATTCATACCACTCACAACCCCCTTCGCAGCTCAGCAGTGGAAACTGCAAGCAGTTTCAAACTCCTGGGAATGCACCTCACACACAAGCTCTCATGGTCCCAGAACACATCTTACACGGTCAAGAAAGCTCACCAATGCCTCCATTTTCTGAGGCGGCTGAAGAGAGCTGGACTTTGCATGTCTATACACACGCCATTCAACAGATGCACAATAGAGAGCAACCGAACAAACTGCATCACTGCTAATGGGGAGTCAAACTGCCCAACATATCACTGGCATCAGCCTACCCGACATTCAAGGATGTATACACAGAAAAGTACCAGAAAAGGGCCTGTAATATCATTAAGGATTCCACATTCCTTGCTCCTGGATTGTTTGATCCCATGCCAGGACTACCAGACTCAAAAATAGTTACTTTCCCCAAGCAGTAAGACGGATTAGCATCTCCACCATGACTTTTCTCCCATCAGTCACCTTATGTACAATTAGTGTCACTTTATATACCTACTATCGATCTGTATATAAGCTGTCTTATGTATTTATATTTATTGTGTTTTATTATTATTATTGGGTTGTTTATTTCTGTTTTTTTTGTGCGACATTGGATCCAGAGTAACAATTAGTTCGTTCTCCTTAAACTTGCATACAAGAATTAACATTTGAATGAATACTAGCCATACTCAAACCATTCCAAATGCTTATTCTAAACACTAAACTTGCTTTTTTTTGTCTTATTTAAAATGATTTTATATGAACAAATGAAGCATTACAAGCATGATTTATCAGTAGGAACTTCGTAGCTCCCAGTGCAAATGTAATTTCATCTGATGAGAAAAGCTGCATTCTACTTGTATGGTAAATTCCTATTGTTGCAATGAACGTTATAGGATACTGCAAGGTGGAACCTCATTCAGATTGATGAACTGCTGTGAAATCTATCCATTGTTCAGAAATCCACTATCATGTTACAAGTTAAGTTAAACAATTCTTTGTTTTGCAACTTACGGATGTTTAATTTTTACCCATCAAAGTTTTTTTTCTTCATTGGAACCTTTATGCTGACTTGCTGAATAAATAAAAAATATTATGTAGTTTTCATCTTTTTCCTTCCTACTCCCCATTTATGTCTCTTATTATGTTCTTGTTTCACTTTTTCTCCCACAATGCAGGATTAATTGAGTGCCAACTCTTTTAACATTTCTCTGAAGGACAGATCCTTCAGACCAGAGATCAGCTTAGTAAATCTGTACTGCTTCCACTAAACAAATATCCTTAAACAAGGGGAACATTGTTTCCCATCATATACTAGAGTACTGCTACAGTTCTATTAAGATTTCCCTAATTTTATAATATAATGTAATTGAAATGAGGGACAGTGTTCCATTAACTTATTATCTGCTGCAGTTGTGTGCGAGCTTTTTGTGCTTAATGCTAAAGGCTCACAGATCCTTCTGCGCTGCAGTTTTTCCTCCATTTAAGTTCCACCTAAATATAAAACAATTCCAAAATAATCTTTTGTTCCAAAATGTAAAACCACATTTCCCCAATTTATATTCCATTTGCAACTTGTTACCATCTCGCCTAACTCATCAGTGTCTTTCTATGATGTCTTTGCAACTTGCCTTCTCATAGTCCTACCATTGATCCCTGTGCATCCCAGTAGCCATGGTGCCAAACTAAAAATGATCCCCTTTGCCCTTTATGATATTTTCTACCTGGTAACCAATTCTGTCAATACTTTATAGAGACAGCACGGAAACAGGCCCTTTGGTCCATCTAGTCCATCGGGGAACCATTTAAACTGCCTACTGCCATCAACTTGTACCATCGCCTTCCATACCTCTACTATCCACATATCTCTCTAAACTTCACTTAAATCAGCAGTCCGCAACCACCGGGCCGCAAAGCATGTGCTACCGGGCCGTGAGGAAGCCATATGAGTCAGCTGCACCTTTCCATATCCCCTGTCACGCACTGTTGAACTTGAACATAGGGTTGCCAACAGTCCCGTATTTGCCAGGACATTCCGTATATTGGGCTAAATTGGTTTGTCCGATATTTGCTCCCGCTAAGGTAGAGCGTTCCTATGAAACCTTTCGTGCCAAAATGGTGTGAAGTGAAGAAGCAATTACCATTAATTTATGTGGGAAAAATTTTTGAGCATTCCCAGAGCCAAAAAATAACCTAACAAATCAAACCAATTAACCTATAAAACCGAAAGTAAATAACACTATATAATTAAAGTAAATAATAGTAAAAGCAGGAATGATATGGTAAATACACAGCCTATATAAAGCAGAAATAATGTATGTATCGTGTAGTTGGGAAGATGAAGGCAAAACCGAGAAAATCAGCACCGTACGCACATGCGCACATTAGAAGCGCACGTCATGCATGCGCACACAGGTGCCTGCGCAAGGCTTCATGGTTATGGTAGTCTTTCCTGGGGTAAAGTGTCCCGGGATTTGACAGCTACTTTTGTCCCTTATTTGGGAGTGAGAAAGTTGGCAACCCTAACTGTAAAAGACATGTTGAGGTGAGTTTAACACTACTTGTACACCGCCCCGCCCCGGCCCCCCCCCCCCCAGTCGGCTGGTCCGCAAGAATATTGTCAATATTAAACCGGTCCGCAGTGCAAAAAAGGATGGGGACCCCGACTTAAACGATGCAGTCGAGCTCACAAGCACCACTTGTGCTGGCAGCTCATTCCACACTCTCACAACCCTCTGAGTGGAGAAGTTTCCCCTCGTTCCCCTTACACTTTTCAGCTTTCAACCCTGTCTCTTGCCGTAGTCCCACCAAATCTCAGTGGAAAAAGCCTGCTTGCATTTACACCATCTATACCCCTCATAATTTTCTATGCGTCTGTCAAATCTCCTGTCAATCTTCTATGTTCTCAGGAATAAAGAATTTGAATCAAGTTTATTATCACTGGCATGTGTTGTGAAATTTGTTAACTTAGCAGCAGCAGTTCAATGCAGCGCATAATATAGAAAGAAAAATAATCATAATAAGTAAATCAACAGTATACATATTAAATAGCTTAAAAATCATGCAAAAAACAAATAATATATATATTTAAAAAAAAGGAGGTAGTGCTCAAGACTTCAATGTCCATTTAGGAATTGGATGGGAGAGGAGAAGAAGCTGTTCCTGAATGACTGAATGTGTGCCTTCAGGCTTCTGTACCTCATACCTGATGGTAACAGTGAGAAAAGGGCATGCCCTAGGTGCTGGAGGTCCTTAATAATGGATGCTGCCTTCTGAGACACCTCTCCTTGAAGATGTCCTGGGTACTTTGTAGACTAGTACAATTTCCCCTCTTTATATTACTTCATGGTACTTATAGAATGATCTGTTTGGGTGGCATGCAAACAAAAGGTTTTCACTGTATCTCAGTGCATGTGACAATCATAAACCAATTGCCAATACGGTACAAGATTTTTTAGTCTTACAACCATCTCATTCCATGATTAACCTCCTTTGTATCACCTCCTGTGCTACAATATATTTTATTCAGTAAGGTGACCCAGACAGTACTGAGTAGTCCAGTTTCACCAGCATTCTGTACAATTGCAACAAAACATTCTTGTTTTTAAACTCTCAACATCTTTGCAGTAAAGGCCAAATTGTCATTTGTTGCCTGAGGTATACCTTGGACATGCCTGCTTGCTATTTGTGATACGTGTACTGAAACAACTAGATTCTTCTGTACTTAACTCATCTGCATGCTCTCTCCATTTAGATAATCTACCTTTAGATTTTCCTGACCAAAGTGTATGGTCATTTCTCGTATTAAATTCCATTTTTTCAGTGTTTTATCCACTCAATCTATTCATATCCTGTTGCAGTTCACAAACTTGGGTTGTTTTCTTTGGAATGGAAGAAAAGGATACAAAATTGAAGCGTCAAGATAAAATGGGCAGAATTTATTTTCCTGAATGGTCAAAAACCAGCAGGCATAGGTTTAAAATAACTGGAAGAATGAAAAGGCAATAAAGAAAGATTTCAACAGGGATCTGGAACTCTGAATGAATGGATGGTAGTGTAGTAACTCTCATCACATTTGAACAGCACTTGAACATCTGCATGTACTGTAGTTATGTTAATATAATCTGCAGGAAGTGTAGTGTTGCCCTGAGCCTTGAGCATCAACAAGGAGGAGTGTCCTGATCAAATCTACCTGTACAGATGCAACTGCCTATGATTGCACGGTAGAGATAGAAACATAGAAAATCTACAGCACAATACAGGCCCTTTGGCCCACAATGCTGTGCTGAACATGTCCTTGACTTAGAAATTACCTAGGGTTACCCATAGCCCTCTATTTTTCTAAGCTCCATGTAGCTATCCAGGAGTCTCTGAAAAGACCCTATCGTGTCCGCCTCCACCACTGTCGCTGGTAGCCCATTCCATGCACTCACCACTCTGCATAAAAAAACTTATCCCTGATATCTCCTCTGTACCTACTTCCAAGCACCTTAAAACTGTACTCCCTCGTGTTAGCCATTTCAGCCCTGGGAAAAATCCTGGGAAAAATGCCTCATCATCTTATACACCTCCATCAGATCGCCTCTCATCGTCTTATACACCTCTATCAGATCACCTCTCATCCTCTGTCGCTCCAAGGAGAAAAGGCCAAGTTCACTCAACCTATTCTCATAAGGCATGCTCCCCAATCCAGGTAACATCCTTGTAAATCTCCTCTGCACCCTTTCTATAGTTTCCACATCCCTTTCTGTATTGAGGCGAACAGAACTGACAGTACTCAAAATGGGGTCTGATCAGAGTCCTATAAAGCTGTAACATTACCTTTCATCTCTTAAACTCAATCGCAGGGTTGATGAAGCGTTCTGCCATCATATTTGACCTACCAAAATGAGCCACCTCACACTTATCTGGGTTGAACTTCATCTGCCACTTTTCAGCCCAGTTTTGCACCCTAGCGATGTCCCGCTGTAAGCTCTGACAGCCCTCCAGGCTATCCACAACATTCCTTTTGTGTTGTCAGCAAATTTACTAACCCATCCCTTTACTTCCTCATCCAGGTCATTTATAAAAATCACGAAGAATAGGGGTCCCAGAACAGATCCCTGAGGCACACCACTGGTCACTGACCTCCATGCAGAATATGACCTGTCAGCAACCACTCTTTGCCTTCTGTTGGCAAGCCAATTCTGGATCCACAAAGTAAGGTCCCCATGGATCCCATGTCTCCTTAAGTTCTCAATAAGCTTTGCATGGGATGCCTTATCAAATGCCTTGCTGAAATCCATATACATTACATCTACTGCTCTACCTTCATCAATGTGTTTAGTCACATCCTCAAAAAATTCAATCAGGCTCCTAAGGCACGACCTGCCTTTGACAAAGCCATGCTGACTATTCCTGACTATTTCTGCCTCTCCAAATGTTCATTAATCCTACCTCTCAAGATCTTTTCCATCAACTTACCAACTACTGAAGTAAGACTCACTGGTCTATAATTTCCTGGGCTATCTCTACTCCCTTTCTTGAATAAGGGAACAACAAGTATAACCCTCCAGTCCTCTGGAACCTCTCCCTTCCCCATTGATGATGCAGAAATCATTGCCAGAGGCTCAGCAATCTCCTCCATCATCTCCCACAGTAGCTTGGGGTACATCTCGTCCGGTCTCGGAGACTTAACCAACTTGATGCTTTCCAAAAGCTCATTCCTCTTTCTTAATGTCCATCTGATCAAGTTTTTCTATCCACTGTAAGTCATCCCTACAATTGCCAAAATCTTTTTCTGTAGTGAATACTCATTAAGTACCTCTGCTATCTCCGGTTCCATAAAGTGCAACCTGTCCTTTTTGTACAGGTTGTGCCTGCCCCAAAAGAGGTCCCAATGATCCAGAAATATGAATCCCTGCCTTTCTGCTCCAATCCCTCAGCCACGCATTTATCCTCCACCTCACTCTATTCCTATACTCATTGTCACATGGCACAGGAATGACCACCGTGGAATTATTGTGGAGCATTGGTCGGGGGCGGGGGGGTGTTCCTTGATGTGATCTGTGGCAGTGTCATTCTACACAGATTAGGATTGGGACAGATATGGTAGTTCCTCTGCACATTCTCATGTGCTGCAGGCCATTCATCAACAGCGGATTTCACTGTAGTCTATGGCCCTTGCCTTGCTTATCTTTCACTCCACTCTTAATATCATTTCGAGGGATTAATCTGGTTGATGGTGAGTTTGAAAGTGCATGTCAAGACTGGCACGTCCCAGTTAAAATGAGGCACAATGTGAAAACAAAAACTGTACATGTTGGAAATCAAATAGAAACGTAGAAAACCTACAGTACAATTCAGGCCCTTTGGTCCACAAAACTGTGCCAAACATGTCCCTACCTTAGCACTACCTAGGCTTTACCCATAGCCCTCTATTTTTCTAAGGTCCATGTAGCCATCCAGGAGTCTCTTAAAAGACCTTATCATTTCCGCCGCCACCGGCAGCCCATTCCACGTACTCTGTGTTTTAAAAAAAACTTAGCCCTGACATCTTCTCTCCTGTAGTTTTAAGGTACTTCCAAGCACCTTAAAACTATGCTCTCTCGTGCTAGCCATTCCAGCCCTGGGGAAATGCCTCTGACTATCCACATAATCAATTATGCATTACTTTGAACACCCCAATCAGGTCGCCTCTCATCCTCCGTTGCTCCAAGGAGAATAGGCTGAGTTCACTCAACCTATTCTCATAAGGCATGCTCCCCAATCCAGGTGACATCCTTGTAAATCTCCTCTGAAAGGATGTAGTGAGGCGACCAGAATTGAGCACAGTACTCCAAGTGGGGTCTGACCAGGGTCCTATACAGCTGCAGAATTACCTCTCGCTCTTAAACTCAGTCCCATGATTGATGAAGGCCAATGCACCGTATGCCTTCTTAACCACAGAGTCAACCTGCGTAGCAGCTTTGAGTGTCCTATGGACTCAGACCCCAAGTTCCCTCTGATCCTTCACACTACCAAGAGCCTTACCGTTAATACTATATTCTGCCATCATTTGCCAAATGTTGGTCAGCGTGTCAGGTATTTCTATAGGAAGGGAAACAGAGTTAAAATTTCACTTCAAAGAACTTTTTCAGAACTTGAAACTAGGTTAAAGAGCCTTACTAAGGCGCAGGGAGAGTGAATGTGTGGGGAAGGGGTAAGACATGGGACTGTGTAGGGGAGATGTACACAAAGTTATCTGATCAATGAGTGACTGGGAGCAGTTAGAGTGCAAGAACATAAACCAAAGAGCGTAGGAGTTGTAAGATACAAGACATGTCCAGCATGTGAAGGATCCACAATCCACGATGCTGTTCAGATGAAGGGTCTCAACCCAAAGTGTTGGCTTTCAGTTTTCCTCCATAGATGTTGCTGATCCACCAAGATCCTCCAGCGTGTTGCATATTGCTCCAGATTCCAGCGTCTGCAGTCTCTTTATCTTTTAAGAGGAGGACTTTGTCAAATGGTGCAAGTTGAATCATCTGCTGCTGAACATCAGTAAGACAAAGAAGATGGTGATGAAATTTAGGAAGACTGAGCCTGCACTGCTCTGTTACTATTGACGGTGAGGATGTGGATGTGGTGAGGACCTACAAGTATATGGGGGTACACCAGACCTGAGTGGAGCACCAACACAGAGTCTGTGTATAAGAAGGGCCTGAGTCACCTCTGCTTCCTGAGGATACTGAAGTCCTTCAGAGTATGCAGGCCGTACCTTCACATGTTCTACCAGTCTATTGTCACCAGTGCAGTCTTCTATGCAGTGGTGTGCTGGGGCAATGGCATCAATACGGGTGATACTAGCAGGCTCAATAAACTGATTAGAAAGGTTCATGCTGTTATAGGAGTCAAACTGGACACACTGGAGGCTGTGGTAGAACAAAGGGTCCTACGGAAAATCTTGGCAATTCTGGACAATGTTTCTCACCCTCTGCATGCCATCTTGGCTGAACAGAGGAGCACTTTTAGTGATAGACTAAGACAACTGTGCTGCTCCAAAGAGCACTCTGTGAGGTCATTCGTACCCTCGGCCATTAGGCTCTATAATGAGTCAACCTATACCCAGGGAAGAGATGACTCTTTCCCCCCCCCCCCGCCATTAGACTGTCAAGGTAACTTATTTCTTTCTTCTCTTCAAGTGTTTGTATTTGTTTATCTGTGCACATGTCATGCTACTATGACACTGTAATTTCCTTTGGGATCAATAGAGTGTCTGTCCATCCACCATCCCATCCTCTTCTCAAGATCTATCTACTTTGAAGGTTTCCACACTCTTTGAGACCTTTTTCTCACTGCTTCCCCTCAGAGTTCAATTGAATGTGGTCTTAAGGATACCTGGTTTAATAACAGTTTCACTGGGAATCTAGGGGGAAAATCTCCTGTTGTGCTGACTTCTACCTCATACAGCTGTGGTCACCAGTCATCATAGCCCACAAGTGGAGTTAATTGGAACACTCCCAGGCCTGACTACACCCACTTCATTAATGGACTACAGGATAAAGTCAGATTTGGAGATGCCAGCTAGTAATTACATAGTATTCATTTTAGGTTCTTAGACTTCACATAATGAAGCAATGTGTGTATCTGCCTGCATGTGCTGTCATGCTGCAAAATCCAAATGAAATTGAGGAATTAAGGTACAAGATAATGACATTATCTAACGGTAATGCCATAATCAGAGCACTCCCCATTTGTGTCCTGGTTTCGATGTGGGGTTGAATGTGGATAAGAGATTTAATTGGGACAGCCTTATAAATACTGTGATTACATGACAGTCCAAAGGCCATATAGCTTCGTTCTTTGTTTTGACTGCTGATGTTTACCTTCAAAAGCCTCATGCCTTTGAATAATGAGGTGTTGCCACTGAAATTCACTCAGTTTCAGAACTGCTAATTCATAATAGACATAGTTTGGGTGATCAGAATAATTTGAGAAAAATTAATATTCTGTAGCAGAAAGGGAAGTTTTCACCCCTACAGTGATGGGGTTGTGTACTGGGAAAAGAGGTTTTGCTGCAGTTTGTTTTTTTTTGATTAAACGTTGATTTGATTTTATTGTTCAGAACCATGTCTCTAAATTGAACTGTCAAGAATAAAACAAAGAAAAATGGGTGTATAAGGAAGTAGAAAAATAGCTAACTTGATCAATTAAATGTTTACAATATTCTGGAGCAATACTCCATGTCCACAGTTTAATGCTTACTTTGTCTTAAGTCATAAGCATTGTGTGTGGAAATAATAGTAGGGTTTGATTTTAAGTCCTATTTTAATTTTGTATTAAATCGTTGCAGACTTCCTCAGAGTAAACCAGCCTTGATGCTGGAGGAACTCAGCAGGCCAGGCAGCATCTATGGAAACAGAGTACTGTTGATGTTTCTCCGCAGCTTCTAACTCTGATTCATCTTTTTTTTTCCTCCAGTCCTGATGAAGGGTCTGGGCCTGAAATATTGACTGTACTTTTTTCCATAGATGCTGCCTGGCTTGCTGAGTTCCTCCATCATTTTGTGTGTGTTGCTCGGATTTCTAACATTTGCAGATTTTCTCTTGTTTTTGATATTAATTTCCTTGTTGGTTCAAATATGTCATGAGGGTCAGCTGTAATGAATTTCTGTATAGCAATGGTTAAAAACTTGAAATTTTTAAAGTATTTTTTCCAAACAAAAATGAACAGTTAACATGTGAAGAACGCGATTGTTAAAATTGTAGTATTCGTCTAAAGCAGCATCCAATCTTTGAGCCAAATGCATATTTAATGGAGAATTTTGACTTAAGTGCAGTTGGTGAAGCTGGAACCAACTTTGCTGCATTGTGCCAGTTGTGCTTTGAGGGCTATATCAGATCATTGAATGGTTCCATAGATAATATTTGCATTTTATGATGAAAACTTTTTCCAGGGTCACTTATTTCTTGTACAAAAAACAGAAGTCCAATTTTATTTTGAGCTTGTTTCAGAGAGCAATTACACGTGAATTTCTCACATCAACAAATGCTGGAGGAACTCAACAGCCAGGCAGCATCTAGGAATAGAGTACAGTCAACATTTAAGTCTTTTAAATCTACTCCCACCTTTTAAGTCTACTCCTACCTTTTAAATCTACTCCTCCCTTTTAAATCTACTCCTCAGCCTTTTACCTCCAGTCCTGCCAAAAGATTTCAGGCCAAAGCGTCCTCTGTACTCTTCCTAGATGCTGCTTGGCCTGCTGAGTTCCTGCAGCATTTTGGGTGTGTTGCTTAGATTTCCAGCATCTGCAGATTTTCTCTTGTCTGTGATCGAATTTCTCCCAGATGGCCGACAATAATTCCATGGGGAGGTGATTATTGACTGAAGTAGAACGAATTAATATTTTTCATGGAAGTTTGTAAATCGAATCAATTAATCTGAAAAATTCAGTTTTATTGGAAGGCTGATTCTTTCATTCAACAAGGCATACTTGATTTATGTAATGGCATTGCAGGTGACTGTGCTTTGGCTGTTTGCATAATGGAAATCCGGCATTCACAAATCATTACCCCAAAATTTGAGAGAGGAAACAAAATTTGCTTTTACTGCGTTTATGTGAAGGGGGAGGTGATAAAGGATTGTTTTAAACTTGCGTTTCCTGGCGATATGCAGATGACTCAGCTTTGCATTACAATAGGACTGTTTTTCAGGAACACAAACTACCTGTGTAATACAGAGGTCACCTGTATGCAAAAATTCCAACGCACATGAGATGCAAGGTAAACGGCCAGAAAGGCACGTGATGAGGTAGTTCCCAAAAGAATGGTTCAAGAAATGAGTTTTGAGGATGTTGAAAGTGAGAAATGGAAGTATTAGAGAAGGAACTCCAGGGACTCGCACAGATCTTTGAACAGAATTCCATTGTGGATGGAGGGGATAAGTTTTAAAAAGTGGCACGGAAAGCTAGGAGAAGTTATGATTCTGGAACTGATATCAGGAAAGGCTACTAAGAAATTCAAAGGCTGTGGCAAGTATTTTGTCTTTAATTATTGGCAAAGCAGTAGTGAATGTAAATGAGTTATGTAGCAACTTGTAATTGACGGAAGTGGATGTGGTGGCTCAATCCTGTTTTCTGGAATAAACTCTTCAGTAAGTAATGTTACGTACCAGCAGCAATAGATCATAAATTGAGTTAGGTTTTAATGTTAAAACCTCTATCTTTATTAGTACCTACTCAAAAATACAAAAGACTAAATGAAATAAACAGAAGTTAACAGTGTTGTGTGTGTGTGTGTGTGTGTGTGTGTGTCTCTCTCCCCCAAACTGTCAAGCTTTGGAACAGTTCTTAAAGTCTTAAGATGGCAAAGTAGAAAGGTCCAGTAATCCACAAAATAAGTGAAGGGAAAGATTTGTAAATCCACGTTAAAATGTAGAGAAGAAGGCGGTTCCAAAGAATTCCACAGGTTCCACGCTTGGAAAACGAAGTAACAGTCGCCGAAGATCTTATCTGTTGAGTCGTCCCGAAATCTATGTAGAAACATCACCAGGTGACAGTCACAGAATATCCCTTTGCACAAGTGGTTACCACATAGCACACCCGAATCCAGGTAACGGTTAACAAGAGTGGTGGCCACAGGATACTCCAACAAAATCCAGATATGGATCATACGAAGTGACAGTCACACATCCAATGTGCATGGTGTGCCATTAATCAACCCACTCCTTTGGGCATGGGAAAGAGACTTTACCCATATCGTAGCGATCTGAAGTCCTGACAGCCCCCCCCCCCCCGCCCCTCTCCCCTCTGGAAAAAAAGTCCCAGCGGTCCATCGCAGCTTGTTAGACTGACGTCATAGTCTTGCCTCATCCAGGTTTTAAAGTGACACCCACAGTAAACGAAACAGTGGTTGTATAACAGTAACACTTCATGTGATTCTCAATCTTGAGAGAATTTCCTTGCTGGCACATTGTTTAAGAGTGAATGAAACTGGTTAATTGTAATTGACACATAAAAAGGCAGTTCATGTAAATGTTTGAGGAGACTTCAATGAGAAGAGCATCAGGTTATTTGGATAATAGAAAAAATGATGAATACAAGGCAGTAGTTTGCCTAGATTTACTTTGTGTATACTGGGACATGCTTGGAAGAAAACCCTATGCCTAATCTACTAATGTAACATGTTGAGTTAGTGGGTGTAGGTTGCTGCTGCTTTGACTTTCTACCATCAGGCAGGAGACAATGATGCATAAAAACAAAAGTGGTTAAATGAGAAACAAGTTTCCTCCTCCTGGCCATTAGGCTTCTGGACTCCCGGCTGCATCGTATTCGAAATATCACTGGTTAATCTGTTCCGTACCTTACGTTATTTAATATTAATGCACTTTAGTCCTTACTTTCATAAGTTATCGTGTGTTATGCGTGTTACGTGTTTTACACCCTGGTTGGAAGAAATGCTGTCTCATTTCTGTATACATTATATGGTTATATATGTTATACAATTATGTAGTTAAATGACAATAAACTTCACTTTACACTTACAATATTAGAATCATCGAGCATGGAAGCAGCCCCTTTAGCTGATGCTGGACGATGCCGATCAAGATTCTACCCAACCTGGTTCCATTTGCCAGTATTTGGCCTGTATCCCTCTAAACCTTTGAGCCATTTCCAAATTGGCACAGGGTTAATAAGATCAGAGTGTTAAATGTGTGGCTCAAAGATTGGCGTGGGAGGAGTGAGTTTCAATTCATGTGCATTGGTGCAAGTAAGGACAGGCTGTATTAGATTATGAGGACACGTAGTCCTCTTTCGTTGTCATTTAGTAATGTATGCATTAAGAAATGATACAATATTCCTCCGCTGTGATAATCACAGAAACACAGGACAGACCAAGACTGAAAAACTAACAAAAACCACATAATTATAACATATAGTTACAACAGTGCAACAATACCATAACTTGATGAAGAACAGGCCATGGCACAGTAAAAAAGTTCAAAGTCTCTCGAAAGTCCCGCATCTCACGCAGATGGGAGAAGGAAGAAAACTCTCCCTGCCATGCCCGACCACAGTCCGACTCTGAGTCGTCCGAAAACTTCAAGCTCCGATCAGCCCTCCGACACTGAGTACCAAGCACCATCTCTGCCGAACGCTTCGACCTCAGCCTCGGTTGCCAGCAGCAGGCAAAACCGGGAATTTTGGGGCCTTCCCTCTGGAGATTCTTGATTGCACAGTAGCAGCAGCAGCAAACCGGGCATTTCAGAAATTTCTCCAGCTGTTCCTCTGCTTCTCATGTCTGTCTCCATAAAATCAGAATTGTGCACGGCATCTGACTTACAAATACGATATCATTTCACCGGAGAGCTGCGCGCACTGAGTCGCGCCGCCATTTTCTCCAACCGCCAGTATCTGAACTATGCTGGGACCAGGGTCCTAATGAATTGCAAAACTAGGGCTGTGGATAGATTAAAGATTGTTTAATGATAAGGGTTTAAACGAAATAGTAGGAACCTGGGTTCAATAGCTTGGAAAAGTATGCATCAAGCAAAAGGGATGCAGAATGCAGGAGAGGTTACTGAAGTCTCCAGAATAAAAAAAGGGATAAGAATTTAACTTTTGGCAACATGGAGACAAAATCGAAAAGAAAGGTGGTGAATACAGATTGAAGGTGCAATATATGAATATACACTGTATGTGAAATATGGTGGATGATTTTGCAGAGCAGTTAGAGATTGGTGGGTGTGACATTGTGTGCATCAATCATGACTGAAAGAAGATCACAGCTGGTATCTTAACATTCAAGATTGCGTAAAATCAGCTTGCTCTGGATTTCAAGAAAAGGAATTTTTAGAGCAGTTTGAGCCCACTAGGAAAAAGAAATTCCAGATTAGGTTTTGTGTAATGAACCAGATTTCATTAGGGATCTTAAGGTAAAGGAACCCTGAGGAGGCTGTGATCATAATATAGTAGAATTCACCCTGCAGTTTGAGAGGGAGTAGCTAAAATTGGATTTATTGGTATTACAGTTGAGTACAGGTAACTGCAGAGATATGTGTAAGGAATTGGCTAAAGCTGATTGGAAAAAGACTCTAGTAGAGATTACAGTAGAGCAGTAACTGCTGGAATTTCTGGGAGTAATTCGTAAGATACATGATTAGTTCATTCCAAAGAAGCAGCAGCATCTTAGAGGGAGGATGAAGCAACTGAGGCTGACAAGGGAAGGCATATAATACAGCAAAAATTAGTGGGAACCTAAAGAATTGGAAAATTTTCAAAAACCAACAGAAGACAATTAAAAAATATTGAGAGAAAAGATGAAATATGAAGGTAAGTTAGCCAATAATATAAGAGCATGCCAGAAGTATTGGTAGAAGGAGTAAAAGAAAGGCAAGAGTGGACATTAGACCACTGGAAACTGATACTGGGGTGGCAGTAATGGGGTCAAAAAATGGCGGGGAAACTCTGTGTCATTCTTCACTATGGAAGACACCAATACAATGCCAGAAATGTCAGGGGACAGAACTGAGTGTAGTTGCTATTACTAAAGATGAATTGTTTGGGAAGCTGGAGGGTTTGAAGTTAGACAATTCACTTAGGCCAGATGGGCTACATCCTAAGGTTTTGAAAGAAGTGGCAGAAGAGATAGTGGACGCATTAGTTGTGAGCTTTCAAGAATCAGTAGATTCTGGAATAGATCTGGAGACTACAAAATTGCAATTGTCACTCCACTCTTTAAGAAGGGAGGAAGGCAAAGAGTGGGAGTAAAAGGGGCCATTTCTGGTTGGCTGCCGGTGACTAGTGTTGTTCCATAGGGATCAGTGTTGGGTCTGCTATTTTTCATGTCTCTGGATGCTGGAGTTGATGTTTTTACAAAAAGAGATCGAGGGGCAGAAAGTGCTGAGGAAGCAGGGAGTCCAGAGAAGGACTTGGACAGATTAGAAGAATGGGCAAAGTGGCAGATGGATGAAATGTATAGGAAACAGGGTAAATCAGGTGCTTGAGAAGTATAAAAAGTGCAAGAAAATACTTAAGAAAGAAATCAGGAGGGCTAAAAGAAGACATGAGGTTGCCTTGGCAGTCAAAGTGAAGGATAATCCAAAGAGCTTTTACAAGTATATTAAGAGCAAAAGGATTGTAAGGGATAAAATTGGTCCTCTTGAAGATCAGAGTGGTCGGCTTTGTGTGGAACCAAAGGAAATGGTGAAGATCTTAAATAGGTTTTTTGCGTCTGTATTTACTAAGGAAGCTGACATGAAATCTATGGAATTGAGGGAATCAAGTAGTGAGACCATGGAAACTGTACAGATTGAAAAGGAGGAGGTGCTTGCTGTCTTGAGGAAAATTAAAGTGGATAAATCCCCGGGACCTGACAGAGTGTTCCCTCGGACCTTGAAGGAGACTAGTGTTGAAATTGCAGGGGCTCTCGCAGAAATATTTAAAATGTCGCTGTCTACGGGTGAAGTGCCGGAGGATTGGAGAGTGGCTCATGTTGTTCCATTGTTTAAAAAAGGATCAAAAAGTAATCCGGGAAATTATAGGCCGGTGACTTTAACGTCAGTAGTAGGTAAGTTATTGGAGGGAGTACTAAAGAGACAGAATCTACAAGCATTTGGATAGACAGGGGCTTATTAGGGAGAGTCAACATGGCTTTGTGCGTGGTAGGTCATGTTTGACCAATCTGTTGGAGTTTTTCGAGGAGGTTACCAGGAAAGTGGATGAAGGGAAGGCAGTGGATATTGTCTACATGGACTTCAGTAAGGCCTTTGACAAGGTCCCGCATGGGAGGTTAGTTAGGAAAATTCAGTCGCTAGGTATACATGGACAGGTGGTAAATTGGATTAGACATTGGCTCAATGGAAGAAGCCAAAGAGTGGTGGTAGAGAATTGCTTCTCTGAGTGGAGGCCTGTGACTAGTGGTGTGCTACAGGGATCAGTGCTGGGTCCATTGTTATTTGTCATCTATATCAATGATCTGGATGATAATGTGGTAAATTGGATCAGCAAGTTTGCTGATGATACAAAGATTGGAGGTGTAGTAGACAGTGAGGAAGGTTTTCAGAGCCTGCAGAGGGACTTGGACCAGCTGGAAAAATGGGCTGAAACATGGCAGATGGAGTTTAGTACGGACAAGTGTGAGATATTGCACGTTGGAAGGACAAACCAACGTAGAGGTATAGAGGTATATAAAATTATGATGGGTATAGATAGAGTGAATGCAAGCAGGCTTTTTCCACTGAGGCAAGGGGAGAAAATAACCAGAGGACATGGGTTAAGGGTGAGGGGGGAAAAGTTTAAAGGGAACATTAGGGGGGGCTTCTTCACACAGAGAGTGGTGGGAGTATGGAATGAGCTGCCAGACGAGGTGGTAAATGTGGGTTCTTTTTTAACATTTAAGAATAAATTGGACAGATACATGGATGGGAGGTGTATGGAGGGATATAGTCCGTATGCAGGTCAGTGGGACTAGGCAGAAAATGGTTCGGCACAGACAAGAAGGGCCAAAGGGCCTGTTTCTGTGCTGTATTTTCTATGGTTCTATGATAATAGTGTAGGGAGGTGTATGCTCATGCATTTTTTTTTAAATTGTTTTATTCATGCACAGCATGGAACAGGGCTGTTGTGTATTTCATATATCAATAATATTTGGGTAATACAGTATATATGCTGGTTGAATAAGTATTATTGTTCATTACAGGTTCTATGTAAAAAAAAAACCTGTTAATTGCTAACGTGATCATGCTACCATGTAATAAGTGTGCGCCTTGCTTAAAGTAAAGACAACGTTACAGCCATGTCCTGGACTCCCATGTCTTTCTTTGAACAACTTTAATGTTTTCAAGTTACAAAACATTGGCAACAAGTTATTTATAAAATGAACCTGAGATGGCTACCGACTTGTTAAAGTGCAGTGAGATGTTCAAAATAAAACGCAGCAAGGAAAGGGTGAGTTACAAAAAGCACAAGTTCTGGTGAAGGGAAGACACGATCGAGTTTTTTTAAAAAGAAAGTAGGAAATGGCTGAGTTCACAGGTTCAAAAAGAGTGAGAACTGAGTGATGATAATCATTTTAAAAAAAAAAGCAGAAATGGCTGGCCACATCGGAAAGATTGACACTTTTGATTGCACAACTGGTAATTGGCTCATGTATACTGAACTGTTGGAACAGTATTTTGAAGCAAATGAGAAGAGAGTGCCAATTTTTACTGTGTATTAGGTTTAAAGGTATACTATTTGCTTTGAAGTTGGACTGCTCCAACCAAACCATCAGAAATGAGCTTTGCTGTTATTGTAAAAGTGATGCAGGAACATTTAGAACCAAAGCAATTGTTGATTGCAGAATGCTTTAGGTTTCATAACTACTTCCTCAGTGTCGCAAAAACAATGGAGCTGGTTGTGGACTACAGGAGGAATGGAGACAGTCTCACCCCTACAGGGGGACCAATATCCTTTCAGGGAGGTTTGTAAGTGCTATTGGGGAGGCTTTAAACTAGATTTGCAGGGGAATGGGAACCAGTGTGCCAGAGCTGACAGTGTGGAAATAAATGATGTTAAAAGTTCAAGCAAATCCGCTAATAGAAAGGTTGTGAGTGGTGGTAAAAATCTTCTGAGGTATATATATTTCAATGCTAGGAGTATTGTGGGGAAGGCGGATGAGTTGAGGGTGTGGATTGACACGTGGAATTATGACGTTATAGCAATTAGTGAAACTTGGCTACAGGACGGGCAGGACTGGCAGCTTAATATTCCAGGGTTCTGATGTTTCAGATGTGATCAAGGCAGAGGAATGAAAGGTGGGGGAGTAGCATTGCTTGTTAGGGAAAATATTGCAGCAGTGCTCAGGCAGGACAGATTAGAGGGCTTGTCTACTGAGTCCTTATGGGTGGAGCTGAGAAACAGGAAAGGTATGGCCACATTAGTGGGATTGTATTACAGTCCACCCAATAGTCAATGAGAATTGGAAGAGCAAATCTGCAGAGAGATAGCAGGCAACTGCAGGAAACATAAAGTTGTGGTGGTAGGGGATTTTAATTTTCCATATATTGATTGGGACTCCCATACTGTTAGGGGTCTAGATGGTTTAGAGTTTGTAAAATGTGTTCAGGAAAGTTTTCTAAATCAGTATATAGAGGGACCAACTGGAGGGGATGCAATATTGGATCTCCTGTTAGGAAACGAGTTAGAACAAGTGACAGAAGTCTGTGTAGGGGAGCACTTTGGTTCCAGTGATCATAACACCATTAGTTTCAACTTGATCATGGACAAGGATAGATCTGGTCCTAGGGTTGAGGTTCTGAACTGGAAGAAGGCCAAATTTGAAGAAATGAGAAAGGATCTAAAAGCGTGGATTGGGACAGGTTGTTCTCTGGCAAAGATGTGATCGGTAGGTGGGAAGCCTTCAAAGGAGAAATTTTGAGAGTGCAGAATTTGTATGTTCCTGTCAGGATTAAAGGCAAAGTGAATAGGAATAAGGAACCTTGGTTCTCAAAGGATATTGCAACTCTGATAAAGAAGAAGAGGGAGTTGTATGACATGTATAGGAAGCAGGGAGTAAATAAGGTGCTTGAGGAGTATAAGAAGTGCAAGAAATACTTAAGAAAGAAATCAGGAGGGCTAAAAGAAGACATGAGGTTGCCTTGGCAGTCAAAGTGAAGGGTAATCCAAAGAGCTTTTACAGGTATATTAAGAGCAAAAGGATTGTAAGGGATAAAATTGGACCTCTTGAAGATCAGAGTGGTCGGCTATGTGCGGAACCAAAGGAAATGGGGGAGATCTTAAATAGGTTTATTGCGTCTGTATTTACTAAGGAAACTGGCATGAAGTCTATGGAATTAAGGGAAACAGGTAGTGAGATCATGGAAACTGTACAGATCGAAAAGGAGGAGGTCCTTGCTGTCTTGAGGAAAATTAAAGTGGATAAATCCCCGGGACCTGACAGGGTGTTCCTTCGGACCTTGAAGGAGACTAGTGTTGAAATTGCAGGGGCCCTGGCAGAAATATTTAAAATGTCGCTGTCTACAGGTGAGGTGCCAGAGGATTGGAGAGTGTCCAGAAGGAGTAAAGGTGTAGACTATTTTCTAAACAGGGAGCCTTTTTATGCTGAATATCAATGACTAGGAACATGGAATAGATGGATTTGTTGCTAAATTTGCAGATGATAAGACTGGTGGAGGGGCAGGTAGTGTTGAGGAAACAGGTAAGCTGCAGAAGGACTTAGGTAGATTAGGAGAATGGGCAAGAGAGTGGTATACAAAATACAATGTTGGAAAATGCATGGTCATGCACTTTGGTAGTAGAAATAAATGTGCAGACTATTTTCTAACAGGGAGAAAATTCACAAACCTGAGATGCAAAGGGACTTGGGAGTCCTTGTGCAGAACACTCTAAAGTCTAACTTGCAGGTATAGTCGGTGGTGAGGAAGGTAAATGCAATGTTAGCATTTATCTCAAGAGATCTAGAATACATGTGCAGGGATGTGATGTTGAGGATTTATAAGGCACTGGTGAGGCCTCACCTTGAGTGTTGTGTACAGTTTTGGTCTCCTCATCTAGAAAAGGTGTGCTGGCATTGGAGAGGGTTCAGAGGAGGTTCACAAGGATGATTCTGGAAATGAGAGGTTTATCATACGAGGGTCTGTACTTGCTGGAATTTAGAAGGATGGGGGAATCTCATTGAAACCTTTGGAATGTTGAAAGGCCTAGACAGAGTAGATATGGAAAGGGTGCTTCCCATGGTCGGGGAGAGTCTAGGACAAGAGAGCACAGCCTGAGGATAGAGGAGCGTCTGATTAAAATCAGATACAGAGACATTTCTTTAGCCAGAGGATAGCGAATTTATTACCACAGGTAGTTGGGTGTATTTAAGGCAGAATTTGATAGATTCTTGATTGGACACAGCATCAAAGATTACAGAGAGAAAGCCAGAGAGAGGGGCTGACAAGGAGTAAAAAAGGATCAGCCATGATTGAATGGTGGAGCAGACTCGATAGGCCAAGTGGCCTAATTCTGTTCCTGTGTCTTATGGCCTAATTCGGAAATCGGAGGTGCAGCAGGGACTTGGAATACAAGGATGTCCCTTTAGAACAGAGGTTAATGAACCTGTGGAATTCATTTCAACAGATGGCTGTGGAGGCCAAGGTTACGGGGAGCAGGCAAGAGAATAGGGTTAAGAAGGTGTAGCTTTTCTTTGGATCTATTATATTTCTTCTACTCTGAATGCCTGAAAGGAAATGTATTTCAGGGTGACATGTATATACTTTGAACTTTAAATCAGCCATGGTGTAATGAAGGAGTAGACTTGATGGGCCGAATCACCCAATTCTTCTGCTCTTGCGTACCTGTCAATTACTTGTAAAACATTGTTAATGTTCATCTCTCTGGCAGTTCATTCCATATACAGTGGATTCCTGTAAATTGGGGCACACTTTGGCCCAATTAAGCGACAGTCCCAATTAACCAAAATTTCATGGAGATAGTTAAAAAGGTATTGAAAAGACAAACTGTTGTTTAACTGAGTAACAAATTATGTAGTTAAATGAAATGGAGAACTATTTTATTTATTGAGATGCAGTGTGGAATAGGCCCTTCCAGTCCTTTGATCCACACCACCCAGCAATCCCCAATTTAATCCTAACCTACTAACCGGTACACCTTTGGACTGTGGAACACTGCTGGATTCATGATAGGGGTCCATGGCATAAAATTGTTGGGAGCCCCTGCTCTAGACGGAGAAAGAAGGAAAAATAGTAATTTCCAAAAATGCTTTTAAAAAGTTGCAAGTAGCTTTCTCCTACAATATATTTCCCTTATTATTTAATACTACTATAGCAAGCTAGTATTCTCCTCAAAATTGTACCAGGAAAAATAGAATATATAAAAAAAAGATGCTGGAGGAACTAAGCAGATGAGGCAGCATGTATGGAGGGGAATGGAAAGGCAGTGTTTTAGGTTGAGACCCTTCATCTGTGCTGAGAGCTAGCAAACGATAGGTGGATCCAAGTGTTGAGAGATGATGAACAAAATGGAGTGTGGAAGAGTGCAAATGTCATCAGAGGCTGGGGGGTGATTGGTGGAGTTGACAAAGGGCTTAAGATATGGAATCTGATAGTAGAGGAAGATGGAGCATGGAATCAAGTAAGGGAGGTGGAGAGGAAGGATGGGTACAGTGGAGGACCATAAGACATAGACTCATTCCACCGAGATGCAACACAGAGCATCATAGGAAGTCATTCCTGCCTGTGGCCATCAAACTTTACAACTCCTCCCTTGGAAGGTCAGACACCCTGAGCCAATAGGCTGGTCCTGGACTTATTTCCTGGCATAATTTACATATTACTATTTAATTATTTATGGTGCAACTGTAACGAAAATCAATTTCTCCTGGGATCAATAAAGTATGACTATGACATAGGAACAGAATTAGGCCATTCAGTCCATTGAGTTTGCTCTGCCATTCCATCATGGCTGATCCTGGATCTCACTTAACTCTATACACCTGCCCTCTTACCATAACCTTTGATGCCCTGAGTAAATAGGGAACTATCAGTTTTTGCTTTAAATATACCCACGGTCTTGGCCTGCACAGCTGTCTGTGACAGAGCATTCCACAGATTCACTACACTCTGGGTTTTAAAAAAAAATCCTCCTTACCTCTGTTCGAAAATGTTGACCCTCAATTTTGAGGCTGTGTCCTCTAGTTCTGGATACCCCCACCATAGGAAACATCCTCTCCACATCCATCTTATTTAGTCCTTTCAACATTCTGTAGGTTTCAACTAGATCCCCACGCAATCTTCTAGATTCCAGTGAGTCCAGGCCCATAGCTGCCAAACTCTCCTCATATGTTAACCCTTTCATTCCTGCAATTGTCTTTGTGAACCTCCTCTGGACCCTCTCCAATGACAACACATCTTTTTTGAGATAAGGGGCTCAGAACTGTTGATAATACTCAAGTGTGGCCTGACTAGTGTCTTATAAACCCTCAACATTGTCTCCTTGCTTTTATATTCTATTCCCGTTCAAATGAATGACAGCATTGCATTCTTTACCACAGACTCAACCTGTAAATTAGCCTTCTGGGAATCTTGCACAAGGACTCCTAAGTCCCTTTGCACCTCTGATGTTTTAGAATTTTCCTCCATTTAGATAATAATCTGCATATTTGTTCCTTTTACCAAATACATTATCATACATTTCCCAACACTGTGTTCCATCTGCCACTTTTTTGCCCATTCTTCCAACTTGTCTAAGTCCTCTACAACAGCATTGTTTCCTCAACACTACCTACCCCTCCACCTATCTTCGTATCACCTACAAACTTTGTCACAAAGCCATCAATTCTATTATCTAAATCATTGACAAACAATGTGTAAAGCAGCGATTCCAAAACTGACCCCTGGGTCACTGGCAACCAACCAGAAAAGGCCCCCCTTTCTGGGGAGTGGAATGAGTGGAAATGTGTGGATGATGGGCAGATAGTGGTTGAAAGAGGAGAAAAAAGGATGATGTCTGGTTGACTGCATGAACTGAGGTATATTAGCTAAGGTGAGCGAGGTGAATCCATTCAACTTCACAACACTGACACCTTTTCATGATTGTAGGTCTCGAAGCAGGGGGAAGATGGTTGTTGAAGATGATGACAGTATGGATGGGTTGGAGACAACAGAAAATGCAATGGAAACAGGTAAGAAAATACATCCTGCTACTACTTTAGCTTTCAGAGAAGATGTTAAGCTTTTGTCTTGTGCTGTACTTTGTGCTTGGAATCTATCATCGTGTAAGTGGCAATTTCAATGTTAAAAGCTCTATCTCATTACCAGAACAATTCTTGGGCAACATTTTATGCAGTATGCTTTCCTCTGAGCTTATCTAATCCATTAGATGCGTCAGAAAAGACTGATTTGGAACAGAGGAAGCAAAGAGAAGAGCTATTTGAGGCTTTTAAAATTTTGCTCGATTAAACTGAAAAGGCTTTAGATAAGAATAAGTTATCAATTTAAAATTGTCATGGAGAAATAGACAATATTTGTATTGGGATATAGTGTGCTTTGGTTCAGGAAGTGGTGATATAGTCTTTCATGTATTAAACTGATCTTCTGGCCAAAATAACTATAATACCGTCATTCATCATTTTTGGGTCAAAGTCCAGAAATTCCCAACTTGTTTGTTGAATTGTTGCCAGTGCTGCAGTTTAGTGAGAGTGCCCACCAATGCCATATAAAATTTCTTTTGATGGCCGGTTGATCTTGAATGCTTCTCAAACTAATTTGTAAGTTTATCTCCTTTTAGTCTGTTAATTTCCCCAGTATTAGTTAGTAAATACCCTTTACTCTTTCTGGAAAATTTTCTGTATCTTTCAATGAAGCATTCTTCGGATTTTGTTGCCGGTTCCTTATTCTTCTGTCATAGTCAGTGAGGAATCCACATTATATCTTGCAAATCTTTTTATATATTAAAGGTGTTTTTACAGTTCACTGACTGCTGGCTGGTCAAATTAGCATCAGTGTGTTTTTTAGTTCTTTGCACGTTTCAATTTATCGTGTGGTTGTGCTGTGATTGATAATGTTGACATTGAAACCTCAGAAGTACCATTGTTTTGTACAAAACTTAAGCATACTAGTCAAATATGGTTTAAATACTACTCGAAGCACAGCACAATATGGCACAGGAATAGGTCCTGCAGTCCACATATCCATGTGGACCATAATGTTAATCTCACCAACCCCATTTGCCTGGCCATGATCTGTATCCCTGTATCCTGCCTGTTTACATGATTGTCTGAATGCCTGTTAAATATTGTCATCAATCTGCAACAAAAAAAGCTGCTACAGGAACTCTGCAAGTCAGGTAGTATCGATGAAGGATCTGCTGTGCCTCTTGACTAATGAAGTGGTGTTGTGGGTCACTCTGGACTGGAAGAGTAGAGGGGAGATAGCCAAGTATAAAGTGGTGAGGGAAAAGGGTAGAGCAGGAGCTGGCAAGCGATAGTTGGATACAGGATAGGACTGGTGATAGCAGGAAGAGTGAAATATGATGGAAGTTGAGAGGTGATGTGGGAGCAACAAAGGTCTGCAGATGATGGAATCTGATAGGAAGGGAAGGTCAAACCAAATAAGGGAGGTGATGGTCATTTGGCAACAGTGGGGGGGGGGCGGAACGGGAGGGGACCCAGGGGAGAAATAGGTAGGCAGAGAAGGGGAAAGAAGCAGAATTATCAGGGTTACGGGATGTTGGACATTTGTAGGACAAATCGAGTACCTGAGGAGGTGAGAGAAGGTATAGGGTGTGCACGTAAAGGTTGATCTAACCTGGACCCACAACACCACCTCGTTGGTCAAGTAGGCACAACAGCACTAACAACTTTCTGCAGGAGCACCATCAAGAGTATCCTTTCTGGTGCATCATTGTGTAGTATGAAAGCTGCAAGGCATTGGACTGCAAGATCCTGCGGATGATAGTAGAATCCACTGAGAGGATTATCAGGCCTCTCCTCCCCACGTATTTGTGACATTTACTGGGAGTATTGTATATGAAGGGCTTTAAGCATTGTTGAGGATCCCTCCCACCCATCACACAATCTCTTTGACTCACTGCCCTCAGGAAGGAGGTGCAGGAGTATCAGGACTAGGACTGCTGGACTGGGTAACAGCTTCTTCCCTCAGGCTGTGAGATTAATGAATACCATGCCACCATCGAGTTATCATCACTAGGACAACAAACAGGCTGCTATTTACTGTTCTGTTTACCTGTGCTGTGCGATTCATATGCATTTTGAATTGTATTTTATTAACTTGTAATATTTTGTTTTGTATGCTGTGAGATATCTTATAGTTTAGAGGATCATTGCTTTGTTTGATCATATGTTGTCAGATAACAATAAACTTGAATTGAGCGGATTACCTAAAATTAGCATGTTCGATGTGCATATTTTGGATTGTAGACTATCCAGGTGGAAACATGGAGGTGCTGTTTCTTAAATTTGCATTTGGCGTCATCCTGATACTGTTGGAGGCTGAGGACAGGCAGGTTGTTGTGGAATGGGAAGGAGAATAAAGAGTTTGCATCTCGAAGGTTCAGGTGACCACAGTGGAACAGAACACAAATGTTCGGTGAAATAGTTACCTCATGTGCACTTGGTCCCTCCCCACTCAATCCTTCTCCTCTCTATGCACATTACTGTGAGCAAATCTCTATATAAATAAACTGTAGGGGATATAACAACTGCCCCTAAATCTCCTATCCGACTACTATCCGGAGACCTAAAGTGGCCCCTCCAGGATAGAGAGAGATTTACATGGACAGATCCTCCAATCTTGTTTATTGCATTTGGTGCTCTTGAAATGGTCTCTGGGTTGGTGAGACTAAGTGCAGACAAGGTGTCTGCTGAGCATCTGTGTTCCATCTGCCAAAGCTGTCTGGAGCTAGTTGGTTGAATAACATTGGTGGGAAGCTTGAGTTTGGCTAGTCCTTTTCTTTGTTATATATACTGTATATATTTGACTTATGCTTTCTCCCCTGTGATGGTTTTGTCAGACAAATAAAAAAAAAGTTTGAAATGTTTTGAGCAATTCATTCAGATATCTCTACAGGTTCAAGGGAGATTGTGAAGATATATAGTTTTAAAAAAAAAGCTTCACCTTTTATTTGCAAAGGAAGGTGTATTACGTTTGCATTTGTTTCTTTTAGAAGTATAGAATCCCTCACATGACAGTAAATGTAAAATCCATTAGTCACTAGATGTCCGTCATGACAGTTTATTCCCCAGAGACAGCTGAAAACGAAACTGTCTTGAACTGAACTTACAAAACAATTAAAATTAAGATAAAAAAAAAACTAAATGCTATTTCGCTCTTAGATTTGTTTTCAAGAAATCATTAGCATTATTTTTGTGTACATGTTCTTTTATATATGTAGAATAACTATTGTGGATAGACTCAAATTTTCATTGGCTGACTGCCAAGTTTGGCAGTTCCCGTGTAATGCTTGAGGATAAAATCTGTTTTATTAAAAATGAAATTTCTGAAATTGCTTCTTCACTTGGTCACAGCTATCAAATAGTTTTGAGTTACAAAAGTCTAAATTGAGAGTTGAAGTTTTGGATAAGTGTTGCCTTGTTGATTTCTCTTCCTCGTTGATGTTTCATTTAAACTCATCTCCATTTGGGTTCTGCTGCTACAGTATTCAAGATAATTTGAAGAAACAATCTGGCCCTCTTTTGGCCTTAATACTTTGCACCATTCCTCAGGACTCTATCGGTTGTCAAAGCCTAACTTGCAATTTTTGGATTCAGGAGCATTCCCTGGCTTTGCAGAAATAGATCTGCAAGACTTTCTAATGCTAATTCATATGGAAATGTTATGTATCCAGTGTTGTGAAAATGCCAAGCCATTAAGGGAACTGGAAACCATGCAAGGTATATATTCTGTAGCCACTTTATTAAGTACACCTTCACATGTGCACATATCTAATTATCTAATGATGTGGCAGCAACTAAAATGCATAAAAGGATGCAGATATGGTCGAATGGTCTGAACAACTGAACCTAACACCTTAATGGGGAAGAAATATGATCTAAGTGACTTTGACCATGGATTTTCAGGCTCAACAGTCTCTAGAGTTTACAGAGGATGATGCGGCTGAAATGCCTTGTTAATGAGAGGTCAGAGGAGAATAGGGAGACTGGTTCAAGCTGGCAGGATGGAGATAGTAACTTAAATGACCCTGAGTCAGAATAGTGGTGTGCAGAAGAGTCACTCAACGCCTAACACAGCAAACCTTGAAGTGGATGTGCTACAACAGCTGAAGACCATGAGAGGTACATGAGGTCTTAGGTTTGAATAACCAATAGTATTATGGGAATGTCTTCAGCAGTTCAGGAAAGTAGGTCATACAGTGGTATGCAGAAGTTTGGGCACCCCGGTTAAAATTGCTTGTCACCATGAATAGCTAACCGAGTAAAAGATGACCTGATTTCCAAAAGGCGTAAAGTTAAAGATGACACATTTCTTCAATATTTTAAGCAAGATTACTTTTTTATTTCCATCTTTTACAGTTTCAAAATAGCATAAAAGGAAAAGGGCCTGAAGCAAAAGTTTGGGCACCCTGCATGGTCAGTACTTAGTCACACCCCCTTTGGCAAGTATCACAGCTTGTAAACTTTTAGCCAGCTAAGAGTCTTTCAATTCTTGTTTGGGGGATTTTCGCTCATTCTTCCTTGCAAAAGGCTTCTAGTTCTGTGAGATTCTTGGACCGTCTTGCATGCACTGCTCTTTTGAGGTCTATCCACAGATTTTCGATGATGTTTAGGTCGGGGGACTGTGAGGGCCATGGCAAAACCTTCAGCTTGCACCTCTTGAGGTAGTCCATTGTGGATTTTGAGGTGTATTTAGGATCATTGTCCTGTTGTAGAAGCCATCCTCTTTTCATCTTCAGCTTTTTTAGAGACGTTGTGATGTTTGCTTCCAGAATTTGCTGGTATTGAATTGAATTCATTCTTCTCTCTACCAGTGAAATGTTCCCTGTGCCACTGGCTACAACACAAGCCCAAAGCATGATCGATCCACTCCCGTGCTTTAGTTGGAGAGGTGTTCTTTTCATGAAATTCTGCACCCTTTTTTCTCCAAATATACCTTTGCTCATTGCGGCCAAAAAGTTCTATTTTAACTTCATCAGTCCACAGGACTTGTTTCCAAAATGCATCAGACTTGTTTAGGTGTTCCTTTGCAAACTTCTAACGCTGAATTTTGTGGTGAGGATGCAGGAAAGGTTTTCTTCTGATGACTCTTCCATGAAGGTCATATTTGTGCAGGTGTCGCTGCACAGTAGAACAGTGCACCACCACACCAGAGTCTGCTAAATCTTCCTGAAGGTCTTTTGCAGTCAAACAGGGGTTTTGATTTGCGTTTCTAGCACTCCTACGAGCAGTTCTCTCAGAAAGTTTTCTTGGTCTTCCAGACCTCACCTTGACCTCCACCGTTCCTGTTAATTGCCATTTCTTAATTACATTAGGAACTGAGGAAACGGCTACCTGAAAACGCTTTGCTATCTTCTTCTAGCCTTCTCCTGTTTTGTGGGCATCATTTATTTTAATTTTCAGAGTGCAAGCTGCTTAGAGGAGCCTATGGCTGCTGATTGTTGGGACAAGGTTTGAGGAGTCAGGGTATTTATAAAGCTTTGAAATTTGCATCACCTGGCCTTTCCTAACGATGACTGTGAACAAGCCATAGCCCTAACAAGCCAGTTAAGGTCTGAGACCTTGGTAAAAGTTATCTGAGAGGTCAAATCTCTTGGGGTGCCCAAACTTTTGCATGGTGCCCCTTTCCTTTTTTCACTCTAAAATTGTACAAAACGAAAATAATACACTAATCTTGCTTAAAATGTTGAAAAGAATGTTTCATCTTTAACTTTAAGACTTTTGGAGATCAGTTCATCTTCTACTCACTTAACTATTCACAATAACAGAAATTTTGACCAGAGATGCCCAAACTTTTGCATGCCACTGTATCCTCTTCTCTTAGGTATTTTGGATTGTGTAGTCAATGGCATTGCCGACAGTGCCCCAAAAATAATTAATTTGGAAAAAAAGGTCAAATACTGTCTCAATGCGTGAGATTTTTTTTTTGCCTATCGATTTGCTTCTCCTCTTCCTACTAAAAGACGAGTATCATGCTGCAGTGTTCTCCCATTCATTGGAATCCAAGCAGCAGTGTCAGTGATCCATTCATATGGTTTCTCTTTGATACTCTCTTCTTCTGAAAATGCTAAAAAGTTTTTTGCCGGGTCCATTTTTATCCAGGAAGAGAGAGGTTCAGCTAATTGAGCAGTTGTAGAGAAGATCATGCTATCAAATTGAGCAAGTGGCATTATAAATGAGTTGGATCTTGTTATTAGTCTCTACATTTCTGCATCACTGGTGCATCTTGTGTTTATTATAAATCCTGGGTATAATAAAATATCTTGGGCTACAAATCATTAGGAGCTGGGGTTGGAAACATTAGGGCAGTTAATAAGAGCTAGGTTTTAAAAGGGGTGGTGGGGGGGAAGGAGAAATTAGAAACTTATGAAGGGGATAAGGAAAAAATCCCTATTCTGTTGCCCCTTTTCTTTACCTCCCCTGCCCTCATGACTTGCTGATCACCTTCACCTTCCTCTCTCGAGTTCCCTGTTTTCCTTTTATTCCTTGATCTACTGTCCTCTCCTATCAAATACCTCCTCCTTCAGCCTTTTGCCTTCTCCACTTATCATCACAGCTTCTCACATTGTTTCCTTTTCTATCCCCTGCCCCCCAATCCTTCTGCTTTTGTGGATTCACCTATCATCTGCCAGCTCCTCCCTTTTCTCTTTTATTCTGGCTCCTGTTCCCTTCCTTTACAGTCCTGATCAAAGGTCTCCGCCTCTAACGTCGACTGTTCAGAATCTGGTTCATTATCACTGACTTATGTCAGGAAATTTACTATTTTGTGATAGTATGCTGTAAGACATAAAAAAAAATGGCATAAATTGCAAATAAACATTAGAAATTTGGTCACAGAAGAGAAGCTATTCCTAAGACACTGTGCTGGGTCTTCAGGTTCCTTTTCCTCCTATCTGATGGTAGTAATGAGAAGAAAGCTCGTCCCAGATGGTGAGCATCAGTAATGATGTATTCATCATCTTCTCACCACCTTTTGAGATGTTCTCAATAGCGAGAAGGGTTGTGCCCACGGTGGGGCTGGTTGAGTCTACAACCTGTTGTAGCCTCTTTCGATTTTGTGTGTTGGAGCCTTCATGCCGGGCAGGATGCAACCAGTCAGAATGCTCTGTTTTCCTCCATAGATGCTGCTTGAACCACTGGGTTTCCCCAGAGCGTTGTGTGTTGATTCAGATTTCCAACAACTGCAGCTTTGTCTCCATATTTATTGGGTTGTAGTGATGGAATTGATGTGAATAATCAAAGGGCGACATTATCATACAGTTTGCTGGTTACATTATAAAGCCGTTCCTCAATACACAAAAGTGATCTTTTTTAGGAAGACAGGAAACAATTTGATGAAGGAACTCAGTGGGTCAAGCAGCATAATGTGAAGACAAAGAAAATGTACAACTTCCAGGTGAGGTGACACTTCACCTGTGAGTCTGTTGGGGTCATATACTGTGTTCGGTGCTCCTGTTGTGGCCCCCCAGTATATCAGTCAGACCCGACGTAGATTGGGAGACGGCTTCACCAAGCACTTACCAGGAAAAGCGAGATCACTCCATTAGCCACCCATTTTAGTCCCATTTCTTTCTCATTCCGATATGTCCACCCATGGCCTCCTCCACTGCCGTGATGAGGTCTCACTTAGGTTGGAGGAACAACACTTCGTATTCTATTTGGGTAGCCTCCAACTTGATGGCATAAACATTGACTTCTCAAACTTCTGGTAATGTCCCCACCCTCTTCACCATTGACCATCCCTTTTCCCTCTCTTACCTTTGATCATTGCCTCCCCCTGGTGCTCCTCCCTTTTCTTTCTTCCATGGTCTTCTGTCTGTTTCACCAATCGACTTCCCAGCTCTTCACTTCATCCCTCTCCCTCCAGGTTTCACCTAACATTTTGTGTTTCTCTCTCCCCACCCCCCATTTTTAAATTTACTCCTCAGCCTTTTTTCTCCAGTCCTGCCGAAGGGTTTTGATCCAAAACATTGACTGTACTCCCCCCTTTTCTTTCATCCATGGCCTTCTGTCCTCTCTTATCAAACTGCCCCGTCTCCAGCCCTGTATCTTTTTCACCAATCAGCTTCCCAGCTCTTTACTTCATTCCTCCCCGTCCTGGTTTCACTTAATCACCCGGTATTTCTCTCTCCCCTCCCACCACCTTTTAAATCTAGTCCTCAACTTTCTTTCTCCAATTCTGCCGTAGGGTCTTGGCCCAAAATGTCAACTGTACTTTTTTCCATAGATGTTGCCTGGCCTGGTGAGTTCTTCCAGCATTTAGTGTGTGTTGCTTGGATTTCTAACATCTGCAGTTTTTCTCTTGTATGTATAATTGGCATAATTTCCAAAGTTGCAATGGTGCTGAATCGATCTTAGACTCTTTGAGGTAAAGAATAGACAAGTTAATACAGTAGATGTAATCCACTTAAATTTTGGTCTTTGTTTACTGTTGAGTCAGAAGATACCTTATCAGAGTCTGAGGGTAAGTATCAAAATAACAGGCAATGCAAAGTAATACAGTAATGGTTAAGAGGAATGGATCAGACTGGTTCAAAGTTTGCAAAGGAATTTGCGCTGGGAATACTGTTCTCCAGTTGATGAAATCAAGTGAAAAGAGACTTGGCGCTTAAAATCAGATATTGGATTTGTTTGGCTAAGAGACAATCATAAAACATAGAAATAACTCTGATCTATGATTTTAAACTCCATCAGACCATTAACGCTAGAGTGAGTGTTGCCAACAAATATCAGAATGCAGAAATGAAATGTCATGGGTATTATTTCATTAAGATTATAGTATCACGGTTAACCCTGTTCATCATATCTGATGAAAATACTTCGCTTACTAATCCTAAATTAGTTAACTAGAGTAAAGGTTAACAAACCTTTTGCGGTATCATGCACTATTTAAATAAAATAGTTACTGAAATACATTAACTACTGAATGTCATTACGAACATGCCTGAAGTAAGTATATATTTGGAGAATATTTGAATTATGTGCCTTGGATTGTTCTTTTGAAGAACAATCAGTTGATTTGCTAAAATAAATGCCAATTTCTTTCTGATTTGTTCTGTGAAATGAGACCCATTCCTTGATCTTGGACTGATTATCGTTTGTGCTTTCCAGTATGTCTAGTCTTTTATACATCCCAGATATAACTATATAACAATTACAACATGGAAACAGGCCATCTCGGCTCTTCTAGTCCATGCCGAATGCTTACTCTCACCTAGTCCCATCTACCTGCACTCAGCCCATAACCCTCCATTCCTTTCCTGTCCATATACCTATTCAATTTTTTTAAAATGACAAAATCAAACCTGCCTCAACCACGCCACCACTCTCTGAGTAAAGAAGTTCCCCCTGATGTTACCCCTAAACTTTTGCCCTTTAACTCTCAACTCATGTCCTCTTGTTTGAATCTCCCCCACTCACAGTGGAAAAAGCCTATCCATGTCAACTCTATCTATCCCCTTCATAATTTTAAATACCTCTATCAAGTCCCCCTTCAACCTTCTACACTCCAAGGAATAAAGACCTAACTTGTTCAACCTTTCTCTGTAACTTAGGTGCTGAAACCCAGGTAACATTCTAGTAAATCTCCTCTGTACTCTCTCTATTTTGTTGACACCTTTCCAATAATTCGGTGACCAGAACTGTACACATCTCTGATCTTTGCTTTATTTCACTAACTATCAGTCCTCTGCTGTTTCTGTATATCTATTAAGCACTATATCTCTTCCCTATACTCTTGTCTGTATTTTCTTCCAGTTTTTAGGATGATTTCTGCACAGAGGTCCTGAACCTATGTTGCTTCAGTGAACTAAGCACCCATTTCCATGGCTCTGTTTTGTTCTATCTGGCACCTGTACAAGCCTTTTGGAATGAGGAGCATTTACCTTAAATTACTGTCTTTTTTTTAGAAGGAAGACTCTGAGAAGACTGATCTCATTAGTTCATATTGGACCACATTGGCTCTTCTGTATGTATTGGTGTGCTGATTCTGCGTTTCTGACAATATTTCTGGAATTTCTGGTTTTGTGTTTCCATTTAGCTACTTCATCTGTTATTTTACTTTGTTTTGAAGGGCTTTTATATCTGTGCAAAACACTTTTACTACCTCATTTAGCTAGCCTGCACTCATTTCAATACATTTTTGCTGCCTCAATGAACCTGAGCTTTGTATTTAATTCACTAGATTTCACCTCTTGTTCTAGCTGTCAGTTCAAAAAAAACCTTTCTAAACCTCTTCTGTCCTTGTGTCAAACAATGAAATTTTGGAGTTTATTATAATAAAGGTTTGAGTCTGTTTTGCCTTCAGCTTCCCTTAGCCTATCAGGATTAAACCTTCCGTAATGTCCCCTGATGCCCTGATCCTGAATTTCCTCATTTTAGTTTTATTTTATTTCTGCCTTATTCTCTGAAGCTCATCTTTTCTTTGAGCTCCACCTTCCATTTATTCCATTAGAATCAATGTTGTTGACTGTGCAGCTTCTCATCCTGAGCCCCAAATTATCTGATACTTTCAGGGTTCCCTCTTCCTTCTCTCAAAAATATATTTGTCACTTATGACATGCAAACTAATACTCTATCTTCAAGATTCTCAGTATTTCAAAAATTGGCAGTTTTCTAAACATTCCATGCCTCCTTCCCACAGTTCTGTTTTAATTTCTCCAATCTGACCTGGCACAGTATAATAATTGCAAATGAGCTTCAGTGTGGTATAGTACTGAGTGTTGCAGCTGTATAAAACCCTGGTTGTCCACTTCTGTGTGTGAAGTTGGATGAAGAGGAGTTTTACCAGGGTATTCTCTGGATTAGACTGTCCTCATTGTGTAGATTCACCATCTAAAGTATCCTATCTGGATGCATGATGACCTGATATGACAACTGCACTGCCCAAGACTGCAAGAAACTGCAGGGAGTTCTGTACACAGCTCAACACATGGGAAGAAAAAAGCCTCCCTTCCAGGGACTCTCACAGCCCTGGAAAAGCATCCAACATAATCAAAGACTCCTCTTTTCTTAAACAAGATAAAATCTGCAGATGCCGGAAATCCATGTGTAACACTCACTTTGCCTAGTGGCATCTCTTCGTGTGCGTCTTCTCTCTTCATCCCCATTCTCCCCAAATCCCCCGCAAGCAACAGCTTACAGACACACAAGAAAGAATAACATCTGTCCCAATTAGTTAGCAAATGAATACAAGTCCTGCTATCAGTAATTATAACCCAAATATGCTGCTACAGAGAACCCCTTACCTCAGTAGTTAACATTACAAAGAAGCCATTTTATTATAACACTATAGAGAAGCCATTTTATTAGCCTTAGCAAGTAACATGAAAGAAGAAATCCCTTACACAAGCAACACACACAAAATACTGGAGGAATTCAGCAGGCCAGGCAGCATCTAGGAAAAAGTACGGTCGATGTTTTGAGCCAAAACCAAGTCCTGCCAAAGGGTTTTTTTCCAAAACGTGGACTGTACTCTTTCCCTAGATGCTGTCTGGCCTGCTGAGTTCCTCCAGCATTTTGTGTATGTTACTCCTCTTGCACATTTGTTGTTCTCTCCTCTATCATCAGGCAGAAGATAGAAATGCCTGGAAGCACATATAATTGGGCTTAAGGACTTTACTGTGGTTTTAAGACTTTTGAACATAACCACATCCTCAGAAGATTGAGGCAAGCAAGGTCTTCCTTCTCCTTCCCTCCCATAACCATTGAGAGCATCCTGACAAGTTGCTTCTTCATCTGGTATGGGATCTCTTGAGCATCGGACCAGAAGTACCTACAAAGAACTGTGAGAACAGCTGAGAGGATCATATGGGTCTCCCTACCATCCATTTATCAGGAGCGCTGGAATACAAAAGTAGGCTAGCCAATAATATTAAAGAGGATATCAAAAGTTCCTTTGGATGCTGTACATAAAGTGTAAAAGAGGTCCATGTGTAGATATTAGACCACTGGAAAATGATTCTTGAGAGGTAGTAATGGTGGACAATGAACTGAATAAGTATTTTGCATCAGTCTTCACTGTGGAGGACACTAGCAGTATGCTGGAAGTTCTAGCTGTTGGGGATCATGAAGTGTGTGAAGATACCATAACTAGAGAGAAGATTCTTGGGAAACTGAAAGGTCTGAAGGTAGAAAGGTCACCTGAAACAAATGGTCTCAAGATACTTAGAGGCACGTGGTAAAATAAGCCGGTCAGCATGGTTTCCTCAAGGGAAATTCTTGCCTGACAAATCTGTTGGAATTCTTTGAAGAACAAGCAGAATTGACAGAGGATAATCGATTGATGTTGTGTACTTGAATTTTCAGAAGGCCCTTGACAAGGTGCCACACATGAGACTGCATATTACAGGAAAGAATCTAGCATGGATAAAGCAGTGGCTGCTTGGCAGGAGGCAGAGAGTGGGAATAAATGGAGCCTTTTCTAACTGGCTGCCGGTGACTAGTGGTGTTCCACATGTGTCTGTGTTGGGACCGATTCTTTTTATGTTATATGTCAATGACTTGGATGATGGAATTGGTGGCTTTGTTGTAAAGTTTGTGGACGATATGAAGACGAATGGAGGGACAAGTAGAGAGGCTACATTGAACGCATTGGGAGAATGGGCAAAGAAATGGCAGATGGAATACAGTTCCAGAAAGTGTATGGTCATGCACTTTGGTAGAAGAAATGAAAGGGTTGACTATTTTCTAAATGGAGAGAAAATATAAAAAAACTGAGAGATACAAAGAGATTTCAGAGTCCTTGTGTAGGATTCCCTAAAGGTTAATTTGCAGGTGGAGTCTGTGGTGAGGAAAGCAAGTGCAATGTTAGCATTCATTTTAAGAATACCAGAATATAAAAGTAAGGATATAATGGTGAAACTTTATGAAGCACTGGTGAGGCCTCACTTGGAGTATTGTGAGCAGGTTTGGGCCTCTTAGAGAGGATGTGCTGAAACTGCAGAGGGTTCAAAGGGTATTCATGAAAATGATTCCAGCATTTAATAGCTTGTAATATGACGAGTGTTTGTTGGCTCTGGACCTGTATTCACTAGAATTCAGAAGAATGTGGGGTGACTTTATTGAAACCTATCGAATGGTGAAAGGCCTTGATAGAGTGGATGTGGATAGGATGTTTCCTATGGTGGGAGAGGGTAAGACCAGAGGACACAGCTCAGAATAGAGGGGTGTCCTTTTAGAGTGGAGATGAAGAATTTCTTTAACCAGAATCTGTGAAGAATCTGTGGAATTCATTGCCACAGACAGCTGTGGAGGGCAAGCCTTTATGTATATTTATGGCAGATGCTGATAAATTCTTGATTGGTCAGGGCATGAAGGAATACGGGGAGAAGGCAGGAGATTGGGGCTGTGGGAAATTGGATCAGCCATGATGAAATGGCAGAACAGACTCGCTGTGCCCAATGACTCTTATATTTTATGGTCTTGTATGCAAGGCCCTTAGTATTATTAAGGATCCCACCAATCTATTCAGCACCCTTTTTGATTTGCTACATTAGGCAGGAGATTATGATGCATAAAAACACGAATGGTTAGAATGAAAAACAGTTTTTCTTCCCCCAGGCCATTAGGCTTCTGGACTCCCTGCCGCATCGTAATTGAAGTGTCATTTGTTAATCTGTTCTGTAGCTTACAATATTTAATATTCATACACTTTAGTTTGTTATTTATGTGTGATTATCTTCATACGTTATTGTGTGCTATGTGTTATGTGTATCTAATCTCTCTATCTATCTATGTGTGTGTGTGTGTATATATATATACAACTTTATTGTCATTGTGCCAAGTACAGATACAAAGCCAATGAAATGCAGTTAGCATCTAACCAGAAATGCAAAGAATAGTGTTATTTACAAAATAACTGAATAAAAAGTAAATACTACAGCACACAAATATATAAGTACTGGGACAGTACAATATGGGTGCAATACTGCTTAGTGCTGTGATGTGAGGTTCAGCAAGGTCACAGCCTCAGGGAAGAAGCTCTTCCTGTGCCTGCTGGTGTGGGAGCGAAGGCCCCTGTAGCGCCTGCCGGATGGGAGGAGAATAAAAAGTCCATGGGTGAGATGCATCCTTGCTAATGCTTTTCGCCCTGTCCTGGCAGCGCTTATGGTAGATGTTCTCAATGCTGGGCAATTTGGTGCTGATAATCCGCTGGGCAGTTTTCACCACCTGCTGTAGTGCTTTGCAGTCCGATATGGGACAATTGCCATACTACACTGAGATGCAGTTGGTCAGTATGCTCTCAGTGGTACAGCAGTAAAAGTCCGTCAGTATCCTGGGACAGAGGTGAGCTTTCTTGATGCTCCGCAGGAAATAAAGGCACTGTTGCACCTTTTTGATCAGGATGGAGGAGTTCAGGGACCAGGTGAGATCCTCGGAAATGTGGACACCAAGGAATTTGAAGCTTGATACGCGCTCCACTACAGCTCCGTTGATGTAGCTGGGAACATGAATGTGGCTCCTAGCATGCCTGAAGTCCACAATGATCTCCTTGGTCTTCTGGGTGTTAAGGGCCACTTTGTTGTTGGCACACCACGCGGCCAGGTGCTGGACCTCGTCCCTGTAGGCCGTCTCGTCATCCCCTCTGATCAGGCCAACCACCGTGGTGTCGTCTGCGAACTTGATTATGGAGTTAGAACCATGTACAGGAGGAGCGCAGTCATAGTTGAAAATGGAGTACAGAAGAGGGCTCAGCATACAGCCTTAAGGCACACCGGTGTTCAGGGTGAGAGTGGAGGAGGAGAGGTTGTCTAACTTAACTGATTGGGGTCTGTTAGTCAGAAAGTCCAAGATCCAATTGCAGAGGGTTGAGCTGATACCAAGCTGGCGAAGTTTGGCGATCAGCTTGGAGGGGATCACTGTATTGAATGCCGAACTAAAGTCAATGAACAGCATTCTGACGTAAGGGTTGGGACTGTCCAGGTGGGTCAGGGCAGAGTGAAGTGCCGTGGAGATGGCGTCCTCTGTTGACCTGTTGGTGTGATAGGCAAATTGATGGAGGTCCGGGGTAGTGGGCAGACAGGATTTCAGATGTGATAGAACCAGTCTCTCAAAGCACTTTGCAATGATGGGGGTGAGTGCAACTGAGCAGAAGTCATTCAGGCCCGTGGTAGTGGAATGCTTCGGCACTGGCTCGATGGTGGCGATCTTGAAGCTTGTGGGGACAACTGCCTGGGCCAGAGACAGATTGCAAATGTCCGTGAAGACCCTGGCCAATTGCCCTGCACAGAGTCTGAGCACATGGCCAGATATTCCATCCAGACCAGCTGCCTTCCGTACATTCACCCTGCTCAGAGTGGCACAGACATCGGAGGTGGAAAGTGAGAGAGGCAGTTCACCAGGTGGGAGATCTGCTTTGAGGGTGACCTTGTTCTCTCAGTCAAAGTGAGCGCAGAAGTAATTGAGCTCATCAGGGTGGGAAGCAGAGCTGGGGCACAGTACTAGGTGGTTTGAAGTCTGTAATGACCTGTGTGCCATGCCGCATGCACCGGGGGTCCGAAGAGTTGAAATAAATATATATGTGTGTGTGTGTACTTAAATGACAATAAACTTGATTTGTATGGTAAGATGAACCCTTCACTTAGCAGTCTATCTTGTCATGGTCTTGGAATCTGACTGTTTACCTGCGCTGCACTTTCTCTGTTACTGTAATACTATATTGTGCATAATTTTACTGACTTCCCTTCTACTACCTCAATGTACTCATGTTTTGAAATGATCTTCTGGATGGCATACAACACAAAGCTTTTCACTATACCATAGTACATGTGACAATAGTAAACCAATAGCTTTAAGGAGAAGTTAAGTACATTTGGATTGTTTTCACTAGATCCTAACAGATTGAGGGATGACCTGAAAGAAGAATGCAGAACTAAGAGAGGCATAGATGTGGTGGATGTTTCCCAGGGTAGAAAATGAGAAGTTTATAGGGGATGTGTGTGAGGCTAGGATTTTTTTGTGTATAGATTAGGATGTGCCTGAAGTGTGTTACCAAAGAGGTGCTGGAAGTAGAAAAGAAAGCAATGTTTAGAAGGTATTTAGACAGACACTTGAACAGGTAGTCAATGAAGGGAGATAGACTCCAGCAGTCAGAGAGTTATTGTGTTGGAGCAGACATAGTAGTCTGAAAGGCTTGTTCCAGTGCAGTACTCTTTCTGTCTATTCCATTTGGTGCAGAAAAAGTTTACCTTAAAGTCAGTAGACATATCCTTTCTTGAGAAGGTGGGGGAGGGGTGCAGTCTAGCGTTTTTATATATTTCACACATGCATTTCAATATATAGGTTGTTTTACTTTAGTAACTATCACTTTTTTCCAGAATACATCCTTGGAGGCAGTAGTTCATTGCTCCAATCTAGGGATATTTTCATTTTGTCTGACGGGATTTGCTTAGAAAAAAAGTGAATTTGGTGCTTTGGAGTGGTTCAGCAGGTGGTAAATCAGTAGAGTAGAGTGACTGTTAGATACCTTGGAAATTGCTGAGGTGAGGGTCTAAAATGACAGCAGTGGCTTAGAGTTGGATGATCTTGGGCCATTGTGGTAGAAGGGAATCCACAGTATTGCAATTCAGGTAGCGTGTGACTCCATTCTGTATTTGATTTATTTTCAGCAAAGTTAGCACATTTCCTATACCAATTGGGTTATGCTTGTCTACTTTTTTTTATTTAAACACGAACTCTGTTTCAAGGCACATTTAAATTTCATAAATGTACTATGTATTCTTCTCAGCTGAGTTCTTCTCTCCACATACTCTGTCTACTCTAATCTGCTGCTTTGAAAAAGCAACCTACGTAGTCAAAGAATCTTCCTGCCCTGGACATTGTCTCTCCGTACTGTTACAGGGCAGATGATACAAAAGTTTGAAAAGGCACACCACCTTTCTCAACAACAACTTCTGTAAGACTATTAAATAGACCTCTTGTATGTTAAAGATGAACTTCTGACTTTCTAATCTACCTCACCTTGGCCGATGTGCCTTATTGTCTACTTACTCCTTACTTTTTCCATAACTGTAACCATGTCATATGCTACATTCTGTTACTGCTTTCTCCTTACAGTACCTTAAAGTACTTGGTTCTGCAAACCATCCATGTACATCATTTCAAAGCACATTGGTACATGTGACATTGTCTCAAAGGTAAATTTAGAAATGCTGGAAGTACTCAGCAGGTCAGCCAGCACCTGTGGAAAGAGAAGTAGAGTTGCATTTTGGATCAATGATCTATGTGATGCTTTGCTAAACAGATTCATAATAGGTTATTATGAATAAAAGGTGATTGTAACAACAAGTTGAATAAAATGATTTTAAAAAGAGCTGTTATCCATTAAAGCCGATTCAGGTAATCTTTTAATGTAATTGTGATGGATAAGATGATAAAGAACAGTTGATGCAGAGCGAAGAGATTGTGATGGAATAAGTTAAAACATGGATAGGCTCCAGCTAGAGTACTATGTACAATTCTCAGAGAATCAGGTTATGATCACTGACATGTGTCGTGAATTCTGGTTGTCACAGGACAGGAAGGATGCTTGTACCATTAAAGGTGCTGCAGAGGAAATTATGGTGGATGTTGCAAGGCTGGATGCTTCTAAAAGGCTGGAGAACAGTAGTCAGGCGAGGGGAGATTTAATTTAACTTCATTAAATTTAGAGTTCTCAACAAGATTAAGAAGACCCATTTACCTCAGTTGAGAGCTCAATTTGGGGGGGTGGGGGTCAAAGTTATATTGAGTCCAGTGGGACACTTTTTGCAGTGAGGGGAAAAAGGTGCTCTTCTGTTACTTCTGCTTACTTCTATCTAATAAATAGAGGCATAACGAGGGACCTCATATGGAATGTGCATTTTACATGGTAAATGAGAGCTATGGTGAACAACTACAGCTGCAAAAAGTGTCATTAGCTGGAGGAGCTTGGGCCCTTAGTGGATGTGACATTTCAGAAAATGGTCACTTTGCACTCAAAACTACCAGAGAGAAGGGAAAAAAAAGTGAGTTGACATTTCAGGGGACCACTGCAGGCACCTTATTCTCTTAATAGTATTCATTTCTGAGTACTGACTGGAGAGATGGCTCTCTTGGTCAGTGCATCTGCTGTCACGACCTGTATAGGTAGGGAAGAAAAAAGTCAAGAATGTAATAGTACATTTGAATATAGACTGTATTTATTCATTAATGAATTCCATTTTATTATTACATTATTTTAATATTTAGTTTTAATTACCTGAATTTCACTTTTAATATTTATATAAATGTAATTTTTATTATTGCTAGCATCTTGAAAATGTATTAAAATCTGAAAGAATTTGCTGACATTTCTGTAAGTCAGGCCATTTATAACCTGAGGAGCTCTTTGTATATATACTGGTTTAAAAAAAATCACTGACCTAAAATGTTAAATGTTTCTCTTGCCACAGATGCCACCTAACCCACTGAGTATGCCCATTATTGTGTGTTTTAAATTTCATATATCCAGCATCTGCATGTTGGTTTGATTTTCAATCATGATATATTATTAATTCTCTGGTATCAGACTTAATTAATTTTTGTGTGACCACAGAATATTCTAGATGATGGGGTGTTAACAGCCAAAGGCAGGATCAGGGATAGAGTCCTGCAGGCAGAATTTGATTTAGAAGAACTATGAAACAGGATTTTAAAACAATGGCAGGACATTGGTGAGTTTTGGAACAGTGAGATCTTGAGGGATAAGTATATAATTCCTTATAAATTGGAGCATGAATAGACAGAATGGTGAGGAAGGCATATGGCATGTTTGCCTTCATTGCTCAAAACATTGATTAGAGAAGTTGGCACATCATATTATAGTTGTACTTGGGAGTCTTGTGTACAGTTCTGGTCACCATGTAGTAGACGTGATTAAGTTTGAGAGGGTGCAAAAAAGATTCACAAAGATGTTATAAGGAGAGACTGAATAACCAGATCTGTTTTCCTAGGAGCAAAAAGGGAAAAGAGGTGAAACAATTGTGATGTACAACATGAGAGGCATAAATAGGGTAAATTGATTTGTTATTGCCACTTATATTGAGATAAAGTGAAAAACTTTGTTTTGTTTCCATCCATACAGATGACTTTCTTTACAACAGTGCATTGAGGGAGATAGCCAATGTTTGTTTCTCATGGTCAGGGTATCTAAAGTTAGAAAACATGGTTTAAAGTGAGAGGCAAAAATTTAAAAGTGATCTGAGGGATTAATTTTTCACAAGGAGTATTGGTATCTGCAATAATTCCTGGAGGAAATGATGGTGGTAGGGCCAGTAACAACTTTTAAGAGGCATTTTAACATACTGGTATGAACAGGCCCTTTGGTCTTGTACTATGCTGAACATGACAGTCACAACTACTAAACCAAGTAATGTTGATAGAATCTCCCAACCCTTTAAACCCTGACAGCAAGAAGGGACAAGCTTCTAAGTGCATTAGGATGCCACCACTTGTGGTTTTCCCTCCCAAGTTGCTCGTCATTCTAAGTCAGGAGTATAATGTTGTTCCTTCATTGTTGCTGATGCTAAACCTGAAACTCCCTATCAACATTGATACCTTCATTTAATGGACAGCAGCAATTTCAGAAGACTCATTATCATTTTTGAGGATATTAGGATTGGGTAATAAGTGGTCTTATTACCCATATGGCATGAAATTAAAAATGAGTTTCGAATAATTATTGCTGCTTATTGACACACAAGGTGAACTGAGGTGGCTTGTAATATTTTAAAAACTTTATTTCAGGAAATCCCACTATGTATTAATAATAGGTATTTGGGTTTGGTGGTGGTGGAGTGTGGGGGGAAACACCACCCTGCTACTTATAAAAACGCCACCCCCTTCTCTCAATTCCTCCACCTCTGCTGCATCTGCTCTCAGGATGATGCTTTTCATTCTAGAACGAAGGAGATGTCATCCTTTTTTCAAGAAAGAGGCTTTCCTTCCTCCACCATCGATGCTGCCCTCAACTGCATCTCTTCCATTTCACGCACGTCTGCTCTTACCCCATCCTCCTGCCACCCTACCAGGGATAGGGTTCCTCTTGTTCTCCCATACCGCCCCACCAACCTCTGTGTCCAGCACATAATTCTCCAAAAATTCTGCCACCTTCAATGAGATCCCACCACCAAGCACATCTTTCCCTTCTCTCTCCGCCCCCCCCCCCCGACTTTTTGCTTTCTGCAGCAATCACTCCCTGCGTGACTCCCTTGCCCATTTGCCCTTCTCCACTGATTTCTCTCCTGGCACTTATCCTTGCAAGTGGAACAAATGCTACACCTGCCCCAACACCTCCTCCCTCATTACCATTGAGGGCCCTAAACAGTCCTTTCAGGTGAGGCGACACTTCACCTGTGAGTCTGTTACTGTGTTCGGTGCTCCTGGTGTGGCCTCCTGTATATCCACGAGACCCGACGTAGATTGGGAGACTGATTCACCAAGAATCTATGCTTTGTCCACCAGAACAAGTGGGATCTTCCAGTGGCCACCCATTTTAATTCTACTTCTCATTCCCATTCCGATATGTCCTGATGGCATGAACATTGATTTAGCAAACTTCTGGTATTGCCCCGTCTGTCGCCATTTCCCATCCTCTTTTCCCCCTCTCATCTTATCTCCTTGCCTGCCTATCGCCTCCCTCTGGTGCTCCTCCCCCCTTTTTCTTTCACTAATCAACTTCCCAGCTCTTTACTTTATCCCTCCCCTTCCAGGTTTCACCTATCACCTCACAAACAAGAGAAAATCTGCAGTTGCTGCAAATCTGAGCAATGCACACAAAATGCTGGAGGAACTCAGCAGGCCAGGCAGCATTTATGGGGGAAAAAGTATAGTCAACATTTTGGGGTGAAATCCTTCGGCAAGATTGGAGAAAAAGCTGAGGAGTAGATTTAAAAGGTAGGGGGAGGGGAGAGAGAACCACCGGGTGATAGGTGAAACCTGGAGGGGGAGGGATGAAGTAAAGAGCTGAGAAATTGGTGAAAGAGACAAGGCCAGGGAAGAAAGAAAAGAGGGGAAGGAGCACCAGAGGGAGGCGATGGGTGGGCAAGGAGATGAGGTTTGGGGGGGGATGGGAAATGGAGTGTTGGGGAGCATTAAACATAGAACATAGAATAGTACAGTACATTACAGGCTCTTCGGCCCACAATGTTGTGCTGACCCTCAAACCCTGCCTCCCATATAACCCCCCACTTTAAATTCCTCCATATACCTGTCTAGTAGCCTCTTAAACTTCACTAGTGTATCTGCCTCCACCACTGACTCAGGCAGTGCATTCCATGCACCAACCACTCTCTGAGTAAAAAAACCTTCCTTTAATATCCTCCATTACCGGATGTTTGAGAAATCGATGTCATGCCATCAGGTTGGAGGCTACCCAAAAGGAACCTCGGGTGTTGATCCTCCAACCTAAGTGTGGCCTCATCACGACAGTGGAGGAGGCCATGGATGGACATATCGGAATGGGAAGTGGAATTAAAATGGGTTGCCACTGTGAGATCCTGCTTGTTCTGGTGGAAGGTGCGTAGATGCTTGACGAAGCAGTCTGCCAATCTACATCGGGTCTCACCTATCACCTAGTGTTTCTCTCTCTCCTCCCCCCACCTTTTAAAATCTACTCCTCATCCTCTTTTTCTCCAGCCTTGCTAAAAGGTTTTGGCCCGAAACGTCAACTGTTTATTTTCATGGGTGCTGCCTGGCCTGTTATGGCAGAATGGATGTTCTTTTAGCAAATGTAGTCTGTTATAGAGTGTGGGGCAATTTATTTTGGTACAAAGAATTTTAAAGCTTGGGAAAATATTTAATCTAATGGAATGGAGAGATCTAATAATTAAAGCAGCTTTTTAAAAAAACGGTGAATAAAGCATTGGGTGCATTTATAGGGGAATAGAATTGAAACATGTTGTGTTGAATATTTATGAGCTTTGATTGGACACCATTTGGATGATTATGAACTCTTCTGGTCTTCTCCATGTTCTAAAAGGATATAGAGTCACCTGGGAAGGAGCCTCAATTTGTTAGAGTAATACTAATATAGAAGGTGCCAATTGAAACTTTTAAAATTATACAGGCATAGATGTGGAAATGATTCCACTTGAGTGCGAGAGCCAAAGCTACAAATGGAAACTAGAAACCAATAAATTCCACCGGGAATTGGGGTGAAACCTTTGATTAGACTGTGGTTAGAAAGTAGAACAAATACCACAAGTAGTAATAAATACAAATAACAAAGATTTATTCAAGCAGAAATTAAGAAAGCTCACAGGGAAGAATAAATTAATGATGTTGAAGGCAATTGGGAGGAGGAATATGTAGTGCACATAGATCAGTTTGTCTAGTGGAATGGATTATTGCAGTATGGTAACTTGCTACATAGAACATAGAGTGGTCCAAATACAATTGGACCATATTGTCCAACTTGAAAATAGTTAATTATGCAGATAACTATTGGTACGTTGCTCCTTGTTTACAGGATGGCTAGATCACAAGAGCCCTTTTAGGACTGCTGATCTTCCAGCAGCAAATTTAATTCCACGCTGGTTTCTTGCCGCTGGGAGCTTAATATTACTGCTAGTAATAGGTGACTTCCACCTTTACAAATTAAAATTTTGAAAAAAAAATTCAAGTTGATTGCTGAGTATGAAATCAACCAGATGTCCTATGCTTAACTTAGGAATTCAGTAGGCAATGTGCAATATACATCGTGACATCAAATTATGTTGTTTCTGGTAAGATGGTGGTGTGTTCAGATGCAGTGGCCTCTCCAGGATAACCAAAGTGTTTTTATCTCTTTTAAACATTTTTTTTTACAATTACAAGAAAATGCTGTACATTAAGACAGCGGTCCTCAACCACCGGGCTGCAAGGCATGCGCTACCGGGCCGCGAGGAAATGATATGATTTGGCGATATGAGTTAACTGCACCTTTCCTCATTCCCTGTAACGCCCATTGTTGAGCTCGAATGCACGCGAGGTCATTACGCATGCGTCATCCATGTCAGAGCGAGAAGGAGTCAACTCCTCGAGCTTGCAAATGACAGCGGGCTAAAAAGTATGTTTGACATAACATCTCTGCCGGCATTCCGGATCAAAGTCAAGGCTAAATATCCTGAGATAGACACGGAAGCACTGAAAACGTTGCTTCCATTTCCAACACATCTCTGCAGTGAAGGCAATGAAAACTAAATTGCTTAATAGACTGGACATAAGGAACCCATTCGAGTATCGCTGTCTCCCATCACCCCTCGATAGGACTGTCTTGTTGCAGGAAAACAAGTATACAGCCCGGGGCTCCCACTGATTCAGCGATGTTGGTGCGTTGCAATGATTTTATATATTCATATGAGGAAAATATGTGCTGTGTGCTTAATATCCAAACGTTACTTAAAATGTTATGATGCTATTGACTTATAAGTGACTTGTATAACCATGTAACAATTACAGCACGGAAACAGGCCATCTCTGCCCTTCTAGTCCGTGCCAAATGCTACTCTCACCTAGTCCCACCGACCTGCACTCAGCCCATAACCCTCCATTCCTTTCCTGTCCATATAACTATCCAGTTTAACTTTAAACGATAATATCGAACCTGCCTCTATCACTTCTACTGGAAGTTCGTTCAACACTTACTTCCAGCTCCCCTGTCCTCCCCGATCATTGACTTATCGCTATATTCATGCGAGGAAAATATGCGCTGTGTGTTTAATATTAAATTCGTTAGATAAACCCTTTTAGAAACTAAATTGAGTGTATTAGCCACTTATCACCTATATTGCAGTTGTGATTAACAGCCCCCTGTCGAACAGAATCGCCAAAAACGATTTGCAGAAAGGAAATCGGCACGTGCACGCATGTGCACTGGTGCCTGCGCAAGGCTTCATGGTCATTGTAGTCTTTCTCGGGGTAAACACAATGTCTTTGACTGCTACTCTTGTCCGTTGGCAACCATCCCCCCCCCCCCACCAAACCTGTCGGCCGGTCCGCAAGAATATTGTCAATATGAAACCGGTCCGCAGTGCAAAAAAGGTTGGGGACCCCTGCATTAAGAGGTTCACGTACTGCAGGTCTATCTCATCAGTGAGCTGCTTGTTGGCGGAGGAGTGGGAGAAGCTATGCAAAGTGGTGTGCATTCTAACAGCGAGAGATTGTCTTGGACGTTCTCTTGCAATCGCAAGACATTGGATATTGGTAATGTAAAAAGTACTGCAAGTTTGTTTCCCTTGTTTATTGGTGAGACAGATGGCAAGGGAGTTGTGTGGCCTCAGTTGTAGCAAGGATTAGGCCTCAAACCACAGGCTTACCTGTTGCAGCAGTCCAAGAGAGGAGACTTCAGAGGTGATGTGGTGCAGTGTCCATGTTGGGTTGGGGGCTGGCTCCTCCCATCAGTGCTGCCTTCCAGTTGTTTGCTCAATGGAAGATGAGCTGGATTGCGTGTGTATGTACATCTGTGGTGTGCTGAGAACTGTTTGTTCTTGCCAATGACAGTTGTGCACTATCAGTTTACAAGCCATGTCACTCAGGGACTTGGGCTATGTATATTTTTTTGACTGTTTATTGCTATTTTATATGTGTTATATACTGTATATATGTGCTGTGTATGACTGTTGGTTTTATGTTTTGCACCTTGGTCCTGGTAGAACACTGTTTCGTTTGGCTGTAATCATGGATGGTTGAATGATAATTAAACTTGACCTTTTCAATGAGTTACAGGCAAACAGTTGGACAATCTTGCATATGGTCTTTGCATTATTTTTTACTCGAATAAAATATATTAATTGGCACTAGGTGCAAAATAAATCATCAGATTTTGTTGAAAATTTGACAGTTGGTCTTGTCTTATTTTTGCAAGTTTGAATTGTAGTAATGAATTGCTTGATTACTTGTCTCAGCAATTGTATCCTCTACAGGAAAGATTAAGGTATCATGAGTAAAATAGAAATCAATTCTCTAAACTCAGTTTACAACAAACCACTGACATAACCAAAGTGCCATGAAAGAATTGAATGTTCTTCAATATTAACTGAATCCAAATTGAGATTTTAAAATTTGCTTTCAGGCATTTCAATAAAATTTGAGTACCTTTTCAGTCTCTGCTGTCTTTATGGTCTCTTCAATTAGTTATGGAAGCTTCCACAGAAATGAATTTCTGTAATTGATAAATGACTAACATTATGTAGTTCAAATTTTAATTGCAGATTCCTGACACTTTTCTGGAATACTCAGTGACATCTATTGAAATGAATTAATGCTATTCAACTAACTTTATCAGTCACGGAGCAATTGTAATGATCGGAGATGTAGTGTATAAGTGTATGAGAATTTTTTCTCTTAATTGTTTCAGTTGTTTGTATTTTTATTTGTATTCACTGGTAACACTTCTCATTGCCTTTCTGGATTTTGCTTTCACAGTTAATAGAGACCTTATGTAGAAACTGTGAAGTGTAGCGGTACATGTGTGAAGCTTTTTGGAGAATCGGCCTGAGAAAACTGGTTATGTTCAGAAAAACTGACAAAATAGTGCATCTCCAAATGTAGTTGGAGAATTGACTCTGATCCATCGTATTGCTTAAATGGTCAACGTTCAAATATGATTGAATCGTGTACAAGGAAAGAAAATGAGGAAAAAGTACATTAATGCTTCTTTTACAGAAATTATTAGATAATAAGCGCATTGAAAAGGGCTTGAGGAGCATATGTTAGTGGATTAATGACTGGAAATCAAGGTTGAAATCCATCATAGTGGCTGGGAACTTAAATTCAATTCAACCTATTTAGTTCACTAATTGTTGTTTCAAGGAGGAAGTTGGTCATCTTAACCAGTTCTGTCCCAATTGACTCATCACTGCTCTTTGAAATGCCCTAGCAAGCCATACTGTTTAGCAGACATGTAGTGATGGCATATATTTTAGCCGTGGAGGGTCAGAGGAGATCTGATGGAGGTTTGTAAGATTTTGAGAGGCATAGATAGAGGAGACAGGGAACATTTTTTTTCCAGGGTTGAAATGTGTAATACCAGAGGACATGCATTGAAGGTAAAAGGGAGTAAGTTCAGAGGATGTGAGGGGTATGTTTTTTTTATTCAGAGAGTGGTGGATGCCTGGTATGGCGGTAGAGGCAAATATATTTGAGGCTTTGAAGAGACATTTAGATGGCACATGAATATGAGGTAGATGGAGGGATATGGGCATGGTGTAGGTAGGAGGGTTTAGTTTCTGTTTTTTTTAAATTTACTTTTTAGCTGATTTGGTACAACATTGTTGTCTGAATGGCCTGTTCCTGTGCTGTATCTTCCATGTTCTATGCCCATGTCAATATCCACATTGTAAACAAATGATTTAAAACAAAAATGGGCTCAATTGCTGATAAAGGTTTGAAGATTGTAGCGAGAATGGGTAACTTGGATTGCCTGAGAGTCAATTGGCTTGAGTTTAGAATAATTGAAAGGGAGCTCAGATGTAGCTCATTAATGAAATGTTTTTTTCCCTCCCCATGGTGACAAAATATAACATTTTATCTTGAGGGCACTAGGTTAAGATCAGGTCAAAATTGGATCTTAAGATGCATTTCACTCTGATACGTATCTCAACTATAATCAGGCAGTTTAGGGCAGGGGTCCCCAACCTTTTTCGCACTGCGGACCGGTTTAATATTGACAATATTCTTGCGGACCGGCCGACGGGGTTGGGGGGGTGCTAATCATGACCGGAATATAGATGATAAGTCAACTATAAGTCACTTATCAGTGGCTAATACACTCAATTTTGTTTCTAAAAGGGTTTATCTAATGAATTTAATATTAAACGTAGCACATATTTTCCTCGCATGAATATAGTGATATGTCAATTATAAGTCATAAGGGGGTTCCTTATGTCCAGTCTATTCCACAATTTAGTTTTCGTTGCATTCATTGCAGAAAACTCCGCTTCGCAGAGATATGATGTTGGAAATGGAAGCAAAGTTTTCAGTGATTTTGTGGCTATCTCAGGATATTCAGCCTTGACTTTGATCCAGAATGCCAGCAGAGATGTTACGTCAAACATACTTTTCAGCCCACCGCATTTGCAAACTCGAGGAGTTCATCTTCTTCCCGCACTGACAAGGATGATTCACCAGGGACATTCACAAATGGGTCACGGAGCCATTCCTTTGCACGCCTTGGGTCATTTGCAGTTGGGAAGTAACGCTCGAATCTGTTGACAGCGAAGTTAGGTGATCGCGCACCAGCTGTGAGAAGGATGGTGCAGCCTCAGTCTCTCCCAAATTCCCAGCTAATGTTGGGAACATGTCAGATATGCCGCTGTCCACTCACTGTCCCCACAGTTCCAGTTTGGCTGTGAAAGCAGACACTTTATCTGCCAACTTGAAGACAGTTGTCATTCTCTCCTGAAGTGACAAATTGAGTTCATTGAGCAGGTTGAAGATGTCACACAGATGAGCGAGTTTTGCTATCCACTCCTCGTCACTGAAGTGTGCTGCCAGTGGTGACTTTTTTCCTGAAAGAAATCTCTGTAGCGGCTCTCTTAACTCAAAAACCCTGGCCAGGCTCTCCCCCTTGATAGCCACCTGACTTCGGTGTGTAAGAGAAGGTGTTTGTGCTCTGCATCCATTTTCTCGCAGAGCTGCTCAAACAGACGTGAGTTAAGAGCTTTTGCTTTGATGTGATTGATAACTTCAACAACGTCACTCCATACGCTGTTAAGATCAGGTGACATTTTTCGGCTAGCCAGCATTTCCCAGTGTGTGACACAGTGTGTAGACTGGCATTCAGGAGCAACCTCTTTGACTCGGGTAGTGAAACCAGACTCGTTAAGCCGTTCCAAAAGCTGTGCTTGGATGTCCTCTGCTATGTCATCGATTCTCCTTGAAACTGTGGTAGCTGAAAGAGGAAACCTGTGCCATCTTGTTAGCTGCAGCTTCTCCCAACAGTTCACGGCACATGTCCTTGGCAGCAGGCAGAATCAATTCTTCACCATCAGTGAAAGCCACTAAATACGGTGCTCTCAGAGGAGCAGCATTTGTGGAGGTGGTGGCTCTCAGCACTTGCTTCTGTCCCACTTGCTCACGTTTTTTCCGCTCAAAAAAACTCAACAGGTTTGTCTTTAAGTGCAGGGTGCTGGGACTCAAGGTTCCGAAGCAGTTTTGAGGGCTTCATTGCCTCATTAAACAGCTTGTCTCCACATATCACACACAGGAGGCTTGGAGCATGTGAGTCGCCAGTCGCAATAAAGCCATATTTTATGTACGACTCTTCGTATTTTCTGTTGAAGGAAGTTTTCTCTTTATTTTTGCAATCTCGACCTCAGCTGTCTCTACGGTATCATCATCGTTAGACCTTTTATGTCCCCTCCCATCTCTTCCAACGGAACTCTCAAGCGACGTTTGTTTTTTACTCATCGAGTAGTTGTAGGCTAATGACCAACTGATGTCCTCGCGTGGGTAATGAGCTCGCGTGCGTTCAAGTTCAACAGTGGGCATGACAGGGAATGAGGAAAGGTGCAGTTGACTCATATCATTTCCTCGTGGCCCGCTAGTTGGGAACCACTGGTTTAGGGTGCCCCACAGATTCTACAGTAGGTCAGGAAGGAGTCATTATAAAGGATAAATGTGATTCGGTTGAATCGTATTTTCTGACCAATACGTGCTTTATTGACCATTCACTGTTACGTGAAAGGTCTGCTTGGCTTGACATATTAGAAAGGAAAATTCTGCTTGCACATATTCCAATGCATTAAAAAATCCTTTAAATAAATTTATATGTTCTTCATCATACAACCACTAGTGAGCATTTGGTACTACATCTAGTCGTTAAGTATTTTTCAGGTTCTGCTTCCTTTTTCCAACTGGTATATCATTTTCAACCAGCTATATTTATAATGAAATGTTGACTGTAGTCAAAGGTAGTAGATTAAATAGAAAGGAATAGGAAAGTAACTATTAAGGAAAAATATGGATAGGAATGTTGGCTTTGTTCTTCCTAGAACAGAAATATGATTTTAGTTCAGTTGATCAGACAGACAAACAGGGTAGCCTAGTGGAAAGTCCTGCCCAAAGTGTGATGATTTTTGTTGTGGTTTCAGCAAGCAATTTAATGTAATGTAGATCAGAGCAATCCTACAGAAATTGGATCACTCAGTCCAATGTAGAATAATCATGCCCTAATTTATACATTTTCTTCCAAAAAGATTTTGTTGCCATCTGGATTTTCAAACCAAAGCAAATTTATTAAAAGAGTACATATATGTTACCATATACAATCCTGAGATTCATTTTCTTGAGAGCATGCACAGTAAATATAAGAAATACAATAGAATCAATGAAAGACCACAACCAACAGGATAGGCAAAATATCAATGTGCAAAAGACAACAAACAGTGCAAATGCAAAAAGAAAAAAAAGAAACAATAATAATGAATTAAAAAGCAATAAATATAAAGAACATGAGATGAAGAGCCCTTAGGTTGTAGAAACAGTTCGGTGATGAGGGCAAGCGAAGTTAAGTGAAGTTATCCCCTCTGGTTCAGGAGCCTGATGGCTGAGGGGTAATAACTGTTCCTGAACCTGGTGGTATGGTTCTTGGGTCTTCTGTACCACATTCCTGTTGGCAGCAGCAAGAAGAGAGCATGCTGTGAGGGTGGTGAGGGTCTTTGATAATGGATGTTGCTTTCCTGCGACAGTGCTCTGCAAACTTGTACTCAATGGTGGGAAGGGCTTTACCTTGGCCTATCCACTACATTTTGTGGGAATTTCAGTTCAAGGATATTGGTGTTGCCTTATACTAGGCCATGGTGCAAGCTGTCAACGTAGTCTCCACCACACATATTTAGAACTTTGTCAAAGTTTTAGATGACATGCCAAATCTTAGCAAACTTATAAGAAAGTAGAAGTGCTGCTGTGCTTTTTCCATAATTACGTAGTCTACTGGGCCCTGGACTTATCCCCCTGAAATGATAACACTAAGGAATTTGAAGTTGCTGACTCTCTCCACCTCTGATATTCCAATGAGGACTGGCTCATGAATCTTTGATTTCCTTGAAGTCAATAATCAGCTCCTTGGTCTTACTGACATTGGATGAGAGAGAGAGAGAGAGAGAGGTGGTTGTTGTGGTACCACTCAGCCAGATTTTCATTCTTCCTCCTGCGTGCTGATTCGTCGCTACTTTTGATTTGGCCTATGACAGCGGTGTCGTCAGCAAATTTAAGTATGGCATTGCTCTGCTTAGCCTCACAGTCATAAGTGTAAAGCTAGTAGAGCAGTGGTTAAGCACACAGCCTTATGGTGCACCTGTGCTGATAGGGTTTATGGAGATGTTTTTGCCGATTCAAATTGGGGTCTGCAAGTGAGGAAATCATGGATCTGGTTGCACAAGGAGGAATTTGAGGCCATGGTCTTGAAGCTTATTTATTAGTTTTGAAGGGGTGATAGTATTGAATATTGATAGTGGTCAATGAAGAACATCCTGATGTATGCATCTGCTGTGGACCTGTTGTGATGGTAGGCAAATTTAAGCCAATCCAAGTCACTTCTCAGACAGGAATTGATATATTTCGACACCAACCTCTCAAAGCACTCCATCACAGTGCTACTGGATGATAGTCACTGCGGCAGTGGCAGACCAGTGGTATTTGTCACTGTATAAATGTATCACTCTACAGTTATTGAATGTCCATTGGATACTTAAATTCTTAGAAATGAATTTGATATAAGGACCTCCTTTTTTCGCTGTCAGAGTTTTGTGTGGTAGTTCAGAGCCAAAATTGGAAATTTTATAATAGGCTTATTACCAGGCAATTCTAATTCCTTTTGCTTCAGTTTGCATGCATGCATGATAAGAACATCATGGGATTCTCATGCTCTGTTGGAACTTTTAATGTATAAATTGTAAAATTTTATTTTGAAAGAAACTATGACCTGACTTATAGCTTTTGTTGATTTTTCAATGGACGAGGGCTACCTCACAGTTATCTACACAGGTGCAGTATGAAGCAAGCTGTGACACTAAAATTATCGATAAGAGTCCTGACGAAGGGTCTCGGCTTGAAACGTCGACTGTACCTCTTCCTAGAGATGCTGCCTGGCCTGCTGCATTCACCAGCAACTTTGATGTGTGTTCCTTGAATTTCCAGCATCTGCAGAATTCCTGTTGATTGCGTTTATCAATAAGACAGTGGCATTATACTTGTGGGATGGTTTAGATAAAGAGTATTGTAAAAGTTTTATTTTATTTTCCATATGATCTAAGTATGAATGTTGAATATATTTATTTTCACCAGGAAGCATACTTTCGATTGTGGAAAAAATTGTTAAAGTTATAAGATGTTTCCTCATTTTTTAAATATATTTATTCAAGTTTATTTTCCATGATGGGTGTTGAGAAATAATGAAAATTAAATCCAAAAGTCTAAAGTTGAGGGTAAGAAAAGACAAAATAATGAAGTTAGATAAAGCCATTTGTATAAGAGTACCCCAGCTCATCTTAAAAGGTTATCTTTTGATTGGCCAACTGGTAAATAGAATCCTTTAAAAAAAACTTATTCTATTTTTTTTGTGCATTGGAAGATGTTCTTTACATTATATAATGAACAGCACAATATATTTAATTGGAATATCTGAAAAAGTGCCTGCAAAGCAGTTGTGTTGTAAAAGAACACATGATTACATTTTACATAGATTTCCACTAGCTAGCCACGTGGAAAAAAAGTCCTTAGGAGCTAAATCTAAAAGGATATGATCCATTACTATAAACACAAGAGCTTCTTTCCCCTTCCTTTCCAGTCCTGATGGAAAGTCTCAGCCTGAAATGGCAACTGTTTATCTACTTCCTAGATACTGCCTGATGGGCTGAGTTCCTCTAGCATTTTGTATGTGTTCATCCATACTATTCACATTTATGATGTTTAGGCGCTTCTGTTCCTTCTCTGCTAAATCAGGTTTGTATTTTAAGTTTAAGAAATAATTGATTTAGCTCCAGATTTATTGGTGAATTTGTCAATTCACAATATGTCTTTGCTTCAGTATGAGATGCATATAAGTCAGGTTGGATTTAAAACAGACCTTTGATTGCTATTCCTTTCCACACATTTTCGACAGAAGGCCTTTCAACCAACCATCTGAGGAATTACAAATTAAGATGCGTTTAATGCATTTTCCAGTAGTTGCAGTATATTTATGATTAGTATTGAAGCAAAACATCCATAATAAAAATATGGTTTATTTATTTTAAATTAATGTATAATTGGCTGTATAAGGAATAATTTGGGCTTTAAATTAAAGGTTATGAAAGCTTTGTTTACTTTCTCCCAACAGAAACTAAAGATGACTCACTGGAGGAGGATATCCTTACAGAAATGGAGACCAATGAGCAATCGCCTGTCTTGCAGCACTCGGTATCTGATGAATCTGCCAGCTCCATAGCCCCAATCAATCTCAATACAAAATCCAGGTCAGAACATGAAATGCTGACTCATATTCTCTTGTGCCACATAATGAGAAATGCTGGGGAATATGCAAGGATGCTGGTTGGAGCAGCCAGAACTACTTGATGCAAGACATCAAAACACTTAGCTGAGAGAGGCTGGATGACTTCAGTTTGTGCAATTAATAATTGCAAATTGATTTAATATTTATGGATTTCTAGAATGCAAATGGTTCTGAACTAAGAAATTCTAGAAATATCTAGTGCACAAATGCCATCTTATGGCAGAAGACTATTAACTCATGAATGTCTTAGATTGTTGGATCAGTCCAGTGGCTGGTGTATATTGGATGCTGAGTTCCACCTTTGTTGCATCTGATGAGCTTAAAGTTATTACTATTCTCTCCCAATCCAACCTTCGCTCTGTATCTCTGCATTAATCATAATGAGTTTGCTGTCTCTTTCATGCTGTAGCAAGTACTTTATCTGTTAAGTGGAAATCATTTGCATGTCTAAAGTTTTAAGTTAAGAATAAATTTCTCCTTTGACATTAATTCTAGAAGGTATGCATTTAAACAAGATTCTTGAGAGGCCTCTCATTAAATGCCTACTATAAGAGATCTTTGAGAAGCAGGGGAGGAAATACTGTGCAACATGTGAGAAAGGTTGGTTGTGGGAATGAGAAACTTTTAGTCTAGAGGATTTCGGAGGAATTTTTGTTAAATTTTTGGACACCTGAATTGGGCTGAGTTTTATTGTTAGATCAGGGCTGCCATTTCAGAGGTATTATTGGTGTGTATAGGGTCTTTTAGGTATATGAGGAGTCACAGTGTCAGGGAGATGTGGCACAGAGCCTCTTCAACCCACCAAGTCTATGTCACCCATTTACACAAATGGTACATTAATCCCTTTTTTCCCCTCCAGTTGGTGGTAGTAGGAGGCAAGCGGAGCACCACCAAACGCAGTGAGTTCTTTCTCCCTGTGTGTTTTTTTTTCTTATCTTTTAAACCATAAAAGAGAGAGAGGGTCTAGCAGAGCATCCATCCTTGGAGTGGGGGCTAGAGTCAGAGTGGGAACTTGGACTCCAGAGGCTTCGACGAGAAGAGGCTGAGGCCAAGGAAACAGTTAAGAAGGGTAGGTTTTTCCTTTTGTTGTTGCTGATTTGGTCTTGGTTGCACATGGGACAGTGCAGGCAGGATGGCAGATATAGCAGTGGAATGCTCCTCCTGTAGGATGTGGGAATTCATGGAGCCTGATGGTCACCCTGCTGACCTCACCTGCAGGATGTGCAGCCAACTCCAGCTCATGAAAGACTGCATTAAGGAGTTGGAGTTGGATGAACTAAGGATCATCGTGGAGGCAGAGCAATTGATAGATAAGACTTTTGAGCAGGTGGTTACACCCAGAATACAGAATTCAGGGAGTAGATAAGCGAACACCGAGAGAGATAAAGGGAGAAGGAAGTCAGTGCAGGGTCCCCCTGTGGCCATTCCCCTCAGCAACAGGATACTTTGGATGCTAATGACTATCTGGGTAAGGCAGCAGCAGTCAAACCAATAGCACTGGAGTCGGCTCTGAGCCTTAGAAGGGTAGGATGTAGTCTGGTGGAGCAATTGTTAGGGGGAGAAAGATAGGAGATTCTGCAGTAGCAAAAGAGACGCCAGGATAGTGTGTTGGTCCCTGGCTGCTAGGGTCCAGGATGTCTCTGAGCAGTTGCAGAATATTCTTGAAGGGGAGACTGAGCAGCCAGAGATCGTGGTACATATTGGTACCAGTGACATAGGCAGGAGAGGGGTAGAGGTCCTGTGCAGTAGGTTTAGGGAGTTGGAAGGAAGCTGAAGAGCAGGTCCTCCAAGGTAGTAATGTCTGGATTACTCTCAATGCAACGAGCTAGGGAAGGTCAGAACAGGAAGATAGCACAGACAAATAAGTGGCTGAGGAGATGGTGCAGGGAGCAGGATTTCAGAGATCATTGGAATCTTTTCTGGGGAAGGGGTGACCTGTACACGTGTGACAGGTTGCACCGGAACTGAAGGGGAACCAATATCCTGGGAAGGAAGTTTGCTAATGCTATTGGGGAGGCTTTAAACTAGATTTGCAGGGGGGGTGGAAACCAAAGTGAAGAGGCAGAGGATGTGGTGGTTGGTGCACAAGTAGAGACAGCTGGTAGGGAATTTGTGATGATAGAGCAAAGATGCACTCAGCCTGATGGTTTGAGATGTGCCTATTTTAATGCAAGGAGTATCATAAACAGGACAGCGTGGATCAATACATGGAACTATGACATTGTGGCCATTACAGAGACTTAGATGTCTTAGAGGCAGGAATGGCTGCTGAGTGTGCTGGGCTTTAGATGTTTCAAAAAGGATAGGGAAGGAGGGAAAAGAGGTGGGGGCGTGGCACTGCTAATCAGGGATAATATCACGGCTTCAGAAAAGGAGGAAGTCATGGAGGAATTGTCTACTGAATCATTGGGGTGGAAGTCAGGAACAAGAAGGGGGCAGTAACTCTACTGGGTATTTTTTATAGACCCACCAATGGTAACAGAGACATCAAGGAGCAGATAAGGAAGACAGATTCTGGAATGGTACAATAATATTAGGGTTGTTGTAATGGGTGATATTAACTTTCCTAATATTGACTGGCTTCTCCTTAGAGCAGGGGGTTTGGATGGGGTGTTCAGGAAAGTTTCCTGATACAATATGTAGATAAGCCAACTGGAGCAGAGGCTGTACTTGATGTGGTATTGGGAAATGAACCTGGTCAGCTTTCAGATCTTTGCAGTGGGAAAGCATTTTGGAGATAGTGATCATAATTCTATCTCCTTTACCATAGAATTGGAGAGGGATAGGAACAGACAAGTTAGGAAAGCATTTAACTGGAGTAAGGGGAAATATGAAGCGATCAGGCTATAACTTGGAAGCATAAATTGGGAACAGATGTTCTCAGGGAAATGTATGGGAGAAATGTGGCAAATTCCAGGGGATATTTGAGTGGCGTTCTGCATAGGTACGTTCCAGTGAGACAGGGAAAGGGTGGTAGGGTACAGGAACCATAGTGTGCAAAGGCTGTTGAAAATCTAGTCAAGAGCATAGAACATACTGTACAGCACAGTACAGGCCCTTCGGCCCATGTTGTTGTGCTGACCCTCAAACCCTGCCTGCCATATAACCCCCCCCACCTTAAATTCCTCCATATACCTGTCTAGTAGTCTCTTAAATTTCACTAGTGTATCTGCCTGCACAACTGACTCAGACAGTGTATTCCACACGCCAACCACTCTCTGAGTAAAAAACCTTCCTCTAATATCCCCCTTGAACTTCTCACCCCTTACCTTAAAGCCATGTCCTCTTGTATTGAGCAGTGGTGCCCTGGGGAAGAGGCGCTGGCTATCCACTCTGTCTATTCCTCTTATTATCTTGTTTACCTCTATCATGTCTCCTCTCATCCTCCTTCTCTCCAGAGAGTAAAGCCCTAGCTCCCTTAATCTCTGATCATAATGCATACTCTCTAATCCAGGCAGCATCCTGGTGAATCTCCTCTGTACCCTTTCCAATGCTTCCACATCCTAAGAAGAAGAGAGCTTACGAAAGGTTCAAAAAACTAGGTAATGCTAGAGATCTACAAGATCTATTAGCAGGAAGGAGCTTAAGAATGAAATTAGGAAAGCCAGAAGGGGCATTGGCAAGCAGGATTAAAGAAAACCCCAAGGCATTCTACAAGTATGTTTCAGAAAGGACAGGGATGGAGGCAAAAGAGGTGGGGGCATGGTACTGTTGATCATGGATAGTATCACGGCTGCAGAAAAGGAGGAAGTCATGGAGGGGTTGTCTACAGAGTCTCTGTGGGTGGAAGTTAGAAATAGGAAAGGTCAATAACTCTGCTGGGTGCTTTTTATAGACCACCCAAATAGTGACAGACATCGAGGAGCAGATAGGGGGACAGTTTCTGCAAAGGTGTAATAATAGCAGGATTGTTGTGGTGGGAGATTTTAATTTCCCAAATATTGATTGGCATCTCCCTAGAGTGAGTGGTTTAGAAGGAGTGGAATTTGTTAGGTGTGTTCAGGAAGGTTTCCTGACACAATATGTAGACAAGCCTACAAGAGGAGAGGCTGTACTTGATCTGGTATTGGGAAATGAACCTGGTCAGGTGTCAGGTCTCTCAGTGGGAGAGCATTTTGGAGATAGTGATCACAACTCTATCTCCTTTATCATAGCTCTGGAGATGGATAGGAGCAGACAATTTTGGAAAACATTTAACTGGGGTAGGGAGAAAAATGTTTTAAGGACCATTTGCATGACATTCTGAATAGGTGTGTTCCATTGAGACAGGAAAAGGATGGTAGGGTAAAAGAACCATGGTGTAAGAATAATGTAGAAAATCTAGTTATGAAGAAAGGCAAAGTTTACTAAAGGTTCAAGAAACTATGTACCGTTAGAGCTCTAGAAACTTACAAGTTTGCCAGGAAGGAGTTTAAGAATGAAATTAGGAGAGCTAGAAGGGGGCAATGAGAAGGCCTTGGCGAACAGGATTAAGGAAAACCCCAAGGCATTCAACAAGTATGTGAAGAGCAAGAGGATGAGCCGTGTGAGAATAGAACCAATCAAGTGCGATAGTGGAAATGTGTGCATGGAATTGGAGGAGGTAGTGGAAGTACTTAATGAATACTACGCTTCAATATTCATCAGTGAAAAGGACCTTGGCCATTTGGGGGAATGATTTATAGTTAACTGAAACACTGCAGCATATAGACATTAAGAAAGAGGATGTGCTGGAGCTTTTGAAAAGCATGAAGTTGGCTAAGTTACCGGGACCAGACAATATATACCCCAGGCTACTGTGGAAAGCAAGGGAGGAGATTGGTGAGCCTCCGGTGATGACCTTTACACCATCAGTTAGGGACAGGAGAAGTACTAGAGAATTGGAAGGTTACAAATGTTGTTCCCTTGTTCAAAAAGGAAGTAGAGATAACCCAGAAAATTATAGAGCAGTAAGTCTTACCTCAGCAGTAGGGAAGTTATTGGAGAAGATCCTGAGAGGCAGGATTTATGAGCATTTGGATAGACATAATCTGGTTAGGGATAGTCAGCAGGGCTTTGTCAAGGGCAAGATTACGAGCCTGTTCGATTATTTGAGGATGTAACAAAACACATTGATGAAGGTAGAGCAGTGGATGTAGTGTGTATGGATTTCAGTAAGGCATTTGATAAGGTTCCCCTTGCAAGGCTCATTCAGAAAATAAGGAGGCAAGGGTTCCAAGGAGACCTTGCTTTGTGGATCCAGAACTGGCAAAGGGTTATTGTAGATGGTTCATATTCTGAATGGAGGACAGTAACCAGTGGTGTTCTGCCGGGATCTGTTCTGGGACCTCTCTTCTTTGTGATTTTTTTAAATAAATGGCTTGGATGAGGACGTAGAAGGGTTGGTTAATAAGTTTGTTGAATACACAAAAGTTGTGAGTGTTGTGGATAGTCTGAAGGATTGTCAGAGGTTACAGTGGGACATCGATAGGGTGGAGAACTGGGCTGAGAAGTGGCAGATTGGGTTCAGTCCAGATAAGTGTGAAGTGGTTTATTTTAGTAGGTCAAATCTGAAGACAGAATATAATGCTAAGACTCTTGGCAGTGTGGAGGATCAGAGAGATCTTGAGATCCATGTCCATAAGACACTCAAAACTGCTGTGTAGGTTGACAGTGTTGTTAAGAAGGTATAGGGTATGTTCGCCGTCATCAACTTTCAAGAGCAGGAGGTAATGTTACAGCTATACAAGACCTTAGTTAAACCCCACTTGGAGTACTGTGTTCAGTTCTGGTCACATCACTACAGGAAGGATGTGGATACTATAGAGAGAGTGCAGAGGAGATTTACAAGGATGTTGCCTGGAATGGAGAGCGTGCCTTATGAGAATAGGTTGAGTGAACTTGGCCTTTTCTCCTTGGAGCGACGGAGGATGGGAGGTGACCCGACAGAGGTGTATAAGATGATGAGAGGCGTTGATCGTGTGGATAGCCAGAGGCTTTTTCCCAGGGTTGAAATGGCTAACCCGAGGGGGCATAGTTTTAAGGTGCTTGGTAGTAGGTACAAGGGGGATATCGGAGGCAAGTTTTTCACACAGAGTAGTGGGTGCATGGAATGCACTGCCAGTGATGGTGGTAAAGGCAGATTCAATAGGATCTTCTAAGAAACTCTTAGAAAGGTACATGGAGCTTAGAAAAATAGAGGGCTACATGGCATGGAAAGTCTAGGCAGTTTCTAGAGTAGGTTTCATGGTTGGCACAACATTGTCGCTGAAGAGCTTGTAATGTACTGTAGATTATGTTCACCCCACATTCCCATCAACTCTCTCAGTACATATTCTTCCACATACTAGTGGCTGTATGTTTGTGGCTAATTAATCTACCAGCATCCACATTTTTTGGGATGTGAGAGGAAACAGGCAGAGGGCCTCTACTAGCTGTGCCACTGACTAGGTGAATCAGTCGTGAATCAACCAGTAACTGATAATATATTTATTATTTAGTTTTTGCACTTGTTCACCAGATGCCATTCCGTACATACCAGATCAAACTCTATATGATAATTTTGTAATTAGAATGTTATTTGCTGAATTATCAGTAATGCCTAAACCCCTCAGTGATTTCCATAGCATTGTTCAGTCCTGCAGCTGCCACACCTGACCACTCAGTGTGTGTTCAAATCATGTCCAATCCATTCCTACCAAAGCTAGCAGAATGTCCCGCTATCATAAACTCTCCAATAGTTCATTCTTTAAATTTACCCATTTGATCACATTTAGTCAATTATCTGATTAATTTACTTTTTATTCATTGCTCATTTTTGTCATTCTATTCTTACCACAAACCTTGGGGTATTCTTCCATGTTAAAAAGTTGTTTAGGTACTCAAACTGTGCCGATGAGCTACTAAGGATTTCATTCCTGAAGATTGTGCAATGCATTTTAAAGTCAAATTGTGAAATTTGCATTCAATTTCTTAATCCACAATTTAATATCATAAATTAAATACCTAAATTAATTAGTACACTCTTATTTGCGGTATGATATATGATTTAGGGCTTAGTTCTGCAGTTTCAAACCAGCCGCTCTCAGTAAAAATGCTATTATGACCAGCTATGTAATTATACTTTTAACAAACAAAATCCAGTGTTTTGAATAAAACTGTACGCTGCATGCATCATTAACTCTTAATGCCCTTTAAAATGGCCTAGTAAACCACTCAGCTGAACAAACAATAGCTGCAAAGCAAGAATTCACCACAAAATTTGCAGTGGTTCAATCAGCACTGATACAGTATCTGGCCCTTACTTCAATAACAGGTTAAATATACAAAATGGCAGAAGGGTGATTATTTCAAGAGACTCTGAATGCTTTAATTGCCTGTACATGTTCAAATGGTTTGTTTTCATAATTATACACTAGTCTGTTGTTTATGTAATGTAGCAGTATGATTACTGATGTAATAATTAATTAGTCTCTCCCTTGTGGCATTTGCAAATCATATTCTATAACTTGATTTTTCTTCAGTTTCCCTCAAAGCATTTTGAGAAAGGTTAATGTATTTGGAAAGTTCATCTGATCGAATAGTTCATTTGGCTAATTTCTCTCAAATCTTTTTTTCTTGATTCTGGAAAAGTACAGTACTGTGCAAAAGCCTTAGGCACCCTAGATTTTTTTTATATGGTTTCAGATGGTATGACCTCTACAGAGCCCTGATTTCAACATCACCAAGGCTGTCTGGGATTACATGGAGAAACAGAAGCAAGCGACGCAGCTGAAATCTGCAGAAGAACTGTGGGAAGTTCTCCAAGATGCTTGGAACAACCTAGCAATCGATTTTCTTACAAAGCTGCACAACACCTTACCTAAGAGAATTGATGCAGTTTAAAAGGCAAAGAGTGGTCACACCATATATTGATTTGATTTAGTTTATTACTGTTTACTGCTCTTCATACTATTTCTAAATATGAACTTTTAATTTTATTATTTTTGAAAGCATCTTTGGTTTATAGAATATTTTTATATGTACTTAAGTCTTTTGTACAGTACTGTGCAATTTCCCTTTACAGGAAATGTACTATTTTCAGGTTTGGTTATCAACGGATACCCTTTGAGAATTTGCTTGTGTCAGGGAAGAATCACAGTGATCAATTAGTTTTGTCTTGTATTGTTTTACTCAATTAAGAGCTACATCTTTGTATGTGCAGTATGCTACTCTGCTCTTATTCCACCAGGCAGCAATTTCAGGAAAGTCAAAGAAGTGACAGGTTCACAAAAAGCTCCTGCTTAATGACCACAAATGGAAACATTCCTCTGTGAAGCCAATTTTAAGCAAATTCTTTTTCCTTTGTCGCTGACATTGAGGCTGCAAATACAGCTATTCCTCAACACTAAAATTCAGAGTAAATTTATTATCAAAGTACATACAAATCACCACATACAACCCTGCGTTTTGTGAGCATAATAAATCAAATAACTATAATAGAATCATTGAAAGACTGCACCCAACAGGGCAAACAATTAACGTGCAAAAGAAACAAACTGTGAAAATGCATAAGAAAAAAAGTGATATTTATTGTTTATTTATTATTATTGAGAACATGAGATGAGTCCTTGAAAGTTGTGGGAACAGTTCAGTGATTGGGCAAGTGAAACTGAGTGAAGTTGTCCCCTCTGGTTCAGGAGCATAATGGTTGAGAGGTAATAATTGTTTCTGAAGCCGATGGTGTGGGTCCTGAGGCTCCTGTACCACCTTCCTGATGGCAGCAGTGAGAAGAGGTCATGACCTGGGTAGTGGGTGTCCCTGATGATGAATACGGTTTTCCTGTGATAATCCTGTTGTGTAAATGTGCTTAATGGTGGGGAGTGCTTTACCCTTGGGCTGTATTCACTGCTATATGAAAATTTTCACAATTTTCACGTTCTTACTTTGTGCAAGTTAAATAATTAACTATAAAATAGGCAGGGATGAAACGATTTTCATAAAATTGGCTTTAACCCTGACGTTAATGTAGTTTACGTGGTATGTCTTTGTCAGCAGTATCTGTGGTGAACGATAGCATTTGCACAAAATGTTTGAGAATATGAAATATGAATTTGTTATAGGCAGTTTTAGTTTTCAAGCTTGCATTTGACATCTAAAGAACTTCCTCAAGAGTCTGTGACGATTTAAATACAGTGGATTCTGTTTCATCGGGACACATTGGGACCAGTATATTTTGGCACAATTAAGTGGCTTCCCCAATTAGCCAAAATTTCATGGAACTAGTAAAATAGGTATAAAAAAAACAAACTGAATAATAAATTAAGTATTTAAATAAAATACAGAACAAATTAGAATACTACCAATAGTACTATAATACTATAAAACTGTGTATGAGATTCTAATAGTTATCCACGAGGAATTCATCCAGTGGACCCAATGAACAAAAGAGTACAGGCATCAAGTGCAGCTAATGGTATCACGGTTGCATTCTCCAAATCTTCACTTTCGTTGTGACATTCAGGATAATTGTTGATACCTTCAAAATTGTTTATAGTTCTTAACTTGCTGAAGTAGTGAAATCATTTCATTTTCACTCCCACCTGTGTTTGCATCCCCAAGCATTGAATGCTTGAAACTGCACTGAGTAAGACAGTTCTGAATTGCCTTACTGCTTATTTCTTGCAAACTATCAGTGACAAAAATCACTGCATTTTGAACACACACACGCAACTGACTCTATTTAAAATTGCCCTAAGCACTGTGTAGTGTCTAACGGCCACATAAGTGCATGCAACTAACGCTAGTTAGAACCTCTTCAGTAACAGTGTCCTACCTCAATTAAGTGGCATGGTGTCCCAGATAAACAAAGGGAATTCTGGCAATTTTCTAGATTAGCTTTTGTTGTCCCAAATAATAAGCAGCTGCCTTGATTAACTGATGGCCCAATTAACCAGAAACTGCTTGTAGATGTTTTAATTTTCCATTGCCTTATCGTGTGAGGTAACTAATTTTGTGAAGAAATTGGTTTTTGGTGAGTAGTGTGGAGAAAATAATAAATAATTTGGAACATAATTGGAGAAAATGTTGCTCTCGTTGCAGCAATGAACAGCTCTGTGCCTTGTGTTATTGTGGTGAGCGGAGCTCGCTGGGGCAGGGTGAGTTGAAAAGGTTCAGCCCAACTCCAGATTTCGCTGCGTTAAGAAAAAGCCCACCTCAAACAAAGCAAGACAGTACCGACAATTCAGAGGATAGTAATGACAAGAGCCACAAGCAGTGTTCCACTTCACAAAGGCCACAGAAAAAGTGAGTACTTTGTTCAGCTTTCGTCAAAAGAAAAATCCGTATCTTTGTGTTCTTGAACTTTTCAAAACTTTCTGAATTAGAATGTATCGATTTTCTAAAATAAACTTATTCCAAGATGATATTTGTAAATGTTCTTCATGTCAGCAGTATCAATTGTCTTTTGTTAAGCGTGGTAACTTTATTTTTTTCTGCCTGCAAATAACATTAATTAAAAACTGGGGGAGCATGTCTGACATTTTTCTCTTCCTTCATTAGTCTTCAAGGCATTTGTGTATTACAGGTGTTCCATAGAGGTAGGGTGTTTTCTTCAGTTCAAGAGGCAATTCGTCATCTGAATTTAAGCAATGACTACTGTTGTCTGTTCAGTTTTGTTGTAATAGGGATGAGACGTGGGGCTAGAGAGCTGAGAATGGATTTAGGTCAAGCCAGATGGCCTGGCTAATGTGTGCTTTGCAGCAGAAGTCTATTGATAACAAATAGGATCATCAATCTTGTGCAGTTTTTCTCCCTCCTTGCCAGGCATGCTGCCATTGATGGAAGTAGCTGACTAGCAATCTTAACATAAACCCGTTTTACTGGATTTTAGTTAAAGTGAGAGTCATTAACAAGTAGTTTGAAGAAAGCCATAAACATTAACACTTTTTTGGTACTGACTCCTTCCTATTCTGAAATAATGTCGTCTTCAAAAATTTAGATCCTGGCTAAAGATCAAATATTTGCAGTTAAAATGTGGTTTACCTTTGTGTTGCTATACATGCGTATACATGAAGTTGGTTGATGGGGTAGCGTGTGCAATGTGCATCAGAATAGGATTAGACAAGGTTGATGTAAAATCAATAAGATTGTAAAGATGCTATATAAATGTAAGCTGATGGCCTTTATTGTTTGCTTGGTGACTCACCCCTCACTGGTTGTTTTCTTGCTATACAGTTCCTAATTGGAGCTGATTGTTCAATGCAAGTTAACTTAAAGGAGATGGACAACAGACTATCAAAGTGCTTCAAGACCTGGTGAACCTTACACATTCCATAAAGGCTGAAAAGTTGTCAAAAAGTCTAAACATTTGTGACATTCACAAGCATAGAGAACTATTAAATATAGCTTAGAACTCATAAAACATGAGAAAATATTTATTCAATTTAATCCAAAAATTTACGGTACACTTGCCCTTATCCCTTGTAACCATTGCTGCTATGAAAGAGTTTGCTAAAGGTTCCTCTAATCCTGCCTCAACTGGTGCAAAAACGGTAGACTTCCCCGGGTACATGCGGTGAAATCTCCAAAGGTTTGCATTTAACTACTGGTCTGGAGCCATAACACTCACAAAGGTAGAAAATAGTAGCTATTGCATGTCCTTCTTTCCAGTAGCAGGAAATTGAACATAGACTTGTACAGCCTATGATATGCCTACCCTTTAACCTACATTAAGACTCTTCCCTCCCCAGACCCTCCATTTTTCTTTCATTCCTGTGAATGTATCCAAGTCTCTTCAATGTCCCTGTTAGATCTGTCTCTACCACCACCTCACATTCCACTCACCTACTATTCTCTGTAAAAATAAAAATATAATAAACCTATCTCTGACACCCCTCCCCAACTTTTCCTCCAATCACCTTAAAATTATGCTCTCTCATATTAAGCATTGCCGCCTTGGGAAAGAAGTACTGTCTGGCCGCTCAAGTTCCTCAGTCATCTTTCTTCCATCAGGTCAGAAACTGAGATGATTGCACAATGTTTACTTCCTTTTGGAGCTTCTCAACAAGTGCAGTATTTTCTCTATGCAGCAGGACCTAGACAATAGTTAGGCATGGGATGATAAGTACCAAGTGACATTGGCAGTGATACAGCTAAGCAGTGACCTTCTCTAGCAAGAGAGGTCTTGATTATGTCAATGGCATTATAGTCACCGATCCCACCCATCTACATTCTGGGGGCCCAATTGCTAGAAGCCGCCTTGACACAGAAGCAGCCAGAGGCTGGATATTTAGTGGTGAGTGATTCATCTCTTGATTAGCCAAATCGTTGACCATTTACAAAATACAAGCTGGAAGACTGAATACATTGCAATTGTGCAAGTAAGTATAAAGGCTGATTTATACTTCTGCGTCAAATTGATGCCGTAGGTACGGCATAGCCGCGAACCCTATGCAGAGCCTATGCGGATCCCTACGCCGTAGCCTGACGTGCACCGCTTTCAAAATGTAACTACGCGTCGCGACAACGCAGACCGCAACAACTGTGATTGGTCCGCTTGGTAGCATCGCATTTCCTCCTACGCTGCAATAGCTTGCCATTGGGCGACTGAAGGGCAGGGAAGGAACTCTGGCTGCAATGCTTTCCATAAAGTTTTACGGACCTCCGAAATTATGGAGAACACATTTCGCTTTTACGAAAAAAGACGCTCGCTTTAAACTTGTTTACCCTGAGAAAGGCTACCATGACCATGAAGCCTTTCATGGGCAGGTGTGTGCGCATGCACGACATGCCCGAATTGCAGAGCAACGCAGACACACCAACACACAAGTATAAATGCTCACAATGTGCGTAGGCCACTTGTGAAGGTTACGGTGTCCATTTGACGCCGAAGTGTAAATCAGCCTTAAGTGCAATATCAACCAGAAATGCTCCATCATTCACGTCAGCTAGCCTACTGGAATGGCGAGGTCTCCTCTTTGCCACCTTAAACGTTCATTCTTTTGAATCTATATATTCTACATCATCCACTGCAGACAGTTTGAGACATCAACAACACATCCCTAGCCCATGCTCTCTGCTGCCAGCAAGGACAAGCGGTCACCATTTTACGTTTACCTGCAGGTCTTGAATCATCCTATTTTTTTTAAATTATTGTTAATTCCAAATCCTCTTAACCCAATAGCATTGCAGGATTACCTGCACAAGGTCTGTATCAGTGCAAGAAGATGCACATCACCACCTTCTGAAGGACAGTTGGGGAGGTGCAATGTATTAGTCATGTCAGCAGAATGCTTATCACCACCCTCCCCCCAAACTGAGTGAAATTAAAAAAAATATATATATTGTAATATGCTCTTTGACTATAGGACAAATGTTCTAGGATTTATAATAAATCACAGCAGGGTCAATGGAAGCAAGGAATTGGAAAAGGCACTTGAATCATTACATCAAACACAAACAAAATGTTGGAGGAACTCAGCAGGCCAGGCAGCATCCATAGAAAGGAGCAAGCAGTCAACGTCTCAGGCCGAGACACTTCATTAGGTCTCAGCCCAAGACAGTTTTTTCTTGGGGATAAGCATTCTGCTAACCTGCTGAGTTCCTCCAGCATTTTGTGTGTGTTGCTTGGATTTCTAGCATCTGCAGACTTTCTCTTGTGGTTGAATCATTACATGGGGGTTTTTATTTATTTAGAGGTACAAGGATTTCATCTTCATTCCCATGCAATTGTTCAAATCTTGCTGAAAAAAATGGTTTCTTCAGGTAAATTTTAGCTTTATTGCATTGTCTGCCTTTATTCTCCAGGAGGAAGCATTACCTGGAATTTTTTTCATGAATTTTGACCTTTTGCACTGCTTCTTAAAAGAAATTGATTTAGTCTGCTGAATGCCAATGTGAAGTGCTAAAGTTGTGTTTCATGGCTTTGGAATTGTTTGTCAAGTACAACATGGGTGACGGTGAGGTGGAAATTTGATTCCTAAATTGAAGATCAAAGAAGAGATGCAGATTTAATCCTATGTAACAGCTGGCAATAGTTAGTTGGTTTAGCAGTGTTGAAGAATTGAAATGGGCACAGTTGAAGTTCTGAGATGCATTGAGTTTTTTCAACTAGTTTAGTCTGATGATAACACTGTACATCCAAAATTGCATTTTTACACCAAACAGAAATGAATTAGCTTAATGTTTTAATTGCTTCTCCCTGGAAAGGTCACAGTTGAGATCACCCCAGTTAATTCCAAAATAGCCTTTTGCAAATAGCAGTTAATTGAAGCTGATGATTCATTCATCCCTTCTGCAAGTACTGAGTTGTCAATTTGACCCTAAATGAAATGGTCCTCAACCTTAAAGGTAATTTTAATTGTACTGCTTCAGTGCACCTCTATGCACTTAGTGAATTAAAAATTCTGTAAATGTTGGCTGCTGTTACTTTTGTTGAATGTCACTTTTGCATACTTTTCTTTGAGAGGTCGTACTATTAATAATTCAGTTAATTATTTTTGAAACTAGTGTGATCTTACCTGGGGATATCATAACAAAAATACATCCTTGGTTACCCCATCAAAAAGGCTCAGCAAGTCTTTTTCATGCCAAGTTGATCTGTAAAGCCAGGCATAATTCCCATCTGAATCTGCTGAATTTAAATATAGGTCTTACGCAGTGAGTGGCAGGGCAGTGAGGAATGTGGTAGGACAGAGGGATCTGAGTGCAGGCCCTCAATTCATTGAAAGTGGCATTGCAGGTAGGTTAGAGTTGTAAAGAAAGCTTTTGGCACATTGGCCTTCATAAATCAAAATACAGAGTCAGAGTGGGACGGCTTTGGCTCAACAGACTTCGGCGAGAACAGGCAGAGGCCAGGGTAGGTTCCGGTAAGTTTTCTGTTCAGATTGTTCAGTGCAGTGAGAATGCCAGGCAGGATGTTGGAATGCTCCTCTTGCAGGATGTGGAAAGTCAGGGAGCCCTCCGGTGTCCCTGACAACGACACCTGCAAGAAGTGCATCCAGCTGCAGCTCCTGACAAACCGCGTTAGGGAACTGGAGCAGGAGCTGGATGACCTGCGGATCATTCGGGAGAATGAGGAGATTATAGATCGTAGCTACAGGGAAGTAGTTACACCAAAGGAGCAGAGGACAGGAAATTGGGTCACTGTCAGGCGAGGGAAGAGGAAAGGGCAGGCAGAGCAGGGTTCCCCTGTGGCCATTCACCTCAACAACAAGTATACCGCATTGGATACTGTTGGGGGCGATGACTTACCTGGGACTAGCTGCAGTAGCCGGATCTCTGGCACTGAGTCTGGCTCTGCAGTGCAGAAGGGAGGGGGGAGAAAGAGGAGAGCGGTAGTGATAGGGGACTCGATAGTTAGAGGTGCAGATAGAAGGTTCTGTGGTCATGACAGAGAATCCAGGATGGTTTGTTGCCTCCCAGGTGCCAGGGTCAAGGATGTCTCTGATCGATTGCATGACATTCTGAAGTGGGAGGGTGACCAGCCAGATGTCGTGGTGCACATCGGTACCAATGACATAGCAAGGAAGAGTGAAGAGGTCCCGGACAGTGAGTATAGAGAGCTTGGTAGGAAGTTGAAAAGCAGGACCTCAAGGGTGGTAATCTCAGGATTGCTACCTGTGCTAGGTGCCAGTGAGGGTAGGAATAGGATGCTCTGGAGGAGGAACAAGTGGCTGAGGAACTGGTGTAGGGGGCAGGGTTTCAGATTTCAGGATCATTGGGACCTCTTCTGGGGCAGGTGGGACCTGTACAAGAGAGACGGGTTACACTTGAACTACAGGGGGACCATAATCCTTTCAGGGAGGTTTGTTAGTGCTACTGGGGAGGCTTTAAACTAGATTTGCAGGGGGATGGGAACCAGAGTGCCAGAGCTGACAGTGTGGCTGGGGTGAAAATAAATAATGTTGAAAGTTTAAGCAAATCCGCTGATAGAAAGGTTGTGAGTGGTGGTAAAAATCTTCTGAGGTGTATATATTTCAATGCTAGGAGTATTACGAGGAAGGCGGATGAGTTGAGGGCGTGGATTGACACGTGGAATTATGATGTTGTGGCAATTAGTGAAACTTGACTACAGGAGGGGCAGGACTGGCAGCTTAATATTCCAGGGTTCCGATGTTTCAGATGTGATCGAGGCAGAGGAATGAAAGGTGGGGGAGTAGCATTGCTTGTTAGGGAAAATATTACAGCAGTGCTCGGGCAGGACAGATTAGAGGGCTTGTCTACTGAGTCCTTATGGGTGGAGCTGAGAAACAGGAAAGATATGGCCACATTAGTGGGATTGTATTACAGACCACCCAATAGTCAACGAGACTTGGAAGAGCAAATCTGCAGAGAGATAGCAGGCAACTGCAGGGAAACATAAAGTTGTGGTGGTAGGGGATTTTAATTTTCCATATATTGATTGGGACTCCCATACTGTTAGGGGACTAGATGGTTTAGAGTTTGTAAAATGTGTTCAGGAAAGTTTTCTAAATCAATATATAGAGGGACCAACTAGAGGGGATGCAATATTGGATCTCCTGTTAGGAAACGAATTAGGGCAAGTGACAGAAGTCTGTGTAGGGGAGCACTTTGGTTCCAGTGATCATAACGCCATTAGTTTCAATTTGAACATGGACAAGGATAGATCTGATCCTAGGGTTGAGGTTCTGAACTGGAAGAAGGCCAAATTTGAAGAAATGAGAAAGGATCTAAAAAGCGTGGATTGGGACAGGTTGTTCTATGGCAAAGATGTGATCGGTAGGTGGGAAGCCTTCAAAGGGGAAATTTTGAGAGTGCAGAGTTTGTATGTTCCTGTCAGGATTAAAGGCAAATTGAATAGGAATAAGGAACCTTGGTTCTCAAGGGATATTGCAACTCTGATAAAGAAGAAGAAGAAGTTGTATGAAATGTATAGGAAACGGGGGGTAAATCAGGTGCTTGAGTATAAGAAGTGCAAGAAAATACTTAAGAAAGAAATCAGGAGGGCTAAAAGAAGACATGAGGTTGCCTTGGCAGTCAAAGTGAAGGATAATCCAAAAGGGCTTTTACAAGTATATTAAGAGCAAAAGAATTGTAAGGGATAAAATTGGTCCTCTTGAAGATCAGAGTGGTCGGCTTTGTGCGGAACCAAAGGAAATGGGTGAGATCTTAAATAGGTTTTTTGCGTCTGTATTTACTAAGGAAGCTGCCATGAAATCTATGGAATTGAGGGAATCAAGTAGTGAGACCATGGAAACTGTACAGATTGAAAAGGAGGAGGTGCTTGCTGTCTTGAGGAAAATTAAAGTGGATAAATCCCCGGGACCTGACAGAGTGTTCCCTTGGACCTTGAAGGAGACTAGTGTTGAAATTGCAGGGGCCCTGGCAGAAATATTTAAAATGTCGCTGTCTACAGGTGAAGTGCCGGAGGATTGGAGAGTGGCTTATGTTGTTCCGTTGTTTAAAAAAGGATCGAAAAGTAATCCGGGAAATTATAGGCCGGTGAGTTTAACGTCAGTAGCAGGTAAGTTATTGGAGTGAGTACTAAGAGACAGAATCTACAAGCATTTGGATAGACAGGGGCTTACTAGGGAGAGTCAACATGGCTTTGTGCGTGGTAGGTCATGTTTGACCAATCTGTTGGAGTTCTTCGAGGAGGTTACCAGGAAAGTGGATGAAGGGAAGGCAGTGGATATTGTCTACATGGACTTCAGTAAAGCCTTTGACAAGGTCCCGCATGGGAGGTTAGTTAGGAAAATTCAGTCGCTAGGTATACATGGAGAGGTGGTAAATTGGATTAGATATTGGCTCGATGGAAGAAGCCAGAGAGTGGTGGTAGAGAATTGCTTCTCTGAGTGGAGGCCTGTGACTAGTGGTGTGCCACAGGGATCAGTGCTGGGTCCATTGTTATTTGTCATCTATATCAATGATCTGGATGATAATGTGGTAAATTGGATCAGCAAGTTTGCTGATGATACAAAGATTGGAGGTGTAGGAGACAGTGAGGAAGGTTTTCAGAGCCTCCAGAGGGACTTGGACCAGCTGGAAAAATGGGCTGAAAAATGGCAGATGGAGTTTAATACTGACAAGTGTGAGGTATTGCACGTTGGAAGGACAAACCAACATAGAACATACAGGGTTAATGGTAAGGCACTGAGGAGTGCAGTGGAACAGAGGGATCTGGGAATACAGATACAAAATTCCCTAAAAGTGTCATCACAGGTAGATCTGGTCGTAAAGAGAGCTTTTGGTACATTGGCCTTTATTAATCCAAGTATTGAGTATAAGAGCTGGAATGTTATGATGAGGTTGTATAAGGCATTAGTGAGGCCGAATCTGGAGTATTGTGTTCAGTTTTGGTCACGAAATTACAGGAAGGATATAAATAAGGATGAAAGAGTGCAGAGAAGGTTTACAAGGATGTTGCCGGGACTTGAGAAACTCAGTTACAGAGAAAGGTTGAATAGGTTAGGACTTTATTCCCTGGAGCGTAGAAGAATGAGGGGAGATTTGATAGAGGTATATAAAATTATGATGGGTATAGATAGAGTGAATGCAAGCAGGCTTTTTCCACTGAGGCAAGGGGAGAAAAAAACCAGAGGACATGGGTTAAGGGTGAGGGGGGGAAAAGTTTAAAGGGAACATTAGGGGGGGCTTCTTGACACAGAGAGTGGTGGGAGTATGGAATGAGCTGCCAGACGAGGTGGTAAATGCAGGTTCTTTTTTAACATTTAAGAATAAATTGGACAGATACATGGATGGGAGGTGTATGGAGGGATATGGTCCGTGTGCAGGTCAGTGGGACTAGGCAGAAAATGGTTCGGCACAGCCAAGAAGGGCCAAAGGGCCTGTTTCTGTGCTGTAGTTTCTATGGTTCTATGGTACAGGAGTTCAAAGGTCCAATTTAATGTCAAAGAAATGTATACAATATACATACTGAAATGCTTTTTCTTCACAAAACATCCATGAAAACAGAGAAGTGCCTCAAAGAATGAATGACAGTTAAATGTTAAGCATGTAGATATTAAGGAAGAGGATGTGCTGGTGCTTTTGAAAAGCATCAAGTTGGATAGGTCACCAGGACAGGACGGGATGTACCCCAGGCTACTGTGGGAAGCAAGGGAGGAGATTGCTGAGCCTCTGACAATGATCTTTGCACCATCAATGAGGACGGAAGAGGTTCCGGAGAATTGGAGGGTTGCAGATGTTGTTCCCTTATTCAAGAAAGGAACTAGGAATAGCCCAGGAAATTATAGACCAGTGAGTATTACTTTAGTGGTTGGTAAGTTGATGGAGAAGATCCTGAGAGGCAGGATTTATGAACATTTGGAGAGGCATAATATGATTAGGAATAGTCAGCATGCCTTTGTGAAAGGGAGGTCGTGCCTTACGAGCCTGATTGAATTTTTTGAGGATGTGACTAAACTCATTGATGAAGGTAGAGTTTGTAGATGTAGTGTATATGGATTTTAGCAAGGCATTTGATAACACACCCCATGCAAGGCTTATTGAGAAAGTAAGGAGGCATGGGATCCAAGAGGGCATTGCTTTGTGGATCCAGAACTGGCTTGCCCACAGAAGGCAAAGAGTGGTTGTAGACGGGTTATATTCTGCATGGAGGTCGGTGACCAGTGGTGTGCCTAAGGGATCTGTTCTGGAACTCCTTCACTTTGTGACTTTTATAAATGACCTGGATGAGGAAGTGGAGGGATGGGTTAGTAAATTTGCTGATGACTCAAAGGTTGGAGGTGTTGTGGTTAGAGGTTACAGCAGGAGACTGAGAGGATGCAAAACTAGGCTGAGAAGTGGCAGATGGAGTTCAACCCAGATAAGTGTGAGGTTGTTCATTTTGGTAGGTCAGATATGATGGCAGAATATAGCATTAATGGCAAGACTCTTGACAGTATGGAGGAGCAGAGGGATCTTGGGGTCCAAGTCCATAGGACACTCAAAGCTGCTATGCAAGTTGACTTGTAAACGTAACTTTGCTGGATCAGACAACAACAGCAGAAAAAGATCGTTACTTATCTTTTCACCCGTTTATTTCTTCGAGCTCAGCCGGCGAGTGAACTTAGACCAGACATCAGGGAGAGACCCTTTCTCATCTCCCCAGCGGTTCTACCAGTTCACTGCCCGATGTCAGAATTGTCAGAAGTTATAAGGCCACTGGTATAAAAGAGCAATCAGTTTGATAACCATTCCGGTCAAGTCAATGGACTATTGATACAGAGAACAATCAGTTTGATAACTATAGGGCCAAAAGGCCTGTTTCTGTGCTGTAGTTTCTATGGTTTCTATTCCGGCCAAGTCAATGGACTATTGATACAAAAGTACAATCAATTTGTTAAACACTCCAGCCACCTTAATTAAAGAAAAGAATGTCCTACCTGGTTTGCTGGTGCCACAACTTAATTACAAAGATAACATCCGTCAAATTTATGTTTTAATTAAGAAAGGAATGTTCTGTCTAATTTCCATCAGGTACTGCTTTTTGTCAAAATCAAAAGGTGTGAAAAGCCCAGAGACGTTGATGTGGATCTGGGCGAACTTTAATCATCTTGTTCCAAAGAAGGCAGCTGTGAGACATTATTCAAACACACTGTAGTCACAGACATAGTACTTAATTCATTGTTTACAGGGATCTGAGAATCCCCCATTCCCTTAAACCTTATCAGACTCTGTGGTTAAGAAGGCATATGGTGCATTGGCTTTCATCAACCATAGAACTGAGTTTAAAAGCCGAGAGGTAATGCTGCAGCTACAGTGGCATGCAAAAGTTTGGGCACCCCGGTCAAAATTTCTGTTACTGTGAATAGCTAAGCGAGTAAGAGATGACCTGATTTCCAAAAGGCATAAAGTTAAAGATGACACGTTTCTTTAATATTTTAAGCAAGATTACTTTGTTATTTCCATCTTTTACAGTTTCAAAATAAAAAAGGAAAAGGGCCTGAAGCAAAAGTTTGGGTACCCTGCATGGTCAGTACTTAGTAACACCCCCTTTGGCAAGTATCACAGCTTGTAAACGCTTTCTGTAGCCAGCTAAGAGTCTTTCAATTCTTGTTTGCAGGATTTTCGCCCATTCTTCCTTGTAAAAGGCTTCTAGTTCTGTGAGATTCTAGGGCCGTCTTGCATGCACTGCTCTTTTGAGGTCTGTCCACAGATTTTCGATGATGTTTAGGTTGGGGGACTGTGAGGGCCATGGCAAAACCTTCAGCTTGCACCTCTTGAGGTAGTCTATTGTGGATTTTGACGTGTGTTCAGGATCATTATCCTGTTGTAGAAGCCATCCTCTTTTTATCTTCGGCTTTTTTACGGATGGTATGATGTTTGCTTCCAGAATTTGCTGGTATTTAATTGAATTCATTCTTCCCTCTACCAGTGAAATGTTCCTCGTGCCACTGGCTGCAACACAAGCCCAAAGCATGATCGATCCACCCCTGTGCTTAACAGTTGGAGAAGTGTTCTTTTCATGAAATTCTGCACCCTTTTTTCTCCAAACATACTTTCGCTCATTGCAGCCAAGAAGTTCTATTTCAGCTTCATCAGTCCACAGGACTTGTTTCCAAAATGCATTAGGCTTGTTTAGATGTTCCTTTGCAAACTTCTGACGCTGAATTTTGTGGTGAGGACGCAGGAAAGGTATTGACTCTTCCATGAAGGTCATATTTGTGTAGGTGTCGCTGCACAGTAGAACAGTGCACCACCACTCCAGAGTCTGCTAAATCTTCCTGAAGTCTTTTGCAGTCATACAGGGGTTTTGACTTGCCTTTCTAGCAATCCTACAAGCAGTTCTCTTGGAAAGTTTTCTTGGTCTTTCAGACCTCAACTTGACCTCCACCGTTCCTGTTAACTGCCATTTCTTAATTACATTATGAACTGAGGAAACGGCTACCTGAAAACACTTTGCTATTTTCTTATAGCCTTCTCCTGCTTTGTGGGCATCATTTATTTTAATTTTCAGAGTGCTAGGCAGCTGCTTAGAGAAGCCCATGGCTGCTGATTGTTGGGACAAGGTTTGAGGAGTCAGGGTATTTATAAAGCTGTGAAATTTGCATCACCTGGCCTTTCCTAATGATGACTGTGAACAAGCCATAGCCCTAACAAGCTAATTAAGGTCTGAGACCTTGGTAAAAGTTATCTGAGAGCTCAAATCTCTTGGGGTGCCCAAACTTTGCATGGTGCTCCTTTCCTTTTTATCCCCGCTCTAAAATTGTACAAAACAAAAATAATACACTAACCTTGCTTAAAATGTTGAAAAGAATGTTTCATCTTTAACTTTATGACTTTTGGAGATCAGTTCATCTTCTACTCACTTAACTATTCACAGTAACAGAAATTTTGACTGGGGCGCCCAAACTTTGCATGCCACTGTATATAGGACCCTGGTCAGAGCCCACTTGGAGTAATGTGCTCAATTCTGGTCGCCTCACTACAGGAAGGACTTGGAAACCATAGGGTGCAGAGGAGATTTACAAGGATGTTCCCTGGATTGGGGAGCCTGCCTTTTGAGAATAGGTTGAGTGAACTCGGCCTTTTCTCCTTGGAGCGACGGAGGATGAGAGGTGACCTAACAGAGGTGCACAAGATAATGAGAGGGATTGATTTTGTGGATAGTCAGAGGCTTTTTCCCCAGGGCTGAAATGGCTAGCTTGAGAGGACACAGTTTTAAGGTGCTTGCAAGTAGGTATAGAGGAGATGTCAGGAGTAGGTTTTTTACGCAGGGAGTGGTGAGTGCGTGGAATGGGCTACCGACAGCGGTGGTGGAGGCGGAAATGATAGGGTCTTTCCTTAAGAGACTCCTGGATGGATACATGGAACTGAGAAAAATAGAGTGTATGGGTATGCCTAGGTAGTTCTAAGGTAAGGACATGTTTGGCACAGCTTTGTGGGCTGAAGATCTTGTATTGTGCTGTAGGTTTTCTGTGTTTCTAACCCCAAAGTCCCCCCCACCATCTTTCTCCTCCTGCGTGTAAGCGGCAGCAAGGCAACAATACCCCCTCCTCATCCCAGCAAAAAAAGCCTACCCGCTACTGAGCACAAGCATGAGCTAGGAGATGGCAAAGACACAGACCTTGCAGTTACCCCAAAGACTATCACATTTCATCCGGCATTCAATAAACCACAGGTTCTCTCTCTGGGAAGTTTTGTTGAGAAATATGCAAAAAAGATTGAAAGAGTACAGATAAAATTCACAGATAAGGGTGTTGCTGGGACTGGAGGACCTGATTTATAAGGAAAAATTGAACAAGTTAGAACTTTTATTTCCTAGAGCTAATAAGATTGAGGGGAGATTTGTTAGATGTATACAAAATTATGTGGCTATAGAAGGGGTAAATGCAAGCAGACTTTTTCCAAGGAGGTTAGGGAGACTACAACTAAAGTTCATGGGTTAAGGGTGAAAAGTGAAAAGCTTAAGGGGAACCTGAGGGGACTTCACTTCTACGGTTGTGAAAGTGTGGAACGAGCTGCCAGTGCAAGTGGTGTATGCAACTCGATTTCAACGTTTAAAATAAGTTTGGATACATACATAGATGGGAGGACTGGAGTGTTATGGTCCAGGGGCAGGTTGACAGTTTAAGTGATTCAACACAACTAGGGCTAAAGGGCCTGTTTCTGTGCTGTAGTTTTCTATGACTCTTTGACTAAATGTAAGCAATAGTGTAGAGATAGTGGAGGTAAAAGGGCGGTGGGGGGCAATGGAATCAACAAATTTTTTTTAGTAGGTTATGGTGTGTATATTATTTTTGTTTGCACAGCTGCAGGAAAAGCTGAACATAACAGTTAACTGTTTTGCCAACACTCAAATGGACTTAATTGAACAAACTTATTCCACTGTAATTTGTAAATTCATAGTCTGATCGATCCCTCAGATTTAATTTTTTTCTAATAAACCATGGGCCCACCCTAATTCGATGTGACGTGGAAGAGAGTATGTTACCAGCAGGGATGGTTGTGCTAAAAAATGAAATGTCAATCTGCTTAGGCCACAGTGCAAGATGAAATATATGAACCAGTGAAGTGATATCTGATAGAACTAAGCAATCTTATAAATGGACCAGATGAATGATGCAGAACAATGCCATATTCAATCATAAAGTGTAGGACAAGTAACCCAAGTAGGGTGGTTGCAAATGTTGCCTTCATGAGAGTCAAAGACTCGTGTAAAACAAAGGAGCCGTCTGCAGTTTAGAAGTGCAGCATTCTGCAGACGCCACTCCCAAGTAGGGTTGCCAACTGTCCTGTATTAGCTGGGACATCCCGTATATTGAGCTAAATTGGTTTGTCCCATACGGGACCACCCTTGTCCCATATTTCCCTCGCTAAGGTAGAGCGTTCCTATGAAACCTTTCGTGCCAAAATGGCGTAAAGCGAAGAAGCCATTACCATTAATTTATATGGGAAAAATTTTTGAGCGTTCCCAGACCCAAAAAATAACCTACCAAATCATACCAAATAACACATAAAACCTAAAATAACACTAACAGAGAGTAAAAGCAGGAATGATATGATAAATATACAGCCTATATAAAGTAGAAATAATGTATGTACAGTGTAGTTTCACTGAACACAATTGCTAAAACCGATTTGTAGAAAAAAAATTGGTACGTACGTGCACGCACATCATGCATGCGCACACAGGTGCCTGCGCAAGGCTTCATGGTCAGGGTAGTCTTTCTTGGGGTAAGCACAAGTGTCCCGTATTTGAGTGCTACTTTTGTCCTTTATTTGGGAGTGAGAAAGTTGGCAACCCTACTCCCAAGAGCTCACCACCTTGGTATGAAGTGACTAAACTTGTTAGATAAAAGAAAGGTCCTGATCTCAAGGCAATATTTGACTGGATAAAAAAAAATTGGAGGCAACTCTTCATCATCTTAAATCTACCATAAAATCTAGATTATCCCTCTGGTTCCTGAGAAGAGTTATTCTTTCATTAAGTACCCTTTTGCTCCTGGTATATTTCGTTATCTGCTAAATCCAAGTTGCCAATGTCATTAACTACTTTCGGTTTTCTCCTAAATCTCTTACAGACCTTAAGTGACTTGTTTAATTTTAATTTCACTTTCCGATAGATATTTGCTCCATTCTTCTGATCAAACCTTCATCTACCAAAGTTTTCTAAACTCAGTCTTTACATCTTAACCTCTGCAAGGACATACAATGCCTGAAATCCTGCTTTTAAACACCTCCACTTATCAAATGTTGTTTTACCTTGAAGGTGTCCCAATCTATTTCTCTAGTGCTCTTGCTTTTGCACCTTTCTGCAATCTGCTAAAATGTTTTTTTCTCTAGTTCCAGCTGGCTACTGAGAGGTATGTTATGTAATCTCATAAAGTGACAAGCAATTCTTGTTACTCTTATTTGCATATAACTTCGCTTTCTGATCCCTGACGAGATCCTCCTGAGTATGGCCATAATACTCTCCCTGAGCAGCAGTGCAGCTACCCATCCTCTTTTGCAAATCCCCCCCACACTTAAAACTGTATACCCCAATCCTGTTTAATCTTAGACAAAGGACGCTTATCCCATTATAATAGTAAATTATAAATTCTTCCAATAGAACCCTTAATCAAAGGATTCATACTCATAATAGTATCTAACAGGTCAGCCTCCAATATGTAAGGAAAATTACTTAAATATTTTTGTAAAAAATAACTAACTTGAAGGTATTGCAGGATTGGGAAAAGGAACTTAATTTGACTTTTATGATGGAGGATTGGATGCAGATATTGAAGTTGGTTAACTCTTCTTCAATTTGTGCTAACCATTCATTGATTCAGTTTAAAATTGTACATCGTTATCATTTGACAAAGGAGAGACTTTCTAAAATCTTTCCTAATGTTGATAGTCATTGTGCTAGATGTAAAACTGAGATAGCTACACTGACATATGTTTTGGTCTTGTTCTATATTGGAACAGTTCTGGAAGTCGGTTTTCTCAACAATTTCTAAAGCACTTAAAATTAATTTACAACCTAATAAATTAACTGTGCTTTTTGGAATAGTTCCTCAACATATTCATGGTATTTCTGTGTCTGACTGACATGTTATTGCATTTGTTACATTGATAGCTAGAAGGGCCATTTTGTTGAAGTGGAAGGATACATCAGCTCCCACTTTGTCACAATAGTTCTCTCAAGTGATGCTATGTCTTAGTTTGGAGAAAATTAGAAGTTGAACCTTTGAACCTTTATTTGATTTTGAGAAAAGGTGGGGTTCATTTGCTCGTTATTATCATTTGAGTTAATTGATATAATTTTTCCACGATCTATTTGTAAATTTTTTTAGTACATTTTCTTTTCTTGCTGGTGGTTTGATGTTTATTTTTAGAAGCTTTTTGTATGACGCATGGCTCCGGGGTTGTACACCTAATGGGTTCACTTTTTTTTCTCACTTTTCTGCTCAGTAGGTTTTTTTTTGTTATCACAAAATTTTGTTTTCAATCTTTAAGATGATAGTTTTTTTTGAGGCATTGTTAGTGTTGTTACTTCGATGTACTCATGTTATTTTTCCTATACAATAAAAAGATTTGAAAAGAAAGAAAACTATATGCTCCAAGATATTGAACTTCCGGTTTGCCCTGTCTTAAACATAGAAAACATAGAAAATAGGTGCAGGAGTAGGCCATTCGGCCTTTTGAGCCTGCACAGCCATTCAATATGATCATGGCTGATCATCCAACTCAGAACCCAGTACCAGCTTTCCCTCCATACCCCCTGATCCCTTTAGCCACAAGGGCCATATCTAACTCCCTCTTAAATATAGCCAATGAACTGGCCTCAACTGTTTCCTGTGGCAGAGAATTCCACAGATTCACCACTCTCTGTGTGAAGAAGTGTTTCCTAATCTCGGTCCTAAAAGGCTTCCCCTTTATCCTCAAACTGTGACCCCTCGTTCTGGACTTTCCCAACATCGGGAACAATCTTCCTGCATCTAGCCTGTCCAATCCCTTTAGGATTTTATACGTTTCAATCAGATCCCCCCTCAATCTTCTAAATTCCAACGAGTATAAGCCTAGTTCATCCAGTCTTTCATCATATGAAAGTCCTGCCATCCCAGGAATCAATCTGGTGAACGTTCTTTGTACTCCCTCTATGGCAAGGATGTCTTTCCTCAGATTAGGGGACCAAAACTGCACACAATACTCCAGGTGTGGTTTCACCAAGGCCTTGTACAACTGCAGTAGTACCTCCCTGCTCCTGTACTCGAATCCTCTTGCTATAAATGCCAGCATACCATTCGTCTTTTTCACCGCCTGCCGTACCTGCATGCCCACTTTCAATGACTGGTGTATAATGACACCCAGGTCTCGTTGCACCTTCCCTTTTCCTAATCGGCCACCATTCAGATAATAATCTGTTTTCCTGTTTTTGCCACCAAAGTGGATAACTTCACATTTATCCACATTAAATTGCATCTGCCATGAATTTGCCCACTCACCTAACCTATCCAAGTCACCTTGCATCCTCTTAGCATCCTCCTCACAGCTAACACTGCCGCCCAGCTTTGTGTCGTCCGCAGACTTGGAGATGCTGCATTTAATTCCCTCATCCAAGTCATTAATATATATTGTAAACAACTGGGGTCCCAGCACTGAGCCTTGCGGTACCCCACTAGTCACTGCCTGCCATTCTGAAAAGGTCCCATTTATTCCCACTCTTTGCTTCCTGGTCTGCCAACCAATTCTCTATCCACATCAATACCTTACCCCCAATACCGTGTGCTTTAAGTTTGCACACTAATCTCCTGAGTGGGACCTTGTCAAAAGCCTTTTGAAAATCCAAATATACCACATCCACTGGTTCTCTCCTATCCACTCTACTAGTTACATCCTCAAAAAATTCTATGAGATTCGTCAGACATGATTTTCCTTTCACAAATCCATGCTGATTTTGTCCGATGATTTCACCGCTTTCCAAATGTGCTGTTATCACATCTTTGATAACTGACTCTAGCAGTTTCCCCACCACCGATGCTAGGCTAACCGGTCTATAATTCCCTGGTTTCTCTCTCCCTCCTTTTTTAAAAAGTGAGGTTACATTAGCCACCCTCCAATCCTCAGGAACTAATCCAGAATCTAAAGAGTCTTCAACCATGTTTCCGTGATTTCAGCTGTATCATAGTCCTGTGCACTGTTTGATGCTCTCGGGTCATCTGTCTACTCTGTGAGGCTTCATGCGTGTATTTATTGGCACTCTTTTACTTCCTACCCACCTTTTCCCACTGGACCCGTCTGTCCTGTTTTTGTACTTGTTGCACTGTCATTCAGGGACCCACCTGGGTGCCTCACTAATTTAAACATGCAGAGCATGAGCAAAACTCTATGCAATGATATTGGTCCCCCTTCCATTTAGGTGTAACCTGACCTCCTTGTATGTGTCAACCCTGCTCCAGAAAAGAACACAGCAATCCAAAAGTTCAAAGCCCTCCAGACTTCCTTTAGAAATCCTGATGACTGTTTCTACTATTCTTGAAAGCAGAATGCCAGATAATCACTACCCTCACGTTTTCTTTGCATCCTGTCCACACTATTGTTTCTTTTACCAAAACGCATTATCATGTATTTCCCAGCGCTGTATTTAATCTGCCACATTCTTGCCTGTTCTTCCAATTTGTCTCAAGTCCTGTGCAATCCCATTGCTTCCTCAGCACTACGCACCCCTCCGCCTATCTTCATATCATCTGCAAACTTTGCCACAAAGCCATCAAATTCACTATAAAATCACTGACAAACAATGTGAGAAGTAGTGGTCCCAATACTGACCCCTGAGGAACACCACTAGTCACTGGCAGCCAACCAGAAAAGGCCCCCTTTATTCTCACTCGCTGCCTCCTGCCTGTCAGCCATTCATCTGCCAGTATAGTTCCTGTAACGCCATAGGGTTTTATTTTGTTAAGCAGCCACATGTGAAGCACATTATCAAATGCCTTCTGAAAATCCAAGTAAATGACATCCACTGCTGCTCCTTTGTCCACCCTGCTTGGTACTTCCTCGAAGAACTCTAACAGATTTGTCAGGCAAGATTTACCTTTACTGAAACTATGCTGACTTTGACGTATTTTATCATTAGTCTCCAAGTACCCCAAAACCTCGTCCTTAATAATGGACTCCCAACACTTACCCAACCACTGAAGTTAGGCTAATTGGTCTATAATTTCCTTTCTTTTGCTGCCTTCTCTTCTTAAAGAGTGGAGTGACATTTGCAATTTTCCAGTCCTCTGGGACCATGCCAGAATCAAGTGATTCTTGAAAGATCATGACCAATGCATCTATTATCTCTTCAAGCTCTCTCAGGTCTCTGGGATGCAGTTCATCTGGTCCAGATGACTTATCCACCTTAACACCTTACAGTCTGCCGAGCACTTTTTTGCTGTGTAATAGCAATGGCACTCACTCCTGCTCCCTGACACTCAGGGACCTCTGGCATACAGCTAGTATCTTCCACAGTAAAGACTAAAGCAAAGTACCCATTAAATTCATCTGCCATTTCTTTGTCCCCCATTATGACCTCACCAGCATCATTTTCCAGTGGTCCAATATTAACTTTCACCTCCCTTTTATTCTTTATGTAACTGAAAAAACTTGTAGTTTCCTGCTTTATATTATTGGCTGGTTTGTCCTCATATTTCATCTTTTCCCTTCTTATAGCTTTTTTAGTTGCCTTTCATTGGGTTTTAAAAACTTCTGAATCTTCATATTTCCTATTCACTTTTGCTACCTTATATGCTCTTTCCTTGGCTTTTAGCAGTCTTTAACTTCTTTTGTCAGCCACGGTTTCCTACCCCTGCCATTTGAGAATAACTTCTGTGGGACATATCTATCCTGCGCCTTGTGAACTGTTCTCAGAAACTTCAGCCACCTCTGGTCTGCCATCATCCCCACCAGTAACCCCCTCCAATCCACCTGGGAAAGCTCCTCTCTCATGCCTCTGCAGTACTATACATGTGACTTCTCCCAAAGTGCAGTATAACTTCAGTCATATACTGATCACTGCCTGCAAAGGATTCCTTTACGTTAAGCTGACTAATAAAACCTGGGTTATTACATAGCACCCAGACTAAGATGGCCCTTTTCTGAGTAGGGTCAAGCACAAGCTGCTCTAAAAAGCCATCTCCACCCACAAAGATTCAACATTCTCTAACCCTATGTCACCTCTCTCTAAAAATGTAATTCCATCTTTTACCAATATAGCCACACCTCCGCCTATGCCTTCCTGCCTGTCCTTTCGATACAAACTATATTCTTTGTTAAACTCCCAAACATGACCACCTTTCAGCCATGACTCAGTGATGCCCCCAAAGTCATCCCGAGCAATTGCGCCATGAGTTTGTCCACCTTATTCCGAATGCTACGTACGTTTACATACAGTACCTTCAGTCCTGAATTCTTCGCCCTTATGAATTTTGCCTCTGTGGTACAACTTAACTCTTTGTTCTGTCTACAGTTGTACCCAATCATTGGCTTGTCCTTCCTTACATTCATATAACATATTACATCAATTAGTTGTAAACCTGCTAGGCCATTCTCAGCTCTCTCATACTGGTTCCCATCCCCCTGCTGTATTAGTTTGAACCACTTCCAACAGCTCTAGCAAACCTGCCAGCGAGAATATTGATCCCCCTTGGAATCAAGTGCAATCCCTCCCTTTTGTACAGGTTACATCTGCCCTAGAAGAGGTTCCAATGATCCAGAAATCTGAATCCCTCCCCGCTGCTTCAGTTCTTCAGCCACACATTTATCTGCCACCCCATTCTATTCCTGTCCTCACTGTTGAATGGCACAGGCAGCAATCCCGAGATTACAGCCCTTGAAGTCCTGATTCTCAGTTTCCTTCCTTAACTTCCTGTATTCTTTTTTCAGGACTTCCTTTCTTTTTCTACCTATGTTGTTGGTACAGATATGCACCATAACTTCTGGCTGCTCAGGATATTGTGGACACGTTCAGAAACATTATGGACCCTGGCACCTGGGAGGCAAACTGCCATCCGTATTTCCTTCTCGTGTCAAAGAAATTGCCTATCTGTCCCCCTAACTGTAGAGTCTCCTATTCCCCAGGTAGGTCAAGTGCATTCTCCAGAAAGATGACTTCAACTCATCAAAAAATACACAGGGTAGTGAAATAAGATATAATAATTCGTACTGGCTCTCATCAATCAAATCAAATCTTTCTGATTGCTTATTAGTGATTACCATATTGTTTTTAAAACCTTCCTTGCCATTGAAATTAAGCCAGCAGGTCTGCAGTTGGCTGGCATTCTCTACACCTTTAAACAAGAATGCCAGATCTACTATCGGCTGACACCTTTCCTCCACCAAGCTATTCTACCCATTTTTCACCCAAATTTCATTGCTAACTCAGAATTTTCCTGTGGCAGCTGTAAAATTAAATTCAGGTAATTAAATTGCAATAGAATAATAAGAACTAACATCAGTTATATTGACCAAGAGACTGAAAATGTAATCTGTCAATAAATCATCTAATACAGTAATGTTCTTTGGGAAAAGCATCTACCATCAGATTAAACTTTATTCAACTCCCAGATTCACCAGTATGGTTGATTGTTAAATGATCTCTGAAATGGCAAGTTTTGGGCCCTAATTAGAGATAAATACCACAATACAATGGTGTGTCCCCTCCATGAATAAGTAAATAACAAAAACAGACAATGGGCACTTAGAGAATATGTAATGATACTCTTCTCCATTACCATGTCTTACTTCTTTGCAATCAATAAATACCCTGAAAGTTATCAATGACCAGAAATTTAATCTGAGCACATGAGAACTATGCCTACAGTATGGTCAGGAAGGGAGCAATTGTATAGTAAATAACTAGTCTTGTAACTACTCAATGTCTTTCCACTATTTTTGTGAAGCTTCAAAACGTCAATGAAAACTTAACAGTATTCTTTTGCTCAAAGGTTGTGGATAGAATTTTCAACGTAGAGTGCTATAACACAGAAAGAAGTCCTTTGTCCCATGCACTCTATGCTGATCTGCTTTTAATGGAATTGAGAAATATGGGGATCAGATGGAGAAATGGCAGCCATTTTATTGAATGTCAAGGCACACTGTAATGACTGAATCGTCCCCTGCTTCATATGGTTGAGAAGTGAAGGAATGCTCTTGATTTACATGTATGAATGCAAACCCAGCAACTCCTGAACTGTGAGACAATTGAGCTCTTTAGCCACCACTTCTTGAATCATTGTTGCGTTTTTGGTTAGGTATTCTGTAGCAGTTTTACAAGGCAGATTTGATGACTCATCTGATTATTGCTAACCAGAAATACACCTTCAGATACCGTAGAAGCACTGGCACCGCAAGTTGCCTTCCTTGTTATTCGCCTTCCTGACTTGGGGAAATCACTATTTTCTTCATTGTTCGTGTCAAAATTCTGAAACTTCCTATCAAAGCAGTGGGAGTACATTGACAAGGATGAAAATAGTTCAGAAATGAACCTCTGCTTCCACACCCACAAGTACCAATAAGCAGGCCTTTAAGCAATTCCTGATTTATATTATTGAAAAGGTTTCTTCAGTGAGGAAAGATTAACCATGGACTGAGAAGTGATTCCACAGAAACAACAATCAGAAGTGGCTTAAGACAGTTGATGCTGACATTTGAAGATCAGATAATTCATTTTAAACAGTAGAGCAAGGTTAATAGACTGTTTCTCCTACAGCTGTTTCTATTGCTATTCATTTGTTTCACAGTGCATTTCGTTACTTAATATGACTTCGTGGTGCTTGCTGTCATGAAATTTGAAGATACGGCTAAGCAATTGAGGCTGCCAGAGGGAATCTCAGAGCAATTGTAGATTTTGTAAGGAATTAATTAGGTTTGCATTGGGAATTTATATTTTGAAATTCTGAGTGCAGCATGGTTTGGTGTGGTAGATTGAGGGCAGCCAGAATCACAAGATAACTGAGAATGTGGACACGATTTATTGTTAGGGTGGCCAGGAATGATAGTGGGAAGTGTGCAATTAAGGAATAGAGTGATAAGCATGAAAATAGAATTAGGATTTCTCTGTTCCCTACCTGTCGCTTTGATTTCGAATAGTCAGAATATTGGACTCAAGTTCTAAAGGCCAACACGAGTAATCTACAGGTATGATTTCAAGTGCTACTAACTGTGTAATTTAAATTCAGTTCATTATTTTAAAGTCTGCAATATAACAAATCAGCAAACTACTATATTTCTGAAAGAAATGTTTTATTATTTTAGAGAAACTTATAACCATTCCTTGTCCTGTGTGTCAGATATAACTCTCTCAAAAGCAACGTGAGTAATTATTGGTTCACTGAAATTACCCACTAAGCTAGTCGGTTCTGAAAGACCACTATAAAATCAGCAGATTGGCTAAAATTGAACAAATCATTTGCAATCGACCTTGATACCGTACCTTGACACAGCTCAATCAGTCTCACAAATTCCTCATTAATATGTGGAGCCTTGCACTAAAATTGAGTGAGCTATCCTATAGATCTCTCAGTATAATGCCTACAGCTGAAGTGATTAACCTGACACAGTCGTATTCATGGATTTCAAGTTTAATTGTCATTGAACCATACATGAATACACGTGAATGCTGCCAAATGAAACAGCGTTACTCCGGGACCAAGGTACAAAACACAGTACCAACAGTCGTATACATCACAAAGCACATATAACATTTATCAGATAGCAGTAAAATAAGTCACATTAAAAATATAATCAAGTGCAGGAGTACATAAATGTTGCACTAGTCTGCAGTCAAACACAATATGGTTTATATTCTGCTGAGTTATCACTGGGGTGTGGCACTGACTCCAGCTTGGACACCGTGTTACATTGCCTCTGGCACTTTGTGGGAATGCAGTGACTCTACGTCTCTTGTGGGTGGCTGTAAATGGGCAACATAGTGGCTTGAAGCCCAGTCCTTGCTACAACTGAGGCCATGGAGCTCTCCCCTTGTATGCCAATAAACCAGTGAATTGGTCTTGTAGCATTCCACATTAACATGGTCTTGCGATCACAGGAAAAGCAACTAAGATGATCACTTGCTGTTAGAATGCATAACACCTTCGCTCACCGACTCTTCCGATGCCTTTCTGATGCAGGCAGCAACATGACTCGCACCAAGTCCAGCTCCTTCAATTTCTCTGCCAATAACCAACTTGCTGATGGCTCAGACCTGCAGTACTTCAAGTTCTTAATGTCCAGGAGGCTCTTGCAATTGAGAAAAATGCAGATTAAAAAAAGTCAAGAACACGTTTTGCTAGACCTGTAAAAGTCACTGAGTCTGAGTGTGCTGGCATTCTTAAGTGAATTGCATCTTTTAATGACATGCCAAACTGCTTAAAGTGCTACCGCTCCACAGTTCCCATTGTCACAGTTCCCTGACCAATATTCCACTGAGTTATTTTGGAACTCCCTACTAAGCAGGAAATTCTTTCAAGACAGAGAGTAGCTATTCAGGACCACCCTATGAAGGCAGTTAGGGTCGAGCAATTCCCAACATTTTTTTTTAATGCCATTAACCAAAGGGTCCATGGATCCCAGGTTAGGAACCTCTGCTTTAGAGACTGCTATGTGTGAAAATCCCAGGAGATCAGCCGTTTCTGAGATAACTCAAACCACCCTGTCTGGCACCAACAATCATTCCATTGCAAAGTCTCTTGGATCACTATTCTTCCCCATTCTGATGTTTTGTCTGAACTACAACCGAACCTCTTGACCGTGTTTGCATGTTCTTATGCATTGAGTTATCGTCACATGATTGGCTGATTAGATATTTACATTAGCAAGGAAGTGTACAGGTGGACCAAATAAAATGAGTGATTAAATAACAATATTTTATTTAACCCTGAGCTTAGCTTCTACCTGCATATTACTTTATTTAGAAATATACCTAATTCCACCGAGTAACAATGCCTGTTGGAGCTCTCAAATGACTCTTATAATAGTTTATTTCCCGATATTTAAAATTAAATTATAATTTCTAAGATGCATGCTTTGGAATATTAGTTTTGGCTTGCAGTTGACTGGTTACAAAACAGCCAGTCCTCTAAGTCATCACTGGCAATACAAGGGAGATCCACTAATTAATAGTAAATATTTGAGGACCTTGTATTTCATTATCCTGTTGCAGATTTGGTGAGTGCCACAGCTGCAGCAATTCATTAAAGAATGACATGAATAAATTAGATTAATTTTACAAGTTTTCTATTATGCGTCACCAGTTTCATGCATTAAATATGCAGTATGAATTATATTTTAGTAAAATTGTACATAGTTTCATGCAATGGCAACTATTGAGACTGTGTGAACGTGAGTTGTGCACAAACCTTAAATAATATGACTGCTCTGATTGCAAATCAATACATTGGTTCTGCGATTGATCATTCATAGCCATACTGTAAAATTAATGTTTCAGATATTAGGTTAAGAGTAGTTATGGAGAAAGGCGGTCAGCTTGAACTGAGAGATGACTTGTTTTGCTGAGATATAAAGTAATCTAGTCTTGTAGGATTGGAAGAGATAATCGAAATGGTTTGTTAGGCACTAAGCTATGGAGAATAAGAAAGCCATTCAACTGTATTTGGTCAATTTAGACTATTAAAAATCAATAAATTATGTATCTTTTTGGAAATGTTGATTGTTCATATCATTCAGTTATAGACTACCCAGGCAGAATTATGAGGTGTTGCACTAGTTTGACCTGTTTTAGTGGAGAAGACCGAATGCAGCCAGATGAGTTTAGGAATGGAAAGGTGATTTGAAATTACATGCAGCCAGAAGGACAAGATGGCCATTGTTCTGTGAAATGGATGCCCTGTCCTCATGAAGGACTTGAACTGGAAACATCAACAATTCCTTTCCTCCAATAAATGCTGCTTGATCCACTGACTTCCTTCAGCAGATTGTTTGTTGCTCCTTGTACCAGCATCTGCAGTCTCGTCTCTCAATGGTTCCAGTGCACATCTAGTCTTGCTGATGTGTATACCAATGTAAGCTAGTCGCATTCACCTCTGGAACTTCCCTATCCATGTATCCATCCAAGGTTTTTAAAAATATTTTTATACCTGCTGCAACCAAAGCTCGTTCCATATACACACCGCCCTGTATGTGAGTTTATGATGCCCTTTCCCTGAGAGAGAGACTGTGCATGTTCATCCTTTCATTAAAAACACAGAAAACCTACCCCACAATTCAGGCCCTTCAACCCACAATGCTGTGCCAAACATGTGCTTACTTCAGAAATTACCTAGGGTTATCCATAGCCCTCGATTTTTCTAAGCTCCATGTACCTAACCAGGAGCCTCTTAAAAGACTGCCAAGAGTCTTACCATTAATACTATATTCTGCCATCATATTTGACCTACCGAAATGAACCACCTCACACTTATCTGGGTTGAACTCCATCTGCCACTTCTCAGCCCAGTTTTGCATCCCAGTGATGTTCCACTGTAACCTCTGACAGCCCTCCACACTATCCACAACACCCCCAACCTTTGTGTCATCAGCAAATTTACTAACCCATCCCTCTACTTCCTCATCCAGGTCATTTATAAAAATCACGAAGAGAAGAGGTCCCAGAACAGAGGTCTGAGGCACACCACTGGTCACCAAACTCCATGCAAAATCTGACCCATCTACAACTACCCTTTGCCTTCTGCGGGCAAGCCAATTCTGGATCCACAAAGCAATGTCCCCTTGGATCCCATGCCTCCTTACTTTCTTACTAAGCCTTGCATGGGGTACTTTATCAAATGCCTTGCTGAATTCCATATACACTACATCTGCTACTCTTCCTTCATCAATGTGTTTAGTCACATCCTCAAAAAATGCAAACAGGCTCGTAAGGCACAACTTGCCTTTGACAAAGCCATGCTGACGATTCCTAATCATATTATACATCTCCAAATGTTCATAAATCCTGTCTCTCAGGATCTTCTCCATCATCTTACCAACCACTGAAATAATACTCACTGGTCTATAATTTCCTGGGCTATCTCTACTCCCTTTCTTGAATAAGGGAACAACATCTGCAACCCTCCAATTCTCTGGAACCCCTCACATCCCCATTGATGATGCAAAGATAATTGCCAGAGGCTCAGTAATCTCCTCTCTCACCTTCCACAGTAGCTTGGGGTATATCTCATCCGGTCCCGGTGGCTTATCCAACTTGATGCTTTCCAAAAGTTCCAGCACATCCTCCTCCTTAATGTCTATATGTATAAGCTTTTCAGTCTGCTGTAAGTCATCCCTACAATTGCCAAGGTCCTTTTCTGTAGTGAATACCAAAGCAAAGTATCTATTAAGTACCTCCGCTATCTCTTCTGGTTCCATACACACTTTTCCACTGTCACACTTGATTGGCCCTATTCTCTCATGTCTTATCCTCTTGCTCTTCACATACTTGTATAATACCTTGGGGTTTTTCTGAATCCTGTCCGCCAAGAACTTCTCATGACACCTCTGGCTCTCCGAATTTTATTCTTAAGCTCCTTCCTGTTAGCATTATAATTTATCTAGATCTCTATCATTCCCAAGTTTTTTGAACCTTTCGTAAGCCATTCTTTTCTTCTTGACTAGATTTTGAATAGCCTTTGTACACCATGGTTCCTGTACCCTACCGTCCTTTCCTTGTCTCATTGGAACATACCTATGCAAAACACCACACAAATTTCCCCTGAGCATTTGCCACATTTCTGCCATACATTTCCCTGAGAACATCTGTTCCCAATTTATGCTTCCAAGTTCCTGCCTGATAGCTTCATATTTCCTCTTACTCCAATTAAGTGCTTACTTGTCTGTTCCTATCCCTCTGCGATGCTATGGTAAAGGAGATAGAATTGTGATCACTATCTCCAAAATGCTCTCCTACTGAGAGACCTGACACCTGACCATATTCATTTCCCAATACCAGATAAGTACAGCATCTCCTTTTGTAGGCTTATCTAGATATTGTGTCAGGAAACCTTCCTGAACACACCTAATAAACACCACCTCATCTTGATCCCCATGCTCTAGGGAGATGCCCATCAATATTGGGGAAACTAAAATCTCCCACTGCGACAACCCTGTTATTATTACACCTTTCCAGAATCTGCCTCACTATCTGCTCCTCGACATCCCTGTTGCTATTGGGTGGTATATAAAAAACACCCAGCAGAGTTACTGACCCCTCCTGTTCCTAACTTCCACCCATAGAGACTCAGTAGACAATCCCTGCATGACTTCCTCCTTTTCTGTAGCTGTGATTCTATCTCCAATCAGTAGTGCCACGCCTCCACCTCTTTTGCCTCCCTCCCTGTCCTTTCTGAAACATCTAAAGCCTGGCACTGGAAGTGACCATTCCTGCTATTGAGCCATCAAAGTCTCTGTAATGGCCACAACATCATAGCTCCAAATACTGATCCACGCTCTAAGCTCATCCACTTTGTTCATGATACTCCTTGCTTTAAAATGGACACATTTCAAACCATCGGTCTGAGTGTATCCCTTCTCTATCACCTTCCTATCCTCCCTCTCACACTGTCTACAAGCTTTCTTGATTTGTGAGCCAGCTGCCCCTTCCTTCGTCTCTTCAGTTCAGTTCCCACCCCCCAGCGATTCTAGTTTAAACTCTCCCCAGTAGCCTTTGCAAACCTCCCTTCCCAGATGTTGGTCCCCCTTGGATTCAAGTGCAACCTGTCCTTTTTGTACATGTCACTCCCGCTCCAAAAGAGGTCCCAATGATCCAGAAGTCTGATTCCTTGTCCCCTATTCCACTCCCTCAGCCATGCATTTATCCTCCACCTCACTCTATTCCGAAACTCACTGTCGCGTGGCACAGGCAGTAATAGCTATCATAAGGGGTTAGGAACCAGAGTGAAGCGACTCAGGATAGGATGGATGGTTTTTTTAAAAAAAGCAAAGATAGCGTGTAGTCAGACTGTCAGGAAGGGCAGGCAGATGATGGGACATATTTGCAGCCAGCAGGGTGATATCAGTGCATTTGGGATGCAGAATCAAAAAGGGTAGCGAATACAGTACTCAAAATGTTGTATCTCAATGCACTAAATATAAGAAATAATGTGGATGATCTTGTTGCAATATTACAAATTGTCAGGTATGATGTTGTGGCCATCACTGAATCGTGGCTGAAGGATGGTTGTAGTTGGGAGCTAATTGTTCAAGGTTACAAATTGCATTGGAGGGTTAGGAAGGTAGGCAGAAGGGGTGACGTGGCTCTGCTGGTAAAGAATGACATCAAATCAGTAGAAAGATGTGACATAGGATCAGAAGATATTGAATCCTTTTGGTTAAGAAATTGCAAGGGTAAAAGGACCCTGATGGAAGTTATATATAGGCCTCCCAACAATAGCTGGGATGTGGACTACAGATTATAACAGGAAATAGAAAAGGCGTGTCAAAAGGACAGTGTTATGATAGTCATGGGAGATTTCAACATGCTGGTCAATTGGGAAAATCAGGTGAGTAATGGATCTCAAGAGAGTGAGTTTGTTGAATGCCTATGAGATGGCTTTTTAGAGCAGTTAAGCCTACTAGGGATTCAGCTGTACTGGATTGGGTGTTATGTAATGAACTGGAGGTGATTAGTGAGCTTAAGGTAAAAGAACCCTTGATCACAATATGATTCAAAGGTTCAAAGGTCAAATTTAATGTCAGAGAAACGTATACAATAAACAACAGGAATTCTGCAGATGCTGGAAATTCAAGCAACATACATCAAAGTTGCTGGTGAACGCAGCAGGCCAAGCAGCATCTATAGGAAGAGGCGCAGTCGATGTTTCAGGCCGAGACCCTTCGTCAGGACTAACATATACATCTTGAAATGCTTTTTCTTCACGAACATCCACGAAAACAGAGAAGTGCCCCAAAGAATGAACGACGGTTAAACGTGAAAACTCCAAAGTGCCCCCGGCTCCCCCCCCGCGCGCGTAAGTGGCAGCAAGTAATGATCCCCCCTCCCCTCACCAGCAAAAAAAAAGTGCATCAGTACCATCACTGAGCCCAAGCTTGTGCTAAGCAATAGCAAAGACACAGACCAAAGTTACCCTAAAAGCTTTGCATTTCATCCGAACTTCGACAAACACAGGTTCTCTCTCTCCTTGGCAAAGGAGAGGGAGGTATCCTCCATTTTCACAGCGAGTGGGACACTTAACAACAACCTGCTGGTTTACAATCTTAAAAGTATGTTTCATCGTTTTTTTCGAGCTATGTGTCCGAAGATCACAAAGACCTCAGGTCTTCAGGACCATAGCGAAAGATTTTCCGGCCTCCCGGACAACACACGAGTCCCCTGCCGTGAGACCGACCCTCAATCCGCCAGTCTCCAGAGGCCCAAGATCTTAGGCTTCTGAACATGATCGAGATTCTCAGGCCAAACCCTTGGCATGTCGAATAGTGGCCAGTTGTGGAACCTGAGAACGGGTCCCATTCCTGCAAAGAACCGAAACCTGCGTGTAACTCCAGGTCAGGATCTTCAAAAGAACCCTGAAAGGAGAAAATAAAGATATTAAAGGTAGAAATAGAGCTGTTTCCGAAGATGCAAGCAAAGGAGTTGCTGTTAGGTTCCATCATCCCTCCTAAGATTGGGTTCAACTTGAAATTTGATGAGGAGAAAGTACAGTCTGACGTAGCAGTATTTCAGTGGAGTAAAGGAAATTACAGTGGTACGAGAGAAGAGTCGGCCAAAGTAAATTGGAAGGAGATGCTGGCAGTGATGACAGCAGAGCAGCAATGGCTTGAGTTTCTGGTAAAAATGAGGAAGATGCAGAATAATGTGTCCCAAAAATGAAGAAATACTCAGATGGCAAAATAGTACAACCATGGCTGACAAGGGAAGTCAAAGCTAATGTAAAAGCAAAAGAGAGGGCAAACAACAAAGCAAAAATTTGTGAGAAGACAGAGGATTGGTAAGTTTTTAAAAACCCTACAGAGTGGGGACCCTTTCTGAATTATTTTCAAAACTTACAAAACCCTCAATTTGTTGTTTAAATTTAGATGTTGGCTATTATTAATTTTTATTATATGAGAAGGTATTTTACCTTTTTTTCTCCTTAATAAACGGCTTCGGTCTTGGTAGGGGTTAGACTTTTTTGTAATAAATTAGTATATTTCAAACTAAACTAACCTACATGAATACGGGGTAATGAGATTGTTATTATGGATAGATATAATGTAATTGGTAGTTGTTTTTTTTCCAACCTTTATATGTACTTTCTTGTACTCTGTATTCTTCTATGTAGAAACTAATAAAAATATTGAAAGAGTAAAACCTGACAGAGAGCAACTGAAAGAATCATTAGGAGGGAAAAATGAAATATGAAAGCAATCTATCAAACAATATCAAAGTGGACAGTAAAAGCTTTTTCAAGTATGTAAAAAATAAAAGAAAGATGAGAGTGGATATAGGATTGCTAGAAAATGAGGCATTGGAAATAATAACGGGAGACAAGGAGATAGTAGGTGAACTGAGTGAGTTTTTTGCATCAATCTGCACTGTGGAAGACACTAGCAGTGTGCCAGATGTTGAAGGGTGTGAGGGAAGAGAAGTGAGTGCAGTTACTATAACAAGGGAGAAGGTGCTCAGAAAGCTGAAAGACCTAAGGGGACATGAATCACCCAGACTAGATGAACTGCAGTAGAGATTGTGGAGGTATTAATAATGATCTTTCAAAAATCATGGTGCCAGAGGACTGGAAAATTATAGATGTCAATCCACACTTTAAGAAAGGAGGAAGGCAGCAGGAAGGAAATTATAGACCAGTTAGCCTGACCTCAGTGGTTGGGAAGATGTTGGAGTCATTTGTTAAGGATGAGGCTATGGAGTGCTTGGTGACACAGTACAAGATAGGACAAGTCAGCATGGTTTCCTTGAGGGAAAATCTTGCCTGATGAACCTGTTGGAATTCTTTGAGGAGGTTACAAGTAGGATAGATAAAGGGAATGCAGTGGATGTTGTGCTGCATATTTGAATTTTCAGAAGGCCTTTGACAAAGCGCCGCACATGAGGCTGCTTACCAAGTTAAGAGCCCATGGTACTGGCATGAGCGTTGGCTGATTGGTAGGAGATGACAAGTGGGACTAAAACGATCCTTTTCTGGTCGCCTGCCAGCAACTAGTGTTCCGCAGGGGTCAGGGTTGGGACCGCTTCTTTTCATGCTGTTTTGCAATGATTTAGATGTGTGGAATAGATGGCTATGTTGCCAAGTTTACAGATGATACGAAGACTGGTGGAAGTGCAAGAAGTGTTGAGGCAACAGGAAGGCTGCAGAAGGACTTAAATAGATTGGGTGAATGGACAAGAGAGTGGCAAATGAAATACAGTGTTGGAAAATGTATGGTCATGCACTTTGATAGTAGAAATAAATGTGTGGACTATTTTCGAAACAGGGAGAAAATCCAGGAGTCTGAGATGCAGAGGGACTTGGGAGTCCTTGTGCAGAACACCCTAAAGATTAAGTGGCAGGTAGAGTTGGTGGTGAAGAAGACAAATGCAATGTTAGCATTAATTTCAAGAGGTCTAGAATACAAGAGCAGGGATGTGATGCTGAGGCTTTATAAGGCACTGGTGAAGCCTCATTTTGAGTATTGTAAACAGTTTTGGGCTCCTTATCTAAGAAAACATGTTGTGCTGGCATTGGAGAGGGTACAGAGGAGGTTCTCAAAGATGATTCCATGAATGAAAGGGTTATATGAGGAACTTTTGATGGGTCTGGGCCCATACTTGCTGGAATTTAGAAGGATGGTGAGAGGATCTCATTGAAACCTCTGGAATATTGAAAGGCTGAGATAGAGTAGATGTAGAAAGGATGTTTCCCATGGTCAAAGAGTCTCGGACAAGAGGTCACAGCGTCAGGATAGAGGAGCTTCCATTTAAAACAGAGATGTGGAGAAATTTCGTTAGCCAGAGGGTGGTGAATTTGTGGAATTTATTACCACAGGCGACTGTGGAGGCCAGATTATTGGGTGTATTTAAGGCAGAGCTCGATAAGTTCTTGACTGGACACCGCATCAAAGGTAACAGGGTGAATGCCGGGAGTGGGGCTGAGGAGGGGAGAAAGGGATCAGCTTTGATTGAATGGCAGAGCAGACTCTGGGCCAAATGGCCTGCATTCTGCTCCTACGCCTTCTGAGGCATATAAGCAGAGTTAGGCCATATGGCCTGTTGAATCTGCTCTGCCACTCAATCATGGCTAATTTATTATACATCTTAACTCCATTCTCCTGCCTTCTACCTGTAACCTTTGACACCATTACTATTCAAGAACCTATTAACTTCTTCTTTCAATATACAGTACTTAATATATAATAATCTGACCCCCTCAGTCTCCAGTGCTGAAAGGAATAAATTCCTTGCTTGCCCTGAATCTCTGACTATAACTCAAGGCAGTCGAGTCCTAGCAACATTCTCAAACTTTCTTTGCAGTCTTTCGGCACCATTCCTGTAACTAGTCTCAGTAATGTCTTTTGCAACTGTATCATAATGTCCCAACTCCTATACTGATTGCCCTTTTGCTCTAGTTTATCTTGTAGATGGTGCAAATTACTGCCATGGTTCATTGGTGGTGGAGTGAGTGAATTGTGGATATGGTGTCTATCAGGGCTGAGGGGAGTGATGCTATGTCCTATATAGTGATAGACTTCTTGAGTGTGGTTGTAGTTACATTCAGCTCGGCAAGTGGAGAGCATTTCATCACACTCCTGGCTTAAGTCTTGTAGATGGTGAACAGATATTTAAAAACTAAGTTATTTGCTGCAGTATTCTTAGCCTCTGGTCTGACACATTATGTATATGTTTATTGCAGTTTAGTTTATGGCCAGTATTAACCCTGAGAATATCGATTAGTTTGGGGTTCTGTGATGGTGTTGCTGTTGAATATCAGTGAATGAAAATTGGATTTTCTGTTATTGGACATTGTTATTGCTTGGCACTGATGCGGTGTGATTGCTGAACTTGTGTAATCACCACCAAGCACCTCTACTTGTTAGATTAGATTCAACTGTATTGTCATTGTGCCGAATACAGATACAAAGCCAGTGAAATGCAGTTAGCATCAAACCAGAAATGCAAAGAATAGTGTTACTTACAAAATAACTGCGAATAAAAAGTAAGTGCTACAGCACACAAGTATAAAAGCACTGAGACAGTACAATATGGTTGCAATACTGCTTAGTGCTGTGATGTGAGGTTCAGCAGGGTCACAGCCTCAGGGAAGAAGCTCTTCCTGTGCCTGCTGGTGCGGGAGTGGAGGCTCCTGTAGTGCTTACCGGATGGGAGAAGAGTAAAAAAGTCCATGGTTAGGGTGAGATGCATCCTTGATAATGATTTTCGCCCCGCCCAGGCAGCATTTATGGTAGATGTTCTCAATGGTGGGCAATTGGGTGCCAATTATCCACTGGGCAGTTTTCACCACACGCTGAAGTGCTTTGCGGTCCAATACGGGACAGTTGCCATACCACACTGAGATGCAGTTGGTGAGTATGCTCTCAGCGGTAAAAGTTCGTCAGGTGAGCTTTATTGATGCTCTGCAGGAAATAAAGGCACTGTTGCGCCTTTTTGATCAGGATGGAGGAGTTCAGGGACCAGGTGAGATCCTCGGAAATGTGGACACTTAGGAATTTGAAGCTTGATACATGCTCCACTACAGCTCCGTTGATGTAGATGGGGATGGGAGTGTGGCTCCTAGCATGCCTGAAGTCCACAATGATCTCCTTGGTCTTCTGGGTGTTAAGGGCCAGGTTGTTGTCGGCACACCACGTAGCCAGGTGCTGGACCTCGTCCCTGTAGGCTGTCTCGTCATCCCCGCTGATCAGGCCAACCACCGTGGTGTCGTCTGTGAACTTGATTGTGGAGTTAGAACCATGTACAGGAATGCAGTCATAGTTGAACAGGAGTACAGAAGAGGGCTCAGCACTCAGCCTTGAGGCACGCTGGTGTTCAGGGTGAGAATGGAGGAGAGGTTGTCTAACTTAACTGATTGGGGTCTGTTAGTCAGAAAGTCCAAGATCCAATAACCTTAACCTTAAGTTTGAAGGAGACCAGGCTTATAATTGTTCAAAAAAAAATTACTTTGCATTGAATTGTCAATTAGAAAGAATTCACAAGTGGATGAATTTGCTTTTAAAGAATAGTTTTCTTAAGCGGGAAAGAATGCTTAGGGAGAAAAGTAAGAGTGGAGGAAGACTGATATTGGTAATAATAAAAGTAAGGTGGGAAATGGTTAAAATGTAGATTGTAACTCTAAATTATAAAGCTGTGGGCTGAGATAAATATGAAAGATCAAGGATCTGGTTAGAAAAATGAAAATGAGATTAGGATACAAAGCAAGTGTTTCCACTAATTTGCTGTAGTGCTTTGAGGATGTCATTAAGTTTGGTTGAAAGCATTTTGTGATCAACAATGCATTTTGAATATAGAGTCTTGTGTAGTTTGAGTCTATGCTGAATTTCCAGAATTCTATCAATGTAAAAAGGTATGGTCAAGGGAGGCTTACAGTACTGCTTTGAGTCAGTGGACTGGATAATACTTAGGGATTCTTCTTCGAGTTTGAATGAATATGCCATAGTTGTCACCAACTTCATCAAGACTTCTGTGGATGAGTGTGTGTACTTCATACTGTGATGAAGTGCTTTGTCGTGGCTCGAATCAACCTTTGCCTAAGTAAAGACCTGGACCTGCCACAATTTTGCCCATTGTCACAATAGGTCTACAGTGGACTCAAAGTTCACTGGCTCTCCACTGGACTTAGGATCACCTGGACAATAGTAATACCCGCATCAAGATACTGTTTATTGACTACAACTCAGTGTTCAACACAATCGTACCCTCAGTTCTAATCAACAAGTTTCAAACCCTAGGCCTCTGTACCCCCTTCTGCAACTGGATCCTTGACTTTCTCACCAGGAGACCAGAGTCAGTGCAGGTAAGAAATAGCATCTCCTCGCTGAAATTGACACTGCATCTCAAAGGTGCCTGCTTAGCCCACTGCTCTACTCTCTGCACCTACGATTCTGTGGCTAGGCACAGATCAAGTACCATTTAAGTTTGCCAGCAATAGAACTAGTGTTGGCAGAATTGCAGATGTTGATAGGGAAGTGTACAGGAGCGAGATAGGTCAGCTGGTTGAGTGGTGTCGCAACAACAACCTTGCACTCAACATCAGTAAGACCAAGGAATTGATTGTGGACTTGATGAAGGTTACGTTGAGGGAATGCTCACTTGTCTTCATCAAGGGATCAACGGTGGAATGGGTGAACAGTTTCAAGTTCATGGGTATCATCATCTCTGAGGATTTATCCTGGACCCAACATATTGATGCAATTACAAAGAAGGCACAACAGCAGCTATATTTGATTAGAAGTTTGTGGAGAATTGTCACCAAATTGTCATGTGCAAGTTTCTACAGATATACTGTGGAGAGCATTCTAACTGGTTGCATCACTGTCTGGTATGGAGGGGCCATTGTACAGGATCAGAAAAAGCTGCAGAATGTTGTAAACTCAGTCAACTCAATGATGGGAACAAGTCTCCCCAGCATCTGGGACACCTTCAAAAGACGACGCCTCAAAAAGGTGACAACGTCATTAAGGACCCCCATCACCCAGGACATGCCCTCTTCTCATTGCTACCATCAAGGAGGAGGTATAGGAGCCTGAAGACACATACTCAATGTTTCAGGAACAGCCTCTTCCCATCCGCCATCAGATTTCTGAATGGACAATGAACCTATGAACAGTGTCAGTTATTTGTACTTCTGATTGTAACTTATAGCTTTTATTATCCTGTATGTGATGTACTGCTGCCGCAAAACAACAAATTTCACGGCGTATGCCAGTGATATTAAACCTGATCCTGATTTTGAAGTTTAATTTTTCTGTTTTTAAGATGCCTTCCAGTATTTAACTGATAATGGCTATTATAACTTGTTGTGTACTTTTGGCTTGTTCTGAAGGTGAGTTGTGTGGTCTGTGAAGAGGGTGATTAGATTCTCCAGTGTGATGAAGACAAATTGGGTGAGTGGCAAATGCGTGCTAGGTGCAGTCTAACAGAGATAAATATCAAGTTATTAACTTTGGTTCCAAAATAATTGGATTAGTATCAAAATAATAGATTTGCAACGGGAAGGTGCAATGAGACCTGTGTGCCTTTGTACACTAGTCAACAAGAGCAGGTGAGGAAAGCAAATGCTGGTTTTCATTGCAAGAGAGTCTTTGGTGAGATCCCAGCTGGAGTTTTCTGTGCAGTTTGTCATCTGATTTGAAGAAGAATGTTGCTGCCTTGGAGGAAGTGCATTGAAGGTTAACTAGACTGTTACCTGGGATGTCTTATGAAGATCGATTAAGAATGGGAGACCTTTATATATGGAACATAAGTGAGAAGGGATCTCAGAAACCCATAAAGTTTTAACACGATTCGATAACCTAAGCACAGTGGATTTTCGTTAATTGGGCCATTGGTTAATTGGGACAGCTGCTTACTTGGGACAACTCATAAAGAAGAAAAACTAATCGAAAACAGCCGGGATTCTCTTTGTTTATTTGGGATACTATGCCAATTAATTGGGACAGGGCATTAACCGAACAGTTTTGAACTAGTGTCCGTCACGTGCACTTGTGCTTAGTGAATAGTTTTTAGATATCATCAGTTGTGTGTATTTGTGTTCAAAAAGCAGTGCTTTAAGTCACTGATAATTGGCGAGAATTAAGCAGTAGGACATTTCAGAATTGTCTTTCTCACTGCGGTTTGAAATATTCAGGCTTGGAGATGCTAGAAATGATCGGGAGTGAAAATGGAACTATTTTGCTACTTCAGGTTAGGAACCACAAAAGATTTGAAGGTATCGATAATCATCTTGAATGTTACAATGAAAATTAAGATTTGGAAGATGCAATCGTTGAAAGCATTGTATGAAGGTAGTCCATTATCTGCACAGGGTGTCTGTGCTGATTTTCTTCCTTTACAGTCAATCAAAACAACACAACTGCATACACTGAGTTCTTCCATCGATAACTATTAGGAACCACTGCACAGTTGTATAGTACTATGGTAGTAATGGTAATGTTCTGGTTTGTTCTGGATTTTATTTAAATGCATAATTTGTTACTTATTAAACAGTAGTTTGCATTTTTTATACCTTTTTAAATGTTTCCATGAAACTTTGGCTAATCGGGGCAGCTGCTTAATTGGGATAAAACATACTGGTCCTGATGTGTCCCAATTAACCGAAATCCCATTGTACTAGAACGATTTTTTCCAGTGATGGGAGAGTCCAGAATAAGGGATCACAGCTTCGGAGAACAGGGTATGCCATTTAGAGATCAGGAATTTCGTCACCACCTTGATGCTTAATTTGTAGGGTCCTCTGCTTTAAAGCAGCGGTCCCCAACCATCGGGCCATGGACCGGTACCGGGCCGCAAAGCATGTGCTACCGGGCTGCGAGGAAACGATGTGATTTGGCGATATGAGTCAGCTGCACCTTTCCTCATTCCCTGTCATACACTGTTGAGCTCATGACGCATGCGAGGTCATTACCCGCGCGTCATCTACGTCAGCGCGGGAAGGAGATCAACTCCTTGAGCTTGCAAATGACAGCGAGCTGAAAAGTATGTTTGAGATAACATCTCTGCTGGCATTCTGAATCAAAGTCGAGGCTAAATATGCTGAGATAGCCACGAAAGCACTAAAAACATTGCTTCCATTTCCAACATATCTCTGCAATGAATACAATGAGAACTAAACCGCGGAATAGACTGGACATAAGGAACCCCCTTCGAGTATCGCTGTCTCCCATCACCCCTCGATAGGACCGTGTTGTTGCAGGGAAACAAGTATTCAGCCCAGGGCTCCCACTGATTCAGCTATATTGGTGTGTTGCAATGATTTTATATGTTCTTACGGGGAAAATATGTGCTGTGTGTTTAATATCCAAACGTTACTTAAAATGTTCTGATGCTATTGACTTACAAGTGACATAATTGACTTATCACTATATTCATGCGAGGAAAATATGTGCTGTGTGTTTAATATTAAATTTGTTAGATAAACCCTTTTAGAAATAAAATTGAGTGTATTAGCCACTTATCACCTATATTCCGGTCGTGATTAACCCCCCCCCCCCGAACAGAATCACCAAAAACGATTGGTAGAAAAAAAATCGGCACGTACACGCATGCGCACTGGTGCCCACGCAAGGCTTCGTGGTCATGGTAGTCTTTCTTGGGGTAAACAACGTATTTGACTGCTACTCTTGTCTGTTGGCAATCCTACTCCGCGCACCCCCCCCCCCCCCCCCCCCGGGACGGCTGGTCCACAAGAATATTGTCAATAATAAACCAGTCCACAGTGCAAAAAAGGGTTGGGGACCCCTGCTTTAAAGCACTAGCCCAGTTGGTTAAACATATACAAAAATAGATATATTTAATGATAGAGATGTTAAGGAGTTGGGGAAGTCAGTGAAAACAGACAAGTGAAGTGAATGATCAGCAATGATTTTGTGATGGAGCAGTACTGATTGGTTGATTGGTTTGAAGAGATTTGCTAGTGCCTATCTCACGTCAAACTATCTACTTTGTTCTGTTGTAAAATAATATGTCCTTTGTAAGAAGAAAATCATTGTTTTGACATAGCTTCTACCTCTTTCAGACCAGTAAGATTCCCCATTTGTAACAATGTATAAATTAGGTGAGAGTGTTTGCTATTAGATTATTGCTTTTAAAGACACGTTTCTGTTTTTGACAGAAGAACAGTGCTTTACTTGGTGTAACTCTTCCAACTATATAATGTAAAATTTGCTAGTTAATACAGTTAATCTCCGTAAAATCTAATTGTGATACTTCAGTGCACTATCACTTGTTTTTAGCATAACATTGATCAAGGTTAACTCGGTGGCTGTTAATAAGATTGCTGGAAAGAAAAGATGCCACCTTCTGTAACCTATTGCATTTTTTTTTAAGAATTGCTGCACTCTGATGTAATCCGAATTACCTTAACCAAGATAGTTAAGTAGAGCAACACACACAGAATGTTGGAGGAACACAGCAGACCAGGTAGCACCTGTAACAGTTGATGTTTTGGACTGAGACCTTTAATCAGAACTGTTTACTCTTTTCCAAAGATGCTGCCTGGCCTGCTGAGTTCCTTCAGCATTTTGTGTGTGTTGCAGATGCTGGAAATCCAAACAATTTTCTCTTATTAGTTCAAGTAGAAGGTGTTTTAAACAAGATGTCCAAAAGCATTTGAGTTGTGCATGCGCAAATAATTGTTGCATGAGACAAGATATCAACAAATTCTACCTACTGCCAGTTGTTTTAAAACACATTCATTGCATGTTATCTTGTTAGTAAATTTTCAAGTTAAGTTAAATTGTTTTATTATCGATATACAAAACCCCAAGCCATAAAATTGATTTTTAAATGAATTGAGCTAAATATTTTTGAATTCTTTAAAATCTGTTCATCATGGAAACTTTGTGCCAGGTCTCCTTCCCACCCTGCGCCTGCTGCAGTTCCAGTGGCTCCTGAAGAACAGATATGCAGATTTTGGGATGAACTCAGTCAAGTTGGCCTTCCTGATGGTATTGATATTCAGACCTTGTTTGAACCTACAGGTATGAAAAATTTGTTCTTTCCTTCAGCAATCTAATTACTTTTATTGATTATAAGTCAGCATCTATATATCCTAATTATCCAATGTGTGACTAAAATTATTCTGCATTGTCATTCCAGCACCAAGGCTTTCAATTTCCTTTCGTTTATAGAATTTAGAGAAAAAACACTTCCACTGTTAGATCTGTTTGATAAGTATATGGACTTTTTCAACATTGATTTATGAAGTGTAGATTATGGTTGATTAATTTTGAAAGATTTCCTGAAAGAGATGTGAAATAATTCAGTGGTATTTGTAATTGATTGTGACTTTTATGTTTTGTTTTGAGGGTCACTGTTTTATCGAAGTTTTTTTGTTGCTGTAATATAATTTTCTATTAAATGAGATATAGGCCAGCTTTGCTTTTATTCCATGGAATAATCAACATGTGCTCTTTATGAATTGCCATTAGATTTATTTATGGAGAACAGAAGTCTGTTGCTAAAGATGTATGTAGTATTTTACTGTGTCAAAGGTACATTTTATCATCGTGGCTTAGATTTCCATCAATAATACTACCAATAATAATTTGCTCATAGTTTTATTTGGGAGTTGCCTTCCAGTACTAATTCAATATCCTTTGCTTCCCTTAATATCCAAAGATCTATCTATTCCCTTGAATATAGTACTGTGCAAAAATCTTAGACACATATATAGTTTGGATAAGACTTCTATATGTTGGTTAAAATAGAAAGATGGTTGGAAAACAGAAATAAGAGTACATTGCATTAGTTCAGTAGTATTAAGTATTAATATTAAATATTAAAGTAGTATTAAGTAGGTAACTGGGAAGACAATATACAGTGCTGTGCAGAAGTCTTGGGCACCTTAGCTATATGTATGTGCCTCAGACTTTTGCACAGCACTGTATATTCAGGGAGCAAGTCTTGACAGCCCTCTTGGGTAGAGAATTCTATCCAAGAGAAATATCATCATCACTCGGGATGAAGAAATTAACTTTTTCTTTCCACCGATGCTGAATCTTCCAGTATTTTCTGCTTTTAATCTCAGATTTTTAATTGCAGTTCTCTGCCCCCTCCCACAACCCAACTTTCAATTGCTGATGGAATTTCTTAGTTCTCTGAAACACATTCATTTTTAGACTCCTGAGTTTTGGAAATTTAATTCCTTCATCTACCGTTTAAGAAATGTATGTTTCCATGAGATCACCTGTTTTTCATGTCAACTCAGAGTATAGATCAGAAATTAGACTTGGCAAAAGGTAGCTTAACATTGTGCTGAGAAATGTTAAGGTAGATAGGAACAATGAGTGAATTATTCTGAATATTACAGAAAATAATTTTTTCCAATATTTTTATTAATTTTACGTAGAAACAGAAAATAGGTGCAGGAGTAGGCCCTTCGAGCCTGCACCGCCATTTATTATGATCATGGCTGATCACCCAACTCAGAACACCGCCCCAGCCTTCCCTCCATACCCCCTGACCCCCGTAGCCACAAGGGCCATATCTAACTCCCTCTTAAATATAGCCAATGAACTGGCCTCAACTGTTTCCTGTGGCAGAGAATTCCACAGATTCACCACTCTCTGTGTGAAGAAGTTTTTCGTAATCTCGGTCCTAAAAGGTTTCCCCTCTATCCTCAAACTGTGACCCCTCGTTCTGGACTTCCCCAACATCGGGAACAATCTTCCTGCATCTAGCCTGTCCAATCCCTTTAGATATAAGAATACAGAGTACAAGAAAAAAATCAATACATTATACTAAATCACATATAAAGACTCCTTACCTTATATTCATACAGATTAATTAATTCGTAGCATTGAAATATAGTAATTTTATTACATATAAAAATCTAACCCATTACCAAGACCGAAGCTGATTAGTAAAGGAAAAAAGGGAAAAAATTTATTAGTCATCGTCTGTGCTTTAACAGCAAATCAAAGGTTTTGAAAATAATTCAAAAAAAGGTCCCCACAATGTTTGAAAATCTTGGCTAGATTCAGAGATTGAACATCGAATCTTCTCTAAATTTAAACATGACATGACATCACGTAACCATTGAGCATGAATAGGAGGGGCCGCATCTTTCCATTTAAGCAAGAGCTTCCTTCTGGCCATAAGAGAAATAAAAGCCAAAATGTGCAAGTCAGATGACTCCAAAATAATATCCTTTCCTCCAACAGTACCAAATAAAGTGGTTAAAGGATCAGGCTTAAAGTTTACTTTGAAAAGTATCGAGAAAGTTTGAAATACTTCTTTCCAATATTTTCCAAGACTCGGGCATGTCCAAAACATGTGAATGAGTGAAGCTTCTCTATTATTACATTTATCACAATACGGAGATATATCTAAATAAAAACGAGACAACTTATCCTTGGTCATATGGACCCTATGGACCACTTTAAATTGTAGGAGAGAGTGACGGGCACACAACGATGAAGTGTTAACCAATTTAAAAATTTGATTCCAAATTTCCTCAGGAATTGAAGTCTGTAAATCTTGTTCCCAATAAGAAAATAATTCTCGTATGTATTTTTAATTTGTTAACAGGCCACTTTTGGGTACACCATTGTTGTGCAGCATGGTCTTCTGGGGTGTGCCAGAAGGAACAGGTACTGGTGAATGTAGACAAAGCTGTTCTCTCAGGGAATACAGAGGTAAGTTGAGACTGGGAAAGAGGTGGAAAAAGAAATCAACTTCATAAAATTAAAACCTTAGAACAGCTGCAGCGATGTGTCAATTAATTGATATAAAATATTATGTCTGACCACTATGAAGAAGGAAGAGAGATTTTTGTTATCATTTCAAGAGTACTTGGTGAAAACTGTACTGCTGAAGTTATGTTGCATCTTGTTTCTACAATTTTTAGATTTTAAACCATAAACAAGCTTTTGTCTTTTTATCTCTTTGATTTATGATAGTTAAAGTGCTTTATCTTATTGAAACATAAGATCCTAATGGGGTCTGACAAAGTAGATGTTGGGGTGTTTTCATTAATCAGTGCCTATAACAAGGAGGGCATAACTATAAGAAAAGGGATGCTAATTTATAATTGAAGTACATAGAAATATTTTCTCCTTAATGGTAACTCTCTGGAAATCTTTTCCGGGGGCGGGGGAGAAGGTGGAAGCTGAATCATTGAAAACAAAATGGTAGGAAAAAGAAATTTATCAGCCAGTTAGTGTTAGGGAAGATGTTGGAGGTCATTCTTAAGAGTGAGATTTTGGGGTTGGAGGAACATAATAAAATTGGCCAAAAATCAGCATGGTTTTCTTGAGGGGAAATCTTGCCTGTCAAATAGGTTGGAATTCTTTGAGGATATAACAGGCAGGACGGATAAAAGAGAGTCAGCTGGCATTGTATACTTGAATTTTCAGAAGACCTTTCACAAAGTTTGCTGCACAAGAGGCAGCTTAACAAGATAAGAGCCCATGGTATTACAGGAAAAATACTAGCATGGATAGAAGATTGGCTGACTACTGGCATGAGGAAAAGAGTCAGAATAAAGGGGGCCTATTCTGTTTGGCAGCCGGTGACAAATGGTGTTCCAGAGGGGTCTGTATTGGTACCACTTCTTTTAATGTTATATGTCAACCATTTGGATGTTAGAATTGATGGTTTCATGGCCAAATTTGTGGATGATACAGAGACAGATGGAAGGGCAGGTAGTGTTGAGGAAGCGGGAAGTCTGCAGAAGGACTTGGACAGATCAGGAGAATGGGCAAAGAAGTGGCAGAAGGAATACAATATCGGGAAGTTCATGGCCATGTACTTTGTTAGAAGGAATAAAGGTGTAGACTATTTTCTAAATGGGAGGAATATTCAAAAATCAGAGGTACAAGGGACTTGGGAGTCCTTGTGCAGGATTCACCAAAGGTTAAGTTGTAGGTTGAGTGGGTGGTAGGAAGGCAAATGCAATGTTAGTGGCATTTTGAGAGGACTAGAATATAACAACAAGGATGTGATGCTGAGGCTTTATAAGGCATTGGTCAAAGCGCACTTGGAGTATTGTGAACAGTTTTGGACCACTTATCTAAGAAATAATTTGCTTGTATTGGAGAGGAGTTCATGAAAATGACTCCAGGAATGAAAGGGTTAACATTTGAGGAGCATTTGATGTTTCTGGACCTGTACTAGCTGGAGTTTGGAAGAATGAGAGGGGGTCTCAATGAAACCTATCAAACATTGAAACATTGAAGAGTGGATTATGGAAGAGGATGTTTCCTATTGTGGGTGAGTCTAGGACTAGAGGACACAGCCACAGGTGCAACCATTTAGAACATAGCCGAGAAGGAATTTCTTTAACCAGAGGGTTGTGAATCTGTAATTAATTGCCACAGTTGACTGTAGGCAAAGTCAATGACTATATTTAAAGTAAAGATTGATATGTTCTTGGTTTGTCAGAATGTCAAAGGTTGCACGGAGAAGGCAGGAGAATGAGGTTAAGAGGGATAATAAGTCAGCCATGATGGATTGGTGTTAATTCAATGGGCTGATTGGCCTAATTCTGCTCATATGTCTTTTGCTCTTATGGAATTATTTAAAATGAATAAAAAGTTAGTAGACTGAGGAGTAGTGGTATATGGGGAAATGGCATAAAAGAGTTGGCCAGCATAGTTTAGCCATAATCATACTACGTGGTGGGGTAGTCATATTTTCTTGTCTTTCATTTACAGAAAGTCATTATTATTTGAATTTCAGTTCTGCTAATTTAAGAACAAAAATTGAATGCTCTATAAATTCTTCAGCTGTGACCGACTCCCATTTTCTTTTTCCCAGATCATACTGCAAGCTGAGTAGAAGGTGCACAAAGTTGGTGATCTGTCCAAATCTGGACTGGGTTTTAAACCCCTCTCATCAAAACTGTCTACCCTTTAACTGTCTCTGTTCCTTTCTTGATCTTGTTCTTATGGTCTCATCCAATTTTCACATTTTTTATACTTGGTTTTAGCAACAATTTCTCAAGTCTCTTAACCTCTTGCCTTAAATAAACTGGTCTTCCTTTTATTCCAGTTAGCATAAAAATACACTTCTTTAAAAATCAGCTGCCAGATCGTTCCTTAAATCTACATTAGCCTTTCATTATAGGGGCTTTCCAGGTTATATTAGGATTCTGTTCCTGAGAATTGTCCATAAACTAAATTTTCTGTAAGATGGAAATAGCAATGTGAAATCATTAGCCTGACAGACCCTGGGGACTGATCTGCGAAGAACACTTTAGGGAAGGTCAGTGTAAGTGATAGAAGTTGCTACCAGTAAGTGTGTGGTGACAAGTAATATGTATGCTAACGAGAGGTGGCAGTATTCATAGTGTTTGATCCTACTTGAAGGTGAGCTTGGAGAAAGTATTGGCTTTTTTCTGTGGGTGATATCTACGTTGGCTAACTTGGTATACCTTGGAGTACTCTGAGAGAAAATTTTCCCAATGCTAGATTTTCATAAATCAGGTCCTCTGTATTTCAGAATCCTTTGTTTTGGGTTGACTTTATATCCTTGTGTTAAGTAATTGCCATTTTCATTTTGGGGCAATTTGGTGTAACCTTTTTAGTTTTAGGTTTGCTCTAATATTGCAATGGGCCTTAAACTATACTTCATTATGGCAGCCATTACTCCCTGTATCTTTTATTTTTTTGCACTTGCTGCATCTTATCTTGGCAACATTGACTTCTTTCTTGAGTCATGCTTAATGGATACCAGTTACGTGTCAATACCTCATTTAATATCCCATTATGCATGTGAACCCAAGTGATGATTTCCAGTTGGCTCTTCAATTGCATGAGAAATAGTTGATATTATCACCGACTGATATTCAAGCTTAATGCTCTATTCCTTTTTCTTTCCCATTCAATTGCTGTTCAGGCCATTTCAAAGCCTGTGTTATTTCTGTTCCAGCTGAGATTAGTAACTCAGTTTGTAATTGGGCCAGTGGTCTCAATAGCTTTTTACTGCTACATAAACCATATGTTGCTCATTAGATCATTGAAGGGATGATTCATCCAAGAAATAATCATTCCTGGAATTATAAAATATCAACAATAAAAAAGTTATTGCTTTTTGACTGTCAGATTGCATGGGATGCATACTTACTTTGCCTAATTTGCGTCATAATTATTTTGAAACCTGGGTGTGTAAAGGTTAATAAATAGAGATCTTTTAAAAATGGCACTAAGATTTTCAACCATTAGAACGTAGTGATGGATTATAAATCACAGAAATACTTTTTAAAAAACTTCTATAAATCACTGATTGCATCAACTGGAATACTGTGCCATTTCTGAGCTTCACACATTAGGAATAATATAAAGGATGGTATAAGAGAAATGAGAGATCTGTTATGTGGAGAAATTTAAATATATTGGGATTGTGCTAAGAATAAAGGTGTAAAATTTCAGAATGGTGTAACAGTTCCCATCATTTGGAAAACCAGCATCAAGAGGACATGAGCTTGTTGTACTAGGTAAAACAGCCAAAAGTGAGCAGAGATTTTAAGCCCATAAGGTATAGGAGCAGAAGTAGGCCATTCGGCCCATTGAGTCTGCTCCACCATTCTATCATGGGCTGATCCAATTCTTACAGTCATCTCCACTCCCCTGCCTTCTCCCCATACCCTCTGAAGCCCTGGCAAATCATGAACCTATCTATCTCTGCCTTAAATACACCCAATGACTTGGCCTCCACATCCGCTCGTGGCAATAAATTCTACAGATTTATCACCCTGACTAAAGTAATTTCTCCGCATCTCTGTTCTAAATGGATGTCCTTCAATCCTGAACTCGTGCCCTCTTGTCCTAGGCTCCCCTACCATGGGAAATAACTTGCCATATCTAATTTGTTCAGGCCTTTAAACATTTGGAATGTTTCTATGAGATTCCCCCCTCATTCTCCTGATCTCCAGGGAATACAGCCCAAGAGCTGCCAGATGTTTCTCATACAATAACCCTTTCATTCCTGGAATCATTCTCATGAATCTTCTCTGAACCCTCTCCAATGTCAGGATATCCTTTCTAAAATAAGGAACCCAAAGCTGCACACAGTACTCCAAGTGTGGTCTCACGAATGCCTTATAGAGCCTCAACATCACATCCCTGTTCTTATATTCTATTCCTCTAGAAATGAATGCCAATATTGCATTCGCCTTCTTTACCACTGACTCAACCTGGAGGTTAACCTTTGGGTATGCTGCACAAGGACTCCCAAGTCCCTTTGCATCTCTGCATTTTGAATTCTCTCCCCATCAAAATAATAGTCTGCCCGTTTATTTCTTCCACCAAAGTGCATGACCATACACTTTCCAACATTGTATTTAATTTGCCACTTCTTTGTCCATTCCCCTAAACTATCTTAAGTCACTCTGTTTCCTCAACACGACCCGTTCCTCCACCTATCTTTGTATCATCAGCAAATTTTTTTTAAACCAGATATATTATGATGTGAATGCACTGACTGGAAGAGTGGTGAAAGCAGATTCAATAGTAATTTTGAATGGGAATTAGATCAGCATGTAAAAGGATGTACATTCAGTGGATACCATTTTCAGAGAACCCACAAAAGCACGTAGACTGAATATTTGCAGTTATTGTGCAGAGAAGAAAAGCAGTCCACAACAAAATTCATTCGCATACAAAGCAGCTTATTTTGCACAACGTTCACTCCTCAGTTTTCTTTTGACTGTTTAGCACTATTATTATTAAAGCTGTTGATTGTGAGATGCAAGTCAGCAGCTAATGAAAAGGTGACAGGTTTCCAGCTATGTGACAATAAAATCAGTTGGGTTCAAAGCTGTGCTATTCGTATTACACAGAGTTCATACACAGTAACAGATGGTACTGGGAATTGTTTGTTTAATACACCCTTAGGCTGTTGGGGGTTAGGCAGAAGGTAGTGTGGGGGAAAAAGAAATTTTGACTCTTCATTATACCTTGTACATGACATTTTAATGTGTAAACAGTCTGGCATTGGGCATAAAATATTTCACTCGGTCTGCAAATGTTTAAGCTTAGTTGGTGGTGGAAGCTTTGAAGTTCTACAGTAAACAGAATTTGACACATGGGGAAAGACATCCAAGTTAGATGAAATTAAACATATTGACTGACCCATATCCCTTTCTCTAAATTAATTTCTTCTGCACATAACCCCTTTGCATAATAGTACAGTAACAAAATACACTGTTTGCTGACTCCCTTGATAGAAGAAATGGGATGAATTGCTCTTGTTTAAAACTGATGTATCTCACAACAGAAGCATTCAATAAGGACTCCAATGTATTTAAAAATCTGTCTGAAAGATGCAACACAAACCCATCTGTGAATGGTTGTGTTGGGTGCTAGATGGCACAGAGAATATACAGCACAGCTGTATTTACTATAGTATATTAGTTTATCAGTATATGTAATTTTCTTGTAAAGGTACTCATTTCTATTCCCTGAATATTCTATGATAGTTTAAAGTCTCACTATAGTTAATATTTTATATACAAAACATTTAGGGTTTTCAGGTCAAAGTCAAAAATTCTAAGTAAATTTATTATCAATGTACACGTGTCACCACGTACCCTGAGATTAATTTTCGTGTGGGCATTCACATTAAATGCAAAGAAACAATGAAATACTACACACATAAAGATGCACAAACAACCAATGTGCAAAAGACAGCAAATTGCACAGATGTAAAAGGATTAGCAAAATAATCACAATAATAGATAAGTAATAAATAATATTGAAAACATGAATTGTAGAGTCCTTGAAAGTGAGTCTATAGTTTGTGGAATCAGTTCAGTTTTGGGGAGAGTGTAGTTATCCACTTGGGTTCAGGAGCCTGATGGTTGAAGCAGCTTTTCTGCTTTTCATAACTGTTTCTGAACCTGATAGCATGAAACCTAAAATTTCTGTACCTCATTTCTGATGGCAGCAGCAAGAAAAGAGCATGGCCTGGATAGTGGGGGCCCTTAAAGAAAGATATTACTTTCCTGTGACAGTGCTCCTTGTAGATGTTCTTAATATGTTCTTAAAGTGATGGACTGGACTATATCCATCACCTTTAGGCTTTTCTGTTCAAGGACATTGGCACTTCCCTACTAAGCTGTGATGCAACCAGTCTGTATACTCTCCATTCTGCATCTATAAAAGTTTGTGAAAAGTCTTAGATGACATGCCAAATCTTCATAAACGTTTAAGAAAGTGAAGGTGCTGCTGTGCCGCCTTTGCAATGGCACCAATCTGCTGGATCCAGCACAGATCCTTTGTTAATGCCAAGGAATTCAAAGTTACTGACCCTCTCCATTTCTGATCTGCTGATGAGGACTGGCTCGTGGACCTCTGGTTTTCTCCTCCTTTAGTCAATAATCAGCTCTTTGGTTTTGCTGTTATTGAGTGAGAGCTTGTTCTTGTGGCACCATTTGGCCAGATTTACAGTCTGCCTCCTACATGCTGATTTGTCACTACCTTTGATTCAGCCAACGACCGTAAACTTAAATATGGTATGGCTGGCTGCTTCTGTGATACTTCTGAACTGAATTACATATCTAATGAAAGAAGGTGATTATGTGTTAAAATTTTAACTTTCTACTCTGCTTGAAATCCTGAAGCTGCTTGCTTATTTCTGCCTTTACTACTTCTGTAGACCATCTGGGTGAGAAGCAAGGTAGAGTCCCAAGCTGGTGGAAACATTGGGAAGAAGTGCTTCTCTTTATAAGAGACTATTTAAAAAATAGATAAATAGAAATTTGGAAATAGAAATACTTTGGGAGAATTAAATAAAACTTTCCCCTTTTAACTCTGCTGCTATTAAGCTGATAACCTTATTATTCTCGGGCATATTTACCTAATCCCACTGCATGTGCATTTTGTCTGCAGTATCAGCCATTTTATAGTTATGAAGAACTGTTATCACTTGAATGCTTGCTATTCCATTTCTAATTTTTGTTCTTGCCCTGTTCCATCTGTTACTAAAGCTAAAGGAGTGAAGTTCCATGCTTGTATTGATAACTTAGTTCACAGTCCAAGAGTAGCTTTGGCTGTAATTAAGACCTTTTTGACCAGGGAGCAAAAAGGAGACTATATCTGGTGAACTCATTTAATAAGTGAAACTAAGTGCTAAGGGGGGGGGGGGCGCGTCATGGTAGCGTAAAGGTTATTGCGGCACTTTTACAGCTCATTGCGTTAAAGTTCAGTTCCTAAGGGGTTTGTACGCTTTCCCTGTGACCATGTGGATTTCATCCTTCAGTCCAAAGAAATATTGGTTAGTAAATAAATTGGTCATTGTACTTTGTCCTGTAATTAGGCGAGTGTTAAGTAGGTGGGTTGCTGGGTGGCACAGTTCATTGGACTGTAAGAGTCTGGTCAGGCTCTTAAATAAGCAAGATATTTTCTAAATGCATTTGATGAAGATGCTTTTAAATGTATCTTACATTTCTAAATTTAACTTGTATGTGTAGTCAATGTTGGCTGGTTCTGATTAGTACAGGGATTCACTATTATTCATCTGATTTTTGAACAAGAAAAGCCTGGCTTAAGGATTTTACCTGAATTTCACAGAACAAGCATTTTAACATTGGGAAGAATTTTTATTGGCAATTTGGAGAGGGAGCAGAGATTATATTTGATAATCTATTAATCAGCACAATTGCCACAACAGCTCTGAGGTTAATTTTTTGAGGGAAGGTTACTTGATGAATACCTCCAGTGATCTCTGTTGCCCTTTCGACAATTACAAAGTTAAAATGACTCCACTGAAGGGGCTGTAGTAGACGATAACCAGTTTTAGTTCAGTGTTTGCAAAATCACTTAAAGCTATATTACAGAAATATCTCTAGCTTGATGTGTAGCAATGAACCAGCACACAGGTAAACAGTGAGGGGGTAAAAAAATCAGTAGGTCCACCAAAGACCATTGCTGTACGAAAAGCGGTGTAGGAAAATGATCGTCGTTGAGGCAAAAATGGAAACCACATTGAAGTGTTTATAAAATGAAGGTTTACAACACATGCCACTGTGTTCTCCAAAAGGTGCACCATTTCCTACACAACAGATCTGCATCTGGAAAAATTTTGTGCCGGATATATTTGTGCATTGCATTTTCGTAATGGTGCAGCCATCCTGCAGATTCATCTGGCCACTGTACTTAGGAGTGGTTGAAAGTTTCCCAAAGATCTATTGCTTACATCCTTACAGAAAAGCAGAACAAATAACATAATGCAAATAAAGTTTGCAGTAGGTTTCTGGCAAACTTCACTTACTATTGTAATCCAATTTATATCTAAATGCAGATGGGAGTTTTGAGAAGTAACTTGTGGGCTATCGTTGTTAAACAATGCAGACTAGAATTGCAATGGCATGAAAGTTTACATTTGCACTGTTTATTATTAGTTTAAAGAGTTATTGAATGAATCAACTAGAATGTTACTGATAGCAAAGTTTACTTTCTCCCTTTCCTCCTTTTCATTGAGAACACCTGGAAATGTGAAGGAGCTTTTAGTTCATCTTAATTCCTTAATAATCTGTAAACAGTCTGCTGGAGCGATTTAGAATTGCGTAGTATCAGTGTGTGGAAAGGATTTGGGGTGAAATTCTGCATCAGGGTTGAGTGGAGAAGGAAGATACCCTTTTAAAAAGAAAAGAATGGAACAAGTGAGATGGGAAGCACTAGATTGGAGAGAGGTGTGGTAAGAACAGAAGTCTGAGAAATCAAGGAAATATGGGACGGCTCCATCAAATGCAGAAGAAAGGAAGCAATGTTGCTTGGAAAATGAGTACTTTAGTATCTTGGAATTGTTCACATCATAATTTGTCAGTATTTTATATTGCATGTTTAAGAAATGTATCCTTTTTTTTTAGACAGCTTAATTGCTATACCATTGCCCAATTGTTTGAAAATGGCTGGTAAAAATCAATTGCTTTGAGTACAGTGCCTGTAAAAAGTATTTCCCTACCCCCCCCCCCGGAAGTTTTCATGTTTTATTGTTTTACAACATTGAATCACAGTGGATTTAATTTGGCTTTTTAGACACTGATCAACAGAAAAAGACTTTCGTGTCAAAGTGAAAACAAATTTCTACAAATTGGTCTAAATTCATTACATTTATTACACACAAAATAATTGATTGCATAATTACCCACCTCCTTCATGTCAGTATTTAGTAGATGCACTCTTGGCAACAATTACAGCCTTGAGTCTGTGTGGATAGGTCTCTAGCAGCTTTGCACATCTGGATACTGCAATTTTCCCCTATTTTTCTTTACAAAACTGTTCAAGCTGTCTGTCTGTCAGATGGCATGGGGATTGTGAGTGAACAGCTGTTTTCAAGCCCAGCCACAAATTCTCAATTGGATTGAGGTCTGGACTCTGATTTGGCCACTCCAGGGCATTATTGTTGTTTTTAAGCTATGTTGTTTTTAAGCTATTCCTGTGTAGGAATATTTATGCTTGGGGTCATTGTCTTGCTGGAAAAAAAGCCACAGTTCTCTTGCAGACTGCATCAGAGTTCCTCCAGGATTTCCCTGTATTTTGCTGCATTCATTTTACCCTCTGTCTTCAAAAGTCTTCCAGGGCCTGCTGCAGTGAAGCTTCCCCACAGCATGATGTAGCCACCACCATACTTCACAGTAGGATGGTGTGTTTTTGATGATGCCAAATGTAGCGTTTAGCCTGATGGCCAAAAAGCTCAATTTTGGTTTCATCAGACCATGGAACTTTCTTCCAGCTGAGTCTCCCACATGCCTTCTGGCAAACTCTAGCTGAGATTTCATGGGAGATTTTTTTCAACAGTGGATTTCTCTTTGCCATTTTCTCATAAACCTGTGAAAGGTAAAATACTCATTACAGTTGTTGTATGCACAGTTTCTCCCATCTCAGCTACTGAAGTTTGTATCTCCAGAGTTGTCATAGGTTCTTGGTGGCCTCCCTCACTAGTCCCCTTCTTGCATGGTCACCCAGTATTTGAGGACAGCTTGCTCTAAGCAAACTTACAGCTGTGCCATATTCTTTCCATTTCTTGATGACTGACTTAACTGTACTCCAAGCAATATTCAGTGACTGGGAAATTTTCTTGTATCCATCTCCTGACTTGTGCTTTTCAATAACCTTTTTGCGGAGTTGCTTGGTGTGTTCTTTTGTCATCTTGGTGTATTTATGCCAGGATACTGGCCCATCAGCAGTTGGACCTTCCAGATACAGGTGTATGTAACAACTAAAACATGAAAACTTCCGGGGGGAGAGGAGGTGAATACTTTTTATAGGCACTGTACAATAGAATACAACAGATATTTTCTCAATATTGAAAACTGTCTGAATTGAATGAAGCTCTGAATTGAACTTAATTTTACATACACACACACAAACTACATGTGGATATATATATATTCTCCAAAAAAAACCACAATATATATCATACTTCATAACCTTGTGATGTCCTAAGCATATCAAAGCCAAAGAAATAATTTTGAAGTGACTGTGCTTTGAGGAATAAATGGCAATTATGCCTATAAACAATCTTAAACAGATACTTAAGTGAAATAAAAACAAAATAATGTAAATGTTTAGTAGACCCAGGTAGCATGGTGATCTAAAACTTAAAATGCAGGTTTGAAAAGGAGATAAATAGAAATCAGCTGAAATTGTGAAATACGCACTGGGTCTATTTAGGGTCTTTTCATGCCCTTGAAGAGGCAGAATCTTCATTTCAAAGTTTCATCCAGCATTTCCTTGTGACTTGTGCAGGCTTGGCTTGTGTGTTTAGCTTCATGAAAGAAGACTTGAACTTATGAGCTCTTGACTGAGAAACAGGGCAACCTTAATGTAGAGTAAAATCTATTATTTAAATAAAAACACATTTACTTCTGTCTCTTGAAGAAAGAAAAAAATAATTAACATTTAGAGGCACAGAAATGAGCATGTGCTGATGCAAATGCTCCTGTTTGTTTTGTATTAGGGAACTCAAAGTTCTCATTGTGATTGGCCTCTGCAATCAGCAAATCACACAAAAATAATTCCCATAATGTGGTGGCAGTGGATTTCCCATTCACTGCTTCCAGCCTCATAGTTCCCTTACCCGTTATTGCTTATTTCTACTTCTTGCCCAAGATCCACAAACCTGAGTCTCTGGTAGAACTATTATTTCAGCCTGTTCCTGCTCCAGGGAACTCATGTCTGCATACCTCAATTCCATTCTACCCCCTTGGTTCAGTCCCTTCCCACCTCTATCTTCACATGCTCTCGATCTCCTCAACAACTTTTCAGTTCCCTGGCCCTGACCACCTCATTTTCACCATGGATGTCCACTCCCTACACACTTTTATCCAAGAAGGCCATAAAGCTCATCGCCTTCTTTCTTGAGAAAAGACCTGGCAAGTTCTTTTCCACCACCATCTTCCTCTGTCTGGCAGAACTGTAGTTGAACTGATCTTAGCCCCAACAGTTTCTCCTTAGCCTCCTTCCACTTTCTTCGAACTTCAAAGGGTAGCCACAGTCAACTGCATGGACCTCAACTATGCTTGCCTTTTAATTTGCAACGTGGAACATTGCACGTTTCAAGTCTTCCCTGGTAATGCTCCCCAACACTTTTAACGCTACGTTGACAACTGCATTGGTGCTGCTTCGTGCACTCATTCTGAGCTTGTCTATTTCATCAACTTTGCACCCTGCCCTTAAATTCACTTGGTCCATTTCTGACACCTCTCCTTTCTTGATCTCTATGTCTCTGTCTGTCTACCGATTTCTTTTATAAACCTACCAATTCCCACGGTTATCTTGACGATACCTCTTCCCACCCTGTCTCCTGTAAAAATGCTATTCCCTTTCCTAGTTCTTTCATCTCTGCTGCATCTGTCTTAAGATCAGGCTTTCCATTCCAGGACATCAGAGATGTCTTCCTTCAAAGAACTGGATCCAACCCCCTGCATTTGACGTTGCCCTCACCTGCATTTCCTCTATTTCCTGGACATCTACACTCATAGAAACATAGAAAACATAGAAAAACCTGCAGCACAATACAGGCCCTTCGGCCCACAAAGTTGTGCTGAACATGTCCCTACCTTAGAAGTTACTAGGGTTACCCATAGCCCTCTATTTTTCTAAGCTCCTTGTGCCTATCCAAAAGTCTATTGTATCCACCTCCATCACCATTGCCGGCAGCCCATTCCACGCACTCACCATTCTCTGCGTTTTAAAAAAACTTACCCCTGACATCTCCTCTGTACCTACTCTGAAGCACCTTAAACCTGTGCCATCTTGTGGCAGCCATTTCAGCCCTGGGAAAAAGCCTCTGACTATCCACACAATCAATGCCTCTGATCATCTTATACACCTCTATCAGATCACCTCTCATCCTCCTTCGCTCCAAGGAGAAAAGGCCGAGTTTACTCAACCTGTCTTCATAAGGCATGCACCCCAATCCAGGCAACATCCTTGTAAATCTCCTCTGCACCCTTTCTATGGTTTCTACATCCTTCCTGTAGTGAGCTGAGCACAGTACTCCAAGTGGGGTCTGACTAGGGTCCTATATAGCTGCAACATACCTCTCTGCTCCTAAATTCAATTCCACAATGGATGAAGGCCAATACACCGTATGCCTTCTTATCCACAGAGTCAACCTGTGCAGCAGCTTTGAGTGTCCTGTGGACTCGGACCCCAAGATCCCTCTGATCCTCCACACTGCCAAGAGTCTTACCATTAATACTATATTCTACCATCATATTTGACCTACCAAAATGAACCACTTCACACTTAGCTGGGTTGAACTCCCATCTGCCACTTCTCAGTCCAGTTTTTCATCATGTCAGTGTCTCACCTCATCTTCCTACTGCCTTAACATGGATAGAGTTCCTCTTGTCCTCACCTACCACCCCATGTGCCTCTGCATCCAACACATCATTTTCTGTAACTTCCACAATATTCTACGGGATGCCATCACCAAACACATTTTTACCTCCCTCCTACTCTCTGTATTCTGTAAGGATTGTGTCTTCCATGATACATTCATACATTCATCACTCGCTGCTAATCTTCCTCACGGTAAGTATTCCTGCAAGCGACAGAAATTGTACACACACCAATTCGCTTCTATTCACAGCCCCAAACGTTCCTTACAGTTGAGGTAACACTTAACCTGCAAATCTGTTGGGGTTGTCTACTGTATCTGGTACTCCCAATGCAGCCTCTTATATATTGGTGAGTCCTGATGTAAATTAGGAGTCCACTTTGTTAAGCACCCTTGCTCCATTCCAGTGGCCAACCGTTTTTATTCCTATCCCCATACCCGTTCAGTAAAGTCGGTCCATGGCCGCCTCCTCTTCCCTGATGAGGTCAATTTCAAGGTGGAGGAGTAGCACCTTGTATTCCATCTGGGTAACCTCCAACTGATTGATGGCATGAACATTGATTTCTTCTGGTAATATTTTCCCCTCCCCCTTCCTTCTATTCCCTTGCTCTGGCCTCTTACCTCTCATCACCTATCTCCTCCCCCTAATGCCCTTCCTCCTTCTCTCTCTCCCATGATCTATTCTCCTGTTCTATCAAATTCCGCCTTTTCCACTTATCACCTCTCAGCTTTATTCATCCCCCCTTCCCCAACCATCTTGCTTCACCTGTCACCTTCTAACTTGCACTTAATCCCCTTCTGAGCAGAGAAGTTAAAAGAGATTTTCATAGCAGGTTTTTAGTTAACAGATTTGCAGATGCCTGGAACCTACCGCCAATAAGAGTGATGTAAGCAGATATAATAGGAGTATTTAAAATGTAGTTAGACACATTAAAAGGCAGGCAGTCGAGGGATAAAGACAATATGTCGTTTATTTTGGCATCACAAACATTGTTAGTGGAAGGGGCTGTACTCTTTTATGTTCCATGAAACTTCTAAAAAATTCTTACAGGGCAAACTGGATGGAGGAAGGATTCTCAGAGGAGACGAGATCATAATCTCAGAAAAAGAGTTAGGCAATTTAGGATGTGCTGTTAAGTTTCTTCATGTAAGTGGTAGTGAATCTTTTGTAATCCTCTACCTGGGTGAGCTGTGGTGGTGATGTCACCTGGATATTAAGGGAATCAAGGTATGTGGGGACGGATAGAAAATTGACCTTGAGGTGGAAGATCAGCCATGATCTTGAAGGGCCAAAGTTCCTGCTCTTTTTTTTTTGAATATTTACCACATCCAGCTTGACTGCTGTGAAATTACACAAGTGAATCAGGTAGGATTTTTGGCATCTAAAATTATATATTTTTTTCCTGTTTACCAGCTAGTAAATGAACAGAATGTGTTTTGAAAACAGTTTGATAGGCAACAGGTTAGAAGCATGACTGAGTATAGTTTGCCTCAAAGCAGATCATACAGAAAGCAAAATCTGTTTCCTCAGAAAAAGCAGATTTTTAATGAAGAATGGAGGAGACATCCGAAAACAGTTAATTTCTACCAATAAGATTAGTCATTTCTCTGTGTAAATAAGTTGTATGTAATCATTGGCTGTATTTTTCTAAAGTTGATCCCTTTTCACTTCAATATAGTTGTCCAGCTAGATTGATAATAAATCATCGCCAGTTTAGTTGAAAAAAATATTGTTAATATATGCAACCTGAAAACAGAATCAAATTGAAGACTTGTTTTATAATGTTATGCACCTCGGTGGGCTTCTGTTGCTTCTGCTTTCCTTTTTATTCCTTTGACAATGATTGTTTTCTGATTTTTTTTCTTCTCGTCTTTAATAGCTATTCTTTCATCCCTAAAGCTCCTATTCAATGGAACTGCCTAAATCTCTTGATTTCTTTTTTAAACCATCCTATAAATGCCTTTTAAAGGTTTCTCAGCTTTTATGGCTTTGTGATTTATCTCCTTTGCCCTCTTGTTCAGTGTAGATTATATTCCAGAATCTGTAATGCAGATAATAAATAGCATTGAAATTGTAAATGCGGGTCATGAAGCTAAGTTGGAAGATGCGTACAAAAGGAAATGAGTTTGGTAGCAAGTTAATGTCAGAGAAAATTTAAATTTGAGAGAAAGTAAAAACAACACATTATGGGTTTTAGTATTTGAGAAGTTGTAGAGAGATAGTCATAGAAGACTACAGCACAGGAACAAGCATTTCAGTCCATCTAGTCCATACTGATTTATTAATCTGCCTAGTCCCATCGACCTACACCCAGACCGTAGCCCTCTGTATCACTCCCACCAATTACATATGCAAATTTCTCAAATGTTGAAATGGAACCTGCATTGGCAGCTCGTTCCACACTCTCACCACCCTCTAAGTGAAGAAGCTCCCCCCCACTGAGTCTTTCTTTTTTTTTGCCATACCACAATCATATTGGGTCTTTGGGTGATTGTACTCTTTTTGTTTCCTGTTTTAATGTAAATACAAATTTTGTGTTAAAATCAAGTATGTAGTTTTTAAGAGTCTGGCTCAGAAATGATCATAAATCAAGTAATTTAGTTCACCCATTTTTCAATGTATTTTAAATTCCAAAAGAAAATTGCTTATAAATAAAAAAGTAAAGTGAAGCAGATGTAAAATCTTGCAGAATCTCCAGTATTCACTAATTTGTTTTTTTTGGAGTGTTAATGCATACAAGCCACTCTTTCCACACATCCAAGGACTGCTATTTGTTGTCAACATCACAATCTCTTACACAAATTCTGTCCAATGAAATTAATAGGGAAACACTTGCTGCATCCAATCTCAATTGTCACATAGTGTTTGCGCAGATTTCCACCCATAAATGCTGAGAAATTGCCTTAAATTATTATTCACATGGAGACAAATTCAGAACAATCAGCAAAACGATGACAGCAGGCCACAATGCAGGACTTGCATGCTCAGATCCAGAGTCAGATTTATTTATCACATGTACATTGAAACATACATGAAATGCATTGTTTACGTTCACAACCCACCCATGTAGAAATTATGAATTTACACAGTTACACTGGGAATTGTTGACAAAGTTGCAGGAAATAATGATATTTCCTTTTTTCCTCATTCAGTATTGGCCCAGCTGATTGACACATTTATAGAATCACAGTTTCAGATTAAACGGTTAAGGAAATGCTTTTACTGTTTGTTCTCATCTGCTGCCTTTGCCTGTACCTTAGATTGTTGGAGTTTTAAAAAAACCTGATTTTCTAGCTTTGGGTCTGGATAATTTCAGCTTCATTGCTCTGCTGACCTGATTCAGAAACAAATCTTAAAACAATGTAGTTGTGTATGCAAATATATCACTCTAATGTGCAATCTAATAGTTATTGCATGGTATTAAATTTGTATTTCAACTTGTTTATTATTTGAGCATCCATATCTTTTTTTCAGCATTGTGCATACTGTAAGCACCTTGGAGCCACCATCAAATGCTCAGAAGTGAATTGCAATCAGTTGTACCACTACCCATGTGCAGCTGGAGCTGGTACTTTTCAGGACTTTAGAACACTGACTCTGCTCTGTCCAGAACACATTGATCAAGCTCCTGAAAGATGTGAGTGCCACCAAATTCTACGTCCTCTTTCAGTGTGCTGTTTTCCAAACAAGGAACGTACTTGAAATACTTTTCTTCTTTAAGTATTATCTATTAGCGTAATGAAAATTGTGCACTTTGACAAGTTTGTATTTAATGCTTTGGATGAATTCTGTGCCAAGGACAGATGCAATAGGAAAATTAGGGTGTATCTGGGAGATGGGCAGTCATTCCTTTTTCTGGATGTCTTGTCTTTAGATATTTGCTAAATGTAGTAATTCATCCACAACAGAGTGGATGTAATTTAATGTTTCTGAACACAGTTCTGTCACCACTTCGGAGTATGTGAATGGGAATAAAAAATTAGAGCATTTTGGCATGGTAACTTATTTATGTTTAATGTTGCTGCCACCGTTTAATAATTCAGTTTAAATGCTGGTGGTGGTGGGGGGGGGGGGTACTATTATCCTATTAATTGCTCTGTCAAGGTTGATAATCTAAAATTAATTTTGTAGGCCTTCAAGAGCTTCTTCAATATACCGTCAGATGAGTATTTATTGGATTGTAGCAGTGGTTCAATAGGTAAACTTCCTACACCGCAGGTCAAGATTATGAATTCATGTCCCATTTAAAGCTGGAGTGAGAAAGTCTGGGCTGAAACTCCAGAGCTGTATCATTTAGGAAAAGTAAATCCGTGCTGGGAGTAAGAAAAGAGATTGCAGATGAGGAATTGCAGAGTTAACTTTAATAATCAGCCATGATCTTATTAAATAAGAGTGAGCTCAAAGTACACATGTTCTTCTTTTGCTCTGATTTATTATTCTTACAGCAGCATCCTCACAGGCATTTATCAAAACTTCATTCAGATTTAATACCCCAAACTCCCAAGAAGTATTAGTGGATCCGGTAATAGGCATAGAAACCTATATGATAATCATTTCTGGTCAGATCTTTCTGAATGGGAAATGATGAAGTTATGCAGCATCTCATGTATGCAGTCTAAGTTTCCCTGCTGCAAATGCATCTATGAAAAATGTAGTTTATTTTACCTCCAGATTATTTTTCCAGGGCTCTTGGAAACCAGTATTTAAGTTGGACCGATCTTTGTTAGTTTAATGACAAAGATCTGTCAACCAAGGTTGAAAGTGCCAGCTTCTGGTTTGACTTTCTAAGGGAGAAATTTGTCAGATGTTGAGTTCTGACCGTGTTGCTTCAATTAGAAGGATTTCAAACAAAATCATGAAAGTCCTTATCTGCGGGGGTAGACCATAACCTGTGACTGTCAAGTTATTACAATCCATTTTGTCTTTAAATAGCACTTGAATAATCTTTGCTAATTTTTATTTCTACAGCCAAGGAAGAATCAAACTGTGCTGTGTGTGATAGCCCAGGGGAACTTCTAGATCAGCTTTTCTGCACTAGCTGTGGACAGCATTACCATGGAGCGTGCCTAGACATTGCTGTGACCCCTTTGAAACGGGCTGGGTGGCAGTGCCCAGAGTGCAAAATCTGCCAGACCTGCAGGTAAATTCTGTGTTTGAGACTTCACTTTTACGCAGTGCAAAGTTTTTGGGAATAAAATGGTAGTACTACTTTAGTGCAACATAAATCATGTTATAAATTATGTAATTATGGTAATTGAAATATATCTTGGAACAAGGGAGCCAGCCAGTCTGTTTCAGATAAGGTACTCTAAATATAGTGAAATGCAAGGAATTTCTTTTAAAGCCTTGCATGAAAAAAATAATCTTACTGGCATCCTTATTTTTAATGCTTTAGTGAAATATGTTATATTTCTTTTGCAATATAAAATTAAGTTTACTTAAACCTTCATTAAGCCATCAATATTGAATATAAATATTTGAGATCCCAATCTTGTACAATAACCTTTCACCTGGCACCTTGTTGGATGCCTTTTGGAAATATAAATCCCTCCATCTAGTTGTTTTTCCCCCATATCCACCCTCAAATAATTTCAATATGTTTGTAAGAAGGCACTTCCCTTTCATAAAACTATGTGGTCTCTGATTGGTTACCTTATGTATTTCTAGAAGTTCATCTGTTGTCTCCCAAATTATGGATTTCAGCACTTTGCTGACTGTCCTGTAGATTGCTTCTCTTTTTTTTTCCTTTTTTGAATTGTGGCTTTACATTTTCAGTGTCCAATCAATGTATCAACTGTGCCTACAGACACCTCCTTAAGATCCTAGGATTTAGACTTTCAGGACTTTAGAATTTATCAGCCTTTAACTCTACATATTTGCATAATTATTTTTTCTCTAGTCATGAATATGGTTCAGAGTTCCTTCTGGCCTATATGTTACTCTTTGATTATCTATTATTTTGATGGATTCTGCTGTGACGAACAATCCAAATTTGAGGTCTGCCATTTCTCTATTATCCCTTCTTTAAAGCTTAGGTGCAGTGATTTGTTTATATACGCATGGTTGTTTTCACTGAAGAGTACTTGTCTTGGAGTTCAAATGAAAATCATTAATATTGCTCTGACTTTGATTTATTCAAGTGTAGAATTGTATATTTGTGATAGCTTTTAAATAAAGGCATGAGTCCAAGGTATTAGGGTTAATGTCTTGTAATGTCTTGTTAATTTCAGGTATTTAAAAATTTTGGATGCAGTATTGATACTTGTGTAGCTTATTAAAGGGTAGCAAAGAGAACAGCATGGAAGGAGGCCATTGACCGACTTAGATCATGCTGCCTTTAGGGAAGAACAAATTCAGCTGGTCTCTCCTCATCCTCCCCAGCCCCTCACAATCTCTAAATCTTTGTTATAGTTCTGCAAATTTTTTATATTGAAAATTAAATACACATCAGTTCTTTGGTTGCAAAATACTTCTCATATTTGCTGATACTAGCAACACAAAGGCCAAGCAGCTTGTGAGATAGTATTGGGTGTTAGAAAGAGGCCATTGGCCAATCTAGATCATGCTGGGTCTAGGCAAGGACAAATCCAGCTGGTCTCTCCTTATCTCCCCCGCCGCCCCAACAATCTCACAAATGGATAGCAAATGTAGATCCAGTTCCAGTTCTAGTTATAATTATGAGTACAATCTTTTTAAGAAACTCATATGGAACTTAAAGAAATTTGCAGATCTTGAAACTGCAAACAGTATTAGAGTGCACAGTGAATATTCAGAACATTTGGTTTGGCCTGCATCATCCCTTGTATGGTTTTAAAGACCACACACAGCTTGCTGCAAATCTTAATGAAAGAAACCTCTGATTTTACAAAATAAATTATTTAATTTTATCATTTTATATCCTTTCAGATGTCCAGGTGATGACAGCAAAATGTTGGTTTGTGACATATGTGACAAAGGCTATCATACATTTTGTCTCCAACCGGCAATGGAGTCGATACCAACAAATGGCTGGAGGTGTAAAGTGAGTGATAATTTCAACCTGTTAACATTTCTCTTCCAGTTGGTTTTTTAACATTACAGCTAACATGAAATTTGATTTTTGCATACTTCAGAATATCATAGTAATTTCTACATTCTTACATAAGGGAATCTCTTCCTACAGTCATCTATCTCTTTTACAGTCAAAATGATGGTGTTTGACTGTGCCCCATTGTATATTGATCTTATCCCACTCATGGGATGAATTTTAGTAACCCTACCCTCTCCCCTCCACCTTGTATCTGCAGGAAACCATTTATTATAGAATGGGAAACTAATATCTTAAATATTAGCGATGTTCAACCATTAACATTGGTCTTAACCATCAGCAATGTTTGAAAGCCACCTAGGTAAGTACAAGCAACAGGAATTCTGCAGATGCTGGAAATTCAAGCAACATACATCAAAGTTGCTGGTGAACGCAGCAGGCCAAGCAGCATCTATAGGAAGAGGCGCAGTCGACGTTTCAGGCCGAGACCCTTCGTCAGGAGTCCTGACGAAGGGTCTCGGCCTGAAACGTCGACTGCGCCTCTTCCTATAGATGCTGCTTGGCCTGCTGCGTTCACCAGCAACTTTGATGTATGTTGTTAGGTAAGTACAAGGATAGAGGTCATGGAGGTTTATGGGCCAAGAGTGGGCAGATGGAACTAGCTCGCTGGGCAACACAGTTGGCATCACACACAAAATGCTGGAGGAACTCCACAGGCCAGGCAGCATGTATGGAAAAAGTACAGTTGACGTTTTGGGTTGAGACCTTTCAACAGGAAGGATCCTGAATGTAACCTGACATTCTTGGCCCGAAATGGTGACTACTTTTTTCCATAGGTGCTGTCTGGCCAGCTGTGTTCCTCCAGCATTTTGTGTGTGTTGCTTGGATTTCCCGCATCTGCAGACTTTCTCTTGTTTGTGATTGGAACACAGTTGGCATGGGCTAGTTTGGCTTGAGGGACCTGCTTCAGTGCTCTGTAATTCTGATTTTAAGTACACTGCTGCTGACCATGAGCTGAACCAACTGAAGGTAGCATCGTCCTTGTTAAAAGTATATAAATTGAGTTCTTGAAGTGAATCTGAAGCCTGAACCAGGAGGAATAGTCTCTTGCAGATGAGTTTCCAGATGTCATAAAAATTGGTAATGTTACTGATAATGATGAAAGGTGATCTTAAGCTACAGGAAGATATTGATGGTAAATGAAGAGATAATAATGACAGGTGGAATTTAATCCTGTGATGATATAAGAGGAAGATTTAAGGTAAGGAATAGGATGTTAGAGATGATCTGAGATAAGTCTGTTTTGCTAATCCAGAGGGTGGTTCAAATGTAGACTGCACTGGTAGAGAGGTCAAAGATTTTCATGACATTTACTACATATTTAGACAAGGCATGCGAGGTTCTAGACCAAGTACTGGATAAAGGGTGTATATTGGTGCTAACTTGATAGTGTGGATATTGTGAACTCAAGAACCTATTTTTGTGCTGTATAACTCTTCTTACATCGGCTGCAAATGTCAGGTTATATACAGGACTGTAAAAGCCTCAAGAAAGGTTGTTTCTTAAACAAAAATGTTCATTTCCATGTGAACTTGGAGATGCAGGACTGCTTTTCCCACTCCAACCACCATCACCTCAGATTCTTCCAACTTTTTTAATGTCTATATTCTCTTGTCTTAATTTTCCTCTATCTAAAGATATTCAGGTGTTGATGGCCTTCAGCTGGCCTTCAACAGCAGTCACCTGCGTTTGAATTTTACAGCCTGGGTGTTGCCAATGACATGCTGTTTATTTTGATTGCAAATTTGGCCATCTGCATTCAAACTAGGCTCAGTTTATAAAAATCAGCTGGAGCTTCTTTGCTGCTGCAATTTGATGGTAACTTGTTAGTATTTTTTTTCCAACCCATGAATAACCTTCTTTGTATGACTTCATTATTCCTATGTGGCTTTGTTTATTATTTTCACCTCTTCTGAGGTTCAGTATTCTCAAATCAATGGAAAATTAAATACTTACTCTATAAAAGTGCGAACACTGTCGAATAATGCTTAATGATGAATGATGATGTTTGGGGCAATAAAGGGCATTTCCTGCTTGTATTCAGTTTTTGAGATTTCCTTTGCCTTTTTCCTCCCTCCCACCTCACTTCTCTTCTGTTGACTGAGATTTATTTAGGTAAGGCACATGAGCTCAGCCTAGGTTAGTGCATGGAACTACAATGCTTTGGCCGTTGCAGAGGTTTGGTAGAGAGAAGGTGAGGACTAGCAGCTCAACATTCCAAGGTTTAGATGTTTACTGCATGGTAGTAAGAGAGTTGAGAGGTGGGGAGCTGCATTACTAATCAGGGAGAATGAGGAGTCTTCACAACAGATTTATGAAGCAATTTTTTACATGGAGATATAGGTGCCTTTGTTGCATTGCCATGGGAGATGGTGGATGCAGATATGGTAGGAACATTTAGGTAGCATTTAGACATGCACTTGAACAGGTAGAGGCAAGAAGGGTATAGATCATGTTCAGGCAGGTTGGATTACATAAAGTGAAGTCATAGTTAGCGTAAACATGGTGGGCTGAAGGGCTAGTTTCTGTACAGTACTGTTCAATATTCTATGTATTAAAGGTGTAATAATTCAAATTCAATACCAGACAATTGTCTGGAGTTTGAGCTTAGCCATGTTATTATTGAAGTTCATGCATGAAAATGTGTTACTTATGAAAATTAATAATGAAGAAGATGTGAATGGTCAAAAATGTGCCATCAGACTTTTTCATAGGAAGCAATTTATTCAAGTAAAGCAGGAAAGACTGAGAAATTTTGCAGAAATATATGTGGTGGTCTCAATTTATTCTTTTGACATCAAAACTGTTTAAACTTGGCCTCTTCCTTGTGTTTTGAAAATACAGTTTTAAGTTTGGATTCCTTTTGATCCTATTTATTTATCTTGCTGCCTGCAATTGCTTTTTGGCTTTTAGTTTTTCCGAAGGTGTGACTCGTAGTTTATATTAATGGCAAAGGTAATTAATTCCTCCACTGATATTTCTGTATTCTTTAAGGCAAAAACAGGTGGCGCCCATTTAATTATATTTAATGGTCATTTAGCCAAGAATGCTGACCGTATTAGGAATTATTGGTTTGAAGTCATTTCTCCACTATTGCAATTAGACTAATTTAACAAACCTTACAATGACACTTTATTAGCCTCTTAAAAATTAAGCACCATGGGAAATTACAGCTTTCAAAACACTGGATTCTTTCTCTTGCTGTAAGGTGTATGTAATCAGAACAGAGAAGCAACAAAAGAGAGAATTTTGCTTGGTTCGTAGAATATTTTAAATTGTTTCCTGCATTAGATCTTGGGTATTGAAATCTTAAGACGTGCTAATATTGTATGCTGTAGGTATACCTTTAGTCTGAACTGGCCTTCCTTTCATGTCTCCTGCTCGTGTCTCTGTCAGTGTTATTTTTTCCTCCAATTTTCAGGTACAATGCTTCAGTAATAGTTTTTGGCATATGCTGCAAACACAGGAGCACCTGTCAATCACTGCAGCATCACACCAGCGAGCCTTGTCCCCAGAAGCAATGTGAGTTTGTGCCTGCAGTTCCCCATATAGCCCTCTGAAATGTGCCTCCTGTCAGCCATAGGTCTGAAGCATGCTGTACAAGTAAAGCTTTATTGAGTTAGCAATATGACTTGGGTTTAAGTCTGCATCACATAATTGGTTATGATTTGGTAAATTCATGCTAAGTGTCAGTCTGACCCATAACTGTCAACGTATGACTGATATGAAAATATACTTCGATGCAGTGGACATATGAAGGGAGAACAGGGAAGTGGTACATTTGTGAAATTGGAGAGTCAGAACCATAGCCTGTACCTTGACACTGAGCATTTGATGCCTGGATTGGGTTTTAAAGAAAGACATCAATTTTTAGCACTGATTATATGAGTACAAATATTCACATTGCCATCCTACAGAAAAAATAAAATTGCATGAAATTGTTCATTAGTCATCAAATCTTCAAGCTTTGCACCTGATTTAGTAATGAACTGCACCTCGCACAGCAAGTGGTACCCATTACATTCATTGGACCAATACCGACTTCCCAGTAGGTTGCAATGATCTAAGACTAGATCTCAGAAGGGATCTTCAGGATGAGATGGAAAGACCAAAATGTGTTTCTTCATTGCATGTTCTCTTTACTTCCATTATTGTCCAGATTTTATGCAACCTCTGGACTTCAATCCAGTTTAGGTTCTAAAGTTGCAAACTAGCTCCAAGACAAACCTCGTTCCCAACTATTTCTCACAATGGCTTTGGTAATTGCCCACTATGAAGACTTGATTTGCCTATCTTGACATTCCTCAGATTTTTTATCTAACACACCTCAAATGTAACGTGGGAATGAATATCTGAATCTTTTCTGTTCACAAGACAGCAGATTTACCATAGGGAGTTATGTGTATGACAATGGTATAAGTGAACATGCTGCTATAGCCTGATTTCTGTGCACGTGAGAATTCATCATAGATGTTTCTTACCAAAAAAATGCTTGAAAATATAAGTCGGCCTTCTGAGGTTGCATATCTCAACATACACAGTAGCAGAAATCACTATAAGAAATACAATGGATTAGGCAGCATCTGTAAAGAAAAATAATGTCTCTACTCTTTGCAGACGCTGACTGCTTTGTTTACTTATAATTTGCCGTTTTTATTTCAGATTTCTAGTTTTTTCTATTTTGTTTCATTATTTATAAACCACCCTGTGAGATTGGGCCACTTTGAGGTTATCTGTATTTTGTGTTGCATTTCCCTGGTGTAAAATGTTTAATGTCCACTATTTTACATTAGAATTGCAGGGTATGTGTTGACTGTGGCACACGGACCAGCTCTCATTGGCACCACAACTGTTCACTTTGTGCTGGTTGTTATCAGCAACAAGACCACAGCTTCTACTGTCCACTCTGTGGCAAAATCTGCCATCAAGACCCCCAAAAGGATGCACTGCATTGTCAGATATGCAAAAGGTAAGATTATTTACAGCTTCAAAAATTGGCCCACAGCACAAGTAAAGCTTTGATTATTTCTATTCCCTTCTTAAGTACCTGGAATACTTAATCAATCAGTATTGAAAATTTACTGGCAAGCTAGTAATTCTAAATGGACATGTTTTGTATTTCATATTTATTCTAGAATAGCACAGCCCTTTATTGCAGGGTGAGATGCTACAGTACGTCCTAGTCATAGTCATACTTTATTGATCCCGAGGGAAATTGGTTTTCGTTACAGTTGCACCATAAATAAATAGTAATAAAACCCAATATGTAAATTATGCCAGGAAATAAGTCCAGGACCAGCCTATTGGCTCAGGGTGTCTGACCCTCCAAGGGAGGAGTTGTAAAGTTTGATGGCCACAGGCAGGAATGACTTCCTATGACGCTCAGTGTTTCATCTCGGTGGAATGAGTCTCTGGCTGAATGTACTCCTGTGCCCAACCAGTACATTATGTAGTGGATGGGAGACATTGACCAAGATGGCATGCAACTTGGACAGCATCCTCTTTTCAGACACCACCATCAGAGAGTCCAGTTCCATCCCCACAACATCACTGGCCTTACGAATGAGTTTGTTGATCCTCTTGGTGTCTGCTACCCTCAGCCTGCTCCCCCAGCACACAACAGGTAGGGGTGCTCAGAAAGCACCTTAATCTTGGCACAAAGTTATATTTGACAATTTTGTGACAGCTCAGGTTTTCTAAATTTGTTAATTAGATTCTGGTCCATTACCTGTATTAAGAGGAAGGATGAAATACATTTTTTTTAAACCTGGGGAAGGCAGAAATTAAATATTGTTCTCTAAAATATTTTTCTCCCCCCCAAATATCTGCCTTATGCTTTAATGCACCAATGTCATATTGTTTCAGGCCTAAATTGCATAGTTAAATGGAGTTTATTCTTTTGCTATCCAGAAACATCAACCATGAAAACTTCACTCTGTTGGGCCGGCTGGTGGCACAATGACATCAGCACCGGACTCTGGAACGGAGGTTCCTGGGTTCGAACCCATGTCAGATCCGCTCCCGAGTACGCTTTCCATCAGTGCCGGGTTGAGTGTCGAGATCGCAACTCGAACTCGTAAAATAAGGGGAAAAATACTGCGAAATGTCTGTGTGAGGAGTGGCCCGCCACACAGTCTCTCTCTTGCGCCACGCCTTGTAAAGGCATGAAAAAGTCATCGTCCTGCCAATATCGCGCACGCACGGACACACACGCCAAAAAAAAAGGAAACTTCACTCTGTTAAAACCAATTACAGAAATGTTCTGATTAACCCACAGATAACTTACCACCTGATAATGTTCACATTACGCTACACTCTAGTTCAAACATGACCTTATTTTGTGTTGTATCAGAAAAGTATCTGGCAGTCCTCCATTTCTGACTTGCAGGGTCTGTGCTCACTTGGGTATTTTTGTTTTCTTTTTCTCCATTCACTTGATTTTCTCTTTCCTGTAGAGCATGTGTTTTCTTTGCAAGTAACCATTTCTGCATTGTAAATGAGTTGCCTTGCCCACTATATAGAAATACCTGCTGTCTGGATCCATAAAGGCAGATGTCATGCTTTTATTGGTTTGTTGAACCATGATTAATGTCTCTGCTCTTTGGAAATTCCAGTAATGAAGATTAACATTGAACTAATAGGATGGGGAAATCTTGATTGGTGATTAGCCATTAATTCTTCATGAGCATATTATGCTCCTGGGGGCACTCAGAGCTATGATGCCATGATGTTAGGAGAATGTTCTCGTCATTAGAACTGAGCATTGTCTCGGCATAACTCACTGAAATACCAGGCAATTAAGGTTTTATTCCATTTGGAAAGGGGTCTAATTCTGTCATTTGACGACAGGTATTTCACCTCGTTATTGAACAGTTTTCAACAGCACTGGATGCATTTGGTGATCAGCAAATGAAGAGTATTTTAGGGATGTTCTTGCCTTTCCTGAAGGGATTATTTCATCATAAGGAAGGAAAACTCAAATTATTGGGCCACATCTACTATTTTTTGGATCTGCATCATACTTAATTTGATCATTTATCATGAACATTCATTTGATAACGTGGCCTTGGAAACTGATTGTGGTTGTATGATAGTAGGTAGCTTGGAAAATGTAAATTGAGAAGAAGTTATATTCCTTCTTTTCACTCTCCAATAAGATAATATATTAAGTGCTATTTTCAGGTTATAATTCATTAAGTGATATAATAGCCAAAGTTCTGATATATATGATATATCAGAGTTCTATATATATGATATATAGCCAGAGTTCTGCCAGTACTGTTGATGTCTAAAGTAAACCAAAATAATGCTTTTGTTTTTCTTGATTCTAGTTGAAGTTTCTTGTTAATGATGTGATTAAAGCACACCAGTTATCAGCATTTTAACAAAGTATGCATTAAAGTCTGTTAATGTTCTTCATTTGTAACAGACTGTTGAGCAATGAATTTATGACTCGTCGTTTAGGATTGGAATTGATTAGAAATTCACAGCTAACTACACTGATGTAAATGTGCCAGCTTGTTTTTCTTTGGAATATCTTGAATAATCCTTTCCTTGCCTATACCTTTCATTTTATTGAAGTTTCTTCCCTAGTTATTCCCTGTCTCACTCCTTTCCTTGGAATGGTTTGAACCTATGCAGAGAGAGTTCTGCGATGCCTTATAATGAAAGACGTAAACAAAACATATGTGGCTCAACATTGAAAGATGGCAGAATGGTTGACAGGGAAATGTGAGAATGAAGCTTTCTTGATGTGTATGGTGTGGCCACATGGACACACCCAATAAAATTGATGGGAAGGAAAATAGAAATCCTTGCTGTTTTCTGCTTGTAAACTAACGGATTTTAGGGTCTGGCTGAAGGGTCTTGACCCTAAAACATCAACTGTACTTGTTTCCATAGATGCTACCTGGCCTGCTGAGTTCCTCCAGTATTTTGTGAGTTTTTAGAGTAATTGTAATGCTGTTCTCATGCACCATCTGAGAGTTTATCCAGAAGAGCAGTTCAGGGGTTGAATCTTCAGCTATTATCATTCACCTGCCACAGCAAGGGCATAGATTCACTGTTGTAACCACTATTCCAGCTAAGTTGCATGGGTGCGCAATCCTGCAGTAACTGAAGTGTTCCTGTGCACGGCGCTTTGTTGCTGCGCACCTGAAATTTTCTTTTATATGATGTTAATATAATGAACTACAGGGTATTTCAAAATTATGTTTTCATGAATATAATGCATAAATTTTCTAAATAATAAACTTACCACAACCTTTACGTTGAAGCATTTTAGAACTTTAACCTATTTACATAAATGTCTGTGCTTCCAGTATCAACAGTTACAAATTATAACAATAAACACAGAATGGAAATGGTAGCTCCTTGTTAATAAACTATCACCCTCTGAATGCCGATGCCATCTAGTCAAGACATTTTATTTTTGCCGTTGTGCCTGTCATTTGCTTTGACTGCCCGACATCATTTACTTGTGATGTGAGCTGTGGTTTGTGTTTGATTGATGTGTATATTTACAAAAAAAAATTAAAGCCACACAGTTTTCAGGCCATGTAAAAAAAAATTCTGCAATGATTGATCTGCACAACTGTATATAACAAAAAATGAGGAAAAGTTGGTTGTTGCTGTGTCCTTCACACTCTGTGTGGTCATTCAAAAAAGTTAACTGTGATTTCTGTCTGGTCTTCAGGTGGATTCACATAGAATGTGACAAATCTTTGGAAAATAATGAAGTAAAAGAGTGCTACATCTGTACAATGTGTAAAGAAACAGAAGGTACAGAAGAAAATGTTCAGTCCTCCGATAATGGGATTGTTGACTGTATCCTACAAACTGAAGCAGGTAAGGACATTAAAAACGTTTAATAAGTACATTTAAAATGAAAGTTGAATGTCTTACAGTTGAGACATGAGGTAAATTATTTCTGATGTTGGTTGAAGTGTCGCATGCATGTTTATGGTGTTAGCAATGTTTTTCAGGAAGCTAGAGTGCTTGCATAGAACATTCAAGATTGTTCAATGTCATTTCCAGTACACAAGTATAAAGGAGAACAAGATAATTGTTACTCCAGATCAGATGCAGCACAATAAAAAAACAATAAGATAAAGAACACAATAATAAAAGAAATGCAAAAAATATAAATATACAAGGTAGCTTATATGCATTGTTTGTATGCCCATAAAGTGATGCTAGGCACAGGAGTGTCTGTATATAAGGTGATTCTGATGGGAAATGATGAAGTAGTAGTTGGGAGGGGTGTAGTGGGATAAATAAGTGGGTGGAGGTGTTGATCAACCTTATTGCTTGATGGAAGTAACTGATTTTGAGTTTGGTGGTGCTGGCATGGATGCTACATAGTCATCTCCCGGATGGTAGTGGGACAATCATGAATAGGGTGGACGGGATCCTTAATGTTACTAGCCCTTTTCTGGCACTTTCTGTGTATGTCTTTGATGGGTGGTAGGCTGGTGGTGGTCACTCATTGGGCAGTTTTGACTACCTGTCGTAGAGCCCACTTGTCCACCACTGTGCAGTTTCTGCACCAAGCAGTGATGCAGAATGTTAGGATGCTTTCTGCTGCACATTTGTAGAAGGATGTGTAATACAAATGTATTGTTAGATTAAATTTGATTATAAAATTTGGCTTGTATATAGTACATTCCAAACTTTATTAGGATCACAGTCTTATTTCATTCTTCTGTCCTTGAATTTCTCCTCTCTACCCAATCCTTATTCCATAATAAGGGAGAAGTGTAAAAATAGCAGATGCAGGAAGATTATCAAACATCCATTTTCACGTGAATCTCTGTAAATGCTAGTTGGAATCAGTTTTGTCATACGCATGTCTGACAGCTAGTGGATGACTGCAGTTGGTAAGATTAGTGAGTCATTTTAAAGGGAACACTAAAAGCACATACTTTCTAGACATGAATTGCTATCAACCGAGCAAAGCTCCAGCCTTCGTGAATTTGAGTGACAATACTGATGGACCATCAGCTTCCCTAAGTAGATTAATGGATCTTGTGTTTTTTTTCTAATGTCCTGATGAAGGGTCTTGGCCCAAAACATCAACGGTGATTCTTCCTATAGATGCTGTCTGACCTGCTGCGTTCCACCAGCATTTTGTGTGTGCTACTGGAAAGATATGTTTTACTTTCTTGGTCTTAGTGAGGACTCTAGCAGCAGTGTTCTGAATAAGCTGCAGCTGTCTGAGGGATTTTTTTTTTTTACAGAGATATGTGAAAACACCACTACAGTAGTCAAGCCTACTAAAAATAAATTCATGGACAAGTTTTTCTAGATCTTGCGGAGACAGAAGTTCCTTAACTCTTGCTATATTTTTAAGATAGTAGTAGGCTAAATTTGTCATTGTCTTAATGTTTTAATGTTTCAATGTTTCTGGCTTGGTTTGTGGTCTGTAATGACAGATTCTAAATGAGTGCTGACTTTTAATTTTTTTGGCATTTAAAACAATTATTTCAGTTTTCTCTTTGTTTAATTTTCAGGAAATTTTGGCTCATCCAATCAGTGATTTGTTCAATACAGTTTTTTAGTGATTGTATGGGACCACAGTCACTTGATGCCACTGTTATATAAATCTGAGGGGCGTCCATTTAAAACAGAGTTGCAGAGTAATTTCTTTAGCCAGAGCATGGTGAATTTGTGGAATTTGTACCACGAACAGCTGTAGAGGCCAGATTGTCAAGTATACTTAAGGTGGAGATTGATAGGTTCTCGATTGGCCACGGCATCAAATGTTAAGGGGAGAAGGCCAAGGAGTGGGCCTGAAGGAGGTTAAAAAAAAACAACTAGCCATAATTAAATGGCGGAGCAGACTCAATGGGCCTCATTTTTTAATGCATGCATTTCTAAATGACAATAAACGAGTACTGAGTGTCCTCATAATCTAATCTAATTTTGCTCCTATGTCTTATGGTTTTCTTTGGGACTGGAAAAGAAGGGGGAAGATGCCAGAATAAAAAAGTGGGGGTAGGAGAAGGAGGATAGCTAGAAGATGATACGTGAAACCTGGTGATTGAGAAAGGAAAAGGACTGCAAAAGAAGGATTCTGATAGGAAAGGAGAGTGAACCATAGGGGAAAGGGAAAAAAGAGGGGCACTGGGTGAGGTTATATGCAGGTGAGGAGAAGAGTTAAGAGGCCAGAGAGGGGAATAGAAGAAAAGGGAAGGGGCAGGGAAAAGAAAAAAAAGAGCAAAAATATTGGAAGGAGAAATCAGTGTTCATGCCATCAGGTTGGAGGCTACCTAGATGGAAAATGAGGTATTGCTCCTCCACCCTGACTGTGGACATCGTGGCAGAAGAGGCCATAGACTGTCATGTTAGAATGGGAATGGGGAGAGGAATTAAAATGGTTAGTCACCAGAAAATTCCACCTTTGAATGGAGTGCAAGTGCTCGACAAAGCAGTTACCCAGTTTACGTTGTGTCTCACCAATGTAGAGGAGGTCACGTCAGGAGTTCCAGATACAATAGATGACCCCGGTGGATTCCCAGAAGAAGTGTTGCTTCACCTGGAAGGACTGTTTGGAGCCCTAAATGGAAATGATGGTAGAGGTGAATGGGCAGGTGTAGCATTTCTATTGCTTGCAGGGATGTGTGCCAAGAGGGAGATTAGCAGGGAGGGTTGAATGGACAACAGAATCACAAGATCCTTGCGGAAAATGGAGAATTGGGAAGGGGTGATGGAGTAAAGATGTGTTTGGTAGTAAGATCCCATTGAAGACAGCAGAAGTTGTGTAGAATTATATGTTGGATGGGCTGGTAGGTGAGGACAAGAGGAACTCTATCCCTGTTAAGACTGTGGGAAGAAGCAGTGAGCGCAGATGTGCGCAAAATGGAGGAGATGCAGATGAGGGCAGCATAAGTGGTGGAGGAAAGGAAACTCCGTCCTTTGAAGAATGAGGACATCTCTGATGTCCTGGAAAGGAAAGCCTCATCCTGAGAACAGATGTGGCGGAGATGAAGGAACTGAGAAAATGGAATAACATTTTTACAGAAGATGGGAAGAGATATAGTCAAGATAGATGTGGGTTTATAAAAGATGTTGGCAGGCACTTTGTCTCCAGTTGGAGACAGGGAGATCAGGAAAGGGGAGAGGTGTCAGAAATGGACCGAGTGAATTAAGGGCAGGGTGGAAGCTGGAGGTAGAGTTGATGAAATTGATGAGCTCAGTATGGGTGCATGAAGCAGCACTGAAGTCGTCATCAGTGTAGTGCAGAAAGTGTTTGGGAGCATGCCTTAGTGTATTATGCCTAAACCAAAGGAAAGGAGGCTGGCTTGTGATGGGAAACACTATGATATATGAACAATGAGTAGGAGAAGATGGAGATATAACTGTCCTCTGTGAGGATAAGAACAGTAGCTTGAATGCCGAAAGTGTCTAGGAGATGGATGAGGAAGAATGAAGGGTTTGCATTAGTTGTAGAGGGTTTAACCACTCAGAAGTTCTGTAACAGTTTTAAGAATCCCACCATAGTATGTGTCTGGTTCCTGGGCAAGAAAGATCTTAAACTAGGTAAGAAGGATATTGGAATATAATATTTACTTGGCCATTCTAAGATCAAGAGCAAGAAAGAACGGAGAAGAGAAAAACTGAAATGCTACAAATGCTGGAAACCTGAAATAAAAACAGAAAATGTTGGATATTCTCAGCAGGTCAGGCAGCAACTGCACTGAGAGAAAATGAGTTGAAGTTGAAGTCAGGTGAAACGTGCTTTCTAAGGGTGTTGATTTATTGTCAGTAATGTTAATATTAGAAAGAAAATAGTAAGAATAGAGATGAATAAAAAGAAACAGAACTTTTGGTAGCAGAACACAGCATTTTTCCTGAAGTATTCTGTGACTGTGGAGAGGAAAACTTGAGTTGGTGCTAAGGTCATCAACTTGAAATCAACTTGAATCAACTTGAATCTGGCATAGATATCTGAACTTTCTATTTAGTGTCAAGTCTTGAAGACTCCAATTGTCTCAACAAATGATGTTGTGCTTCATATACTGTGTTCAGTGCTTCTGGTGTGGCCTGTATATCAGTGAGACCCGAAGTTGATTGGGAGACCGCTTTGCTGAGCACTTATGCTCCATACACCAGAAAAAGCGGCATCTCCCAGCAGCCACCCATTTTAATTCCACTTCCCATTCCTTTCCTATATGTCCATCCATGGCTGCCTCCACTGTCGTGTTGAGGCCACACTTAGGTTGGAGGAATAACACCTTATGTTCCATTTGTGTAGCCTCCAACCTGATGGCATGAACATCAACTTCAGGTAGTGCCCCCTCCCACCATTTTCCTTCCTCTTTTCCCTCTCTCACCTTATCTTCTTGCTCACCCATTGCCTCCCTCTAGGGCTCCTCCCCCCTTTTCTTTCTTCCATGGCCTTCTGTCTCTTTCACGAATCAACTTCCCAGCTCCTTACTTCATCCTTCCCCCTCCAGATTTCACCTATCACCTTATGTTTTTCTCTCTTCTCCTACACCTTTTAAACCTGCTCCTTAGCTTTTTTTTTCCTCCAGTCCTGCCGAAGGTTTTCAGCCTGAAACGTCAACTATATTCTTTTCCTAGATGCTGCCTGCAGCATTTTGTGTGTGTTGCTTGGATTTCCAGCATCTGCAGATTTTCTCTTGTTTGTGATGAATTTAATAGGGATAGTTGATGTGTCTGTCTGTAGGGAAGGCCCTGTCTCACATTTGATTTGCTTTTTTTTTAGAAAAAAATAATGAAAATGATTGAAGTACATTAGATAGAGCATGGATATTGTCTGCATAGGCTTCAGTAAAGTGTATGATGAGATCCGTTATGGTAGGCTGGTCCAGAAAATTAAGTTAGATGAAACTCAAGGTGAATTTGAAAATTGGATTCAAAATTAGCTTGGTTGTAGAAGACAGCAAGGTGGTGAAGTGTTTGTCATATACATTAACAATTTGCATGCATAAATGGTGGTCTGATTAGTGATGATGTCATGAAAATTGGTGGAGATGTGGATTATGAGGAATGTTATCAAAAACACAGCAAGCTATAGATCAGTTAGAAATTTTGGCAGCAAATTGGCAGATGGAGTTTAATCTGAGTGAAACCCCCTTTCTTCCCAGGCATCTCAGGAAACGGCTTGTTAGCCCTCACTGGCACTCTTCCAGTTCTGTGCCAAAAAACCCACCTTTCACCGGCCTCGTGCATCTAGGGTGTACACATTTCGGTCCTGCTAAATCCATGACATTGGGATGTCTCGTCTACCCAAGTCCTGGTTGTGTGAATGCTGTGTGACTTGCTGCCCTGTTACAGCTCGTTGCAGGAATTAACAGATCGCACGGGGCGTACAATTAAAAGTATATGTATGAATATTAACATAACTAAAGAGTTAGCAGAGAAAAAAAGAAACAAAAAAAGGGCCCAGTATAATTAAACAATCAAATCAACACAGGTTGGAGCTCAAATCTTTCAAAAGTCATATTCACCAATCCTCAGTAGAATCCCTCACCTTGCTCCATCGAATCATGGTCCCCTCTGGATTGAATTCTACAACTGGTTCTCTCCAGCATCTTCTCTCTTCACCTTCTGCCGAACAAAGCCAAAGACTCCCACCATTGTCAGGCACAAGAAAAACCCGCTCCCCCAGCCTTCTCTCCTGATTGAATGGCCCACATTCCTAAGCACCCCTTATCTCTAACAATAACCCAAACACTGTTAGCAATGAAATCTTTACCAGGGCATTACATGAGAAAGTGTGAAGTAATGATTTTCAGAAGGTAATGTGCAAGAGGGAAATACTCAGTAAATGGCAGTACCTTTGAGAGCATTGATTTACAAAGGGGTCTTGGGATGCAAGTCCATAGCTCCCTGAAAGTGACAATGCAAGTAGATAAGGTGGTAAAAATTCCATTTGGAAAGCTTCATAGGTTAGGGCTGTGAATATAAAAGTTAGCAAGTCATGTTGTAGTTATGTATAACTATGGTCATAATTGGATTATTGTGTGTGGTTTTGGTTGCTATACGATCAATAGGAAATGGAGGCTTTGGAGAGGGTGCAGAAGAGATTCATCAGAATGTTGTCTTGATTAGAGTGTGATAGTTATAAGGAGAGGTTGGCATCTGAGTCATACAGTAGATTGAATCTTTTCCCTAGGATGGAAATGTTAAATAGCAGGAGACATAGTCTTAGCAAAGAGGGGGAATGTTGAAAGATCTTTGAGGCAGGTTTTGTGCACAAAAAGTAGGTGCCTGCCATGTGCTGCCAGGGAAGGTGGAAGAAGCCGATAGAATAACAATGTTTAAGAGATAGTTAGATGAGACGTGTGAACAGTTCGGGGAATAGAGGAATATAGATCATGTTGCAAGTAGATGGATTAGTTTAGATTGGCATCATAGTTAGTGCAGATATTATTGTTTCTGTGTGTACTGTTCTATTATGCTATATAAAGAAAGGAATTATAAGCAGCACAGAATGACAGAACAAGGTGGAACACTTCCAATTTTTATATTTTTATTTGTGATGGTACGTTGCATATTTCTGTTTTAGCTTCCACACTGGTCTGTGCTTTTCTTCAGCAAGGTCAATCTAAAGTCTAAATCCTGCTATTAATTATATAACCCAGTTCTCCTTGTCTCAGAAAAGGTTTGTCCTTTGTATAGTCTTATTTGGTACTGGCAATTTCAACCACTTAATGTGCCAAGTAAAATGAATAAAGGAAATTTGAAATAATAGGTTTTAGTGTCGTATAGTGTATATTACTGCTAGAACAAAATCATATTAAATTAAATGTTGGCATGGACATGCTGGGCAGATGGTCTTTTTCAGTGCTGTATAGCACGGACTCTGACAAGATTTTTTCAACTTAATCGTGACCAAGTATCAATTGACTTAATAACGGCTCAGTTTGTGCATGTTATCTTCAGAAATTTATCATATTGCTGTATTTAGTTATGTTTCACAATTCAGTTTAGAGAGTTTAATGTGTCTATGATGGCATTCTTGCTCTTTCTGTATACTACTTTGTCTTGGAAAGTACAGAATCATTTGATTAAGTAGTCATGTAATTCCCTGCTCTCCTCTCCTTGAATAACCTGATTCCAGCCTCTAAGATTTGTCTTCACTGAACCATCTGTTTCTTTTGTCTATGTTGGTTATGAGACAAGCTATGAGATATTGTATGTACCTTTTGTTATAGTGAACAAATTTAAATGAAGTAAAAGCCTTTGGCTGAAATAAAGATTTGTTAAGTGGGTAAGCAGGGAAGACTTTTCACACATTGGCAATACACATCAAATTCATCAGGTGTCTGACGAAATGCTTTTTTTTAAATTAAGGTAGTAGAACTTCCAATTAATGTAGCCTAAGTAAGAATAATCTCTGGCTGACTGTTGTCAGCAATCCATTTATCATGAATTAGTATGAGTGACTGAATGGAATTTTTGTCAAGATCAAATATAATTGCTATGTCAAGGGATTCCTACATTCAGCCATGTGTTTAGCCATGTGTTGGTATGCCATGCTGCATGTGATAGCATTAAAGAGCCCTTGTGGGCTACTATAAGCAGTGATATGAAATTTCATGGTCTAGCATTTCCATTGTTCTTTTGAAGTTCAAACTAAGTTTATTATCAAAGTACATATATGTCACCATAATACAATCCTGAGATTCAGTTCCTTGTGGGCATACTCAATAAATCCATAATACAATAATAATAGTAATAATAATAGAATCAATGAAAGACCACACCAACTTCATTCATATCAAGGAAGTGATCCTTTTTGGCTTGGTGAACACGAGCATATCTTGGTCAATACAAGTGTTTCCAAAGATGATGTGCCAGTGTGAGAAATTTAGTGTACTTATGCAGGGTCTCTGTGCTCCATTTTCCAGCATCTGCAGTCCCTTGTGTCTTCATATGACAGATTTAGCTTGTCTACATTTAGCAATTAGTTCTCAATTTTTGGATTTTTTTTTGGAAAAGTTTTTTCTCGTAATGATGTTCTGATAAATATCTTAAGCTAACTTTTTTGCATTTTAAATGATTTAAATTCAGTGTTAGGTGTTTTTCTTTTCTGTTGATAAAACAAAAAATTGTTAATATGCAGTGTTAAATCAACAAATTAATTAGAGTTCGTGTGCTACATACATCACACTACACTTGGTAAAGTTGCTGATATTAGACATCAACTTGTTTTATTTTAAACATTAGTTTTTATTTATTAAATTTCTAAACAGCAAACCTGTTTACATTCCTGCTGAAAAAAGAGATTTTGAAGGTAGCATTTGGGCTTGTAATACTAATATTTGTATGTGTATTTTGAAATACATAGGTGTTCCTGGAATGAATGGAGCTGTTGAGGAACAGTTACCAAAAGAAGAGGCAATTCAACAGCCAGACAACGGTATTAACCTTGTTGAAGATCAGAGTATTACAGTTAAGAAAAATGGTAGGAAGTTTATTAGTTTGATTTTCTGCCTTATGATTTGAGAACTTTGATTGGCAGCATGATGTGAGGGTTAACTCCTCATATCTTCCAAGCACTCTTGCTTATAAGCGATGACTGGAAAACATTAAAGTATTCCAGGAAAAGGTAAATTTTCTTATTATCATGTAGACTTTGGCTCCAACATGTCTTTCATTTCTTCATTTAATTTTAACTTCAAGATAATTTTTAATTTACTTCAATGAAAAGAGAATAAGTCTAAATATGAATTGATCTGCAGTAGATCATGCAATCCTATTGATGGATTCAGTGGTTTTCATAAGAGTTACATATGCCTGAAAGTCTGTCACAAAGAATTGATCACAGCTTATATGATATTACAAGAACACAAGAAAACAAGCAGGAACAGGATACTGGGCCCCATAATCTTGTACTGGCATTCAATTTGATCACAGCTGATCTGCCCAGCCTCGGCTCCTGCAGCATTTCAATAATGCCTTGAAATTCCTGATGTATCAAAACATTGTCTACCTCTCTTTAGATACCTCTAGTGATCTGGCCTCTGCACCCTCTGGATAAAGAATTCCTAGAGGTTCACTAGCTTCTGCCAGAAGTAGTTCTTTAGTTTTAGTTGAGTGCCCCTTGTAACTGCCCCCTTGATAGAGACTCTTGCACTAGTGCATCTCACTAGTGCAAGAGAGCATCTACTCTATCGTGCCTTCTTGAAGTCTTCTCAGTACTTGCATCTTCTTCTAAGCTCCAAAGAATGCAGAGCCAGCTCCTTTAACTCCATGATAAGTCAACCCTCTCATTCCAGGAATAAGTCTAGTGAATCTCTTCTGAACAGCTTCCAGAGCTGGTATGTTCTTCCCTAAACAAGAGGGACCAAATCTTTGAAAGTATCCAGGTGTGGTATCATTAACACCCTGTGAAAATGTAGCTTAACTATTTTTAAGCTTCAATTGTCTTACAATAAATGACAATGTACCATTTGCCTTACTAACCACCTACTGCAACATCCAGCTTTTGTGATCATGCATTCAAGTGATCACTAGATGCCTTTGTACTATCGATTTAGATAATAGTGTACTTTTTGATTATTTAAGCAAAAGTGCATGACTTCAGTTTTCCATGCTATATGACATTTGTCAAGATTTTACTCATTCGATCTATGCAAATCCTGTTGTAGAGCCCAAATATCCCTGTTGCAACATACTGTCTCATTTCTTTTAGTATCATCAACAAATTTGGTAGATTGTACTTTGCTAACTCTTCTAGGTCATGACTATAGAGGAAACTATAAACCTGTGGGATTCATTGCCACAAGCAGCTGTGGAGGCCAAGTCTGTATGTATATTTAAGGCAAAAGTTGATAGATTCTTCATTGGTCAGGGCACGAAGGGATGTGGGGAGAAGGCAGCGGATTGGGGCTAAGAGGAAAATTGGATCAGCCATGATGAAATGGCAGAGCAGACTCGATGGGCTAAATGACCTAATTCTGCTCCCATAGCTTGTGGTTTCATAGATAGTAAATAATTGGGAGCTCAGACCTGAATCTTAGGGCATTCTATTAGTTCAGCCAACCTGCAAAAGACCATTTATTCTGACTGTATGTCTTCCATATATTAACCATTCTTCAATGAATGCCAACATATTTCCATCAGTGCTATGAATTTTTATCCCGTGCTCCAGCCTTTTCAGTGACACCTTGCCAAATGCCTTCTTGAAATCCAAATATGCTGTAACTAAAAATTCCCTTCTATCATCTCTGCTCATGATATTCCTGGAGAACTTTAGCAAATTTGTGGAACATTATTTATCTTTCATAAATCCATGTTAATTTGTTTGATTACATTAAGTTTTTGTTTAAGCAGACTTTTTATGGTATTTGTCCTCCTGGCCTGCTCTTGCAAAATAAGGTAGAAGTTACATTTATATGTACTTAAGTGCTCACGTTTAGCTCTAAGCACTTTTCATATATTGTCATAGCAATATGAAGTACATTTCTTTCTCTTTCTCTGTAAATATGAATGTTTTAGTTCATGGAGCCTCCATTGTAACTATTGTACCATAACATCTACTCCATAATGGCTCCACAATATTCATAATGCAGTATGATGAAATATAAATATTTAGGAGGAATTTAACCATTAAGAAAAACTGACGCATATAAACAACCATGACTTTAAGATTTAATCTGAGTTTTGATTTGTTGTTTGTCAAAATATCTTTACAATTTCACCAAATTTACTTCAAAGTATTTGTATATATTGAAAAATGCCTGCCATGATTATTGCAGTTGAATATGCCCTGTCATATTGTATGCTTAAGTACAAATAGGAATCTGTCTCCATGGGAAAATATGATGGGGAAGGCACCCTTACTGCAAGCCAAGCAGTGATGTGTTTGTGCACTGGGGCTCTTCCCATTGCTGATGTAGCCTTAGGTGATTAATGAAGGAAAGTAAAATTAAACTTGACTTTGATTACACCTTGCTTCTTTTCCCACCCATCTCACACCTTCATGATAAGATGCCAAAGCACCATAATTGTTTTGAAAACAATGTCATTATTAACAAAAAATATTGAATGATTAGCATTGCTTTAAGAGTTGACATCCATTTTTTAGTTTCAGAAATGTAAATTTATAAAAATTACCCATTGCTATTTTGTTAGCCATGACTTTTTGTACTTTAATTTTCACATGTAATAATGTTTCATAGATACTTTTAATTTTAAAATGCTTGTAGATTTGGCAGCAGTCCATCCAACTGAACGTACGGAGTCTGATTTACCCAAGGAAGCTCTGGTTTCTGAAGAAGTACTTCAGCAGCATGAGAGTTCAACAGCAGTAACAGTGGTTCAAGATACAGAGATGAATGAAAAGAAACCTGAGACACTATTGCAACCTCAACCAAATGAGGAGACACAGGATTCAAAGGAGTCTGTCGAAGTAGCAACCCCAGTAATAGAACATCAGGTTTGTGAGAACAAGACTGAACCAATGGAAGTTTTTGCCACGCAAGTGTCAAATAATGGGCCTGTATCAAATACTGGACCCGTGCAAGAGGTCACACTGACCAAGGAGCTTCCAGAAGTTGTACTGGTGGATAGTGTGGCACAGAAAAGTGAAGAAAAAAGTTCCCAAGTGTCTCACAGTAGCAGTGTTGAAGCTGAAGAAACGCCTAGTGAGTGTACATCAGAGCTGAGTTCACCAAATGAAAGTAAAACTGAGAAAGCATTTGGAGAAGTTGACAATAATTATGCCGGCAGCACTAAATCCTCGATTTCTCCCTCTTCTGTGATTGTTTCGCTTGGGCTGACTCCAGTGACTAATATGTCTCACACTTCAGCTCCGAGCACATTTGGTTCAGGAATTCCTGCACCTACCTTCGTACCTCTGGTTCCAAAAATCGGTATGGGAAAACCAGCTATTACCAAAAGGAAATTCTCTCCAGGAAGACCCCGAATGAGACAGGTAAGATTTTCTAATACTTATATATACATATTTTGAAGGTTAACAATTTTACCTGAATGTAACTGTTCATATACTGTATCTTACTGGTGATACATTGTGTTGCAGTGCAAGACAAAGTTAAAGTTTATTGTCATATGCACAAATGGGTGTATGCGTGGGTGCAGTGAAAAACATACTTGCAGCAGTATCACGGGCATATAGCATCACATAAGCAGCATTCACAAGAAAAACAAGTTGAACACAATTTCTACAAGAAGCAGATATAAACAGCACAAAAAAGTCCATTTTAGTGCCAAGTGCTCAGTGTTGCTGAACTGTTGTGATTCGTGTAAAAGAGTCAGAAACCATGAGGACGTAAAGGAAAACATTTTGTTTGAAAATTGTAGTTGCTTTAACAAAATCTCAGATTTTGCTTGCTTTATCTCGTATGAAAATTGTGTTGAAAGCAGTTTTTAAACTTAATGTGAACAATACCAAATTAAGCTACTGGTTTAAAAAAAATACTTTCAATTTTAGTTTCCGAGATGGCACACAGTAAGCCTTAAATAAGAAATTCAGATGCATTCTTCAGACCCAATTTGAATGAATCTGGATATACTTATCTCCATTAGTGCTGTACACGACTTTATTCATTGTCCGTGTAATCTAATCGTAGCACAAACCCATTTAAAACTTTCATTCTAATTGCATGCAATGTGTTAGAGCATTTTCAGATTTTTAACATAGAAATTAGTTTTCATAAAGCTTATGATTTCTCTAAACAAAAATGGGAAAAAAATCTGCATCTGTAAAGGTTCCATGCCTTTTTAATTCACATCAGTACCAAGTAAAGTCTATTAAATGCTCAGTGCAAGTTTTTCAAGAAATGTAGGAAATGTGTAATAAATCTGGTCTTTGAGTGTAACTTGAAAAATTATTCAGTGAAGGAGCTGGATATTAACTACATCACCTGATCAAACAAGTTATGAATGCTTGCTAATCTGCAATGTGAAAGCTAAAATGGCATGCAAAAGTTTGGGCACCCCTGGTCAAAATTTCTGTTACTGTGAATAGCTAAGCGAGTAAGAGTCTTTCATTCCTTGTTTGGGGGATTTTCGCCCATTCTTCCTTGCAAAAGGCTTCTAGTTCTGTGAGATCCTTGGCTGTCTTGCATGCACTGCACTTTTCAGGTCTATTCACAGATTTTCGATGATGTTTAGGTCGGGGGACTGTGAGGGCCATAGCAAAACCTTCAGCTTGCGCCTCTTGAGGTAGTCCATTGTGGATTTTGAGGTGTGTTTAGGATCATTATCCTGTTGTAGAAGCCATCCTCTTTTTGTTTTCAGCTTTTTTACAGACGGTGTGATGTTTGCTTCCAGAATTTGCTGGTATTTAATTGAATTCATTCTTCCCTCTACCAGTGAAATGTTCCTCATGCCACTGGCTGCAACACAAGCCCAAAGCATGATTGATCCATGCCCGTGCTTAACAGTTAGAAAGGTGTTCTTTTCATGAAATTCTGCACCCTTTTTTCTCCAAACATACTTTTGCTCATTGCGGCCAAAAAGTTATATTTTAGCTTCATCAGTCCTCAGGACTTGTTTCCAAAATGCATCAGGCTTGTTTCGATGTTTCTTTGCAAACTTCTGACGATGAATTTTGTGGTGAAGATGCAGGAAAGGTTTTCTTCTGATGATTCTTCCATGAAGGTCATATTTGTGTAGGTGTCGCTGCACAGTAGAACAGTGCACCACCACTCCAGAGTCTGCTAAATCTTCCTGAAGGTCTTTTGCAGTCAAACGGGGGTTTTGATTTGCCTTTCTAGCAATCCTACAAACAGTTCGCTCGGAAAGTTTTCTTGGTCTTCCAGACCTCAACTTGACCTCCACCATTCCTGTTAACTGCCATTTCTTAATTACATTACGAACTGAGGAAACGGCTACCTGAAAACGCTTTGCTATCTTCTTCTAGCCTTCTCCTGCTTTGTGGGCATCATTTATTTTAATTTTCAGAGTGCGAGGCAGCTGCTTAGAGAAGCCCATGGTTGCTGATTGTTGGGACAAGGTTTGAGGAGTCAGGGTATTTATAAAGCTTTGAAATTTGCATCACCTGGCCTTTCCTAACGATGACTATGAACAAGCCATAGCCCTAACAAGCTAATTAAGGTCTGAGATCTTGGTAAAAGTTATCTGAGAGCTCAAATCTCTTGGGGTGCCCAAAGTTTTGCATGGTGCTCATTTCCTTTTTTTCCACTCTAAAATTGTACAAAACAAAAATAATACACTAATCTTGCTTAAAATGTTGAAAAGAATGTTTCATCTTTAACGATGACTTTTGGAGATCACTTAACTATTCACAGTAACAGAAATTTTGACCGGGGTGCCCAGACTTTTGCATGCCACTGTATGCCTTTAAAATGTCTCTATTAAGATTGGGGGCGGGGGGGGGGGGTAGTGTGTTATAGCTTTAAAGGTAATTAATATGGTTGGCTTGTCCGTGGCCAGAAAAATGAATTAGAAAACTCTACAAAGCAGTCACTGGACGGCATTTGGAGTTCTGAGTGCATTTTTGGTTATTGCCATGTAGGAAGGAATGTAGTTTAGCTTGAGAATATAGAGGATACTACCTGGATTGGAGGCCTTAGGTTATGGGAAACAATCTGATGAGATAAATTGCCCAGAATGCTGGAGGAAGTCAATGTCAAAACAGTTTCTATGGAAATGAATAAACAGTCAGTGTTTTGGGTCAAGACTCTTATGGACTGGAAAGGAAGGGGGAAGATGCCAGAATGAAAAGATGGAAGGAGGAAAAGCTAGCAGGTGATAGATGAAGCCAGGTGATCAAGTTGTACAGCATCGACAAAACAGTCTTTTTGGCCCAATACAGCTGTACTGATCATCATGTCTAATCCCACTATACTAATCCTACTTGCCTGCATTAATTCCATATCGCTTGTGCTACAACACACTTTCTCACAGTGGTTTACATGTGTAGAAAGTATCTTGTACTCCAGAAAACATTTTTGCTAAAGTTCATATTTTTTTAAGTGTAAGCATTCAAATTAATTCTGTTCATGTCATTTTAACTGCATAAATTGAATATTGTTTTAAAGCTGCTGGAGGGAGGGAGATATTAATTGGGAATGAACAGCTTAAACCACTGATAAAAAGCCAGCCTCTAGGATATAGGTAGATTAAATCCTAGAGCAGGAACTGAAAAAGTTGAACTAAGGATCTTTAACGATCTATGGAAACAAAATTCTCATCTACATCTTGAAGAAACTGCGCTAATTTGTAGAATCCATCTTTGGTAGCCAGAGTAGTGGAGGGTCTCCTGAAAGAATCAAGTATTCACAGAAATACAGAAAAAATGAATTTTGGCTCTAAAAATGGCAAAAAGATCTGGGAGGACTAATCCTGTTGAATGGAACTTTTAACCGCAATTCCTAAATATAAAGTATTTTAGTAAAGAGTTCTGTTTAGTCGTCTCAATTACATAGTGAACAGCTTAGCACATGAACAGGCCTTTTGGCCTACAATATTGTGCCAAACTGATTAAGATAATGACAACTAATAAATCCCTTTAGCCTGTACATGATCTATAGCTTTACATTCTCTGTATATTCATGTGTCACTCCAAGAGCCCTTTAATTAGCTCTGACATGTGTTCTTCCACTGCCATCCCTGGCTGCACATTCTAGGCACCCACTACACTCTGGAAAATAAAACTTGGTCCGCACCTCCTTTGAACTTAACCCCGCCCCCCCCCCCCCCCCGTGCTTCCTCATAGGACAACCAAACTAGTCCAGGTACTAATTTAGTAAATCTTCTCTGAATTGCTTTCAATGCATTGACTGTTTTTTTTAAAATAAGGAGACCAATCTTGTTTACAATACTTCCAATGGAATCTTACCGTTGAACTGCGTAAATGAACCTGTCTACTTTTGTATTCCGTTTCCCAAGCTAGCGGTAGTAGTATTGGTAGCTTTTCTAGTTACCTGCAAATCATGCACTGTAACACTCAGATCTTCCCACCTGTCAGAGCTCTGCAATCTCCCACTGTTTATAATTTTTTTTTAACTTTCCTGCCATAATGAACATTTTCACGTTTTTTCACATTATATTCCAGTTGCCAGATCTTTTCCCTCTCGCTTAAACTATCTGTATTCCTTTCCAGTTTCCTTATATCCTCCTCACAGCTTACTTCAACATCTACCTCTGTCAGCAGAAAGTTTAGCCCAATCTAATTTTACTTTTTGGTATCAGGTGAGTGGGAGCAGTCTTCTCCAGGTGGATTTTGCAACTGTAAAGGATTTATTATTAAAAGTGATGCAGTGCATATGGCAAGATGTAACTTAGATTTGTAATTGACCACTGTAGAGGTGCTTTCTCAAGCAGCAATTGAGGTGCTTGGTTGCATTGCAAGGCCTGATTTATTGAAGAAGTGTAAAAGCAAAGACCTGGGCACAAAGATCATGAAGAGATGGAGATGCAGAACAGATTTGAAGCCACAGTGAAGGAGATCCCAGCTGCATAAGGTAGAATAGCGTTGATTAAATTGAACCTTCAGCTTCCAACACAGTTGAGATTGTTTCTGGGATTCGTGGCACTAGCATCAAAGTAGGAATTACATTTTTGCTGGTAATTGGGTTTCTTGAAATTTATGATATTGGCAAGAAATTGAAGGTGGAAGCTTCAGACTAGCAGTTATGTTTAATTTGATTGGTTCACATCTAAAGTCAGTTATATGACATCAAGGATGACATTTCTTGCTTTGTATCTTGTCAGCCATCAACTATGATTGCAGATGAAAATGTCATTTCTATAGGTTAAATGACTGAGGTGTAACTTTCTGCAATAGCTTAATATAATAATTAAGCAAAGCATGTGCTGCACCTGTAATTCAACCCATGTTCTGATGCAATTTCTGAGCTTGGATATTTTTGAAATGACTAGCAAGAACACAATTATCAAATCTTTTAAGTATTAGATTAAGATCATTTGAACCTGTTTTCCCCAAACATTGTAGATGTTTTATATTTAAAACTAAAAACAATGGATCTAAAAGTTATGGATTTGTTTTTGTTCCATAGATGAATTCGCTATGTCTTTCTTTTTCACAGTTGAATAGCTTTTGTTTTGTTCTCTTTTTTCCCTGGGATTGATGGTAGTCTCCCCAACTTTTCAAATGGCTGTATTAAAATATTACATGAAATAATAAACATTTAAAATAATGCTCTTTTGAATATCACGGTTTTTAACATTTCTCTCTAATAGAACATCAGCTGCAGCTAAGCTCCAGAGTTTATTTTTTATGTTCTTGACTTGAGTCTAATTATCCTGTTGTTAAATCCAAATATTCACTGCAGTTTCCTCTCTTCACAGTATTTGATCTTTATGCCTATGTCTTGCATTTTCCTCTTCTTCAACTTGAACCCTGAATTGCATTTATTACCCACCTCTGCCTCAGTCCGTAAATGGACTGCCAGATTTTCTCTCCAAGTGATGATGAACCACTAAACTTTGTTATTATGACATATTTCTTAATAACTACCATTTACAGTATCACTGCAGCTGTAACTAGCACAATAGGTATGGGATGATGCTTGTCTAATTTTTTTCCAGCTGACTTGAATTCCAGAAAATTTATTGTTGTCATTGCCACAGGTGGATGTAGAGGCCAGGTATTTAAGGCTGAGGTTGATAAGATTCTTGATAAGTCAGAGCATGAAAGGTACAGGAAGAAGGCAGAGGAATGAGGTTGAGGGGGAAACTGGAAAAGCCATGATCAAATGGCAGAGCAGAATGGATGGGCCAAATAGCCTAGTTCTTCTCCTATGTCTTATGGTCTTAATATTATAACCCAATAATCTGTTCATTTCATAACTGAATTTCACCAATAGATTTTGAGTGTTGAATCATTTAGGGGAAAAATAGGGTAGATGTTGACTTCTTTAGTTGTCCTGCAGGATGCATTCTTTGCTCATTCTGATGCTTGGAAGGTTACTGACAGATTTTAATTTTGAGGCTTTGTAACTGTATTCATTATGAATAACTTCATTTTTTTAACTCTTGTTGCCTGTTCCTTAAGTATCTTAACCCTAACCTCCTTCAACTTTTAGACACAGACACTAAGATACTCCTGTTCCTTTTATTTTGTAGCATCCAACTGTGATGGAGTATTCCATTGCCTAACTGCCTCCCGAGTGCTCTCACCCCTCCCCAGACTGATTTACAGATGCAATTTTTGTTTGCAGCTAACCAGTCTTCCTGTGTCGTCCTTCACCCTCTGTCAACTACACTGCCAATTTTGCAGTCATTATGAGCCTTTTATCTGTGGGCCTACACTTAAGTCTAGATCAAAAGCTGTACATCTGGTCACTAAAATTACCGTCAATTATTGCAGTTTGTTTCGTTGCCACTCAGCTAATTTTTAATTCACCTTGCCAATTTATTTTGGTTTGAGTGGTTTTAAGTTTCTTGATCAGTTTGTCTTGTGGTTTTGGTTCTGTTTTGCTTTATTTGGTCTAATAATTAGTTTATGGAATAGCGTCAATAACCAGGTTACACTTTAATCTGTTTGGATTCATCCACAGTGATTTCAAATATTTTTTCAGTTTTTAAAAAAGAGAAAACAAAGAAATCTTTCCCAACATCATATTGCAGATGGATTACTTTTTAGTAGAAATACAGTTGTAATTTTGGGTTATTAGTTATGAAGTCTGAAAAGACACTTCAGATCAACAATGTATAGAAGTCCTGAATTCAAATTGAGCTGGAAGCTTATGATTTTGCACTGGAGGATGCACTAAAAGCAAGTAGTATATTTTTAGAAAATAGCAGATGATTCCCTAATTGATGAATTGGAAAAGAAAGTCTCCTTTATATTATATCATCTCAGGCAAACCAAAGTACCTTAAAAAGAATGAAGTAGCTTGAAAGTGAATTGATTGTAGGCAAAAGCAATACAAGGCCCAAGCAACGAAATTTAAAACACAGCTATCCAGCTAAATGCTTCAGTATGCTATTGGACAACTGTTACTCCATCATAGGTATCAAATATTTGTGCAATTAAATTTTAAATTTTAAATTCTTACTACACCAAACAATATACAAGAAGTAAGGCCCCAACACGTAAAGAAATAGGTAGAAAATTTGATTTAACTAAGTTTAGTTTTGAATTTTTTAATCAAGTTTTAAAAATTTGAAATAATTAAAGAAAAAAGTGCTTAAAGTGCTTTAATTAAAGAAAAAAGAAAAATGTTGTATCGTTCTCTAAAGTCTCATTGCAAAGTCACTTAACAAGTGATATTCAACACAGCACAGTATAGGTCTATGTTTTAAGCTACAGTTTCTGACTTGGAGGGTGCCTGATATAAGAGAAACTGATGTCCATGTGAATTAGATTTCATTAGTAAGATAGGATCCATTTTGACAGAAGTATGCAAAGTGTAAAACATCCTGGCAATATGCTCAGATTCTAGTTGTTCACTGAAGTATACTAGCATTTACCCTTAAAAATAGATTCTTTTTTGGATTATATGCTCTGTGTATGGTCCACAATAAAATTATTTGGAAATGGTTTGAAAAATGCATCATGCTGCTCAGTAGTTATCGTTGGCATATCAAGTAAATGCTTAGATTAGCGCATGTGAGCTGAGAGCATATCAGGTGCCAAATATCCTATAACTACTAATCATTTAGCCCTTTTCCTCCATTTTTTAAAAATCAGTACTGCAAGGTTTCTTATTTTTGATACAGATGTTGTAATAAACTTAAGGTCAATTATAAAGAATGGGTTGTAAATGCTTATCCCAGAAGGTATGGTGGTTATTCAGTTTATTTTAGAACCGTATGCTAATTAGAGGAAGGAGCAAGTTACACTGAGTACCTGTGCTTGCATAAATAGAAATTTCAATGCATTATTTTTACCTTGAGCATTTCTTAAGTTGAGTATTTATTGTAGAGTTACCAACGCATTTCAAATTAGAAAAATAAAGTACAGATTTCTGTACAGGTAAGCTGTAGTATAGTTGGAAATGAAATGCTCACTAGAGTAGTCTGCATCTGTGGAGTAAGAAACAGATCAATGGTTTCATCTGGATGGACTTTCAGAAGAACTGGCATAAGCAGTTCTATCTCCATGGATACATGGATACAGCCTGTCTTGCTGACCTTTTGAGCATTTTGACTCACAACCAAGTCAAACACAATAATATACCAAAATAAGAAATTTTCCTCTCTGCTACTGGTTTTGAGGGTGAAACTCTTCCAATCTCTTTGGCAGGTTAAATTTGCTTAAGTAGTAAATTATTTGGTGGTTGCAATGTTAATCCCTCCTGCCCTTTTCCATGTATTGTTTAATTTTGCATACTTTATTATTTAAAGCATCATGTCCTGCAAACAAAAATGCTCCTGTGCTTTTATTTTGTATTACCATATTAGTCACATATTTAACATTTAAGTTTATTTTGCTGGGGGTTTCCCCAATTACATCTTTTTTCACCTACCATATCCTAGGGCATATGGGCGACAAATGCTATGAGTTCCCCTTCCTGGTCTGCAAACAATTTTGAATCTCGGGAGAGTATGATAAAAACAAAGCAACCTCAGAACAGCATTTGGAGCATCAAAGTGGTAATTCATATAATTTAGTTTTGTTTTATTCCCTTGGTGTTATTATTTGGCTTGGCTGTTTCTGTCATGTAATTAGAGTAGAATGATTTTTAATTCTCATTTGTTCATTCTTATTTTGCAAGCATCATACGCTGTTTAGGAGATGCTATTGAGATGGGTGACATCTTCATTCCCTATCACCCCTTATCTTTGTTCTTATTCCTGCTCTTTTATTATAGGGACATTTTTAACATATGAAATCAAAGTACACTGTGCATATTTCCCCAACATGCTCAAGTACAGAGCTCCTGCTGAGAGAGATCTTCCAGATGGTTTTCCCTGAACTCTACTGTCAGTTTTATTGAACTGTTATTGTTGTCACTGCTAACTTCACTGTGCACCATAATATCATTTTACTATTTTCTTTTCACCATTGTAATTTATAACATTTAACTCCTGAGGCTTCTTATAAACTTTTTAGTATTTCTGTTTGTGAAGTCATAATGAAGTTACATTTGTTCAGTGTAATTTTCTTTATCTAGCAAATAAGCATTGTATAGAGTCTAGCAAAGGAATAAGTCTTTGCAGCCCAATCTACGTGCACATATTTAATCTGAACATGATTCTCATCTCTTCATCTAGTTTCATTATTCATACACAATTTTTTTTCCAATTTCTCTTTCTTTCCACTTGTGGTAAGGGTTTCTCTCAAATTCTTGTAGATTTGTTAGTAACTATCTTATTTATGTGGAGGTGTCTTAATTTGTGTTTTGTCTTAAAAATAAACCCTCTTGGGTGTTGTTTCTCATATGTATCACCTCATGAACGAAGCTTGTTGACTGTATTTGTTATGTGTGATTGTAATTCCAGTTTTGCAGTCTATCAACTCAGATGTGGGTACTTTATATGAACTACCTTGTATATTATTATCTGCTTTTAATAATCTTGAAGCTGGTTGGAAACTTCTTAACAATATATGAAAAGCTAGGAAAAAAACTCAGCAGGTCAGGCAGCACCTATGGAGGAAAATGAACAGTCGACATTTTGGGCCAAGACCCTCCATCTGCAGTTAGTGAGTCTTGAAGCGACTTGGTCTGAAATGTCAGCTGTTCATTTTCCTCCAAAGACGCTGCTTGACCTGCTGAGTTCTTCCAGCTTTTTGTGTGTCTTGATCTAGATTTCTAGCATCTACAGTCTCTCTTAAAATTCTTTAGTAACTTTGCTAAAAAAACAAATTCAAACACAAAAGTGGTTTAAATTAAGATGCAGAGATACTCTTTTGAGGTTATAGATATTTGGTGGGCATGGGCATGGAGAAGTAATTGATCTTGTTATGTGTTATGAACTTTCTCTGATAAGATTGTAAGTGTTTTTAGTATATGATTGTCCTCCCCAATCACAAAATTCTACCATTGCATTCTAATAGAAATGGGTTTCACTGCCAAGACTATCCAGGTAGGTCTCACGGGACCTTTCCAAAATTATTTTCCTTCACTCCACCCATTTCCCTGTCAATGCTTGTAAGGAAATGGTGCATACAGACCTCAGAATTCTCTGCCACAATTCTACAAGTGTGCTGGGTTCGCTATTTTAGTCGCCAGTGTGATGTTAAATTCATTGGCAGTCTAACATTCATTGACTATCTTTTTTTTTTGCCCTTGAGACGATCCTGGTAAGCCACCATCTTGAATTTCTACATTGGAGGCAGTTCCACAGTGCTGTGTGTTTGGAATTATAGTATACTTAGCAATTTTCTCAAGTAGACCACAAGACCATAAGACATAGAAGCAGAATTAGGCTATTTGGCCCATCGAGTCTGCTCTGCCATTTAATCATGGCTGATCCTTTCTCCCCTCCTTAGCCCCGCTCCCTGGCTTTCTTCACATAACCTTTGATGCTGTGTCAAATCAAAAACCTTTTAAGCTTTTCCACATCTACTCTGTCTAGGCCTTTCAACATTCAATAGGTTTCAATGAGATCCCCCCTCATCCTTCTTGATTCCAGCGAGTACAGACTAATGCTATCAAATGTTCCTTGTATGATAATCCTTTCATCCCCAGAAACATCCTTGTGAACCTCCTCTGAAGCCTCTCCAATGTCAGCACATTTTTTTAAGATGAGGAGCCGGAAGGTATTTACAATACTCAAAGGTGAGGCCTCACCAGTGCATTATAAAGTCTCAGCATCACATCCCTGCTCTTGTGTCCCTTGCTCAACACTGACTTTACCTTTTCTGGTTGGCTGCTGGTGACGAATGGTGTTCCTCAGGAGTCAGTGCTGGACCTGCTACTTTTCACATTGTTTGTCAATGATTTAGACAGTCCATCATCTAAATCATTTATATATAGCATAAAAGAAGTGGTCCCCATACCAACCCCTTTTCTCACTGTTACCATTAGGTAGGAGGTACAGAAACCTAAAGGCACACACTCAGTGATTCAGGAACAGCTTCTTCCCCTCTGCCAACCGATTCCTAAATGGACATTGAACCCTTGGACATTACTTCAGTTTTTAAAAAAAAAATATGTAGTATTTCTGTTTTTTGCACGATTTTTAATCTATAATACGTATACTATATAAAGTGTATCGAAAGAGATTTACTTATTATTAATTTATTCTTTTCTTCTATATTATGTATTACATTGAACTGCTGCCACTAAGTTAGCAAATTTCACGTCACATGCTGGTGATGGATTCTGATAGTAGGCTCATCGATAAACTGCTCTAAAAAGCCACCTTGTAGGCGTTTAACAAACTCACTCTCTCGAAATCCATTTCCAACCTGATTTTCCCAATTGACCTGCATGTTGAAATCTCACATGCTTTCTCTCCCTCTCCAAAATGTTGTGGACGTGATCAGAGATGTCCCTGAACCCAGGCACCTGGGAGGCAACTTACCATCTGGGTGTTCTGTTCACGTCCACAGAATCTCTTGTCTGTTCCCCTGGCTGTTGAGGCCCCTATAACTACCGCTTCCCCCTTCTCCCTCTTTTGATTTTGCGCCACGGACCTATACTCAGTGCCAGTAACCCGGTCTTCGTGCTATTCCCCTGGGACATCATCCCCTACAACAGTATCCAAAATGGTATACTTATTATTGAGGGGAATGGCTACAGGCTCTGCGTTAACTGCCTATTAACATTTCCATTTCTCCTGACAGTCGCCCAGCTACTTGCCTCCTGCAACTTTGGGATAACTACTTCCCTGTAAATTTGATCGATTATCTCATCACTTTCCCGTATAAGCCGAAGGTCATCCAGCTGCTGCTCCAGATTCCTAACACTGTCTTCAAGGAGCTGCAGCTGGATGCACTTCTCACAGGTGTAGTTCCCTGGGAGACTGTGGGTGTCCAAGGATGCCAACATCCAGCATGAGGAACGCCCACAGCTATTTACTACCCATTTCTTATCAGGGTGAAAAGAAAAGGGAACCTTAACAGAAGCTTACCTAGAAACAATGTCTCTTTCGAACTGAAGCCTCCTTTGAGCCAAAGCCTGACACTGCTCCTCTCACCACTGGCCTACTCCCAACAATGGCAGCCCCACTTGTCCCTTCTATACTTTTAAACAAGCTTCACTGACCTGTGAGAAACCTCATCACTGTGGCCTGCTCCTGCCGCTGTTTGGGCTGTTGAGGTTACCCAATTTCCCTGTCCTTGAGTAATAGAGGTTGGAATTCCAGTACTGTTGAAGGAGGATTCCAGTCTTTTTATTACATCTAATGGATAGCTACAAGTGTGTCATTAATGAATATTAGTTCTGGTAAATGGAATACCAGTCAAGTCTACTGGCTGGTCTGGACCAACTGTGCAACTGTGGCTTCACTTAACTGTTCATACAATATTAAGCTGTGGCTTAACTAGTATCAGTCAAACATTTGGTTAGGTAATCTACAGAACAGTGTTGGTGCTGCAAGGGCCAAAGTGCTGGCTTTTAGATGAAATATTGAACAGTGTCAGGTACTGCCGACTCAATTTGATAGATGCAAGATGGTTTAATTTTCTATTCTCTTATTCCTGTATTGTGGAGATTTAAAATTTGATAGTTTTTTTTGTCATGAAGTGCACTGGAATGTTCTCAAAGGACTACAAAGCTTGCTCTATAAATTGATATCTTCTTTCTTTTGTAGATGGTAGAAAAACTTTGGGGGATCTGGAAATGAGTCACTTAGCACAGAAAACTGAACCTCCACTCAATTCATACAGCTATAGGATAGATGTTTATGTTCAAAAGTAGCGCCCAGCATATCGATGCTGGTATTGCCACTGAAGCTCAGGCCAGATGAGATTTTTGTTGAAAAAGCAGATTTTTCTAGAGTTGAATGGCACAAGATTGCTTATCGTGTATACCTGAAGCTAGTATTTCATCATCATAAGGCACTTGTGAGACCACACTTGGAGCATTGTGTGCAATTTTGGGCTCCTTATTTTAGAAAGGATATACTGACTTTGGAGAGGGTTCAGTGAAGATTCACGAGAATGAGTTCAGGAATGAAAGGGTTACCATATGAGAAACGTATGGCAGCTCTTGGGCTGTATTTCCTGGAGTTCAGGAGAATGAGGGGGGATCTTACAGAAACATTCCAAATGTTAAAAGGCCTGAACAGATTAAATATGGCAAAGTTATTTCCCATGGTAGGGGATTCTAGGACAAGAGGGCGCGACTTCAGGATTGAAGGGCGTCCTTTTAGAACTGAGATGCGGAGAAATTACTTTAGTCAGAGGGTGGTAAATCTGTGGAATTTGTTGCCACAAGCTGCTGTGGAGGCCAAGTCATTGGGTGTAGTTAAGGCAGAGATAGATAGGTTCTTGATTAGTCAGGGCATCAAAGGGTGTGGGGTGATAACAGGGGAGTGAGGATGACTGGAAGAATTGGATCAGCCCATGGCCTATTTCTGCTCCTATATCTTATTGTCATCAGAATTTTTAACTCAATATGATCTGGGTTGTTATCTGATGAGGTTTTGAAGGATACTGAGAATTGTACTAACAGCTGACAATCTCCAGTTCTGATCTTACGATGAAATAGCTGAGCTTTGCTAAGCCTAAGATATTGCATTGAGGAATTCCTGTGGCATTGTGAGGTAATAAAACTCTGAAACATGCATTGTCCTTCGTCCTCTCGGCCAGTACAAGAGTATTTTCCAGAATCCTCCACTTCATTGCCATTCAATTTCTACCAGACCTTGAACACATTTTAGATTTTGGGACTTCTTTGCCCAGATATGGATCGAGGCTAAAGTGAAGTTGTGAGCCAAGTGGTTCTGGCAAAATAATGAACTAAGCATCAGCAATTCTGATTAAACAGCTTGAAGGTGTGACTTCTACCAGCTGGTTCACATCTAGGTTCTTATGCAAATTAGTCAATTGTAATGTTTACTACTACAGGTCTGACTGAGTAAGGGAAAAATGTACCTTTTCTAAAGAGAATTGGTCAGTTGTATAACAATGTGGTAGTTTCAGAATCAGAAATAATTGAAAAAGGATCTAGTGCTTTCCTGGCATATATGACGAATAAACTGTGATAAATAAAATATGATCCCAAGAAAGGGAGTTTGTGGAGTCCCTCCGAGATGGATTCTTAGAACAGCTTGTACCGGACCCTACCAGAGAGAACGCAATTCTAGATTTAGTGTTGTGTAATGAACCGGATTTGATCAGGGACCTCAAGGTAAGGGAGCCATTAGGAGGTAGTGACCATAATATGATAAGTTTTAATCTACAATTTGAGAGGGAGAAGGGAAACTCGGAAGTGTCAGTATTACAGTTGAACAAAGTGAACTATGGTGCTATGAGGGAGGAGCTGGCCAGAGTTCAATGGAACAATACGCTAGCAGGGATGACAGTGGAACAGCAATGGCAAGTGTTTCTGGGAATAATGCGGAAGGTGCAGGATCAGTTCATTCCAAAGTGGAAGAAAGATCCTAAGGGGAGTAAGGGGAGGCCGTGGCTGACAAGGGAAGTAATAGACAGTATAAAAATAAAAGAGAAGAAATATAACATAGCAAAGACGAGTGGGAAGCCGGAGGATTGGGAAACTTTTAAAGAGCAACAGAAGGTAACTAAAAAGGCAATAAGTGGAGAAAAAATGAGGTACGAAGGTAAACTAGCCAAGAATATAAAGGAGGATAGTAAAAGCTTCTTTATGTATGTGAAAAGGAAAAAAATAGTTAAGACCAAAATTGGGCCCTTGAAGACAGAAAGGGGTGAATTTATTATGGGGAACAAGGAAATGGCAGACGAGTTGAATAGGTACTTTGGATCTGTCTTCACTAGGGAAGACACAAACAGTCTCCAAATAGTGGCCAAAGGACCTAGGGTAATGGATGAATTGAAGGAAATTTATATTAGGCAGGAAATGGTGTTGGATAGGCGGTTGGGTCTGAAGGCTGATAAATCCGCGGGACCTGATGGTCTGCATCCCAGGGTACTTACGGAGGTGGCTTTAGAAATCGTGGACGCATTGGTAATCATTTTCCAATGTTCTATAGATTCAGGATCAGTTCCTGTGGATTGGAGGGTGGCTAATGTTGTCCCTCTCTTCAAGAAGGGAGGAAGAGAGAAAACAGGGAATTATAGACTGGTTAGCCTGACGTTGGTGGTGGGAAAGATGCTGGAGTCAATTATAAAAGATGAAATTACGACACATCTGGATAGCAGTAACAGGATCGGTCCAAGTCAGCATGGATTTACGAAGGGGAAATCGTGCTTGACTAATCTTCTGGAATTTTTTGAGAATGTAACTGTGAAAATAGACAAGGGAGAGCCAGTAGATGTAGTGTACCTAGACTTTCAGAAAGCCTTTGATGAAGTCCCACATAGGAGATTAGTGGGCAAAATTAGGGCACATGGTATTGGGGCAGAGTACTGACATGGATTGAAAATTGGCTGGCTGACAGAAAACAAAGAGTAACAATTAATGGGTCCCTTTTGGAATGGCAGGCAGTGACCAGTGGGGTACCACAGGGTTCAGTGCTGGGACCGCAGCTGTTTACAATATATATTAATGATTTGGATGAGGGAATTAAAAGTAACATTAACAAATTTGCTGATGACACAAAGCTGAGTGGCAGTGTGAAATGTGAGGAGGATGTTATGAGAATGCAGGGTGACTTGAACAGACTTAGTGAGTAGGCAGATGCATGGCAGATGCAGTTTAATGTGGATAAATGTGAGGTTATCCACTTTGGTGGTAAGAACAGGAAGGTAGATTATTATCTAAATGGAGTCAAGTTAGGAAAAGGGGAAGTACAACGAGATCTAGGTATTCTTGCACATCAGTCACTGAAAGCAAGCATGCAGGTACAGCAGGCTGTGAAGAAAGCTAATGGCATGCTGCCCTTCATAACAAGGGGAATTGAATATAAGAGCAAAGAGGTCCTTCTGCAGCTGTACAGGGCCCTGGTGAGACCACACCTGGAGTACTGTGTGCAGTTTTGGTCTCCAAATTTGAGGAAGGACATTCTTGCTATTGAGGGAGTGCAGCGTAGGTTCACGAGGTTAATTCCCGAGATGGCGGGACTGTCATATGTTGAAAGATTGGAGCGACTGGGCTTGTATACTCTGGAATTTAGAAGGCTGAGGAGGGGACCTTATTGAAACATATAAGATTATTAAGGGATTAGACACGCTGGAGGCAGGAAGCATGTTCCCGCTGATGGGTGAGTCCAGAACCAGAGGCCACAGTTTAAGAATTTGGGGTAGACCATTTACAGTGGAGTTGAGGAAAAACTTTTTCACCCAGAGAGTGGTGGATATATGGAATGCTTTGCCCCGGAAGGCTGTGGAGGCCAAGTCTCTGGATGCTTTCCAGAAAGAGATGGATAGAGCTCTTAAAGATAGTGGAATCAAAGGTTATGGGGATAAGGCAGGAACTGGATACTGATTGTGGATGATCAGCCATGATCACAGTGAATGGCGGTGCTGGCTCGAAGAGCCGAATGGCCTACTCCTGCACCTATTGTCTATTGTCTTTTATCTTCATCCTGAAGAAGATGGCAGAGTTTGTCATCGAAACTTCAATTATAATCGATACCCATACCCAGCTGGAAGTCCAGAAGAGTTTATTTGTCAGACCTGTAATGTTATTCCAAATATGCCATGTCAGACTTAAATCTTTGCTTCTAGAGTACGAGTCCAGTTATAGTCATTATTCTACCTTTCTTATAACATTCCATTACTAATGCTCCAGAATGATTAATGGTTGAAGCAAAATATTTGACCTTCTCTTGGTAGAGAAAAAAATAAAAGGCACAATGTCTTACATTGTGGTGCCAATAATTTCTCTCCTTTCATTGTAGTTGAGAAGTCTGTCTATGAGGATAAGAAGAGAGAGTTAAAACTGAGCATCATCTGAAGATGTTTGAGCATTTAATTGCTCAAATGTTGCTGTTCAATTCAGCAGACATAGATTTTAACAAGAATTTCAAATGAAACTCTGCTTAGGATGTGCTTTTGGGGATGAGGTCATTGTGCCTTTGAGATAGTATCCCAAAACAAGTATTGTGGAAGCAACCACTGAACAAACACTTTTTAGATTTGGTTATATGTAAATCAGACTGGATTAATTGCAACTGTCTTGCTGCCCTTTGGGGAAGAGTGATCCAAGTACCAAATATAGAATGTTAAATTCTATTTCAGGTTGATGAGTCTTAAAGGCAGTTACGTAGTACTGAAGTATGACTTTATCAAGGTAATTGAGGAAATTAGATTGAATCTCAGGGTGGTATATAGCTAAATATAGGTACTTTGTTAATAAATTAGCTTTGAACTTTGAAAAGGATTATGGGAGATGAGCAGTAGCCAATACTTAAAGATGTACCTTAAAACCCGTAAATCGAGAAAGATTGCTTTGTGATCAATTGGTAGAAAACCATAGGATGATATTAGATTGAAATGAAATATAATGACATTGCAAACAAAAATTTAAGTGGGCCTGAAAACTGGAGAAGTTTTAGAGATAGTAAAGGCTGACTTAAATTGGTATTGTTGCAGAAAGTAGAATAGATGGAACAGAGAACAGTACACCACAGGCACAGGGACAGGCTCTTCAGCTCACAATGTCTGTACTGACATTGATGACAACTTAAGCTCCACAACTGCTTGCACCTAATCCATATCCGTCCATTCCATGTCTGTTCATGTCTGTATAAATATTTCTCAAATGTTGCTATTATTTTGGCTTTCATTTCTCTAGCAATGCAATCCAGGCACCTACCGCTCTTTGTATATAAAAAAAACTTGTCTCATGAATCTCCTTTAATGTTTCTCCATTCTCATTTGGGGTAACACATACAAAATGCTGGAGAAGGTTAGCAGGTCAGGCAGCCTTTTAGGAAGTGAAAACAGTTGACCTTACAGGTGGAGACCCTTCATCAGGACTGGAAAGGAAGGGGTAAGAAGCCAAAAGCCTGTTCTCATCTTACAGCTGTGTTCTCTAATTGAAATTTCTATCCTTGGAAAAATACCTTATCAAGCCTATCTATGCCCCTGAAAATGTTATATACTTCTATTAGAAAATGAACATGAAACCAATATTGAATATAAGATATAAATAAGAGCTTCTTGCTTAGTAGAACTAAACATTGTCTCCTTTGAACTTAAGACTGAAAAAAATATTTTGAATATAATGGAAATAAAATAAAAGCATACTGAAAATAATTTTAAATTTATGAACATTACATAATTTTTTTTTAAAAAAAACACAGAATTAATGGGACTAAATGCCAATAAATCCCCTTTTTTGTGGAAAGTGCATACCTGAGCAATTTACCACATTGTCAGATACTGCTGTTATAACAGTGCTGGTACGGCTTGGGCAACGATGCAACTAATTCTGAAATGCAATTGTTTGTTGGTAAAGCAGACTTTGCTGTAACCAGTATCCTCTCCATTGATATTATTTAGTGAATCAAGTTGATCTTAGGCAGCAGGGAATCTCATGAGGAAAATGAACATGTCCTCTACCTAGCACTCACATGTTGAGTCTAACTGTCAGAATATGGGTATACGTTGACTGGTTTCCTTCTATTAACTTTTAATTGTTCCTTCCTTTCATGGGGAAATAGTCTTATTATTTGCAGGAAGTTCAGACCTCCACAAATATATACAGTGGCATGCAAAGGTTTGGGCACCCCGGTCAAAATTTCTGTTACTGTGAATAGCTAAGCGAGTGAAAAATGAACTGATTTTCAGAAGGCATAAAGTTAAAGATGACACATTTCTTTGAGCAGGAAAACTCTTTTATTTCCATCTTTTACAATTTAAAAATAACAAAAAAGGAAAAGAGCCTAAAGCAAAACTTTGGGCACCGTGCATGGCAGTACTTAGTCACACCCCGTACCACTGCTCATTGCAGCCAAAAAGTTCTATTTTAATTTCATCAGTCCACAGGACTTGTTTTCAAGATGCATTAGGCTTGTTTAGATGTTGCTTTGAACCTTTTGAATAGAATTTTTTTGGCCGTAATGAGCAAAGGTATGTTTGGAGAAAAAAGGGTGCAGAATTTCATGAAAAGAACACCTCTCCAAATGTTAAGCATGGGGTTGGATCGATCATGCTTTGGGCTTGTGTTGCAGCCAGTGGCACGGGGAACATTTACTGGTAGAAGGAAGAATGAATTCAATTAAATACCAGTGAATTCTGGAAGCAAGCATCACACCATCTGTAAAAAAAGCCAAAGATGTAAAGAGGATGGCTTCTACAACAGGATAATGAACCTAAACACACCTCAAAATCCACGGTGGACTACCTCAAGAGGTGCAAGCTGAAGGTTTTGCCATGGCCCTCACATTCCCCTGACTTAAACATCATCGAGAAGAGCAGTGCATGCAAGACGGCCCAAGAATTTCACAGAACTAGAAGCCTTTTACAAGGAAGAGTGGGTGAAAATCCCCCAAACAAGAATTGAAAGACTCTTAGTTGGCTACAAAAAGCGTTTACAAGCTGTGATACTTGCCAAAGGGAGTGTTACTAAGTACAGCCATGCACGGTGCCCAAACTTTTGCTTTGGGCCCTTTTCTTTTTTTGCTATTTTGAAACTGTAAAAGATGGAAATAAAAAAAGTTCTCTTGCTTAAAATATTAAAATGTGTCATCTTTAACTTTATGTCTTTTGGAAATCAGTTCATCTTTTACTCGCTTAGCTATTCACAGTAACAGAAATTTTGACCGGGGGTGCCCAAACTTTTGCATACCACTGTAGCTCTGAGTTTCGACACAAGAGGTACTGCAGATGCTGGAAATTTAGAGCAATACGCATCAGTCTTACTCTTAATGCAAACCAATGACACAATTGTCAGTCCCCTCTTGCTGAAAGATTCTTCTGTCTCTGCTAAGTAAATATTACTAATTATGGTGTTCTACAAGCGAGGATAGGTAAAATACACTGACAGAATTGAGAGGAAGTGGCAATGCTATGCCAGCTTTCATGGTTATGAATCAGTTCTAAGCATCGTGTCAGTACCTGGATGCTTTTGTCTATCCAGCTGCTATCTTTACTTTGATAGTTATGGTATATTAAAAGTAGGTAATTTTACAATAAAGCTTTATAACGTTAATGTCAGAGTGAGTGAATTTAACTTAAGTCTTGTTGAGGTGAAACTATCCTCAAAGAAATTTGAATTTTTTTTTTAAGAAAGGAAAGGCACATTTGTGCCCTGAGGAGTTTATCCTGAGGCACACTCCTCCACCTTTGTTTTTGAGAGATTCAACAGTCCTGTCCTGGTGGTGTATAATGAACCTGTTGATCTGAATTGCCGCATCTGCTATGGAAGTGGTTAACCAGGATTCCATGCTTCATGGTTGCATGTGGTCATAATGTCCCACTGATATAACACCCTAGTTCTGAAATCTTCAACTTTATTGAATTTTTTGAGGATGTAACTAAACACATTGATGAAGGAAGAACAGATGGATTTAGAGACTGCATGTTTTCCAGCAAGATAGTCAGTACTGGTAGTCAAAAACCTTGTTTCTTTTAAATGCACCATCAGACCAGAGTGACAGCCTCATTTCTGACAAGTAGTCCTCCTATAGCGAGGATATTATGGCACAGTCAACATCATTTCTGTCAGGTACCCTGGAAGACTCCTCTGTCAGGTTACTGTTCATTGAATTTAACACTATCATTTCAACAGTCCTGATTGATTAGCTACAGAACTCTGTATAATATGTGTAGATTGGTAATAGCATCTCCTCGCTGACAATCAACACCAGCGCACTTCAGGGGTGTGTGCTTAGCCCACTGCTCTACTCTTTCTATACCCATGACTGTGGCTAGGCTTAGCTCTAATGCCATCTATAAATTTGCTGATGAAAAACAACCATTGTTGGCAGAATCTCAGATGGCGATGAGAAGGCGTACAGGAGCGAGATATACCAGCTAGTCGCAGCAACAACCTTGCACTCAACGTCAGTGAGTCCAAAGAACTGATTGTGGACTTCAGAAAGGGTAGGGTGAGGGAACATGAACTGATCCTCATAGAGGGCTCAGAAGTGGAGAGAGTGAGGAGCTTCAAGTTCCTGGGTGTCAGTATCACTGAGGATCTAAACTGGTCCCAACATGATGCAGCTATAAAGAAGGCAAGACAGCGGCTATATTTCATTAGGAGTTTGAGGAGATTTGGTTTGTCATGTAAAGCACTTGAAAACTTCTGTAAATGTACCTGGAGAGCATTCTGACAGTCTGCATCACGGTCTTGTATGGTGCGGAGGGGTGGGGGGTGAGGTGAGTCGGCTACTACACAGGATTGAAAGAAGCTGCAGAAAGTTGTAAAAGTAGCTCCATCATGAGTACTAACCTCTAGTATCTAAAACATCTTCAAGGAGCAGTGTCTTAGAAAGGCAACGTCCATTATTAAGAACCCCCATCACCCAGGACATGTCCTCTTCTCATTGATACCGTCAGGAAGGAGATACGGAAGTCTGAAGGCACATACTCAGTGATTCAGAACAGCTTCAGGAACCCTCTGCCTTCTGATTCATAAATGGACATTGAACCCATGAACACTATCTCACTTTAAAAAAATTATTTCAACACAAATTTCGCGACATAAGCCGGTGATATTAAACCTGATTCTGAATGCGCGATACTCCAAGGTTATGTGACCTTTGCTGTAACTACTGGGCAGCATGAAGATATTTTCTAGTACTTTGCATTCCACTTTGCCGATCTGCTGCTTTCTGTTTTATGTTAGTGTAAGTCCAACATCCAGTAGAACCCTGTAAAAATGCAATCACCTCTAATTAACTTGACTATTTGTGCATTCAATTTTTGCAGGAGTGTATCATATTTCTGCCCATAAATGGAGATGTCAGTTCAAAGTTATAATCACAATTCTCTTTACAATTGTTTTTAATATTAAATGGTACATTAAAAGATCTTTGGACTACAGGAATTGGAGAGTTATGGAGATCAGCAGGGAATATGGATTTGAAGCAAAAGATTATATCAGCCTACTGAATGATAGTGTAGACTCGAGGGATAACAGGACCGACCCCTTTCTATTTCTTATGTTCATGCATTACATAATGATTGCATAATTGCTGCCAATTTAAAATGGCTTGGGCTAATTATATATGAAATACAACTACCATCCAATTTTAACAAAAGTTCTGTACCAATGCCTCTGTTAAACCCCTAGAAACTTAATAGAACGAATGTTTTAAGTTCCTTCTTTTCAAAAGGCATATTGAAATGCAGAAAGAAGTGAATCTTTCCCAATTTATCTATATGTGCATAGGTTCTATCTACTGGCCAAGAAGAACGCATCCATTTGCTATATAATTTGACATTTATTACAAATCCTGTCTCAATAATGAGCTGTCCCTCATATTTCTTAGCATTGAATTGAATGATTCCATTGCAAAAGCAGGGATCCTGTCAGGTTATTATAGAAGCTGTATTGGCTGATGTCAGTCAAATGTCTTCTGTGCCAGAATGAGCAAAGAGGTTGCTTTAGTTTGCAATTTCCACTGGATTGTTTTTGCATATTCGCTCCAGGTAATTCTGGTAATGCTTCTGGTATAGTCTGCTAATTTAGACTCCTGAAGAAATAGGGCTTTCTTATTGCCATGGCCTGTTTAACTTCTTATATGGTTACAAATATTAAATTCTAAGGCCTTGAAGTCATAAATTTAAAGCACTTCTCTTCAGTATAGTTCTCTTAAATATCTTTACATCCTTTTAAAGTGCATTTGTACTTTTGTCACTGAAGTTGCAGTTATGATTCAATCCTGAATTATGTTGCATTTTCCAGCAATCTTTGAAATTTCTCAATACATATTCTGTATGTATTTCTGTATGTCATGGTCTTCGGCTGTAGCCATCCACTTCAGATTTCAACGTGTTGTGTATTCAGAGATGCTCATCTACACACTACTGTTGTAACATGTGCTTATTTGAGTTACTGTCACCTTTCTGTCAGCTTGAAATAGCCTGGCCATTATCCTTTGGCCTCTCTCTCTTTTGACCCACAGAACTACTGCTCATTGAATGTTTTTTTGTTTTTTGCACCCTTCTCTATAAACTCTAGAGACTCCCGTGTATGGAAAATCCAGTTAAGCAGTTTCTGAGATACTCAAACCTTCTGGCACCAACAATTACTTCACAGTCAAAGTCGCTTAGATCACATTTCTTCCCCATTCTGATTGTTGGCCTGAACAACAACTGAACCTCGTGACATTGTCTGTTTGCTTTTATACATTGAGTTGCTGCCATATTATTGATTGATGAGATATTTACATTAACAAGTAAGTGTACCAATTGAAGAGGCCACTGAGTATACTTTTGGGGGAAAGTGAGCATAGAGAATTATATTTAGTGTTAGACTACCAAGGAGGCTGTTTTTATTTTGTATGTTTTTTTGGAGGGGGATGGAATATCTGGTAATAAACGGATCCTTCTCAGATTGGCTAGTTGTAACTAATGGGGTACTACAGGGTTAGTGCTTGGAATTCAGCAATTCACGATCTATATCAATGCTTTGGGTGAGGGAACTAAATATTATATTTTCAAGTTGGTTGATGATGCACAACCAGGTGGGTTTGTAAGTGAAAGTAGGTGGTTTTAAAAAACAAGACTTCCAGGAGATACGAGGGGTGATTGATAAGTTTGTGGCCTAAGGTAGAAGGAGTCAATTTTCGAAAACCTAACACACCTATTTTTCAACCTAGTCCCCTCCTACATGTGCACACTTAGTCCAGCTGTCGTGGAGCATACGAATCCCTTCTTTGTGGAAGTGGTCCACGGCAGGGGTGATTGATAAGTTCGTAGCGTAAGGTAGAAAGAGATGTTATTAACTTCAAACTTTCTGCGTTATCACTCAAAGAGTTGAACTGCACGTGCATGTAACGAGAGTGTCTTGGACCTCCAGGTGGTCCACAGCAAGGGTGATTGATAAGTTTGTGGCCTAAAGTAGAAGGAGATGAGTTATACAGCTGTCGTTACATGCACGTGCAGTTCAACTCTTTGAGTGAAAATGCAGAAAATTTGAAGTTCATAACTCATCTCCTTCTACCTTAGGCCACAAACTTATCAATCACCCCTGATGTGGACCACTTCTGGAGGTCCAAGACACTGACTTCTACAAAGAAGGGATCCGTATGTTCCACGAGCGCTGGACTAAGTGTGTAAATGTAGGAAAAATAAATGTGCTAGGTTTTCTAAACTGGACTCCTTCTACCTTAGGCCACGAACTTATCAATCACCCCTCGTAGAGACAAACTGCATGAGTTGGCAAGAACACAGGAGATTAAATATAACATGGAAAAATTGTGAAGTTAGTCATTTTTGTACATAGAATAGCAGAGTTCAAAGGGACTTGGGTGTCATGTGCAAATTATATAAAACCAACATGCGAATGCAGATGGGGATTAGGAAAGCAAATGATGTGTTGACTATTAGGACAGGATTTCAACTGAGGATTAAAGTCTTAGAGCAATTATATCGGGCCTTGGTAAAACCATCCCTGGAGTAACATTTCTTAAAAGCAGATGTGATTTGCCATGTTCAGGGATGATTGGTTTGTGGTATCATGAGAGATGAGGTAAATTTGGCCTGTATTCTCTAGACTTGTATTAATGATATGGCTGAGGAGACCAGGTCCTTCTATGTCTGACTAAGTGGATACTGGGAGGATATTCACCCAAGATCAGGAGTCTTGGAGCAGGGATTATAGTTTAAGAATAAATGAGAGAGTGATATCCTAACAGTAGGCAGTGATTCTTTGATACTCTCTACTCGAGGACCCTGGGGGTTCAGGCATTAAATTTGTTCAAAACTGAAATCAGTAGATTTCTATATATTCCCAGAATAAAAGGACATAATGTAATGAAGCCAACTGAGGAAATTGTAGTTGAGGTTGAAGAAAAGAAACATTTTCATTATGAAATGGATTTGAAGGATAAATGGCCTGCTGCTCTTTTTGTTATCAGACGAATATGAAATGTTCATCTTTTTACATGTAGAATTCATAAAAACTGTTGTCTTATGAATTCTCAAATCAACATTTCCAATTTTTTTAAATGAATGCTGCTTTTTGGGAAGCAAGTGAGTTAAATATAAGCTGAAGTACCTTGAATGCAGTTAAGTTACATGGAAAATATGCTATTAGATTTTGAATCTGAAAAATTGTTATTTTGCAAATGGTTTGCTTCCATTATTGCATTTTCACATTTGTGACTAATTAGAGCTCTGCAGAATGAACATACCTCCTCAGCTGACATCTGTGAGTATTAAGGATGTACAGCATTACTAGCATCCAAATTAGGTGTTTATTAAAGGCACGCCATCTTATCTTTATTTGTTGTTAAGTGTGGTTGAGTACTATAAGTGATCGTTTAGAGCTCCTCCTTATTCTCTTCTTTTGGCTATTCATAGACCACTAAAATCTATTTCTGATGGTACTTCAATATCGCTACTATTCTGGATTTTGATCTAGCACCAAGATGTTGCCGGAACCACAATGACATGTTGCAGGCTACTTACAAAACTTCTAAATATGCCTGTTCTGGATCACTCACTGCAATCGGTAGCCTGTAATTTTCCTTCAAGCAACGTACTTTTGAACTGTCTTAATGAGCTAGCGATTTCAGAATCTTTCGAAGGAGTCTGAGCTTAACTCACAAACATACAGGTATAGCACCTTTACGTCGACGAAGGTGCATCACCATGGCCAGAAGAGAGGGAGGAGGGGAGAACTCCAAGCCAGATTCAAATACCTAGAAATTAAAGTTCCTCTCCCCAGCATAAATGTACAGTCACTGGAGAACAAGATTGGGGGAAGTCGATAGATTCTGGCATGGTTCCAGAGGACTGGACGATTGCAAATGTCACTCCGCTATTTAAGAAGGGGGCAAGGAAGCAAAAAAGAAATTATAGAGCTGTTAGCTTGACATTGGTGGTTGGGAAGTTGTTGGAGTTGATTGTCAAGGATGAGGTTACAGAGTACCTGGACGCATATGACAAGATAGGCAGAACTCAGCATGGATTCCTTAAAGGAAAATCCTGCCTGACAAACCTATTACAGTTTTTTGAGGAAATTACAAGTAGGCTAGACAAGGGAGATGCAGTGGATGTTGTATATTTGGATTTTCAGAAGGCCTTTGACAGGGTGCCTTCTTATGGCTTTAGGACCTCCCTCTGCTAGACAAATCCCATGGCGTTACAGGGAAGATACTGGCATGGATAGAGGAATGACTGACAGGCAGGAGGCAGCGAGTGGGAATAAAGGGGGCCTTTTCTGGTTGGCTGCCAGTGACTAGTGATGTTCCTCAGACGTTAGTATTGGGACCACTACTTTTCACATTGTTTGTCAATGATTTGGATAATGAAATTGATGGCATTTTGGCAAAGGTTGCGGATGATACGAAGATAAGTGGAGAGGTAGGTAGTGCTGAGGAAGCAATGTGAATGCAGCAGGACTTGGACAAATTGGGAGAAAGGGTAAAATGACAAATGGAATACAGTGTTGGGAAATGTACAATAATGTATTTTGATAAAAAGTACAATAATGCAGACTGTTACCTGAATGGGTAGAAGGTTCATACATCAGAACTGCGGAGGGACCTAGGAGTTCTCGTGCAAGACTCCCAGAAGGTTAATTTATAGGTTGAGTCTGTGGTAAAGAGGGCAAATGCAATGTTGGCATTTATTTCAAGGGGAATAGAATATAAAAGCAAGGAGATAATGTTGAACCGTTATAAGACACTGGTCAGGCTGCACTTGGAGTATTGCCAACAGTTTTGGGCCCCACATCTCGGAAAGGATGTGTTGTCATTGGAGAGAGTCCAGAGGAGGTTCATGAGAATGATTCCGAGAGCAAAGGGATTAACATATGAGTGTTTGGCAGCTTTAGGCCTGTACTCACTGGAATTCAGAAAAATGTGTGGACATCTCATTGAGACATATTGAATATTGAAAGGACTAGATAAGCTGGGTGTGGAGAAGATGTTCCCTATAGTGGGGATATCCAGAACTAGAGGGCACAGCTTCAAAATTGAAAGGCGACCTCTGCTAGTATGCAGATCAGCCTTGGGCAAGGTGTAGCACCTGCTTAGCCCCCCTGCCCCCGGGATCAGGATCGCATGAAGCCACGGGAGCAGGTGGTGCATGGTTGTATGAGCAGCTAGTGCAGATCATGTGGCCACTGATGACAGCAAACAATCTCTAAAGAGTTTTGATAATGGCTGGGGTCACCCGTCTTGTAAAGGCACTGCCCAGAAGTAAAAAATATTGCCAAGGACAATCATGGTTAAGGGCCATGATCGCCCACATCATATGACAAGGCACATGATGATGATAAGTAGTAGGGTGGAAGGCAAGGCTCCAGGAACTTTGTATTTGTTTGTCCAGGAGGAAAGTGGAGGTGTGGAAATGCACAAAATATGGTCAAGGGCTCTGCAAACAATGATAAGCAACTGTTCAGGAAGATGGGAAGGTGTTTTAGGGACACCCATGCAGGAAAACTGATCATGAGTTCATGCCCAGAGACCTTGTCAGAGTCAAGGTGGGAAGGAATATAATCAAGATAGTTGTGGGAGTTTGTGGTCTTACGGTAGATATTTGTTCTGAAATAAAAACACTTTTAGGTTGATACCTGATTTCTGAAGACATTAGGCTGAAGTATTGTTCATAAGTGCTGTCTGATCCCCATAGGAGTTCAGCAGTATCTGCTTTTATTGCACATTTTGTCTTAAGTGGTAGAAACGGCTCATGTGGGCATAACTAGTTACCTGTACAATGTAGCCAATGCGAGCTTGTAAATGAAGTGCAAGTAATGCCACCAGCACATTATGTTTATATTGTATCAATTACAATTTCAGTGATTAGTCATTACTTCTATCTTCTGATCCATTTGTCAAAGTAATGTATTGCAGTCAAATATTTATTGAAGTAGCTTGAATCTCATACTTAAGAATCAGAATTAGGTTTATTATTGTTGATGTACCATATGTTGTGAAATTTGTTTTATGGTCACAGTACAGGAAAAACATACAATTACTGTAAGTTACAGTATGAAGTAAAATAAGTATTGCAAAAGAAGAATGGTAAGATAGTGTTCATGGGTTCATGGACCATCCAGAAATATGATGGTAGAGGGGAAGAAGCTGTTCCTAAAGCACCGAGTGTACATCTTCAGATTCCATTACCTCCTCCCTGATGGTAATAATAAGAGGACAGTACGTCACGGATGCTGAGGATCCTTTATGACAGATGTTTCCTTCTTGAGGCACCAACTCTTGAAGGTGTCCTCGCTGGTGGGGAGGATTGTGCCTGTGATGGAACTGTTTGAGTCTTTAAGCCTCTGCAGCCTCATTCAATCCCGTCTGTTGGAGCCACTATACCAGGTGTTGGTGCAGCCAGTCAGAATGTCCTCCATGGTACATCAGTAGAAATTAGATAGACATTCCCTCGAACTCCAAATGAAGTATAACCATTAGGTATACTTTGACTTAAGTAGTTCAAAGCTGTTCAAAAAATATATTATCTGCTTGAATATTCTCTTTTGGAAAGTCAGATATACTTTGATGTTTGTTTCTCTGGATAGCTATCAACTACCTTCAGATACTTACTCACTTTAGGCTGTATGCAAGTGATTTTCCAAATATCTACGTAGCAAACTCATTCTTGGAGGAAAATAATGGAGTGGTAGTAGAAAAATATTTTTAATGGGTTTTAATTATATATTTTTACATCGCTCATCCCTCATACAACTATCAATCAAATCAAAGCAATTTAATTGTCATTCAAATCATACATGGGTTCAGCCGAATGAGAGAGCGTTTCTCTGGGGCCAAGGTGCAAAAACAAACATTCAAAATGCAAGGATGGAAGAAAAGAACATAGTCACGTAAGAAAACAAACTTTTAGATCAAGTTCCTAAGCGACAAGTCCCACAAATTGATGGTTCCTGGCAGTCCAGCAATCCACCAATCCACCTCTGAAGGGCAGCAATGGGAGTGGCTACCCACGACCATGCTTGGATGCCACTCTACAACGCAAGCTCAAGGACTGAGTCCTAGAGCTAGCTACAAACGAGGTGACACTGCTGCCTCACCACCAAACAACTGAAGCATCAATCAATGTCCAACAGGGTCTTGAAATCATAAAAGAAATGTCCAAGGCAATCACTCACGGTTTCTCTGCACGCCGCCTTCACACCAATTCAAAGGCACCAACTGCAGTGTCTCTGAATAGCACACTGCAGCAGAGTCTCCACCCAGGTCAGCTCTTCCAAACCCAATTTAGCTTCTCCTCCATCCTGGTGGCCCTGCTCGGATTACCCGGCCTGATGGCCCAATTCGACCACCCTGACCCACTGGCCAGCTCTTGTAATGCTTCGGCCGGCTTCTGCAAACAATGCGCAGCTCACTGATGCAATGGATCTGCTAAACAGGTAGTTATTGGAGTAAAGGATAGTCTTATTATGTATAAAAACACATTTATCAAGGGAAAAAGCACCTACAGTTGGCCCCTAAGATGCTGGTGTGTGTATACACGCTGCCATCTTGCGAGAAGCCCCATTGCCATCTTATCGGAGGTAAGATCATATGACTATAAAATGACTATTTCTCTTTTCATTAACTGATGCATCCCGCCTGGCTGTTGAGAATATAATGGACTTTTCTTGAAATTACTAACGTAAAAGATCATTCTTTGTTGGCATCTGCACAAGTTAATTTTTGATATAACCTCCTAAAGTATGTAAGTATATAACACATGAGCAAATGTGCCTTTGAATGTCGAGATGGAAGAAGTTGTGATTCTTTTGCCCATTACTGGTCTGGCTGAAGTTCAATATGGGTTGTTGCTTTCCTAACCAGCAGTTAAGCTGGTTTGTTGATAAATTTATCAGTTTGCAAACTCAAATTGTAAAAGTATGTGAGATATTCAAGAGTGACTAAAGCTTAGAGAGCTATTTCTTCTCTTCCCTCAAATTATGCATTCGTGCCCACCCTAAAAAGAATAAACTTACAGAATAGTAAGGAACTGCTGTTCACCAGTATAAATGTGGGCATTGGCAGTATTGTCTTTCAGTCAGACTTTGTCAGTAACACAGCCAGTGGAGTAGTGCTTATCCTGAAAATCATATGAACACAGTCATCTGTTTTGGGAATAACCTAAAGAGCACATTTTCTTCCCTTGAATGCAGTTCTCAGACTCCTCCACTTTTGTAAACACACACTTTGAGGAACTTGTTAATATTTAAGTTTGCAAGCATAGCCCATTAAAAAGAGCTAAGATTGATTCAAGAGTCACAAATGCAAACAGCAAATGTTTGTGAAAAAATCATTTATTTCAGCAACTATAAGGCTTGATTTCTCTACCATTACTATTTTCCATCGATCCTTTAAAAGCATTAACTTCAAAGAAGTTTATGGTAATACTAAAGGTAAACAAAGCTAATTTTAACTGTTGACAAAGTTGCATAAACATCGATTATTGACATTTCATTGACAATTTTATTGACAATTCATTTCTAGTAGTGGGAAAGGCAAAGTAAGTTGTCAAAGTACTAATATTTGTCCTGCAAAGTGTTGCAGATGTACTGTATTCAAATCAGGACTCTTCTGAAGTGTTATTTTCAATAGGGTCGTGGTGCTGGCTTTCCTGGGAAAAAGAGGCCACGTGGTGGAGGGCATCCTGGTCGGGGAGTTAGAGGCAGATCGAAACTGAAAAATGGCATGGGTGCTGTTATAACACCAGGAGTAAGTATTTATGTTATTTCTATATCGGAATTTAAATATATTTTATTTTCTTTTATCTGTATTGCTTTCCAGAGAACCTGACAGTTGATTATTGGTGTTATCAGTTACTTGCCAAATTGAACAAAGAAACACCTGTACCTTTGTTTAAGTAGGGAAATAGGGATAGTCCCAGAAACTATAGGCCAGTAAGACTCACTTCAGTAGCAGGGATGCTTTTCCAGAGGATTCTTAAGGATAGGGCTTGCGTACACTTGGAAATATGTGGCCTGGTTAAGGGCAGTCAGCATGGCTTTGTGTGGGACAGGGTTGTCTTACAAAGTTGATTGAGTTTTTGTGGTGGTGACAAAGGTGATTGATAGGACAGTGGATATTGCCTACATGGACTTCAGTAAGACATTTGACAAAGTCACTCATGATCGGCTAATACAGAATATTAAAATACATTGGATGCATCTAACTTGGTAGTTTAGATTCAGAATTGTCTTGCTCAGAGAAGGTGGGACATACTCACGGAACAGTGTTACTCTGACTGAAGGTCTGTGATGATCGGTGTTCCACAGTGATCAGGGTTATATTAATAACTTCAATGAAAACATAGTCAGGTGGGTTAGCGTATTTGCAGACAGCACAAAAATTGGCAGATGGAGTTTTAGCTGAACAAACGTGAAGTGTTGCATGTTGGGAGGTCAGCAATAAGGGTAAAGGGTACAGTTAATGGCAGGACCCTTAATAACATTGTGCAGAGGGATTTTGAGCTTCAAGTTCAAAGCTTCCTGAAAGTGGCCACACAAGGGTGGTAAAGAAGGCATGTGGCATACTTCATTGGGCGTGACATTAGTTACAACTGTGATTAGGCCAGCCTTACAGCATTGTTGTGATTGCCCCACTCTTGGAAAGTTATGGAGGCTTTGGAAAGGGTGGAGAATATGCTGCTTGAACTAGAGGGTATGAGCAAAAGAAGAGGTTGTTTTCTCTGGAGCATGAAAGGCTCAGGGGAGACCTGTTAGAAGTTTATCAAATTCTGAGAGACATTGATAGATTAGATAGGCAGAATCTTTTTTCCCATAGCAGAAATGCCATGTTTTTTTATATAGAGAGAGTAGTGGATGTCTGGAGCAGGCCACTGGGATAGTGGTGGAAGCAGATATGATAGAGGCATTGAAGTGACTTAGATATTTGGCATGTTCAGCATAGACAATGTGTGCTGAAATTATTGTTGTGTGTTCTACAGATTCCTCTGTTTAAAATGTATTGCATTTGACAAGTTGAATGTGTGCTGTATTACACTTTTTACAACATTTATGCTCGAGTTGCTTGATTTTGGTGTTATCACATGACTTTGATTTGCTCAGTATTTTCAGAATACAGATTAAGGTGACATTTTCCCAGCATGTAGATGGGAGAAGAGAAAGCCAGTTCACTTAAAAAAAAAATACATGCTTTACAAATGGATAGGTGGTTTCAGAATTGGCCATCGTATTGACTTGGTTACATCAACTAGCATGAAGAACTAAAATTAAGAAAAAAGATGGACCTTTAGACATTGCAGGTTATTTAGCTTGGTCAGCTAGGAAAAGACTGTAGCCGCTGGTGTCTTATGCCATGCATGACATGATTATACTCACAAAAACACAGATTTCAGCTAGTAATTCTAACACCACCTTCCCCAGCCCCCGGTCTCTTCTGCAGCATTGTCATTGATCCATCCTTTTGAGAATAATCACTGACATATCTCATGACAAGACCATCTCCTGATCCTAGAAAGGCAATTCCATCTGCAAAGTGCAAATATTTTCTGAAAAGAGAACTAACAATTGGGATTATTTTCATTTCAGTACCATCCTTCTTTGTTCTCGGAGGTTAAACAATTCTTTTCAAAGCAGTTTCTTGCTTGAAGAACTTGAGGCAATCCTGATCAGTTTTGTTCATCTCTTCTGAAATTGTGCTGAATATGTATATTTCCTTGAACTATGCTTTCAGAGCTTTGTAGAGCTTTCTATGTACAACACAAGATCTTAAGATGTGAATATATGGCTGTCTAGCCCTATACATTTCTATCCACCATCAGGAAGGCTTTGGGGTTCTCCGTTTCTTTGTGGAAACAGATCTAATCAGTTCCCCACCACCAACACCACTCTTTGTCTGGCACAACTTGTGCTACTCTCCTTTGGTTCCTCCTACTCCCTGCAAACCAAAGATGTAGCCATGAGCACACACATGGCCTCCAGTTATGCCTACCCTTTCATGAACTGCATGCAGCAGTCCAAGTTCCAAGCATACTCCAACAATATTTTCTAGCATCTAACACCCTCAAATTCAATCAATCCATCTTCTAATAACTCTTTTCCCTTAACCTCTCTGAATGCATCTCAGAAGACACATTACCCACTGCTTCCCATAGCTACCTTGACTACACCTCCTCCCACTCTGTCACTTGCAAGGACTTCATTGCCCTTTTTCAGGTTTTTTTTGTCTCTGCTGCGTCTGTTCTTAAGATGAGGCCTGCCATCCAGGAAATCAGAGACATTCTCTTTTTTTCCTCCCAGAAAGCACCCTCATTGCAATTGATAGAGACCTCTACTTCCTGCAGTTTGGCACGTACTCACTTCCTCCCCCAAGCTAGCACTCCACCAGACAATGCATCCAGCATATTCTTTGCAACTTTTACCAGCTACAGCAAGGTCTCACTACTAGGCACTTCTTCCCTACCCCCTACCCCTTTCTGTTTTCCACAGAGATTACTCACTCTAATTGCTCGTCCCTCCTCACGCATCTCCCTCCTTGGGTACTTCCTCATTAATGACCCTAATGGGTAACACTTGACCCTATACCACCTCCCTCACCACCACTAGTAAACTCCAAATACTGAAGGGAGCTTCCTTTTATACTTGGGAGTAATTATGGTCACTGCCTTTGCATGACTAATAATTATCCTAACATCACTCACTAACTTTAACTCACTGATGGTGTTACAATAAGCAAGAAGACCTTTGCCTTTTTCTACCTTGCATATATTTTTAGCACACTGTTGCTCTTTGTTACATGTCTTTGGGGCAGTAAGTGAAATATTGCAAAATTCGATTGAAAATGCATACAGTGTGCCAGTCCCGGGAATTACCTCACTTCAAATACGTTCTTGGGTTTCAGAGTCTCTGATTTGTGCCTCACTTTATAGTCTGAAAAGTATGTCCATCCATGTGTGAGCTAAGGTGAACTGCTTCAATGCTGTATCTCTTTAATTACATACTGTCGCAGTTGCTCAGCAATCATCTGCAAGAATTTGAGCATCCTCATCTATGTAGTTAGCAGTCACAACATTATTTGATAATGCAAGGTATTCCTTGCAATTGTGACCTAGAAGATGAGGAACAATTTAATACCATTATTGAAGTTTTTTGTGAGTAATATATTGATGATTAAATATTGTTGGCTCCCTGATCAGTACTTAGCTGCCAGACAAATCCAATTTTATACTCCATACAGCTCAGCAAAAAGTATTTCTCTTGTTATATTCACCACTGACCTCTGGATTGACTACAATCTTATTATTATCACAAAAACTGATTTATCTGTCCATGGAGTCATCACAATCTGCATAGCCTAATCACAGTGATTCTTTTCTACCTTGGATTTTAATGCATAAGGGTCTTGTTGTTTTTAATAAACAGGTTTCACACCTGGTTCATGTAGATATGTAACTCATCTATAGATGTTTTAAAAATCTGTTAATTTTATTGTGTTAATATTGTTTTACGTGTTGTGTGTGATATATGTATTGTGTTTTGCACCCTGCTCCCAGAGAAACATTGTTTCATTTTGTTGTATACATGTGTACTGTCGAATGATAATAAACTTCAACTTGAACTTATACTTTATAGGCCTTGCAATCATCTCAAGTACTGTTGAACCTGGGTTTGTACTTATTCAGGATTATGTCCAGACTTTGCAATAGCTAAGCTAAATACATTGTCCCATACATTGTTTCATTTGCAATATCCATTCCTTTCTCATCAAGGGTGGTCTGTTATGATGTTTTGCTATTGCATTAGCTGTTATCCTGTATATTGCCAAGTGGTCCATTTGTCCTGAACTTCTGAAAGATCTTCAGTTGGATTGTATTTTTCCTTGGAGGCACGCTGCTGAAATTTTATGAATATTCCAACTCGTAATATGTAAACACCAATCTTCATCTGAATCTTTATTGGTGATCGAACTTGTGTCTTGAAATTCTAATTTGCCATTTTTCCATTTTGCTCTATGCTACTTTATCCTTCATTGTTGTCAATTCCATGCAATGAAGTCCAATGTATTCATTTGGCCTTGCCTTCTTTCTGAAATGTATCTTGAAGCAAGATGCAATTTAACCTTTCTATTGTGAATCTGTTTTGTTGTTTTGGGTTGTTTCCATTGGATCTCCCATATGTGATTCATCAAGTGGTATTCAAGCTTGTCTGCTAGTTTGTAATGGGCAGAGTTCTTGCATTTAATAAGTTATCTCCACTGATGTTTATTTTTGACAGTCAAAATCAAGCAAAGACATGCCACATAATTTAGATTAAATATTTTTATCTGTCAATCCATTCAATCCAGTTAATCTCTTCAAGGTTTGCTTTAAAAAACACCAAAGTTTCAAATTAATGAACATTTCTTCAGTGCCATGGTAGAATTCTTTTGATTTCATGTCTCTACCTCATTTGTAAATAGAGGCATCCATTGACCATAAGACATAGGAACAGAATTAGACCATTTGGCCCATTGAGTTTTCTCTGCCATTCCATCATGACTGATTTATTATCCCTCTCCACCCCATTCTCCTGCCTTCTTCCCGTAACCTTTGACAGCCTTATTAATCAAGAACCTATCAACCTCCGCCTTAAGTATACCCAATGAGTTGGACAGTGCACAGATTCATCACCCTCTGGCTGAAGAAACATCTCCTTATCTCTATTCAAAATGGACATCCCTCAATTCTGAGGCTGTGCTCTCTGGTCCCAGACAACGCCCACCCCCATAAGTAGCATCCTTTCCATAGCCACTTTATCCAGACCTTTCAATATTGGATAGGTTGCAATGAAATCGCCCCCCCCCTTTCTTCTAAATCTCAGAAAGTACTGGCCCAGAGCTTTCTAATGCTTTTCTTGTGTTAACCATTTCATTCCTGGGATCATATCTCTCCAGACTACTGCCACTTTTTCGTGGTGGAGAGGTTTGTGCAATCCTGAGACCGATGCCGCCTGGAACTTAGCTCCTGGTAGGATCACCCATGCCGGTAAGTTCAAGGGGAGGATCGAGACAAAGTGCAGTCCAACCAAGACCTCAACAGCAGAGCAGGCGGAAGGTGGTGGTAAATTAGAATCTCCAGAATCTCAGAACTATGAGGTCCACCACAACGGCTGCGAAGGCAGAGGAAGGCTGTAGCAGAAGGCGGCCCCTAATTGTCTTGGTCTCCTTACCATTGGATTCTGGCCCTTTCTCTGTTAAAGATCATGTGGTGGCTGCTTGTGCATCAGTCTCCCCATGATAAAAGACTTCATGCACAGGCATTTCTCCTGGTTTGGTAATCCATTCGACCCGTGGCAATCAGGAAGTGGTAACAGGAGCAGGGCAGTGAAACCTGGGAGCTCCCAGCCTCAACCTGGCACACAGGTGGTGGGTGTTAGATACAGTCATCTTGATCTTGGGCTGAGGCAGATAGAGCTTTTCGGCAGCTGCACCCATGACTGAGCAGCCCTATTCAGGACCTGCTCTGTGGGGAAAGGCAATTAAAGGTGCCCTAAAAATAGCCTGCCTCCTCACTCCAGTGGAGTGCTCTTACTCTCCAAGCATGCTGAGCATGACCTAACCATCATAAGCACTCTGTTCTGCCAGAAAAATGTGAAAACTTCATGGATGCATCCCTGTTCGAAGACTTGGCATCTTATAGATGATGTCATTGTTCGGGGAGGGATCGCAGAGAATACAAGAGCTGTGATCAGTGCTGGTGATGGCTGGACAGACCATTGGTTTATTCACTCAGAAATGACCATCAAAATCATGTGGAATAGTAGAGTGCAAAAGAAGCTGAGCTTGTCCCAGGCTCAATATCGAGAGCCTAAAAGACACAGCGAAGGTACAACATTTCTAGCTGACTTCCTGAAAGACCCCCAGTGCAGTATCCGGAGGCTGTTGAAGCACATGAGACCACACTGAAGACCACCATCCTTGATACTTGTAAAAACATCATTGGATACCAGACCAGGCAAAGCAAAGATTGGTTTGATGAAAATGACAATGAAATAGAAGAACTAATCAACAACAAAAGGAAAGCTTTCTGTGCCTGGCAGTAGGCCATCAACTGCAAGGCAAAAAGAGAAGTTCACTCAAAAGCCAAGGCCATAGCCCAGCATAGAGTAAGGGAAATAAAGAATCAGCGGTGGTCTGAGAGGACCCAAGAAATACAGCAGCTTACTGACTCTGGTGATGTCAGTGGTTTCTTTATTGCCACCAAGGCAGTGTATGGCCCAAACCATCATGACTTTAAACCCCCTTCACTCTGAAGATGGACAAAGGATCCTAAAGGACAATGATGCCATCAATTCTCAGTGGAAGGAACACTTTCAGGAGCTACTTAATCATAACACCACTGTTGACATTGAAGTAATCAGCACCCACAGCGACCCATGAAGGAGGACATGAGTAAGCCTCCGAATATCAAAGAGGTGCAGACAACTTGCACGACATTGAGGAACAGCAAGGTCACTGGCCGTGATGGAATTCTAACAGAGATCCTCAAGGAAAGTGGCACAGAGCTCTTAAATCATATTCAAGACCTGCTTTTCAAGATTTGGGACCAGGAGAAGATTCCAGCTGAACTCAGAGATTCCCTGATTGTCACACTCTTCAGAAAGGGAACTGCGGAAACCAGAGATAAAAAACAATCACATAAAACTTGGGTGAGTACCTTTGCTGGTGTAGATCTCCTGCCTGAGTCTCAGTGTGATTTCTGTCCAGCCAGAGGAACATCTGAATGAGGTTTATAGCACATCATTGCAGAAGAAAGCCTGGGAGCAAAATCTCCTATTTTATATTACCTTCATAGACCTTACAAAAGCATTTGACTCTGTAAATCATTCTGCCCTTTGGCAGGTACTGTCCAAAATCAGGTGCCTGGAGAAATACCTCAAGGTCCTGCAGCTCTTACACAATGATGTGAGTGCAACAGTCATCAGCAACAATGGTTCTGAAACGACATCTTTTAAGGTTGAGACCAGGGTCAAAAAGGGGGCGTTATTGCCCCAACTCCATTTGCTGCTTTCATTGCAACTATTCTTCACCTCACAGGCCAAGACTGCTCACAAGGAGCCCAGATTCTCTATAGCACATTTGGAGGCGGGGGGGGGGGGGGGGAGTGCTCTTTAACCTTAACAGATTCAAGGCAAAGAGCAAGGTGTCAACTACTTGCATCATGGAGTTCCAATATGCAGATGACAACGCCATCGTAGCTCACCTTGAGGAGGATCTGCAGTGCATAATGGATGCTTTTGCCAGAGCATACAAGCTCCCAGGACTTGATCTAAATGTAAAGAAAATCCAAATCCTGCACCAACATGCTCCAAATCAACCAGCCAAGTTGACAACATCCATCTGATCCAACATTCAAACTGATCATTTCTTATATCTTGGCAGCCTTCTTTCTTCAAGAGTCTCCAGAGCCAACATTGACCTTGAAATGAATTGCAGAATAGGCTGTGTGAGTGGAACTTTGCCCAGGCTGAGAAAGGGGATTTTTAAAGATTGGTATATCAGGACCAACACTATGCTTCTGGTCTATAAAGCTATATTCCTCCCCTCCTTGAAGATTCTAAGAGTTAGCTGGAAAAACAGGCATACTAACTCCAGCGTCCTGGAGAAAGCTAACATATTAACTCCACAGCCACAATGTGACTCAATACCAATTGCATTGGGTTGGTCACATCATCCTGACTCCAGCTCCCTAAACAACTCCTGTTCAGCCAACTCAAGGATACAAAGCACACTCGTGGAGGGCAGAAAGAGCGGTTCAAGGACAATATCAAGACCCACCTGATGAAATGCCGCATTATCCTGAATGGATGGGAGAAATTAGCACAGGATAGGAAAAGCTGGAGAAGGACTGTCTATGAGGTGGCTGCACAGCTCGAAGAATACCTCCACTGTGCTGCAGAGACTAAGCGGTTTCAATGTAAGGAGAGACTGGTAAAGGCCCAACCAGCTACGTTTACCACCACTTCAATGACCTATACCTGCCCAACACTGCAATAGGACTTGTGGATTATGGATCAGCCCCTTGAGTCATCTCAAGACCCACAAGTGACCAGATCAACCACTAGGAGATGAATAATACTTGACTATGAGTGATTGCTAATGATGAGCATCATTTTCATGAACCTCCTTTGGACCCTCTCCAATGCCAGCACAACTTTCCTCAGATAAGGAGACTAAAACTGCTCACAATACTCCCAACACTGGTCGGACCAATGCTTTATAAAGTCTCAGCATTACATCCTTCTTTTGTATTCTAAAATCATCCATACTTCTTTATTCCTTGTGTTAAAGTGCATGACCATGCACTTCCCTACACTATATTCCATCTGCAACTTTGCCCATTTTCCCAATCCAAGTCCCTTTGCAAACATCCTGCTTCCTCAGCTCTACCTACCCCTCTACCTATCTTCCTATCATCTACAAACTTGGTCACAAAGCCATCAGTTCGCTTATCCAAATCATTGACATACAACGTGAATATACAACAGTGACTTCCATGGCACACAACTGGTCAATGGCAGCCAACTGGAGAAAGTCCCCTTTATCCCACTGTTTCCCTCGTGCAGTCAGCTAATCTTCTATCCATGCTAGTATCTTGTTAAGCAGCCCCATGTGTGGGCACCTTGTCAAAGGCCTTCTGAAAGTCTAAGTAAACATCATCCACTGACTCTCCTTTGCTGTTATTTCCTCAAAGAATTCCAACATATTTGTCAGGCAAGATTTCCCCTTTAAAAAAACCATATTAACTTTGGCCTATTTTATCATGTGTCTCCAAGTACCCCAAACCTCATGATTAACAAATAGACTCCAACATCTTCCCAACCACTGAAATCAGGGTAAATGGTCCATCTGGTCCAGGTGACAGATCTACCTTCATGCTTCTCATTTTCCCAAGCACCTTCTCCTTAGTAATAGCAATAATAGCAACTACACTCACTTCTGCCCCTTGACACTCTCGCATTTCTAGCATTATGCTTTTCTTCCACAGTGAAAACAGATGCAAAATACCTAAGTTCTTCTGCCATTTCTTTGTCCTCCATTACTACCTGTCATTTTTCAGTGGTCCAATATCCACTCCAGTCTTCTTTTCACTGTTTATATATCTGAAGAACTTTTCATATCTTCTTTTATGTTACTGGCTGGCTCACCTTCATTTTTCATCTTTTCTCTCTTTATGGCTTTTTTTAGTTGCCTTGTTTTTTGAAAGTTTCCCAATCCTTTACCTTTCCACTAATTTTTGCAATATTATATGCCCTCTCTTTTGATTTTATGCTGTCTTTGACTTCCCTTGTCAGCCACAGTTACTTCATTATCCCTTTGAAATACTTACAGTGGCATGCAGAAGTTTGGGCAGCCCTGGTCAAAATTTCTGTTACTGTGAATAGTTAAGTGAGTAGAAGATGAACTGATCTCCAAGAGTCATAAAGTTAAAGATGGAACATTCTTTTCAACATTTTAAGCAAGATTAGTGTATTATTTTTGTTTTGTACAATTTTAGAGTGGAAAAAAAAGAAAAGGAGCACCATGCAAAAGTTTGGGCACCCCAAGAGATTTGAGCTCTCAGATAACTTTTACCAAGATCGTAGATCTTAATTAGCTTGTTAGGGCTATGGCTTGTTCACAGTCATTATTAGGAAAGGCCAGGTGATGCAAATTTCAAAGCTTTATAAATACCCTGACTCCTCAAACCTTGTCCCAACAATCAGCAGCCATGGGCTTCTCTAAGCAGCTGCCTAGCACTCTGAAAATTAAAATAAATCATGCCCACAAAGCAGGAGATGGCTATAAGAAGATAGCAAAGCGTTTTCAGGTAGCCGTTTCCTCAGTTCATAATGTAATTAAGACATGGCAGTAAACAGGAATGGTGGAGGTCAAGTTGAGGTCTGAAAGACCAAGAGAACTGCTTGCAGGATTGCTAGAAAGGCAAATCAAAACCCCCGTTTGACTGCAAAAGACCTTCAGGAAGATTTAGCAGACTCTGGAGTGGTGGTGCACTGTTCTACTGTGCAGTGATACCTGCACAAATATGACCTTCATGGAAGAGTCATCAGAAAAAAACCTTTCCTGCGTCCTCACCACAAAATTCAGCGTCAGAAGTTTGCAAAGGAACATCTAAACAAGCCTGATGCATTTGGAAACAAGTTCTGTGGACTGAAAAATAGAACTTATTGGCTGCAATGAGCAAAGGTATGTTTGGAGAAAAAAGGGTGCAGAATTTCATGAAAAGAACACCTCTCCGACTGTGAAGCACAGGAATGGATCGATTATGCTTTGGGCTTGTGTTGCAGCCAGTGGCACGGGGAACATTGCAGTGGTAGAGGGAAGAATGAATTCAATTAAATACCAGCAAATTCTGGAAGCAAATATCACACTGTCTGTTTAAAAAAAAAGCTGAAGATGAAAAGAGGATGGCTTCTACAACAGGATAATGATCCTAAACACACCTCAAAATCCACAATGGACTACCTCAAGAGGCACAAGCTGGAGGTTTTGCCATGGCCTTCATAGTCCTCTGACCTAAACATCATCAAAAGAGCAGTGTATGCAAGACAGCCCAAGAATCTCTCTGAACTGGAAGGCTTTTGCAAGGAAGAATGGGTGAAAATCCCCCAAACAAGAATTAAAAACTCTTAGCAACACACATCAAAGTTGCTGGTGAATGCAGCAGGCCAGGCAGCATCTCTAGGAAGAGGTACAGTCGACGTTTTAGGCCAAGACCCTTCGTCAGGACTAGCTGAAGGAAGAGCTAGTAAGAGATTAAAAGCTCTTAGCTGGCTACAGAAAGCGTTTACAAGCTGTGATACTTGCCAAAGGGAGTATTACGAAGTACTGACCATGCAGGGTGCTCAAACTTTTGCTTCATGCCCTTTTACTTTTTTGTTATTTTGAAACTGTAAAAGATGGAAATAAAAAGTAATCTTGCTTAAAATATTAAAGAAATGTGACATCTTTAACTTTATGCCTTTTGGAAATCAGGTCATCTTTTATTTGCTTAGCTATTCACAGTAACAGAAATTTTGACCAGGGGTGCCCAAACTTTTGCATGCCATTGTATCTTTGGGATGTATCTTTCCTGCGCCTTCCAAACTTTCCCCATGAGCACCAGCTGTTGTTGTTCTGCCATCATCCCTGCTCGTGTCCTCATCCAGTCAACTGTGGCCATCTCCTTTATCATGCCTCTGTAATTCCCTTTACTTCACTGTAATACTGATACATTTGATTTTATCTTCCCCCTCTCAAACTGCAGAGTGAATTCTATCATATTACGATTGCTGCCTCCTAAGGGTTCCTTTACCTGAAACTTCCTAATCAAATCAGGGTCATTACATAACACCCAATTTAGAATAGATGATCCCCTAGTCAGTGGGCTCAACCACAAGCTGCTCTACAGATTCCCTTTCTTGGGATCCAGTACCAACTGGATTTTTCCAATTTACCTGCATATTGAAATCCCCCATGATAACAGCAGTGCACACAAAAAGGCTGGTGGAACTCAGCAGGTCAGGCAGCATCTATGGAAAAGAGTAAACAGTCGACACTTTGGGCTGAGACCCTTCTTCAGGACTCTTTTCCCTTTTTACATGCCTTTTTCTATCCTGTTGTAATTTGTAGTTATCCTGGTAACTGTTCAGAAGCCTGTATATGACTCCCATTGGGGTTTTTCTCCTTTACAGTTTCTTGGACCAGATTCTGCGTCCAGCACATAATTTTCCAAAACGTTCACCACCTCCAACGGGATCCCACCACCACCTGGCACCTATCCTTGCAAGCGGAACAAGTGCTACACCTGCCCCGATACCTCCTCCCTCAATACCATTCAGGGCTCTAAACAATCCTTCCACGTGAGGGAACACTTCACCTTTGAGTCTATTGGGAGTCATATACTGTGTTCGGTGCTGCTGTTGTGGCCTCCTGTGTATTGGTGAAACCCAACGTAGATTGGGAGACCGCTTCGCCGAGCGTCTATGTTCCGGCCACCAGAAAATGCGGGATCTCCCAGTGGCCACCCATTTTAATTCCACTTCCCATTCCCATTCCGTTATGTCCACCCATGGCCTCCTCCACTGTCGTGATGAGGCCACACTTATTTGGAGGAATAACACATTATATTCTGTTTGGGTAGCCTCCAACCTGATAGCATGAACATCGATTTCTCAAACTTCAGGTAATGCCCCCCCCCCACCACCATTTCCCATCCTCTTTACCCCCTCTTACCTCATGTTGCCTGCCCATCGGGGCTCCTCCCCCCTTTTCTTTCTTCCATGGCCTTCTCTCTCTTTCACCAATCAACTTCCTAGCTCTTTACTTCATCCTTCTCTCTCCAGGTTTCACCTATCACCTTGTGTTTCTCTCTCTTCTCCCCCCACCTTTTAAATCTACTCCTCCTCTTTTCTCTCCAGAAGGTTTTCGACCTGAAATGTCAGCTGCAATCTTTTCCTAAATGCTGAGCTCCAGCATTTTGTGTGTGTTGCTCGGATTTCCAGCATTTGCAGATTTTCTCTGTTTGTGAACATACCACTACCTCCAGACTCATTCTCAGTGCATTAGCCAAGTACAAACAAGAAGAAAAAATTGCTCAAAATATTCTTTCTTACTTAGAACCTGTGCCTGTGATTTTCCAAGCCTGTTCCTGCCTTAGCCTGTTTAGCTAAAGCTGGACCACTCTAAGACTGGCCCACTCATACAATGGCCACTCCGACTACACCTCCTTTCTTTTTATTGGCCCTACGCTGATTTCAGCCTGCTGAAAGAAAGCTGAAAGCTCCCAATCTCTTTTTTCTTTAAATTTCTGCTGCGTCATCCATGAATGACCTCTGAAGCTGATTGGGCAGTTAAGTATATTGGTCAGGGTGTTGTACATCTCTACACCAAGTTCTGTTGAAAGAATTGCCTAGAACATAGAACAGTCCAGCACAGGATCAAGCACTTTAACCTATGATATGTATGTCAACCACAACAAATCCCATTTGCCTGCATAGTGTCCATATCCCTGCCTATTTGGGTGCCTGTCTTAATGCCTACTTATTGCTATCATATCTGCTTCCACCACTTCCCATGGCACCATGTTCCAAGCATCTCCCACTCTGTTCCTAAAAAAAAAAACTTCTCTGATATTCCATCTTTAAACTTTACAACCTCTCCCCCACTGCACTCATGTGAAAATTATGCCCTTTAGTATTTGACATTCCCGCCCTGGGTGAAAGATCCTGACTTACTACCCCATGTATACCTCTCACTTTCGTGAATCGTCTTGAATCTTTGAGTGTTTCCTGCATATATATTCTCCATCAAGTCATTATATGAGGTAAGGAACTCCAAATCCTCATTTGAAAGTTCCCAGCTTTCCAGTGTAGAAAAGCTAAGTCGTCAGCATGAAACGACTAACATTAAGGTCTCTACCAGCTGATCACCTGGAGATGTATTTCAACAAAGAGTGAAAAGGTTTTTGGAGAAGGTGACTGATGGAAGTTGTGCTCTTTTCATAATAGGCTGGTGCCACGGAAATGATGGTAAATAAGGATGAAGATGAAAACTCTATGCACAACACAGTTGTTTTGTTCTCCACCAGTGACAAATTTACCTTAAAGCAGGTAAGAGATATTTGGTAATCAGGAAACTATTCATGTAGTAGTGTCGCAAAACGAGTTGTAACCCAGTGAATCCAGCCTTTCTTTCTTTTTTTTTTGCAGCATATTTTGCTAGAGTACACTTGGTAAGAGGCAGGAAATAGAATTTGTAGTTGAGTTGCGCAAGGGATCAGATATTGAACTCAGCTGTCTCTTTGGAAATGTGACAGAAGTTTTAGTCCAAGTATTTGTTTTTGAAGTTTTTGTAAACTGGAGAGACTGACAGCATATTAACAGGTCACTTGTGATTTTTTTTAAAATTCACCTTCCATATTTACCTGCATGATTACTGTCTAATTTATTTCGGGGCATCCAGAACCTACACATAAATGCCATTTCTTGTCAATCACATAATTAAAGGTGTTAACAATAATACAAGTTTGACCAATATTTTTGCTTTTCATGAGCATGAAATTCACATTTTAATTTGATCGAAGAAATAATATTGTTTTAATATAATTTCAGGATATGTGTGTTGTTTGCGGGAGTTTTGGGAAAGGCCCGGAAGGACGACTGCTTGTTTGTTCTCAGTGTGGCCAGTGTTACCATCCTTACTGCGTCAGTATTAAGGTAAGAGGTGTTTATAACCCATATCTCTCTAAACCAGGGGTTCCTAACCTGGGGTCCACAGACCCTTTGCTTAATGGTGCTGGTCTATGGCATAAAAAAGATTGGGACCCCTGTTCTAAACTCTACCTGTGCATGGACATGTTAAATGTTTTATTTACTCAAGCACCTTGTTCTGTAATCCCACCATCCTCTGTGTGGGAAGAACTTGGTTTTCATATTCTCTTTAAATCTTTCTCCTGACCATAACCCTATAACCTCTAGTTTATACCCCACTAGGCTGGGAGAAAGACCATGATAATCCACCATACCTTTGCTTCTCATAATTTTATAAACCTCAATTTTACTGCAGTCCCTTTGCTCCAAGGATTACACTCCCATCCTTTGCAGTCTCTCCTTATGCTTAAGAACCCTACTATATAAAATACTCATGGATAATTATTGAGATTTTTCATCTGAACAGATCACTAAAGTGGTGTTGAGCAAAGGCTGGAGGTGTCTCGAATGCACAGTGTGTGAATCCTGTGGAAAGGCCTCTGATCCAGGTCGCTTGCTTCTCTGCGACGATTGTGACATCAGCTATCATACTTATTGTTTGGATCCACCTTTGCAGACTGTCCCCAAAGGTGGCTGGAAATGCCGATGGTAAGTTACATTACAATGATCATAAAAGTAAATCTGTGATCATTGAAGAAAGGAATAATGCAAATTGGGAATCAAAAGCTTATTTGGAAAGATTCCTTTGTATTCCTGCAGAGGCACTTTTAATAGAGATTTTACTATACAACATAAATTTAAGCAGATATTGCAAGTTGCACCATTAAAGCATTTCAACACTGGGGGTATTGCTTGTTAGTTTTTTTTAAGTCAATCTTTTACGTTTCTAAATAAAAGTATATCAATTTAGTCAGGTGTACTTGTGCATACACTTTGATTTCTACGTTGCATGTTGGTTGCTATTTTATAGCAACTACAACAGTGCAGGTAGGTAATTTAATGGAGACATTTTAGTTCATGCTAGTGTATACTGTTAAGACCTTAGTTGATTTTTAAAAATTTATAGACATGATAATGTAGAGTGTACACTTACTCTAACTTTAATGAGAATAATCGTTTGAATCTTTTGAACATGGGGAATAACGGAACATGAAGCTGCTGCTTTAACAGAATATTGAAACAGTTGCACTTGGAGTCTGTGACATGAGAGGCTTGGTGTATGAGATGCTGACATACTGTTCTGTGAAACTGCACTGCATCATACATATCTTTCTGCTTCTAAGCCAACACTGAGTTACAAATACCAATCTACCCTCTCTTTAGAACACAAACTTCCAAGAATAAAGATTCACAACAAAACCCTGGAAAACATTAAAAAGTGCAGCATAAGAACAGGTCCTTTGGGCTCTCCTAATTCCCTCCTTGAGTTTTTCTCTGGCTTCTTTTAATCCTCATCATTTCTGTTTGATTTTAGCTTCCTAAACCTTACATATGCTTCATTCTTCTTCTTGACTAAATTTACCACCTCTCTCGACATCTAAGTTCCCTTACTTCGTCATTTTTGTCCTTCTACTTGAAACATACCTAAAATAAGAATCTAAAATAGAATTCCCTTTTTGTGAGAAGTGCTAACTTGAATGGGATGTGAAAGATCTGCCTAGGATAAAATGGAATGAAATATTGACAGATAACGTTATAACAAGAGGTAACTGCTAAAGAGATGATGCAAGCTGAATATGTTTCCAAACACCTTTAAAGATAGATGATCTAATGTCACACCCCTACAGGTGACTAGGCAGACTTAGATGATGAAGCAAAAAGGGCGTATATGATAGCCAAGGGAGAAACTGAAAAATAAATAGAGCATGCAGGAAAAGGATGTGAGAATGTTGGGGCATTTAACATAGGAAAACCTAAAATCCTCCTGTAGACAGGTAGATAATAAATAGATCACTTATTAGAATCTAGATGAAAGTGAGACTTGCTGAAAAATTATGAATGCCTTATCAGTCTTTACCAATGACTGAATTGGAATGAAAATTGATACAGGAAGAGGAGATACCAGAACACCTGGCTATGCTTCAATCAGACACTCTGGAAATTGAATTTCTTAATTAATGTTCAACAGTTATGCTTGTTTTGAGTTAGGTCCTATGTAGCTGTTGATGGTGTGCAAACTGTAATAATCCTTTAAGGATATTTACCTTTCTTCCTTTAATTTCAGTCATAACTATGGAAGCATAGTAAGTTGAACCTACTTTATCAAGTACAGTAAATAGCTTTGAGATCACTAGCTGTGCAAGTTTGACCATGCAAAATATTGAATGTTTATCAAAGTAGGTGCAGAAAAAGACTATTTTGAAATATTACTAGCTGATATATTTTAGCTGGCAGTTTGTTTTTCTATAATGAGTTATTTTTGTGAAAAATTTATCAAGTATTATATCACGTGAAGAAATAATACTGGTATAATTCAAACAAGCCAAATTGAAACTGAAGTGTTCAGCCAATTGAGTAATATTTATGGTAAGAAACAGTTAATATTTCAGGTCAATAACTTTTCAAAGATTTGAAAATGTGAATTCTCTTTCTTGTTCCATTGTTGCTGCTTTGAGTATTTTAGGCATGTTATGTTCCATTTCAGATTTCCAGTATTTGTGACATTTAGCTTTTGGAAAATGGGAGGTTGGCCAGCTGGCTCTAAACCACATTATAGATTATGAGACTACTCCTTCCCCTGAGGATATTTCTTCACCTTCCCCCACCTTCTCATTCTGACTTCTTCCCCCTTCCTTTCCAGTCCTGATGAAGAGTCTGGGCCTGAAATGTTGACTGTTTATTCCACTCCATAGTTGCAGCCCAGCTTGCTAAATTCCTCCTGTATTTTGTGTGTGTTGCTCAGGATTTTCAGCATCAGCAGAATCTCGTGGGTTTATAGATTATTATTTGCTGGATTATGGGACTGGCAGGTGTTGAAGTTTGGTCTGGATGCAATGTGTATGCAATTCATTTGCACTTTCTAATGTCAGAATTTTTAATTATTTGTTTAAGCACATTTTCAAAGTCCTTGTCCACAACATGATATAATCAGAGGTTGATTTTGGATATTTTGGGAGGGAATATTTTTTCAGTGCAGAAAAATAATGCTGGGGCATAGGAATCAGTGGTAATTTGTATTGAAAGCAGATGATCACTAAAGAATAACTGGCTTATTGTTGCTTCTATATCTTAATATTCCTTTGTAACAATTTCTCAGAAATTTGACGTTTTGAACGAACATTACTTATTTAAACCCATCATCCATACAGGAGCGTAGGCCACCAGAGTCCTCTGTCCTGGGCCAGTCTTTCACATTGTCTCTAAGTGTAGTCCATTTTCTTGGTGTATCTTCCTCTCCCAAGGATGAGGCCTTTGGAACTTCTGGAGTTTCTGTAGCACTTTTCTTTTGCTGAATGGGGTTGCTAGCCCCATGCCCAAACTTCCTCATTTTATACCCGTGTTTGGGACGGTCTACGGCAGAGCTGAACGAGCATTGCAAATACATTAGTTTGTTGCAGTGATTGCAAGATGTACCCTCTGATGTAATTTCAGTCGTTGTTCAAACCTGAACTTTGGAGCATTTTAACAATACTTTGGGATATGACCACTGAGGGTAAGCCACGTTCTTCTGATGCAGTTTTTTTTTTTATTTCAAAGGTGTGTTACTTGCGTACAATGTGGGGCAACCTCGCCTGGTTTCAAGTGTGAGTGGCAGAATAATTATACACAGTGTGCTCCTTGTGCCAGCCTGACTGTCTGTCCAGTCTGCAATAAGAACTACAAGGAGGAGGAACTAATTATACAGTGTCGACAGTGTGACAGGTTGGTGCATTCAATTTATCCTTGCTGAACATCAACTGTACTTGGTAAAATTCTGAGACCAATGAATTATAACTGTAATTATAAAGGTGTTAAATATATGCATTTAATATGAATGAATTTAAAAAACAAGTGTAGAAATGCGCATTGCTTTTGTCATTTAGTGTCACTTGAGTTAAGTGGAAGGTATGTCTCAATGTACCAGGTGTGGCCTGATATAACAGGAAGGACTCAAATCAGTATTTTTTTTTGGGTAGGGGAATTTTAAAACAAAAGACAATCTGCAGTTGGAAATAAGAAATAAGGGATTCTAGTATTGCGTATGGTCAATTTGTTCTACGAGGATGGAAAAAGAAAGCAGGAACTACAGGCCAGTTAGTTTAATACCAGTAACAGGAAAAATGTGAGAAGCTGTTATTAAAGATATTGTAGTAGCAGAGCAGATAGGAAAAAAAATAATCAGTATAATCAAGCAAAACCAGGTTGATTTTGTGAAAGGGAAATCATGTTTTAGCAATATTTTGGAGTTCTTATGTACTGTGTACACAAATTATACTGTGGATCAAAGGATAAGTACTTTTAAGAAGGCATCTGATGAACTGCCATGTCAAAGGTTGTTGTGGAAAAAACACTTATGTAGGAGCTAACATTTTGGTTTGGATAGAAGATGAGTTAACTAGCAGGAAAGAGGGTGTCTCTTTCTGGGTGGAAACATGACTAGCATTGGCCTCAAATTTGAAACAACTTACATCAATGAATTTATATAAGTAAATGATTTACAAAAATCCTTACAATAGGAAATCAGTAGATTAAGTAAATAGGCAAATGTGGCCAATGTGATAGACTTTGGGGAAATATGAAATTCCTTCTGGCAGCAAAAATAAAAAAAATCTATCCTTTAAATGGTGAGAGGAAACAGAGAGCTGCTTGTCTTGATGCATGGTTTGTAGGTACAGCAAGTAGTTAGAAATATTTCAGGGTATTGCAAGAAAATTATTGTTTATGCTTCAGTTATAGGGCACTGTTGCAATCATATATGGAGTCATGTATAGAGTGCAGTGGATGGCACAGTGCCACTGTAGGAAGTTCAGTAATGTCACAACTCTGGCAGCCTCTAGTGCTGTCATTGTGGAGTTTGCATGTTCAACATGTGAGTTTGTGCCCTCACCCCCAGTGTGTTCTGGTTAACACCTGCATCTCAAGGGTATGCTTGTTTGTTAGTTTAATTGACTGCCGTCGGTTGCCTCTGATGTATGTGAGTGATAAAATTGAGGAGAAGTGTGGTGTGCTAAGGAGCATGAGAAAGAATAGATAATAGAGAAATAACTGGGGAATGAGATTGGTAAACTTTAAGAATTGATTAGCCAAAAAGATCCTAAGTTGTAAGGAAATATGCAAAAGATTCTCTGTAATTTCCAATTGACTCTGAAATAGCTGCTAGGGCATGTGTTGAAGTTGTTGGGACACAACAACAGGATTGTACACTCGGTGACCACTATATTACAAACCTCCTCTACCTAATAAAGTGGCCACTGAGTGCTTGTTTGTGGTCTACTGCTGCTGCAAACGATCCACTCAAGATTCAGAGATGCTCTTCTGCACACCTCTATTGTAACACATGGTTATTTGAGTTACTGTCGCCTTCTTGTCAGCTTGAACCAGTCTGGTCATTCTTCTCTGACCTTTCTAAGTAACATACATTAGAATGCTCTTTATTGACTACAGCTCAGTGTTCAGTACCATCATCCCCTCAAAGCTAATCAATACGTTTCAAAATGTTGGCCTCAATTCCTTCTTGTGCAATTGGATCCACAGTTACCTCACTTGCAGACTGCAGTCAATTCAGATTGTCAACAAAGTCTCCACAATCTCCATCACCACATTTACACCACAAGGCTGTGTGTTTATCCCCCTATTCTACTTGCTTTACACTTACGACTGTGTGGCTAAGCACAGCTCCAATGCCACATTCAAGTTTGCTGACGACATCATTGTCGTAGGCTGAATCAAAGGTGCTGATGAATCAGTATGTAGGAGGGAGATTGAAAATCTGGCTGAGTGTTGCTATAATAACAACCTGTTACTCAATGTCAGCAAGACCAAGGAGCTGATTATTGACTTCAGGAAGAGATGCCAGAGCCAGGCCTCACTGGAGGATCAAAGATGGAGAGGGTCAGCAACCTGAAATTCCTCAGTGTTATTATTTCAGAGTACTTGTCCTGGGCCCAGCAGCATTAGTACAATTGTGAAGAGAGCACTGCTGTACCTCTGCTTCCTTAGGGGCTTGCAAAGATTTGACATGACATCTAAAACTTTGACATGCTTCTATGGATGTGTAGTGGAGAGTATACTGACTGGCTGCATCACAGCCTAGTATGGAAACAGCAAGGCCTTGAACAGACAATCCCACATAAAGTAGTGAATATGACCTAGTCCATCATGGGTAAAGCCCTTCCCGCCATTGGACACATCTACACAAAAGAGTGTTGCAGGACAGTGGTATCAATCATCAGAGATCCCCACCACCTACGACATGCTCTCTTCTCACTGTTGCCATCAGGAATAAGGTACAGGAGCCTCAGGACTCTTACCATCATGGTCAGGAGCAGTTATTACCCCTCAACCATCAGGCTGTAGAACCAGAGGGGATAACTTCACTCAATTTCACTTGTCCCATCACTGAAATGTTCCCACAACCTATGGACTCACTTTCAAGGGCTCTTCGTTTCATGTTCTCAATATTTATTGCTTATTTATTTATTATTATGATTTCTTTCTTTTTGTGTTTGCACAGTTTGTTGTCTTTTGCATCCTAGATGAATGCCTAAGTTGGTGCTGTCTTTCATTAATTCTATTATGGGATTTAATGAGAATGAAAAGGTTGTTTATGATGACATATAAATTTACTTTGAACTTTGAGCAAGCCGTTTTCGCCCACAGAGCTGCCGGTCATTGGATGTTTTTTGTTTATTGCATCATTCTCTGTAAATTTTAGGCTGCTGTGCATGAAAATCCCAAGAGATCAGCAGTTTCTGAAATACTTAAACTACCCTCTCTGGCACCAATAATCATTCCACAGTAAAAGTCACTTAAATCACATTTCTTTCCCATTCTGCTGTTGAGTCCGAACAAGAACCGAACCTTTTGACCATGTGTGCATGCTTTCACTCATCAAGTTGCTGCCATGTGATTAGCTGATTAGATATTTGCATTAATGAGCAGATGTACCTAATGAAGTGGCCACTGTGTAGGTTGATTGTGTTGGTGAAACCGTGGAAATGGATTTTATTGTGGGCCAGTGTAGTATAAAGTCATGCACTTTAGGCAGATTATTATTTGCATAAGGACAGATGGCAGGTGATCAAAGTACAGAGGAATTTAGGTGGAATTAGGCGAGTTGGCATAAGAAATATTGAGCAGGTTAGTCAAGTTTGAAATATTGAGAGAAAACTTTATTGAAATAAGAGATCCTGAGGAGTCTTGGCACAATGGCTATAGAGCGAATATATTTTCTTATGGAAAATGCAGAACATGTTTTCAATTTTTAAAATATTAATTATTCAAGAATGTAATGAAGATCTTTGAACTATTTTAATGGTTGGTAGATTCCTGACAACACTGAGTAAAAGGTTTCTAGGCCTGGATGGAAGTGCAGTTACATTCAGATTAGCCAGGACCGTATTGAATGGCAAATGGGACTCCAAGGGCTAAATCCTGTGTTCAGTATTTAGCAACTCTTAAAAGAGATACAAGGGTTTCATTAAACATCATAAAATAACTTGTTTCTCATTAAAAGTCTGAACTATGGTTTCTAGTCAGCTTTATGTGGCTTACAGTCAATTTCTGTAATAATATCAATAGCCTATGTGTGAGTACATTTGGCTGAAACTGAAGTTTAAATGGAATTTACATTATACACTATCTATATTGGTTGATAGAAACCTGTATCAATGAGAAAGAGGATGTGCTGGAGCTTTTGATAGGCATCAGGTTGGATAAGTCACCAGGACCAGATGAGATGTACCCCAGACTACTGTGGGAGGTGAGGGAGGAGACGGCTGAGCCTTTGGCAATGATCTTTGCATCATCAATGGGGACGGGAGGGTCTCCGGGGAATTGGAGGGTTGCAGATGTTGTTCCCTTATTCAAGAAAGGGAGTAGAGATAACCCAGGCAATTATAAACTAGTGAATCTTACTTCAGTGGTTGGTAAGTTGATGGAGAAGATTCTGAGAGGCAGGATCTATGAACATTTGGAGAGGTATAATATGACTAGGAATAGTCAGCATGGCTTTGCGAAAGGCAGGTTGTGCCTTACGAACCTGATTGAATTTTTTTAAGCATTGATGAAGGTAGAGCAGTAGATGTAGTGTATATGGATTTCAGCAAGGCATTTGATAAGGTACCCCATGCAAGGCTTATTGAGAAAGTAAGGAGGTATGGGATCCAAGGGGACATTGCTTCATGGATCCGGAATTGACTTGCTCACAGAAGGCAAAGAGTGGTTGTAGACAGGTCATATTCTGCATGGAGGTTGGTGACCAGTGGTGTGCCTCAGGGATCTGTTCTGGGACCCATACACTTCGTGACTTGAGGAAGTGGAGGGATAGGTTAGTAAATTTGCTGATGACACAAAAGTTGGGGGTGTTGTGGATAGCGTGGAGGGCTGTCAGAGGTTACAACGGGACATTGATAGGATGTTGAACTGGGCTGAGAAGTGCCAGATGGAGTTGAACCCAGATAAGTGTGAGGTGGTTCATTTTGGTAGGTCAAATATGATAGCAGAATACAGTATTAATGATAAGACACTTGGCAGTGTGGATGATCAGAGGGATCTTGGGGTCCAAGACCATAGGACACTCAAAGCTGCTGCGCAGGTTGACTGTGTGGTTAAGAAGGCATACAGTGCATTGGCCTTCACCAACCGTGGTATTGAGTTTAAGAGCCGAGAGGCAATGTTACAGCTATATAGGACCTTGGTCAGACACCACTTGGAGTACTGTACTCAGTTCTGGTCACCTCACTACAGGAAAGATGTAGAAACTATAGAAAGGGTGCAGAAGAGATTTACAAGGATGTTGTCTGGATTGGGAAGCATGCCTTATGAGAATAGGTTGAGTGAACTTGGCCTTTTCTCCTTGGAGCGACAGAGGATGAGAGGTGACCTGATAGAAGTGTACAAGGTGATGAAAGGCATTGATCGAGTGGATCGTCAGAGGCTTTTTCTCAGGGCTGAAATGGCTAACACGAGAGGGCGTAGTTTTAAGGTGCTTAGAAGTACGTTTGTAGGTACAGAAGAGATGTCAGGAGTAAGTTTTTTTACGCAGAGTGGTGAGCGTGTGGAATGGGCTGCTGGCGATGGTGGAGGCGAATATAATAGGATCTTTTAAGAGACTGTTGGGTAATACATAGAACTTAGAAAAATAGAGGGCTATGGGTAACTCTAGGCAATTACTAAGGTAAGGACATGTTTGGCACAACTTTGTGGGCCGAAGGGCCTGTATTGTGCTGTAGGTTTTCTATGCTGCTTTGTTTTTCTAAGTAACCTACTGTTCAGTCTGGACTGTAATTTTGTTTGCTGAGAGGACTAGAAAGTGTCCCAGAGAATATGTAGCAGGAGGATCCAGCAGATGAACACATTTGATATATTCCATGACTTTGACTGTTTCATGAGTTCTAGTTGGCTCATTTTCAATCGCATTCACATTCAGTCTCCTGACTCCTGAATCCAGCACAGGAATTCTTCAATCTTTCCTTGAAAAGATGCCCAACTAGCCCCTCCATTATCATAATTCATAATGTGCTGATACGTTTCTCACATTGAACTGCTTCTGTAACCCTGCTTACCTTCTTCAAATCAGAGCTGTAGTTATGGAAGCCCATTTGGACCTAAGCATGACTCTCTCTCTAAAATAACCTTACGAACCAAACCTCTGGTACATTGATGATGATATTGGTGCTGATTACTGTCTCCCTGAGAACTCAAGTTTCATTACCTACCTTAATTATTAACTTTCACATGGTCTATCTCAGACTTTCTTTCCTTTGATTTCTTAGCTTTCATCTGGGTGGGTGGTGAGAATTGGTATAGTTTATCAATCAGTACCATTACAACCATATAGACCTTCATATATGTCTCTCGTACAGCTACTTTGTATAAGGATGACATTCCACCGTTCTGTTCCCTTCAGATCTCATTTGATAATATTTCTCTCCCTGCCAGGGAAGTTTGCCTTGGTTAATTGGGCTCTTAACTGTACCTCTTCTGTTTCCTGCATTTCTGTTGTAGCCACACTTTCCTCTTATCCAGACCATGATCAAGGCTTCTTCTGACCCTATCAACCTCTTCATTTAATAGACAGACACTTTATTGATCCCAAAGGAAATTACACTGCCACTGTAGTATTACAGTGCACAGACATACAAATATTAGAAGAGAAGAAAGAAAGAAGTTACCTCGACAGTCTAACAGGAGGGGGTCATCACTTCCCCAGGTATAGGTTGACTCATTATAGAGCCGAATGGCCTCATATAGCATTCCTTGGAGCAGTGCAGTTGTTTTACTCTGTTACTTAAAGTGCTCCTCTGTTCAGCCAAGGTGGTATGCAGAGCGAGAGAAACATTGTACAGAATTGCCAGGATTTTCCGTAGAGTCCTTTGTTCTACCACAGCCTCCAGTGTGTCCAGTTTGACTACTATAACAGAGCTAGCCTTTCTGATCAGTTTATTGAGCCTGTTGGCATCACCCATGATGATTGTATCACCACATAAAAGATTGTGGTATCTTCCTGTCCTCCCTTTATACACCCAACTATTGCTGAGTCATCAGGGTACTTCTGTAGATGACATGACTCAGTGTTTTATTTAAAGTCTTAGGTATACAGGGTAAACAGGAAGGGAGCCAATACAGTCCCCTGTGGGCCTCGGTGCTGCTTATAGCCACATTATCCGGGATACAATGGAAGTGCCAACCTGCATTGAACGGAGCTTTCCCCCAGCAATGAGGGCTGTATGGTATTGAAGCCACTTGAGAAATCAAAAAACATGATCCTCACAGTACTGCTCTACTTATTCAAATGGGAGTAGCCTCTGTTCAACAGATAGATGACAGCATCATGTCTCTTCCCCCTCTCCCCGTCAAGCTCTGCATTTCCTTGGTTTACTCTTTACAGCAGCTTCAGTTACAGGTGTAACACCTATTCTTTCCCCACTTCCCTCTTGGACCTTAGCACTTCTTGCACCAAAGCAACCATTCACTTCTGTTTGGAGTACTACCTGCAGTGCTCATGGCATGGTCTATTTTGCATTGCAGAAACCAAATGCATTTTGGGTGTTCAGCTTGGATAAGAAAGGTTATCAACCTTAAATCGTTTTTTTTCTGCCCAGAATTACTACCAGACTTGCTGGGTATTTTAATAAAGTGCATTATTTGAGGTTCTTAGCACTTACAGTGCTCTCTAGGTTTGATCCACCATTGTATTTTCTTTCTCCTTCACTCTGTATTTCCTACAGCTCATCTACGATCATCAAACCTTCACTAGCCTATTCAAAAAGACAACACTTGCTTCAAAGTTTCTTGGTCTCCACTTTATTCCCATCTTCTGCAACTAAAATATATTTGTTTTCCAATAATTCCCAGTTCTGATGAAAAGTCTTGAAAACCTGAAATGTAGGTCCGTTTCTCTCTCCACTGAATTATTGAGTACTTACAGTGTTGTCTTTATTTAAACCAGAGAGACATTGAAACAGGAGTGTGGGTAAATGCTTGATAATAAATTACACTGGATTAAAAATAGTAGGCTGATTAATCTGCAGGTTCATCCTCTGGTTTTGTTTGTCTTTCCAATTCACTGCAATGGAAGCAGGTGTCCATTATTTCTAAATTGAGGTCACCAGTTTAATTGAAAGATTCACAACTATAAATTTTTTCCTATTCTATAAGGCTGACTGTTTTAGATTACAGCTGGTACACTATTGCTCATTGGATTAATTGATGTCCTGAGGAGGCAACAAGAGGCAGACAACTGACAAGTTAACTGTTTAAATTCCACTAACTGTAGCTACACCAGATGTAGCTCCTGTCCCATGATCCTCCCCCTTCTCCAACTCTGTATTCCTTTTGCCAGTCAACTTTCCAGCTCTTAGTTCTTCCCTCCCCCTCCTGTCTTCTATCATTTCGGATCTCCCCCTCCCCCTTCCACTTTCAAATCTCTTACTATCTCTTCTTTCAGTTAATCCTGATGAAGGGTCTCGGCCCGAAACATCGACTGTACTTCTTCCTATAGATGCTGCCTGGCCTGCTGCGTTTCACCAGCATTTTGTATGTGTTGCTTGAATTTCCAGCATCTGCAGATTTTCTCGCGTTTGCGTTTTTAAACTACACCAGATGTATGTGGTTTTAATAACAGCTGATGTGAACATAGTGGGATTTTGGTTAAATTTTATTTACTATGGACTTACGATGATGCTTAAAATGCTAATATAGAAGAAAATTTCTTGCACCTGATGAGAAGGTAGTAGAACTGGTGACTATTGTAAGTCAGCAAATCTGGATGATCTTACGTTGCCAGGGTAAGTGGGGTGGAGATTGGAAAAGGGCTGTCAATCTTCCAGACCTGCCTAAATACAGGGGAGGGACAACAGGAATAAAATGGCTAAGTAACAGGTGGTGGGGAATGAGTAGGAGGAATTTCTTTAGTTAGAGGGTGGTGAATCTGTGAAATTCATTTCCACAAGCTGTTGTGGAGGCCGGGTCAGTGGAGGCTAAAGGCCATCAAATGTTATGGGGAAAGGCAGGTGTATGGGGTTGAAAGGGATAATAAATCAGCTCGGATGGAGTGGCGAAACAGACTCAATGGGACAAATGGCTTAATTCTGTTCCCGTGCCTTGTGGTCATATGGGTAGGGATATACTTGGTATATATAGACCACTTTAATCTCAGTGAAATCATCATGGGCAAGGAATTGCCTGAGTTAATAGAAGACTGTTTCATTGATATATTTATTAAAACTTGTTAATATGATGCTGGTGCAGACAATGAAATTTCAAATCCCACTACTAGAGTTTAAATTAAGTTAATAATTTAAAATTATTTCAGTTTAGAGTTAAAAAAATAAAAGAACAGCTGATCTTAATAACAGCAATGATGGAAATCCCAGATTGTTGCTTAAGCCCATCTACTTCACTAAAGTCCATCCAAGAGGGATATATGTTCTGTATCTGACTCTGGACCCATAGTAGTGTGGTTGAAGTTATTAACAATAGGAAGTCCTCTGAAATGGCTCTGCCACCCATTTTGTCAAGGGCATTTCAGGATAGGGTGGATAATAAACACTGGTCTTGGGATCCCCATAAATGATGGTTTTAAAAATATCAGGACTTGCTAATGTGACTTAATTATTTTTAATGAGATAATAGAGAAAGTTGTTGAAAGAAATGGAATTAATATCATCCATGTAAATTTTCAGAAAATTGTTGAAGTTAGCAAATGGGGCTAGTTAGCAAAACCCAGTGAAAGACTTAGTAACGTTATGGATAGGAAATTAGATAAAATGAAAAACAGAAAAGGTATATGTATTGAATTTTCAGATTAGAGGATGGTTCTGATGTTCCCCAGCAGTCAGTATTGAGAGTGCTTTTATTTTTAATCATGTGACTACATGATAGAATATGCTGATGTACAGTAATAAACTGTCATCAGATTGGCTGAATTGACAAAATGGGAGGATGGTGAAACTAGGTGGTTCTTCTTAGAGCAGCGGAAAATTTGATGGAGGTGTTGAAGATCATGTTTAGAGAAGATAAATTTATGAAAGCTATTCCCATTACACCGATTCAAAGATGAAAGAGACAGTTAAAAATATGGGCAAAGGAACAAGGGGGAAACGGGGAGGGGGGGGACATGATCTGGAATTCAATACTTTTAAGGGTAGTGGGAACATAATCGGTGCCTTTAAAAGAGAGTAAGTTGGCAAAGAGTGAGAATTTGCAGGGCTGCAAGAAAAGTCCTGAGAAAAGGGACTGATAGCTACAATAGACATTTTTGCCCAAATTGCAGCCCCCTGTATTCTAACAACTTTATGACTATGTTATTGGGGATTAAGAAATTCTATCATCATTTGTCCCAGCTTGTAGTTCATCCTCAACCCCTGCTTGTAATTGTGACCCAGTTTAAATAAATGGTAAGATGTAAGTGAACAGGCATGTTTCTGAACAGACAGGTTGAATGGTAGAAGTTGTATGCTATTCTCGGAATCCTCAGTCAGATACATGCCAGTTTAGAACACAAAGAAAAAGCTGGCGTGTCCCAAATGGACAACAGCTGAAGAATGACCATAATTATGAGTCAATGATGTGTGAAAACAGGTAGTTTCATGGCTTTCTGGTTTCTGCTGTGGTAAGATTATACCATTATTTCACATGGGAGGGGTGGTGGGAAACAGTGCATAAATGAGGAAGGTAGAAAATCAGTTGCAAATGTTAACATTTCTTTGGGGATATAAATTTCCAGAAGATTTTATTCCATCAGTCTGGCTTGCTTCTGATATCTTTCTATTTCTCATAAGAATAGTGTTTTGAATTTTCAACAATTTCATCAGTTCTTTTAAGTTGCATTCTGTCACCAAAATGGGGCCCCCAATTCAAAGGCACTGTTTCTTTCTGGACCTAGATTAGAGCTGGCCTTCCACAGAGACTACCTTTCCTCCTGTGGCAGACCCAAGCTCCCTCATTGAATTCATCCTCACACTGTCCTCGACCTAAAACCATGCCATTACAAGTGTTTGATTACTTTTTCCACACAGAGTTCACGCAGCTACCTTCCCCATTACAAGTGTTTGATTACTTTTTCCACACAGAGTTCACGCAGCTACTTTCCCCGCCCATTTTCTACGGTCAGACCTTGGTTCAGTGAGTGTCCACACTTCATCCTTCACCTTGTTATTATAAATCTTAGATACAGTAGCATAGTGGCTAAGTTAAGATGAGCTATTGATCAGTAGGCAACAATTCTAATCCGACCATTGAATCTGGGCATTAACTTCAAATAATTATGGAACTTAAAGAAAAGGTGTCACCAATAATAAATATTAAATTTTCAGATGGTTATAAAATCATCTGATTCACTGATGTGGCTCATTAAGAAATGAGAAGTCCATAAGACCACAAGACCATATAACATAGGAGCAGAATTTAGGTTATTCTGTTCATTGGCTCTACTCCGCCATCAATCATGGATGATTTTATTTTCCCTTGCAACTCCATTCTCCCAGTAACCTCGCCTCCCTTACTAATCAAGAACCTATCAACTTCTGCTTTAAATATACCCAGTGACTTGACTCCACAGCAATGTGTGGCAATGAATTCCATAAATTCACCATCCTCTGGCTGAAGAAATTTCTCCTTATCTCTGTTCTAAAGTCCTTCTGTTCTGAGGTTTTGCCTTTAATTCAGGGACAATTGGAGATGCCAGTGACATTTGCATCCCATGATTTATTAAGTTTTAATAAAATTATACTGTACTCTCTTTCTTTCCCTTCTCTTAATTGCCACTACTTTCTTCTTTTCCCTGACCCGTTTTCATCGTTGTCCCTTCATCCAACTTTTATCAATTCATTCATGCAACCCCATTTCCCACACCAGCCACTAGATCTTGCCCAAAACGAGCCCAGTTTCTTATCGTACCAGCAATGTTGGTAGGGTGATCTGATGAGAAAAATGTCAATGATCTCCCCGGTTCTTTTGCCACCTGCCTATGCTAAGGAGTAATTTCAGTGGCCATTTAACCTGCGAGCATGTCTGGGATGTGAGAGGAAGCGGGAGCTCATGGTGGAGCTACATTGTCATAGAAGATCATTGGAGATCAGGATCAAACCATGGCGGCTGAAACAGCATTAACACTAACTGTTTCTTCACTCTACCACAGCAGTTGAATGGCTGATGTTATGTGTTGTAGCATAATTGTTCATTAAATAATATTTGCACTCATCTTTATGTTCTTAGGTGGATTCATGCAATTTGCCAGAACTTGAACACAGAAGATGAAGTTGAGACTGCAGCAGATAATGGCTATGACTGTTTTACATGTAGGCAATATGCGACAACTCCAGGTTAGAACTGAAACAAACACTCCTGCTCAAAGATCTTATTTATAAAGTACTTGGCTAAAGCAGTTATCCCTTCATAAGTAAAAGCATTACTTTTTTGATAGATGATTCCAAGTGACTACAGTTAAAACAGTAATTAATCTTAGAAGCTTCAAAGTCTCTAATGTTTTTATTTCTTCTGCTCCAGTGACTACCTCAGAAGGGGCTGATATGTCTTTGGTAACACCTCAAGTTATTGTGAAGACGAAGGAACCAGGTAAATTTGATCCCAAATTTCTATCCTGCTATGATGAAGGTGCTTATATGTGTGGTTCCCAAACTACCCTTGGTGAAACTGCTTTAGTTAAGTTGTCACTACTTTTTTGTGAACAATAATGAGAGCTTCTAGATGTTTCAGAAATCACTTCAGACAAGCTTTAGCTGACATTCTGATAGATAGTGTTTATAATGGGGCAGGGGTGGCGAACCTTTCTGAGAGCGTGTGCCCAAGTTGGTGATATTCTTATAAGACAAATTTTCTTGCATGCCATGGTAATTTCTTGAGCAGAGATTATCTTTGATTAAAGTAGTAGTAACAATTTATGCATGTTTTAAGAAAAACGAATTAATCTTGTTTCTTATTTTTATGTAATTATTCTACTAATAATAAAAGTATAAGGGACAGACTGGAATAAATGAAGCGTTTTAGAAAACCTGACAAAATTATTAATATTAATCTTATAAAAGACATTGAAAATACATCATTACTAAATAGTGTTGTTGTTATAATCGTTTACTGTCCAAATACTGATGTGCACATCAGGATTGCAAAGATTTCAAAGTGTATCATTCAGCATAGTGTTCTTGCAGCTATCCAGCTGGTGCTATGCTGGCATAAGAAGTTTCTTGTAAAAACATCTCACTGCTCTTGGGTTGTAAAATGTCATTTGCTGTTTCATTTGGCAATAAGGATAATCATTATGTATCTTTTGTATTATGGGTGAGGTTTAAAGAATCCAGGGGAAGCACTACCTATCCCTTGCCCTCAAAATCTTTGTGTGTGCCATCTTGATGCTATGGGTTCGCCACCCCTGCACTAGGCATTACTGAGTAGTCTTTATGAAAATATGCAGATTTATGTTGCCCAATTTGGAGGTGTAAAGCAGACAAATTAACCATTTAGAAAGGATCAGACCTGATAGTGCAAGACAATGGAACTGAAGAAATGGCTGTTTAGGAACTGGATAAAATGTTCTTCTGTATCATAATAAGGTACAGTAGAATTTTTACAGTGTTGAATAAAGCAAGTGAGTTTATAATATCGACAATGGTGACTATAATTGAGTTGAATGTAAAATTAGTCTTTTGATAGGTTGGTAATAGAAATCATCTTCAGAAAGGCAGAAATAGGTGTTTGATAGTGCTCCTAATCCTGTTATTGATATTAATTCTAGATTACAGATGGTAATGATGAATATCCAATGGGGCGAGAACTTGGTTTCTTCACTTCTATACTATTTTCATGACTTTGATTCTATCTGTAGTTTACTGTGTTAGAGTCAAAAGATGCTGAAACAAGCTAAATGTAGTTGCATTTAATTTTAAATTGTACATTGTTGTGAAGTGTGAATAAATACAGGTAGGGATTGTGAGAATAGAAAATAATAGACATTGTAATCAATATCTGGAATGTGAAGTGAAATAATTCAAACCACTACAGTAACTGCATTCCACAAAGTGTTAGTAAACTAGTACAGAGTAGGTTTGCAGCAAAAGAGTTGAATGTTCCAGTACTGTATTCAGTTTTGGGTTGTTGGTCAAAAGAAATATACAATCAAAATTAAAGTGTGAAATAAACAATCTAAAATATAAGAGGTGTATGTTGAGCAAGGGTTAAGGAAGTATGAAGTTCTTTTAGAAGATGGAAGGGGAGGATTAGTTCAATATATTTTTAGAATTGCAGGTATGGATGAAATGAAAAGGAATTTTCCACCATAATTAATGGCAAGATGGGAAAGTCAGGACACTGTGAAGAAATGAGCTTTGAGGGGAGAATTGATCTTCTGATCTAGTTTCTCAGTTTGCTGGTATTATCATACCAGAAAGTAGCAATTTGATTATTGAACAGGACTGAGTTTTTTTAAAATCACCATCAAAGATGTGTAGGTGAAAATTTTCAACCATTGTGAAAAATAGTGAACAGGTTTTGGATGCTTCCAACATTAGAGCTGACTTAGTGCGACTTTCCTGTCTCTCAGGGATAAGCAAATCCTCACTCAGTATAACTTTGCTTTTCTTGGAAAACAGAGCCAATGCGGACGTATACACAAGATGGTGTCTGCCTAACTGAGTCGGGTATGTCACAGCTCCAAAGCCTCAGTGTTGCTCCACCACGTCGGAAGCGACCTAAGCCAAAGTTGAAGCTAAAGATCATAAATCAGAACAGTGTGGCTGTTTTGCAAACTCCTCCTGATCCGCAGTCTGAACAGTCCAGAGACATAGATGGAGATATGGATGATAGCAGAGGTACAATATTCTGGCTGATCCCTTTCATTAATTTACTACAATGAAGTAAACTATTTCATGCTGTTATGTTTAAACGTCACTTACGTTGGCCCAAATTAGATAACTAACTGGAGGAAATACCTCCCTAGTCCCTCTGCATTTCAAATAACTGATGTTGATAAATGCCAGTACCAACCAACACAACTTAGTTTTTTGTCACTTTTGTTAAAGGTCTAGACATTACTGGAAGGCAAGCGTTTTTAATTGTCCATTTCTCATTATCCTTGAAGGTGGTGGCAAGTTGCTACTTGAATCGCTGCAGACTATAGTGCCATTTGGTAGGGCGTTCCAACTTTTGCACGCTGTGATGATGAGCCAGTTATATACGTACTTCTAGATCAGCTTGGTTTGCAATTTAGAGAGGCCTCTGCAGATGATACTGTTCCCATGTACATTCTTCCCTGGTCTTCCTCGGACACCTCAGCCATTGGTTTTGGATGTGCTATGAGAGCAGTCTGAGCAAGTAACTGGAATTGCTTTTATAGATAGCCCACTGCAACTACTGGAGACAAGTAATAGGGTGAATAAATAGGTAAGCTGGTTGCTCTAATACCAATCAACTGAGATGCTTTGGCCTGGATGGTGTTGAGCTTCTTGAGAGCTTAAAGCTGACATACTCACCATTTGTGCTTTGTAGGTGGTGGAAAAGCTTTGGGTGTCATAAGCGAGTCAGTCAGGGCAGGATATCCAGTCTCTGACCTGGACTTGTAGTCATTGGCAAGTCAATTTAAGTTTCTGTTTAGCAGTTACCTCCAGATCACTTTTAGCATGTTACTTCAGCAGTCGTAATAAGAGTACCTGATTATTCAATACATTGTTTTCAAATGCAAGGTTATATTGGAGATTTACAAACGTATGTTGTTTAGTCTCCTGAGATGCCTATAAAAATAGCTATCATCATCTCTACTATTTCTCTCTTCCATTTTCTTCCTGCATCTCCTTGTTCTTTAACAATCCCATTGTTGCCAAATCTTTTTCCATCACTTCAGTTCATTTTCCTATGAAGTACTTTGTATTAGGTCAGGACAAATATATTGGAAAGTGCCCTGCACCCAATCCATTTAATGAATAAATACATTTGCGAGAAAGTATGATGTTTATGTCTAGTTAAGTTGTACAGAGAATGAGAATTATCTGAAAAAGTAGCTATGTTTGGATATTTCAGCTCTTAGTTCAAATGTAAATGGATAGATTTATCCTGGCTTGCCTAATAATTTGAAATATTTATTTCATGAAACATGAAAATTTATTTGCACTGGTGCGTTAGCTATACATTTCCTTGGGAAGCAGTTGTAAGGACCAGATCCTATTAGCCATGTAAATTAGATGGATTTCAGTTTCATTCCATCTGTAAACAGAACTATTTTGCTCATTCCTCTTTCTCTCTGGTCTACAGTTAAATTCATATCAAATTTAAAATATATCCACTTTGTAATGTTCTTTTGATGTCTACCAGAGAAAACTGGGTTTGTTCCAATTTTATTTATAAAGCTTGCAGTGGGATCTGGACCAACTTGAAAAATGGGCTTAAAAACGGCACATGGAATTTAAAACAGGGCAGAAAAGACTTTGGTGAGGCCAAATTTGGAGTATTGTGTACAGTTTTGATCACCTACTTACAGGAAAGATACCAATAAGATTGAAAGAGTACAGAGAAAATTTACAAGGATGCTGCTGGGAAAGGTTGATCGGGTTTGGGCTCTATTCCCTGCAGCATAGGAGAATGAGGGGAGATTTAATAGAGGTATACAAAATTATGAGGGGTATAGATATGGTAGATGTGATCAGGCTTTTCCCACTGAGGTTAGGTGAGACTAGAACCAGGTTAAGGGTGAAAGCTGAAATATTTAAGGGGAACCAGAGGGCGGTGGGAGTGTTGAACTAGTTGCCAGCGGAAATGGTGGATGCATTTTTGATTGCAACATAAAGAGAAGTTTGGATAGGCACATGGATAGGAGTGGGGTGGGGGCGTGTGGAGGAGTATGGGTTGATGGAACTCAGCAGAATATCAGTTCAGTATGTACTAGGTAGACCGAGAAGCCTGTTTCAGTGCTGTAGTATTCTCCATATTTGATTGCTGCTGCCTGAATCCAAAATTTCTATTAAATTATTTAAGCTGCTCAGAACATCAGATATTTAGATTTTGAAATATAGTTATTAATAATTCTCTGAGACGCTAGACCAAGCCTTGGTCTTTTCCCTCAGACATAGAGCATCTCCTAACATGCTTGAAGAGAAGCTGTGAGAGGGGTCTTAGCAGTATTGATTGTGAATTAATTAATAATTAAGACATGACCAGCAATAGCAGAAGTCATATTCTTGGTCGAACAGAATTAGTATATTCCATTATGGTTCTGGCGCCCATTTTTGTCCATGAACTTTTCAGTCTCTAGATCTGGCATGGGCTTAGGCCAGCAATGGCACTGTTTACCTTGCTTTTAATTAAGCTCTTTTTTTTGTGCATGAATGTACACTCATAACTTTTTCAGCACTTTAACTATTTTTTAAAAGAGCTTTAATCTAATTAAAGGGGGAGATGTTGCAGGGAGTCATGTTGTAAAACATCTTGAGAGCTCGCATGCTTTTCAATATTTGTGAATGATGATACCATTTTTGATGCCCAATGAGCTCCAGGTTAAGACCTTAAAGCCAAAATGAGTGAGCCAAAAGGATGCTTGCACTGGTACTGCTTTCTGCCAAACTGGGTTTCATATAGAAGACTCTGACCATGGCTGTGCTGGTGGAAACAGCAGAGCCCTGGACTGACAGCCAACAATTGCAATGGTGCACCGTGCACTGTCTACTTCATATGTAATTTTATGGATTTGTGTGTGTGTGTGTTTGGCACAGCTGTGCTTTCTAATCTGATCCATTGATCTCAAGTCCTCACTGACCTACATTTTCCTCTGTCTCTTAACTTTTCTCATTTAAAATTCCAAATCTTATTATAAGCCATTAGGTTTATAAACCTCACCCTGTTTCCATAATCACCTGCAGCCCACAAATTTTATCCTCACTTTAAATTTTTGTTTGTGATCATCACCAAAGAAGTCGTCTTTAATGAACAAAATGATGAACTCTTCTTAGCAACAGGTTTTTTGATGTGGAATATTCTGAGACTTGCTTGCAGCTTCAGCGTGGTCTCAAGAAGTGGCAAAAAAAAGTTTGAAAACAGCTGTGTGAAGTGTTTACTTACATAAGCTACAGTGGCATTCAAAAGTTTGGGCAGCCCTGGTCAAAATTTCTGTTACTGTGAATAGTTAAGTGAGCAGAAGATGAACTGATCTCCAAAAGTCATAAAGTTAAAGATGAAACATTTTTTTTAACATTTTAGGCAAGATTAGTGTATTATTTTTATTTTATACAGTTTTAGAGTGGGAAATAAAGGAAAGGAGCACCATGCAAAAGTTTGGGCACCCCAAGAGATTTGAGCTCTCAGATTTGCAGACAACACAAAGGTTGGTGGTGTTGTAGATAGTGTAGAGGATTGTCAAAGATTGCAGAGAGACATTGATAGGATGCAGAAGTGGGCTGAGAAGTGGCAGATGGAGTTCAACCCGGAGAAGTGTGAGGTGGTACACTTTGGAAGGACAAACTCCGAGGCAGAATACAAAGTAAATGGCAGGATACTTGGTAGTGTGGAGGAGCAGAGGGATCTCAGGGTACATGTCCACAGATCCCTGAAAGTTGCCTCACAGGTGGATAGGGTAGTTAAGAAAGCTTATGGGGTGTTAGCTTTCATAAGTCGAGGGATAGAGTTTAAGAGTCGCGATGTAATGATGCAGCTCTATAAAACTCTGGTTAGGCCACACTTGGAGTACTGTGTCCAGTTCTGGTCACCTCACTATAGGAAGGATGTGGAAGCATTGGAAAGGGTACAGAGGAGATTTCCCAGGATGCTGCCTGGTTTAGAGAGTATGCATTATGATCAGAGATTAAGGGAGCTAGGGCTTTACTCTTTGGAGAGAAGGAGGATGAGAGGAGACATGATAGAGGTGTACAAGATAATAAGAGGAATAGATAGAGTGGATAGCCAGCGCCTCTTCCCCAGGGCACCACTGCTCAATACAAGAGGACATGGCTTTAAGGTAAGGGGTGGGAAGTTCAAGGGGGATATTAGAGGAAGGTTTTTAACTCAGAGAGTGGTTGGTGCGTGGAATGCACTGCCTGAGTCAGTGGTGGAGGCAGATACACTAGTGAAGTTTAAGAAACTACTAGACAGGTATATGGAGGAATCTAAGGTGAGGGCTTATATGGGAGGCAGGGTTTGAGGGTCGGCACAACATTGTGAGCCGAAGGGCCTGTACTGTGCTGTACTATTCTATGTTCTATGTTCTATAACTTTTACCAAGGTCTCAGACCTTAATTAGCTTGTTAGGGCTATGGCTTGTTCACGGTCATCACTAGGAAAGGCCAGGTGATGCAAATTTCAAAGCATTATAAATAGCCTGACTCCTCAAACCTTGTCCCAACAATCAGCAGCCATGGGCTCCTGTAAGCAGCTGCCTAGCACTCTGAAAATTAAAATAAATGATGCCCATAAAGCAGGAGAAGGCTATTAAAAGATAGCAAAATGTTTTCAGGTAGCCGTTTCCTCAGTTGGTAATGTAACTAAGAAATGGCAGTTAACAGGAACGGTGGAGGTCAAGTTGAGATCTGGAAGACCAAGAAAACCTTCCGAGAGAACTGTTTGTAGGATTGCTAGAAAGGCAAATCAAAACCCCCGTTTGACTGCAAAAGACATTCAGGAAGATTTAGCAGACTCTGGAGTTGTGATGCACTGTTCTACTGTGCAGCGACATCTGCACAGATATGACCTTCGTAGAAGAGTTATCAGAAGCAAACCTTTCCTGCACCCTCACCACAATATTCAGCGTCAGAAGTTTGCAAAGGAACGTCTAAACAAGCCTGATACATTTTGGAAACAAGTCCTGTGGACTGATGAAGTTAAAATAGAACTTTTTGGCCGCAGTGAGCAAAGGTATGTTCGGAGAAAAAAGGGTGCCTAATCTCATGAAAAGAACACCTTTCCAACTGTTAAGCGGTTGCGGGGTGGGGGGGGCGGCGGCGTGGATCGATCATGCTTTGGGCTTGTGTTGCTGCCAGTGGTACGGGGAGCATTTCACTGGTAGAGGGAAGAATGAATTCAATTAAATACCAGCAAATTCTGGAAGCAAATATCACACCGTCTGTGAAAAAGCTAAAGATGAAAAGAAGATGGCTTCTACAACAGGATGATGATCCTAAACACACCTCAAAATCCACAATTGACTACCTCAAGAGGTGCAAGCTGAAGGTTTTGCCATGGCCCTCACAGTCCCCTGACCTAATCATCATCGAAAATCTGTGGATAGACCTCAAAAGAGCAGTGCATGCAAGACAGCCCAAGAATCTCACAGAACTAGAAGCCTTTTGCAAGGAAGAATGGACAAAAATCCCCCGAACAAGAATGGAAAGACTCTTAGCTGGCTACAGGAAGCATTTACAAGGTGTGATACTTTCTAAAGTGGGTGTTACTAAGTACTGACCATGCAGGGTGCCCAAACTTTTGCTTCGGGCCCTTTTCCTTTTTTGTTATTTTGAAACTGTAAAAGATGGAAATAAAAAAGTAATCTTGCTTAAAATACTAAAGAAATGTGTCATCTTTAACTTTATGCCTTTTGGAAATCAGGTCATCTTTTACTCACTTAGCTATTCACAGTAACAGAAATTTTGACCAGGGGTGTCCAAACTTTTGAATGCCACTGTATATATTTCTCAGAGACATTGCTGTAGGTATTTTTGTTACATGAAACAACTAATTCACATCATGGGTAATGTAGACTTCACCCAACACACAAAGGCTGCTTCAACATAGTTTTGGCTGGATAAATGTCCAATATAGTTTAAGACACACAAAATTCTGGAGGAACTCGATGGGGGAGTGGTGTCCGGCAGCATCTAGGGAAAGGAATAAAGAGTCGATGTTTCGGGCCAAGACCCTTCCTGAAATGTCAACTCTATTCCTTTCCATGCTGCTTTACCTGCCGAGTTCCTCCAGCATTTTGTGTGTATATCTCATGCTTTTCTGCATCTGCCGAATCTCGTGTTTATTATCCAGTTCAGTGCTGCATTTGTAGATGTGATGTTTATTGTTTTAAATTTGCTTAGTTCTTCAATCTTAATTTTACAGTATCTGATCTAATGGAGTGTGATACAAAGTCTGATACGCCTACTAGTCCAGAGCGAGAACCAGCAGATGATGAACGCAAAGGAGGCGAAGGGTCCGACAGCCTTAAAAAGAGGAAAAGGAAGCCATATAGACCTGGTAAAGAATCTGTTTAAAACAGGTTTCTAAGTAAATTAGATTAAATACATTTTGAGTAGAGAGTGACCTAACCTGAAATCTATATATCAATGCTTTGTACGTATTTTCAATTGCTTTCAAGTTGTATCTTAGTGCAGCAGAAACATCAACTGTTTCATTTAGCTAAGTATAACATTTTTAACACTTGTCAAAAATAGGAATAATAAATCACCAATGCTCAAGTTTGTTGGCTACGTAAAAGCTGATTGGAGGGCTTGAGTTATAAGAAGAAGCGGAATAGCTGGGACTTTATTTTCCCCTGTGTGTAGGAAGTTGAGGGAACAACTTGCAGAGATACGCAAGATCATGGAGGGTGTAGAAAAGGAGGATAGCCACTTTTTATTTTCAGTGGTAAAACTAGTGACCAGAGGTTTAAGGCAAAAGAGGAAAGAATGAATGGAAAGGGGAGGTTTCTCCATGACAGTGTGGAGGTAGAGGTGAGTACAGTTACAAATTTAAAGCACATTTGGTCAGGTTCATGAACAAGGGAAGTTTACAGGGATATAGGTCCAATGAAGACAGGTGAGAGTAGCTCTGGAAAGCGCACTGATTGGCAAGGATAAATTCAACTGAAGGGTCTGTTTTCATACCGGATAGCTCTATTACTCAATTCAAAAAGTCCAAGGCAACATTGAGATGTGTTAGATGTTAATTAATTCTATATGTCCCCCATTGACTAATTTGTGGAATCAACAATACTTCCTAATTATCCTATAGTACATGAACAAAATAATGTAAATGCTGGATATTTGATGAAAATAAGAAATGCTGGTAATACTCAGCTGGTCAGCCAGCATCTATGAAGTATGAAACAGTTAACACTTTATCTCAATTAGCTTCCATTAGCATGGAGTTGAAGAACATGAGTTTCCAGTAGATTCTTTTTTCCCCTACATTTCTGTTGAAAATTAAATGTGAATCTTCATTCTTCCCACAGTTTTAATTGAGCAAAGAAATCATCCTGATCATTTTTGTTATTTCCTTGTTACTTCTGTGTCACTAAGCTTCCGGTCTAATAGACTTTGATGTGCACTGACATTTTAATTACCAAGTGCAGCAAAACAAGTATATTCTTGCTAATGTGATATTAATCCTCAATTAACTTCTTTCTCTTGGGATCTACTCCAAAAGTGGCTTAGCGCAGTGGTGCATTAACATTAGACCTTAGAATAATGAGATATGTATTGCCATCTCATTACATTGCTGTGCAGAGGTGCCAAACAAAGGCAATTAATATCTTCAGTGAGTATTAAAAATTAGGTGAGAAAATACTCGGTAACACACTTGCAACAAGTTAAGAGCCACATTGGTAGAGGTCCATAAATTCACATTCTGCATCAGCAATAGTTGCTGTAAAGTTAAAGTGGTTCAGGTGTTCATATTACTATGCTGTTATGTATCCTTCAAATATAAATAGATAAGTTGATACAGTTTCTACAGGTTTAAAAAAAATGACAAATTGTAAGACAAAACCTTGAGAGGTATAGACGGTAAATGCAAGCAGGCAAAGTAGAAGTTTGGAGAGGTACATGGTTGTTGCAGCAGCAGTCGTAGGAGTGAACAGAGAGTGGTGATCTTAAGGCTTTAGCTCTTTAAGGCTTCAGCAAAGAGAGGCTTCTTTCAGAGAAAGCAAAGGAAAGACAAGCTCAAGGTTATTTTTTCTCCTTCCCTTCTTTATATCTGCTCAGCTAAGACAGTGGAGATATCGGGCAGAATAGGTAAATGCTGTCATTGCAGGATGTGATAAGGCAGGGAGACCTCCGGTTTTCCTGACGACTACAACTGCGAGCAGTGCATCCATCTGCAGCTACTAACAATCTGCATTAAGGAGTTGGAGCTGGAATCAGATTCAGGTTTATTATCACCGGCATGTGTCGTTAAAATTGTTAAGTTAGCATCAGTAGTTCGATGCAATACATAATATATAAGAAAAAACAAAATGAAAATAATAAATAAATAGATAACTGCACTGGATGAACTCTGGATCATTTGGGAGGCTAAGGGGGTGATAGATAAGACATATAGAGAGGTAGTTACTCCCATGGTGCAGGACACAGGAGACTGGGTGACAGTCAGGAAGGGAAAGCGGTTAAGGGGCCAGTGCAGAGTACCCCTGTGGCCATCCCCCTCAACAACAGGTATATCACTGGATATTGTTGGGGGTGGGGGGGGGGTGGCGTTTGGGGAGGATGGTAGTTGACCTAACTGAAGAAAGTCACAACGGTTGGGTCTCTGGCACTGAGTCTGGCTCTGCGACTCAAAAGTGAAGTGGGAAGAAGAGGCATGCTGTGGTGATAGGGGATTTGTCAGGGGAACGGACAGGAGGTTCTGGTGGTGAGAACAGGATTCCCAGATGGTATGTTCCCTCCCAGGTGCCAGGGTCCGGGATATCTTGGACCTCCAGGATCGTGATCTCAGGATTGCTACCTGTGCCACATGCTGGTGAGGCCAGAACTAAGAAGATTATACAGTTTAATATGTGGCTAAGGAGTTAGTGTAGGGTGGAGAAAAAAGATTGTTGGATCATTGGGCTCTCTTCCAGGGAAGGGGGGACCTGTACAGATGGGATGGTTTGTACCTGAAATGGAGGGAGACTAATAATCTAGTGGGAAGGTTTGTTAATGCTACATGATAGGTTTAACCTAGAGTTGCAGAAAGATAGGAACCAGAGTGCCAGAACAATTAGTGGAGAGGTTGTGGAGGCAGATGTTGGTAAGATGTTAGGCAAAGACAGCAAACAAAAGGTTGAGCATGGTACGTCTAGTTTAGATTTCAATGCAAGAAGTATCGTAGGAAAGGCAGATGATAGTGCTGGAGCTGAAGTAGCTGGTTTACAAACAGAATCAATGTGTAGTGAGGAGAGGCTGTTGATAGGGCATAATTGCAGTCAATAGGATGAGTTGCAGCAAAATCGAAAAGGCTGAATACAGGACTGAAGGTGTTATATTTGAATGCGTGCAATATACGGAATAAGGTAGATGAACTTGCAGCACAATTACAGATTGGCATGTATGATGTTGTAGGCATCATTGAATCATGGCTGAAAGAAGGTTACAGCTGGGAGCTTAATGTCCAAGGATACACATTATATCAAAAAGACAAGTAGGAAGACCGGGGGGGCGGGGGGGGGTGCAGTGTTGTTCAGTTGGTTTGAAAAAAGAGAAACCATTAGAAAATGGTGACATACGGTCAGAACGTGCTGAATCATTGGGGATAGAGCTAAGGAACTGCAAGGGTAAAAAGACCCTGATGAGAGTTGTATACAGACCCCCAAACATTAGCAAAGATGTGATCTCCAAATTCCAATGGGAGATAGAAAATGCATGCCACAGGGCAATGTTACAATAGTCATGGAGGATTTCAATATGCAGATAGATTTGGAAAATCAAGTTGGTGCTGGATTCCACGAAGGGGAATTTCCGCCATCTCCAACAGGATCCCATCACCAAGCATATCTTTCCCTCCCCTGTGCTCCCCCATTTTCTGCTTTCCACAAGGATCGCTCCCAACGCAACTCCATTGTCCCAATTGTCCCTCCCCACTTATCTCCCACCTGGCACTTACCCTTGCAAGCAGAACAAGTGCTACACCTGCCCCTACACCACCTCCTTCACTGCCATTCAGGGTCCCCAAACAATCCTTCCAGGTGAGGCTGTATCCGGTGCTCCAGTGTGGCCTCCTGTATATTCTGTCTGGGTAGCCTCCAATCTGATGGCATGAACATCAATTTTTTGAACTTTCCCACACCTTCACCATTCCCCATTCTGATTTCCCTCTCACCTTATCTCCTTACCTGCCTATCACCTACTGGTGCTCTGGCCTGCTGTCCTCTCCTATCAGATTCCCCCTTCTCCAGCCTTGTATCTCTTTCACCAATCATCTTCCCAGCATTTCATTTCACCTCTTCTCCCTTGTGTTTCTTCCTCCCCTCTCCCCACCTTCTTACGCTGACTCCTCACCTTTTACATCCAGTCCTGATGAAGGATCTCAGCCTGAAACGTCAACTGTACACTTTTCCATAGATGCTGCCTGACCTGCTGAGTCCCTCCAGCATTTTGTGTGTATTGCTTGGATATCCAGCATCTGCAGATTTTCTCTTGTTTTAAAAAAAGTCATTAAGAAGGTAAAGATGGAATACAAAAGATGGCTCGCCAGTTATATTAAAGGGGATACCAAAAGTTACTTCAGATACGTAAAGTGTAAAATAGGGGCGAGATATTGGACCGCTGGAAAAGGATGCTGGAGAGATAGTAATGGGGGAACAATGAAATGGCAGCCGAACTGAATTAAGTATTTTGTGTCAGTCTTCACTGTGGAAGACACGAACAATATGGTGGAAGTTCCAAGTTTCAGGGGTAATGAAGTGTGTGAAGTTACCATTACTAGAGAGAAGGTTCTTGGGAATCTGAAAGGAGGTAAGTCACCTGGACCAGATGGTGTAAACTCCAGGGTTCTGAAAGAAGTGGCTGAAGAGATGGCGGACACATTAGTAATCATCTTTCAAGAATCACTAGATTGTGGAATGGTTCTGGAAGACTGGAAATTGCAAATGGCACTCCACTCTTCAAGAAGGGAGAGAGGCAAAAGAAAGGAAATGATCACAAGACAAAGGAGCAGAAGTAGGCCATTCGGCCCATCGAGCCTGCTCTGCAGCTCCCCCATGAGCTAAACTATTCACCCATCTAGTTCCAATTTCCAGCTTTTTCCCCATATCCCTTGATACCCTGACTAATTAGATACCTGTCAATCTCCTCCTTAAACACCCTCAATGATCGGGCCTCCACAGCCATATGTGGCAACGAGTTCCACAAGTCCACGACCCTCTGGCTAAAAAAATTTCTCCTCATCTCTGTTTTAACTGGGTACCCTCTAATTCTAAGACTATGGCCTCTTGTCCTGGACTCACCCACCAAGGGAAACAACCTTTCCACGTCTACTCTGTCCAACCCTTTCAACATTCAAAACGTTTCTATGAGATCCCCTCTCATTCTTCTATACTCTAATGAATACAATCCAAGAGCCGACAGACGCTCCTCATATGTTAGCCCCTGCATTCCGGGAATCATCCTCGTAAATCTTCTCTGAACTCTCTCCAACATCAGTATATCCTTTCTAAGATAGGGGGCCCAAAACTGCACACAGTATTCCAAATGAGGTCTCACTAATGCTCATCAACACCTCCTTACTCTTATACACTATTCCTCTTGAAATGAATGCCAACATAGCATTCGCTTTCCTTACCGCTAATCCAACTTGGTGGTTAACCTTTAGGGTATCCTGCACGAGGACCCCCAAGTCCCTTTGCACTTCCGATTTTTGAATTTTCTCCCCACCTAAATAATAATCTGCCTGATTATTTCTTCTTCCGAAATGTACAACCATACATTTGTCAACTTTGTATCTCATCTGCCATTTATTTGCCCACTCTCCTAAACTGCCTAAGTCTCTCTGCAACCTTTCCGTTTCTTCAACATTTCCTGCTCCTCCACCTATCTTGGTGTCATCCGCAAACTTGGCCACAAAACCATTTAATCCATAATCCAAACCATCGATATACATTGTAAAAAGAAGCGGCCCCAACACCGACCCCTGCGGAACACCACTAGTAACCGGCAACCAATCAGAATAGGATCCCTTTATTCCCACCCTTTGCTTTCTGCCCATCAGCCAATGCTCCACTCATTTCAATATCATTCCTATAATTCCATGGGCTCTCATCTTATTAAGCAGCCTCATATGCGGCACCTTATCGAAGGCCTTTTGAAAATCCAAATACACAACATCCACAGCCTCTCCCTTGTCAATCTTATTCGAGATTACCTCAAAAAATTCCAATAAGTTGGTAAGGCAGGATCTTCCCTTCATGAAACCATGCTGGCTTCAGCCTATCTTGTCATGCACCTCGAGGTATTTCATAACCTCGTCCTTGAGGATTGACTCCAATATCTTTCCAACCACCGATGTCAGACTAATAGGTCTGTAATTTTCTTTTTGCTGCCTCCTTCCTTTCTTAAATAGCGGAACTACATTTGCGACCTTCCAGTCCTCCGGAACCATGCCAGAGTCTATTGATTCCTGGAAGATCATTTCCAATGCTTCCACAATCTCCAAAGCCACCTCCTTCAGAACCCTTGGGTGCACCTCATACGGTCCGGGAGACTTATCTATTCTTAGTCCACTTAGCTTCCCAAGCACTTTCTCTCTAGTTATCTTGACTGTACCTAATTCTATTCCCTGATACCTCTGGCTATCAGGTATATTGCTCATGTCTTCCACTGTGAAGACTGATGCAAAATACTCATTCAGTTCCTCCGCCATCTCTTTGTTATCCATTATAATTACTCCAGCATCATTTTCAATCGGTCCTATATCTACCCTTGTCACTCTTTTACTCTTCGTATATTTAAAAAAACTCTGAGTATCCTTTTTTGTGTTAATTGCCAACTTCCTTTCATAATTCATCTTTTCTTTCCTAATGACTTTCTTAGTTTCTTTCTGTAAGTTTTTAAAGGTCTTCCAGTCCTCATTTTTCTGACTAATTTTTGCTTCCTTGTACGCCGTTTCTTTTGCTTTTATTTTTGCCTTAACCTCTCTCGTTAGCCACATTTGTGCCATTTTTCCATTCATGATTTTCTTTTTTCTTGGAATATATTTTTCCTGCATTTTCCTTATTTCTTGTAGGAATTTCATCCAATTCTGCTCTGCCGTCCCTCCATTTAGTTTACTTTTCCAATTGACTTGGGCCAGTTCCTCTCTCATACCACTGTAATTTCCCCTGTTCCACTGAAATATCGATACACCTGATACCAGCTTCTCCTTTTCAAATTTGAAACTGAACTCAATCATATTATGATCACTACTTCCAAGAGGTTCCTTTACCTCTAGTTCCCTAATCGCCTCAGGTTCGTTACACAGCACCCAATCCAAAACAGCCGGTCCCCTGGTGGGCTTCTGGACAAGTTGCTCCAAAAAGCCATCCTGCAGGCATTCTACAAACTCCCTCTCCTGAGATCCATCACCTTCCCGACTTTCCCAATTCATTTTCATATTAAAATTCCCCATAATTATCTTGACATTGTCCTTCTGACACGCTTTTTCTATTTCCAGCTGTAACTTGTAGTCCACATCCCGATTGCTGTTTGGAGACCTGTATATAACTGCTATTAGTGTCTTTTTACCCTTGCCATTTCTTAATTCTACCCATAAGGATTCTACCTCTTCTGATCCTATGTCCCTTCTTTCTATTGATTTGATATCGTTACTTACCATCAGGGCCACGCCACCTCCTTTACCTACCTTCCTATCCTTCCTGTACACTGTGTACTCTGGGATATTCAGCTCCCAATCACATCCATCATTTAGCCATGACTCCGTGATGGCCACAATGTCATACCTTTTAACCTGCAGCTGTGCGGCAAGGTCATCCACTTTATTTCTAATGCTGCGTGCATTTAAGTACAGTATATTTAGATCGGTACCTGTTGCCACTTGTGCTATATATCTATTTTGCAGCAAATTATCCTGTATATTCACCGGCCTGACCTTCTTACCATCTTTGCTGCACAGTATTTTTGACTTATTTCTATTTTCCTCTTCCTCGATCCTAACACCGTGGTTTCCTTCCCCTTGCCAACTTAGTTTAAATCCTCCCTAACAGCTATATTAAACAATCCCGCTAGGATATTAGTACCTTTTGAGTTCAGGTGTAATCCATCTTTTTTGTACAAGTCATACCTTCCCCAAAATAGATCCCAAAGATTCAAGAATTTGAAACCCTGCCCCCTGCACCAGTTACTTAGCCACACATTCATCCGCTTAATTTTGCTATTCTTACCATCATTAACGTGCAGCTCAGGCAGCAATCCTGATATTATTACTCTGGAGGTCCGGCTTTTCAATTTTATTCCTAGCTCCCAGTAATCTTTCTTCAGGACCTCCTCTCTTTTTCTATAGGCCAGGTAGTCTGAACTCAGTGGCTGGGAAGATGTTGGAGTTGATTTTCGAAGATGACGTCTCAGGGTACTTTGACATGATAAAATAGGCTGTAGTCAACAAATTTCCTCAAGGGAAAATCTTGCCTGACCAATTTGTTGAATTTTTTTGAAGAAATAACAAGCAGGATAGATGAAGGAGAATGGGTTGATGTTGAGTACTTGGATTTTCAGAAGGCCTTTGACAATTTGTCACACGTGAGGCTTCTTAACAAGCTATGAGCCATAGTGCTGCAGGAAAGATTCTAGCATGAAGAAAGCAGTGGTTGATTGGTAGGAGGCAGGGTGTGGGAATAAAGGGAGCCTTTTCCCTGGTTGCCTGCCTGTGACGGGTAATGTTCCACAGGGGTCTGTGTTGGGACAGATTCCTTTTACGTTATAGGTCAGTGTTTTGGATGATGAAATTGATGGCTTTTTTGCAAAGTTCACAGGTAATATGAAGCTAGGTGGAAGGGCATGCTGTTTTGTGGACTATATTGAACATATTAGGAGAATGGACAAAGAAATGGCAGATAGAATACTGTGTCGAGAAGTGTATGGTCATGCATGTTGGTAGAAGAAATGAAAGGGTTGACTATTTTCTAAATGGGGAGAAAATACAAAACAACTGGAGCGCAAAGGGACTTGGAGTCCTTGTGCAGGATTTCCTAAGGGTTAATTAGCAGGTCGAGTCTGTGGTGAGGAAAGCAAATCCAATGTTAGCATTCGTTTCAAGAGGACCAGAATATGAAAGCAAGGATGTAATGTTGAGACTTTATAAAGCACTGTTGAGGCCTTACTTGGAGTATTGTGAGCAGTTTTGGGCCCCTTATCTTAGGAAGGATGTGCTGAAACTGAAGAGGGGTCAAAGGGCGTTCACAAAAACAATTCCAGAATTGAGTGGCTTGTCATACGAAGAGCGTTTGATGGCTCTGGACATGTATTCACTAGAATTCAGATGAATGAGGGATGACCTCATTGAAACCTATCGAATGGTGAAAGGACATGATAAAGTGGATGTGGAGAGAATGTTTCCTTAGTGGGAGAGTCTAAGACCAGAGGACACAGCCTCAGAATAGAGGAGTGTCCTTTTAGAACAGAGATGAGGAGGAATTTCTTAAGCCAGAGAGTGGTGAATCTGTGCAATTCGTTGCCACAGGCAGCTGTAGAGGCCAAGTCTTTATGTATATTTAAGGCAGAGGTTGATAAGATTCTTGATTGGTCAGGGCATGAGGGGATACAGTAGAAGGCAGGAGATTGGGGCTGAGAAAAAAATTGCATCGGCCATTATGAAATAGCAGGGCAGACTCAATGGACAAAATAGCCTAATTCTGCTCCTATTTCTTATGTTCTTTTGGGTGAGGTTGATGAGACTTGGCAGAATAATAGTTCAGCATGGACAAGATGGGTCAAAGGGCCTGTTTCTGTGCTGCAGTGTTCTATGACTCTATTTAGTTGATGCAAAGGAACTCAATCCAATGATGACAAAAGAATCTGGAGCAAAATACAAACTGTTTGGAAACTCAGGTGATCAGGCAATACTGGTGGAGGTGGAAGATTGGTTTTAGGTCAAGTTCCTGCCCAATGTACTTGTTCAATGATGAACATACTGTAATTAGAAGCCTTCTGAGCTGTAGTCTCATTCCTAAAATTCAAAATACATTTATTATCAAGTATGTGTACTATATACAATCTTGAGATTCATCTCCTTACTGGGCAGCCACAAAACAATGAAACCCAACAGAGCTCCCAGTGTGCAGGAAAATAAAACAAATTCTGCAGACAATAAAAGTAAGCAAATAACACTGAGAACTGAAGTTCACGAGAATTCACAGCCACAAAGCCAGTCATAACTGAGCAACACACACAAAATGGTGGAGGGACTCAGCAGGCCTAGCAGCATCTATCGGAAAAAGTACAGTCAACGGTTTGGGCCGAAACCCTTTGGCAGGACTGAGAAGAAAAGCCGAAGGGAGTGGGGAGAGAACCACCAGGAGATAGGTGAAACCAGGAGAGTGAGGGATGAAGTAAAGAGCTGGGAAGTTGATTGGTGAGATGAGATGAGAGGGGGGAAAAGAGATAGGTAATGGAGAAGTGGGGAGGGACAGGGTTGGGGTCATTACCTGAAGTTTGAAAAATCAATGTTCACGCCATCAGGTTGGAGACTACCCAAATGGAATATAAAATGTTGTTCCTCCAACCTAAGTGTGGCCTTATCCCAACAATGGAGGAAGCCATGGATGGACATATCAGAATGGGAAGTGGAATTAAGATGCGTGGCCACTAGGAGATCCTGCTAATTCTGGCAGACAGAGCGTAGATGCTCAGTGAAGCGGTCTCCCAATCTATGTCAGGTCTCACCAATATACAGGAGGTCACAACTGGAGCACCGAACACAGTAAATGACCCCAAGAGACTCTCAGACTGTTTGGGGCCCTGAATGGTAATGAGGGAGGAGGTGTAGGGGCAGGTGTAGCACTTGTTCCACTTGTAAGAATAAGTGCCAGGTGGGAGGGACGAATAGACAAGGGGGTCGCATAGGGAGCAATCCTTGTGGAAAACAGAAGGGAGGGGGAGATGTGCTTGGTGGTGGGATCCTGTTGGAGCTGGCAGAAGTTTCGGACAATTCTGTGCTGGACGTGGAGGCTGGTGGCCTGGTTGGTGAGGACAAGAGGAACCCTATCCCTGGTAGTGTGGCGAGGGGATTGTGTAAGAGCAGACGTGCATGAAGCTGGTTAGGTGCAGGCCACAGCCTCAGTTCAGTGCAGAGATGTGTAAACCTCACTGAGCAGTAAGCTGAACACTGGCCTGTCCCTCTCCTCTGACCCCGATAGCTTGACCTTTTCAATCTGGCATGGAGCTTAAATTGGTCAGACATTGGCTTGTTCCTCGCTCTCAGACCTGGTCCTATCACCTCGACTCTGCCTCGCTTCAGTTCTTCTGCTTCAAATCACCTCCAAGTCCACTCCATCAATGGCCTAAAATTGGGTAATTCACCTCTCTTGGGCCCATACCCACCACACCACAATCACCCTGCACCTTCAAGACTTCAGTTCATACTGCAAAAATGTCAAGTCATACAAGCGGTTCAAAAGCTCAACTCCGAAAGGAAAGTTACAGGCTATTGATTGCTGTGATCATTTCCAAGAAAAAGTGTGAGTAATAAAGTAGTTAATAGTTTGTTTGCTGTCAGGACAGGTTGTCACTGCTTTACCAGTGCCATCTTACCTTCTTAGCAAAAGCAAAAGGTTAGGAAGCTCAGTAATGGTGGGTGTGGTACTTCCAGTGGGCTTTGTGTTTGTACACTTTTCAATTCGTGGATTAGCACTTCAATTATATTTTCATCCATCAGGATTAAGGAAATTTTGCACTGGCAGGCACTTGCTTTTTTTTTTAATTTATACTTCACTATCGGATTTATTATCACCTCTTTTGTCCATGTATGTAAAATGATAATCCCCTTGCCTATGAAGGATGTAAGAAAACTAAATGATTTCACTTCTTTCCTCAGTCCCTGGTTTGAAAATAATGTTATACCCATGGGGGAAAAAACTGCAGTGTAGCAAAATAGTTCACAACACAATTGAGAAAAGTGTCTAAAATTAAGAAAAATTACTACGTCAGTTACCCTAATAGTTATAGAATCAGCAGGGGACAGGCCTTTGCCCCTCATATTATACACCTGTGTGAGATCACCCTCAGTTTCCTACACTGCAATGAATAAAGTCCAATCCTATTCAATTGCTTTCATAACTTGGTCCCTTGACTTTCAGCAATGTCCTCATAAATCCCCTCCAGTTCAGATTTAGATTTATTTATCACATTGAAACATGCAGTAAACATTATTTACATTAACAACCAATACAATTTAGGAATATGCTGGAGCAACCTGCAAATGTTGCCACACTTTCCAGCACCAACATAGCATGCCAATCCTTGGCCTCAGTCTATCAGATTCTCAGCAAATTCTTATGAGCTCCTCCCAACCCTCTCCCTGGTGAGCTTTATCATAAAGAAATGGTTTGGTGAAATTCCCATCTATAATATAACCTTGATTACTTGTTCAGGTTAATTTTAGCTATGTTCACTTACTGTCTTGTTCTGACAGGAATAGGTGGGTTTATGGTGCGCCAGAGGAGTCGGACGGGACAGAGTAAATCAAAGCGCTCATTATCCAGGAAGAACTCCACAGGTTCAGTCTCCGATATGACTGGAAAAGAGGATGGTAAGATATAAATCGTGCTCAGATATTTCAAATATAATCTTGGAATAACTTCTAGAGAAAAATATTTTGGGAAACTATACTTAAAAGGAAAGAAGTAACCTTTCAGTTCATATGCCATATGTAGCATGCTGCTCCAGTGATATCCCTCTTCCCTCCGGGAGAAGGTTCAGGAGCTTGAAGACTCGTACAGCCAGATTTGGGAACAGCTTCTTTCCAACTGTGATAAGACTGCTGAACGGATCCTGACCCGGATCTGGGCCGTACCCTCCAAATATCCGGACCTGCCTCTCGGTTTTTTTGCACTACCTTACTTCCCATTTTTCTCTTTTCTATTTATGAGTTAGAATTTAAATTTTTAATATTTACTAATTTTAACTATTTTTAATATTTAATATTGTAACCCAGGGAGTGTGAAGCGCAGAATCAAATATCGCTATGATAATTGTATGTTCTAGTACCAATTGTTTGGTGACATTAAAGTATAAAGTAAAGTATCTATAGAATACTCAAAATCTTATCTTTTAGTTCATCGAACTGAAACACTCCGGTGTTTTCTCTCCAGAGATGCTGCTTAGCCATTTGCCTTTTCCAGTGTTTAATTCCAAAACATAAATATAATCAAAGTAAGAACACAGAGATGGGAATAACGTTTTAGTTCCATTTTTATTTCACACAAGATGCACATGTATGACATAACGTCATGACGTTTGCCATTCACGTACTTTTACATATAAATGGCAATGCATTATGTAAACAATAAATGATGCATAATCAAACAATATGTTTACAATGTCACTCAAATATTATTGAAATACTAAATTCACAATTGAAAATAAAGAACTAAAGTTCTCAGACTAGAAGTTGTGAATGTTGTGAACATGAATTAGGAAGGATCTCAACCTGAAGATATAAGGCTTCCCAAATACCTTATTATACGACTCCAATAAACTAAACTATGTCAGAAGATTATGGTTTCACCTTCTGTAGTACAGTTGCTTAACTTTCTAATTTGCCAAAGAAAAGTACTCTCAAGTCTCAAGCATAGCTTAACTTCCAAGGATACATATTGTATTGAAAGGATAGACAGGAAGGCTGAGGGAGTGGGGTGGTTCTGTGGTAAAAAATGAAATTAAATCCTTAGGAAAAGGTGACTTATGATCAGAAGATGCAGAATTCTTGTGGGTAGAGTTAAGAAACTGCAAGGGACCCTGATGGGACGTCTTTGAACAGTAGCCAGGATATGGGATACAAATTACAACAGGAAATAGAAAAAGGCATGTAAAAAGGGCAATGTTACAATAGTAACTGGGGGATTTCAACACGTAGGTAGATTTGGAAAATCAGGTTGGTGCTAGATCCTAGGGGAAGAAATTTGTAGAATGCCGATGAGATGGCTTTTTAGAGTAGCTTGTGATTGAGCCCACTAGGGGAAGCTAATTCTGGGTTGGGTGTTGTGTAATGAACCAGATTGATTTGGGAGCTTAAGGTAGAGGAACCCAAAGGAGACAGATATGATAATATGATAGAATTCACCCTGCAGTTTGGGAGGGGGAAGCTAAAGTTAGATGTTATCAGTATTACAGTGGAATAAAGGGAATTACAGAGGCATGAGAGAGGAGCTGACCAAAGTTGACTGGAAGGAGACACTAGCAGGGATGATGGCAGAACATCAATAACCAGAGTTAGGGAGGCAACTTGGAAAGTGCAGGATAGATACATCCCAAAGATGAAGTATTCTAAAGGGAGGCAACCATAGTTGACAAAGGAAGTCAAACCAGTGTAAAAGGAAAAGGGAGGGCATATAAAATAACAAAAATTAGTGGGAAGTTGGAGGATTAGGAAGCTTTTAAAAAGAGGGTAACTAAAAAGCCATAAGGAAAGAAAAGATGAAACATGAAGGTAGGCTAGTCAATAATATAAAAGAAAATACCAAAGTTTTTTCAAATATACAAAGAATAAAAGAGAGGTGAAAGTAAATATTGAAACACTGGAGAGGTAGTAATGGGGGATGCTTTTAAAAGTATTTTGTGTCAGTTTTCACTGAACAAGACTCTAGCAGTATGCCAGAAATTCGAGAATATCAGGGGGCAGAAGTGAGTGCAGTTGCTGTTCTAAGGAGAAGGTGCTGGAAGGTCTGAAAGTAAGATCACCTGGACGAGATGGAATACACCCCATGGTTCTGAAAGAGGTGACTGAAGAGATTGTGGAGGCATAAGTAATAATTCTTCAAGAATTACTAGGTTCTGGAATAGTTCTGGAGGTTTGAAAAATTGCAAATGTCACTCCAGCCTTCAAGAAGGGAGGGAGGCAGAACAAAGGAAATTATAGGCCAGTTAGCCTGACCTCAGTGGTTGGAAAGATGTGGCAGTTGATTGTTAAAGATGAGCTTTCAGGGTCCTTGGGGACACATGATAAAATAGGCCAAAGTCAGCATGGTTTCTTTGAAGAGAAGGCTTGCCTGACAAATTTGTTGGAATTCTTTGACTAGATAACAGGCAGGAGAAACAAAGAAGAGTTAGTGGATGTTGACTTGATTTTCAGAAGGCTTGCAGAGGCTGCTTGACAAGTTAAGAGCCTGTGGTATTACATTAAGAAACTAGGATGGATTGAAGATTGGCTGACTGGCAGGAGACAAAAAGTGGGAACAAAGGGAGCCTTTTCTAGTTGGCTAAAGAAAAAGATGTGCTGGTATTGGAGAGAGCTCCAGAGGAGGTTCACGGGAATTATTCTGGGAATGAAAGGGTTAACAGCATTTGGCTCTGGGCTTGTACCCACTGGAGTGGGGGTGGGGGGGGGGAGAATCTCATTGAAACCTATTGAATGGTCTGGATAGAGTGGATGTGGGTAGGGTGTTTTCTTGATGAGTGACTGGGACCAGAGGGCACAGCCTCAGAATGGTGGGGCATCCATTTAGAACAGAGATGCGGAGGAATTTCTTTAGCCAGAGGGTTGTTGATCTGTGGAATTCATTACCACGGATGGCTGTGGAGGGAGGCCAAGTTCTATGTAAGTTATTGAGTATATTTAAAGTGGAAGTTGATAGGTTCTTGATTAGTCAGTGCATTAAAGGTTACAGAGAGAATGCAGGAGAATGGGATTGAGACAGGTAATGAATCAGCCATGATGGAATTGTGGAGCAACTGTGGCCTATTACTGCTTTGATATCTGATGTTCTTAAGTTGAGGATTTACGAGGTACACTAGTTTAACCTTTAACTTGGATTTTCATTTAAGTTCTACACGAGTACATGATACATTTGGGATTGTAGATAGATGTGCTTGAATTCTTAACTTTGCATTCTTATGGGTAGTTTTTGCATTTCCTAGGATGAAGCTAAGTGAATTCATTTATTTGTTTTTGATAGGTTGGATTGAACAGCAATCAGAGATGCTTGATGATGCAGCATCTGCCGTCCCTGAGATTGTAGATAAAATGAAAAAGCGATACAGGAAAAAGAAGAATAAATTGGAAGAAATTTTTCCAACCTATCTGCAGGTATGCTCATTCAAAGTGTCTTAACCCATCTCTCATATTTTGTAGTCAAAATTGTTATTTCTGATATACTTTGCTTGCAGAGAGTGAATACTATTATATGCAGCCATTATTCTTTCTTATGTCACTGGCTGCAAACAAAAAGAAAAGTGAAGTGAATTTTTGCTGCTTCACTGAAAAAGCTATTTTACCTTGCATGGTGTCCAATCAAAGCACAATATAATTGTGCATGGCATTCTCAGGTGTTACTTGTGACAACTTGGTAGAGGCTGGTATAGTTACTGTGTTTAAAAGACATTTGAAGAGGTTCATGGATTAAAAATGTTTAGAAGGGATATGGATTGAATGCAGGCAACTGGGACATTATTTGGAAGGCACCTTGGTGATGGCTGAGTTGGACCAAGGGGCTGAGTTCATGCTACATGTTTCTGATTCTTTAATATATGACTGCAGCACAGGGATTTTACTGTGTATATCATCATTTGGGTGTATTGATACTTTATAAATATCATTTTGAGCTCTTGCTTGTATGAAGTTCTTATAAGTCTTGACAGTCTTGCAAGAGCTTCATACAGATGAGTTTAAAAGAAAAAGTGAAAAAATAAAAGAGATGGTTGAAAGAGTGGAGAAAGGTTGTGAGTAGGAATTTGGGTTGTAAAGTGAATTGAAGGAGAGAATCGGGAATCTTTGGAATTCTTTGCCACAGACAACTGTGAACTGTGATCTTTGTAAATTTATGACAGAGGTTGGTAGATTATTGGTTGGTCAGGATATAAAGGAATATAGGGAGATAGCATGAGATTGGGGCTGAGAGGATAAATGGATCAGCCGTGATGAAATGGTGGATCAGACTTGAATTGACTTTATTTCTTAACATCCTTCACATACAGAAGGAGTAAAAATCTTTACGTTATGTCTCCATCTAAATGTGCAATGTGCAATTTATAGTAAATTTGTAATAAATAGTATGTACAACAGGACAGTCAGTATAGCATAGAAATACAGTTGTATCAGCGTGAATTAATCAGTCTGATGGCCTGGTGGAAGAAGCTGTCCCGATGCCTGTTGGTCCTGGCTTTAATGCTGCTGTACCATTTCCCGGATGGTAGCAACTGGAACAGTGTGTGGTTGGGGTGACTCAGGTCCCCGATGATCCTTCGGGCCCTTTTTACACACCTGTCTTTGTAAATGTCCTGAACAGTGGGAGGTTCACACCTACAGTTGCGCTGGGCTGTCCACACCACTCTCTGCAGAGTCCTGCGATTGAAGGAAGTACAATTCCCATACCAGGCAGTGATGCATCCAATCAAGATGCTCTCAATTGTCCCCCTGTAGAAAGTCCTTAGGATGTGGGGACTCATACTGTCTGAGGTGAAAGAGGCGCTGTTGTGCTTTTATCACCACACAGCCAGTTTGTACAGACCACGTGAGATCCTCAGTGACGTGTATGCCGAGGAACTTAAAGCTGTTCACCCTCTCAACCCTGCGTCCATTGATGTCAATGGCCTGTCTCCATTCCACAACCAGCTCCTTTGTTTTTGCAACATTAAGGGAGAGGTTGTTTTCTTGACACCACTGTGTTAGAGTGATGACTTCTTCTCTGTCGGCTGCCTTGTTATTATTTGAGATTAGGCCGATCAATTTAGTATCGTAAGCAAATTTAATTAGATTGGAGCTGTGGATAGCATCATAGTCATGGGTATGCAGAGAGTAAAGGAGGGGGCTTAGGACACAGCCCTGAGGGGCACCTGTATTGAGGGTCAGAGGGGCAGCTGTCCACTCTTACCACCTGCTGGCAATCTGACAGGAAGTCCAGGATCCAGCTGCACAAGGCAGGTTGAAGGCCAATGTCTCTGAGCTTCTTGTCAAGCCTGGAGGGAATTATGCGGAATGCTGAACTGTAGTTAAAGAACAGCATTCTCACATAACCATTATTCTTCTCCAGGTGTGTAAGCACATTTGTAGAGCTGTGGCTATTGTGTCATCTGTCGATCGGTTGTGTCAGTAGGCGAATTGTAGGGTGTCCAGTGTGGGTGGTAGCATGCTGCAGATGTAGTCCTCGACCAGCCTCTCAAAGCACATCCCGAGTACCCGTCCTTGGATGCTGTCCTGTCCCGCAGCCTTGTGACTATCCACTCATTGGAAACACCTGCATACTTCAGCCTCAGGGGTGACCAAGGAGCAGGTTGCTTCGGCTCTCCTCGGGCTCATGTTGGTGACATCAAGCCCAGCGTAAAAAAGACTTAGCTCATCTAGGAGAGAGGCAGTGATGTTGGCAGCACCATTGTGCTTAACTTTGAAGTCTGCGATGGTGTACAGATGTTGTCATAAGCTGTGTGTGTTGTTGGTGGAGAGTTGTGTCTGGATCTTGTCCCTGTATTGTCATTTCGCTGCCTTGATGACCTTGCATAGAACGAAAGCTCTGTCTAGCGCAGTTAGTGCGGCTCGCACGGAACTGTTGATCCAGGGTTTCTGGTTTGGATAGACCCTGACCAATTTTTGGGAGACAACGTCCTGGATACACTTCCAGATGAATCTCGTGGCCCTTTCGTGAACTCGGAGACATCTTCGTCACGAAAGACATTCCAGTTGACATCTAGGCCAAATAGCCAAATTCTGCTCCTATATCTTATGGCCAAAGATAGTAATGTGTATTTACCACTATCTAGGTTTGAATTCACACAAATTAAGCTTATATGTTTACAATCTAATTTACAGTTATTCCTTGTAACCAAATATATACTGGCATACCTTTTAGAGTGCCTGGCTTGAAAAGTGGTAAAATTATCATACATTCTAAATGTTTTCTAAAAAAAAACCAAGCATTTGGAAAACTTTTCTATTGCTTTATCAAAAAACATCTTGGAAATTAGTAGAAAAGCAACGAGAATGCATTTGTTGGAAACCTGAAGTAGATACAGAAAATTCTGAGAAAGCTTTGCAGGTCAAGCAGCATCTGTAGAATGAGAAACAAAATTATTGTGCTAAGGTCAGTGGCCTCTGATGAAAGATCATCAACCTCAAAAGCTTAGCTCTGTTTCTTTTTCCATAAATGGTGCATGGCCTTCCGAGTACTTGCAGCAGTTTCTGTTTTATTTCACTGACTAAATATTTCTTGAACTAGAAATTGTGAAAATTACATTTTGAACATTGAGTAGTTGTAAATGTTCCATTTTATTAATTTCTTGGTATTTTCAATGGTACCTTAGGCTTGACTGTTTCTATTGCAAGATCTTTTTACACACTTATTTTTACTGAAGTAATACACATAAAATGTGAGTGTAACAGGCAACATCTTTGGAGAGGAGTCATCATTTTGGACCCTTAACCGGGACTGGGAAGGAAAGGGGCAGAAGCTAGACGACTTTACTGAAGTCTTGTTTCGATCTGTTATTTGTATCAATTATGTTGAACTTAGGGTTTATTTTGTTAGGATTTCTGGATTTGGAGAGGATGGGAAAAGCCACTGTCCACTTTCAATTCATAAGGTTAATGTCATTCTTTTAATGTCAGAGCTGCATGAGCTGTGAACAATAGCTTCACAACAGAGGTTGTCATTAATAAGTGGCAATTTTACTTTGTTTAGGCCCTTACTTAAAAACTAAATTGTGTCAAAATGGAAACCGAAGAATTTTAGAAATGTTTTTGCAGGTCCGACAGCATCTATGGAGGGGGAGCTTGAATTAAAATTTCACCATAGTTACCTTCAATGGACCTGAAATCAACTTTTATTCTCTCTCCTTGAATGCTATCTCACTAACAGAGCATTCTCAATTATTATTTAATCAGATTTCCTGCGTCAAGAAGATTTTTTATTCCCTATCAGAATATAGGCAACAGTGGCAAAAGAAGTATCATTTGAGAAAGCATTGAAGAGCCAAATGAAAAGCTTAGTAGGTTTCTAAAGGAAAGATTATGGTAAGATAGTTAGAACTTATTGGTGAACTATTTAGGTTTTTGTAATCGTGTAACTTCAAAGTCAAAAGTCAAAGTAAAATTTATTATTAAAGTACATATATATTACCATATCCTACCATGAGATTTATTTCTTGCAGGCATTTACAGAAAATAATGAAATAAAATAGAATTTATGGAAAACCATATGACAGACAACCAGTATGCAAAAGAAGACAAGTTGTGCAAATGAATAAAAATAATACTGAGAATATGAATCGTAGAGTCTTTGAAAGTGTCTCTGTAGGTTGTGGAATCAATTCAGAGCAGTGGTGAGTGGAGTTATCCACACTGGTTTAGGAGCCTCATGGTTACAGGGTAACTATCAGGCTAAGGCTTCTGTGCCTCCTGCCTGATGGTGGTAATGAGAAGAGAGCAAGGCCTCGATTGTGAAGGTCTTTGATGACAGATGCTGCTTTCTTACGGCAGCTTAAAAAGAAGAAACAGAAGTTTGACTTCACTTCATCAAAATCAAGTCAATAATAATCAACTTTCTTCCTGTGCATTCTTTTCTCAGGAAGCCTTTTTTGGAAAACATTTGCTGCATACAAGTCGGCAGAGTAAGTCCATTTTGGATGCTCTGTCTGACGAAGAATCATCGCAACTACCAAACAGAGTACCAAATGCGAATGTAAACTTCTTGAATCCTTCTTCTGATCCACTGTTGAGTTCAGCTGCAGCACAAGTGGCTACGAAACAACAGGGAGGGCAAGGTACGTGTGGCGCTACCAATAGCAAGCATTAATGCTTATCGTTGGAAGGAGGAAGGGTTGTCCACTCTATGTCATTATTGTGTAGGACATAACTTTTACCTATCCTCCGCACACTGTTGCGCTTGGATGGTAGGTTATTACAGAATTGTACAGATATAATGATAGGGAAAGCAGTCGCTGTTTCCCTATATTCATTCCTTGTATTATTCATTTGGTTTATTCTAATGAAATCCATAATATACACATTGCAGCATTTAATTATATCTCTAATGACTTCAACCATCTACATCAAGGGGAATTTACAGTAGAAAGTTAATTTAACTCCCTGCCCATCCGGGAGAAAGCTGAGTGCAGGGAAAATCCATGCATTTATAAGAAGAGCATTCAGATTCCTTATGACACTGGAGATCAGAATCGAACTTGGAATGATGGAGCTTTAAGATAGGCATGCTGTACTGCCTATCATGTATGTATTATCACCCATAAACTTAGTTTTTGCCGGTTTGTGTTTTCTTGTATGGTTGTTGTGGTTAACCTGAAGTAGAATTCTAAAAGATTAATTACTTTTCTCCTTTATCCCTCGGCTAAATCTGCAGATAACAGAAACGATATCTGTTCTCTACTTCCAGTGTTAAGGGTTTTCCCTTGTGGTTTGGTCTAAAGTGAATGCAGCATTTAAAAACCACTGGATTCAGGTTATCTATAATTCATGGCAATATGTCTCATAATTTTATGTTAATTCCAGTTGTACAGGGGATGGATGTGTCATTTCCACGTTCTTGAATATTGTGGAGCTGTTGGCCTCTTTCTTTGCTAATGTATTAAATATTTCCCCATTATTTCCATAAGAAGTTATAATTACATTCAGATAATCTGATAACGTTTTTACCAATGGGCAGGTATAGTCAATGTCTTTCTATCATTGCTTCCCTGTTATCAGCTTTTTAATAGTCCTTGAATTGTACTTTTTCTCATTAGTTTGAAGTTCTTCTTTCCAGAAATGCCTCACTACATATTAATTTGTGATGCTGGTTTATGTTATATGATGTCACATTTAATCATAATGAACTACCATCACCCGTGCTTCTCTTTCTAGAATGTTACTTGAACCATTTCAATGTGCAAGTGGTTTTTTTGTTTCCTTTAACCATCTTGTTCAGTAAACGGTCATGTATCACAGTCATGCTACAATCAGGGAGGAAGTACAGGAGTCTAAAGGCACACACACAATGATTCAGGAACAACTTCTTCACCTCTACCACCGTAATTCTGAATGGACATTGAACTTATGAACACTACATCGTTACTTTCTTCTCTTTTTGCACTTTATTTAATTTAATTTTTTTATATATATATATATTTACTATAATTTACAGTTTTTTAATTATGTATTGCAATGTACAGCTGCCACATAATAACAAATTCCGCAATGTATGCTAGTGATACGTTACCTGATCCTTATTCTGATTCTGATCACTTTGGGCAGCTCCTACTGAAAACATTGCTTAGGAAGTCTTAATATAGCATGAACAAGGCTGTTCCCAGTTTGTTATCTTGGCCAACATTTTCTTTATTGTAAGGTTTCTGTTTGCTTTATAATGTCACTGGAGGTAGCCATACCCTTCTATTTAACTTTGACCTGGTCATTTACATGAAACTTACATTGTTCAAATAACTCAAAATGCTGCCTTTTTTGTCTACTTTGTGATGGCAATTAGAAACACAGCAGTTGCAAAAACTGGTGAAATGAGCAGCCAACGCAAGAACTATTAGTTATCTAAGGGTAACATAATCCAACTGGAAGGAGTCCTGTAGAAATCTGAAAAGGATAAGCAAGCTATTATATTTGTCAGGACACCATGGAAGCAATGCTTTAGTAAAGTGATTCACTACTTACTCCTTTAGTTAATGTTGGGTGCTATTTGCAGCCCATGACATACAACACATAAATACAAATTGTTCAGCAACTTTGTGCCTTTTTGATCAAGTTTGAGGTTACTCGAGATGATGCCGGAGCCTGGCAACTCATAACAAGCAGCTCTCTCCAGTTCCACACACTACTTGTATTATTATCGTTCTACTCTTTTAATCTGATTGATTGTTCTGCAGGTAACAGTGATGATCCACTTGCTGATCTGTCGGAAGTCCTCACCACAGAAGATGATATCCTTGGAATACTATCTGATGAATTAGGCAAAGCAAGAGATGAGTCGGGTATGTTTGGATGCTGTTTTGAATCTCATAGGCAATCCAGGCATTTCCAGTGTAGTCAATGGAAGAATAATGGATTCCTGTGATGTTTGAACATCTCATTTTACCTAGGTTTCCTATGTCTCTTCTAGCTGTTATTTGACATCATTTTTTGTGCCCGTTTTATTTCAGTACTACTTTGCTGTGGTGTGCTTTGCTTGCTTTTTTGATGCAGTTATCTGAGACATTAACAATCAGTGTTTATCCTTCTTAATGCTCAACTGCCCAATGCCTGAAGCATGCTATTAAGTTGCTTATACTGTGCTTGCGTTTTATTTGTGCTTTCTTTTAATCCTGCACTTATTTATCCATTTTATCTGGTTTGGGTCCTGTAGGTCTTGATTTATGCACTTTCCAGGTCGAGAATTCACCATCTCCATTTGGTAAGAGACTAAATGGTGGATAGCAGTAGTCTCATGTGTGGTGCTTTTGTCTCATCCAATGCAATGTCTGTCCATGCCTGTGTGTGCAATTTGGAAAAACTTTTATTTGTTCTGTTCATTCTGTTGCACTAACAAATTTTATCATGCCATTAGTTTTGCTTGAAGAATAAACTGCATTTTGCATCAGCATTAGACAGTAGAATAGTAGTGACTTCAAATAAAGAGATGATTTAAACATAATAAACTTCATGTGCAGCACTGATGTTGAAAAGCACCTGCTTTTGGCTTACATGAATAAGATATCTGTTTTGAGATTGTGAAAATAGTTTCTTAGTATAAGGGAAATGAAAATGCAATTTAGCAGTGGGACTTGGAATAAAAACAGCATGCCACACATGCACTTGCAGCTAAAGCTGAGGGAAGTTAATGTGTATGAAAGATTTTTGAAAATTGAGTGAATTACTGTTAATTAGGACACACCAGGACCAACCAATTAAGTGGCTGCCCCAATTAGCATATGCTTCATGGAAGGTATAAAAAAGACAAACTGAGTAGCAAAGTATGTATTTAAATAAAATACAGAACAAATTAGAGTATTATCAATACTATTGCAGTCCTATAATACTGTATTAGTTCCTAACATTATCGACAGAGTAATATATCTATGTCGTGTTCGTTTGACTGTAGATTAATTAAAGCAGTGCAAACACCTCATGCAGATAATAGACTGCTTTCATACAATGTTGTCAATGATTGCATCCTCCAAATCTTCATCTTCATGGAAACATAGAAAGTAGGTGCAGGAGTAGGCCATTCAGCCCTTCATTTTCATTGTAACATTCAAGATGATTGTCCAAACCTTCAAATTCTTTGTAGGTCCTAACTTGCTGTGAAATTGTTTGATTTTTCACTCCCAGCCATTTCTGGCATCTCCAAATCTGAATGCTTGCAACCACAGTGAGCAAATCAGTTCTGGTTTATCTTGCTGCTTACAGTGCCTATAGAAAGTATTACCCCATCCCCTGGAAGTTTTCATGTTTTATTGTTTTATGACATTGAATCACAGTTGATTTAATTTGGCTTTTTGACACTGATCAACAGAAAAAGATCCTTTCGTATCATAGTGAAAACAATTTCTGCAAATTGGTCAAAATATGTTACAATTATTAAGCACAATATAATTGATAGCATAATTACTCACCCCCTTCATGTCATTATTTAGTAGATGCACCTTTGGTAGCAATTACAGCCTTAGGTCTGTGTGGATAGATCTCCATCAGCTTTGCACAGCTGGACACTGCAATTTCCCCCATTCTTCTTTACAAAACTGCTCAAATTGTCAGATTGCATGGGGATTGTGAGTGAACAGCCCTTTTGAAGTCCAGCCACAAAATCTCAATTGGATTGAGGTCTGGACTCTGACTTGGCCTGTCCAGGGCATTAACTTTGTTGTTTTTAAGCTATTCCTGTGTAGCTTTAGCTCTTTGCTTGGGGTCATTTTCTTGCTAGAAAACAAATCTTCTCCCAAGTTGCAGTTTTCTTGCAGACTGCATCAGGTTTTCCTCCAGGATTTCCCTGCATTTTGCTGCATTCATTTCACCCTCTATCTTCACAAGACTACCAGGGCCTGCTGCAGTGAAGCATCCCCACAGCATGATGCAGCCACTACCATACTTCACAGTAGGGATGGCGTGTTTTTGATGATGTGTGGTGTTTGGCTTACGCCAAACATAGCATTTAGTCTGATCGCCAAAAAGCTTAATTTTGGTTTGATCAGACCATAGAACAACCTTCCAGCTGACTTCAGAGTCTCCCACATGCCTTCTGACAAACCCTAGCTGAGATTTCATGTGAGTATTTTTCAACAGTGGTTTTCTCTTTGCCACTCTCCCATAAAGCTGTGACTGGTGAAGCACCCGGGCAACAGTTGTTATATGTGCAGTCTTTCCCATCTCAGCCACTGAAGCTTGTAATGTAACTCCTCCAGTGTTGTCACAGGTCTCTTGGTGGCCTCCCTTACTAGTCCACTTATTGCATGGTCACTCAGTTTTTGAGCATGGCCTACTCTAGACAGATTTACAGCTGTGCCATATTCTTTCCAGTTCTTAGTGATTGACTTAACTGTACGCCAAGGGATATTCAGTGACTTGGAAATTTTCTTGTATCCATCTCGAGCTCTTCAAAAACCTTTTTGTGGAGTTGCTTGGAGTGTTCTTTTGTCTTCATGGTGTAATTTTTGCCAGGATACTGACTCACCAGCAGTTGGACCTTCCAGATACAGGGTATTTCTACTATAATCAATTGAAGCACCTTGTCTGCACACGGGTCTCCAAAAACAGATTAATTTAACTAATTATGTGACTTCTAAAACCAATTGGCAGCACCAGTGATGATTTAGTGTGTTAAGTGAAAGGGGGTGAATACTTGTGCAATCAATTTTACGGTTTATATTTGTAATTAATTTAGATCACTTTGTAGAAATCTGTTTTCACTTTGTCACGAAAGAGTTTTTTTCTGTTGATGTGTCAAAAATAGCCAAATTAAATCCACTGTGATTCAATGTTACAAAACAATATAGCATGAAAACTTCCAAAGGGGGTGAATACTTTTAATAGGCACTGTATTTCTCACCAACTGCCAGTGGCAAAAATTACTGTTTTTTGAACACAAGCGTACGTGTAGCCCCCTGGTAAGCCTCAGGCTTGCTCAACTTGCTTTTGTCTAGGGGGAGCAGCCTTCAGCCCCACCAAAATGGGTAATCAAGTTTGTGTGGACGTTGTATGATGTACCCCAAATAACAGACAATACACCATATGCGATTAAATGATTACACTTTAGAGATCTTACTGGAACTATGTAATTAATAGAGATAAAATATAAAAGGAAGGTAAAAGGCACCAAACTTGCACCAAACTTATCAAAGTTCAACCACTTCATGTACAACAGTTGGAGCTCAAGTAATGGAGTCTTCTTTGCACCATTTGATCCCCTCTGACCACCTCGACCCGCCGCCTGGGACCAACCACGGTGGTCGACCAGACGCTCCACACGAGTCTGTCTTCATCTCCCCTCCTTGCCGAAGACCCTGGGCCTCGGACTCCCACTCGGGGTCTGTCCCGTCAGCATCGCGTCTCCTCACTCTGTCCCCATCGCACCTCAACACCCGCGAAAACAATAGCTTACAGACACACAGGTAAAAATAATATCTATGTCAATTGGTTCATTCACTCTCTTATCAATAATATGACCCAAACAAGCAGAGAGAGAGAGAACTCCTTACATCGCAGTTATTATTACGGAAAAGCCATTTTAATTATAACATAACAAAGAAGCCATTTTGTTAGCCTTCGCAGCAACCTAAAAGAAGAAACCCCTTACACATGCAACTGGCACCATTTGAAAACCGCTTGCTCTAGGCACGGTGGAGTATTCTAATCGCCACACAAGTTCATGTGCCCTGACGCTGGTTAGAAACCGTTTAGCAACAGTCTCCCATCCAAATTAAGTGACATAGTGTGCCAAATAAACAGAGGGAATCCTGGCTATTTTCTTGATTAGATTTTTTTTCTTTAAGGTTCTCCCAAATAAGCGGCTGCCCTGATTAACTGGTGGCCCAATTAACTGAAATCCTTTGTACGGTATATTTCAAATTGACTGGGGACAATGAGACAAAATTTTTTTAGAAAAAATAACAGTATATTAGCATTGTAAACAAGAAGCTGGAGGAACTCAGCAGGTCGGGCAGCATCCGTGGAAACAAACAGTCAGTGTTTCAGGCTGAGACCCGTCAGGACTTCGGTCTCGGCCTGAAACATTGACTGTTCATTTTCATGGATGCTGCCCAACCTGCTGAGTTCCTCCACCGTTTTGTGCATGTTGCTTTAACCCCAGCATCTGCAGAATATTTTGTGTAAACAAGAAACTGAGCAGTTCACACCATTCAGTCTTATTCCTATATGTAATACCTCTCTCCCTCAATCCCCTCACTCCAGCCTTTTTCCAAATCCTTTGCCCCTCAGTATCTGGGACACATTCAGTGGCCACTTTATTGGGTAAACGTATATACTTGTTGGTTAATGCAAAATACCTGATCAATCATGCAGCAGCAACTCAATACATTAAAGCATGCAGACATGGTCAAGAGGTTCAGTTGTGATTCAGATTAAATATAAGAATGGGGAAAAATTTGATCTAAGTGACTTTGACCATAGGATGATCGTTGGTGCCAGACAGTGTGGTTTGAGTTTCTCAAACTGCTGATGATCTGGATTTTTCCACATACAGCAGTCTCTAGCATTTACAGAGAATAGTGTAATTAACAAGAAACATCCAGTCAGTGGCAGTTCTGTGGGTGAAAATGCCTTGTTAATGAGAGGGGTCGGAGGAGAATGGCCAGACTGGTTCAAGCTGACAGGAATGTGACAGTAACTCAAATAACTGCATGTTACAACAGTAGTGTGCAGAAGGACATCTCTAAATGAACAACATGCTGTACCTTGAAGTGGATGTACTACAGCAGCAGAAGACCACAAATAATCATTCACTGGGCACTTTGCTAGGTATCTCCTGTACTTAATAAAGTGCCCACTGGGTAGATTTACTGCTGTAATTACTTTTGGTAACTCCATTCTTCCACCCTTTGTTTCATGTTTTCCTCAAACTCCATTTAAAAAATAATGGAGCTTGAGGGAAACTTGAAAAATGTGTGGAATGGAACAATAAAGTCATGTGTAGAATAAAGTCATTCCTAACCCATATAGTGCTATTGAACTACTTTCAAGACTTTGACCCAGGAACATTGAAGGAAGTTTACAGTGTAATGGTGTGTGACTTGGAGAAGAACTTGCACCTGTTTCCCTTCTCCTCCTGGCATTAGATGCTGCAGGATTAGATGGTGATTTTGGCAAGTAGATAAAAGTGTGCTTTGTAAATGGTGAGCCCAGCTGGTAGAGGGTGGGATGCAAATCCAAAGGGCTGTGCTGTGCATGGTATTCAACATTGAATGTTGAATAAACAACCTCTTGAATATTCTCCAACTGTACTTGGAGGCAAATGGAGAATATTCCATCAAACTCTTGACTTGCCTTAAGGGAGATACAAAAGCTTTGGAAGTCAGGAGGCAAGAGGCTTGCTGCAGCACATTTAGCCCTGATTTCACAGCAGTTTTATGGCTGTTCCAGTTAAAATTTAAGGCATTTAAGTCCCTTGTGATATTAGTTAAGTGAAATCTGCAAGTGAGAATACTGTTGAACTTCTTGGAGTGGTTGGGGTAGTTATCTAACTGCTACTTGAGCCTGTGCCTAAACATAGTGCAGGCCTTGTTGGATTGCCTAGCATTTGATGATTCGCAGTCATAAGTGAATGACATCACTTCTGACCTTTCTGACGAAGGGAATGTTACTTATAAAGCAGCTGAAGAGGACTGGACCTTACCACTGAAGGCATTTTGCAGAGGTCAGCTTGGGTTCAGATGATTGCTGTTCAGTAGATCCATATGGGAGAGTACAGAGAAAGTTTACAAGGATGTTGCTAGGACCTTAGAACCTGAGCTATAGGAATAGACTTTATTCCCTGGAGCAGAGGCAAATGAGGGGAAATCTGAAAGAGGTATACAAAATAGAGGGATACAGATAGAGATTAATGTAAGTTGGCTTTTTCCGCTGAGGTTGGGTGAGACTAGAACTAATAGTTAAGAGTTAAAAGTAAAATATTTAAGGAGAACTTGAGTTGGAATTTTACTCACAGGGTTGTCAGAGTGTGGAACGAGCTGCCAGCGGAGGTGGTAGATATTGGTTCAATTTCAGCATTGAAGAGACATTTGGATAAGTATATTTGACAGGAGGGGTATGGAGGGCTGTGGTCCAGATGCAGGTCGATAGGAGAGCAGATTAATGGTTTGGCATGGATTCGATTTGGCGCTGATTCTGTGCTGCAGTGCACTGAGATCCAACATTTTATAGAAGGATGGAGTATAAGAACAAGGAAGTTGTAATGAACTTTTATCAATGCTGTGGTTCAACCACAACTGGAATATTTAGAAAAGTGTATGAAATTTACTGAAATTATTGCAGTGGTGAGGGGCTTTTGTGGATAGAAGGAAGAAGGTGAGGTTATTCTTCTTGCAATAGTTTGCATGGGGATGTGATGGGGTGTTTCAAATCGTAAATTAGTGAGAAACTGCTGCCGGTAATGGAAGATCCTGAATCGTAAAAGAACCAAAGTGATATGAAAATCTCTTTATTTGGTGTGCCTTTAGGGTGTGTTATACTCTATGAAGGGTAGCAGTACAAACAGATTTAATTGTAGTATTCACAAAAGAGCTGGATAAACAATATCTGAAAAAGGAGAATGTGCAGGACAAGGTGCAGGAGTCCGATTAGCTGTATTGTTCATGCACGATGTCTGTCCAGACTCAAACCCACTTTTTTAATATATCCTTGAAATTATTGAAACAAGTTCAGCAGAACTTCCTTTGGGAAGGCTGTGCTTCACTTTATTTGTAGAATTCAATCTGAGAAATATATGATTATATACAAACTGTACAGAGTTATTTAAAGATTGCAATAAATCTATCCCGAGTAACTTATCAAACAGGGTGAAAATAATTTTTTCAGAATATTGATTGTTGTTTCACAACCATACTGTAACTGCCCTTATTTTGGCATGGATTCGTTTGATCTCTGAGGGTGTTGAATTCTGGTGTTTAAATCCAAGGTTCTTTTAGAAGTCAGGAATGAAGCATAAAACCTGTTAGCTTCATGGTCATCTTATTACGAGTTGATAGAGCAAAGAGAAGAGGAACAGGACAGTGACACAGGAGTCTTACAACTTGAAGAGAGCTACTAAAGCAGCTACTTTTATACCCAAAGATGAAGAAAAGTCCATAGATAACAATAATTTGATGAGAAAATACTTCTTTAATACTACAGTAAAATTAACCAATGAGAAAACACTTATTCACTTAATAAAGTACAGCGAAGCTTTCAGAATTATACTTTGTATAGCCACTGGGGGCATAATTAAATGTTATGCTTGTAAAGGTTACTTAAAATACAAGCAGATAAACAATTTTTAAACTGCAAAGAAAATAACAATTAAAATTGAACAGTTGGATCCGTCAATTCACCCCCCCCCACCTTTGATTCTAAATCACACATCTAGAATCATTACATCTGACAATTCAGAGGCATCTGTGTGTAACATCAAAAGAGCTACTTAGATTATGAAATATGGGTATATATTCTTCAAAGTAGTCATAAGATTATGTCATATTTCAGCAGGTTAGAGTGGCACACTTATGCAAGTTTGAACTATTCTGTTAATGATCACCTTTTAAACAAGTAAAAAATATGTAAATTATGATAAGGCCTATTAGTATGAATATTATGACTATAATATTGAGTAACTCTGGCTTCTGAGACTTGAATGGGTCTGATCAAAAAAAAAATCATCCATCAGAATTATGTATTTTAGCTGCTTTTTTACGAATATGATCAACTAAATTAGTTGTATCTTCAGGCTCATCAGGTATCTGAGTGCAGCACTCCTTGCCCATAATATGCCCCCCCCCCAACTGCTAAGTGAAGATTTAATGTCATACGATTTTGGAGAATCATTCTGAGCATGGCAACTATTTCTGTGGTTAATTTTCCCAAGGCTTCAGCAGTGATATTGTTTACCCTATCAAAGACTGTGACAACATTTTTAATCTCTCTTGTACTCCTTGCAACACCATAAACTGAGAATAAAATTAATGCAAAACTCCTGGACTCAGGAGGTAAAGGTAAGGTGTGTATATGTATCATGCCAGGAAAAACTTACCCGAAACAACAAACTTCTAACTACAAACACGCTGAAGTCTGCAGATTCCAGAAATCCAAAGCTGTGCACACAAAATGATGGAGGAACTCAGCAGGTCAGGGAGCATCAAAGGAAAAGAGTAAACAGTCAATGTTTGGAGCAGAGACCTTTCTTCAGGATTGAAAAGGAAGGGGGAAGATGTCTGAATGAAAAGGTGCGGATGGGGGGGAAGGAAGAGGCTAGGTGGAAGGTGATGGTTGAAGCCAAGTGGGTGGGAAAGGTCAAAGGCAGGAGAAGAAAGAATCTGATAGAAGAGAGTGAACAGTAGGAGGGAAGGGACCGGGGGAAGTAATAGACAGGTGAGAAGAAGTGAAAGATCAGAGTGGGGAATAGGGGAAGGGGGGAAATTTATTCACCGGAAGGAGAAATCGATGTTAATGTCATCAAGTTGGAGGGTACCCAGACGGAATATAAGGTTTTGGTCCTCCACCCTGAGGGTGGCCTCATCTTGTCACAAGAGGAGGGTGTGGACCGACAAATCGGAATGGGCATCAGAATTAAAATGTTTGGCTGCTGGCTTATGGTGAATGGTGTGGAGGTGCTCCAAATTGTCCCCCAATTTATGACAGGTCTCACCAATGTAGAGGAGGCTGCATTGAGAGTACCAGCCGCAATAGATGACACAGCAGTTTCAGATTCCTAACTACTTGCGTGGAAGAGAGGTGTGCGCTCCATTTCTGCACATAAAGTGCATATTGTTCCATGAACTTAGACGATTTATAATTACTTGCCAGAAGCTTTGTTGAATTGTAATATTTTTCAGATTGTCAATAAAAATTCCTGAATCATTACCCCATTTTAGGACATTGTAGAGTGTAATTGCATAAACTAGTGAAATGGTACCTTCTGAACTCAAGCAAAAAGTAGCTTTTCTAGTAAACACATGAAAAGATCTAAGAGCTTTGTTGTGAACATTAGATTTCCCAGGATGAGTCATGATATGATATTTCCTAAATCATGCTGAATATATTTACATAATTGATTCAGTTTATGACGATATAGATTGATACTTTATTGATCCCAAAGGAAATTATAGTGTCACAGTAGCATTACAAGTGCACAGATATACAATATTAGAAGAAAGTAAGGAGAATTTAAAGAAAGTTACTTTAAACAGTCCAACAGAAGTGGGTCATCATTTCCCTGGCTATAGGTTGACTCATTATAGAGCTTTATGGCGGAGGGCGAGAATGACCTCATATAGCGCTCTTTGGAGCAGTGCATTTGTCTTAGTCTATTACTAAAAATGCTCTGGAGTTCAGCCAAGGTAGCATGCAGAGGGTGAGAAATAATGGCCAGAATTGCCAGGATTTTCTGTAGGGTCCTTTATTCTACCTCAGCATCTAGTGTGTCCAGTTTGACTCCTATAACAGAGCCAACCTTTCTAATCAGTTTATTGACCCTGTTGGCATCACTTGTGTTGATGCCATTGCGCTAGCATACCACTGCATAGAAGATTGTACTGGCAGCAACAGACTGATAGAACGTGAGGGAGAGGCATACTCCATAGGACCTCAGTCTCCTCAGGAAGCAGAGGTGACTCTGGCCCTTGTACACAGCTTCTGTGTTGGTGCTGCACTGAAGTCTCTCTTCCATTTGCACTCCCAGGTATTTGTAGATCCTCACCATATTCATATCCTTACCATCAATAGTAACAGGGAGCAGTGCAGGCTTAGTCTTCCTACAGTCCATCACCATCTCCTTTGTCTTACTGATGTTGAGCTGCAGATGAGTCATCTTCAACAGAGTCCTCCACAAGAGCCCTGTATTCATCCTCCTGTCATCCCTTTATACACACAACTATTGCTGAGTCATCAGAGAATCTCTGCAGATGACAATGTTGTACCTAAAGTTTGAGGTATACAGGGTAAATGGGAAGGGAGCCAATACAGGCCCTGTAGGGCCCCAGTGCTGCTTATAGCCATGTCTGACACACAGCTCTGAAGCTGCATAAACTGGTCTGCCAGTGAGGTAGTCCATTATCCAAGATACATTGGAAGTGCCAACCGGCACTGAATGGACCTTTTTCACCAGCAATGAGGGCTGTATGGTACTTGAGAAATCAAAAAAAAACATGATCCTCACAGTGCTGCCTTGCTTATCCAAATAGGAGTCGGCTCTATTTAGCGAGGGAGGAGGGGAGGCATTGGTGCTGAGGGAGCATTCAGTCCCTCAGCACCTGGGGGTGGGTGTGAACAGGAGAGCAATTATCAAACCTATGGAAAATTGGTTTAACTCATTAGCACATTCACGGCTTCACTCTGAGGCTCTGCAGCTAGGTTGATTGAAGTCAGTGATGTTCTTCATACCTCTCCATGCCTCCTGTGTGCTGCTCTGCCCAAGGTTGTTCTGCGGCTCTCTCCTGTATTCCTCTTTAGTCATCTTGGTCTACTCATGTAGCTCCCTCTGCACACATTTCAATTTCTCCATCTGCTGACCTAAAGATTCTCTGCAACACTCACAACACGCTGGAGGAACTCAGCAGGTCGGGCAGTAACGGTGGAAACGATGAGTCAACGTTTTGGGCCGGAACCCTTCGTCAGGACTGTAGAGGGAAGGGGCAGAGGCCCTATGAGATTCTCTTTTTGTGGTTGAGAAGAGCCTTCAAATCAATTGTTTGTTGTCAATGGTTTGTTGTTAGGGAAGCAGCAAACAGTCCTTGATGGTATTACAGTATCTGCACAGAAGTTGTGTGGAACATGACCGTTGTATATTTATGTCTCCATTGGGAATAATGAATCAAAGGCATAATATCAATATTGCCATTGCTGGAATGTTTAATAAACAGGGTGCATGATGTTCTGGTGAGAATATTTTGAATTGTGTGGTTTATATTGATATACCCTGCAGCTAGTCGTTGACAGCTAATTCATGTGATACTCGCAAGTATACATTATGAGTCATCTCAACTGGCACATGAGTAGGAAAAATTGGCAAAAATATAATAACAAAAATATATTAGAATGGACTTCATAATGTCCAGTAGTTGTCAACTTTCTTTAAGTCTTCTGGCTGGTCAGTGATTTGTTCACTGTAGCCCAGCAGCGTTGGCTCTGTGAGCAAGAGGTTGCTGGCATATTAACCACAACACTCATTATCTTCATCGGTTACCACTTCAGCTTGTTAGCTGTGGCTAGCATGTATCCACTTAATTTTACATTCTACTTTCACCACTGAGTTAGTGATTAACTAGCTAGAAATCAGGGTGTGACCTGCACCTGTGGGAGAGGACAGAAAGCCGCTCCCCTTCCCTTTCTTCCACAGCCTTCTATCAGATTCCCCCTTCTCCAACCCTTTATCTCTTTCATCACTTAATTTACTTCTTTACTTCAACCCTCCCCCTCTCCTGGTTTCACCTATCACCTACTACCTTGTACTTATTCCTCCGCTCCCCCCGCCCTTTGTAATCTGACCTCATCTTTTTTCTGCAGTCCTGATGAAGGATATCTGCCGGAAACATCAAATGTTTACTCTTTTCCATGGATGTTGCGTGGCCTGCTGAGTTCCTTTTCCAATATTTTTATTAGTTTCTACATAGAAGAATACAGAGTACAAGAAAGTATATATAAAAGGCCAAAAAAAATTTTTAAAACTACCAGTTACATTATATCTATTCATAATAACAATATCATTAGGCCGTATTCATGTAGTTTAGTCTAGTTACCTTGAAATATACTAATTTATTACAAAAAAGTCTAACCCCTACCAAGACCGAAGCTGTTTATTAAGGAGAATAAAAGGTAAAATACCTTCGCATATAATAGAAATTAATAAAAGCCACCATCTGAATTTAAACAACAAATTAAAGGTTTTGAAAGTTTTGAAAATAATTCAGAGAAGGTCCCCACAATGCTTGGAAGTCTTGACGAGATTTAGAAATTGAACAATGAATCTTCTCTAAATCTAAGCATGACACAACGTCACATAACATTGAGCATGAGTAAGAGGAAAAACATCTTTCCATTTAAACAAAAACGCCCTCCTAGCTATAAGACAGCTAAAGGCCAAAATATGTAAATCAGATGTCTTCAGCTTGATATCTTGTCCTGCAACAATACCGAATAGGGCCGTCAGATTAGGCTTAAAATTGACTTTGAAAAGTAATGAAAAAGTTTGAAAAACTTCCCTCCAATATTTTTCAAGACTCGGACAGGTCCAAAACATATGAATTAATGAAGCTTCTCCATTATTACATCTGTCACAGTAGGGAGATATATCCGAATAAAAACAAGAAAGCTTATCTTTGGTCATATGGACTCTATGTACCACCTTAAATTGTATGAGGGAATGGTGAGCACATAGCAATGAAGTATTAACCAGTTTAAAAATTTCATTCCAAGTTTCCTCAGATATTGATGTCTGTATATCTTTTCCCAGAGAGTTTTGTCTAAAGGAAAATTCCTCATCTCCAGTAACATATCATAAATATTAGATATTGAACCATTATGAAAAGGTGTCAAATTAAAAATTACGTCTAGTGAGTTCTTATCTGAGCTTATAGGAAATGTGCCTAATTGAGATCTTAGAAAGTCTGTGATTTGTAGATATCTAAAAAAGTGAGTTTTGGGTAGGCTGGCCTGCTGAGTTCCTCCAGCATTTTGTGTGTGTTGCCTGAATTTCCAGCATCAGCAGATTTTCTCTTTTTGATGATCCCCATTGAGGATATTCCTCATTCAGAGTTTTTACTCTGTGTATGGCAGTGGTTTTGTTTGCTGGTGTAATTTCTACCCATCATGAAAACTTGTCCACTTTTACGAGTACATCTCGGTGTCCTTGACACTTAGGGTAAAGAAGTGTAGTCCACTTGTAAGTGTAAAAATGGACCAGGTGGGGTAGGAGTATTTAATTGTGTTTTCTGGCATGTTATGCACCTTTCAAAAGTTTGTTAAGCTTGTGCCCTGAACTATGGGTTCCACCACCTTTAAGAGAATCTGCGATCATCTTCTGTGCTCCAGTATGGAGTGTATTTGCTGTGCCACCTAAGGAATCAACATGGGCTACTAGTCTATGATTTGTGTCACATCTCCATACTCCACTACTGTTTAACTTCCGACCATTCTCCACCCAGAACCACATTTCCTGGTTAGAGCACTGAACTTGCAGCTCTTGGATATCTTGTATGCTCATCTGCAATATGGAGTTCAGCTTTGTTTCCATAATTCCAGCTGTCAGGTTCACTGTATATGTTCTTGATACTTCTTTTACTCCTTCCCATGTTGCCTTAATTTTTGCAATTTCATTTGTGAATGCATTTCCACGGCTTTCCATTGTAGTCATTATGGAGTAACTTATACATTTGCATATGGCAACTTCTGGCAGTAGTTTTACATCCGTAAGTTCTTGCACTAGTTGGCCATTCTTGATTGGGGTTCCTGTAGCTGTAAGAAATCCTCTTTCCAAAAGAGTTTCCAAAATCATGAACAACTCCGAAAGCGTCTCGAGAATCAGTGTAGACATTAGCTGATCTTCCTTCTGCTGACTCACAGGCTTCAAACAAAGCTTTTAGTTCTGCCTGTTCCACAGGTATCAGGACCATGCTTCGCAATGCAAGAATTTCAATTTCAGAAACAACCGCCCATCCAGTCATTCGAATTCTTCTCTCAATCATTGAGGAGTCATCAATGTATAGAATTAGATCTTTACCAGAATAATAACCAACAGGATGCTATCAATCTCCATGTTTTTTTAAATAAGATTGCCATGCTGTAAGATGTTTCTTGTTGACCTACAGAGTAAACAAGAGGGGTGTAAATGTAGTACACAGTCAGTTTTTAAGTTTGAAACACTTTCAGTTGTTTTTCATTTAAAGTGGAAAAGTTGTCTGAGTACACTCCAGCATATTGTTGAGTGGTTGAACAGTAGTTGATGGATCTGCCACTAGCTTGTCAATACATTAACAATGGTTTAATCTTCAGTCCTGTGTGTATTCATTCCCTTGGTCTTTGTTGGAGCAAGCTGTGACATTACTTGTCATTCTTATTGTTCCATCATTGTCATCCTCACTTGAGACGTTAATGGCTGTTGTAGAGTCTATGTCATGTCCATTCTGTAATGCTTTGGAGTTCAGGTGGTGCTGCTCTCTTGGAGGACTGTTTGATGTGGGCTGTTATTCTCTAGAGTTTGGTTGGTGATGCTGTATACGGAGTCTTGTTTGAAGTGAGCTGTAATTCCTCAGATGGAGCTTCAGAAATAGATGTTTCCCTGGGGAGAGCGCCGGCAGTAGTGTCACTAGCAGAGCCACCGATTTGAATTCGTGGCTGCGCTTTTCCATTTTTAATTCACCTTAACTTTGCACATTGCACATTGATTTAATTATCATGTTGTTCATTTGCTTATTTGGTTAATGAATATATTTGCTCTTTAGACTTTTTACTGTCTCTATCATCCCGTTTTTGTATGTTATCACAAATTTCACGCTTCTTTTGATTACTCATCCTGTTGACTCTTTCAGTCGCTCACACATTCAATCAAACCGACCACAGTCTTATCTCTAAATCAGTAAACAGTGTAGCAGATATTTTTCATTTGGACTTTTTCATCAACTTTATCAAACTTAAATGTTTCATTTAGGTAAGAGCTCTTAGTAAGTTTAATGACTTTGGCCATTGTTGTGAAATCAATTTTAACTTGTACATTTCTTATTACTTAGGCAATCTCAAATTTTTAATATATTGTTCTGCAACCCAGTTTAGTTCTTTCTCCCCAAGCTCAGCTAGCTTGCACGTACTTAAGTTTTCTCTACTTGACTCTACTTAATAATTTTCATCTGTGCTCTGCTGTTTGTGGGAATCTAATTTTTGACGCTCCAGCAGCTTGTGTGTTTAATTAGCGCTTTACCAGTTTGCATGTGGCTCTCTAGCGGGTCACTGCTCTTTTTATAGATCTGTTTTTTTAAACTGGCAATGCAACAGTTCTTAATCCTAACTCCTATCTTATGATGTAGAAACCAGAACTAGCTTTCTCTTTGACAATTTGGAACATAAAGAGGAAGTCTTGCCGCTTTTGTGTAATAAAATTTTCACCTTTTGAGGGATTCCTCCAAGCTCTAAGTCGTCCTGCCAACTATGCCAATTTGTGAATTCTTGGTGTTAAATCCAAGGTTCTTTTTGAAGTGGGGAATGAGGCTTAAAACTAGTTCTTCAAGATTGGTTTATTATGAGTTGATATAACAAAGAGAACACTGACGGGGGTCTTCCTAGTTGAATAAGAGAGGAACTAAAGATGGTGCCTAGAATAAAACAGCTATTTTTTATACCTAAAGATAAGGAAAATTCCATAGATAACAATAAACCAATTAGAAAATGCTTCTTTAGTACTCCAGTAAAATTAACCAATGGGAAAACATTTATTCACTTAATGAAGTGCTGGGAAGCCTTCAAAGTTATACTTTGTGTAGCCTCTAGAGGCATATTAACTGTTATGCATATAAAGGCTATTTAAAATGCAAGCAGATAATTGTTAAACTGCAACAAAAATAAAATTAAAATTAAACAGTTGGATTAGAGGTTGCTAGTAAATTAGTCATAGTCATACTTTATTGAATTTGAGATATGGCAGATTTTTTAACAGACTTAGAAAATCGCAAGGACTTGATAATAGGTGGGGTAGAGAAATATGGAAAATGTATTCTGGTGTTAAAACTAAAGAAGCAAAATGCTCAGGTGAACCCTCATTATTTAATTTTCAGACATAAAGCAACAAATGAAGCTGATAACGAAGAACTTGTCTAAAATACAATTGGATTTATATGTACAAAAAATAGAATTCTTGCTTCTGCCCGCTGATTTCATGTCTGCAGACTTGGACTCTATTTTATCCCCTTTGGTTCAGTCCCTTCCCACCTACGTCCGTGACACCTCACATACTCTTGATCTCTTCAACAGCTTTTAATTCCCTGGTTCTGAATGTCTCATCTGGATACCAACCCAAAATACTTCTATCTCCACTCAAGAAGACCTTAAAGCATTCTGCTTCTTTCTTGACTACAGACCCAGTTTCCTTCCACCACCACTCCTCTCCATCTGGTGGAATTGGTCTCTTATGGCTCCTCCCACTTACACCAAACTCATGGGGTTGCCATGGACACCCACATGGGCCCCAGCTATGCCTGCCTTCTTGTTGGCTATGTGGAATAGTCTGTGCTCTCTAACTCTTTCTGTGCTACATTGACAACTGCATTGGTGCAGCTTTATGCACCAATGCTAAGCTTGTCAATTTCCTTAAGTTTGCCTCCAACTTCTACCCTGCCCTTAAATTCTCTTGATAAAGTTCTGACACCTCTCTCCCCTTTCTTGATCTATCTCTATCTAGCTCTGGGGATAAAATGTCTGCCATTATCTTTTATCAACCTACTGATTCTCACAGCTATTTTGACTATACTTCTTTCCACCTCATAATCTATATATAAAAAAAACCATGCCCTTTTCTCATTTCCTTCATTTCTACAGCATCTGTTCCCAGGATGAGGCTTTCTTTTCTAAAACATCAAAAATATCCTTTTACTTCAAAGAACAGGTTTTCCCTTCAATTATTGATGCTGCCCTCACCTGCATCTCCTCCATTTCCCAGACATCTGCCCCCACCCCGTCTTCCCACCTCTTTAACAAGATAGAGTTCCTCTTGACCTTACCTACCACCCCATGAGCCTCCACATTCAGCACATTATTCTAAGCAATTTCTGCCATCCTCAGCAGGATCCCACCACCAAACACATCTTTACCTCCCCCTTACTCCTTCTGGAGGGATGACCCTCTCTGTGGTTGCCTTGTCCATTTATCCCTCCCCACAAATCTCTCCCTTGACACTTAATCATTGCAAGTGGAAGAAGTGCTATATCTGTCCATTCACCACCTCCCTCACCTTCACTCAGGGCTCCAAACAGTCTGTTCAGATGAGGCAGCACTTCATCTGCATATTTGTTGGGGTCATCTACCCTATGCATCCTCCCCTACATTGGTGAGACATTACGTAGATTGGGGGACCACTTCGTTGAGCTCCTTTGCTCTATCTGCAACAAACAGGATGTCCCAGTGGCTAACAATTTTAATTCCAATCCCCACTCCAGTTTCAACATGTCGGTTCTACTGCTACGATGAGGCCACTTTCGGGTTAGAGGAGAAACACCTCACATTCCATCTAGGTAGCCTCCAACCTGATGGAATGAACATCGATTTCTGGAACTTCAAGTCATTTTTTCCTCCTCCCCTCTACCCTCTTCTTCCATTCTGCACTCTGGCTCTCCTCTTACCTCTTCTCTTCTCAACTCCTGCAGACCAGCTTCTCCTGGTGTTCCTACTCCTTCCCTTTCTCCCATGGTCTACCATTTTTTATCAGAATCCTTCTTGTTCAGCCTTTTACCTTTTCCACCTATCACCTCCCAGTTTCTCATTTCATCTGCTCCTCTTCTCCCCGCCCCCCACCCCCCCCAACCTTCTTATTCTGGTTTCTTCCCCCTTCCTTTCCAGTCCTGATGAAGGGTCTTGGCCTAAAAACTCACTTATTTATTTCCATAGATACTGCCTGACTTGCTGAGTTCTACTAGCATTTTGTGTGTGTTACTCTAGATTTCCAGCATCTGCAGGATCTCTTGTGTTTATTTTATAGCATAGTTGATAAAAACAGCACTGGGCGAGATGGGTTTACAACTATCAGAATCAAACCTAAATGAACCCCAAGATTACAGAGATTTATGATTAAGATAGAAGAATGCAGTACTGCACCTAATCTGTTCAGGTCACTGAATCTCCTTTTGAAGAACGACTCTGTCAATCCCAAAACCACTGCTCTTTATGTATATCTCTGTTTTTATTGAATGTTTATCCATTTTCATTTGTAAAGCTACTGTTCAATCCATTTCCTCTTGCCTATGAAGTAATGCATTCAGATCCCACCCAAATATAAAAGTAAAACAGTCTTCTCAGGTACTTCTCAGCAGGTCACCTTAATGGTATTGAAACAGTAAAAAAGGTGGGTAAACTTTAGAGAATAAGAATTAATAGAGCATAAATAGTTTCTTTAGATGCTGTGAGATCTGTCAATTCTGTGCTTTAGATATTTTTGAAGTTGAATCCTTAAATATTTGCTTAGAAAAAAAGTGTATTGAAGGTGACGTGAGTGATAACTAAATTAAACTAGGGGTGAGCATTTGAAGAAATATAGTGGTGTATTCTAGAGGCATGAGTTTACAGCACAAGCTTGAATCAGTGTTTATGTGCTGTAATAGTCTGTGATTCTAGGTGCTGAAATGCCTATACTGACTAATTACTGCTTATACTACCTACAGCTGATTAATAATCTGTATATAATAAACCAGAGCTTTATTCAAAGAGTTTGAAAGTATAAGATGTAGTATTAACTCTATAGCATTGCCAGCTTCATGAAGCAGATTTTTTTTTTGTTGCACTGAACTGATGACTGTCAAAATAATCGAACTAACTTTTTGTTCAGCTGGACTGGATATTGGCCCAATTTCAGAGGATCCATCTTCAGTTTCCCAATCAAGTGGAGGCCAAGGTTCACGGCCTTTGACTGAGGAACAGCTAGACCGAATACTTAGCCCCGATCTTGAGAAAATAGTCACAGATGGTAAGATTATTTGATGGTTACCCAAGCTTTGTTTTGCATACATATTTTGAAATTTCTTCTGGCTTACTAAAAAAAATCTTATTTTGCTTGTAGGGACAATTCTGAGTAATCTTTACAAAATTCCAGGTAATTATTTTCAGATATGAAAGCATGCTATTAATAATATTTATGTCAGAGTATAATTCTTACTACCATTAACATCTGTCTTTCTTTCAAATGAAGAACTGGAAGGAAAAGAAGTGGAAGATCTGTTCACAGCTGTGCTAAGTCCTTCGGCTAACCAGCCTCCTCCACCTGCATTGTCTTTGCCTCCACCTGACCATGGTATAGAATTGCTTTATGATATGAATTTATGCTGTAGCATACTGCCTCAAAGCTCTGTGCAGTCCCAAGGAACTTTGCATATGTTAAAACAGTGCAGTTACTTCAAACAAAAATAACTAGATTATTGGTGGTTAATAGTTCAACATTAAAGTATTATTCTGTTTGAAGAAATTGTCAATATACAGTATATTGAAATTTGTTTCAGTCAAACACAGTATTTTAGGGTCTGTTGCCTTTTTGTTCCTTCCTCACTCTTCTGCAACCCCCCCCCCATAAAAAAATGGTTGTGATTGCCAGTTTTAAACCACAACTGGCGGGTTGCACCTGTACCTGAGGGGGACCAATATTCTCACAGACAGGTTTGTTAGAGCTGTTGGGGAGGGTTTAAACTAATTGGGCAGGGTTGTGTGGGAACTGGAGTGAAGGGACTCAGGATAGGACAAAAGGTAAAAAAAATCAAAGATAACGTGCAGTCAGATTGTCAGGAAGGGCAGGCAGATGATTGGACAAGATTGCAGCCAGCGAGGTGAGTGTCAGTGCATTAGGGATGCAGAATCAAAAGGCGTAGCAAATACTGTACTCAATATGTTATATCTCAGTGCACAGAGTTTAAGAAATAAAGGTGGATTGTCTTGTTGCACTATGACAGATTGTCAGGTATGATGTTGTGGCCGTCACTGAATCATCATGGCTGAAGGATGGTTGTACTTGGGAGCTGAATGTCCAAAGTTGCACGTTGTATCGAGGAATAGAAGGGTGTGCAGAGGAGGTGGTGTGGCTGTACTGGTAAAGAATGGCATCAAATCATTCGAAAGATGTGACTTAGTATCGAAAGATGTCAAATCCTTGTGCATTGAGTTAAGAAACTGTGAGGGTAAAAGAACCCTGATGGCAGCTATATACAAGCATCCCAACAGTAGCTGGGATGTGGAACGGAAAATAGAAAAGGTGTGTCAAAGGGACAATGGTATGATAGTTGTGGGAGATTTTAACATGCAGGTAGATTGGGAAAATTAAGTTGATAATGGGTCTCTGAGAGTGAATTTGTTGAATGCCTACAAGATGACTTTTTAGAGCAGCTTGTCGTTGAGTCTACTAAGGGGTCAGATATAGTGGATTATGGTTTATGTAATGAACCAGAGGAGATTAGGGAGCTTAAGGGAAAAGAAACCTTAGGAGACGGTGATCACAATATGATTGAGTTCAACTTGAAATTTGATAGGGAGAAAGTAAAGTCTGACATAGCAGTACTTCAGTGGAGTAAAGGAAATTATGGTGGTATAAGAGAGGAGTTGGCCAAAGTAAATTGGAAGGAGATGCTGGCAGGGATGACAGCAGAGCAGCAATGATTGAGTTTCTGGGGAAAAATGAAGAAGATGCAGGGTAGATGTATTTCAAAAACACAGAAATGCTCAAATGGAAAAATAGTACAACTGTGGTTGACAAGAAAAGTCAAAGCTAATGTAAAAGCAAAAGAGCGGGCATACAACAAAGAGAAAATTAGTGGAGAGCAGAGGATTGGTAAGCTTTTAAAACCCTACAGACAGCAACTAAAAGTATCATCAGGAGGGAAAAGATGAAATATGAAAGCAATCTAGCAAACAGCATCAAGGTGGATAGAAAAGGCTTTTTCAAATATATAAAAAAAATAAAGTGAGATGAAAGTGGATATACGACTGCTAGAAAATGAGGCCAGAGAAATAATAACATGGGACAAGGAGATGGCAGATGAACTAAATGAGTATTTTGCATCAGTCTTCACTGTGGTGGACACTGGTAGTGTGCCAAGTGTCAAACAGTGTGAAGGAAGAGAAGTGGGTGCAGTTACTGTTACAAGAGAGAAGATGCTCAAAATCCTGTAAGATCTAAAGGTGCATAAGTCACCCGGACCAGATAAACTGCACCCTACTGTTCTGAAAGAGGTAGCAGTAGAGATTGTAGAGGCATTAGTAATGATCTTTGAAGAATCATTGGACTCTAGCATGATTCCAGAGGACTGGAAAATTGCAAATATCACTCCACTCCTTAGAAAGGGAGGGAAGCAGCAGGAAGGAAATTATAGACCAGTTAGCCTGACCTCAGTGGTTGGGAAGATGTTAGAGTCAATTGTTATGGATAAGGTTATGGAGTACTTGGTGACATAGATTCAACAAGATAAAACTAAGTCAGCAACACACATCAAAGTCACTGGTGAACGCAGCAGGCCAGGCAGCATCTGTAGGAAGAGGTGCAGTCGACGTTTCAGGCCGAGACCCTTCGTCTCGGCCTGAAACGTCGACTGCACCTCTTCCTACAGATGCTGCCTGGCCTGCTGCGTTCACCAGCGACTTTGATGTGTGTTGCTTGAATTTCCAGCATCTGCAGAATTCCTGTTGTTTGCGTTTAAAAAAAAAACTAAGTCAGCATGGTTTCATTAAGGGAAAATCCTGCCTGATGAACCTGTTGGAATTCTTTGAGGAGATTACGAGTAGGATAGATAAAGGGGATGCTGTAGATGTTGTATATTTGGGTTTTCAGAAGGCCTTTGACAATGTGCCACACATGAGCTGCTTAGCCTGTTAAGACCTCATGGTATTACAGGAAAGTTACTAGCAGATGAGAGCATTGTCTGATTGGTAGGAGGCAGCAAGTGGGAATAAAAGGATCTTTTTCTGGTTGACCAGTGGTGTTCCGCAGTGGTCAGTGTTGGGACCACTTTTTATGCTGTATATCAATAATTTAGAATTGAAATAGGTGGCTTTATTGCCACGTTTCAGATGATATGAAGATTGGTGGAGGAGCATGTAGTGTTGAGGAAACAGGAAGGTTGCAGTAGAACTTTACAGATTAGGAAAATGGGCAAGAAAATGGCAAATGAAATACAATGTTGGAAAATGCATAGTCAGGCACTTTGGTAGAAGAAATAAATGGGCAGACTATTTTTTAAAGGGGGAGAAACCCCAAATATCTGAGATGCAGAGCGACTTGGGAGTCCTTGTGCAGAATAGCCTAAATGTTAACTTTCAGGTTGAGCTGGTGGTGAGGAAGGCAAATGCAATGTTAGCATTCATTTCAAGAGGTCTAGAATACAAGAGCAGGGATGTGATGCTGAGACTTTATATGTCATCAGTGTGGCCTCGCCTTGAGCATTGTGAACAATTTTGGGCTCCTCATCTAAGTAAAGGTGTGCTGGCATTGGAGGGGATTCAGAGGAGGTTCACAAGGATGATTCTGGGAATGAAGAGGTTATCATGCGAGGAGCATTTAATAGATCTGGGTCTGTACTCACTGGAATTTAGAAGAACGAGGGAGGGATCTCATTGAAACCTTTCGAATGTTGAAAGACCTAGACAGAGTGGATGTGGAAAGGATGTTTCCCATGGTGGGGGAGTCTAGGACAAGAGAGCACAGCCTCAGGATAGAGGGGCATCCATTTAAAACAGAGATGCGGAGAAATTTCTTTAGCCAGAGGGCAGTGAATCTGTGGAATTTGTTACTATAGGCAGCTGTGGAGGCCAGGTCATTAGGTGTATTTAAAGTGGAGGTTAATAGGTTCTTGATTGGACATGGCATCAAAGGTTATGAACAGAAGGCCAGGATATGGGGCTGAGGAGGGGTATAAAAGGATCAGCCATGATTGAATGCCGGAGCAAAGTCGATGAGCCAGATGACCTAATTCTGCTCCTATGTCTTATGGTCTAAATTAAATACTGTAAAATTTGAAATCTATTGTTTATTGCATATCTGCACTCTGGGTTATTATGTGATGAAATGAGAACAGATAAAACTGCAGCAAAGAGTAGAAAACTTACCAGTACAAGGCCAGCTGTGCTTAATATGGAAGCAATATGTAATAGAAGTTATGTATACAGGTCCTTGAAATATAATTGTATATGTACACTTGTATATGCTTTGAGGTATCAGTTTTGAGGAGGAGACAGACAGCATTGTTTAATAAGTGCCATATCCTGCAGAAAATAGCAAGTATAATTACAATATTTTGTATTTGCTCTATATCCTCATTATTGCCTATTATCTTTGTCTCAGTTCAGTATATTAATTCAGAAATTCTGTAATTTTCTAATTTTCACTGCTTTGGTTTTAAAATATTTTCCATTTAGCTATATAACATTTACTTTGTGTTGATTATAATTAGTAGAGTTCATGTCATGAATTTATTTGCTGTGTATAATTCTTGAAGAAATTTGCTACTTGAATGGGGATTTGTAATTTGTCTGCCTCACATTCTAGATCCTCAGCATTAGTACTGTTCATTGGTAATCCCTACAGAGAACCACTGTAGTTCAATTTCTCCCTGTAGATGGGGATTATTACATTAAATGTAAGAATGGGACGAGAATAATATAAATATTTGTTTTGTAAATCTCAAAATGATTCGCAAAATTTTCAGATGTTTAAATTGATCTCTATAAGGAAATTATTGGAAAACCTCTTGTTTTTTAAAACATAAATTTTATACTATAATGCCATTAACGTAGTTACTTTTCCTCGATGAGTTGTCTTAATGTGGTGACTGAGACAAATTGCGGTGAAAGATTTGGTCCAAATGCTCAAACGGTGTTCAAGTCTGTAAAGCTCAGTTATTGCATCCTGTTTCTGATAGCTTTCATCTGCAGAGGTCACCAGTGAAAGCAGTCTTGTGTATCATGACAAAGTTTGCTGTTTTTTTTATCATTTTGCTAAGCCCCAAAGATGACCATCCCATATGTTTAATCAACATGTGGGGGATTTAAGTCCTTTTCTTGGAGTAGAGCCATCATCTGAGCCATCCCTATTGCTGACATTTGTATGTAACTGACAGCTGAGTCTTCCATCTGCCCAATTTGGGTAGATGTCAAAAGCTTGTATCATTTTTCTAAGAGGATCCAGAAGTGTCTGCATTTTTTTTTCTGCCTAAACAGCCACAGTGAAAACAATACGGTTCAGCACCCACCTTACTTTGCTTTTCATAAATTAGCTGCTATGTCTGCCTACAACTTGTACAGTGCATATATTCCCAACAGAAGTTCATTGATCGTATAGTACTTCGGGGTGTTGAGAACTTATAAAGTGCTACATTTCAGATTGTCTACTTCCAGAAAAGGGGGGTTATTAATCCTTTTAGGGACTTGGTGAATTTGCCATTGGATGTACATTCAAATCATTAGTTACATGGTAACTACATTGGTAGTTTGATAATGACTTTACTTGTCTGCTTCCTTCAAAAGGCAACAGAGGCTTTACCAGGGTTCCAGCCATGAATGGTGTGATTGCACCACAACACCAAACAGCTTTAACACCTGGAAGTGGACGATGCATCACCACCACTTACTCTTCCATCCCTCCGTCACCATTCCCTGATGGCAACCGGTATGCATCAACATTTTTCATTCATTTACCACAAGTGGATTTTATTGTGGCATAAAGAGATTGTGAATTAAGTCTTCCAAGTTATGATGACCTGTGATGCTTAAGAAGTAAGATTACACATGAATAATTCGGGACACATTGCTGTCTATGGATGTGAGCCGTAGGAGCTGGAGTAGGCCTTTTAATAAGATGACTGATTATGTGCATCAGCCGCCATTTTCCTGTAATTCCCATATCCCATGACTACTTCATTAGCTAGAAATCTATCACTTGAATGCCATCAATGACTGAATCTCCACAGCCCTCCAGTGCAGAGTTCCAAAGATTTGCTCATTTTCCAAGTAGAAAGTTGCTCCTTATTTCAGTCTAAAATGGCCTGTCCTTTATTTTTTTAAACTTCCTAAATTTTGCTTTCCTCAGCTAGACAAAGAGGGCTCCCTCCCTCAATCCTGTCAAGCCCTTTTTAGAAATTTGTATGTTTCAATGTTGCCATTTCTCATTCTTTTATACTCTGGAAAATAGAAGCATAGCCAGCTGGATCTCTCTCTCTCTCTCTCTCTCTCTCTCTCCATATGTTGTAATCACCACACAAGTGAATTAGAACCAAATGTAGGTCACTCAGCCCCAGACATGTGCTCCACCATTTAGTAAGGTTATCGCTGATATGATTGGACCTTCAACTTCAAATTCTGTCTGTCATTGTAATCTTTTACTCCCTTTCTTATAAGGTATCATCTACCTCTGCCTTAAAAATATTCAAAAGAATCTGCTTCCACCATCCTTTGAGGAAAGAAGCTACACCTGTAACATTCCCTCTTTTCCCTTTCTCCACAGATGCTACTTGATCCACTGAATTTTTCCAGCAATCTCTTTTATTTCAGGTTTCCGGCATCTGCTTCCGACTGTCTCGATTGCTTGTGTTCATTCTCTTCTATTTACACTCCTCACACATCAACTATTGTTCAGCTGTAGTTTACAAACATTAGTTTCCCTCAGAGAATCTCAGTGGAATTTGTGTCACTGGGACAACCCTATTCTCTGTCTATCACAGACATTTTTTTTGTTCTCTGGAGTCCTCTCAGCTTTACAACTGAAAGCATGCTTGTTATCTTATTTTTCTAGTTCTGTTGAAAGGTCATCAGTCTGAATCATTTAATATTAATATCTCTGTCTACAGATGCTACTGGCCTGCCTAGAACTCTCAGCATTTTCTGCTTTGATTTTCTACCTACCATAGTATAGCAAACTTGGATGTGTTGCACTAACTTCTTAATTATAGATTGTAAACAGCTGAGAACCCAAACACTGATTTCACAAAACCCATTTACTGTGTCGCAGTCTGAAAATTTTCCATTCATTCCCACTGTTTTATGTCTGTTAACTGTCTTCATTTCCTGCTGATTATATTATCCCCAATCCCATGACGATCGGACAAATATCTTTTATATGCGAACAGGAGCAGAAGTGGGCTACTCAGTCTCTCGACCCTGCTTCATAATTCAATAAGACCTTGCATTCTGACTACTCTCGTACTCTTTCACCCTCTTGTTTATTCACCGTTTCCTACCACTTCCTTAAAAAATAATCTTCTTCCAATATCCTTTTGAGGAAAGAGCTTCAAAGACTTTCAATCCTCTGGGAAGGCATCACATCTCCTTCTCAAATAGGTGACCCCTTATTTAATCTCTAGTTGCAGATTCAGATTGAGGTTTAGTTATCACATGTACATCAAAACATACAGTGAAATGAATTGTTTGTGTTAGCAACCAGCACACTCAAGGATGTGATGGGGCAGCTAGCAAGTGTCACCACATATTCTGGCACCAACACAGCATGCCCAGAATGTTCCACAGAACAACACTAGCAGCAATAGTAACAACAACAGCAAAACAAGATCCTTTTCCACTCTTCACCTCCAGCCTGATGTTCTTTGTTTCTCTTCCATGAAGGAAGATGATACATTAGTCATGTCATAGAGTCTGCATCAAAATATCAGTGTGCCTAGTCACATCAACCTGCACGGGGACCACAGCCCTCCATACCCCTCCCATCCATGTACCTATCCAAATCTCTCTTAAATGTTCAAATTGAACCCACATATACCACTTCTCCTGGTAGCTTATTCCACACTCTCACCACCCTCTGAGTGAAAAAGCTCCCCCTCATGTTTCCCTTAAATATTTCACCTTTCACCCCTAACCCATGACCTCTAATTCTAGTCTCACCTAAACTCAATGGAAAAAGCCTGCTTGCATTTACCCTATCTAGAGCCCTCATAACTTTGTATGCCTCAGTCAAATTTCCCTCATATGTCTACATTCTAGGGAATAAAGTCCTAACCTATTCAACCTTTCCCTATACCTCAGGTCCTGGCAACATCCTTTTAAGTTTTCTCTGCACTCTTTCAATCTTATTGACATGTTTCCTGTAGGAAGGTAACTAAAACTGCACAAAATACTCAAAATTAGGCCTCACCAACATTTTATACAACTTCAACATAACAGCCCAACACCTGTACTTTAATTTATGAAAGCCAATGTGCTAAAAGCTCTCTTTATGATCTTATTTACCTGTGACGCCATTTTCAAGGAATTATGGATCTGTATTCACAAATCCCTCTGTTCTATTGTCCTCCAGTGCTCTAGCATGCACTGTGCAAGTCCCTACCCTGTTTTGTCCTCCCAAAGTGCAACACCTCACACTTGTCTGCATTAAATTCCATTAGCCATTTTTCAGCTGGTCCAGATCTCGCTGCAAGCCATGATGGTCTTCCTCACTGTTCACTCCACCCCCAATCTTGGTGTCATTCACAAATCTGCTAATCCAGTTACCACATTATCACCCAGATCTTTCATATAGATGACAAACAGCAATGGATTCAGCTCCAATCCCTGCTGCACGCCACAAGTCTCTAGTCACAGAAGCAACAATCCACTACCAGCCTTTGGTTTCTTCTGTCTAATCGCTAATCCAATTTACTACTTAATCTTTAATGCCAAATGACTGAACCTTCTTGACCAACCTCCCACACGAGGTCTTGCCAAAGTCTATGTAGACAGCATCCACTGCCTTGCCTTCATTAACATTTCTGGTAACATCCCCAAAAACTATAAGATTGTATAGACATGACCTACCATACACAAAGCCATGTTGACTATCCCTAATCAGTCCCTATATCTATCCAAATACTCATATATCTAGTCCCTAAGAATATCTTCCAATAACTTACCCACTACTGATGTCAGGTTCACTGGACTATAATTTCCTTTACTTAGTCTTAGGGCCTTTCTTAAACAACAGAACAACATTAGCTGTCCTCCAATCTTACAGCATCTCACTCGTGGCTAAGGACATTTTAAATATCTCTGCTATGGCCCCTGCAATTTCAGCACTAGCCTCCCATAGAGTTTAAGGGACCTCCTTCTCAGGCCTGGGGACATCCACCCTAAGCAACACTCACAACACGCTAGAGGAACTCAGCAGGTCGGGCAGCATCCGTGGAAATGATCAGTCAATGTTTCGGGCCGGAACCCTTCGTCAGGACGGAAGAGGGAAGGGACAGAGGCCCTATAAAGAAGGTGGGGGGAGGTTGGGAAGGAGAAGGTTGGTAGGTGCCAGGTGAAAAACCAGTAAGGGCAAAGAAAAAGGGGTGGGGGAGGGGAAACAAGGAGGGGATAGGCAGGAAAGGTGAAGAAGGAATAGGGGAAAGCACAATGGGTAGTAGAAGGAGGCAGAACCATGAGGGAGGTGATAGGCAGCTGGGGAAGGGGGCAGAGTGAAATAGGGATAGGGGACTGGAGGGGGAAGGAAATACCGGAAGTTGGAGAATTCTATGTTCATACCAAGGGGCTGGAGACTACCTAGACGGTATATGAGATGTTGCTCCTCCAACCTGAGTTTAGCCTCATCATGGCAGTAGAGGAGGCCATGTATGGACATATCCAAATGGGAATGTGAAGCAGAGTTGAAGTGGGTGGCAACTGGGAGATCCTGTCTGTTGTGGTGGACGGAGCGGAAGTGCTCGACGAAGCGGTCCCCCAATCTGCGTTGGGTTTCACCGATGTAGAGGAGGCTGCACCGGGAGCACTGGATGCAGTAGATGACCCCAACAGACTCACAAGTGAAGTGTTGCCTCACCTGGAAGGACTGTTTGGGGCCCTGAATGGTGGCAAGAGAGGAGGTGTAGGGTGTTGCACTTACACTTACAGGGATAAGTGCCGGGTGGGAGATCCGTGGGGAGGGACCGATCCCTGCGGAAGGCGCAGGTGGGTGGAGAGGGAAAGATGTGCTTAATGGTGGGGTCCTGTTGAAGGTGGCGGAAGTTGCAGAGGATAATGTGCTGGATCCGGAGGCTGGTGGGGTGGTAGATGAGGACGAGGAATTCTGTCCCTGTTGTGGTGGCGGGAGGATGGGATGAGAGCCGAATTGCGGGAAGTGGAAGAGATGCGGGTGAGGGCATCATTGATGACGGCAGAAGTGAAACCACGATCCTTAAAGAAAGAGGACATTTGAGATGTCCTGGAATGGAAAGCCTCATCCTGGGAGCAGATGCGGCGGAGACGGAGGAACTGGGAATAGGGAATGGCATTTTTGCATGTTGCAGGGTGGGAAGAGGTATAGTTGAGGTAGTTATGAGAGTCAGTGGGCTTATAAAAGATGTTAGTGGACAGTCTGTCTCCTGAGATGGAGACCGAGAGATCGAGGAAAGGGGAGAGAAGTGGACCAATTGAATTTGCAGGCTGGGTGGAAGTTTGAAGTAAAGTCGATGAAATTGACGAGCTCAACATGGGTGCAGGAAGCAGCACCAATGTCGTTGTCAATGTAGCGAAGGAAAAGTTGGGGAGCAGTACCAGTATAGGTTTGGAGCATAGACTGTTCCACATAACCAACTAAGAAGAGGCAGGCATAGCTGGGGCCCATGCGAGTGCCCATAGCTACACCCGAATTTGCTTCAAGGCAGCAAAAATCTCTTCCTCTGTAATCTATATATGGTTCGTGACCCCACTGCTGCTTTGCTTCACTTCAATAAGACTGTGACAGTCTCCCGAGATGTAAAAAATCTAATTAAGATCTTCTCCCATCTCACTTGGCTTCTTGCATGCTATATATGACCACTCTGATTTCAAGAGGACCAATTTTGTCTCTTGCTGTCCTTTTTCTTTTAATATACCGTATCTGTAGAAGCCCTTGGGAATCTCCTTCACTTTGTCTGCTAGAACAACTCATGCCTTCTTTTGGTTCTCCTGAATTTCTTCTTAAACATTCCTTATATTCTTCAAGTACCTCATTTGCTCCTTCCTGCCTATACTTGCTATGCACCTTCTTTCTCTTAACTAGAATATCTGGGTACCTCTCGAAACCCAAGGTTCCCTCAACTTGTTATCCTTGCCTTTTATTCTGACAGGCAAATATAGACTCTGTACTCTAAAGTTTCACTTTCGAAAGCCCCCAATTTACCAAGTACCCCTTTCCAGAAAATGTCCTGTCCCAATCCACAATTGCCAGATCCATTCTGATACCATCAAAATTGGCTTTTCTCCAATCCAGAATCTCAACCCAAGGAACAGACCTATCCTTCTCCACAATTATCTTGAAATTAATGACATTCTGATCACCAGATGCAAAGTATTCCCCCACACTAACTTCTGTCACCTGCCCTATCTTCATTCCCTAATAAGAGATCTAGTATCGCACTCTCTCTAGTTGGGATTTCTATGTACTGATTTAGGAAACTTTCCTGACCATGTTTGACAAACTCTGTCCTATCCAGCCCTTTTGCAGTTTGGGAGCCCCAGTCAATATGTGGAAAGTTAAAAATCACCTACTATCACAACCTTGCATGTCTTGCAGCAGTCAGGGATCTCTCTACAAATTTGCTTCTCGAAATGCTGTGGACTTTTGGGTGGTCTATAATATAATCCCACTAACCTGGTCATCCCTTTCTCATTCCTTAGTCCTACCCAGTTAACTTCAGTAGACGAGTTCTCCAGTCTCTCCTGTCTGAGCATAGCTAAGTCTTTTACCCTGACTGGTAATGCTACCCCTCCCCCTTTCAATTGCTCCTACACTTTTCACATCTAAAACAACATAACCTTGGAGCATTGAGCTGCCAGTCCTGCCCTCTTGCAGCCATATTTCACAAATGGCTGCCCGGCATTCCCACTGTTTCTAACTGTGCAATAAAGAAAAAAGGAAGAAAAGTTATAGTTTAAAAATCTACCTACAGCCTTCACTCCTCACCAAAGCCTGAACTCCCCACGCTACCTCTGGCCCACTCCCAGAATGGACACTCTGCTTAAACCTGTCTTCTTATTGGCCCTTGCCAAGTGCCGAATGTGCACAATCCAATGTCTCCTTGGGAACCGTGGAGCACAGAATATACTAAGTCCCTCCAGTCAAAATCCAACATCTCTTTGTGAACTGTGGCGCACAGAATTTTTTAATTAAATAGCAGTTTTATAATTTGCCAATTTGGTCAGTTTTTTATTCTGCATCAATTTTATTTCTTGAATATAAATTCACAGTTGCTATGATGGGATTTGAGCTCTCCAATCAGTAATTGAAGTCTCCGGATATTAGTTTAGTAATTTAGTAATGATGTTCTTGTGCTATTATGATTATGCTTCCCTGAGGCTTCCTAACGATAATGTTAAAAATCATGCTTTCATTGTATAGTGCTAGATCCAAAGTTAAACTTTCCCTAGTTAGTTCCTTTTGAATATTGATTTCATAAGATATTCTCAATTCATTTCATCAACCTGCCCTTCATATGGTGAATACTGAGTATGTGTGTGGATATTCCAGTTTATAGAATCACTAATACTTACTGCCATATTTTAAAACACCTGTAATTTCTTGGCAATATTTCCTGCCTTCTCATTTAAGTACCTTTAGGAAGACATACTCTGATTCCACGAGTTACTCAACTGAACCCACACTGCACCTTGATTTTCCTATTCCATATCCCTTCCTTGTATCCTAACCCTTGTTATCGATAGCAAACCTTTCCATTCTGAAAATCTCTTCACATCCCAGAATATTTATTTATTGAGATACAGTGTGGAATGGACCTTTTCGGCCTTTCGAGCCGCGCTGCCCAGCAATCCCTTGATTTAACCCTAGCCTAATCATGGCACAATTTACAATGACCAATTAACCTACATCTTCGGATTGCGGAGCACCCAGAGGAAACCCTCGTGGAGAACATACAGACTCCTTAAAGGCAGTGGCGGGAATTGAACCCTTGGTTACCTGTACTGCAGGGCATGTGCTAACCACTACGCCATCTTGGCCACTCTGCATCCAAATCTTACGAATGACACAAATAAAGTCAATAGCGTCCGAAAACCTCAGGTTTCAAGAATGGCTTCTTCCTCATTGCCATTGGATTTTAGAATAAGCCTGACTACCTCAGAAGAAATTTTCTTGGGGGGTATGTATGGTTATAATAGGCTTGAACTAGAAATTCCTTTATCACTGTCAAATTCATCATTGTTGCATTTTCTCATGCCCATTTATCTTTTTTCTGTTCTTTCCTGACCTGCATGATTTTACCTAAATTTACTGTTCTGGGTAGTCTTCTAAAGTTACCCCTTCATGAACCTACCATGCAAAGAGAGTTTTCTTTTTTTTTCTCTCCCTCTCTCTCTCCCTCTCCCTCTCCTCCCCCCCCCCCATCCCAACCACCAACTTCATTTGTTTTATCCTCTGTCTGCCAACTTACTTATTCGATATGGCACTCGATGCCCTTTATCTAGTTTCAATAGTGCCCATCCCTTAGAACAGCCTTCCTTTTCCTAATGACTGCTGCTCTTTGCATCAAAACCCTTGCATTCAATACAATTCTTTCTGCAAGAAATTTGAAGTTCAAATTATTTTGCACCTATAATTTTGTGAGTACGATGTGGGTAAGAATTCAGAGATTATTACCTGTAATATACTATTTTAATTTGGATCTTGGTTCATCAAACCCTTAGAATACCTATGTTATTAAATAGAACTACTACAACAGCAAGGAATCCATTCAGCCCAACAAGCACATACCACCTCTCTGCAAGAGCAACCCTATTAGTCCCATTCTCTACTTCTTCCCCTCTAGCTCTTTTCATTTTGTTACTCCTGATTCTTTTTTAAGATGATTAATGTGGGATATAGAATATTGTTAAACAACATTCAGAAAGGTGATTATCAAAGAAGATGGCTTTAATATGTACTATTTCCTTGGAGATGACACGTAACAGGAATACATAATATAAAATGTTTTCTACTGAATATTTAGCATTTGCATCTATTAGGGTTATTTAAGTCATTCTTTAAACCCGTGTTTGAACTGGATCTATTTAATAGAGACAAGAGCCATACTTTTAGTCAAGTTGTTGGTGATGGACCCAGCCCATGGGTACCCTCTGCTCCTGCTGTGGAAGTGGAAGGAGACACGCTAAACTATACACAGCGGAGTACGCTGAAATGGGAGAAGGAAGAAGCCCTGGGAGAAATGGCAACAGTTGCCCCTGTTCTGTACACAAACACAAACTTCCCAAACCTGAAAGAAGATTTTCCAGGTAATGCCAACCAACAGATCGTATTTTGGAAATAGTGATTGAAAATCAATAAAGTGCAGAAGTTGGGAATCTGAAATAAAAACAAAAAATTCTCTAAATGCTCCACAGGAGGGACAGCATTTGTGGAAAGATAAATTGTCAATATTTTGGGTTGATAAATTGTTCTAACAAATAGTCTTCTACTTAAAATGGAAGTTCTGTTTCTCTTCCCACTGATGCAGACTGCTGTGTGTTTCTAGCATTTTCTGTTTTTGTTCCTGGAGCTATTGAATTCTCTTGAATGAAATACACTGATCAATTTTCAAAGATATAAAACTTGCCCTAACTATGTATATTTCAATGTATTTAAAATAATCATGGCTTAATTTGTTTTCACATTTTAGCTAAATAAATGCTTTTCAGTCAATTCTTAGTCTTGGCTTCAAATTTTTAAAATGTCATACAGCAATAGAGCATGGAAACAGGCCCTTCACCCCAACTCATCAATGCCAGCCAAGGCACCCTTCTCAGCTTGTCCCATTTGCCTGCCGTGACTCATATCTCTCTAACCCTTTCCTATCCGTGAACCTGTTCAAGCATTTTCTAAATGTCACCATACTTGCTTCAACCTCTTTGTCTCGCAAGTTGTCTTATATACTTGCCTCCCTCTATATGGAAAATGTTGTCCTCGAGTCTCTTTTAAATCCTTCCTCTTATTTTACATCTATACCCTCTTGTTTTTAATTAAACTTCCTTGGGAAAAGGGCCGCATGCGTTTGCCCCTCACCTAATGTTCAGCATGCATATTATATTCAAAGAAACTAATTATCAATTTATTTTCTATTAGATTAGTATAAAATTTAAATGATGTTGGAAAAATTGGACTTCATATTTTATAACTAACTGTTATTTTGAGGTGAACACCAAAAGCGATAATTATTGCTTTTGGTGTTCACCTCAAATGTAATTAGATATGTTTGTATCTTCAAGATAAAGCTGGTTTGTAAGAAAATTACCTCACCTGTTTGTTACAGACTTTGAATCTTGAAACTGCATATTTTTGGGGAAGAGGATGTACGACATGGTTTAGCCATGCTTTCATTCCTTGCATAATTCCTGTTGTAGTATTTACCTTGCCCAGCTCCACACAAACAGTTGCAGTTCTCACTGAAAGCAGAGGTGTCTACTAATGATGACTAGATCACAGCTATTGATTTTAAACCTCACTTCCAAGTCAGATTGACCTCTCCATGGGTATTTTCAAATGTACCTGTTCATCAGAGATATTTAAAAAACATCATTTGTAAAATTGGGAATTGTATTAACTTTAAAAATACACTTCAGAGCAAGTTGATGCATGACATGCTGTTTGACAGCATTTCTCTTTGGAATTGCTAGCTAAAGTGGAGTATAATCTATGCTGTTGATTCCACAGGATTGACTGCATATCATAACTGATAGTAAAATACCCTTTTTTTTAAGCATAGTAGACTAAAGATCCACATGCTTTTGACTTTCTTGAATGATTAATCACTGCTCGTTTTACACTGGAGATGTTCAAAGTTCAACATAAATCTATTATTGAAGTACATACATGTCACCATATACAACCCTGAGGTTCATTTTCTTGTGGGCATACTCAATAAATCCATAATAGAAAGGTAACCATAACACAATCAATGAAAGACCGCACCTATTTGGGCGTTCAACCAGTGCACAAGAGACACAAACTGTGGAAGTACAAAAAGAAAGAAATAATAATAAATAAATAAATATCAAGAACGTAAGAAGATGAAGAGTCTTTGAAAGTGTTTCCATAGATTGTGGGAATATTTCAATGATTGGGCAAATGATATTGAGTAAAGTTATCCCGTTTTGTTCAAAAGCTTGATTGTTGAGGGGTAGTAACTGTTCCTGAACCTGGTGATGTGAGTACTGAGGCTTCTGTACCTTCTTCCTGATGGCAGCAGCTAGAAGAGGGGATGTCCTGGATGGTGGGGTCCCTGATGACCGATGCTACTTTGTTGTGACAATGCTTTGTTGAATTTTTTGGAAGTACAAAGCAAAAATAAAATACACATTTATAAAAATACTTTACAATTATTATGATAGCTATAGTACATGAAATATTAACAATACAAATTACACTTGCAAAATAATTTACATTTTTAGGCATTCACTCTTGCTGTGGTAGTACTAATTAGTGTACCTGGTGAACTGAATCTTCAAAGGCACTCTTTTAAACTTGCAACAAAAAAATGCCTTAAAATTCAGAGAAATCTGGATGTTCTCAAAGTTTGCGGGCAAGTCCAATAGGTCGCATGTTGGCCTTTACTTCAGAGGGTTAGAGTTTAATCAGGAGATTTTGTTGCAGTTTTGTTACAGGGTGTTGGTGAGACCATATCCAAAATACTGTGCTTAATTCTGATCCTTTTACCTTTTTTTTAAAAAAAGTAGCAGTAGAACTGGTCCAAAGAGGATTTACCAGGTTACTTCCTGGGACGAGTCTTATCAAGTGAGACTAGACAGCTTTGGTCTGTGTTCCTTTGAGTTGAAAAGAATGAGAGATAACATTATTTAAGCATGGAAGATCCTTAGGGTATTGATGGAAGTTGGTGAGATGTTTTTATCAGTGGGAGAATTGCAAACAAAGGGTCATAGGTGCTGGTCATTTAAAGCGTAAGGGCCAGTCATTTAAAACAAATATGTGTGGTAATTTCTTCTCTCGGGAGGTATTGAATCTCCAGAATTCCTTTAACATAATGTTATTTAAAGTGAAGAGAGATAAAGAACGTCAAGAGCAAAGAATTGAGAGCTATGGGGAACTGGCACTGAAGATGTGTTCAGGCCAACATAAATGAGCCATGATCATATTGAATAGCAGAGCAGGATTTAAGGGGTTTAGTGGTCTATTCCTTTTTTCTTGCATTCTTTCATTCTTGTTGTGGAAATGTGAGGGTGAAAATCAGAATGAATAATTCCACAAAAGACCCACAGTCAAGTTCCTGGATAACATCCAGATAGTAAATTTAGGTCCAGTTTCTCTCTCATTCAAATGACAATGATTCTTCTAGCAACAAATCAGTGAAGATGTACAGATATTTAGATGAGCAGTTAATACACCATTCATAATGCAGAGTTTGCAATCATCAACCTTGTGCAAACTTTCTTCAGAGTAGACTCAAGTGTTTGCCTGCGTGTTTATTGCCTGTATAGAGGAGATTTCAAAATTTCTATTTTTACTAATCCCATAACTATTTGCCTAATCAGCAAAACTAATCTACCAGTCATATCTTTGTTCCTTAAAAATGTATTTGCAAACCTTTTCAGGTATAACTTTTTCACTGAACTTTTTTTGATTTGGGGAGGTAGGAGGTGATGTCTTGGAAAATAAGTATTTGAAAGGATTAGAATTCTTTGGATCTCACTTGTTCCAATATCAGCCATAACATCTACCTGATCCTCTCTCTCCTTAAAGAACTTATGACCATGAATTGAGAATTGTGCCCATTCTGGACAGATGTCACAGTCCACATTCTCTATTAAGCCTCCCAATCAGTTTTCCTAATTTGACATGGTGTTATCAATGGTAATCCCCCAGATCAGCACTTTAAGATAGATATGGCAATTTCTTTGCGATGTTTTGCACTTCAGCAAATCTTGGGCTATTTTCCCACTGCGTATTTTCTAAGACATGCAGCCATCAAACTGTTTATGTTGCCATCGCAGCACCCACCAGTCAGTCCCATTTAGCCATGATGACATGAACATTGGTGGATTTGGATGGTGAGAGAGTTTGTCTAAGGCTGTAGTGCTATTTATATTAGATGGAAAGTTGGACAGATCAATGGCACGTGAAATTAAATCCTGACAAGTGCAGCGAAGTCTCACGGTGTAGAGCTTGAGTCTCAATGTAGACAAGACCAAAGAGATGATTGTGGACTTTAGAAAGATGCAGGCTGACCACTCGTCACTGCACACACACAGCTCCTCCATGGAGAGAGTTAGAAACACCAAGTTTCTGGGAGTGCACATATGGATAATCTTACCCTGTCCCTCAACACCACCCCTTTGGTCGAGGAAGTGCAACAGTGTCTCTACTTCCTAAGGTGATTGGGGTGAGTGAGCCCATTCTGACGTATTTTTACAGGAGTACCATTGAATGTGTCCTGACCAGCTACATCACCATCTGGTCTTTACCAAATGGTGATGCAACTGGTCAGAACACTTTCAATTGCAAGGCATCTGACCACAAGTGCCTACAAAGGATTGCAAGATCTTCTGACAGGATCATCGCAGTCTATCTTCCAACCATTAGAGATATTTATCAGGAGTGCTGCATACACAGGACCCTAAGCATTGTCAATGACTCCTGCCATCCATCCATCAATCTCTTTGACCCTCTACCATCATGCACGAGGTACCGTAGCATCAAGACAAGAACTGTTAAAATGGGAAACAGCTTCTTCCCCCAGGCCATAAGACTATTGAACTCCCAGCCACCACTCAGGTCTCATCGTGCATAAAGCACCAGTAGCCTTATATAGGTTACTTTTAAACTTCTATATGTACCTTATTATTAGTTAATTCACTACTGGTAATATTACTATATGTGTTATATGTATAAGTTATATGCACTTAGTCCGGAGGAACGTTGTTTAGTTTGGTACTATGCATGCGTATGGTTGGATGACTATAAACTGAACTTGAACTTCATGTTCAGTAAATGATAGGATATTAAGGAATGTTGATTAACAGAGCGGCCTTGTGATTCAAGTCCATAGTTCTCTGCAAGTGTCATCATGTAGATTGGTGAAGAACATGGGCATGCTTGCCTTCTTATGTCAGGATATAGAATATAAAAGTTGGAATGTTGTGTTGCAAGTTTACAAACTGCTTAGAGTCTGCACTTTATAATATTGTGTGCAGTTCTGCACACCACACTGCAGGTACAATGTGGTTGTGCTGGAGAGAATGCAGAGGAGATTCACTGGGATACTGCATGGATTGGAGAAATTTAGTTAAGGAGAGTAGTTGGATAGGCTGGGTTAGTTTTCCCTAGAGCAAAGGATGCTGACCTGACTGAGCTATATAAAATTATTCGGTCAATAGGCAGCATCTTTTCCCCGTGCTAGGGTGTCAAGAACAAGAGGACATCGACTGAAGATAAGAGGAAAGAGTTTGAAAGGAAATTTGGTGGTAGAGTTTCTATTACACCAAGATACATTGATGTCTGGAACTTGGATCAGAGAAGGTGGTGGAATTAGTTATAATTACAATGCTTAAGAAACGTTTATGCAGCCACTTTAAAAACACATTTAAAAGGGTGTAAGAATCTAATATGAGCAAATGGGATTGAAGAACCACAACTAACACTCTCTATCCTTTTTTTTTCTGGTCCTAGATATGCCACAGCCTAAGTAGTATCAGCAGAGAAAAGCAATGTTTCTTGGCATTCATGCAGTCCTATCAAGTTTATGACACAAACAGAGGCCATTTGGCTCATGTCCATGCAGATCAAAAAGGAGGTTGCCAGCTGTATCCCACCCTCTAACACTTGATTCATACCTCTGTAGGTCACAGCTCATCAAATAGGCATCCAAGTGCAGCTTAAATATTTTTCAGGGTTTATGCCTCTACCACCCTTTCAGGGGTCGAGGTGTGGGGTGAAGTTCCAGACAACACCACACTCTGAGTATATTTTTTCATCTTCCCTTTGATCCTTCCATCAGTTACTTTAAATCTCTGTCCAATAGTATTTCACCCTTCAGAGGGTCCTTTCTATTATTCTGTGTCAGCATCATCATCTTATGTGCCTCCTTTACTCTACAGAAAACGACTCTAGCTAACCCACTTTTTTACCCCTTTTGGCTGCAATTTTCCGGTCCTAAGCAAGATCTTCATAAATATCCTCTTCTCCCTCTCTTGTTCATCAGAAGTTTAGAGTTGTCATTGATCCGAAGCATTAATACTGCTTCTCTCTCTACAGACGCTGTTTAACCTGCTGAGTGTTTCTAGTATTTTTTTATTTCAGATGTCCAGAGTCTGCGGGGTTTTACGATTCATTTCCTGCATTTTATACGTACTTAGTGTGAAAATCCTTATTGTTAAATAACAGAAAGCTTGCTTTTATTATTGCCTCTGACTTAGCCAGCCTTGAAATACATTTCTCAATTTTGTATGTCAGCTCCAGGTGCTGAAAAAATGTAGCAGTCAATTTGCTGATTGTTTTTGCATTGTATTATGTCTTAAGTTCATTCTGGTAAGCACCATAATGTATCAAATGAGACTGCGGAATTGAACTTATGCTGGTGACCCAAGGTAAGATTTAGCAGATGCTGAATCTCCAACTGTCAGGCTAAGTGAGATTTAAATATCCATCTTGTTCAAAGTTATGACATCTAGTTTAAACTATTTCAGTAACTCAAAAGCTTTAATAGATTTTGTAAAAATTATCTATTCTGTGCAAACTCATATTTCAATGACTAACATTGCTTCCTAAGTATTTGCAACTCCTAATTTGGACAATATCTTTTTGTTTCAGATTGGTCTACCAGAGTTAAACAAATTGCTAAATTGTGGAGAAAGGCAAGCTCTCAAGAGAGAGGCCCTTATGTGGTAGGCATTATTTATTGGGCATGACTTCATATCCTGAAAATTATGATTATATGAAAAACACCCACTGTTTTGTTTAACTTCACTGTTTGATTATGATAAGAATTTCAGTCAGTGTATTAGATTAGTGTATTAGATTTACCTTTTTCAAAAAGCGATGATGTGATGTTGAAAGAAATGAATCATTTTACATTTTTTTACTGCGTTATTCAATTGTAACTGAAAGCAAAACACTACCAGCCATCCTTTTTTGACCCCAAACATTTCAATTCTATGATTTGGAACTTTAGAAAGATAGCATTTCATTTTTTATTTGATAATTCCAATCGATCTTTAATTATGTATTCTCTGCATTTAAAAAAACTCCATTTAATAGTAGCCCTCTGCTTAAATATTAAAATGTGTTTTACAAATTGTATGCCTTGCCTGGTTGCAGAAGTAAAACTGGCTTCTGGTCTTTGGAGGGTTGAATTTTTTTCCACAAGAGTTCTGGGTTTTTTTTGCCAAATGACCTGTCTTCTCAAAATTGCATTCTCAAATAATTTTAATTTGTAAATTGAAAGTTAATTGTTACACATTTTGCAGCAAAAGGCAAGAGACAATCGGGCAGCACTGCGTATAAACAAGGTTCAAATGACCAGCGAATCTTTGCGAAGACAGCAACAGGAGTGCATTGACTCTGTATCTCGCCCTGACATTGACTTGCCATTTAAGGATCAAATGAAGCAAAAGGAATCAGAGCATGAGCAGGAATGGAAGCTTAGACAGGTAATTGTGTACTTAGGAATCCCCAGTGATTATTTATCAAGCTCACTTTCATAGATCATCTTAACCATCCATAAACTATGACTAAATTGTGCACAGAATTTTAATGCATGTGGTGAACATTTTATTTTAAAGAACAATATTAACCTAGCATGTATGACTTGGGGTGATAGTAATTAATTAGAAAATTAATTCAAGTTAAATTCCAGAGATTTGTTCTCATATTAAGATTCATTCACTCTTAGAAATGAAACACCTAATGTTACGACATCTTGCAGTTAGCCATGAAGTATCATTGAGAACAGCCATGGAATTCCATAACACAAACTGTTCTGCGTTAATATCAACTAAACAACTATTTATTTCTAATTTGTCATAAAATTGGATGCATAAACATTTTCTATTTTATTAGAAAGAAAATAAATTCTTTCGTGACCGAGAAGTAATGTTACAGCTATATAGGACGCTAGTCAGACCCCACTTGGATTACTGTGTTCAATTCTGGTCACCTCACTACAGGAAGGATGTGGAAGCTATAGAAAAGGTGCAGAGGAGATTTACAAGGCTGTTGCCTGGATTGGGGAGCATGCCTTATGAAAATAAGTTGAGTCAACTTGTCGTTTTCTCCTTGGAGCAATGGAGGATGAGAGGTGACCTGATAGGGGTGTATAAGATGATGAGAGGCATTGATCGTGTGGATAGTCAGAGGCTTTTTCCCAGGGCTGAAATGGCTAACTCAAGAGGGCACAGTTTTAAGGTGCTTGGAAGTAGGTACAGAGGAGATGTCGGGGTAAGTTTTTTACACAGAGAGTGATGAGAACTAGAATGGGCTGCTGGCAACGGTGGTGGAGGCAGATATGAGAGGGTCTTTTAAGAGACTCCCGGATAGGTACATGGAGCTTAGAAAAACAGAGGGCTATGGGTAACCTCAGGTAATTTCTAAATAAGTACATGTTTGGCACAGCATTGTGGGCAGAAGGGCCTGTATTGTGCTGTAGGTTTTCTATGTTTCATGTTCAATTACTCACCTGACCCTAAATAAAGGCATAGCTAATGTTTTTACAGAAGAGGGTAGATAAGTATCTTTGTGAGGAAAGAGGTATTCTGCCTGCAAAAATCAGAAATTCTGTGTTCAACACTAAGCTTTATACATATTAGCTTGGGGAGAACACACACACAATGCTGGAGGAATTCAGCAGGTCCAGCAGCATCTCTAGAATTTCAGATGCAATAGAACAGCATAGGGATAAATGGCGTGGATGGTTGGGCAATAAATTTGCATTGTAGGAACTCTATTTGTCAGCCTGCTGATAAAGCAATGTAGGAATCCATCAATTAAAATGAATGGCAATTCAATATATAATTGCAGCAATGTTTATTTGCAAAGCACCTTTCCCATCAAGAAACGTCCCCAAGTGCTTTATAGTACCCATGATAAAGAAAATGTATTTTGATCTAAAAGAGAGGAACTACTACTACTACGTCGACTCATGCCTAGGGGGCTGGCGTCGGGCACGAGGTCGGACTCTCCACTTCTCCCTCTCCCTCATCAGTGTGTTCAGTTCATCTACATTAGCCGCGCCGCTGCCTTCTAGGAGCGTGTTGACCATAGTCTTGGGAGGGCGCCCAGGGTTCATCCTCCCATGCTTGGGCTCCCATACGATGACTAGGCTGGCAGGTAGCTCGGGGTGGTGTAGACAGTGCCCCGCTAGAGCATCGGTTGGTTGTTATAGAGCTCGACGTTCGTCATGTGCTGTTGCCAACTCATGTCAAGAGCCATCCAGAGCATTCATGTATAGCAACCATCTAGAGACTTTCGCATAGTCTTGGTGAGTGTCCACGTCTCGCATCCGTACGTGAGGATGGATCCTCTTTTTAAGCCCTCTGGTCAGGTTCGACTTCCAGATTTCCTTAAGAGAGGAAGGGATACCTGAAGTTCTGATAAATCAGGTTTTAAAGAGGTTTCACATTTTAAGAGTTGGTGCTAGAGAACTGGAAGCGTCAAGGCAGTTGGAGTGTAGGAAGAAGTAAGAGGCATTGGAGTGACTTATTCGTAATATAAAATATTAAATTAAAGCCCTTGAAAGGTTGGCCTCCAATGAAGATGGGAAAGATAGTGGGTTTGTAGAATGGATCAGTCCAATAGATAAAGTTAAATCTGAAACAAATGGGCTTTGGTCTGCTAATTCATGGCTCTGGCTTTGATTCTGTGTTTAATTCTAACCTTTGCACTGTGTGTAGAGATTGTATGTTCTCCCTGTGACTTGGTGGGTTCCCTTTTTCCTCCCACATGTCTCCTACAAGGTGCTGGTTAGATGAATCACCCCTGATGTAGCTAATTGACTAGCGTGCTTGGGGGGTGTAAAGTACAACACTTTACAGTACCAGTGGTCACTGATCGAATTTCAGTTCCCAACACTGTCTGCAAGCAGTTTGTATGTTCTCCCCATGACCATGTGGGTTTCTTCCGGATGCTGTGGTTTCCTCCCACAATCCAAAGATGGTTGGCTTAGTATGTTTATTGGCCACATGGGTGTAATTGGGTGGCACAGGCTCGTTGGGCCGGAAGGGCCTGTTAAGGTGCTGTATCGCTAAATAAAAATAAAAACAAAATAAAAAGTTGGCTGAAGCCTATTGGGGGTTGGAGTTGTTAGGGTAATGCAAAAGGAAATTTGAAAAAAATGTGGGATTAGTGTAGATAGGCACTTGATGGTTGTTCAGGACATATTAGACCAAAGCACTTGTTCATGTGCTGCATGGCTCTATATTTTGACCATTGGAACAATATGTTGGTAGAAACCCCCTTTAGATAATATTTCTTTGCTACTTGTAATATAATAATATTTCCTACCACTAGATAATATTTATTTTTATCCTTGTATTTTTAAAATATCAAAAAATAACACATTGCACGTTTCCAGCTGGAAAACTTGGATATCATTATTAATAAAAGCATACTTGGATAGATTGTTTTGCATATTTTTGCTGCCAGTGACATTTTAATAGGCTTCCTTAAAGAGCAATTTGTGAAAATTCTTTCACCATCTGAACCATGCAGGTATTTGCCAACTTATTCTTGCTGGCAAAAAAAAAGCTGAGAAGTTATTTGAAATCCAGTATAATTGTTTTTCTACTCTGTCTCTGATAGCTTTGAAAGATGGCCATGGATTTGTTATAGACTTTAAACAAAAAGTGAAGCACTTGTGCGTGTACTTAAATAGTAATTACTGATTGGGTATTAGGTTTTTAAAATGAATGATTTGTTTTGGTATAAAAGGTCATAGGAAAATTTTGTAATAAAATATGAAAATGAAGTTATAAAAAGCTGCATGAATTAGAAATAATTCAACAAATATATGCAATATGTGGGATTTCTAGCCTTTAGCTTTTGATGCTTCAACATTAAGTTTTCTAGACATTGTAGTGTTTTTCATAGGGTCAATCAACAGAGAAATAGGTCCTTTGTGTACTATGTCCATCTGGATAGTTTTGCCCATTTTACACTAATCCTATATGCATTGTCTCTTTCCTTCCCTGCATCCTATACAATGATTTCTATCTGATTCCACCACCACCTCCAGCAGTATGTCCAGATATCAGCTGTTCACTGTGTAAAAATAACATCTCCTTAGGATTTGCTTTAAAACTCCTTTCTCTTAAATCTGTGCCATCTTGCTTTTGATACTTTTACCATAGGAAAAAGATTCACCAACCCCTGCGGCATTCCACCCTTGCTGTTCCTAACATCCTTTGTTCCTGCGAGATTTACAAACTCACTCTCCGCTCCACCTTGATGAGTACAGTACTGTGAAAAATTCCTGGGCACCCTAGCTATATATGTGTACCTAAGACTTTTGCACAGTGCTGTGTACTTCTACCAGATCTCCACTCAACCTCATTTGCTTCAGGAAAAACAAGCCCAGACTGTACACAATCCTTATAACTAAAGTTCCTCAATCCAGACAACATCATTTTGCATCCTGTTCAGAGTTAAGAAATATGGAAAGATGCAATTTTAAAGTTTGTGTTACAATTCCACCTTAATCATGCATTGTTCAATTTATATTTCACATTGTACCAAAACAGCAAATGCGCCAGAAGAGTAAGCAGCAAGCCAAGATTGAAGCTACACAGAAACTGGAACAGGTGAAACATGAACAGCAGCAACAACAGCAACAATTTGGCTCTCAGCAATCAACTGGTGGGGATGACTCCAACAGTCCTAAAGTAGGTGAACAGGACAATGGGCACTTGTCTCCTCTCCAACAGTTGCCCAAAGAAGGATTTACAAGACCTCAGGTGCCTGGCACTTCTGCAACCATGTCATCAGATGATGTCTTCTTAAGGCCTCAGGCTCCTCCTCCCACCCCAACCAGGACCCCTTTGCAGGATCCATTCACGCAACCTCAGACATCACAGCCACAATCAGCACAAATGTTTTCTTCAACTGCAAATGGATCCAGGCCTTCATCCCCTTGGGACCCATATGCAAAAATGGTTGGAACACCAAGACCACCACCAGTTGCTCGGAGAAATTCGGCGTCTTCTTTAGATTCTTGTGCTGTTCCCCAAAGTGGTTCCAGGCCATCCCCGGCTACTGAACAGATCGAGAAAAGTAGATCTTCATTAGCAAATGAATCCTTCGGTTCTCCAGCTTCAGCCACCAATGATCCTTATGCAAAAGCACCTGATACTCCTCGACCTGTCATGACCACATCAACAGATCATTTTTCAAAGCCATTAGGATTACCAAGACCACAAGTGAACCCTGATTCCTTAGGAAATGTACCAATTGCAACTGATCCATTTGCGAAACCTGCTCTCAGGCCTGATGTGTTTCCAAGAATGCAGATGCCAAATAACCGAATGGCAACTCATGATCCTTATGCACGATCTCAGCTGGCATCAAGTCCTGCAGGTAAAGAAAGTGGAAGTGGTCACTTGTTTAAGACACCAATGTTACCACTTCAGTCACCACAAGATCCTTATGCATCAGTGCCTCAAACTCCAAGACGTATACCTGTAGATCCATATGAGAAAACAGCTTTAACCCCTAGACCTTTAGATAACTTTCCACAAAACCCAGTGCAGCCTCAGTCCCAGGCGGTGGATCCATATGCACAGCAGCCGCATACACCTCGCCCTGAGCCATATCCACACAGTCAGAGAATTCCTCGGCAAACCCAGGGTGATATATTCGTTCAGCCAGGATCACGGTCGAGATGTTCTCCTCAGGAACCTTACACACAGCCTGCTGGAACTCCTCGCCCTGCTGCTGATCCTTATGCACAGCCTCCTGGAACACCTCATCCTGCGGCAGATCCTTATGCACAGCCTCCTGGAACCCCTCGGCCTGCAACTGATCCTTATGCACAGCCACCTTTAACCCCCAGGCCGGCTCCAGTTGATCCATACACACAGCAACCACATACTCCAAGACCACCTACACAGCAAGCAGATTCATACGCCCAGCCACCTGGAACTCCGAGACCCGGAGCCGGAGATCGTTTTGTACAATCACCAATTGGTCAGCGGTATTCTGATCCGTATGTGCAACCTCCTGCAACCCCAAGACCCATTGTTACTGATGCCTTTTCACAACCTCCACAGTCTCCAAGACCCATTAACACAGAGTCTTGTGACCGGCAAGCAATGACCAGACCAAGTTTGTTGGCAAATCAGGATCTATTCTTGCAACCACAAAATAATAGAGCTCCAAATGTGCAGGATACATTTGTACGACCTGCTGATCCACGTGGTCGAACTCCTCAGAATTCCAGACAAGCTGGAATGTCTGATGATCCTTTTCCACCCCATCCAGCATCACTGAGGCCAACTGGAGATACATTTGGACATATGGTGCATGACCCATATGATCAACCACCAAGAACCCCAAGATCTCAAGCCAATGAGACGTTTGTGCAGGGAAGAATTGAACATGATGTTGGTAACCAACAAGGAGCTCCATCGGATAGCCTAAATTTCAGCAGTTCCACAGAGTCGCCCATAAATTCACAGGTGCAGCAGTTTCATAGTGTGCCTCCAACACAAGATCAAGTCCAATCAGTGCTGGCATCTGAAACTCAAAATAACACAAGCACAGGTCATGTGGACACTGAAGAGAAACAAAGACAGGTAAAAAGGATGCCTCATATTGATTTAGTTTGAGTTGGTGATTAATTATGTAGTGATGATGCTTTAATAAAATTGAAGGACAAATACTTCAGTTCGTGTGGAGAATACAGGTGAAATGGAAGAAAACCAAAGTAAGTTTGTTTTCCATCGGTCCCTGTTTTAGGAACCTGGGTTAGTGTACAGTATAAAATCACTAGGAAAGGCCATCCCCCTGATTTAGCACTTGGTTTTGTAAGAATTTTTTAAAACAGAAACATAACTGGGGAAAATGCCATTTAAAACATAAGATTATTAATTATATGGCAGGCACAGCACAATGCTTTACAAGAAGGCTACCTATGTTCAATTCCCGCCACTGCCAGTAAAGACTTTCTTTGTACGTTCTCCCCATGACTGTGTGGGTTTCCTCTAGGTGCTCTGGTTTCCTCTGACAGTCCAAAGATGTACCAAGTTGAAAGCTTAATTGATCACTGTAAATTGTACTGTAGTTAGGCTCAGATTAAATCCGGGATTGCTGGGCAGCAAGCTTGAAGGCCTATTCTGTGCTGTATCTCAATAAACAAAGAAACAAAATGAACAAGTAAATAAAAAGAATGATTGCATTGCAGCCACAGTGAATCCATGTAATCTGGAAACATTTCCAAATGATGCATTTATAGTTAGACCAATAGCATATGCCAGTGCTTTCTGAAGTACAACCATGATTTGAAAATGTGGTTACGTTTCTAATGACAATTACTTGTCCACCTTTGGTGGCAGTGCAGTTGTTGAAGCTATTTTTAACAACCTTTATGAATTCAATAAAGATGCAATATAACTATTTGTGAAGATACAGGAAAGCAGTTTTGCCAAATGTGTAGAACTTTATTCTTGAAAGTGTTATGTGGAATCCTGTATTTTGTAGCCAGAAAGATTAATAGAATATTAATGCAGCACTTAGTGCGAAAAAAAACCCTGCAACATGCTTCACGAAAACAAAATTTCTCATGCCATAATGCCTCATCTATTCCCGTTGGTTCAATAATCCTAGAAACCATAAGGCTTTAGAAATCTTTTGGTATATGTCTGTCTAGGTCTTATTGCTATGTTGCCTTAAAACTCCTATTAAGAAATTTAATTCTAATTTGATATTTGAAAAACATTTGACTTTAAAATTCAGTTCCCAACATGATGGTGAATTTATTCCTTGTATATCTTTGCTTGAGCTGTTTTACATAATTTATAATAATTTTGTGGTCATTAACCACAAGTTATATATTTGTTCTTTGTCAAAGAAGAATTAAAGCATTGTGTTTAGTGGTTGTGAGTAAGGACCATTATAATTTGTTACAGAGACTCAGATTACGGGAATTGATTCTCCGACAGCAACAGCAGAAGAACGCAGTTCGACAGGAAAAGGGCCTGCAAGAACAAGCAATGACATCTGCAGCAGCACCACTTAGGCACTGGCCACAGGAAGATCAAAAGAGTCCCAGTGAATTATTTGGAAGGCCACCTCCACCATACCCTGGCATTGTGAGAATTCCACTTGCAGCTCAAGCAGGTCAAAGATTCTCAGACCCTTTTACAACTGAACCAAGGCGACGTCTCTTAACTGATGGTCAATTTAACAGACCTCAGTTTTCTGGAGATGCCACTAGGATGGTCATGAGACCCCATGGTCCAAGGTACTTTTCCCTCTAACAAGTTTTATATCAATTAATTTTCTTTTTATCTAGAAGCTTAGGTACATTATGAGTTAATTTGATTGCATATCAGTTAGTTCCCATAAAACAACTGTTACATTAATATGGAATTTTGAAGATCAACTTGATCTGAATCATTTCAGAAATTACTGTTGACGTATGGGATTCCATAATCTAGAGCTTGCTGCAGTTGGATCAATGTCATTACATATAATTGCAGAAATGTACTGTATTTTGGTGTTATTCCTACAATATTGCTATCTTAGTAGTTATCAACATTTGTCTCGAGGTATTTGTCTTAAGTAAATACACAGAAACAGACTTATGCATTCGCTGAGTGAAATGTTATTTTATATCAAATCTCTTCCTTTGTTCTAGGTATTCTTTTCCAGGAAATGGACAGAGACCATTTGCAAGTCAGGAACACTTTCTTGGGCAGCATCATATGCATGGTCCAGGTCTTCGACAACAGCTAAGGAGATCGTTGTCTGTGGACTTTACCAGGTCTTTAAACAATCCACAGGTGAACAATGGAGTAATTATTCCACAACACTTTCCTCCTCAGGGAATGCAAATGCAGCAGCACAATATCTTGGGTCAACCATTCATTGAACTTCGACACAGAGTGCCAGAGAGTGGGCCACGGCTTCCTTTCCCATCAGCTAGTGGCTTAGATCCAACCATCCAGTCACAAAGACCTGGAGAGGTTATGCCTGGACAGGGTGCCTTCCCATCAAGTCAAGGACCAAAATCATTAGACTCCATGTCAAACCAGCAAAATATACGTAATCAAATGGAAAATTGTAATAACATGGATCAGCTTAATCAACATCAACAGCAGCCAATGCATATAAACCATCCAGTGGTACCCCTTTCACGTTCCTTAAGCAATCCTCCTCCTAGTCAGGCCTTTTCATCAGCTGTCTCATTATCCACCAGTTCATCTGCACATGGAGAGGGTATGGTGGAGAAACTTGATGCTGATGATCCTTCAGTGAAAGATCTTGATGTTAAGGACCTTGATGGAGTGAGAGATCTAGAAGTTAAAGACTTGGATGATGAAGACTTGGAAAATTTAAATTTGGATCCAGTAGATGGGAAAGGTGATCCTGATTTAGATAATTTAGACAATATAGAAACAAATGACCCGCATTTGGATGATCTATTAAAATCAGGGGAGTTTGACCTCATTGCTTACACAGATCCTGAGCTTGATCTGGGTGACAAGAAGGATATGTTTAATGAAGAACTGGAGCTGAATGATCCAATAGATGTTAAACTAGATGAGCATAAGCGTAAAGAAGAAGCAAAAGGTGATGAAGAAGCCAAAGCAGGAGATCAGCCTGGTAGTTTCCCTGCAAAAGAAGAAGCCGCATTGCCATCTGAAGGATCCACTGCTAGTAGTCCTAATGAATCAAAGAGTTCCCTAAAATCAGAAACTGTTACCGGTGATGGAAATCATGATGTTCCTTACAGCACAAGTACAGCTGAGTCTGAGGCAAAAGATACAATAACAGATAGTGCTCCAGCTTCTGACTCTTGTATTGGTGGTGAACTGGAAATCACAAAGGAAGAAGAAAAAGTTGATGGTAATCAAGAATTAATGGGAGCTAACTCCAGTTTCAGTGACTCTCAGTCTTCTACCCCAACTTCCATCTCGCTAGGAAGCAATTCACGTCATATGAACCATTCTATTCCAGTCCTTTCAAATTTGTTACCTGAGAAGCCAGCTAATTCTGGATTTGCATCTTTGAGCTCACCTTCCAAAGTTGTGCCATCACCCCAGCCACATCCAGAAGCAGGTGTCCCACAGTCTCCGAAGACGGCAGTTTCTCCAGGGCAGATGACTGAGAACCCAATAAATACAAACTTGCAAATGGGGCAAAGGTTAAAACGTAGTTTTTCACAAGGACCTTCTGGAAATCAGACCTTTTTTCAAGTTCAACCACCCAACCAGAATTATCCAACAGGGCAAACTCCGAGTCAAAATGTGGCACTAACCAATCAGCCAGGACCTAGTAATCAGGCAAACACACAGCAACTTATGCTTCCTCAGACAGTGGGCTCTCAGGGTCAACGTGAGAGGCCCCTTCTTTTGGAAGAGCAACCCCTTCTTTTACAGGACCTCTTGGAGCAAGAAAGGCAGGAACAGCAACAGCAGCGACAAATGCAGGCGATGATACGACATCGATCTACTGATTCCTTCTTTCCTAACGTTGGTGAGTTAAAGCAAAAAATATTGTTCTATTTTTGTCGTAATCCAAATTGGAAAGTAATAGGTATGTTTAACAATTTTGCATTGATCCTTCAATATTGAGTATATACGCAATGATCTGATCATTCTTGTTTGGCTGCTGGGGAAAGTCTAAAGGAGGCTTTTATGTACAGAATGGTAAACTCTATGATTTTAAACTCTTGAGCCTTCTGTTCTAGATGGAGAATAAACTCTCTGTTCACTCAATCGACACATTTTTAATTCAGCAAATCTAGAATCACTCTTGTAAATCTCCTTTGTAATTTTAACTGACCTGGAGCTTTAACCCAATTATTTACCCATGCAATTAAATTATTCTAGTTGAGAACAGAAGGTAGCATTTATCTGAGGTTCTATGTTAAGATTTGTAATTTACATTTGCAGAGCAGGAAGGATTTAAAACCAGAACAAATATAAGAGACTTAAATGTTTTGCGTGATTCACGCAGTGAATTACACTAGATTAGCTGAGGAAAACTAAATGAGCTGAATGGAATAGTCTGTTTGGAAACTGAATACATTGGCATATCCTTGAACCTGAAAATATTGGGGTTGATGTTATCTGTGAGGACTTTTATTTGTATATTGGTAAAGTCTTTTATTTGAGATGAGGGGCTCGGCTTCAACATTACTTACCTTCAGAGGCCACAGTATTAGGTACAACTATACACCTGCTTGTTAATGGAAATATCTGATCAGCCAATCACGCAGCAGCAACTCCATACATAAAAGGATGCAGATATTTTCAAGAGGTTCAATTGTTGTTCAGACCAAATATCAGAAGGTGAAGAAAGCTGATCAAAGTGCTTTTGGCTGTGGAATGATTGATGGTGCCAGACAGGATGGTTTGAGTATCTCAGAAACTGCTGATCTCCTGGGATTTTCATGTACAACAGTCTCCAGAGTTTATAGAGAATGGTGCAAGAAACAAAAAAAAAAATCCAGTGAGCAGCAGTTCTACAGGCAAAAATGCCTTGTTAGTGAGAGAGGAGAATAGCCAGTCTAGTTCAAGCTGACAGGAAGGTGACAGTAACACAAATAACATGTTACGACAGTGCTGTGCAGAAGAGCATCTCTGAATGCACAACAAATCAAATCTTGAAGTGTATAGATTATAGCAGCAGACTACAAACATAGAGACACAAAATAATCTGCAGATGCTGGGGTCAAAGCAACACTCACAACACGCTGGAGGAACTCAGCAGGTCGGGCAGCATCAGTGGAAAAGATCGATCAATGTTTCGGGCCGGAACATGTCCTGATGAAGGGTTCCGGCCCGAAATGTCAATCGATCTTTTCCACTGATGCTGCCCGACCTGCTGAGTTCCTACAAACATAAAGAAATACATTCAGGCGTCACTTGGCTTCTGAGTGTACATGTGCCTTAATATTCTGCTTCTTCATCTACCTCCATCTTTTGTTCATCTATTATTATTTACGCTACGTTCATCAAATAATATGAGAAGCTTCTTTTAAAAATAAGTGTTTCTGGGAAAAATGAGGAAGGTGCAGGACTGAAGAAATACTCAAAATGGTAAAATAGTACAACCGTGGCTGACAAGGGAAGGCAGAGCTATTGTAAAAGCAAAAGAAAGGGCATACAACAAAGCAAAAATTAGTGGGAAGATAGAGGTTTGGGAATTTTTAAAAAACATACAGAGAGTAACTAAAAGAATCATTAGAAGGAAAAAGATGAAATATGAAAGCAAGTTAGCAAATAATATCGAAGTGGATAGTAAAAGTTTTTTCAAGTATGTTAAAAATAAAAGAGAAAGGAGAGTGGATATGGGACTGCTAGAAAATGAGACAGGAGAAATAATAACGGGGAACAAGGAGATGGCTGCTGAACTAAATGAGTATTTTGCGTCAGTCTTCAGTGTGAAAGACACAAGCAGTGTGCCTGATATTGTAGTGTGTGAAGGAAGAGAAGTGGGTGCAGTTACTGTTATAAGAGAGAAGGTGCTCAAAAAGCTGAAAGGCCTAAAGGTACATAAGTCACCCGGACCAGAGGAACTGCACCCTTGGGTTCTGAAAGAGGTAGCATTACAGATTGTGGAGGCATTAGAAATGATCTTTCAAAAATCATTGGACTCTGGCATGGTGCCAGAGGACTGGAAAATTGCAAATATTACTCCATTCTTTAAGAAAGGAGGAAGGCAATAGAAAAGAAATTATAGACCAGTTAGCCTGACCTCAGTGGTTGGGAAGATATTAAGAGTCAATTGTTAAAGATGAGGTGATGGAGTACTTGGTGACACAGGACAAGATAGTACAAAGTCAGCGTGGTTTCCTTCAGGAAAAACCTGCCTGCCTGATGAACCTGTTGGAATTCTTCGAGATTACAAGTAAGATAGATAAAGGGGATGCTGTGGATGTTGTATATTTGGACTTTCAGAAGGCCTTTGACAAGGTGCCACACTTGAGGCTGCTTACCAAGTTCGGAGCCCATGGTATTACAGGGAAGTCACCAACATGGTTAGAGTATTGGCTGATTGGTAGGAGGTAGCAAGTGGGAATAAAAGGATCCTTTTCTGGTTGGCTGCCACTGACCAGTGGTGTTCCGCAGAGGTTGGTGTTGGGACCACTTCTTTTTATGCTGTATATCAATGATTTTGATGATGGAAACTTGTTGCCAAGTTTGCAGATAATAGAAAGATTGGTGGAGGGGCAAGTAGTGTGGAGGAAACAGGTAGGATGCAGAAGGACTTAAACAGATTAAGAGAATGGGCAAGGAAGTGGCAAATGAAATACAATGTTGGAAAATGCATGGTCATGCACTTTGGTAGTAGAAATAAACATGCGGACTATTTTCTAAATGGGAAGAAAATCTAGGAATCTGAGATGCAGAGGGACTTGGGAGTCCTTGTACAGAACACTCTGAAGGTTAACTTGCAGGCTGAGTCAATGGTGAGGAAGGCAGATGCCATGTTGGCATTCGTTTCAAGAGGTCTAGAATACAGGAGCAAAGATGTGATGCTGAGGCTAAGGTACTGGTGAGGCCTCACCTAGAGTATTGTGAGCAGTTTTGGGCCCCTCATCTTAGAAAAGATGTGCTGGCATTGGAGAGGGTCAAGAGGAGGTTCACAAGGGTGATTCCAGGAACGAAAGGGCTACCATATGAGGAACGTTTAATGGCTCTGGGTTTGCACTCACTGGAATTCAGAAGGATGAGGGGTGGATCTCATTGAAACCTTTTGAATGTTGAAAGGCCTAGACAGAGTAGATGTGGAAAGGATGTTTCCCATGGTGGGGGAGTCTAGGAGAAGAGGGCACAGCCTCAGGATAGAAGGGTACCCTTTCAAAACAGAAATGTGGAGAAATTTCTTCAGCCAGAGGGTGGTAAATTTCTGGAATTTATTGCCACATGCAGCTGTGGAGCCCAGGTCATTGGGTGTATTTAAGGCAGAAGTTGATAGATTCTTGATTGGACATGGCATCACATGTTACGGGGAGAAGGCCAGGAACTGAGCGTCATGGGAAGTCATTTCTGCCTGTGGCCATCAAACTTTACAACTCCTCCCTTGGAGGGTCAGACATCCTGAGCTAATAGGCTGGCCCTGGACTTATTTCATAATTTACTGGCATAGTTTACATATTACTATTTAACTATTTATGGTTCTATTACTATTTATTATTTATGGAGCAACTGTAACGAAAACCAATTTCCCCCGGGATTAATAAAGTATGACTATGACTATGAACTGGGGTTGAGGAGGAGATAGAAAAAAGGATCAGCCATGATTGAATGGTAGAGCAGACTTGATGGGCCAGATGGCCTAATTCTGCTCCTATGTCTTATGGTCTAAAACTATATATTAACATGAAGGGCATATGAGGGGTGATTGATGCGGTAGAAGGAGTCAATTTTAGAAAACCTAGCACATTTATTTTTCGTACATTTACACATTTAGTCCAGCGGTTGTGGAGCATACGGATCCCTTCTTTGTAGAAGTTGGCGTCTTGGACCTCCAGAAGTGGTCCACAGCAGGGGTGATTGATAAGTTTGTGACCTAAAGTAGAAGGAGATGAGGAGAAACTTCAAACTTGCTGCATAATCACTCAGAGTTGAACTGCATGTGCATGTAATGAGAGCTATATAACTCATCTTCTACCGTAGACCACAAACTTATCAATCACCCCTGCTGTGGACCACCTTTAAGTCCAAGATACTGTCATTACATGCACATGCAGTTCAACGCTTTGAGTGATAATGCAGAAAGTTTGAAGTTAATAACTCACCTCCTCCTACCTCAGGCCACGAATTTATCAGTCACCCCTGCTGTGGACCACTTCTACAAAGAAGGGATCCGTATGCTCCACGCCTTCTGGACTAAGTGTGTACATGTAGGAGGGGACTATGTTGAAAAATAAATGTGCTAGGTTTTCTAAAATAGACTCAACTCCGTCTACCTTAGGCCACAAACTTATCAATCACCCCTCGTAAAAATGTAAAATGTGCTGAACTTTAAGCAAAATCTATAGGAAAAAAAAAGGTTTAATGTTTGTTGTCACTTTACCATAGATGCTGTCTGACCTGATGAGTGTCTTAGCATTTCCTATTCAAGTTCATCGACCTTTTTCTGTGTACTGTGCACATTCAAATATAACACTTAAATTCTGTATTTACCCTCTTCGATTTTGTCCATCTTTTATGTTGCAACTCATCCTGCTGACTGCAATTTTGCCCTATCATCAGCTTCTCCTTGCTTAGGAGTCTCACTACACATTGCCTTTGTTTATAAACCAGCTACCTCATCTTCAGCACTATCACTCTGGTTCCCATCCCTCCTGCCAAATTATTTAAACCCACCCGAACAACCCTAGCCAACCTGCTTGCAAGGATATTGGAGCCCCTCGGGTTTAGGTGTAATCCGTCGCTCTTGTATAGGTATTGCTTATTTACAGACTAACCTTTCGCAGCTCATACGTATACTGTACTGGTTGAATTTCTCTGTCAGTAACAATTAGGATCTCATATACAGTTTTAGACTTCTGTAGTAGCATTGATAGCGTTTTAATTTGCTCTGTATTCCTTTTAAACACTTTATTGTTACTCAGTTAAATGGTAGCTTGTCTTTTTTGTACCTTTTTAACTATTACCATGAAACTTCAGCTAATTGAGAGAGCCACTTAATTGGACTAAGATGTACTGGTCCCAATTAACCGGAATCCACCCTGTTCAATTTTTAGAATTATTGCACTTCACGTAGAATGCTACAACCTAAACAAAATTATGTGAAGGAAATATATCAGTGGCTTTCATGTTTTTGAGTTATTATTACAATATTAACCTCAAATTTTTCTTAGAATAAAGTAAAATTGCATATTTACATTAGCTTAGTTTATTAATGGGGCTAGGTTATTTCTAATTTGTGTGTGTGTCACTCCAGTGTTAAGACCCAGCGTGATTAATAATCTGTCTATCTACAGAGATAACATAGTGTCAGTAATTCTGGCTTATTGACTGAAGGTCGTGAATTTAACTTGTTTTGTCTAATAGAAAGCTGGTATCAGTGTGGTTAAAACGTTTGGTATATTATTGTGGTGACACTGGCATGCATTAAACACTGAATTGAACCCTTAATCATTGACTTTTGCCCCTTTCGGCAAGTCTAGGTTGTCCAGTGTGTCAAATGGTATTCAGTTACTCTTTGAGGTTTCTTTAGTAAATTCTGTGATGTGATTCAACTCTGAGTTGTGCCAATTCATTGTATAATTCTATATAATTTACCTTCATCCTTGCAAGGAGTGACAAATTAGGCTGTAATGTACCTCCAAGGCTAGCATCGCCTCTCGATGTGGTCTTGCAGTTGTTTTTTTTATGGATGACCAGCCTAATTCTGCCTTACCTGGCCTTGGAACTCATCACAAATAAACTTTAATACTTTGTTCTTTAAGGGTTGAGAGTCTGACTTCAAGACAGACAGAAATATTGATTAGGACTGAAGTGTGTTTACCTTTTTTTCTTTGTCATTTCCCTCTAACTTGTACTCAGGCATAGTGCTGTATGCTGAATTAGTATCCTAAATAGTGTCCAGTGCTCCCGATATAGCCTCCTCTAAATTGGTGAGACCCATCGTAAATTGTGGGACTGCTTCGTCAAGCACCTCTGCACTATCCACCACAAGCAGGATACATTTTTTTTGGCGTGTGCTTGTGTGCATCCGTGCGTGCACGATGTTAGCGGGATGATGTCTTTTTCATGCCTTTACAAGGCGCGGAGTGAGAGAGAGAGAGAGACTGTGTGGCGCGCCACTTCCCACACAGACATTTCGCAGCATTTTTCCCTTTATTTTACGAGGGCGAGTTGCAATCTCGACACTCAACCCGGCGCAGATGGAAAGCATACTCAGGAGCGGCCCCGACTGGGTTTGAACTCGGGAACCTTCGTTCCAGAGTCTGACACTGATGTCATTGCGCCACCAGCCGGCCCAGCGGGATGCATTTTAATTCTGATTTCCCATTCGTGTTCTGACACATTGGTCCATGGTCTCCCCTTGTGTGAAGATGAAGCCACCTTCAAGATGGAGGAGCAACAATTTATAATCTGTTTGGTTTGCCTCCAGCCTGATGACATGAATATCAATGTCACCTTCTGATATGTAAATTCTTTCTCTCCCCCCAACCCCCATTCCTCTATTCTCCACTCTGACTTTTTAACCTCTTCTCACCTGCCTATTACTTTCCCCTGGTCCCCTCCTCCTTCCCTTGGCCTTTCCCATCTGCCTGGCTTCACCTATCACCTTCAAGCTAGCCTCCTTCCTCTCTCCCTTCTGGCATCTTCCCCCTTGCTTCTCAGTCATTCAAAGGGATGCCAGTGTCACCTTTGTAAAAATAACTGAACTTCTAAGTCAGGGGTCCCCAACTTTTTTTGCACTGCGGACCGGTTTCATATTGACAATATTCTTGCGGACCAGCCGACCCGGGGGAGGGGGGGTAGGGTTGCCAACGGACAAGAGTAGAGCCAAATATGTTTACACAGAGAGACTACAATGACCATGAAGCCTTGCACAGGCACCAGTGCGCATGCGTGCTTTGCGCATGCATGTATGTGCCAATTTTTTCTACAAATCGTTTTTGGCGATTCTGTTGGGGGGGTGTTAATCACAGCTGGAATATAGGTGATAAGTGGCTAATACACTCAATTTCGTTTCTGAAAGGGTTTATCTAACAAATTTAGTATTAAACACACAGCGTATATTTTCCTTGCATGAATATAGCGATAAGTCAATTATCAGGGAAGGACAGGGGAGCTTGAAGTAAGTGTTGAGCGAACTTCCAGTAGAAGTGGTAGAGGCAGGTTCGGTATTATCATTTAAAGAAAAATTGGATAGGTATATGGACAGGAAAGGAATGGAGAGTTATGGGCTGAGTGTAGGTCGGTGGGACTAGGTGAGAGTAGCATTCGGCACGGACTAGAAGGGCAGAGATCGCCTGTTTCCGTGCTGTACTGGTTATATGGTTATATAAGTAAGTCAATAGCATCATAACATTTTAAGTAACGTTTGGATATTAAACACACAGCACATATTTTCCCCGTATGAACATATAAAATCATTGCAACACACCAATATCACTAAATCAGTGGGAGCCCTGGGCTGAATGCTTGTTTCCCTGCAACCAGATGGTCCCATCGATGGGTGATGGGAGACAGCGATACTCAAATGGGGTTTCTTATGTCCAGTCCATTACGCAATTTGGTTTTCGTTGCATTCATTGCAGAAATATTTTGGAAATGGAAGCAACGTTTTCAGTGCTTTTGTGGCTATCTCAGGATATTTAGCCTTGACTTTGAGATCCAGAATGCCGGCAGAGATGTTATGTCAAACATACATTTCAGCCCGCCGTCATTTGCAAGCTCGAGGAGTTGATCTTCTTCCCGCGCTGACATGGATGACGCACGGGTAATGACCTCGCATGCATAATGGCTCAACAGTGGGCATGACAAGGAATGAGGAAAGGTGCAGCTGACTCCTATCGCCAAATCATATTGTTTTCCCGCGGCCCGGTAACGCATGCTTTGCGGCCCGGTACTGGTCCGCGGCCCAGTGGTTGGGGACCGCTGTTCTAGGTCCTTGATTCTTTGAGTAGATAGACCCACACCTGATCAGCTTTGCTACCTGACCTTGAAGCAATACTTAGCAGACTGCAGGATTTATCAAAGTCTTATGATTACAATGCCATTGGGTCTAATCACATTGAGTTATTCACTTTGAGAAATAGTGTTAGTTACATGCATCTTCAGGTGTTCAATGGCAATTAGGAGTCTTAACGTAGTACACACTGGCATCCAGTACATTTTTGATTTATCTGAGTGAATTTTGTTCCATTTTTACCTACTTACCAATCAGAAATGATGCTTCATGTCTAAAATAAGATGTGCCCCCTGCTCATGATATTGAGAGAGGAGGTTACAATGGAGATAATAATGCAGATATTCTGCTATTTAGATTGATATTTGTTTTGGTGTTGAAGCCTTCTATGTCCAGAATCAGAATCAGGTTTATTATCACCAGCATGTCTCATGAGATTTGGTAACTTAGCAGCAGCAGTTCAATGCAATACATAATATAGAAGGAAAATAATAATAATAATAAATCACTTGCAGTATATGTATATTGAATAGATTAAACATCATGCAAAAAAACAGAAACATATTAAAAAAGTAAGGTAGTGTTCAAGGGTTCAATGTCCATTTAGAAACCAGTTGACAAGGGTCATTTTGAAGAGGGAGAGGAAAGGGAATTGTTATATACTTGAACTTTTTTGTTTGGATCATGCTAAGTTTTGTCACATTATTTTACAGATTTTGATGCTATCACTGATCCTATCATGAAAGCAAAGATGGTAGCATTAAAGGGAATCAACAGAGTTATGGCCCAAAGTAACTTGGGAATGCCACCAATAGTAATGAACAGGTAAGTATTTTCTTCTTCTTGTCACACCTCAATGATGCTAGTATCATCTTCATGGCAAAATACCCACATTTTGCACTTATTTGAAAAGTGAGCTCCTTAATACTTGAATACTCCTCCTAATCAAAATCCTCTCACTCAGAATCTTCTGGATGGCCATGGTAATGCTTTCACCAAAGTATTTACTCTTCTCAAAGAAAAACCTGAGTAAACTCTTCTAGTAATGCCAACAATGTATTTCCTTGTTACATTATGTGCAGACTTATCCATTCTACGTGTCCTTGTATTCTACACTATGTGATCTGTGCGTTCATTTTTTACCCATGGTATTCTTTATTATGCTTCGTGGTGCACAATCAGTATTACCAAAATGTAAAATATCTTTGACTTTTCAAATGCTCTCTATTATCCATAGTTAAATCTCTTTCTACATAAATTAATTAACTAATAGGTCTGTTGTGTTTCCCCTTCCCTCTTGGCAATGAAATCAATCTTGACGCCACCACTTGGCATTCTGCAGCTTCAGCCAGATTAACACATTTGTATGTCCAATAGTGAAATATTAACAGTTGTGCAAACAATAAAACAGACCTCTTCCATCGTGAAGTGTGAAGCATTTCCTGCTCTTCATTTCACTTGTTGCGCCTCTTCCTGACACAGCAGCTTGAGTAAAGACACAGCTACACCCTGAAACAACTGTTATCAAAATCTGCTTATGCTCTGCCCTTAATTCCAGTCAAAGTAATTATTATTGATCTGAACTTGTGTACACATTAATTTGTCATGCCTCAGTTAGCTTTCCAAGTAGGTAGAACATTTAATGATTGTTTTCAGTATTAATACAAAGTCAAAGGGCTATAAACAATTGTCATACAATTGCTCCCTAAGGTTTACTGAAATCATGCTGCTAGTACAATTTGAAAATTTACCTGTTAAAATATATAGGATATTTTACTACATATCTTTTACTTGCAAATAGAATTAACTGGATTTATTTTATTTCTAATGTTATTCATTTAGGTCTGAGCTGTGATGATGTGAGAATTCTCAGTAGCTTGTGCTTTGTGAATATGAAGTTCAGTATAATACCAAAATTATTTTACAGTATTGAGACATACAATCACAAGGTGCTGAAGCAGAATTGGAATGTCAAGTTTTCTTTCATAACATGAGAAATAGGAGCAGGAGTCAGCCATCTGTCCCGTCAAACCTGCTCCGCCATTCAGTAAAATCATGGCTGATCTGGCCATGGACTCAACTCCACCTACCTGCCTTTCCCCCCGTAACTCTTAATTCCCCTGCTATGCAAAAATCTATCCAACCTTGTCTTCCATATACTTACTGAGGTAGCCTCCACTGCTTCACTGGGGAGAGAATTCCACAGATTCAGCACTCTCTGGGAAAAGCAGTTCCTCCTCATCTCTATCCTAAATCTATTCCCCCAATTCTTGAGGCTATGTCCCCTAGTTCTAGTCTCCCCTACCAGTGGAAACAACTTTCCAGTCTCTATCTTATCTATCTCTTTCTTGGATTTCCTCTCATTCTTCTGAATTCCAGTGAGTACAGTCCCACGTGACTCAATCTGACCTCATAGTCTAATCCCCTCATCTCTGGAATCAAGCTGGTGGACTTCCTCTGCACCACCCTCAAAGCCAGTTTATCCTTCTTCAAGTAAGAAGACCAGAACTGCATGCAGTACTTCAGGTGCGGCCTCACCAGTACCCTGTACAGTTGCAGCATAACCTCCCTGCTCTTAAATTCAATCCCTCTAGCAGTGAAGACCAACATTCCATTTGCCTTCTTGATAGCCTGCTGCACCTGCAAACCAGCCTTTTGTGATTCATGCACAAGCACTCCCAAGTCCTTCTGCACAGTAGTATGCTGCTATTTTTTAACCAGTTAAATAATAATCTGCTCTTGTACTTTTCCTTCCAAAGTGGATGACCTTGCATTTACCAGCATTGTACTCCATCTGCCAGACCCTTGCCCATTCACTTAACCTATCTATATCTTTCTGCAATTTCTCTGTATCTTCTGCACAATTTACCATTCCACTCAATTTAGTATCATCAGCAAACTTAGATACACTACACTCGATCCCCTCTTCCAGATCTTTAATGTATATCGTGAACATTTGTGGGCTCAGCACCGATCCCTGTGACACACCACTCACCACTGATTGCCAACCAGAGTAACACCCATGTATCCCAACCCTCTGCTTTCTATTAGTTAACCAGTCCTCTACATATGCTAATACATCTCCCCCAATTCTATGCATCCTTATCTTATGGATAAGCCTTTTATGTGGCTCCTTATCGAACACCTTCTAGAAATCCAAGTAAATAACATCCATCTGCTCCCTTCTATCTGCTGTGCTCGTTGTATCCTCAAAGAACGCCATGCTAAGCTCTTGTATTGAAGAGAAACTTCCAGACATCCCATCCTGCAAAAACTCATTTCAGGGAGGTAGAGTAGCTCCTTAGCAGCTGGCCAGCTAGTTTAAATAACATTAGCTATGCTAATGAACAAATGACACCTGTTAAACTCACCTCAACACGTCTTTTACAGTCTTAACCCACCATGGGCAATAGAAAAGTCATTATTGCAAACAGTGCAGCGAACAACACTGTCATTATTTTGACCCCTATTAGGCAGGGGTACACTTTAGTGTAGTTTGGGGTGATGTACGTTTTTGGAACTCTCTGCCATGGCGTGCTCTCGCTCGCTCTCTCTCGTGGTCGCTCTCGCTTGCTTTCTCTCCCTTGCTCGCTCTCGCGCTCTCTTGCTTTTCTCTCGCTTGCTCTCAAAAAAATTGATTTCCGTGATATTGTATATAATTTGCAGGCATCAGGGAGCCATTACTAAGGTGGGATGTCTGAACTTCAGTATTTTGTCAGACTGAGACTAAGATGTTGGATTGCCTAAGATACTTTTTGCTCAATTTGTTCAGTTCTTTGCAGGTAGATTAACATACCTTAGGGAGCAGCAAACAATCTGCAGGAAGGGTCCTGATGCAGGGTTTCAATGTATAACGTTGGCATTTCCTTTCTACCTATGGGCGGTGCTTGATCTACTGAGTTCTTCCAGTAGATTGTTCTTTGTTCCAGGTTCAAGCATCTGCAATCTCTTGTGTCTAGCTTTGAGAGCAAGTCTTCTTTCTTTCCTGACCTACAATTACAACATTAGTCAAAAGCCAGATGTAATTTGTAATATTTAATTTTGGCACATAGTAACATCTTGCTAAGATACTTAGTGTTCTTTTTGAATCTACCAAAGTACCATCTATTTATCAAAAGAATTGTATTCTTGTTCTGGTACTGCCTAAAATTTGTGCACAGAGATGGATTTTCATATAAAATTTGAATGAGTATTTGAACATCTGTACCTTTCTTTACTAAGATGTTGATGCTTTTCTCCTTCACATCGATTGTCACTCATAACCTCAAAAAGCAAATACATGCCTGTACTTCTGTCTTTGCAAATTGTAGAATGATTTTCTTTACCTTGGTTTGCAAGGAATGAAGCTGTATCATTAATTTTTTTCTTCATTAAGTTTTGATGGTCACTATATTTCATTCTCATCTCCCCCACTCTTAAGCCACACAGTTTATCTTGTTCCTAATGCCGTCTATTCGAATCCTGACCATACCTTAGTTCACTTCACTACTATCCCTTGAGAAATTAGGAAGATTCAACCTGTCATCTTTTTTTCCCTTGGCCTGTGGCTCCTGTCTTTGTTCCATGAGATCAGAAGAGAACAAATTGATTGCAGCCTTGTTATCATTGTCGATTCTATGAAAAGCTTCAGAATGCATGCCTCTCAATAAGTACTGCCTGTTTCACTCCCATGATACCTCTTAATCTGTAATCAACTTCTTTTTAAAGTCACCGATGCCTTTATTAGTTTTGTTGATCATACCAGCTCGATAGCCCCTTTCTAAAGTCAGTTATGCTTGACGATTTCCTTGTGTTTCTAATTGTATTCTTTCATTATTTTGTTGCAGATTTCCCTTTGTGGGTCAGCAAATGTCAAGTCCACAGAATGGGGATGGTGGGCAGAATCCCATTCACCAAGGAGTTGCCTCGGTAGTTATTTAACCAGATGTGATATGTTTTAAACAGCATTGTAATTTTACTGAATCTCAGCAATAACTACCCTTTACATCCATCAAAATATCATACTGAAACTGTTTTATTTTAATCCACATGATCCATTTGTTTAGTTCCACTCTGCGTTTCTTGACGAAGTAATTATTTGACCATTCTACTCATGAGAAGGTTTAGTTTATTTTTTTATTTTGCCTTCATTTGCAGTAAACTTGAATTCAGTTCATCAGATAGCTCTCGAACTTCTCGGTTCCCTTTTATTGACATTGGCATCCCTTTGAATTTCATAATTTGAGTGATCATCTTTGTGAATTAATTTTACAATATTCTTGCATGTTGGATTTTGAGATTAGTGTTTTGAAGTAGTTCGGGAGGTCAAATACAGAGGTCAGTCAAGTCAGATGGGAATTAAAATGATTGGCAGTTGGAAGCTTAAAGTCTCTTTTGCAGACCAAATACGTGACCACCTTGCAGCACCAATCTGTAGAGGAGTCCACTTTTTGAGCTCCAAACACAGCTTCCCCTTGCTGCTGCTTGCTTGAGGGAATTAGACCATAAGACATAGCAGCAGAATGAGGCCATTCAGCCCATCCAGTCCACTCTGTATTCCATCAATGGCTGATCCCAATCCCACTCGACCCCATACATCTGCCTTCTCGCCACAACCTTTGATGCCCTGACCAATCAGGAAACCATCAATTTTTGCTTTAAATATACCCATGGTCTTGGCCTCCACAGCTGTCTGTGGCAAAGCATTCCACAGATTAACAAATCTCCGGCGAAAAATAATTCCTTCTTTCCTCTGTTCTAAAGGGTCACCCCTCAATTTTGAGGCTGTGCCCTCTAGTTCTGGATGCCCCTACCATAGCAAACATCCCCTCCACATCCATCTTATCTAGTCCTTTCAACATTCCATAGGTCTCCCCAAATTCTTCTGAATTCCAGTGAGTACAGGCCCAAAGCTGTCAAAGGCTCCTCATATGCTAACCCCTTGTTGACAATATCCTCCTGACTGTTTCTTCACTTCTATGCCTGTGCATTGAAAAGTGAGGCAAGTACAGCTCAGGTGCTGGTCTCTCTGATCTCCTACTCTGCCCTGGGTTTGTCTCTTAGTTCAGGAACAAAACATGGGGCACTCTCAAGAAAATCAACACGTGCAGTTAAGTGATTTATTTCATTGTGCTTAATTATTTGATTAAAATTTCAGTGGGAATGATTTGATTTTAGAATTAGGATCGTTTTATTTTAGAATCACAATGGCATAGCTAATGGAGCTGCTACCTCACTGTTCCAGTTACCTGGCTTCAATCCTGACCTTCAGTAATCTCTGCATAGAATTTGAACCTTCTCCCTATGACTGTGTAGCTCTCTTAAGTTCTCCAGTTCCCTTACAAATCCCAAAAAAATGTGCAGTTTGGTAGGTTAATTGAGCATTGTAAAATACTTCGTAGGATCTTGGTGGGGAAAGGGGAGGGATATCGATGATATGGGAAGAATAAAATGGATTGAGGTGCAATTATGTAAAAGTGGGTACTTGATGGTTACACAGATTGGTTTCCTAGTTGCATTTTTCTATGATTCTAATTGTTCAAGCCTTTTTGAACTGTCATTTTAAAGGCCATTGGAGGTATCCCAGGTGGGGTGTGTCAGGATACACTTCCAAAATTTCAGTCTTCCAGATCTGGGTTGGGTTAAAAATGGGCAGGAGTGCTAAGAGTGTATACCATCTCACTGATAGTATTCTACACAACCATCTTCATGTATACTGCTCCTTGGACAAGTTTGCAAAGGCTCATTGGTGCATGTCAAACCATTTCCCAGCAGGAGGAATGAAGTGGGGAGAGGTAAGTGAACAATTATACAATAAAACAGCAGATCACTAATTGAGTCACATCCCATCAAGAGGATGCTGTCCAAGTTGCATGCCATCTTGGACAATGTCTCCCATCCACTACATAATGTACTGGTTGGGCACCGGAGTACATTCAGCCAGAGACTCATTCCTCTGAGGTGCAGCACAGAGCGTCATAGGAAGTCATTCCTGCCTGTGTCCATCAAACTTTACAACTCCTCCCTTGGAGGGTCAGACACCCTGAGCCAATAGGCTGGTCCTGGACTTATTTCCTGCCATAATTTACATATTCTATTTAACTATTTATGGTTTTATTACTATTTAATTATTTATGGTGCAACTGTGACGAAAACCAATTTCTCTCTCGGGATCAATGAAGTATGAGTATGGCTATCAATCACCAAGAAATTTTTAAAAAGTTGAATGTGTCACTGGTTTTCCTGTATCTATAGGACTAATGTCTGATAAAAAGGAGAATGGGGTGAGAATAAGGACAGTAAAATAGTTTAAAATTTAATTTCCTGAAGTAACAATACATCTTGCTGTTGTGGGTGAGGTGGATCTGATTATATTAACTAGAAATATATAAAACAATGTTTTCTAGATTGGTAGATTATTTCACCATTAGAAGTATTAAAGTGTTTCTATTTGGATTGTTTTCAGGATGGAAATTTGGCACCTCAAATGCAGCGACCAAACCCTCCATCTTTTGGTCCTGGTTTCATGAGTGAGTTACTGTCTTTAATTGAAATTTCTTTTAATTTTATCCAATGATTCTTAACTGATAAAGAAATTGATTGAGTTTTGCATCTAATTGATCTTTTGACAAAAAATGTATTGGGCATTAATTCTGAAAATAGCTCGAAGGAGATAATTTGGGGAACTAATTATACAGTCTGAAGTTGTTAAGTTTTGAAATGCTGCAAACTTGTTTCCATTCACTGGCTTATTTTCTGTTAATGCACCTGTCTAACTAGTCTCAAATTCAAAGTGCCTGTTGCTGATACTCCTGAAAGTGGAAGAACAACAGTTCGGTATAGACTAGATGGGCCAAAGGGCCCATTTTTGTACTGCAGTGCTCTATTACTGTATGGTGTCTTTGGTGGGAAAGTTAAGCCAAGGAACCGTCACTCTGTTCTTTCAGCGGTAAAGGTCACAACTTAAAACAGAGCAGCGGCCTTTTTCTAGTGTATGAGCAAATTTGTCCCTATTCTTTCTCATGGAAGTCCATCAGGAATGATGATGACGTCAGTGATGTCGCTGATGGGAGCAAAGCCTGAACTGAGAAGTGCAGATGCACTGGCAGGTAGGGCACGTTACAGCCATTGAAGGGTCAAGTCATCTCCTTGCAGTCCTAGCACTTTTGACTGAGGTCCTTCAGCCGCTGCTCTTCGAATGTGCTGGTGCCTTTGTAGACTACAGGCGCCAGGCGTTACTGTCTTTGGAAGGTGGTTGTCTTTCATCCAGACCACGTGTCCAACCCATCTAAGTTGAGCATTCATGATCAGTGTCTCTGTGCCAGAGCTCTCAGCCCTTCGAAGCACTTCTGTTTGGGGGCTCTGTCTCGCCACAAGATACCCATGATCTTGCGAAGGAATCGCAGGTGGAACTGATCAAGCATCTTGATGTGCCTGCGGTATGGGGTCCACGTTTCAGAGCCATACAGCAGAGAAATCAGGACGACTGCTCTGTAGACTGCCATCCTGGTGCCATGTTCTCCCCACACACACATCCAAAGCCTGCCAGCAGATGCCCCAGCAAGTCTGTTTGAGACCTCTCGATCTAGCTTGCAGGAGGAGTTGAGGCAGCTTTCCAGGTAGGTAAAAGCATCAACATTGTTGAGCTGTGCCCTCATGGTTCTGGAGGGTTGGTAAGGGGTGCCAACTGAAGTAGAACTTCTGTCTTCTACTACAGGTTGATGGTTAGGCTGAATTTACTTGCTCCCACAGTGAGGCAGTCAGCGAGCTCCTGCAGGTCCCTTTTCTGTGTGCTGCAAGAGTGCAGTCATCTGCAAAGAGGAAGTCTCATACTATTGCTTCCAGCACTTTGGTCTTGGCCTTAAAGCATCACAGATCAAAGAAGTGGCCGTCAGTTCTGTAGCAGATTGTTATTCCTGTATTAGTCTGTGAGAGAGCAGAGAAACAGCATCGTGCAAACTGCGGGCTGAACAGAGTAGGCGCGAGGACACAGCCTTGCTGGACACTATTAGTTACTAGGAAGGGGTCAGAGGTGCAGCCATTTTTGATTATCCTGGCCATCATGACATTGTGGAATGACCTGACAATGCTGATCAGCCTTTGGGAGGCAGCCTATCTTGGTAAGGATGCGCCAAAGGCCTCTGCGACTGACGGTATCAAATGCCTTCATCGGGTCCGCAAAGAGGATGTAGAAATTCTGGCTCTGTTCCTGGCACTTCTCCTGGATCTGTCTGACAGCAAAGATCATGTCCACTGTCCCTCTGTTAGATCTGAAATCACATCGGCTCTCTGAGACATCATCAATGAGTTGAGAGGTAATCCTGTTCAGTATGATATGGGCCATGATCTTCCCAGCTATGGTCAGGAGAGATATGCCTCTGTGGTTGTCACAGAATGCCCTGTCTTCCTTGTTCTTGTACAGATGAATGATGTTTGCATCCCTAAAGTCCTGTGGTCCACAGGCTTTCTCCCAGAACTGCTACATGAGCTCTCTCAGCCTTTGAAGAAGGGTTTCGCCACCCTCCTTGAAGACTTCTGGTGGGAACCCATCCGGTCCAGGGGTCTTACCTGGCTGCAGCTGGTTGACTGCCTTCCTTGCTTCTACCAATGTGGGGAGATCATCAAGGGCCTCTAAGACTGGGTGCTGGGGCATTTTTTCTATGGTCTGGTCATCTATCTGAGATGGCCTGTTCAGCAGCTGGTTGAAATGGTCTGCCCAGCATTGAACAGTGTCGCCTTTGTCAGCGAGGAGCACTCCATCCGAAGAGCGGACTGGTACCATGATGTTGGAGGAAGGTCCATACACTTCCTTTGGACCACCAAAAAACTTTTTTGAGTTGTTCTGATCTGCATAGTGTCGAAGCACTGCCACTTTGGCCTCCCACCACTGACCTTTCACCTTCCACAGCTCAGCCTGGACTTTACAGTGGAGGTGCTTCAAGCGGTCATGTTTGGAGGTTGACAGCTTGTCACTGAGCCAGCTTGCAAAGTCTTCCTGCTTCTGCTTGAGAAGGGTGATGATATCAGAGTTGTTCTCACTGGATCAATCCTGATGCTTCCTATTGGAGTGCCTAAGGACGGCACTTGCAGCACTGTATAGTGTGTCTCTGAAGAAGCCCATGCTGTTTCTGGGTCTGCTTCCTCAGGCAGTTGCTCAAGTTGTTCCGCCAGTTTGCTGATCAACTGTTCATTGAAGCTGGGGTCAGCGAGCCATCACATGTTCAGCTTCTGCTTAGTGTCAGCCTACTGGCGCCTGAGCGTCCTGGCGATCTGAAATGGCAGCTTGTTTCTCAGCAGAATGTGGTCAGTCCAGGAGTCTGCATCCCTCGTTGCTCTAGTGATGGTCACATCCCTGATGTCCTGGCGCCTTGTGACCATGTAATCAATCAAATGCCAGTTCTTGGAGTGTGGATGCATTCAGGTTGCTTTGTGGATGTCTGGAAGCTGAAAGAGGGTGTTGGTTATTATCAGCCCATTTTCTGCACAGAAGGTGAGTAGTAGCTGCCCATTTGAGTTCTCCTTTCCAAGGCCAATGACTTCTGACCAAGACTGATGGTCACTGCCTACTCGGGCATTAAAGTCGCCAAGTAGCAGAATATTGTCGTCTTTGGGGACAGAGCATAGTAGCTGGCTGAGTTCCTGGTAGAATGGTTCCTTCTGTTCAGAGGTGCAGACACTGATCAGAGTCATATGAGTCTTGGCTTTCAGAGGCAGCTTCATTACTGTGAGGTGACTGTTGATATCTCTGGGGAGGGACTCCAGGTTCCTGACGATTGTGGTCCGGATGGCAAAGCCAACTCCGGCTACTCCAGCCTCATCCTTTCCCTTGCCACTCCAGAAAAATATGTAGCCAGCCCCTACTTCTGTGATTTCACCAGTCTCAGTCTCACTGAGCGCTGCAATGTTGACATTGTACTTCTGAAGCACGTGTCCTACAAGTGCTGGTCACCTCTCTGGTCTGTTACTGCTCTTGTTGTCCATGAGTGTCCTGACACTCCAGGCTCCAACACAGAGTTTGTTCAGCTTTCTGGTGGTTCTGCATTCTTTTGTGGCTTTTGAGGTAGTTTGACCACAAAATAGAAGTCCAGTCAGTTGTGGTATGCTGACAGGATACGGTGAGGCAAGCTTTCTTTAGGTCACCTTTTTCAACCCTTTCCTGTGAGGGGTGAGCAGTGCGGTCCCTGAAGAGGGCTGCTCCATCGCCAAGGTAACTGCCGAACACTGCCCTTGCCTCGTGAGAAGAGAGCGACCATTCTGCCTTGGCTGCCTGAGTGCAGGCCCGTGACTAATTGTTCCCAGCACCATCTTATGCCTGCCACTGTCGCCACTTGCCCTTCACCCCAGGTCTTGAATTGGTTGTGGAGATTGGTGTCACCAAATCCTAGGCAGGAGGTGTAGGAAGACCATGAGTTGCAAGCATCACGACTCCTCTCAGTCTAGACGTTGATGTCAAAAGGATCCCAGGCATAAAGTTTTGATGACAGCTGAACTGCAGAAGCTGCCAGAATGGCGTTGAATCAACATGTGACTGTCTTAGGGGGTCCAACTCTGGATTTCTTCCTTGGGGTTTACTCCCGAAGCCTTTCCCATGAGTGGGTATAGCCGCAAGGCAGTGGAGGTTTAAATCAGAGTTTTCCTTCTAGGTATGCTGCCTTCCCAGGCTAACGAGCCCCAGCTGCCTGAAGGAACAGGTTTTAAAATGCCAGTGACCTGCCTTCACCCCTTTTTCTGTCAGTGTAAGCAGTTCCGCCACACGAAGGCCAGGAGTTGGACTTGGTTATCAGAAGCTAATTTGAGACCCATGCCATTGGGAGCACTTTATAGATAGTGGGAGCTTCTCCCAACTACCATCCCGGCTATGACAACCAAATTTGTCCCTATATAAACATGTCTTCAATAAGTTAATGGTTTACTTAGTTCCTTGAGAGATTGTCCTGAGTAAATTGTTCAAATTTCCTTCAAAACTAACTCTTGATGTGAAATTCGAATTGCCTTAAGGATTTTATAGTCTTATTTCCAAGTATATTGCTTTTAAAATAATGGAGGCAGTCATGAGTTTCATTTTTTGATTCTATGAAAAATGCAAGTCTAAGTTGATATTTAATTGTCATTCGACCATACACATGAATACATTGGTCATGGTCTTTCAAGAATCACTTGATTCTGGCATGTTCCCAGAAGACTGCAAGATTACAAATGTCACTCCACTCTTTAAGAAGGGAGGAAGGCAAAAGAAAGGAAATTATAGGCCAGTTAGTCTAACCTCAGTGGTTGAGAAAGTGTTGGAGTCTATTATTAAAGATGAAGTTTCAAGGTGCTTGGAGACTAATGATAAAATAAGTCAAAGTCAGCATGGTTTCTGTAAAGGGAAATCTTGCCTGACAGATAACAAGCAAGATAGATAAAGGAGAATCAGTTGATGTTGTGTACTTGGATTTTCAGAAGGCTTTTGACAAGGTGCTACACGTGAGGCTGCTTAACAAGCTTACGAGCCCTTGGTATTATTGGAGAGTTTCTAGCATGGATAAAGCAGTGGCTGATTGGCAGGAGGCAGAGAGGGAATAAAGGGAGCCTTTTCCCTCTGGCTGCCGGTGATTAGTGGCGTTCCACAGGGGTCTGTGTTGGGACTGATTCTTTTTACGTGATTTGTCAGTGATTTGGATAATAGAATCGATGGCTTTATTGACAAGTTTGCAGAGGATATGAAGATAGGTGGAGAGGCAGGTAGTTTTGAGGAAGTAGAGAGGCTACACAAGGACTTAGACAGATTAGGAGAATGGCCAAAGAAATGGCAGATGGAATACAGTGTCAGGAAGTGTATGGTCATGCACTTTGATAGAAGAAATGAAAGGGCTGACTATTTTCTAAATGGAGAAAAAATAAAAAAATACTGAGGTGCAAAGGGACTTGGGAGTCCTTGTGCAGGATTTCCTAAAGGATAATTTGCAGGCTGAGTCTGTGGTGAAGAAAGCAAATGCGAGGTTAGCATTCATTTCAAGAGAACTAGAGTATAAAAGCAAGGATGTAATGCTGAAACTTTATAAAGCATTGGTGAGGCCTCACTTAGAGCATTGTGAGCAGGTTTGGGCCCCTTATCTTAGAAAGGATGTGGTGAAACTAGAGATGGTTCAAGGGAGATTCATGAAAATGATTCCAGGATTGAATGGTTTCTGATATGAAGTGTGTTTGATGGCTCTGGGCCTGTATTCACTAAAAGTCAGAAGAATGAGGAGTGGCCTCATTGAAATCTGTCTAATGGTGAAAAGCCTTGATAGAGTGGATGTGAAGAGGATGGTATCTATCCACATAGAAAGACCAGAGGACACAGCCTCGGAACAGAGGGGCGTCCTTTTAGAACTGAGATGAGGAATATTTTTAGCCAGAGAGTGGTGAATCTGTAGAATTCTTTGGCTCAGACAACTGTGGAGGCTAAGTCTTTGTATATTTAAAGCAGAAGTGGATAGATTCTTGATTGGTCAGGGCATGAAGGGATATGGAAGAAGGTAGGAGATTGGGTCTGAGAGGAAAATTGGATCAGCTGTGATAAAATGGTGGAGCAGACTTGATGGGCCAGATGACCTAATTCTGTTCCAATATCTTATGGTCTTGTTCAGTAACCTTGTGGAGTAGCCTGGCAGTACTTGGTATCATCTGTGCATTTGTTTCGTAATGTTGCCTATGAATTTGGTGCGTATCTTTCATGCCTAGATAGTAGTTATTCTCTCAAGGACGAAAGGTCTTCGCTGCTGAACCTTTTCATGCCTAGATGCTGATTAATTGTAAGTTGGATGACTAATTTTCAGTGAGCTGTTACAGAATTACTGTATGCAAAATGTTTTAAAGTTTTTTAGGTAACTGGTTCACTTAATATTTTTGTGTTACTGAATTTCCAAGAATGCATAAAGTTAAAGATTATGTATAGGCAAATGCTCTTCATTAATGTTGCTTGTTGAGGTGGTGTATTTAAAACTACATTCCAGATTAGTTGTGCTTAAATTTGCATTTCACAAAATAATCTTTTAAAATCATCCTTACTTTTTAACTTAATGTCTCTTCTATTCATTTCAGAGCAACTAACTATTATAGGGTTGCTTCTGTATTGATCCTGTCACAACTTGGAGACATAATGAGGTTGTGAATGATATTATTTGATAAATTTTTCTCTTTCCCATGCTGTTACCTAAGTAATAATGTTTCCCCCCACCCCCCCCCACCCAGATGATGCCCAGAAGCAACAATATGAAGAATGGCTCCAAGAAACTCAACAACTCCTCCAAATGCAACAGAAATTTCTTGAGGAGCAGATTGGGGCTCACCGGAAGTCGAAGAAGGCACTCTCAGCTAAACAACGCACAGCTAAAAAGGCTGGACGGGAATTTCCAGAGGAAGATGCAGAGCAGCTTAAACATGTAACTGAACAGCAAAGTATGGTGCAAAAGCAATTGGAGCAGGTGACTTTCCCATTTGCAAATTTACGCTTTTACCCTGGGTGATTAAGGTTAATTATTTTATAGGGTTTTTTTTCCTGATGAGTTAAGATGCATGGAAGCATGACATTGTAGTTATTTTGAAAATGTCTTAAAAAGGTTGAAGTCTGGAACCAGACTTTAAAGTGGGATGGAGCAAAGCTAAAAACGGGGGGCTGGTTGGCAATATTGATAAAATAAATGATCACTGCTCTGAGAAGGGATGATATGTTAGAAAGACAGAAAAGGGACATTTTCACTATAAGATATAGACATTTGAACTGTCCCAGGGAACTAAAAGAGCCAATTTACTCAGATTTCTGATGAGAACAAACAGCTGACGAACTAATCTTGTCTTTTAGATTCGAAAACAGCAAAAGGAACATTCAGAGCTAATGGAGGAGTATCGTTTAAAGCAACGGCAGCAACAACACTGTTCGATGATGTCGTCTTCCATGATACCTGCTGGATCAGCCCAGCTTCCCTCAGTTCAAGGGGGGACTCCATCTTCAGTGACTCAACAGAATTTCTCAATGATGCCACAGCAGCAGCCCAGACAGCAAATGCAGCCGCCAGTTCCTCCGCAGCCGGCGGGTAACAGAATGACTGCTGCTCCTCAGTGGCAGAGTTGCAATCCGAATGCGGCTGCCCCTCCCCCTATTCCCATGGGTGCCCCTAGGATGCAGCACCCTGCGCCACCTCAGTTGCCAGTGCCCAGCACCCCATCTACTCAGGGGCCAACAGTCACAGCAAATCAGCAGTCCAATGTGCCGCCACGAGTTGAATTTGATGACAACAACCCATTCAGTGAAAGTTTCCAGGAGAGGGAACGGAGGGAGCGTTTACGAGAGCAGCAGGAAAGGCAACGAATCCAGCTCATGAAAGAAGTTGAACGTCACCGTGCTATGCAGAAGCGAATCGAAATGGAGCAGCAGCAAGGGATCTCAGACGTGAATGCGCCAGCCCTGTCACAAATGCCATATTTCAATTCTGAGTTGCCTTGTGATTTCATGCAATCTCAAAGACCTCCACAGCAGATGGGACTAATTACTCCACAGCAACAGAATCTGCTTCCACAGTTTATGAATTCACCTACTCCAACACCTTACATGCAGTGCAGCGACAATAGGCCCATGGGAGCTGCAGGCTTTGAGCCTGAAGGCCATGCAATCCCTGGTGCATGCCCACCTATCCATCCTATGAACCAGTTACCATCTGCTCCTGGCTTTCCACAGAACCCACCACGCCCTCCATTTGCACCAACTATGCCTGTTGGGTCTCAAGGAAAAGTTGATGGAATGCAATTACCAGGCAGTTACCCAGGCCCTGGTCAATCACTCATTCAACTTTATTCCAATATTATACCAGAGGAAAAGGGGAAGAAAAGAAGAACAAGAAAGAAGAAGAAGGATGATGAGGACGAATGTGCTAGGACACCATCTACTCCTCATTCTGATATTACTGCACCAACTACACCCGTTGTTGCTGATGCTGCTAATGCAGCTGTCAGTCTACCTGGTGATTTTGTATATAATCAAGGAGAGAATGAGAATGGAGAATTAAATCAGTTAGCTAATAATTCAAGTGACAACCAATCTCCATCTGAACTTGAACGTCAGCTTTCTTCCAGTGCTACTGTACCACAGAGAGTAGTGGTACAGCAGCCCTGTCTCCCCTCCGAAACAGAACGTAGTCCATCAAATGAAGCTTCCAGGCCAAACTCAGTGAAGGTGGAACATACAGAGAGCGCTGAGTGCCACGAGCATGCACAGCACAAGGTGGAAACGCAGAGCCCAGTGAAGCTGGAGGAGAAGATGAGCATGCAGCAGCCTGTTGTTTCAACACACGGACCTGCTGCTGGGGCTAACCTACCAGCATCAAAGCAGGAATCAGGGAATGAGCTACTGAAACATCTTCTGAAAAACAAAAATCCTCCACTGGCTGCTCCCCAAAGATCGGAAGAAAAGTCTGAGGACGAATCTAGTATGGAAAGCAGATTGATGAAGAAGCAGAGCCCATTTGAGGGGCAGGTATGTTTGATTGTGGCATCAGACTTTGTACGAATGGTGGTTCTTTATGTTCAGAATTACTTGTTTAAATGATCTTTGATAAAATATTAGAGTTCTATGTTTACAGCTCAAGCCTAATCCTAATATGTCAGGAACACTGAAGGTAGTACTCCATCTGGCCTTTTAAAATATTCTGTACTTATCTCTGCTATCCTTCTGCATGTAGTTACAGGCCTGCGAGTCTAATGTCAGTGATAGACAAGCTATGGGGGTGGGGGTGGGGGGGAACATGTATATACAGTGACATGCTAAAGTTTGGGCACCCCGGTCAAAATTTCTGTTACTGTGAATAGTTAAGTGAGTAGAAGATGAACTGATCTCCAAAAGTCATAAAGTTAAAGATGAAACATTCTTTTCAACACTTTAAGCAAGATTAGTGTATTATTTTTGTTTTGTACAATTTTAGAGTGGGAAAGAAAGGAAAGGAGTACCATGCAAAAGTTTGGGCACCCCAAGAGATTTGAGCTCTCAGATAACTTTTACCAAGGTCTCAGGCCTTAATTAGCTTGTTAGGGCTATGGCTTATTCACAGTCATCATTAGGAAAGGCCAGGTGATGCAAATTTCAAAGCTTGAAAAATACCCTGACTCCTCCAACCTTGTCCCAACAATCAGCAGCCATGGGCTCCTCTAAGCAGCTGCCTAGCACTCTGAAAGTTAAATGATGCCTGCAAAGCAGGAGAAAGCTATATAGCAAAGTGTTTTCAGGTAGCTGTTTCCTCAGTTCATAATGTAATTAAGAAATGGCAGTTAACAGGAACGGTGGAGGTCAAGTTAAGGTCTGGAAGACCAAGAAAACTTTCTGAGAGAACTGCTCGTAGGATTGCTAGAAAGGCAAATCAAAACCCCTGTTTGGCTGCAAAAGACCTTCAGGAAGATTTAGCAGACTCTAGAGTGGTGGTGCACTGTTCTACTGTGCAGCGACACCTGCACAAATATGACCTTCATGGAAGAGTCATCAGAAGAAAACCTTTCCTGCGTCCTCACTACAAAATTCAGCGTCAGAAGTTTGCAAAGGAACATCTAAACAAGCCTGATGCATTTTGGAAACAAGTTCTGTGGACTGATGAAGTTAAAATAGAACTTCTTGGCTGCAATGAGCAAAGGTATATTTGGAGAAAAAAGGGTGCAGAATTTCATGAAAAGAACACCTCTCCAACTATTAAGCATGGGGGTAGATCGATCATGCTTTAGGCTTGTGTTGCAGCCAGTGGCACAGGGAACATTTCACTGGTAGAGGGAAGAGTGAATTCAATTAAATACCAGCAATTTCTGGAAGCAAACATCACACCGTCTGTAAAAAAGCTGAAAACAAAAAGAGGATGGCTTCTACAACAGGATAATGATCCTAAACACACCTCAAAATCCACAATGGACTACCTCAAGAGGCGCAAGCTAAAGGTTTTGCCATGGCCGTCACAGTCCCCCCAACTTAAACATCATCGAAAATCTGTGGATAGACCTCAAAAGAGCAATGCATGCAAGACAGCCCAAGAATCTCACAGAACTAGAAGCCTTTTGCAAGGAAGAATGGGCAAAAATCCCCCAAACAAGAATTGAAAGACTCTTAGCTGGCTACAGAAAGCGTTTGCAAGCTGTGATACTTGCCAGAGGGAGTGTTACTAAGTACTGACCATGCAGGGTGCCCAAACTTTTGCTTCAGGCCCTTTTCCTTTTTTGTTGTTTTGAAACTGTAAAAGATGGAAATAAAAAAGTAATCTTGCTTAAAATATTAAAGAAATGTGTCATCTTTAGAAATCAGGTCATCTTTACTCACCTGGCTATTCACAGTAACAGAAATTTTGACCGGGGTGCCCAAACTTGTGCATGCCACTGTAAGATTAATGTACACTTGGAAAGACGAAGATCAGTCAAAAGTAGTCATTGCGTCTTTGTTAGCAGGAAATGACCACTGACCCGTGACCACTTTTATTGAAATTTGCTAACTATTTCTGGATGAGGCAGTGCAGTAATGCAGTTAGTAATGTCTTGGACAAGTTGACAATTGGCTTCACAGAAGCAGAGGGTGACAGTTCATGCTTGTTCTTGTAAGTGAAAGCCTGTAACCGGTAGAGTAACATAGGAATCGATGCAGGCCCCCCTTAATGTTGTGAAATGTATTAGTAATGTGCATATGATCATAGGAGGTATAGATGACACATATTGGTATTGTTGATATTAAGGAAGCTAATCCTAGACTGTGGAATGATACTGATTAGATGGTAAAATGAGCAAGGTAAGGCAACACGAAATTTAAACCTGATAAGGACTAGTTGCTGTATTTTAGGAGGACATAGACAATGAATAGGTCATATTGAGGAATAAAAGGTATTCAACTCTGAGGCTCCATGAAGATGGCAGCACAGCTGGAGATGGTAAAGATACCTGCTTCGTTTGCCAGCACATAAAATATAAAAGCCATGAGGTTATAGTTCAGTTTTATAAAGCAGTGTTTAGGCCACAGCTAGAATATTGTGTGCATTTCTGGTCACCACACAATGGAAAGGACACCACTGCACTGGAGTGCATGTAAAAGAGATTCACCAGGATATTTCCTGGGGTAGAGAGTTTCTGCTACAGGAAGGGACTGGATATGCCAGATTGTTTTCCTTAGGGGCTGATGGATGTCACCTAATTACGTCCATGTGACCAATTAACTACTAACTTGTCCGTACGCCTTTTGGAATATGGGAAAAAGCAGGAAAACCCAGAGGAAACCCCCGTGGTCACGGGTAGAGCGTACAGTACAAACTTCTTACAGACAGTGGCAGGAATCGAGCCTGCATTGCTGGCACTGTAATAGCATTGTGCTAAATGCTATGGTACCATGCCACCATTTTGCTTGGCATGGTGGGCCCAAGAGCCTGTTAACTGATTAGACTGAATTCTAATTTTACTAAATTCTAAATTCAGCTTAACTCTTCCTCGGACTGTGAACTGAATTATGGTATTTAAGTACTAGATCTTGTCTTATCGAACCTTGGTGAAATGGCTAAAATATATACATATTTAAAACAAAAGCATTCAGTTTATTTTTAATGGCTTTGTATGCAGGTGCAAAGCCACTAAGTATTAACTGAACCTTTACTGTGAACGTAGGGAAGATTTTGAAATAATCAGTTTGATAATACAGCTTATTTCCACCTGGTCCTGTCCTTCTGTGTTGCTGTATAACTGATTGGTGATATCTGCCTATGACTTTAAAACAAAAGATTTCTCATGAGAGCAACATGTCTTTGATAGGAAATGACTAATACTTTTACCTGAGGTCAAAAGTATATTCATTTCTAGATATTTCTTTTTCCTGTTCATGATATTTGTTTTCATTTAGTCTTCCATGAAGTAAATTACTGAAAATGTTTTACAAAGATTTATATTATGTTCATACATTCTTAATAGGGATGAGAAAAGTTAGAGATAGCTCAGTGACCAAACCCTTTCACGGACTGTAATTGATTATAGGTGATCTCAACCAATTAGTTTTGGATATCTGTTCAGTCTATCTGCATACATTATGTTAAACAGCTCCTTCAGAGGGCTAATGTTGATCTGGTTGGCTGACACTGTCCATAATACTGATCTCTAACATGTGTGTGTGTGTGTCCATGTACATTTACTGCATATTTCATACCGGGTCCGTTACCTGTTAGCTTCTAGCATCACTAGTTTAAGTCTTAAATGAGCGTGAATTGCATTTCAGTTTTTGAAATTATGTGTGACCAAGTTTTAAGCTAAAGGAACTATCAATGATACAGAGTTTCTGATTAAATTTTTACATATGAAAAGAATTTACATGGAAGAGAATCAACAGAGGTGAAGAAAAATGTTTGTCTTGGGTTAAAATAGAATTGACCAACATACTGCGTAGCATGAGACCATAGAAAATAAAGTTCAGGAATCAAAGGTTCGCCTATATTGAACCTTTAAATAGTATTTATGCACAGTTGGTTTAGGATTTAGATATATTAAAAATGATGTTTCATTTTAACTTGTATTTCAAAAGCAGCATAGTTAGCTTCTGATTTGTGTTGGAATGTAGAGTCCTGTGAGTGGATATAACTTTGATGGAAAGATGATACAGCTGCAAAGGAAGGATTCGGAGGACGAAAAGAAGCGTTCAAAAAACAAACGGTCGCAGAAGACGGCTGAGAAAACTGTGTCACGTTATAAAAAACGAAGGAAGGATGAGGAAGACAGACATGCAATCTATCCTAATACTGACGTTCTAATGAACCAGTTAAAGCAGGTATGCATTTCCTGCTGCTTATTCCGGAATTACTTTAAAACTGTTCATGCTAGTAGTTCGGCAGGAAAAACTCTTTAAAAGCAGTTGCCTCTGCCAGTATGGTGCAAGTTTATTTCTTTTCCAATACAAAAGTGTATATAAAAAATTTTATTCCTCAGTGAACTTCGGACAGTGCCACAGACATTTTTGCTGGTAAGAACCTAAGAAACAGAAGCAGGGATCAACCTTTGGTCCCTTGCATCTGCTCCATCATTCAATAAAATCTTAACTGATCCATCTCAGAGTATTTTCCTGTACAAGCACCATATCCCTTTAATTTCCTGAATATCCAAAAATGTATTGATTTCTGTCATGAATATAAGTAAAGAACTGCACTCTTTGCAACCTTCTAGGCTAGAGAATTCAAAGGTTTCATTATCCTATAGATGAATAAATTTGTTTTTCTGTCAGACCTGTTTGGTTGACCTTTTTTTTAAATATCATGTCTCCTTGTTCAAAACATCTCAGCCCTGGTTCTAAACACCTTTGCCAAGCCCTGTTTTTAAAAAAGTTGTATTTTTCATTGATATTTGGGAACAATTACATAATTTATCAACAAAACAATTTTGAGAAAAACCCAAATCATAAAAATAAAATTGTTTAATAAAATGTCTGAAGGTCATCAAGTTATGTTTACGTTTTGTTTTCTTTTCTATCAGCAACTGACTCTTCTCCCATTGCTGGAGCCAACAATCAGTGTGAATTTTGCTTACTTCCCTCCCTATGGTAGTGGACAGTTAAATGGAGATAATCTGCTAACCGGGTCTTTTGGGAGTGCTGCTCTTGACAGTGTCCCAGATTATTACTCTCAGTTAATTTACAAGGTATGTATGTTGTGTACTAATTGAAAAAGTTGCCACTGTTATAGCTGGAATTGTTAAGAGCTGAAATCAACTTGCATATGAATCTGTTCAGATGATAAAAGATCAAGAGCGTGCGAAGTGTCACGAATGTAGGTAGGAAGTGACTGAGGGGGGATAAAACAGTCGAGATATGCAGATTTAAATTCAGTGGGGCAGGAACAAGCAGAAAGCTGGACAACGTGGACAAACAGGTTTATGGATCTCGGGTAGGAGATAGAAACAGGAGATGTGGGGATAAGGGAACTTCGACGCAGGTAGCAGTGGATGGGAGTCCTGATTGAAGGGTCTTGGCCCGAAATATCGACTGTTTACTCTTTTCAGTAGATGCTGCCAGACCTGCTGAGTTCCTCCAGCATTTTGTGTGTGTTGCTTTGGATTTCCAGCATCTGCAGATTTTCTCATATGGATAAAACACACGGGTTCAGGTTATTTCCAAAGGAAATCAGTTGGATTTAAAATTACGTTTTTGGCTGTCATTTTTAGATTGCTATGCTTGGAAACACTCTTTAGATTGCTATGCATGGAAACGTTTTTTTTAAAAATTACCTAGTTTTTCATCAAAAATTTTAACCTGTGAATTTTCGCTGTTTTTATCACACAGTAAGCTAGATCATACTTAACCTTTACCCAGCAGTTCAGACAGAAACTACTGGCTGTGTACTTCCCACAGGTCGGTGCATTTGTAATATCACTGCTTGTCCTTGCAGCCCAGATGTAACAAGTGCACTGGGGATCAGCAGCTGGCTTCATCACTGGACTTACCACAGTTTGGAGATGGTGTGTCTGACTAACTTAAGTTAAGCAGCAGGATGCATTATTTAAGTGGTCTGTCACCTGCACGTTACCCATGGCTGGTATAGCCAGCACAACCCCATTCATTTGTCAGCTTAAACCCTGATTTTAAAGTTTCATTTTTATCTTACTTTATATTTTGGTTACTAATAATGTATTTCTATCTACAGTTGTATTTTAACTGTTTCTAAATGTCTCTGGTCTTTAGGAATATGTTGAAGGATTTTGTTAACATAGGCTGCCTGAGGCCATCAGTATATTCTTGGATCAGGGCCATGGTTCCCACCATTTATTTATTTATTGGGATGCAGCACAGAGTGAGCCCTTCTCCCAATTTAATGGTAGCCTAATTGCAGGATAATTTACAATAATAAGTTAACCTACCACAGTCTTTGGACGGTGAGAGGAAACCCATGCGGTTATGGGGAGAATGTACAAACTTCCTACAGGCAGTGGGAGGAATTGAATACGTCACCTGGATTGTAAAGAGTTGTGCTAACCACTGTGCTACTGTAACACCTGTGTAGCACTTGTCTTACCTCGTGTGACTGGTCGCCACACTCTTTAGATTAGATTAGATTCAACTTTATTGTCATTGTGCCAAGTACAGATACAAAGCCAATGAAATGGAATTAGCATCTGACCAGAAGTGCAGAAGAATAGTATTATTTACAAAATAACTGCGTATAAAAAGTAAGTGCTACAGCATACAAATATAAAAGTACTGGGACAGTACAATATGGGTGCAATACTGCTTAGCGCTGTGATGAGAGGTTCAGCAGGGTCACAGCCTCAGGGAAGAAGCTCTTCCTGTGCCTGCTGGTGCAGGAGCGGAGGCTCCTGTAGCGTCTACCAGATGGGAGGAGAGTAAAAAGTCCATGGTTAGGGTGAGATGCATCCTTGATAATGCTTTTCGCCCTGCCCAGGCAGCATTTATGGTAGATGTTCTTAATGGTGGGCAATTGGGTGCCGATAATCCGCTGGGCAGTTTTCACCACACGCTGGAGTGCTTTGCGGTCCGATATGGGACAATTGCCATACCACACTGAGATGCAGTTGGTGAGTATGCTCTCAATGGTACAGCAGTAAAAGTCCATCAGAATCCTGGGACAGAGGTGAGCTTTCTTGATGCTCCGCAGGAAATAAAGGCGCTGTTGCACCTTTTTGATCAGGATGGAGGAGTTCAGGGACCAGGTGAGATCCTCGGAAATGTGGACACCAAGGAATTTGGAGCTTGATACACGCTCCACTACAGCTCCGTTGATGTAGATGGGGATGTGAGTGTGGCTCCTAGCATGCTTGAAGTCCACAATAATCTCCTTGGTCTTCTGGGTGTTAAGGGCCAGGCATGCCACGCAGCCAGGTGCTGGACCTCATCCCTGTAGGCTGTCTTGTCATCCCCTCTGATCAGGCCAACCACCGTGGTGTCATCTGCAAACTTGGTTATGGAGTTAGAACCATGTACAGGAACGCAGTCATAGGTGAAAAGGGAGTACAGAAGAGGGCTCAGCACACAGCCTTGAGGCACGCTGGTATTCAGGGTGAGAGTGGAGGAGGAGAGGTTGTCTAACTTAACAGACAGGTGAAGTTTGGCGATCAGCTTGGAGGGGATGACAGTATTGAATGCCGAACTAAAGTCATGATCAGCATTCTGACGTAAGAGTTGAGGCTGTCCAGGTGGGTCAGGGCAGAATGAAGTGCCATGGAGATGGCGTCCTCTGTAGACCTGTTTATGAGTAAAATCAAATTACATAGTACTATACTAGGTGCTAGTAGGCCATCAGAAGCTCTAGATATCGGAAGAAGGTAGCGAATAGAAAACACACACTTCTGGAGGTAAGTTTTGTTTTTATAAAAAAAATGTACAAAATATTTAAGAGTAAGAACAATTCACAATTTTAGCATTCTTTTTAGTTCCAAATCTCAGATATTAAACAAAAACAAATTTCTGTTTAGTTAGAATCATTGAGATTCATTAGAATAACCTTTGTTACTCCAATTTCTCTAACTAATTAGATCTAGTGTTATTCCCTATTTAAAGGTTCCCTATTTATATACACACACACAGCTTAACTCCTTTCACAACAATTCTCCAACATTACAACTTTAAAAAAAAGTAATTCTCGTTCAATAATTTATCAAAGTCTTTGCAAAAATAATCAGTTCTTGTAGAGAATCAAATTCAGATCTTTCGAATGAAAATAAACTTGTACATCCAACCATATTAAATCCTGTACGTCATTAAACATTATGTTCCCACGCTGGTTCTTCAATCTTGGGTGGTTCGCCATCTTGTTTGTTTCGTTGGATGAAATAGTTGATCATCCATGGAAAGTTCTGACCTGTTTACAACGGGATTACAATCCATAAGTTTTTATACACATTCTATTTTCTATTTCAAAATAACTCAATATCACATTGTCATTTCCAGGCATTTCTCAGTTACAACACTCCACACACTTCCAATTTATACACTCGGAACAGTAAAAGTTTAACTCACCAAATCCCTTGGTATGATTTAACAAAACTACTTCCTGGTTACACAGTAGAGATCTTGGACACTTGCCTCTGCCGATATTGTCTTGTTATAGCTGTAGTTCAATAGATCTTTTATCGCTATCGTCTTTCCTCCTGGGATTTCACCCTGAGGTTTTCAAATAAGTAGGGTAGAGATACTCACTACTAATTCCACTTTTATGAGTTTTATATTTTTAGTTTGCCGTGCTTCTCTCGCTTTCTCACACTGCATCAGCCACGCCTCGTTCTTGCATAGCTTTTTTCCCCCCCCAAATTTTGTTGTAAATTCATTAAACCTCATTTTCATCCCTCTACAGGTGGAACTTTCTAACATTTGGGTTTAATTAACCTGAGTTACACTACCATGCTGCCAATGCTGCTCGCTGGCGCCAAGGTTTCTCGGCTTAGCGTTTATTGGGATCCTACTTTTCATTGCTTTTTACTAGTCTGCTCAAAACGCATCCTGCATTTTTTCAGTTCATTTCAGTGATATTTCCTTTGGAAATGTGGGTAATAAGATGCTATTTGCATAACACTGATTTTCAAGACTGACCAAACTCACTTGTTAAATTTTACTCCTCCCAAGCTATTTCTTCAGTGTCATTCCTAGCAACATGCATCAATAGAATGACTACTGAATGCAAGTGGTGAAGCTACTCTCGTCCAGATTCTGAAAAATGTTGTTACATTGGCCTTCCAGCCAGCTCTATGGCACAGTCTTCAACCTGGAAGCCACTCGCACTGATGGTGTTTTCATTGTTGCTGGTGACTTCAATCATGACAACTTAAAAATAGTTCTACCACATGTCAACTTTGCAACCAGAGGAGAGAATATATTAGACCTGGGTTAAACTAACAATCGTGGACCCTTCAAGCCCTTACCTCAAAAATTCAGACCACGTATCCATCTTGCTAATCCCTGCACACAGACCACTGTTTAAATGAGTTAAACTAGTCCACAGGAGATCCGAACCTTGCTTCAGTGCTGCAGGACCGTTTCAAAAGCACGGACTGGAGCTTGTTCAGGGAAGTGGCTACCTGCAATCATCAAGTCAACATTGAAGGATATGTGGGATTGGTGACTGGCTACGTAGGAAAGTGCAATGAGCATTTTACCGTGACTAAGCGTTACACTGCCAGGGCAAACCAGAAACCATGACTAACTACAGAGGTTCGTGCACTGCTTGGGGATTGGGACACTGCCTTCAGGTTGGGGGATAGGATGACTCTAAGGTCAGCAAAAGTTACACTTTTCCGTGCCATCAGGAAGTCAAGTGTGAATACGCACAGAAAATTCACAGACATCTTTGTGACACCAGGGACGTGGTGGCAAGTGGCAAGGTAAAAAATCATAATCAAGTCCACCCTGCACGTCAATGACAGCAACACCTCCCTTCCTGATAGAGAGAATGCTTTCTATACCCGATTTGACCTATTGAACAATGTCACATTGAGGAACGACCTCTCTTCTGAATAACAGACACCCTGTCTGACTGCAGCCAAGCTGAGGAGGACTCTAGCCAGGGTAAACTGACGCAAAGTTGCAGGGCCGGATATTATACGGAACCTGGTCAAGTACTGAGGGACTGTGCAGCCCAGCTAACAGAGTTCTAAATGGACATCTGTAATATCTGTCTGAAACAGTCCACTATCCCTGCAGGCTTCAAGGCAGCTTCCATCATTCTGGTGCCCAAGAGAGCAACAGTAACTGGCCTACATGATCACTGCCCAGTGACACTGACTTCAACAATCATGAAGTGCTTTCAGTGGCAATAGAGCATTGGCTGATTGGCAGGAGCATGGAGTGGGAATAAAAGTAGCCTTTTCTGGTTGGCTGCTGGTGACTAGTGGTATTCCACTATACTGTGGTGGGACCGGTTCTTTTTATGCTATATGTCAATGATTTTGTTGATTGAATTGATGTCTTTTTGGCCAAGTTTGCAGACAATATGAAGATAGGTAGAGTAGTTTTGAGGAAATAGGCTACAGAAGGATTTAGACAGATTAGAAGACTAGGCAAAGAAGTGGTAGTGTCGGGAAGTGTATAGTCATTCACTTTGGTACAAGAAATAAAAGTGTAGACTATTTTCTATATTAAGAAAAAATTCAAAAATATGAGGTACGAAGAGTCTTGGGAGTCCTCGTGTAGGATTCAGTAAAGGTTCATTTGCAGGTTGGGTCGGTGGTGAGGAAAGCAAATGCGATGTTAGGATTCATTTCGCAAGGACTAGAATATAAAAGCAAGGGTGTAATTTTGAGGCTTGATAAAGCACTGGTGAAACCTCACAGAGTATTGTGAGCAGTTTTAGGCTCCTTATCTAAGAAAAGATGTAATGACATTGGAGGGAATTCAAAGGAGGTTTATGTAAATAAATTTAGGATTGAAAGGCTTGTCATATGAGGAGAGTGTGATGGCTCTGGACATGTACTTATTGGAGTTCAGAAGAATGCGGGGTGACATCATTGAAATCTATCGCATGTTGAAAGGCCTCATGGAAATGCTTCATACACCATGATGTTGTCCATTGACTTCAGCTCGGCGTTTAACATGATCATCCCTCAGAGGCTGGTGGATTAAACTATCCTCATTGGGATTCAACATCCTCTCTGTAACTGGATCTTGGATTTCTTGATGGAAAGTTGGCAGTAACATCTCAAGCTCCATCACGCTGAAAACTGGTGCTCCCCAGCTGCTGACTCACGACTGCAGTGCCCAATTCAGCTCAAACCACATCATCAAGTTCACTGATGATACTACAGTGGTTGGTCTTATCAGCAATAAAGATAAGTTCTCATACATAGAGGAAGTAGAGCAGCTTTTTACTTGGTGCAGGAACAACAACCTGAGACTCAATGTGGGCAAGACTAAAGAGATGATTGGGAGATTCAGGAAGGCACAGGTCAGCCATTCTCCATTGCACATCAATGGCTGTGCCGTGAAGAGTGTGAAGAGCACAGTGTTCATTGATGTGCACATGCATTATCTAACCTGGACCCACGGCATCTCATTAGTCCAAAAGGTAGAGCAGAGTCTACACTTCCTGAGGAGATTGAGACATGCAAGAATCCTGCCCCCATTCTAACAACTTCCTACAGGAGCACCATCAAGAGTGTCCTGTCTGGCTGCATCATTGTGTGGTACAGAAGCTCCATCCCTACAGGGACAGTAAAAGCTGCCAGGAAGATCTTTGGGGTCTCCTTCCTGCACCCCCCCCCCCATTTGTGACATTTGCTGGGATTGTTTTTGAAGGGCCCAAAGCATTGTGAAGGATTCCTCCCACCCATTCCACAATCTTTTTAACCCACTACTATTAGGAAGGAGGTACAAAGCATCAGGACTAGGACTTCCAGGCTTGGTAACAGCCTCTTCCCTCAGGCTCTGAGACTGTTGAATCACTTGCCACCTCCGAGATCTTGTATCTAAGACAGTGAGCTGTTTACCTGTGCTGCGCTGTACTACATGCATTTTGAATTCTATTTTATTAACTTGCTTATAGTATAATATTTTGATTTATGAGCTGTGTGGGTGTACCGTGATCTGGAGGAGCTTTATTTCATTTGGTTGAATATATGTACAGTCAGATGACAATAAGCTTGAATTTGAGAACTTGAACAGAATGGGATGTTCTCCCTTTCTATTTTCAATTTCAGCTATTTGGCAATGGCGGAAGGCTAGCCAGCTCAACCAGGTCAAGATAAGCTGATGTTTTAATGTTGCTCACATCAGTGAAAGTCTTGTATGATACTCATTTCTCTAATGTGAATGCAGAATATCCAGACTGAATATACAAAGCAACTGCAAGTCAGAGTAATGGTGGCTTCTTCCTTGGTGCATGAAACCACAGTGAATCAGTTCCAGTTGTTTGAGCTTTATTCTGCTTTACTTGTGTAAAAGATTATATTGTGTCAAGTAAAAGTTTGCAGAAAACCACATCTTTCTATGACAAAATAGCAATTTCTGAAAAAGATTTTGTTTTTCATATAAGACAGCAACATTTTTTTTGTTTGACTTAACAGAACAACCTTAGCAATCCTCCCACCCCACCAGCCTCCTTGCCTCCTACACCACCACCTGTGGCTAGACAGAAGATGGTGAATGGTTTTGCTACAACTGAGGAGCTTTCTGGAAAACCAGGAGTAATTGGACATCACGATGGTACGGAAATTGAGTTGTGTCTCGGTTTGTTCAGTGAGAGTATCTGACGTGTATTGTTTAATTGCAGTTAAAATGGGAAAAACAATCCAATGTGTTGATTTTTTTTCTATGCGTAGTTCATTACCTATCATTTGCAATTGAAGATGAGTGTTACAGAAAAGGAATTCCATATGAATTGAAAGATTTACTCCCTCAGTTCTCCCTCAGCAAGATCACATGGTTGCCATTTTATTGTAAAGGCAGTGTGACATGATTGCTACTTAAAAAGTTTAATTTCCTTGATACATTAGTGGTAGATTTGCTTATGCTTGGGTGCAGTAGAAAACCGTCACCACAGGCACAGAGCACTGTTCACTAAATCACAAATTGTACATATTATTTGTAAGAAAAATATAATTAGAGCCAAAAAAGTTCACTTTAGTGCACAGTGGTCATAGTTTGGCTTAATTTTAGTAATTAGGATTAGGCTGCTGATTCAGGAATGGTTGAATAGCTGTTCTTGAAACTGATGGTGTGGGACTTCAGGCTTTTGTATCTCTTGCCCAATAGTAGCATTGAGAAGGTGGCATGGCCTGGGTGGTGCAGATGTTTGATATAATACCTTCTTGAGGCAGCATCTCCTGTAGAAACTACCAGTGCTGGAGAGGGATATGCCTGTGTTGTATTAGGCTTAGACCAGTACATCAGTCTGTGCAGGTTTTTACATTCCTGTACATACTATACGTTGTTGCCACCAGTTAGTATACTTTCAACAGTACTTCTGTGGAAGTTTTGTTGAGTGTTTGGTGAGAAACTGAATTTCCTTAAGCAACTAAGAAAGTAAAGACAGTGGTGCACCTTCCTTGCAATTGCAGCTATGTGCTGAGCCCAGGACAAGTCATTTGATATGTTAACTCCCAGGAATTAAAAGCTGCTGGCAGGTAATCTAGGTGGTACACTTATTCTGATGCAGTTTTGGAAAATCACAGTTTCCTGTTTGATAAAGTCAGTAATTCCCCAACATATTTTTAATTATGTATTCTCTATCTCCCTACGTGTAGACTTGACATTTAAGAAGAATTTTCTCATGCTCGTGAGGGTAATCATTGGGGTGGGGGGGGGGAGTTATGAAGATGTCATGGTAGAGGGAAGGCTTTGACTCAGAAGAGAACTTTAGAGCAGGAGTTCCCAATTTTTTTCATACTTTGGAACCTTACCATTAACTGAGGGGGATCCCCTATTTAGAGTAACTAAATTTTTTAAACTTTGATTTGAAAGATCACGATTGCACTACGTAGCGGAAAATATTTGCATTAATTTTTTTTACTAAAACAGAAACCATGATATATAGAATGATTTTGAAGGGGAAAGTTGAAAGTTTGGTTCTTGGCTCAAAAAGATATGTTATTTTGTAATTTCTACCCTCATAATATTTACTTTGGTGGTTTGCCGTAGGCTTACTATTGCCCTAGACCTTTAAACTAGGTCATTCAATAAATGAATGTTCGTATTTTCAGTTACCAAGGGCCTTGGGCCAAAACAGTACCAGCTACCTTTTAGACCTGAGGATGATTTATTGGCAAGAGCTTTGGCCCATGGACCGAAAACAGTGGATGTTCCTGCCTCTCTACCAACTCCACCTCACAACAACCATGAGGAACTAAGGTTTGGCATTTTGTTTTCTTTTAAATGATGATAGCCCTGGAGTAAATACTCTCAAATATGTGTTATTGTGTAAAGAAATAGATAAACCCAAGTTGCTCAGTCTTGTTGCTGAATTGCATGTTCATCTTAAAATGCCTATTCCTACTATTTTGACATTTCAAAATTACCTTCTGAGTAAACATAAAGTAGAAAGTTAGTAATAAATTGAGATTTGGTTATACTTCTTGTTTATATTTTTTTAAAAACACCACATCTCTTACAGAGGTCAAGACCATTGTGGTGATGACGATCGTGACTCCCTAGACAGCTTTGTAGCATCATCATCTCCTGAAAGTGTGGTGGGTAAGGAGATCAGCCGATATCCTGATCTTTCCCTGGTGAAAGAGGAGCCACCTGACCCAGCTCCGTCTCCAGTAATTCCCATGCTTCCAAGTTCCACAGGCAAAGGTAAGGGGGCAATCGTTAATGGTATTACTGATTACAAAGCTATGTGCAGCACTTGAAAGTTTTCCCCGTTATCCAAAACATGGGGCATCTTTTGAATAAAGTTTAAAATAATGTAGTAAAAATATTTTGCAGTAAATGGAATCAAAGAACCAGAAAAGTGGTTGATTTGTCTCTGATATAGCTTGTCACATTGATATCACATATCTTGGACAGTCTGTGTATCATAAATGCTCAGATGGAATTGTTGAGAAAATGCATCTACCCTTGATCTCGAGGAAAGTGTGTATTGGGCAGTTGGACTCTACATTCTTTTTGTCATGCCTGGTTTCAGTTGCAGATTAAACTACTTTTCACTGAAATTATTTGGCGACTAAGTGGAGTAAAAAAAAATGATGCATTGCACTGGGGAGTACAAATTTGTAATTGTAAAAGAACATCTTAATCGTTGTCTGATCAAACTGATTCATCCACAGGGTGTGAGTTAAGTCCACAAGTTTTGTTTAAATTTCCTTTTTTCTGAGGCAAATTTTTGGTAGTAATATCTTGCGAGAATGCATATAGAACTGTCTCCAGAGTATTCCAACACTTAATAGATAATCCCAGCAAAGCAAGACCTCTGAAAACCAGTTAGATTCTGGCTCTTTAAAATCTCTTTTTGTTGGATGTAATTTACACAGTGTTCTCTTTCTTGTGCAGTGTCTCAGTATCAGTGAGACATTCCATCAGCATTTATAAAGGACTTGGGGTAATCTGAAAATATGAAGCTCATTGAAAGTCTGAAAGGAAGGTAGAATCTGTTTGTTAATCATCTAGGAAAGTTATATGAAATGGCAGCCGGAATGTTGAATTCAGGGTAAACCTGAATAGTTTCTTCTTTTTTTTTTTAACTTTATTTTTATTTGGATAAGGAATTCACAATTATCATGTACTTTTTTCACACATATAACCTTTTCCATTTTTTTATATGTATAAAACTACAATTATTTATACATTCTTAAGTACACATTGAGATGATATAAAAGGAAAATAAACATTTAAATAGATAATTATGTACTGTGATAAATCTAACCTATTAGGCTAAGTAATGAAATTAGTTGTTAAGAAAAATGGTAATAATAGTTTCCATACAACCCTTCTGGACCATTTCCACTGGTCCAAAATGTTGCATACAAGCCTACATACCAACCATTGTAGGTGTTTATATCCCAATTTGTTCGTGCTTGTTCCTGCCCGCAGACATAATTATCCAATCCCTATGTACTTATTTACTTAATTTTTTCTTTTTTTTTTATCCCTTTCCCAAATCTTTCCCTTCACTTGTGCTAATTCTCTATTTTCCAAAAAAAAAACAAACATTTAGACTAGGGGTGCTTACGTTAGCAATATTACTGTGTTGATGAGAAGAGCAATATAAATCATTAGGAGAGTCATCTAAAGTCTGCTCGCATTGGGGTTATATATTCAATCCATTTATTCCAGATTTGATAAAATGTTTCTTTTTGAGTTCTCAGGGAGTAAGTCAACTTTTCCATTTTAAATATTTCCAAGATAATTTCGTACCAATCTTCTAATGTAGGTGGTATTGGATTTAGCCATTTTCTAGTGATTGATTTCTTACTTGCCGCTAAGAGGGCCTGCAGCAACTTTATATCTTCCTTCTGTTCAAGGAACAATACATGCCCCAAATAGGACATCTCAAAGTTCAGAGGTATCTGGGACCTAAGTACCTTAACTAATGTTCTATGAATACCTTCCCAAAATAGACTTAATTTAGGGCAATCCCAGAAAATATGAAAATGATTTGCCTCCTTGGAGCCGCACCTTCTCCAACACATCACATTTGTATCTTTATATTTTTCCTGATATGGGGTCTTGAAGTATCTTATAATGTTTTTCCAACAATGTTCTCTCCAAGTCAAAGAATTAGTCGCGGACCATTGAAAGCTGCAGATTTTCCCCCAAACCTCCTCTGAAAGTACCAACCCCGCTTCTTTCTCCCACTTCTCTTTAATATACAGTGTATTTACATTTTTAGCATGGGAGAGTGCATTATATAGGCGAGAAACTGATTTACTAGGTATTGAACTGCAAGCCGAATTCAGAATCTTGAAAAATTCTAATTCTACTGTTGATAGGTCTGTATATCTACAACTCTGGTTAACATAGTTTCGTATTTGAAGGTACCTAAAAAAGTCATTATGTTCTAGGCCATGTTTGTCCTGCAGGATTTGGAAACTTTGTAATACTCTTTTATCTATAAATGAGAGGTAGGTTGTAAGACCTTTCTTTATCCATAGCTCAAATCTTTTATCTCCTCTGTTGGGAAGGAATTCGGTATCATATGCACACCATCTAAAGAGTTTTAACATGTTATTAGTTCCACATGAATTAACCACCTTCTGCCATACTTTTAATGTAAGATTTATCCAAGCATTATTAAATTTTTCCAACTGGGCCATCAATCCTTTGTCAGCTATTGAGGCCTGAAGAGGAAAACTGTCAACTAATCCAAATTCTATTTCCTTCCATCTAGCCTTATATTCCCTATTACACCAATATAACAGAGGGGTTATCTGTGAGGCATAAAGATAATTTCTCAGGCAAGGAAGAACCATACCTCCTCCTTCCTTCCCTAACTGTAAGGTGTTATATCGAATTCTAGGTTTCTTTCCTTGCCAAATGAAGCGGGAAATCCATTTGTCCCATTCCCTGAATTGATTATCATCCACCTCCACTGGTAAAGTACGGAAAAGATATAATAACCGAGGAAGAATATTCATTTTTATAGTATTTATCCTTGAATTTAAACTTAAAAAGGGGATAAGATTCCATCTATGCATATCTGCTTTTATCTCTGAGATTAATGGCCCATAATTTACCTGTGACAGTGTTGAAAGATCCTTCGGCAGGGTTATTCCTAAATATTTTAATGATTTAGCTTCCCACTTAAGATCGTATGTATCCTGCAATTTTTTGGATGGTGTATAATTTAGGGACATAACCTGCGTTTTCTTTACATTTATTTTATAACCTGATATTTTCCCAAAGTCATCCAACAGTGTAAACAATCCTATAAATGATTTTTCTGGTTCACTCAGATAGACCAAAACATCATCTGCGAATAACGCCACTTTCTGTTCAATCCCTGCCACCTTGATACCTTTTACGATTTCGCTCTGTCTTATTAGTTGGGCAAGTGGTTCAATATATAGCGCAAAAAGGAGAGGAGAAATTGGGCATCCCTGTCTAGTGCCTATCTCTAAAATGAAGGAGTCAGAGAGGTCCCCATTTATCTTAATTCGGGCTGTAGGGCTGTCATATAGAGTCTGAACTACTTTAATAAACCTTTCTTGAAAGCCGAATCTCCCTAACACTCTGTATAGGAATGCCCAAAACCTGAATAGTTTCAAGTAAAGGAGAGCAAAACAAAATAAGATTGTGCATGGAAAACAGAGATGACTTGAAAACTTCTTTAGAGTGATACTGTAGTTTGTAAACTATTGATTTGAGTAAATCAGGTGACGTTATTAGATTCCTAGTTAAAGTTCATTGATTATGTGCAAAGACAAAGTCAAAAGAAAGATGTTAGTCTGCAACTGAAGCCGAACCTATTCCAAACTCTACTACTTAGAGTGGACTGTTGTTGCACTACTTTTCTGGACTCCTTGCTCTCTACTTAGACCATTAGACTGTAAGATACAGGAGCAGAAGGTTGTCAAGCCGAGGAGTGGTAGTGGGGACAAGCTCCCACTACCTAAAAGTGCTCCTCACAGTGCGCGCCTCAAATAGCCTCTGACAACCAAGTCCAACTCCTGGCCTTCTCGTGTGGCTTAGCCTCTAAGCCTGGCGGAACTGTTTCTACTGACAGGAGAAGAGGCGAAGGTGGGTCCTGGCACCTTTGGGTAGATGGAGCTTGTTAACCTGGGAAGGCAGTCCATCTAAGAGAGGGAAAACTCTGATTTCAAACCTCTGCTGCCTTGCGGCCATACCCACTCATGGGAAAGACTTTGGGAGTAAACCCTGAGGACAAATCCGGAGCTGGGGTCCCTAAGGCAGTCTGACGTTGCCTTCAAACTCGTTCTGGCAACTCCTGCGACGACACTGGTGCCAAGCTGTATCAGCCCTCGCCCTTCCCTTGGACAACATCGGTGTCATGGAGAGGGGAGACTTGCTGCATAGGCAACTGCCTGTCTTCCATACAACCTTGCCTAGGCCTGCACCCTGGAGAGGACACTCCAGTGTCGCCTCACCGCGGCAGACGCTGTGCTACCAACACAGACTGAAGCAAGACTTTCCAGGCACAGATCCATGATCTCGCGAGACTAACAGATGCCACCATAGCAGCAGAATTAGGCCATTTGGCCCATTGAGTTTGCTCTGCCGTTTCATCATGGCTGATCCAATGTTCCTCTCACAGCCCCAGTCTCCTGCCTTCTCCCCATATCCCTTCATACCCTGACCAATCAAGAATCTATTAACTTCTGCCTTAAATATACATATTGACTTGTCCTCCACAGCTGCTTGTGGCAAAGGATTCCATAGATTCAACACCACATTCCTCCTCATCTCCATTCTAAAAGGATGCCCCTCTATTCTGAGGCTGTATCCTTACTGTATTTTGATTGACAATAACATGGGCAATAAGTCCTTTCAGAAGTCATCAGAATAGATGTTTGAATTTAATCTTCATCAATATCATTAGATTGAAATAAATTTGAAGTTACATTGAGCAATAAATGCACTGTTTTGTATTTATTATCACTTTCTTGAAACATAGAGAAACAGAAATCTGCCGCACATTACAGGCCCTGTGGCCCACAGTGTTGTGCCGGCCATGTAAACTACACTACTCATTCTAAAACCCATGAAATTTGGTGATATCTCTATCAGATAGTTAAATTAACAATAAATATATTAATTTCTCTCCTTCCACGCCGTTTGCACTCTCACTTGCTTTTCTTCTCTCTCTTAAGTGGCCAAGTCATTGGGTATATTTAACGCAGAGGGTTGACAGGTTCTTGATTAGTAAGCGTGTCAAAGGTTATGGGGAGAAGACAGGAGAATGGGATTGAGAGGGATAAAAAATTAGCCATGATGGGCTCGCACTCGCACTCACATTTATACGTGCACTTTCTTTATTACTGAATTCTGAATAAAGTCGTATATAGTGTGAGCAGTGAGATTTTTTCCCAAGGTTTTCCAAACACTAATGTGGGTTTCTGTTCTGATTTCAGGTTCAGAAGCTAGACGGAGTGAGGTTAAAATGGAACCAACCTTTGGAAATATGGGTTCATCAATGTATTTTAAAAATCAGTTTGCACAGTCTCAAAATGGACCTAAGATGGGCCTTGTGTCCGTAGCACTTACATTAACACCAAATGCAGCTGAGGTGAGACAGTGCTATATAATTGCATTTAGTTAACTTCGTTGTTCTCTATTTTGTCTAAGTTACGCACTTTTTACCTGTACTGAAAGGCTCTTCCTCAACATCGTGCTTTGGCTTACAGTTCAGTTCAACCATGAAAGTTGTTTTAAAATCTTGAAAAACAGCTTTTGTTTCGTTTTTTCTCCTCATTTAGCAATTGGTAAGGACATTATATGATTTTTTTAAAAACTTGTTTCTTCAAAATTAGGACATTGGTGGTGTTGTGGCAGCAGTGGCTGATCTCCTGCACGTTAAGGTTCCCAACAGTTACGAAGTCAGCAGCGGACCTGAACCGTCTCCAATGCCTTTGATAAATCCATACAAGTTTAACCAATCCTTTGAAGGTAGACCATCACTCTTAGCTCAGGCTTCTCACCCTGGATTTACTGGTCCTGTTAAGGTTATGAGGCCTGTTGGACCTTCAAGTCTCCCATATATGATTCCTCCCCATGGTAAGTCTGTTTAAACTCACACATACCATTTCCATTATAGCTAAGGCTACTGTCTTCTCTCAACTTGTGCTCAGTAGCTTAAGAACTACTGTATAATCAGATTTTACAGCACTTGTACTTAAATATACTTGAATAAGCAGCTTAAGAACTACTTAATAAGATACTTACTGATGTGCATTGTGCATGACTTTTATAAGATGAATAAAGAGCAACAAAACCTGCTCTGACCATTTACAATATGCACAGGTACGGAGAAATGAAAACAGTTGCAGTAACATACTTTGCAGTGTCACTTCTCAAATTCACCTAATCATCAGGGATGGTTACTCTTACTGAGAGGGAGGTCCGCGCAGTTCAGGAAGGTCCCCTTCATTACCCTTATGTGGATTAAATGGTTGACACTTTTTCAATAATCTGTCAAGTTCTGAGTGTTAGTAAGTGCAGGTGAAATGGTTCTGCTATTTTGTCTTCCCTGTAGCAGGCACAGTGGCGCTCAAAGCAGATAATCGAGCAGTTATGAACACCTCTACCACCTCTAAACCTCAGTGGTGCCGACATTGTGATGTTGTGGTGCTTGGTAACGGTGTACGGAAAACACTCACAGATCTTCCATATAATAAGCAGGTATGGGATTTTATGCAACGAGCCATATTTACTACAGAATTACTGTGCTTGCTTTAAATTTAATGAAGAGTCAATTTTAATGGGAATTTGTAAAATTTGCTGAACTAATGTTTTTTTTGATTAATGGAGTTCAAAGATTCTTTTCTGTTCATTCATTAATCATGTGAAATATTAATTGATAAACCACACTTAAGTGACAGCATGCTGTATTTTAGGAAATGTGTTGGCAGAAGTCAGTCAAAGTTTTCAGCCCAGAGTGCACTAGAGAGGTTGCAGAGGTGATGTTCAAGGACTGGAGAATTACTGTAAGGAAGAAAAAGCAACTAGGTTGGAGCTTTAAACATGGGAGACAGATAGAAATGAATTCCACAGGTTTAGACAGTGAATAGACACAGCACGTAATGAGGATGAGATGGAGAATGGGAAGAATGATAGCTAGAGGACATCAACTTAAATTAGATGGCAGACAGATTAGAAATTGGAAAACCAAAGAGGAGTAGAAGGTCACAAGGAGTAGAACCACAACCTGGAAGACTTTTGGACCGACATTTAACAAGCAGCGAATAGAGGGAAATGGACCGTGTGCTGGCAGTTTAGATTGGTACTGTGGTCGGTGAAGAAGTTGTGGACTGAAGAGCTTGTCCCTGTCCTGTTCAATATTATAAGGAGCAATCTGATTAAAAGTGGTTGATGGGGTTGAAGTTGTGTGAATCATCTGGTAACACCAGATTAAATTGTGTTGCTTCTTCGAAAGGGGCAATTAAAGGCTACATCTTTGTTAATAATGCAGAGTTCAAGAAGCTTGATGGCACTCTTTTTGAACATATCCATCAGTTTAATTTTTAATCTGATTGATCTTTGAATTCATTTGACTAGCACTGTACCTTACTGAGACTCCTTGCTGCTATTCTTACCTGTTCAGTATAGTTTTAAAAACAAGCAATTCAATATAAGTGACGAAAGTCCCCAACAGTCAATGTCTTTGAACAAAAGTCATAGTCATCCAATCATACAACATGGAAAGAAGCCATTTGGCCCAGCATATCCACAATGTCCAGTGTATCGCTTTAACTTAATTTTAAAGTATGTTCATCTTAACTTTTGTTGGCTGATTATTTTTTTAATTTAAAGTAATACACGCTAGCAAATCAAGTGTGGAGGAAAAATTCAATTAAACACGCACTCTTTTCAGCTCCATAAATAGTGGTAAAAGTATCCTTTGTACCCCCGAACCATTTGGTAATACTTGTTTGGATTACATAGAGTGCATGAATATAATAATTCTGTACAGTACCAAAGCCTGCCTGCCAATTGTGTGATTACTGTTTTGATTCTATTCTGACAGCAATTCTGTATTTTTGTAATGCTTAAGGGAACATTTGTATATATTTGTGTCAAAACACAATCATAAGCTTTTTTTTTTCTTCCCTCAGGATTCAAGAGATGGAACAGGAAAACTAGAGACTGATATTGTCTTTTGTAGCAATAGTTGTTTTGTACAGTATGCAATGGCCACACAAGCAAAAACTCCAGATACAAAGGTAATCAATGAAATATTCTTCCAAAGTAAGAGCGGTTTTTAAATTAAGCATACATAACTGTGCGGGCAGTGGGGTAGAGATTCTTCTCTACCAAAGGAGGTGTAAGGCACTCCATCTCTCCGCTAGCCTGCAGGTCACCCTTGGGCAAAGTGTAACATCTGCTTAGGACCCCACCCACCATGATCAGGATCACGTGAAACCATGGGAGCAGGTGGTGGGTGGTTGTATGAGGAGCTGGTGCATATCATAGGTCCTTGTATGCAACCACTAACGCCAGGCAATCTCTGAAGAGTAATTGATAAAGGTTGGCCTGCCTGTCTTGTAAAGGCATTGCCCAGAAGAAGGCAATGGCAAACCACTTCTGTAGCAAAGACTGCTAAGAAAAGTCATGGTCATGGAAAGACCATGATCTCCCAGCTACAACATGGCATGGAATGTAACAAATGCATAGCTGCATCTGTCATTGGCAGTTTTTGGATTTTGACCATATTTCAAAGTACCATACTTTATAGAGTCTATTAATATTAAAATAAAAACTAAAATGCTATGGGTCTGTTTGAATAGCTCAGTGTAAAATAGTCAAATATGCCAAGAATTGCTTTTAAATTAAAGGGAAAATGCTTCATAGTACAAGATCAACTTCCATAGTGCCAAGAGAATCATGAATCGTCTGTGAAATTCACTTTTAGTAAATCTTACAGGCAGAACAATTCTACTTAATGTCAAAATATTACATAATATTTTGAAAAAATATTTCTGCTTATCAAGTAATGGTATAGGGTATTGTTAGCATTTAGGTGGCAGGAATGCCATTCCCTTGAGTCCTTTGGTTTCCTTCCATATCCCAAAGACTTGCTAGTTGGTAGATTAATTGGCTACTGGTGATTAACCTATATATAGATATGTATATGAGAATTAGTGTGACATTGATGGACTCTGGCAAAGAGATTACAGGTGAATTTCCTGAGAGTTTGATGGGCTGAAAGGCTGCCCTTCTGTTCATAAATTTTTGAGAAAAGTAATTCATTTTTGTTTAAGGAATATATTTATAAAAGCTTGAGGCAAAATTTTTCCCTAAAAGATTTTGTAAGAAACCTTTTCAATTGTATAAGCCACTTCTATCATAATTCTTATTTATGACTGTCCTGCTTCCTTTAAGGTTGCAGGGAGAGAGGGAAGGAAGCAGAAGAAGCTTCAACATAGATCTACTTTTAATCGTAATAGTTGTCAGATCTATTGTTTATTTGTACTCTATTTCTGTAATTGTTTTAATAGTCCTTTCCATTCAGATAGGTTTGATGTGTGCAGCCTAAGTCTGTGAAGGTTCTGCAGAGGAAATTTGCTTATATCTAATCTTATTTAATGTTGTCATTCAAGGTGCTTAGTTATAAATTTTTAACCAAAGTGTTAATAAATATAGGATTTAAATCTTGAACTTATTTAATGGACGATTGATTGTTGCTCTTAGTCAACTCAAGTTGGAATAAATTATCTTCACCAGCTTTTGTCTATTTTAAACCAGCAGGAGTTTCCATCTGCGGTGGCAGAGCAGCAACCTAAGGATGTGACGCGAAACACATTCCATCATTACAACAACAACACTTCCCCTTTGGATGTCCATCGCCTTCCACGGATTCAGGAGAATGCAGTTTCTCCAACTCTCAGTGTCTATTTTCCTCCAGCCAACCTGCAGTTGTTCAAACAAGATCCAAAGCCTGATGATCTCAAGGTGACGGTGAAGCTGAAACCTAGGCCAAGGTCACTTCAAGGAGGTTTGGATGACAATCGCCCCATTAAAAGGTGGAAGGGGATGAAGTGGAAAAAGTGGAGAGTTCAAATAGTCATTCCGAAAGAGCATTTAAAGCTGGTGTCTGAAGAGGAAATAGACGAACTTCTAAATAAACTTGGGACATCATTCAAGCCCGAGCCCATGCCCCGAGATTATAGACGATGTTGCTTATGTCATGAAGAAGGTGATGGAACAACTGATGGGGCTGCAAGGCTCCTGAACCTTGATCTGGATCTCTGGGTCCATTTAAATTGTGCCCTTTGGTCCACAGAAGTATATGAAACACAAGCTGGCGCCTTGATTAATGTGGAGTTGGCTTTGAGACGGGGCCTTTCCATGAAATGTGTTTTCTGTCATAAAATGGGAGCTACTGGTACATGTCATCGGATAAGATGCACCAATATTTATCATTTTACCTGTGCCAGTAAAGCCCAGTGTATGTTTTTCAAGGATAAGACTATGCTCTGCTCATTACATAAACCAAAGGGACCTCATGAGCAAGAGTTGACATATTTTGCTGTCTTCAGGAGAGTTTATGTACAGCGGGATGAAGTTAAACAGGTAGCCAGCATTGTACAGCGAGGAGAACGCAACCACACATTTCGGGTTGGAGGCTTAATTTTCCATGCCATCGGACAGCTCCTCCCACAGCAGATGCAGTCTTTCCACAGTTCAGTAGCACTCTACCCGGTTGGCTATGAAGCAAGCCGGTTTTACTGGAGCACGCGTTACTCTAACAAGCGTAGCCGTTATCTGTGCTCCATTGAAGAAAAGGACAGTGTTCCAGAATTTGTGGTCAGAGTCATTGAGCAAGGTCATGAGGATCTGGTCTTAACTGGAAGTTCTCCAAAAGGTAAGAAAAAAGCATTTCAAATTAGATTTTTAAAATTTTTTATACTGATCCCTCCGTTTGGATTTCAATAGGAACTCAAGTGTATCTCACCTCATCTACAAAATCAAAATAAAACTGCTTATAAATCAAATCGTAATTTGTACATTTTAAGTATTTTGGCACTTGGTGTTTTCTCAGTAGATTTCATTATGGAATAGAGCCTTTTATCTCTCAAGTAATAGAAACAGTTTTTTAGATCTCTGTCTCCATCTCTGGAGACAAACTGTCTACCAACGTCATTTATAAAATTACTGAAAGCCATGTCTGTCTTCCTCCAGCTCTGTCTCCTGTAAATATGCTATTCCCTCTTCTCAGTTCCTTCATCTCCTCCGCATCTGTTCCCAAGATGTGGCTTTCCTTTCCGGGACATCAAAGATGCCGCCTCCTTCAAAGAATGGGATTTTCCTTTCTCCACCATTGATGTTGCCCTCACCCACACCTCCTCCATTTCCCAGACATCCATGCTCACCTTATCTTCCTGCCACCTCAACAGAGATAGATTTCCTCTTGTCCTCACCTACCACCCCATGAGCCTCCACATTCAACTCATCATTCTCTGCAACTTGCACCATCTTCAACGGGATCCTACTCCCAAACACATCTTTACTTCCCTCCCACAACTGTTTTCACAGGGATTGCTCCCTCTGTAAATCCTTTGTAATTCTCCCCCACTACTCACCCTCCTGGCACATAATCCCTGAAAGCGACAGAAATGTTACACCTGCCCATTTACCTCTTCCCTTACCTCCATTCAAGGCCCCAAACAGTCTTTCCAGGTGAAGCAAAACCTCACCTGTGAATCTGTTGGAGTCATCTGTTGTATCCAGTGCTCCCGACATGGCCTCCTCTACATTGGTGAGATTGCTTTGTCGGGCACCTTCATTCCATCTGCTAAAAGCTGGATTTCCCAGTCAATCGTTTAAATTCCTGTCCCCATTCCCATTCTGACATGTAGGCCCATTGCCTCCTCTTTTATCAAGCTCAGGATAGTGGAGCAACACCTCATATTCCGTCCAGATAGTCTCCAACCTAATGACATTAAAATCGATTTCTCCTTCTGGTGCTTTTTCCCCATCGGCCTTCTCTTCTGTTCCCCACCCTGGCCTCTTACCTCTTCTCCTCTGTTGCCTATCACCTCACCCTGGTGCCCCTCCTCCCTCCCTTTCTCCCATGGTGCACTCTCCTCTCCTACCAGATTCCTTCCTCTCCAACCCTTTACCTTTCCCACCCACCGGCCTTCAGTATCACATTCTAGTTGGTTCTCCTTCCCCTCCCTCCCCCACCTTTCCCCTTCCTTCCCAGTCCTGAATCAACTGTTTAATTCCCCTCTGTAGATGCTGCCTGACCTGCTGAGTTCCTCCAGCATTTTTGTGTGTTGCTCTGGATTTCCAACATCTGCAGAATCTTTTGTGCTTAGAAGTTTTCTGTTTTACTTCTCTTTATCAATCTGGAGCTTATTTCAATTTTTTTTTTAAATGTATTGTAGGCTGCTTCAGTTTGAAACATACATTGAGCTTGTTCGTTGGAAACCACGTCATTTTGATTCTGACCAAACATTATATTGGTGTTAGTTTATTGTTGCCATGTATCAAGTTAAAGCAAAAGCCTTCTGTTGTGTATATCTAGCTGAGGGATGTATAGTTCTGTGGAACACAGAATTCCAAGAATCCACAGACCATGTTCTTAAATTGGAGCAGTTCACAACAATGATCAACTTGTGTGTAGTAAATCTGTAGCTTTGTAGAGTCACAGAGAGAAATGTCACAGAAATGGGCCCTCCAGCCTAGCATCCATTGCTATCAACCACCCGTTTAGGGTAATCCTATATTAATCCCAGTTGTCCTCACATATAGGCCCTTTAACCCACAAAGTTCTGAGGTAAGGGCATGTTCGGCACAGCGTTGTGGGCCGAAGGGCCTGTATTGTGCTGTAGGTTTTCTATGTTTCTATTCTCAACTCTACCCCCAAATTCTATCACTCCCTAACCCCTATTACATACTAGGGGCAATTTACAGTGGCCAGTTAACCTATCACTCTGCAGGTCTTGTATGTGGGAGACAAAAGGAATACTTGAGGGAACTCATTTGGAGAACCCAGTAATCACAGTGGCGTTCAGTGCAATTTACTGGCAAGCATTACTGTAAAATCTTATTTTTTTGAAAACGTGTTTGCTAAAAAGCATAATAATTCAAAACTTGACAACAGTAAATGAGGAAACCAAAGGTGCCATATAAAATTGATTGAAATGATGGAAATTGCACTTTTCTCTTTCAGGGGTGTGGCAAAAGCTTTTGGAGCCCATAGCACGTCTCCGAAAAGATGCTAATATGCTGAAACTCTTTCCAGACTACCTTCGGGGAGATGACCTCTTTGGCTTGACTGTTTCTGCAGTCACAAGGATAGCCGAGTCGGTATGTGGATTTTACAAAACAAAATAAGTATTTAAGGCTCTACAATGTGCCGCCTTCCTCTTTTCCAGATTTGATCTGTTATTATCAAATGTAAGCTAATTTGAGATGATAAAGAGACATAGATTGAGTGTAAACAGCCAAAGACTTTTTCCTAGGGTGGAAATGGCTAATTCAAGTAAGCATAATTTTAAGCTGATTGGAGGAAAGTATAGAGAGGACTTTTTTTTTAAAACAGAGTGGTGGGCATGTGGAATATACTGCCAGGGTGGTGGTAGAGGCAGATAAATCAGAGACATTTAAGAAATTCTTAGATAGGCACATGGATGATAGAAAAATAGAGGGCTAGAAAAGGAAGGGTGAAATTGATCTTAGAGTAGGTTAAAATGTCAGCACAATGTCATGGGCCAAGGAGCCTTTATTGTATGGTACTGTTCTGAGTTTTTATTAAAATAAAATGACAATTTGCCAATAGGTTAGATTTCTGCTGTAAGAGGCTTAACCACAACATAAAACTGACACTGTAGTACTAAGGAGAATATGGGCTGTTTCCTGTATCTACATACAGGTACAATAATAATTTTAAAAAACTTACAGTGGCTTCACAGGCACATAGTGTCATTTAAGCAGCATTCACAAGAAAAACATAAATTGTACATCATTTTTACAAAAAAGAGCAGAATTAGTAAAGGAAGAAAAGAAGTCCCAAGTGCTCAGTGGTCATAGTGATGCTAAACTGTAGTGGTTAGGTTTGTACTCACAAGACAGCCATCAGTGATGGATTTCCACACTGCTTCCTGTGCGCCAGCACAGATTTTGATTTATAAAGGAAAAAGGGATTTGAAGATCAAGCCGCCACATCTGGCACAGTGATCCCTGCCCTTCTATATGCTTCTGAAACCTGGACTACTTGCAGCAAGCACTTCAAGGCATTAACAAAATACCACCATTGCTCGTTCTTCAAAATTCTCCCAATTTATTGGGAGGTGAAGTAAACCAACCATGCCAGCACCCCTATATTGAGGCCTGGGTTACACTCAGTCACTCGCATGGTTAAACTAGCCTCTAACCCTAGCTCTGTGATGTATTTGGTTGCTAATCATATTAAATACAAATCTAAAGTTTGAAATGTGAACTTCAAAGTTACAGTTGAGTTTTAACAATTATGATCAAAGTTTCAGTGATAGGCTATTTCACCATCTTGCCAGTAATCAACTGGGTAGCTGTACTTCAATCATTTTTACCAAGAAATCCCAAATTAGAGATACAGCATGGTAACAGGCCCTTCTTGCCCAGTGAGCTTCTGCTGCCCAATTATACCCCTGTGACCAATTAACCTACTAACCTGTACGTCTTTAGAATGTGGGAAACTGGAGCACCCAGAGAAAACCCACAAAGTTACGGGGAGAACATACAAACTCCTTATAGGCAGCAGCAGAATTGAACTTGGGTTGGTACCACTGTAAATCTAAATCTTAAAATAACTATGCTTACCATGCTGCACCAAATTATGTTGACAGATGTTTTAAGTGAGGTTTTTATCATTGATAACAAAAGCCATCAGCATTGTACATTGAATGTGAATTGGCTGAGTTAATTCAACCAGATGTTGGTTTTTAACTTCTTATGTTGTAGCTGCCTGGAGTAGAAAATTGCGAAAACTACACATTTCGCTTTGGTCGCAATCCACTGATGGAACTTCCGCTTGCAATAAATCCTTCAGGCAGTGCCCGATCTGAGCCCAAGATGAGTACCCATGTCAAGAGGTTTGTGTTAAGGTATTTTTGTTTTCAACTTCACATAGTACCGTCCAGGGTTGGAGGTTGCATTGCTTGCTCTGCTGTGCCATGTCATGTCCACCATTTATTAAGGGGTACAATGGCAGGGTCTGTTTAATTGTATAATTGCCGACCATAACTTGTGTACTTCCAATATGGATTAACCTCTGCTTTCCTTGACACTTCATGCCACTGTGAATTGGGGTATAACTCTTGCCCTATTTCCCTATTTCACACATAGAATGTGTTCAGTCATAAACAGTGCCTTAAAAAAGTATTCAGCCCCCAACCCCTAGTTCACATAAATATTACATCATGGATTCTGATCAATTTCACTTGAGAATTTTTATTTGTGAATCACATCCTCCTTTTTTCACAGTAGAGCCCAAAAAAAGGGAAAATTGTAAAGCCTGTAAAACTAAAAAATTCAAAACATGAAATGCCAACAGTTCAAAAGCATTCATTCCCTTTTGTTCAGTACTTAGTGAATCATATCTCACATCTCATTGCAACAAGTAGTCTTTTTGGATACGTTTCTATTAACTTTACACAATGTGATGGAATAAGATTTGCCCATTCCTCCTAGCAAAATTGCTCAAACTATACCCAGTTAGTTGTGGAGCAGTAGTGGACAGGGATCTTGAATTCTTGCTTGAGATGTTCGATCAGGTTAAGGTCAGTACTCTGACTGGGCCATGCAAGGACATAAATTTTCTTCAACTGAAGCCACTCCATGGTTGCTCTGGCAGTGTGATTTGGGTTTGTCCTGCTGAAAGACAAATCTCTTCCCCAGTTTCAGCTTTCTGGCAGAGGCTAGCAGGTTTTTGTGTTCCGGTCCCTACTGCAGAAAAACATCCCCATAGCGTGATCCTACCTCCACCATACCTTACAGTGGTGTTACCTGGCTAATATGCAGTGTTAGATTTGTGCCACCATGTTCCACTTAGTGTTGAGGCCAAAAAGTGCCACTTTAGTCTCATACGACCACAAGACCTTGCACATCTTTACAGTAACTTCTAAGTGATGCTTTACTAAAATCTTGGCAATGACGTGGTTTTATTAAGCCCAAGGCTTCTTTCTTACCACTCTTCCATAAATACCCTTTTAGTGTAAGGATTTAGAGATTGTGAAGCCATGAAATTCATCTCCATTTGTAGCCACTGACTTCTGCAGCTCACTCAGAGTGACTGTTAGTGTCACAGTGTCCTCTCTTACAAGTACTATTGTTCTCCAGCGACAAAGTTTGGAGGAGAGGCCTGACCTAGGCAGTGTGGCTGTGATTTCCCCCAGGATCAGTAAAGTATGACTATGTTTCGTATTGTTTCCACTTGTTTTGATGGACTGTGCTAAGCTCTGGGGTATGGTCGGTGCCTTTGATGTGACTTTGTATCCTTCCCCAGATTTGTGCTTCTCTATTATCATTTCCCTGACCTGCCTTGAATGTTCTTTTGTCTTCATTTTGGTTTGGTCTGTTGAAAATCTACCATACTATTGGACCTTAGAGAGAGGGGATATTCATTATTATGAATTCATTGAAACGTGTGATTCTCCAAATTTCTACATTAGCAAATAGGATTAGTTGGTAAGGTGATACTGTACATTGCACCTGAGGAAAGTTAGAGTAGTAATTACAAAGGGGATGAATATTTTTTCAGCCTCATAATTTTGGGTTTGAATTTTTAGTAAATTGTTAATAGATTTTGGAAATTTTCCTTTGATTTTATGCGCAATGTTTTGTAGTTTAGCTCAAAAAGTCCTACTTTAGTATATTATAAGTTTAGAAAATGAGACAGTAAAATGTGAAAATAGTTGTGAGAGCTGAATGCTTTTTCAAGGCACCATATATGTCAAATGTATTGGGAATGAGGGGGAAATTAGCAGTAAGTGGCAATTGAAAAGGATAAAAGCTTTTTTTTCAATATTCTAAATAGTCCCTACTCTCCTTTAACAAAATTAGCTGGAGACAAACTACTTCCTTTATTAATAATTCCTATTCGCTCATTGCACGCCTACTGCTTAAAAACTGCTGCAATAATTATGTACTTGGTGGGTAATCCGCTCAGCTTGGTCCATTTTGTGTGCCATTTACCTTCAAGAAAGAAAAGTATTTCTGTTTACTTATTTTTATTCCCATTGACCAAAAGGAACTTCAGAATTTGTTTCTTTTTCTCCTTCTCTTCTTGTTGCTTGGTGTCCAATTGTGCTAGGCCACATACGCTGAACAGTACCAGTACATCCAAGTCTTTTCAGAGTACAGTCACGGGAGAACTGAACGCACCTTATAGCAAGCAGTTTGTTCATTCCAAATCTTCTCAGTATCGTAAAATGAAGACCGAGTGGAAAATTAATGTGTATTTGGCCCGTTCTCGGATCCAGGTCAGTAATTTGTTGTCAGCACTGGTGAACCATGCGACATGTTGCAAAACTTCTAAATATACTTCTTCTGAATTACTCTCATTGCAATCTGGGGCCTGTAATTTCCCTTTGGGCAACGTACTTTTGTTTAACAAACCCAACAAGTTATATTGTATTATGCTCGATATAGAATACTGTAACTAAGATTGTAATTATAGTGCTCCCTTTGGCGTTGTGTATTGGAACATTATAGAAAGGGGCAAATGCCAGTGTGCTGAAGTATGAATTCTCCTGAATGGAGAAATGATTTTAGGAACTTATGCTATCGTGTTTATTTTTCTATATAAGTAACAAGACTCGGCTGGTGGCATAGTGGCATTAGTGCTGGACTTCAGGACGAAAGGTCCCGAGTTTGAATCCAGCTGGCTCCCCTGCACGCTTTCCAAACCACTACTGTAACTTGCCTCATACGCCGTTCCCCACTATGTCAGAGAGGTGTAGAGGGAAATTGTCCGCTAACCAGAGAAACTCCGGATGCGACGTACCTTTCCTTCCCTATAATTAACAAAATCCTCCTTAAAATCGGAAGTTATGGTGATGCTGAGAATTCCGAGTTTTCCATTTTGTCTAAACTTCTTGATTCTGCAGATTTGGTATAAGCTGTTGTCCCAGTTGGGAAGATAAAAGGCAAAAATTGTCCATGCTCGTAAGTGTGGAGAAGGCTGACTGCACATCTACAGTGCAATTGAATTACTGGCCCAGCTTTGATTTCCCAGTGTCCATTAATACTTCAAAGAACAACCTCAGAAGTAGTTTATTCCAAAAGTGTTACTGTTGTGGCTCCAGATCAAAAATTCTATCTTGTGAATTCAGAATTAGTTAAGTTAATAGCACACTTTTTTTTCTCAGGGTCTTGGATTGTATGCTGCCCGAGACATCGAGAAACATACCATGGTTATTGAGTACATCGGAACAATCATCCGCAATGAAGTGGCTAATAGACGGGAGAAACTTTATGAGTCTCAGGTAAGCTCAGTGTGTTGATGAAGTTCATACATACCATCATATGAAAACGAATGAAAGTCAATTGTATAATTGTATTGTGCAGAAGTCACTTTTATACCATATTTTAGTTTAATTTTTGCCTTCTGCATTAGTGTGTCAGCAGAAAAGAACAAATTTTAAATTTTCAAGCATTCATTTTCCAAATAATTGAATGTTACAGAGAATCTTTTTGCATTTCATTAAAGGAAATAACATATTAAGTAATAGACACACTTTTTGAATAAAATCTTAGTTACTTTGTAGGTATAAAGCCCAGTGCATGGTTAAATAAAGATAACAAGCAAAGGTTCAAATGTTCTTTAATTATCAACGTATACAACACTGAAATTCTTCAGTTCTCCGGGTAGCCTTGAAACCAAGAAAGAAGAGAAAGGCAGCACAATCATCAACTCCAAATCCTTCCTCCTGCACAAAAACCTAACAAAGTGGATCAGGTACACTGACCCCCAAATCCCTCCTCCCGCACAAATAATAACAAATGGGTGCTAATGATCAATGATAATGAGTTGAATAAAATAAACTGATTAACTGAAACAAACTGGGTGAAGGGCAACGAAACTAAAAGGTGAGGGTGTGGCAGATGTGAGAGTTTACTTTTCAGATCATCAATTCTTAGACCATGGCAAAAGTGAGCATAGCAACAAGGCACAAGGTGCTCCCAAACAGAAATTTCGTGGCAGACAGGAGTTCCAAGAAATGCTGTCCAAGTTCTTTTGAAGAAGCACAAACAAACTGGCAAGGTTGAAGACCTGAACCACAGTGGTCATCCACAGAAACTGAGTGTAGCCGATGAGATGTACATCAAACTGATGTCCCTTCTAAATCAGAAAAAGTCCAGCTCTGCCATCAGCTCTGAACTCTCAGAAAGCAATGGAACCCAAGTATACCTCTGAACAATCCAGAGAACTCTTGTCAAAAGAGGTTTTTCATGGAAGAGCTGCTGTCAAAAAGCCATTCTTCCCAAGTGAGAATAAAGCCAAGAGACACAAAAGCAAAAGGACTGGGGTGCTGAACAATGACAGCAAGTGCTCTGGACTGATGGAGCCAAAATTTGAAATTTTTGACTCAGATGGGAGGAAGTTTGTCCATAGTTCGGCTGGAGAGCATTACATGGATGAGTGTCTGCAGCCAACAGTGAAGCACAGAGGAGGTTCCCTGCAGGTTTCGAGCTGTATTTCTGCAAATGGAGATGGTGATGTGGTCAGAATTAATGAATTCCTCAATGCTGAAAAGTACAAGCAGATACTCTTTTCTTTTCTTTTTCAATCTTTTTATTAGTTTCATAAAATATAGACATAACATAGCAAACTGAAGAAAAACCATGAAAAGAAAAAAAAATTTTTTAAAAACCCACCCCAAAAAAAAACTAATCTAAACAGAATTAATCAACTAAACTAAAAAGACTTGGGCAATTTTAACAATGTAAAAATGGAAGGAAAGAAAACCTTAGTGTCGACGACTCCGTTCCTCTCAACCAACAGCACGGAGAAGTAACATAAGCTTGGAAATGGTCAAATTACATCATATGAAAATGCTGAATAAATGGCCAAGTTTTTTCAAATTTAATGGAAGGGTCATAAACCACACTTCTAATTTTTTCCAAATTTAAACACAACATAGTCTGTGAAAACCAGTGAAATACAGTAGGAGGGTTAATCTTTTTCCAATTCAGCAAAATGGATCTTCGAGCCATTAAAGTAAGAAATGCAGTCATCCGACGAGCTGAAGAGGTTAAATGATTTGAGTCTATCATTGGTAATCCAAAAATAGCAGTAATTGGGTGAGGTTGTAAGTCTATTCAAAACCGTGGAAATAATATCGAAAATATTTTTCTAACAAAGGACATGACCAAAACATGTGAGTTAAAGAAGCTATCTCGGAATGACATCTATCACATATAGGATTAATATAAGAATAATAACGAGATAATTTATCTTTGGACATATGAGCCCGGTGCACTACTTTAAACTATATCAACACATGTTTAGCACATATAGAGGATGAATTAACCAATTGAAGAATTTTTTCCCATTTTTCAATCGGTATAATAATCTTACGTTCTCTTTCCCAATCAGTTTTAATTTTACTGGAAACATCAGGACATAAATTCATAATTATGTTATAAATAATTGCTACAACACTTCTCTGAGAGAGATTTAGATCTAAAGATTCTCATCTATTATATAATACCATTGGGGAAATATCTGATCAGTCCCAACATCATTCTGCAGTAGGACAATGATCCCAAACACACAGCCAAAGTCATAACAAGCTACCTTCAGCACAAAGAACAAGGAGCTCTGCCACAGATGGTATGACCTCCACACAGCCCTGATCTCAACATTATCAAGATTACCTGGAGAGACAGAGGCAAGCGAGACAGCCAAAGTCTGCAGAAGAACTGTAGCCCTGTTGTCTCCTCAGTCTGAAATCTTTCATGGAACCCAACACTATCCACCTCTCCCATCTCCCACCCCACCCACAACTTTAAGGACAACGCTGTAAGAACAATTTTTGTAAAGGAGCACTCAATCTGTTTTCGGTTCTTCACACACTCTGATTATTTTTAAAGTGAGATAACTGCTTTTACGAAGTTGAGAAGGGGGAGGAAGGAGAGCTCTTTGTTCTTCTGATGGGTAATTTCACATTAATGTTCCTCCTCATCTGTCTTACATACAAAGCGTTCATCCTATCCATCCTGCACAAATACCTTAGACAGTAAATTGATAGCAAATAGAGAAGTCTCAAGATAAAATATGAAATGATGGAAAAAAGAAACTTGATGTCTTAGACTTCAAGTCCATGCTGTTATTTGCATAATAGATGCTGAGTGTTGCCAGTATTTTCTGCTTTTCTTCCTCTTCGCCAAGAGTCTGAGGACAAACACTTTACTGTTAGAGAAAGGGTTGATTTCTGATGTGCAGACACAGAAAAATAAAGAAAGATTCACAAAGGCATATCATCCCAGTTTCTTTTTCCAAACTCAGTTTCTTTTTCCAAACTATGGCAGTGAATTGCATAACAATAGCTCTAATTTTAAAAGTAATATGAGGGGTGAGTGATAAGTTCGTGGCCTAAGGTAGAAGGACTCAATTTTAGAAAACCTAGCACATTTATTTTTCAACATAGTTCCCTCCTACATGTACACAGTTAGTCCAGCGGTCATGGAGCATATGGATCCCTTCTTTGTAGAAGTTGGCGTCTTGGACCTCCAGAAAGTGGTCCACAGTAGGTTTGTAAACAACAGGAATTCTGCAGATGCTGGAAATTCAAGCAACATACATCAAAGTTGCTGGTGAACGCAGCAGGCCAAGCAGCATCTATAGGAAGAGGCGCAGTCGACGTTTCAGGCCGAGACCCTTCGTCAGGACACAGTAGGTTTGTGGTAGGTTGATAGGTTCGTGGCCTAAGGTAGAAGGAGAAAAGTTACTAACTTCAAACTTTCTACATAACCACTCAAAGAGTTGAACTGCACGTGTATGTAACGAGAGTTGTATAACTCATCTCCTTCTACCTTAGGCCACGAACTTATCAATAACCCCTGCTGTGGACCACTTTCTGGAGGTCCAAGATGCCAACTTCTACAAAGAAGGGATCCGTATGCTCCACGACTGCTGGACTAAGTGTGTAAATGTAGGAGGGGACTATGTTGAAAAATGAATGTGCTAGGTTTTCTAAAATTGACTCCACCTACCTTAGGCCACAAACTTATCAATCACCCCTGGTATAGTTTTCATCGTACTTTTAGGTTGTGGCCTTTACTTTTCAAAGGTACAATCAACAATTTTAGTTGTATTTAAGATTGGGTGATGTTGGATTGTATTTCCCATGATTGTAGTTTTCGATGACATTATTCAATTCATTTCCATGTCACCTTTTATGATTCCTTGGATGTGTGATTTTGTACTCCTATGAGGCTGCAGTACTGTTTGGCCTCTGCTCAGAACCATGTTGCATTTGCTTCACATTTGCAATTGTTTCAGTGAACTCAGTAACACATAAAAGGCATAATTCAAAAACACAGTTCAAAGTAAATTTATTATCAGAGTTACATACATGTCACCACATACAACCCTGAGATTCTTTTTCTGCGGACTGCCATACATTCATGCAAACTCATTAGAATAACTTCAAAAATAAGATTTTTTAAATTCTTTTTGTAACTGAACTACCTGAACAAGAAAATAACATGAAGACATCTGCATTTAAGCTTGCACACCCTCAATACTGTTCTGAAGTGTTGCCTGCATCATTTGAGTGGAGTGAAAGGGTGGAAAAGTAGAAGCCAAAGCTAAGAATTTATTTGAAGAATCGTTAGCATCTAAGAACACCCTCCAGAGCAGGGGTTTCCAAATCTACAGGAATGCTCCACCATTCACCTGAACTCATCCGTTTATCAATGAATCGCATCAGCCACACATTCATTTCAAAATATTTTTCTTGAGAAGATCAGCTAGTAACTGCTTTCCAGTGGAGTGGCCTCTCACAAAGTGCTGGCAGGTCAGGCAGCATCTATGGAAAGGAATAAAGAATCAACTTCAGCCAAGACAATTCACAGCAACTTTCCCTCAATGTCAGTAAGACGAAATTGATTGTGCATTTAAGGAACGGGAACTTGAGGGAACACGCCAGTCATCATCAAGGAATCAGCAGTGGAAAGTGCAAAGTACAAAGTTTAAAAGTAAATTTACTATCACAGTGCATGCAGTATATGTCACCATATGCAATCCTGAGATTCATTTTTTGTAGGCTTTCACAGTAAATACAAGAAACATCATGGAGTCAATGAAAGACCACAACAGGACAGACAACCAATTTGCAAAAGACAACAAACTCTGCAAATAAATAAATAAATAAATAAATTTCTAGAGCATGAGATGAAGTGTCCTTGAAAGTGAGACCATAGGTTGTGGGAACAGTTCAGTGATTGGTTGAGTGAAGTTATCCCATCTGGTTCAACAGCCCTGATGCCTAAGGTGAAATAATTGTTCTTGAGCCTGGGGATGAGAGTCCTGAAGCTCCTTTACCACCTCCTTGATGGCAGCATTGAGAAGAGAGCACTTCTGGGTGGATGATAGAGGTCCCTAATGATGGATGCTGCTTTCCTGCAACAGTGCTCCATGTAGTTGTGCTCAGTAGGGGAGAGGTCTTTACCCACGATGGACTGGGCTATATCCACTACTTTTTGTAGGAACTTCCATCCAAGGGCATTGGTGTTTCCATACCAGGCAGTAATGTAACCAGACAATATACTCACCACCATACATCTATAGAAGTTTGTCAGAGTTTTAGATGACATGCCAAATCTTCACAAACTTCGAAGAAAGTAGAGGCACTGTTGTGCTTTTTTTATATAACGACAGGACAGGTCCTCTGAAATGATAACACTGAGGAATTTAAAAGTTGCTGACCTCTGAGCCCCTGATCCCATGGACCTCTGGTTTCCTTCTCCTGAAGTCAATAATCAGCTCCTTGGTCTTGCTGACATTGAATGAGAGGTTGTTGGTGTGGCTCCACTCAGCCAGATTTTTAATCTCCCCCTTGTATGCTGATTCATCACCACCTTTGATTTGGCCAACAACAGTGGTGTCAGCAAACTTAAATATGGCTTTGGACCTATGCTTAGCCTCACAGTTATAAGCATAAAGCGAGAAGGGCAGAGGGCTCAGCACACAGCCCTGTGCCGCACCTGTGCTGATTGTGATTGTGGAGGAGATGTGATGGCAAATCTGAACTGACTGACGTTTGCAAGTGAGGAAATTGAGGATCCAGTTACACAAGGAGGTACTGAGGCCTAGGACTTGAAGCTTATTGATTAATTTTGAGGGGATGATAGTATTGAATTCCAGGCTGTAGTCAATGAAGAGCATCCTGATGTATGTATCTTCGCTGTCCAGGTGTTCCAGGGTTGAGTAAAAGCCAATGGCATCTGCTGTGAACCTGTTGTGCCTGTAGGAGTGGTTCCAAGTAATTTTGCAGGCAGAAGTTGAGATATTTCATCACCATCCTCTGAAAGCACTTCATCACAGTGGATGTAAATGCTACTGGACAATAGTCATTCAGGCAGGTTAGCACGTTCAGGTAAAGCCTGCTTGAAGCAGGTGGGTGCCTCAGACTAAATATATCAGTAAACACGCCAGCCAGTTGTACTTGATCTTTAGTACTCAGCCGGGTACCCAGTCTGGGCCAGATGCTTAATGTGAGTTCTCCCAAGCAAATTCACCCAATGGATCATCGTTGGAAATTGTATTTCATATGACTGGCAATGGACTTTTAATTACCAAGTTGCAGAACTAGAATTATCAGTCAAGGTACACCAATGCATACTAGTAACCATTACAGCAAAAAGTGAAAACATTTTGCTTTGTAGATTTGTCATTGAAAGGGTTTTCTGTATAACATGGCAATGTATTGAAGTCTTTGTTTAAATCAGTATATCTTTTATCAATTATTTTTTCTGTTGGCCTTCCTTTCCTACAGCCATAACTCTTCCAGTCCTCCTGCCTTTAGAGATCTCTGCGATTCTGGCTTATCTCACATGCCTAGTTTTCATCACTCCATTGTTGAGGTCCATGATCTCAGTGGCATTGGCCCTGAGCTTGGGAATTCTCTTTCAAAATTACTTTGCTTCTTTCTGCTGTCTTCCACAGCCTGTTCTAATCACCTTCAATACTCATTGACAAATTTTGTTTGAAAACATTCCTATGAAAGATATTGAGTTGCAGCATGTTAAATATGTTGTAAATTCAACAGATCATGCAAAATCACAAATAGCACTTAACTCTGTTTTGCTTCCAGAATCGTGGAGTGTACATGTTTCGTATTGACAGTGATCATGTTATTGATGCAACATTGACGGGAGGTCCTGCAAGGTGAGTATTTTTGCAAAGAGAATCAAAGACAAAGCCACCAGGTATCCTCAGCCAACCTTCTCAGAACTGGGCATAGGTGTCACTTTACTACATTTTGGCATACTAGTTGCTAGCATTCTCAGCGCTGTTCTGTGTGGCCAGGAGTTTCATGTTTTCTCAAATATAAATGCTGGCTTTTCCAAAAGTTCTGATTTTATTCATCACAGTATTTTACAGTAGGCCCTACTAACAAAGCAATCATGCAGTATTCTTATGTGGGCAGCTTCGAAATTAAATTTTTTGTTGTCAGTAACCTCTTCAAAATTGGAGGGGTAGTTGGCGAATGTTTAAAAAGGTGGAATATTGCTTTGGTGGCATATAGGTCAGAACTGAGTCAGAATCGGAAAGAGCCATTTCCTAGCTGAAGCTCATCTCCCATACCAGATCTGCCTTGAAGACACTCTTCCTTTGTTTCAATTTCCAAAGGAATTTGAGGCCAAAATCTGAGTTAGTTTCAAGATCAGCAGTGAACAAATTGAACAACAGGAGAAACTTGAGCTTAATGTTAGATTCCTGTTGCTGTGTTCCTACACTCACTGGAAGGGTTGCCCAAATATTTGTCACTGATTCAGGACTGGTGAAGGAAGAGCTGATTTTGTGAACTTGTAAATTAATTTGTAAGCGTTCTCCCTGAGACTGCATGGGTTTCCTTGGGTGCTGTAGTTTTCTTCCTCCATCTAAAAGGCATGATGTTTGACAGATTAATTGGCACACTAAATTTCCCCTTGTGTGGAGTGGATAACAAAAGGATGGAGGTGGGGATGCTGGACTAAAATTGGGATTAACATAAAGTGGGTGGTGCTTGGTGTTCAGTGGGGATGTGTCAGCTGAACCGCTGTTTCCATGCTCTGACAACCACGATGCTTGACGCAGTTATAGAGTCATAAAGTAATACAGCATGAAACCAGGCCCTTCCACTCAATTTGAACGTGCTTATTTGCCCATTTCCCTCTAAACCTTTCCTATCCACACATCAGTGTGTATAACTTTTAAATACCAGCTCTTGCAGCTGCTTCCATATTCGCACCATCATCCGTGTGAAGGAATTGCTCCTTTTAAAACTTGCTTCTCTCAACTTAAACCTATGTCTACTAGCTTTTAATTCCCATCTAGTGTGGAAAAGACTGTGTGCATTTACCCTATCTATGCCCTTCATAAATTTATATGTCAACTGCAGTATAACCCTCTAAGATGGTGTCAGACCCTCTAGGATTGACCGGAACAGCTCAGAGAACCATGGTCATATATTGTTGATTTTCTTTGACTTGTGATTTGTCCATGTTTGTGTATTTGATACACTTAAATATTCTTTAGGCCAGATTGTAATCACTGCCATTTCCACTGAGCTCAGTCCTGATTAAATTCACTTCTGGTCATCTTTAAACTGCTGTGGCACTAATTGGAAGTACAATTGATATTTAGTGTATTGAGGAAACTTTTGGAATATTTCCCAGCACCAGCTCCAGCAAAACCTCATTAGCCCAGAAACATACCAAATAAGAAGGTTTTCCTGAGCACGATTGAGAAATTTAGGTTAATCCCTGCCACCTCCTAACTGTTATATCCTGGGGATATTCATACAGAGGTTCTTTGGAAGTCAAGAATGAGATATAACACTTGTTGCTTACAGCTATTTATTGAGTGTTGCAAGAGCAAAGCATGAGACAAAGAAAAAAGTCAAAAAAACAAAGATGACATATGGTCGTCTTGTACAAGAACCAGGTCATACTAAAAGGATAGCAAGACACTTCATGATAACAATTAACCTACAGAGTAGCCGGATTCAAGAGGTGGGTCAATTGCCACAGAAAAGCTAAGAAACCTCTAGAAAAGCAAAGACTGCATTTACTGAAAAATTCACTGAGCAACTACACATATCTACACATATCTAGATGATTATATAAAAATAAAATCAAGCATAGGAAGGATTAAACTCCAAGAAAAATAACAATATTACACTATAGTCCAATATAAACTTACCCTTTGCCTTTGTATTAATTTTATCATGGTCTATATTTGGATTGTTGGAATCCATATTATCACAAGTCTACCGTTTCTCACATCTTGGCGCATATACTGCTCAGTAATCATCCCACTAGCTGGCAGCCTGAAAGATAGTCCCGGTAGTGTAATCACACCTCTATTGTTCCTTCTTTCTGAGCAGACAGTTCTGTCCTTGATTGTTACAGAACCATCCTCTCTCTTTCTCTTTCTCTCATTCCACTGTATTCTACTTGATGATACAATGACTCCCTCTCTTTCTATGCATTCCTGTCTGTTCTGAGAACTTGCATCCAGGAACATTTAAACCCCATCCTTAGCCTCTTTTAAACCAGATCTCTTGTTACTGTTACAACATCATCCGCTCAGGTGGTTTTTTTACACCTGCAGCTCACCTTGTTTGGCATGATTCTTACGTTTCCAGTCAATTTTGATGTCCTTTGTAATTTTTGAAAATTTATTCTGGTGCTATTTATTCCTCTCAACCCCTTTTACATCTGTTTCCATTTCTGTGCCTGGTCCCATGCTAAAGTAACTTAAACCTCTCCCTCACCTTCCCCAAAGGACATTGGTTCAAGCTCCACTGAGGAACAATCTACCCATATTTTACTGATCAATGTTTCAGACATCTGAAGTTTACTTCCTGCACCATTTCCGTGGCCATGTATTTTTCTGTGCTTTCCTCCCCTTCCTATTCCACAGATAAAAATATGTGCCATTAGTAGTATCAACTCTGCACTCTGGTGGTGTTCAGGGCTTCCTTCATCGTATCAGTAGCTTCCTCTCTGTTTTCATTACTGTCAGTCATACAAATCCCAGGTGGAGACTCAAGAACACCATCACACTCAGCTGTAGAAGGATTCTTCATTGCTGTTTCCATAACAACTTTGTTTTACCAAACAGGGCAGTGAGCTGAACTCCCCTCCCCCCACCTCCAAACTTGGAGGACCACTCTTAGTCTGCCTTCTACCCTTTGGCATGGGTGACAGCCAACATAGCTCTCTGGGTCAGAGGCATGCAAGCCTCCAAACCACAACAAAGTTGTTGTCCTCTTGGAGGAATAATACTAACTCTATTAGTACTTTTGTGTGCAATAATTAGTGGAGTGCCCTGAAGTTTGTTATTTATTTATTAAAATATCTCTGACAATATGATGTGTATTATAATCTTTCAGATATATCAATCATTCCTGTGCACCAAATTGTGTGGCTGAGGTGGTAACCTTTGAGAAAGGACACAAAATAATTATCAGCTCCAATCGTAGGATTCAAAAAGGAGAGGAGGTAAGTCCAGCTTGTAATCGAAAGCTCTATTTGGCTTTGCTTTACAGCCCTTCCAACATAAAATTGAATATTACTAAAATGAAGTTAAGCCAGTTCGTAGCATTTACTGCAGTTTCTATGATCAGAATTAAACATAATTTCAGTTGACAGCAAGAAACAGAGAATACTGGAAATGGCAAATAGAAAGTCTTGCAAATACTTGGGCTAGAGTTGGTCTATGGCAGGGGTCCCCAACCTTTTTTGCACTGTGGACCGGTTTAATATTGACAATGCTCTTGCGGACCGGCCGACAAGGGTGGGGGGGGCGTTGTTCAAGTATGGTTAAACTCACCTCAACATGTCTTTTACAGTTAGGGTTGCCAACTTTCTCACTCCCAAATAAGGGACAAAAGTAGCTGTCAAATCCCGGGACACTTTACCTCAGGAAAGACTACCATGACCATGAAGCCTTGTGCGGGCACCTGTGTGCGCATGCGCGTACGTGCTGATATTTTTCCCCCCAGAAATCGGTTTTGCCTTCATCTTCCCGACTTATACTGTACATACGTTATTTCTACTTTATATAGGCTGTGTATTTATCATATCATTCCTGCTTTTACTATATGTTAGTGTTACTTATTTTTGGTTTTATGTGTTATTTGGTATGATTTGCTAGGTTACTTTTTGAGTCTGGGAACGCTCAAAAATATTTCCCATATAAATTAATGTTAATTGCTTCTGCGCTTTACGCCATTTTGGCACGAAAGGTTTCATAGGAACGCTGTACCTTAGCGGGGGAAATACGGGACAAGGGCGGTCCTGTATGGGACAAACCAATTTAGCCCAATATACGGGATGTCCCTGCAAATACGGAGCAGTTGGCAACCCTATGTTCAAATTCAACAGTGTGTGACAGGGAATGAGGAAAGGTGCAGCTGACTCGTATCGTTTCCTCACGGCCCGGTAGCACATGCTTGGCGGCCCGGTATCGGTCCGCGGCCTGGTAGTTGGGGACCGCTGGTCTATGGAAATGGAAGCAGATAACATTTAAGGATTATAAATACAAGAGATTCTGCAGATGCTGGAAATCCAGAGCAATACACACAAAATGTTGCAAGAACTCAGCAGGTCAGGCAGCATATATGGAGAGGAATAAACGGTCAATGTTTCAGGCTGAAGCTCTTCATCAAGACTGGAAAGGAAGGGAGCAGAAACCAGAATAAGAAGATGGAGGGAGGGGAAGGTACAAGCTGGCAGGTGATAGATGAAGCCAGGTGTGAGGGAATGTGAGTGAAGGAGGGCAGTGAAGTGAGAAGCTGGGAGGTGAAAGCATTAAAAGGCTAAAGAAGGAATCTGATAGGAATTCAAGGAGTAAGAACATTTAAGGTTAAGAATTTTCCTTCAATGAAATGCCTGATGAAATGTTACGTTTTTTTCTCCACATTTACTGCTTAATTTCAGTATCTTCAGCATTGTACTTTATATTGGAAAGAGAGAGAAAATGAACAGGAATAAATTGGGAGAATTGGAGAGCATTTGAGGGAAATATAGGGAGAATAAAACATGGGATTAATGTGGAACTAGTTCAAATGGGTGTTTAATGGTTGGCGCAGACTCGAACGGCTGAAGGGCATGTTTCTGTTCTGTATCTTCATGACCCTATGAATGTGTTCTGAATTGTAATTATAGTAATGCGTATGAAATGGTTTGGCTGTTTGCGGACCTCATTCTAATACAACAGCAAAGTTCAGGATGGAAACAGTGTTGGGCTTTTGTTTAGGTGCAAGGTGCAGAGGTGATCCATTTAATATACCAGATCTACAGCACCCATCTGATTAATTCATTTACCTTTTGAACATGGAATCTCAAGGACATTATATTGAATCGGGTACATTTAAGTTTCATCAGAACATTGCCAAGGGTTAAATTGTGAGAAAGGAATGCACGAACTTGGCTTGTGTTCTCAAATTCAAACAGTTGGATGCTGATTTAATGAGTTCTACAAAATGAAATGGATGTAGGTAAACTCTTTCATCTGTGGGGAAATTGGAACAAGAGGGCATGACCTTAAATTAGGCTATTTCAGAGCAGAATCAGGAAACAGCATGAATTATTTACAGTTCTCTCCTTTAAAGCTCTGAACACTGAACATCGCAAATTAAGAGCAAAATTGATTTCTGTTGAGGGAGTTAAAGATGTTTACAGAAGTTGGTGCATAGTTCAGTCAAGCACTAATTGGTGAATCAGCCTAATCCAATGCACAAGGAAGAATGTATATTTAAAGAAATATTGATTGGCATATCTTCGTTTGAAGGAATTCTGATGAGAATTCTGTAATTTCTGTGTTAAGATCAACAGAGATTTTTTAAAAAGCTTTTATTTTCCCTGAATTATTGATGATTGTTATAGATCAGATGGTTTTGTTCTGAGATTGTTATGAGAGTCCCTTCATGCACAGTTGAAAACAGCTCACCTCAACTTTAGAGTACAACTGTAAATGTGCTCTTGGAGTAATCACCTTAACACATTTTTAGGGCAGAACAAGCAGCTCTTCCTTCAATCCACACACAACAGTATAAAAAGCAAATCCATCCAATTATTGCAGTTACTTTAATTGCTGTATCATCAGCAAATACTGCTCTGCATTGTTACTTTCCTTAAAAAAAAATGTGAAGCTTGTCAAACATGTATGGATGTCACGTTACAAGTTACTTGATTGTGCTATTCATTATTAGTTACAGAACTCTACAAAACATCAAAAAGCCCTTCGGTTCGTCTAGTTAGTACATGCCAAACTGTTATTCTTCCTAGTTGCAACGATCCGCACCTGGACCATAGCCCTCCATGCGCCTCCCATCCACGTACTTATCGAAGCTTCTCTTAAATGTTGCAGTCGAGTCTGCATCCTTCACTTCTGCTGGCAGCTCATTCCATTAGACTACCCTCTGAGTGGAAAAGTTCCCCCTTGTGTTCCCTTAAATATTTCACCTTTCACGCCTAACCATGACCTCTGTTTGAATCTAGCCTTTATTTTCCCTGTGCTTTGTGACATCTCATGAAGTAGCAGCTGTTGATTCTTTTCTGATTGCTGTGTTCAGCTGGGAATAGTCACTGGAGATTAGTTTGTGTGATGTTGTGCATCTCAGTTTCTCATAGTTGTTGTTCTAAATCAGTCATTGACTAGAAATGTTCTCTTTTGCAGCTGTCCTATGATTACAAATTTGATTTTGAAGATGACCAGCACAAGATCCCATGTCATTGTGGAGCTGTGAACTGCCGTAAATGGATGAACTAAACGCATTCCTTGCAATATTTCTGGGGTTGCTTGTCCCTGGAAAGCGATGCTCACTTTCTCTCTTACATGAACCATACATTCACACACATACATATACACACACATACACACACCCACACATGCACAGACATATGAACACGCACACAAACACCTTTCGAAAGTAAGCCTGGAGTTCACAAATGATTCTCCTCATCTCCTCATCTCCAGCAGCAGCACAGAGTTGTGTAACAAGCATAAACTGAAGATTGGCTGACATGCCAGTCAGGCCCATCTGTCCATAAGAAATGCAGGTGGAAGCAGATTATTAATTGGTCTAGCACTGGAGTTACTGTCCTGTATTGACTGAAATGAGCAATGGTTTTATTAGGAAAAGAACCAATGGCTGACCTGCTTACAAGTAGGGTAGGCACTTATGAATGTAGGACCGAATTCACCAGCTAGGGGAAGGATCAACAGTGCTGGCCACAGCCTTATTTGCAAGGGGCAGGCCCTCTAGTTTAAATAAATAATTAATTAAAAACGTAGACACCACTGAACGAGGAATGTACTGAGGTGACTTCCTTAGGAATACAGCTAAGGGAAATAACTTGCACTAAAACCATTTAAATTACTTGATTCCATGAGTCAGTTTATTGTAGTTTTTTGATTTCTGTATGATAAAAGAGAAACATTTTTGTATTTATTGGATAAGTGAATGAAGCTATTTTTAAAAATAAAAGTAGAAGAAAGCCAAGCTGCTGCTGTTACCTGCAGATATAAAACCCTGTTACTTTGTACAAATTGTAAATAAAGCGAGGAATATACAATATAAAAGAAAATGACCAAAAGCTACCTGACACTGCAACAATTTGCTTTTAGTGGAGTCCTCTGAGTCAGGTTACATGGTGTATAAATTTAACCAACTGTGAATTAGGTTCAAAACCACACCCAGGTAGTGGCTAGAAGCTCCTTTAGCAAGCCTAGATGTATAGGTAGAGGATTGCAAACACAGTACATACAGCAGAATCATGTTAAGGGTTGTAGCCTCAAAGATAATTTTTATTTTTAAGCAAAATTATGAAATGTAATTATGCTAACACTGCAGGATTTTTGGCAATAGGGTTTTGGAATAAATAAGAAAATAGGCACAAAAATAATATTTGTATGGATTGTTTTTTGTTTACATTTCTTTAAACAAACACTGTTTTGTGTTGGCTTGTAGAAGTTTAAAATGCATTTTGAACCAGGTTAGTTTTATTTTATACTTACAGAAAAGAGAAATAACTGGTACTGACACTTCACAACTATTAAGTTCGAAATGAAGTTTGTGTGCACATTATCAGTAAATTGTTATATTCAATGAAACAGTCATAAATTGTAATGTATATGGCATGTTGTATTTTTTACCTTACAGAAGAAATCAATTGTACATAGTTCTTCTTGATAAATAGCTGTATGAATTTGTTTCTTGGATTTTTTTCTCTTGTATAATATTCCAACATCCTACCAGTATTTGTCCTACAGTTTATTTCTGTCCTGTACAATAGTATCTAATGTTGGGGGAAAAAAGAGCTTTTTTTTTGAAGTGTAAAGAGTGTTATTGGGTTTTGGAGTTTGTGCAACCAGATTAGGAGATCAGCATTTACAAATAAAATATTTTACATCTATGAACAGAATGGTTTTGTTGTTATGAATAGAATTGAAATGTGAATGCTATTTGTCTTGGGGACACCAGACTGCTGGTGCTGGAACCTGGAGCAAGAAATGGTCTGCTGGAAGAATTCAACTGGTCGAGCAGCATCTTGGGACACTTTCTTAGTTAGGATCTGTTTCTGGAAACAATGTGCTGTCTTTTGTAGGTAATCTCAGTGTGATGTAGAGGTGGCCTAGAGTTTGCAATAGTAATGACACTAAAATTGTCATCAACATCCAACCACTCTGTGAAACATGCACCGTCCTTCTAATGTCTGCCATTGGATCATTTAGCCTAGAAATTCCAAACTAGCTGTCAGGGGTTCACAAAAGAAGATTTTGAATTGATGCACCTGAGTATTTTTAAATGTCAGGAACGCTACAGTGGGTGTGAATGGCCTGGGAATGAGAGACCAACAAGGTAAGTGGATAATGAAAAAAATTTAGTAGGTGCTACTGAGAATTGTTGTAGACATAAACACCAGAGGTTCTGCTTTCGCTGGAAATTCAGAGTAACACACACAGTATGTTGGAGAAATTCAGCAGGTCAGGTAGCATCTATGCAGAGGAATAAACAGTTAACATTTCTGGCCGAGACCCTTCATCAGGACAGGAAGGGGAAAGAAGCCAGAATTGGGGAGGGGTAGGAGTATAAGCTGGAAGGTGATAAGTGAGGGGGAAGGTGGGTGAGTTAATTGGGGGGTGGGGGCTGTATGAATTCAGAAGCTGGGAGATGATAGGTGGAACAGGTTAAAGGCTGAAGAAGAAGGAATCTGATAGGGGAGGAGAGTAGACCATGGGAGAAAGAGGAGGAGCAGCAGCATCAGAGGGTTTGATAGGCAAGTAAGAAGAGAAAAAGGTAAGAGTAGAGCCAGAATGGGGAATGTTAAAGGAGAGAAGGGGGAAGGGAGAGAAATAACTGAAAGTCTGAGAAATCGATGTTCATGCCGTCAGGTTGGTGACTAACCAGTCGGAATCTTATGTGTTGCTTCTCCAACTTGAGAGTGGCCTCATTGTTTTTCATTTTGGAAGATAGCTGGGAGTAAGAACATACAACAGCACAGCACAGGAATGGGTCCTTCAGAAATTGTTTCAATTACTGAGTGGTTTGAAGACTGATGAATGCAACTTCAAAAGTGATGGGCAAATTGTACAAGGGGGTTGTGAGGATAAGCAGTGAGGTGATTAATCTGGAGCTCATTAGTTACAAGCTTGGAAAAATGAATCAGGTTTTTCAGCAAGGGTTGGGTAGGCACCTGAGAGGAAAATACTTGGCAGGGATCCAGTGAAATAATGGCATCAATGTAGGTGGATGGCTCTGTTGAGAATAATCATGGATAACTTCATTGTGGAATGTTTCTAATGATTTTAAATAGGCATTAAGTATTTCTGAAATTGTCTAATATTTAGATTTTTAAGAATTTAAAAAATTGTCTTTGAATCAGGACAGAGGTGAACGTGGTCTTCAGTCCATAATGCCTGTGCTGACCATGATGGCAATTTAAACTAATTCCATCTGCCTCCATTTCATCTGTATTTCTCCATTCCCTACCTTGTCATGTTCCTGTCTATGAACAGTATCTCCAGTGAGTATTGAACCCAGTTCACTGGATCTGTGAGGCAGCAACTACACCACTCTTGTTATTCGGTTAGAGGTTACTTTATCCCTTTATCCCTAAAGGAAAGTACCCCCATGTCCTTTGTACTATCTTACTGACCAGTCCTGCTGACTTGAGGGATCGGTCAAAGTGCACTCACTCCAGGTCCCCGTTGTTCCAGTCCATCATTCAGTGTCCTCCCATTTATTGTATATTCATTTTTCTGATTTTTATGGCAGTGCGAGTTATAATTGTGCTCCTTGATGTTACTTTTGCAGCCAGTTGAAAGTTTTGATGTGCTCTTGTATCGTCTGTCTGGAGCTCCCAGCAGAAAGCTGGCTGAAGGTACGTATGCCAAAACACTTTAGTATGGTGGTACAGAGTGACATATGCGCTGTTAATTAAGTACCTGTAGTCTGATCTACCCTGAATATTGTGAAGAAATGATTATCCATCACATTGATTTCTTGTCCCTTCTTCTGAATAGTCTGGAGATGAGCAAATCTCACCACAGGATATATAGCCTCTGACCTACAGAGATGTAGCTGCAGTGTTTTTGTGGCAGTCCTGGCAGTAGTTTCTGAGGATATTAATGGGTATGTCTTTGTGATCATTTGCGTTACAGCAGAAGAGATACTGAATGTCTTATAGCAGATGAAGCTAAATAAATCTCCAGGACTTGCTCAGAAGACTGGGAAGCTGGAGAAGTAATTGCAGGAACCCTGGCTGAGATGCATGTATAAGTGTTAGCAATAGTGAATTGGTGGAAGACGGGTGGGTGGCTGATTTTGTGCTTTTACTTAAGGAGGGCTGCAAAGGCAAACCTGGAAACTATAGCCCAAATAGCCTAACATCTATGGTTACAGGGAATTCTGAAGGGTGAGATGAACAAGTATTTGGAAAGACTGGTTGATTAGGCCTGGTCAAGATGGCTTTGAGCATAGAAAATTGTGAATCTGACTGGGTTTGTTGAAGAAGTAACCAAGAAGATTGATGAGAGTAGGCCAATTGATGTGTATGTGTTGATAACGTGGTATACACTATGGCAGGGGTTCCCTACCATTAACCAAAGTCTCTGTGGGCCCCAGGTTGGGAACCCCTGCACTATGGGATCCAGAAAAATGGTAGGAAGTAGAGGGTGATGATCAGAGGTTTTGTTTTGGATTCCCATAGCTGGTGTTCCCTGGGGCTTGATGCTAATTAAGAATGCTTAATGCAAAAATTAAAGACATGATACTTAAAGTACATCTTGAACAGTTCAATTTTATCCACCTCGTAGGCTCTTTGAATGCTTACAGCATCCAAAGTTCTTGTTTCATTTTATTTCATCCTCCTGTGAATTGTTCAGCTCACCACTTTCCATGCAGATTATTTTCTTTTAACAAAGGTGCTTGTAAAACTGTCATCCTCTAAGTGATCAAACTTTCCTACATCAATGATCCCAGAGAGAAAATAAGTAAATGGTGAGTTGTGGCTTTATGATTACACCTCTGACTCCTGAGCATCAAGTCAGTTTTGTGCAGACATTGCACCTTTCTCTGCAGCGTCAAAGGAATGTTCTGATGTTTAAATTTATTTTTGGAACAGGACGAACAAAACTCTTGTTCCTTTGAACATAGGGTATGATAGCATATTTGAAAAGAATGAAAGGGCCATTGCCTGTAAGGAGTTCGTACGTTCTCCCTGTGACCATGTGGGTTTCCTCCGGGTGCTCCGGGTTCGTCTCACAGTCCAAAGACCTACTGGTTGGTAGGTTAATTGGTGATTGTAAATTGCCCTGTGATTAGGCTGGTGTTAAACTGGGAGATTGCTGAGCAGTGTAGCTTGAGGAGCTGGATGAGCCTGCACTGTGCTATACAATTCTGGTCTGTAGCTGGCTTTTCTCCCTCATTCAACAATAGAAGGTTACTGATCCATGTTGTAAACAAAAGTGTTACAGAAAGGGAGTTTGTAAAAAAGAAAAAAATTGTAGTGTAGAATGTCATGGTGAGATGTTACTCAGGAAGAGCCTGTAAACTGTGATGTGAGACAAATAGCCAATCTGTCTATTTTCATTGGTGTTCATGAAAACCCAAAAAAGGGAACAGGATGCCACATGTCCACTTGGGCCTGCTGTACCATCTCACTGAGCTTTGCCTCAGCTCCACATCCTGAGTACCCTTGATTTTTGCTGGTAGTCAGATAACCTATCAGTCTCAGGTTGAGTTTCATGAGTTAACTCAGAAAGCTTTTGCCAGTTCCATTCATTGCATGAATTTTGTCTATAACAAAACCAATGTTTGTTTTCAATAATTGGATAAAGAACATTCAGTAGCATTTTGGGGATCTTCAACTGTTGGTAGGGAAACTGTAAATGCAAATATGGAAATGAATGTAATTATTTTGGCATTTGCTTTAGGAGAATAGATAGCATGCTGAGTATCTAGTGAATTAGAGCAGGACTCAAGTAAAGCAACAGCAAAGAAGAAAATGACATACTAAGTAGTGGGAAATCGCTGTCACCAGATACCCACTTGAATTGGGTAAGAACAGTGCATTAGGCCTTAATTATAATCTTCCCAAATTCTTCCGACTTTGGAACAGTTCATTTCCCTCTATTTATGGAACCAGGTAATTGCAGACTAACTAACCCAATGTCTATTATTGGGAAATTAATTGAGTCCATATAATCAAGTTATAATGGATCTTGCAAATTTCATTTGGAGAGGGGCAGCAGAGAAGTGCAAAGAGTAGATCATGCCTTACAGATCCTGGTTGAAATGGCGGAGAATTGGACAGTACAATGTTTACTGGTATTGTTAGGTGTTCCAGAATACATGTAAATTAGTTTATGGTTGTCGCATATTCCAAGGTACAGTGGAAAAACTTTGTTTTGTATGCTATTCATACAGGTTATTTCATCAGCTCAGTGCATTGAGGTAGTTCAATGAAACAGCAATAACAGAATGCAGAGTAGTGTTACAGTAACAAGGTGAAGCACAAGCAGGTGTTAAGGTGCAAGCCTATGATGAGGTTTGAAATCCATCTTCATGTACAACAGGTTCATTGGATAGTATATGGAAACAGGCCTTTCAGTTTATCTAATGCAAGCCTACCTTTCCAAGTTTCTCTTAAATATTGAAACCGACCCTGCATCCTCCAGTTGCGCTGGCAGCTCATTCCACCCTCTCACTGTCCTCTGAGTAAAGAAGTTTCCACTCTTGCTCTCTTTTCACTCTTAACCCGTGACATCTAGTTCTGGTCTCACCCAGCCTCAGTGGAAGAAGTCTGCTTGCATTTACCCTATCTATACTCATAATTTTGTATACCTCGATCTAATCTCCCCTCAATCTTCTAATTCTAGGGAATAAAGTCCGAACCTATCCAACCTTTCTCTATAACTCAGGTCCTCAAGTCCCAGCAACATTCAGGTAGATTTTCTCTGAACTCTTTCAATCTTTTTATATATCTTTCCTGTAGGTAGGTGACCATCACTCCAAATAAGGCCTCACCAACGTCTTACACAATTTCAACATAACATCCCAACTCCAGCATTCAGTACCTTGATTTATAAAGGCCAACGTGCCCAAAGCTTTCTTTACAACCCTAACTGCTGTGACACCACTTTCAAGGAATATGGATCTGTATTCCCACGCTCTTCAGTGCCCTACCACTCACTGTTTAAGATACCCTGGTTGGTGCTCCCAAAGTGCAACAGCTCACACTGGTCTGCATTAAAATCTGCCATTTGCAGCCCATTTCACCAGCTGGTTCAGGTCCCACTGCAAGCTTTGGTAGTGTTCTTCACTGTCCATTACACCCCCTATCTTGGTGTCATCTGCAATTTGCTGATCCAGTTTACCACATTATCAACCAGATCGTTGATGTAGATGGCAAACAGCGGACCTAGCGCAGATCCCTGCAGTACACCACCAGTTACAGGCCTCCAGTCAGAGGCAACCATCTACAACCACCCTAGCTTCTTCCAAAAAAAATGTCTAATCCAATTTACTACCTCATCTGGAATGCCAAGTGACTGAACCTTCTTGACTAACCTCTGCTTTGCTAAACTCCATGTAGACAACATCCAGTGCCTTGGATTTATCTACTTTCCTTATAACTTCCTCGAAAAACTCTTAAGATTGGTTAGACACAATTTACTACATACAAAGCCCTGCTGACTATCCCTCATCAGTCCCTTAGAATACCTTCCAATAACTTTACCACTACTGATGTCAGGCTCACCAGCCTGTAATTGCCTGCCATCAGCATATAAGCTTTCCTTGAGCGTATGGTATGTGCTTTCAGGCTTTTGTATCTTCTGCTGGATGGGAGTGGGGAGAAGAGAGAATGTCTGGTGTGGGTGGGTCCTTGTATATGTTGCTACTTAATAGAGTAATGTATTTAAGCTGGTAATAAGATTTTCAGCTAAAGGTGACATCCATGGAATTGAATGCATATTTTTGACCTGGTTGGCAAACTAATTGCATGAGGGAAGTTAGGGACTGGGATAATTGGATGGTATTCAAATTAGCAGGTTGAGAACTATGGCCCTCCAGTTTGTCACCATATTGCTAAGCGTTTTAAAAGATGATAGGTCCGAAATTCATCCCAGTTTACCAGTGACAAAGATAGCTGGCACATAAATAATGCAGACAGAAGCATTTCATTTCAAAGCTGCTAGGCATATTGGCAAAAAAATGCTAACTGGTATCCAGAGTGGTCAAGTGTAAGATATTGGTCCTGGAAATGAGTAAACCAGAATACTGGGTGAATGGTAAAAAGTTTAGAAGCTCAGCTAGTCCAAGAAAAGCTTGGAATCAATTCTATAAATTTCAACAAACAGCAGTTGACGCCAAGTCAATTCTTAATTTATAATCTGAAATTGATGACAGTTTTTCAACCAAAAATGCTAAGGGTATGGAACAAACCAGAAATGTGGAGTAAATCATTTGTTTTTTAAACTGCTGAATGACCCTCGCTTGTCCTTACATGTTCCTGGTGTTCTTGTCAACATGACGGCACTGATTACAAAAGAAGTACTTCATTGTCTGTTAAATGCTTCGGGTTCACAGAGAACACCAAAGAATTTATAGAACTGCCAAGTGAACGCAGCAGGCCAGGCAGCATCTCTAGGAAGAGGTGCAGTCGACGTTTCGGGCCGAGACCCTTCGTCAGGACTAACTGAAAGAAGAGATAGTAAGAGATTTGAAAGTGGGAGGGGGAGGGATGGAGCCAAGAGCTGGACAGTTGACTGACAAAAGGGACATGAGAGGATCATGGGACAGGAGGCCCAGGGAGAAGGAAAAGGAGGTGGGGGGAATCCCAGAGGATGGGCAAGGAGTATAATGAGAGAGACAGAGGGAGAAAAAGAGAGAGAGAAATATATATATATATATAAATAAAGGATGGGGTACGAGGGGGAGGTGGGGCATTAACGGAAGTTAGAGAAGTCAATGTTCATGCCATCAGGTTGGAGGCTACCCAGATGGAATATAAGGTGGTGTTCCTCCAACCTGAGTGCGGCTTCATCTTTACAGTAGAGGAGGCCGTGGATAGACATGTCAGAATGGGAATGGGATGTGGAATTAAAATGTGTGGCCACTGGGAGATCCTGCTTTCTCTGGCAGACAGAGCGTAGGTGTTCAGCAAAGCGGTCTCCCAGTCTGCGTCGGGTGTGAGGGGGGAAGTGTAAGGGCATGTGTAGCACTTGTTCTGTTTACAAGGATAAGTGCCGGGAGGGAGATCAGTGGGAAGGGATGGGGGGACGACTGGACAAGGGAGTCGCGTAGAGAGCAATCCCTGCGGAAAGTAGGCGGGTGGGGGAGGGAAAGATGTGCTTAGCGTTGGGATTCTGTTGGAGGTGGCGGAAGTTACGGAGAATTATATGTTGGACCCGGAGGCTGGTGGGGTGGTAGGTGAGGACCAGGGGAACCCTATTCCTAGTGGGTAGCAGGAGGATGGGGTTGAGAGTAGATGTGCGTGAAATGGGAGAGATGCATTTGAGAGCAGAGTTGATGGAAGAAGGGAAGTTGATTAAAAAAGGAGGACATCTCCTTTGTCCTGGAATGAAAAGCCTCATCCTGAGAGCGGATGCGGTGGAGACAGAGGAATTGCGAGACTGTCTGCCAGAGAAAGCAGGATCTCCCAGTGGCCACACATTTTAATTCCACATCCCATTCCCATTCTGACATGTCTATCCATGGCCTCCTCTACTGTAAAGATGAAGGCACACTCAGGTTGGAGGAACAACACCTTATATTCCGTCTGGGTAGCCGCCAACCTGATGGCATGAACATTGACTTCTCTAACTTCTGTTAACGCCCCACCTCCCCTTTGTATCCCCTGTTACTTATATCTCTCTCTCTCTCTCCCTCCCTCCCTCCCTCCCTCCCTCCCTGAAACGTCGATTGCACCTCTTCCTAGAGATGCTGCCTGGCCTGCTGCATTCACCAGCAACTTTTAAGTGTGTGGCTTGAAATTCCAGCATCTGCAGATTTCCTCGTGTTATAGAACTGCCAAGATATCTTTCTTTAAATGAAAGCTTTAAAAGGGAACCACCAAGTTTTCTAGCAGTAATGGGTTAAGAACAGTATATTTCCAGCAGTAACAAGCAGAGTATTTTTTTTATCAGCAGGCCAGTGGTGTGACTCCAAAAACAATTTCCTCATATTTGTTTCATGACCCAATATTGACATGAAGGTACTGATGAATCTGATGTGTTGGATCTACAAAAGAGTGGGTCAAGAATAAATCTGTACACTTACAGGTCAATATTTTCTTATTCAATATTTTTATTAATTACTTGCATAGATGAATACAAAATACATTATGGTATTATGGAAACAGAAACAAGATTGAATTTCCCCATAACTATGTATTGTAAGTTAACCATAATATTGAAAAGGTATATTTTATTCTAATCTAAAGCAAAATCAAAACCCCATAACTAATAGAAAAAGGAGAGAGAAGAAAACAGGGAAAAAAACTGGTTAAAAGAAAAGAAAAAAAATCTGACCTAAGTTGTAAATTCAAGCATATAATAGCTGTCATCATTGCTGACCAAATTGAAAATTGTGAAAGTAGTTCCAAAAAGGTCCCCATAATGTGAAAAAATCTTGTCTAAGTATAGAAGTAGAACACCTAATCTCTCTAGATTTAAACATGACATAACATCAATCAACCAATGGGCGTGAGTAGGCGGAGTGGCATCTTCCCATTTGAGCAACAAAACTCTTCTGGCTAAAAGAGAAATAAGAGCCAAAATATGCAAATTATTCAGCTTAAGAGAAAAATAATTTCCTCCAACAATGCCCAACAAGGCAGTCAGAGGGTTGGGTTTAAAGTTTACTTTTAAAAGCTCCGAGAAAGTTTGAAATATTTCCTTCCAAAATTTATCAAGCCGCGGACAGGACCAAAACATACGAATTAGAGAGGCCTCTTCGACATTACTCCTATTACAGTATGGAGAAAAATCTGAGTAAAAACGAGAGAGCTTATCTTTAGTCATACAGGCTCTATGAACCAGTTTAAATTGTAAAAGAGAGTGATGCGCACATAATGAAGAGGTGTGAACAAGTTTAAAAATTTCATTCCAAGTATCCTCATCAATTGAAATCTGTAGGTCATGTTCCCAGAGGCTTTTAATTTTGTCTAACAGAATGTTTCTCAATGCCAACAACATACTATAAATATTAGAAATAGATCCATTATGAAAAGGTCTCGAAGTAAAGATTGTATTAATTAAATTCTTATCTGGACGTTTAGGTTGAGAACTCAAGAAGTCTCTAATTTGTAAATATCTAAAAAAGTGAGCTTTACGAAGTTAATTCTGTTAATAAGTTTTCTATTATTTCTCTTCTTGGTTATTCATTTCCTCTATCCTTAAGTAATTTAACTGTTAATTTTGTAGTTAAACATTCTTTGAGGATTTGGTTACAATTTAGAAAATTCTTTGGGTTATTTGGTTTTTCACTCTAGTCCATTTTTTCTAATTATTTTTTAAAACCTTCTTTGACTGATGTAGTTTTTAAAGAGTGGAATAGACTAGGTATTAAATGTTTTCAGGATCTGTTTGCTGGAGATAGTTTTTCCTCATTTGATCAACTAGTTATTAAATATAATCTTCGTAAAGCTCACTTTTTTAGATATTTACAGGTCAATATTTTATCCCCCAAAAAATCCAGAATTTTTAAAGATAGCTGAATAATTTACAATACTGTGCAAAGGTCTTAGGCGCATATATATATATATATAGAGAGAGAGAGAGAGAGAGAGAGAAAAGAAAGAAAAAGTAAGTGCTAGGGTGCACAGTCCTGTATTTGTCATTGTGAAATGGAGTGCGAGTTTGTAAATCTGATGGGAACAAAGGATATTAGGAATGGCGAGGCTTGAGCACCACAGGAGAGGTGTGGGACCAGTGGCAGAGAAGGAGTGTTAGGGGCATGGGATAATGCATGTGCAGATACATCCAGCCGTGAGACACCAAGCAAGGTCATTTCATTCCAAATAATTGGTTTATTGATCATTACAGAATGTCTCTCTGGTGCTTCCTGCTCCCTCCCCTCTGTAATTGTGCTACAAGCTCATCGATCTTATTCCGTGTACTGTGCGCATTCAAATATAACACCTTTAGTCCTGTATTCACCCTTTTTGATTTTGTCTGCATTTAACACTTCAGCTCATCCAGTTGACTGCAATTTTGCCCTATCATCAGCCTCTCCTTGTTAGAGGAGTCTTACTGCACATTGCCTTTGTTTCTAAACCAAGTACCTCATCCTCAGCACTATCACTCTGGTTCCCAGTCCCCTGCCAAATTAGTTTAAACCCGCCCAAACAATTCTACCTAACCTGTCCTCGAGGATTTTGGACCCCTCAGGTTCAGGTGTAACTGGGCTGTTTTGTACAGGTCATACCTTACCCAGAAGATCCCAATGATCCATAAATCTGAGTCCCTGCATCAGTTCCTCAGCCGTGCATTCACCTGCCTAATCATCCTATTCTTATCCCTGTTTTTCAGCTTTCTACCTAGCTCCCTAAAATCTCTCTTCAGGACCTCATCACCTTGTATGTCATTGCAGCCAATATGCACCAAGACTACCAGCTGCTCACCCTCACCCTTGATAATGCCATGGACCCAATCCGAGACTTCCCTAATTCTGGCACCAGGGAGGTGGAGCACACAGGAGGAGTGTGGGACTGGTGGCAGGGGGTTGTGCGGGTGCAGACACACTCAGCCCTGAGACACCAGGCAAGGTCATCTGATTCCAAACAATTGGTTTATTGATCATTGCAGAATGTCTCTCTGGTGCTTCCTGCTCCGTCTCCTCTCTCTCTTCCTCTTTTCCCAATCACGATTCCCCTCTCCCTGCTCCCTTCCCACTCTCCGTCCACAATAGAGATCCATTTTAGAATCAGGTTTACCAGCACTCACGTGTGTCATGAAATTTGTTCTTTTGAGCAGCTGTATAGTACCAAGACATTAAATTGCTACAGTACTGTGCAGAAGTCTTAGGCACCCTAACTATGTATATAACGTGCCAAAGATTCTTGCACAGCAGTGTATGTTCTATAAAAGCCGTTTCTAATAAAATAGTTTCTTGCAATCAATCACTTGGGGGAAAGAAAGCAATCCTCTAAGGTTTCTTTGTGGGGGATTGGGTGAGCTAGTGGTTGAGCATTAGAGTTTTGATTCATAGTCTTCAGTGCGCTGTTGATATTCGGCCATGTCTTTTGGTACATGCGTGAAAGGGTTTTCAATTAAAGATTTACTTGGCCAAGGTCTGTGCCATAAATAAAAATGCTATTCATTTAAACTCCTGCCAGTTCCTCTAGTATTTTTCTATATCTTGCTTCTACTTCAGTGAGATTTATATTGAATTACAACACACTATTAGGATAAAAATTAGCTTTAAACTCACAACATTTAATAAGCTTTATCTCAATGTGTATGTCTGAAATTAAGATGTAAAATTTCAACCTATTTCACATCATCTCAAAGCACTGGGATTGCACTGCCGTATGCTTGTAATCTGGTGCTGTCACGGCACAGCAACAAAGCCCAGGCTTGAAGCTGTGTTCCGAGTTCAAATCACACCACGTGGAGTACAAATTCAGTTAATAATCTGGAATTATTTTTTAAAACAAATCATTGTTGATCACAAAACTTCCTTTTGTCTTGAGTTCAGTAATGTCCTTCAAGGACAAAAATCTACTACCTCAACCTTGGAGCACACACAACAGACCCATCAATGTGGTTGACTCTTGAAATTCGAGCAAGCCGCTCAATTTAAGGGGAATAAGGCATGGGCTGTGACAGAGTTTTTTAAAAAAGTGATACAGCGTAAGACCATAAGATATAGGAGCAGAATCAGGCCATTTGGCCCTTGTCTGTCCTGCCATATCATGGTCGATTTATTATCCTTCTCAATCGCATTCTCCTGTCTTTTCCCTGTAATCTTTGACTCCCTGACTACGCAAAAACCTATCAACCTCCACTTGGCTCCACTGCTGTCGGTGGCAATGAATTCCACAGATTCACTACTCTCTGGCTAAAGAAATTCCTCCTCATCCCTGTTCTAAATGGATGTTCCTCTTTTCTGAGGCTGTGCCCTCTGGTCCACCACAGGAAACATTCTCCCCACATCCACTCTATGAAGTCCATTCAAGAACAAAGGGATCTGGGAATACAGATCCATAATTCATTGAAAGTGACAGCACAGGTAGATAGGGTGGTAAAGAAAGCTTTTGTCTCATTGGCCTGCATAAATCAAAGTATTGTGTACAGGAGATGGGATCTTCTGTTGCAGCTGTACAAGACATTGACGGGGTCCAATTTGGAATATTGTGTGCAGCTTTGGACACCTGCTTACAGGAAAGATGTAAATAAGGTTGAAAGAGTACAGATGAAATTTCCAAGGATGTTGCCGAGACTGGAGGACTGAGTTATAAGGAAAGATTGAAGAGGTTAGGACATTATTCCTTGGAACATAAGAGAATGAGGAAGGGGTTGATGGCGGTATACAAAATTATGAGGGGTATTGATAGGGTAAATGAAGGCAGGCATTTTCCACTGAGGTTGATTGGGACTACAACTAGAGTTCATGGGTTTAGGGACAAATGTGAAATGTTTAAGGGAACATGAAGGGAACCTTCTTCACTCAAGAGGACTGTGAGTGTGCAGAATGAGCTGCCAATGCAAGTGGTGCATGTGAGTTTGACTTCAATGTTTAAGAGAAGTTTGGAAAGGTACATGAATGGTAGGGTATGGTCCAAGTGCAAGGTGATGGATGTATGCAGTTTAAATGGTTTGGCACAGACTAGATGGGCCAAAGGGTCTGTTTCCATGCTGTTCTTTTCTATGACTCTAATATACAAAAGGTTTCAACAAGATCCTCCCTCATTCTTCTAAACTCCGAGTACAAGCCCAGAGCCATTAAACACTCCTCATATGTTAACCCTTTCATTCCTGGAATCATTCTCATTAACCTCCTCTGGACCTTCTCCAATGTCAGCACATCTTTCAGATAAGTGGCTCAAAGCTGCTCACAGTATTCCAATTGTGGTTTGACCAATGGCTTATAAAGCTTCCGCATTACATCCTTGCTTTTATATTCTACTCTTCTCAAAATGCATTTACTTTTCTTACCAGTGACTCAACCTAAAAGTTAACCTTTAGGGAATCCTGCACGACAACTCCAAAGTTCCTTCACACCTCTGAATTCTGAATTTTCTCCCAATTTACAAAATAGTCTACACTTTATTTCTTCTACCAGACTGCAGTACTGTACACTACCTTATACTATATTCTATCTGACACTTCTTGCCTATTTTCCCAATCTGTTGAAGTCCTTCTGCAGCCTTCTTGCTTCCTTAACGTTACCTGTCCCTCCTTTCTTTGTATTGTCTGCAAACTTGGCCACAAAGCCATCCATTCCATCATCCAAATCATTGACATATAACATGGAAAGAAGAGATCCCAACCCACCACCTGTCACTGGCAGCCAAACAGAAGAGACTCCCTTTATTCTCTCTCTTTGCCTCCTGCTAGTCAACCAATCTTCTATCCATGCCAGTATCTTTCCTGTAATATCATGGGCTGTTACCCTGTCATGGAGTCTCATGTGTGTCACCTGGTCAAAGCCCGTCTGAAAATCCAGTGAACAACATCCACTGACTCTCCTTTGTCTATCCTGCCTGTTAATTCCTCAGAGAATAGCAACAGATATAGAATGAGAAAAACAGCCCAGTAACAGGGTCTTTGGTCCACCTAGTCCATGCCAACCCATTTATACAGCCTACCGCCATTGACCTGCACCCGGATTATAGCCCTTCATACCCCTAGCATCCATGTATCTATCCAAATTTCTCCCAAATGTTGAAATTGAGCTCACATGCTACCACTTGTGCAGACAGCTTGTTCCCCACTCTTACCATATATTCCCTTTAAACATTTCACCTTTCACCTCTAGTTCTAGTCCCATCCAACAGTGGAAAAGCCTGTTTTACCCTCGCTAATACCCCTCAGAATTATTGTGTACCTCTATCAAATCTCCTCTCAATTTTCTACGTTCCGAAGAATAAAGTCCTAATCTATACAGTCTTTCATCTAACTTAGGCCCTCCAGACCTGGCAACATCCTTGGAAATTTTCTCTTATTTACATCTTTCCTGTGGGTAACCGAAGCAGCAACCGAAATACTCCAAATTAGGCCTCACCAATGTCTTATGTCTTAAATATATCATACCATTTCCTGTACTCAATACTTTGATTTACAAAGGCCAATGTGCCAAAAGCTTTCTTTCCGGCCCTATTTACCTGTGATGCCACTTTCCATGAATTATGGACCTCTAGTCCCAGATCCGTTTGTTCCTCCGACACTCCTCAGTGCCCTACCATTCACCGTGTAAGACCTACTCTGATTGGTCCTACAGAAGTGCAATATCTCACATTTGTCTACGTTCAACTCCATCTGCTATTTTTCAGCCCATTTTTTTCAGCTGATGCAGATCCCTCTGCTAGCCATAATGGTCTTACTCACCATCCACTGCACCCCCAATCTTGGTGTCATCAGCAAATTTGCTGATCCAGTTAACCACATTATCATCCAAATCATTGATATAGATGACAAACAGTAACAATCCCTGAGGCATTCCAATAGGTATGGGCCTTCGGTCGGAGAGGCAACCACTCTCAGGGTTCTCCCACAAAGGCAATGTCTAATCCATTTACTATCTCATCTTGAATGCTAAGCAACTGAACCTTCTGGACCAACCTCCCATGCAGGACCTTGTCAAATGCCTTGCTAAAATCCATGTAGACCACAGCCAGTGCCTTGCTTTTGTCAACTTTCTCAAAAACTCTATAATATCTTGACCTACCACACATGAAGCCATGCTGACTTTGGCTTATTTCATCGTGTGCTTCCAAGTACGCCGAAACCTCATCAATGATAATGGACTCCTGCATCTTCCCAACCACTGAAGTCAGCTAACTGGCGTATATTTTTTTCCTTCTGCCTCCCTCCCTTCTTGAAGAGTGAAGTGTCATTTGTAATTTTCCACTCCTCTGGAACTATTCCAGAATTTAGTGATTCTTAAAAGATCATTATTAATGCTTCCGCAATCTGTTTCCGCTACCTTTTTCAGAACGCTGGGATCAACACTCTTGAATTTCTGACATACTGCTGATGTCTTCTACAGTGAGAACTGATGCAAAGTAAGTATGCCATTTTTTGTCCCCCATTACTACCTCTCCAGTGTCATTTTCCAGCAGTCTAATATCCCCTCTCATCTCTCTTTTACTCTATATATTTGAATAATCTTTCAGTATTCTCTTTTGCATTATTGTCTTTTTCATCTTCTCTCACCTTATGGCTTTTTAAATGCCTTCTGTTGGTTTTTTAAAAGCTTCTCAATCCTTTAACGTAACAATCTTCTAGCATGATGTGATGCCTAATGATCAGGGGTTCAAAAGGATTGCTGAGTGATTGTGTTTATGATAGTTGATATTGCTTGTAATAATAGAACTACGTCTTACTAAAGTGCAATCTTGAATTGCCATTGCAAAAAATTTTAACCTTGGGATTCTTGAAGTTGTATTTTAAAAAGTCAGTAACTTTTCTCTTGGTAATTATTGCAAGTAAATTTTTACAAGCAGTTAAGTTCTGTTTAAATTTTCTGTCCAATTTGAGTCAAGAAAATAAGAGAAGATAGATAACACATGAAAAATTGGAAGTATTAAATTGAGGAAATAGATGGTAAAAATCCTGGATCTGAGTGTATTCACTCATGAACTCCTTAACATGCTGAACCTGCGTCATGTTTTGTTCTTAACTGTTTTGTCACTGGTTCAGAATTCCTACGCAAATTGCAGCATTTTCCTCAAAATTACATGTATATTTCATTCTAAGCTGCCTTCACTTTTGTTCACTCAAATGACTAGAACCCTTACAAGCTGCACGGAGCAAGTACCTTCATCATTTGCCTTGCAGTAGTTCAAGTACTCAGCTTCATTACTTCACTGTGACTCGGAAAGGGTCAGTCACCCACATCTTCATTCAGCAGTGTCAGTCAAGATTGAGAGAGCCAAGCTAAATGTGATGAAGAGCAGGTGATTCATTTGCCTCATGGAAGACCGATTACTTTATAAAGTTAAAGTAGTTTAATTTGTAAATTTCATTTGACTTCCACTTTCTTATGAGATTAAGTTGCCATTATTAAAGGAGACAAATGAGTGGCTGCAATGGCAACGACAGAAATGATGCGAGATGAAGCCTGAGGAGGGAAATGGGTGTGATGAAACAAATATAAATGCTGTCTTTTATTTGTAACTTTCACCCATCGGATATCAAAGCCACTTATTTGTGGTCTGCTGTTTAAGAACACTGAGAAAAGACTTGGTCCCTCCTGTAGTAAAGTAAGTAGGATGTTTGTAATGACGAAGAAAATACTATGTTGGAGCAAAGGGCAAGCATTCTGAACACCAGGGCAAGGGGTAGTACTTGCGTACGGACAAACTGATTTTGTGGAAAGGCCTGGGAATCAATTTGGTCTTCTGAAAGCAGGCTTGCAGGGGTTGTGCGCAGAAGGGTGCTCAGAGCATTGTTTTGCTCCTGCGGGTTTGGACATGGGTAAATCACTCACACACACAGATGTCCATATTAAGCCACCTGCTATCTTCCTGATAATTTTTCGTGACCTCCCATCTCACTCATTGTCTATGGAACAACAGTGGCAAGGTGATCCCATTTAAGGTTAAGGCTATTCTGTGCAGGTGTTCTGCAAGGATGGCAGCGGTGATGTATGCAACGTTTTGCAGGCAGTTCACAATACTACCAGATAAGCTCTCTCTGAACTACTTTGAATTTCTCAGTAATTTGTAAGCCACCGTCTTACTATTGATTTGTGGAAACTTAAGGGTCTTTGGGCACTTTTCTATCCCAAGGGGACAAATTCTTGGAAATTAAACTGTAAAAGCCTAACAGTTCATTAATTTGGCAATCTACCAACCTGCTGCATCAAACCTAGAATTTTGTCAGTCATTAGGAGTTCAACCAAAGTTGAATGTAAAAAAAACCTTTTAATGAAATGCATGATAGATAATGTGTGAAATCTGTGATCTATTTGGCAACAACACACACTCTTCAAATTTGTTAGCATATGTTTGAATACTTTAAGTATCTGTTTGTACACAAGATGTACTTAAATATAGAATATAAGTCAAGTGCCAGGATGATAATTTAAATTAGCTTGGAGGTTCATTTCTTTCCAAGAGCTTTGTGCAAGTGCAGAATTGAATGAGACTAAGTTATTTTGATAAAGATGCTTTCAGAAACTCTTTCTTTGATGTGGGTTGCCTTGCAGAGTGGTCCAGTACTCCACAAGACCATGCAGTTTTAAGATTTACCTTCCCCTTCCTCGTGGCCAAAGTACATGGGGATCAGTGGAAAGAAACTGTTGCTCCACACTGAAATTGATGCTAACTTTGCTGTGACCCCAAGTGCAAATCCTTGATCATAATGTGCAAATGCCTGGAGTCAAGGTTGCCTGATTACTTTTATTTGGTAAATATGACAAACAGTATAACAGAGCTGAGAATAGAATGCCCTAGAAAGAGAAACTGCTCTTGTTCATTGTGCAGCCCTTTGAATCTCAGATGGGAAACATTTCTTTTTATGTATCTATTAAAAGGCCTTTCTTACTCAGTGTCTGGTCAAGTAAGTGTAGCAGGTACCTCAGTTGTGTGGATGTGAGAGAAAACAGAATGAATTCCTGCTTGGTATCATGAATGATCTGTGTCAGGTCAGTCCTGAATGCAGGAAATGTGCCCATGGCAGATCTGACACTGAGGAGGGGGAAACAAAGAAATTAGAACATAGAAATAGAATAGTACAGCGCAGTACAGGCCCTTCGGCCCACAATGTTGTGCCGACCCTCAAACCCTGCCTCCCATATAAGCCCCACCTTAAATTCCTCCATATACCTGTCTAGTAGTCTCTTAAACTTCACTAGTGTATCTGCCTCCACCACTGACTCAGGCAGTGCATTCCACGCACCAACCACTCTCTGAGTAAAAAACCTTCCTCTAATATCCCCCTTGAACTTCCCACCCCTTACCTTAAAGCCATGTCCTCTTGTACTGAGCAGTGGTGCCCTGGGGAAGAGGCGCTGGCTATCCACTCTATCTATTCCTCTTATTATCTTGTACACCTCTATCATGTCTCCTCTCATCCTTCTTCTCTCCAAAGAGTAAAGCCCTAGCTCCCTTAATCTCTGATCATAATGCATACTTTCTAAACCAGGCAGCATCCTGGTAAATCTCCTCTGTACCCTTTCCAATGCTTCCACATCCTTCCTATAGTGAGGTGACCAGAACTGGACGCAGTACTCCAAGTGTGGCCTAACCAGTTTTATACAGCTGCATCATTACATCACGACTCTTAAACTCTATCCCTCGACTTATGAAAGCTAACACCCCATAAGCTTTCTTAACTACCCTATCCACCTGTGAGGCAACTTTCAGGGATCTGTGGACATGTACCCTGAGATCCGTCTGCTCCTCCACACTACCAAGTATCCTGCCATTTACTTTGTACTCTGCCTTGGAGTTTGTCCTTCCAAAGTGTACCACCTCACATTTCTCTGGGTTGAACTCCATCTGCCACTTCTCAGCCCACTTCTGCATCCTATCAATGTCTCTCTGCAATCTTTGACAATCCTCTACACTATCTACGATACCACCAACCTTTGTGTCGTCTGCAAACTTGCCAACCCACCCTTCTACCTCCACATCCAGGTCGTTAATAAAAATCACGAAAAGTAGAGGTCCCAGAACAGATCCTTGTGGGACACGACTAGTTACAATCTTCCAATCTGAATGTACTCCCTCCACCACCACCCTCTGCCTTCTGCAGGCAAGCCAATTCTGAATCCACCTGGCCAAACTTCCCTGGATCCCATGCCTTCTAACTTTCTGAATAAGCCTACCGTGTGGAACCTTGTCAATTGCCTTACTAAAATCCATATAGATCACATCCATTTCACTACCTCATCTATATGCCTGGTCACCTCCGCAAGCTTCAAAATGTGCAACCATTCTCTGGGACGGGATCCACTTAACTGTCCAGCCCCACTCGGTAGAACAGTTTCTTAAAATCTGTTATGCATGGATAATCATAGCTCATGAATTAGGGATGGTTGGTGTAATGGATATGCCAATAAGATCTCATTGATGACTACTTTGGTGATAATCAACAATTTTGCTACAATCAAACCAAAGGAGATATGAAGATGGACAATGAAGTGTTTTGATTTTAGTGAAACTTTCAGTGGGTCTTAAGAAGAGACAGAAAGTAGGTTAGTGACCCTTTTGAAGGCATTTAAAAATGCTTTAAGACACAGAAACTGGAGAATTAAAACCCTCTGAAGGCATTGAACATAGGATGAAAATTTGTTTGTACTGAAACTACAATAGGTCAGTGACGAAGGGTGAACAGGATTCATGAGGATAGGCTGCTAGAATGGTGTTTTTTGTATCAGCACAATTATTACAATTACAAGGATTTCCAGGATAACATGACTAGTTGTGTTTATGTGACAAAAAAGTTGATGAGGGATTCAAAATGTGAAGCAGCAGAATAATACTGCAGAGGCAGCTGAAATGATAGTCATGATAATAATGTCAAGGTATTGTTTGAGCACTTTGAACTTAAGGAATTGAGTGTGGACAAGACCATCATTTATTTATTTATTCTTTATTTAGAGATACAGCGTGGAATAGACCATTCTGGCCCTTCAAGCCATGCCCCACCCTCCACCAATACCTGATTTAACCCTTTGGACTGTGTAAGGCTCTGTAGAACCCGCAGAAAACCCACGCATTCCACAGGGAGGGCATATAGACTGCTTATAGATGATTTCAGAATTGAACTCCAAACTCCAACACCATGAGTTGTAGTATCGTCATGCTAACACTACTCTACTGTAGCGCCCAGAATCAAAATCAGGTTTATTATCACCAGCATGTGACCTGAAATTTGTCAACTTAGCAACAGCAGTTCAATGCAATACATAATCCAGCAGAGGAAAAAAAATAAATGAACAAGTAAATCAATTATGTATTTTGAATAAATAGATTACAAAAAAACATGCAAAAACAGAAATACCATTTTTTTTTAAAGTGAGGTAGTGTCCAAAGTTTCAATGTCCATTTAGGAATCAGATGGCAGAGGGGAAGAAGCTGTTCCTGAATCGCTGAGTGTGTGCCTTCAGGCTTCTGTACCTCCTACCTGATGGTAACAGTGAGAAAAGGGCATGCCCTGGGTGCTGGAGGTCCTTAATAATGGACGCTGCCTTTCTGAGACACTGCTCCCTAAAGATGGAGCTGACTAGATTTACAACCTTCTGCAGCTTCTTTTGGTCCTGTGCAGTAGCCCCTCCATACCAGACAGTGATGCAGCCTGTCGGAATTCTCTCCATGGGGTACAACTATAGAAGTTTTTGAGTGTATTAGTTGACATGCCAAATCTCTTCAAATTCCTAATAGAGTATAACCGCTGTCTTGCCTTCTTTATAACTACATCGATATGTTGGGACCAGGTTAGATCCTCAGAGATCCTAACACCCAGGAACTTGAAACTGCTCACTTCACTCTCTCCACTTCTGATCCCTCCATGAGGATTGGTATGTGACAATGCCAAAAATAAAATTAATTAATAATAATTGCAAAAGGACAAAGTTCTGCCAGATTGAGGGCTAAAGACTAAAATAAGAGCTTGATGGTGTTGCTGTAAGTGTCTTGAGTGCTTTCTTCAAATCTGATGCAATGAGATTGGGTTTGGTTGGTACAGTGACTAGAGAGTGTGGGGAGTGTACCCTCTGAAGACACAATTCAAAAGTTGCATGGTTCAAGGGAGTAGTTAAGGGAAAAGAAAATCATAATTTCAAAGGGAGAGCAAGGTAAGCTGATCAGAACTGGAAGAGCGAAACAGTCTTGTTGATGAACTCTGGGGGTGGGGTGGGCTGGGTTAAACCACAAAGATTTCAGAGACAAAAGGGAGTGTGGGAATGAAATGAGATGTGCATGAGCAGTGCAGACAGCCAGAGGAGTGACAAGGCTGATCAGGATAAGGTATGGTAATGATGAACTGCATTCAGAACTTGGGAGTATGGCTGAGGAGGCTTCAATAATGGCATACAGTTATTACCTATAAGCCAAGTTTCCATCAAAGCCACAATATTGTAGTTATGTGTACTTCTTCTGAAGCAATCCCTCTGAGCCAACGTGACTTCTTGTACAAGAAATAAGAAAGACAGAAGGTAGATAATTACAAGATAGTTATTTTAGAATACAATCACTTTCGAATACAATGATATTAGTAAATAATCTTTCAAGAATGATTAGCTTCTGGAATAGTTCCAGAGAGCTGGAAAATTGGAAATGTCACTCCACTCTTCTAGATGGGAGAGAGGCAGAAGAAAGGAAATCATAGGCCTGTTAGTCTGATCTCTGTCGTTGGGAAGATGTTGGAGTCGATTGTTAAGGATGTAGTTTTGTAGTACTTGGAAGCACATGTTAAAATAGGCCATAATCAACATGATTTCCTTAAGAGAAAATCTTGTTTGACAAATCTATTGGAATTAACGAGCAGGATAGACAAAAGAGAATCTGTGAATGTTGTGCACATGGATTTTCCTAAGGCCTTTGACAAGATGCTGCACACGAGGCTGCTTAACAAGTTAAGAGCCCGTGGTGTTCCGGGAAAGATAGTAGCATTGGCTGTTTGGCAGGAGGCAAAGAGTGGGAATAAGGGAGCCTTTTCTAGTTGGCTGCTGGTGACCAGTGGTGTTCCACTAGTGTCTGTGTTGGGACCGCATTTTTTAACATAATGTGTCAGTGACTTGGATGACAGAATTGATGATTTTGTGGCCAAGTTTGCAAATGGTACAAAGGTAGGTGGAGGGGCATGTAGTGTTGAGGAAGCAAGGAGACTATAGAAGGACTTGGACAGATAAGGAGAATGGGCAAAGAAGTGGCAGGTGGAATACAGCAACGGGAAATGTACGGTCATGCACTTTGGGAGAAGAATTAAAAGCATAGACTATTTTCTAAATGGAGAGAATATTCAAAAATCTGTGATGCAAAGGGTCTTGGGAGAGACCTCGTGCACAATCCCCTAAAGGTTAATTTGTAGGTTGAGTTGGTGCTGAGGAAGGCAAATGTTAGCATTCATTTTGAGAGGAATAGAATATAAAAGCAAGGTTGTAATGTTGAGGCTTAAAAGGGCACTGGTGAGGTCTCACTTGGAGTATTATGAGCAGTTTTGGGCCACTTATCTAAGAAAGGATGTGCTGACATTGGAGAGGTTTCAGTGGAGGTTCATGAGGATGATTCAGGAATGAAACGGTTATCACGTGAGTATCAATAGGTGGCTCTGGGCTCGTACTCATGGAATTCGGAAGAATGAAAGAGATCTAACTGAAACCTATCGAATGTTGAAAGGCCTCGATAGAGAATGATGTGGCAGAATGTTTCCTTTGGTGTGGGAGTGTAAGACTAGAAGGCACAGCCTCAAAATACAGGGGCATCCATTTAGAATGGAGATGAGGGATTTGTTTAGCCAGGGAGTGGTGAATCTGTGGAATTTGTTGTCACAGGCAGCTGTGGAGGCCAAGTCATTTGGGTGTATTTAAGATGGAGGTTGATGGGTTCTTAATTAGTCAGTAGTGAAGCGTTACAGGGAGAAGGCAGGAAATTGGATCTGAGAGGGCAATGGTGGAGCAGACTCAATGGGCCAAATGGCCTAATTCTGCACCTATATCTTATGGTTCTTTGTTGGAATGTTTCACTAGTGGTAGAATCATGAACAAGATGACACGAAAGCACTTGTCACTTAAACTAAGGTATGCAGAGATTTCTTTTTGCAGAGGGTGGTGTAGCTGAAAATTTCTGCCTTGGTAGGGGGAATCAAGGTCATAAGCATATAAGAAAGCAGGGATCACTATTATGCAGCGTATTGTGAACCTTTGTGCCTGTTTGGAAATCTTGATCTTAAAATATTCTTTTGAATCAGCCCAAGGCTCTGCTGGCAGTAATGAAATTCTGCCTTTGCTGAGAGGAGGCTCCTGAGATCTGGAAAGTGGCTCATATTTTCAAGGGTCTTCATGTGAACACTGAATCATAAGTTTGTGTTGTACTAATAGGAGCTTGAGGGTCAAGGACCTTTGCCTTCTGAATGTTGAGTTTGAAGTCCATTCTCTATGAACAAGTCCACAATGAATTGGAACTTGACTTCTCAATGTCTGTTGATGCAACCACTGATGAGAGACTGAAGTGTGCTTGGTTCTGGAATACAGATGCTGCAGATTGAACAGTTTCCCATTATTCCTGTAGATTAGTTTCGTTCCTGCAGTTTGTTAAGAGGTGAGGTACAGCATTCTTGGAGAAAGCATTTGTGACACTAAGGTTTCAATAGTAAATTAATGTTACATTCTGGAGGGCAGTGCAGAACTTGACCTCCTCAGATCAGCTGGGAGAGGGAAAGTAAGTCTGAATTAGGTTTGATTTGAATCAGAATTTGATGCAGCTCCTCCAATCCCCCTTGTCAAATTGGTAATATTGTATGCTTTCAATAGCACATTTAATAACAATGAAATGAAAATGTCTCCAGCCATTTCATACAACAGTATTCCTTTGATTCTTTCAAGTTATCATTTCAAATAGGCCAGAAGGCTTTGAATAGAGGGTAGGTTGGTGATTATGATTTTAATCTGGATGTCTGTATCAGGACCATCCATACTAAACACTTTAACCTTTTAACTACCACAAGGTGTAGAATATTATTGGATTCACCATGTAATAATAGATGAAAGAGTTCATTTTTAATAACGCATAATATAATTACAATTTATGCATGTGTCATACATATAACCATACATGATAAAATCTTAATTAAATGGCTCTATGGAAATGTAATTCACATTATATATTGTAAATTGTTTGTGACACTTGTTAAAAACTGATGCAACCCTGTCAATTTTAGAACAATCATATGACTGATGTTTATAAATAATAATTAAAAACTTGATACAGTTTTTTTAAACCATTTCAAACTTAGTCATCTCATGATGTCCATAGAATCTGAGGCAAAAAATAGAAAAATATTTTGTGGTAAAACTATTATTTTAAATCAATATAATCAGCAAAGTGAAACATTTGAGATGAAGATCCTGTCAGGGATTTCCTGACTTTGTGTTGCAACATGTATTTCCAGCTTTTCGTGCTCCTGAGAGATATTTCTCAACAGTGATTCAGTCGTCTCCATAAACCACTTTTGAAGGCCCACTTCTTCGATCAGCTCTCCATTTGCCATTGCTGAGCAGCAGAGCCATCACAGATTGCCATGGCGATGTATCCTTTAATGCTGCCAGGGTTTACCACCTGAAGGCACTGCCCAGCTGAGACTTGGTATATGCGGTTATTTATCTGCAAAATACCAATGTAAATTTCAAAGCATTTTCCTGGATTAATTTACTCCCAAATGATGTTAATGTATTTAGAGAATAATGAAACTTTCTCACTACACTCCTGGTGATATTAACTGTCCTTACCAAAGGAAGGATTGCAAGAACAGGTTCTCAAAAGGCTGCCTCTGCTGACTGCAACCTGAAGGTAATGGCTACTTAGAACCGAGATGTGATGAACTTCCTACACCATGACCTGTATTATTTGTTCAAGTGGGATATGGGGTACTGGGCTCAACAGAGTTTTGAAGTCGGCGGATAATGAAACCTCAGGAAAGCATCAGTCATGATTTGACAAGGCTTGAGTGCTGCTGGACTTGTGACACTTGCAGCCTGTGGTGGCAGATAATCTTCCCTGCCTCATTGTTTGATCTGTGCAGCAGCTGCTAATTTTTTTATAATGCTGGTGACATATTCAGCACATGGTTCTGGAGAAGTGAAATGCTCTGTATGGATGGGAATGCTAAAGGATTTTCACTGTACCTCAGTACTCCTTTCATTTCTGTGGGGACATGTTTACCATGTATTCCCATTTTATGTTCCCTTTGTCCTTGCGTACCACACCATGAGCCTCTGCGTCTTACACCTCATTCTCCACAACTTCCACCGTCTCCAAAAGGATCCTATTACCAAACATATCTTTATCTTACCCACCTGACCCCCACTCTCCACAGGGATTGCTCCCTCCATGATTCCCTTGTCCATTCGACCCTCCCCACTATTCTTCCTTCTGGTATTTATCTCTGCAAGCGGCAGGAGTGCTGCATTCACCTTCTCCCTCACCTCCATTCCGGGCCCCCAACAGTCCTTCCATGTGAATCTGCTGGGGCCATCTATTGTATCCGGTGCTCCCAATGCGGCCTCCTCTACATTGGTGAGACCCATCATAAATTGGGGGACTGTTTCATCGAGCACATCCACTCCATCCGCCTAAAGTGGAACTTCCTGGTGTAATTCCAGTATCTATTTCCATTCTGACATGTCGGTCTATGGCCTCCTCTTGTGCCATGATGAAGCTACCCTCAGGGTGGAGGAGCAATACCTCATCTTCCGTCTGGGTAGCCTCCAACCTGATGGCATAAATATCAATTTCTCCTTCCGGTAAAAAAAAAGTCTTCTTTTCCCTACTCAGGCCTCTTACCTCTTCTCACCTGCCTATCACCGCCTGCCACCCTTGTATTCTGACATCTTCCCCCTCCTTTTCAGTCCTGAGAAAGGGTCTCAGCCTGAAATGTCAACTATTTGTTCTTTTCCATGGATGCTGCCTGACCTGCTGAGTTCCTTCAGCATTGTGTGTGTGTTGCTTTGTATTTCCAGCATCTGCAGACATTCTTGTGATTACATTTTATTTTCCATAATTAAGATAAGTCAAACTGAATCATGATCACCATAAAAGTATTTTCCAATTAACTCATCTACCACCCGCCCACTGCTTGAAATTAAACCCAAAATTGCTGCTGCTCTTTGCTACATATTGGCTTAAAATTTCCCCTGATCGTGTTAGAAATTATCTGAGCACTATAGTTTCATGCAGAACCTCCAGTTAATATAGCAGTTGAAAATTCCCATTGTTACTTCTCCAGGGGTACTTAGTACTTGTCAAAATTTTGCCTTGCCTTGACTTTCCTTTCCCTCAGTTTGTGATACCTACTGCATGTTAAACAAGTCCCTTAGTTTTGCTCAATTAGCCTCATATCCTTTCCAATCTATCACCCCTCTCAAGGCTGAGATTAGGTTACAAATGCAGCCACCCATTAGTTACTTTTTTCATGATCCAGCCATTACTAGCAAGGCTAGCATTTATTCCCTATTGCTCTTGAGAAGGTGGTAGTGAATTACTTAATGCAGATGGTACTACCACAGCTCTGTTGGGTCAGAAGTCCCATGTTTTAGACTCAACACCAAAGGCAAGTTATTTCCAAGACAGGATGGTGTAAGTTTTGGTGGATAACCTGCATGTGGTGATTCTATTTTTCATGACAGCATTGTCCATTTGATGAGAGCAGATACAGCTCTGAGAGGCATTTTGGAGTCATCTACATAAGAAATTGAAGTTCATTTTGTAGATGGCACATATTGCAGGCCCAATGTGCCAGTGGTGTACAGAATGGAAGTTTAGGCTGTTGGATGAGCTACCAATCAAGTAGTCTTATATTGTGCTAAGATTGTTGAAGCCACATGTCTCAGCTAGGTGAATTTTCTACGGTGCTCCTGACTAGTACTGCACCTGGAAAAGCTTTGAGATGCACAAAAATGTGTCACTTGTTGTAAGGCACCCAGAATATGACCTGATGTTGGAGCCACAGCTTTTGAATCTGGTCTAGTTGAGTCTCTGATCATTTGGTGAGACTCTGTATATTGAAGATGGTAGTTCCTGCTGCATGAACTCTTTAGTTTTCTGAGGACTTGTGAATAGAATTTAACCAAGTGCAATCATTAACAAACATTCCAACTTAAGAAAAGGAAAGTCATCGATGAAGCAAGTGAAAATGGTTGAGCCTGGGACACTACCCTAAGAAATTTCTGCAGGCTGTCCTGGTGGTGAGATGATTGAATGTTAAGTATTTCCTATTGATTTCAATTTTACCAGCATGTCTTAATGTTTTGACAAGAACAATTTCCTATTAAATTGAGTATTTTATTCCATTATAAAATTCCATATAGAAACTGTGAGAGGGCTTGAACCAAGTCATCTTGGGCAGATGAACACGATGAGCAAGTTGATGATGAATAAGTGCTGCTTAATAGCATTATCGACAGGACTTTCCGTAATTTTGCTGACTGACGGATTTTTGGGAGGGGGGGCTCATTGGTCATTTCTGCCTCCTGTATTATCTCTTAATCCCAGTAATCAGGAACGTTGACGTTAAGTCCTGCCCCTCTAACTGTGGGAAGTGAAACGTACCAGTGAAAAAGTAACAATGCTCAAAATGTACTTTTAACATCTCCTTACAAAATCTCTTTAGTAGTAGTGGTAGTAGTAGTCATAGTTTATTGATCCTGGGGGAAATTGGTTAGATGCTTCTTGCTATGGAGCTGTTTAGAGATACAGCACAGTTCTGGCCAGCAACCCACCTATTTAACCCTAATGTAATCACCAGACAATTTACCTATTAACCACTGTGTCTATGGACTATACAGAACATAGAATAGTACAGGCCCTTCGGCCCACAATGTTGTGCCGACCCTTAAACCCTGCCTCCCCTATAACCCCCCACCTTACATTCCTCCATATACCTGTCTAGTAGTCTCTTAAACTTCACTAGTGTATCTGCCTCCACCACTGACTCAGGCAGTGCATTCCACCCACTAAGCACTCTCTGAGTAAAAAACCTTCCTCTAATATCCCCCTTGAACTTCCCACCCCTTACCTTAAAGCCATGTCCTCTTGTACTGAGCAGTGGTGCCCTGGGGAAGAGGCGCTGGCTACCCACTCTATCTATTCCTCTTATTATCTTGTACACCTCTATCATATCACCTCTCATCCTCCTTCTCTCCAAAGAGTAAAGCCCAAGCTCCCTTAATCTCTGATCATAATGCATACCTCCTAAACCAGGCAGCATCCTGGTAAATCTCCTCTGTACCCTTTCCAATGCTTCCACATCTTTCCTATAGTGAGATGACCAGAACTGGACACAGTACTCCAAGTGTGGCCTAACCAGTTTTATACAGCTGCATCATTACATCGCGACTCTTAAACTCTATCCCTCGACTTATGAAAGCTACACCCCATAAACTTTCCTAACTACCCTATCCACCTGTGAGGCAACTTTCAGGGATCTGTGGACATGTACCTCGAGATCCCTCTGCTCCTCCACACTACCAAGTATCCTCCATTTGCTTTGTACTCTGCCTTGGAGTTTGTCCTTCCAAAATGTACCACCTCACACTTCTCCGGTTGAATTCCATCTGCCACTTCTCAGCCCACTTCTGCATCCTATCAATGTCTCTCTGCAATCTTCGACAATCCTCTCCACTATCCACCAACCTTTGTGTCGTCTAGAAACTTGCCAACCCACCCTTCTACCTCCACATCCAGGTCGTTAATAAAAATCATGAAAAGAAGAGGTCCCAGAACAGATCCTTGTGGGACACCACTAGTCACAACCCTTCAATCTGAATGTACTCCCTCCACCACCACCCTCTGCCTTCTGCAGGCAAGCCAATTCTGAATCCACCTGGCCAAACTTCCCTGGATCCCATGCCTTCCAACTTTCTGAATAAGCCTACCGTGTGGAACCTTGTCAAATGCCTTACTAAAATCCATATAGATCACATCCACTGCACTACCCTCATCTATATGCCTGGTCACCTCCTCAAAGAACTCTATCAGGCTTGTTAGACACGATCTGCCATGCTGACTGTCCCTGATTTTCTAAATGCCCAGAGATCATACCTCTAAGAATCTTTTACCCTACTCGCCAAGGCCTTCTCATGCCCCCTTCTTGCTCTTCTCAGCTCCTTTCTTGCTTCCCTATATTCCTCAATAGACCTCATGTATGCTGCCTTCTTCCACCTGACTAGATTTTCCACCTCACTTGTCACCCATGGTTCCTTCACCCTACCATTCTTTATCTTCCTCACCGGGACAAATTTATCCCTAACATCCTGCAAGAGATCTCTAAACATCGACCACATGTCTATAGTACATTTCCCTGCAAAAACATCATCTCAATTCACACCCGTAAGTCCTAGCCTTATAGCCTCATAATTTGCCCTTCCCCAATTAAATTTTTTCCTGTCCTCTCTGATTCTATCCTTTTCCATGATAATGCTAAAGGCCAGGGAGCGGTGGTCACTGTCCCCCAAATGCTCACCCACTGAGATCTGTGACCTGACCCGGTTCATTACCTAGTACTAGATCTAGTATGGTATTCCCCCTAGTCGGCCTGTCCACACTTAACAAACTCTGCCCCATGTAAACCCTTGGAACTAATCAGGTGCCAATCAATATTAGGGAAGTTAAAATCACCCATGGTAACAACCCTGTTATTTTTGCATCTTTCCAAAATCTGCCTCCCAATCTGCTCCTCTGTATCTCTGCTGCTACCAGGGGGCCTATAGAATACCCCCAATAGAGTAACTGCTCCCTTCCTGTTCCTGACTTCCACCCATACTGACTCAAAAGAGGATCCTGCTACATTACCCACCCTTTCTGTGGCTGTAATAGTATCCCTGACCAGTAAAGACACCCCTCCTCCCCTCGCCCCCCCCCATCCCTTTTAAAGCACTGAAATCCAGGAATATTGAGAATCCATTCCTGCCCTGGTGCCAGCCAAGTCTCTGTAATGGCCACTACATCATAATTCCATGTATGTATCCAAGCTCTCAGTTCATCACCTTTGTTCCTGATGCTTCTTGCATTGAGGTACACACATTTCAGCCCTTCTACCTTACTACCTCTACACCGTTTATTCTGCTTCTCTTTCCTCAAAGCCTCTTTAGTCAAGTTATTTTTTATTGTCATTTCAACCAAAACTGCTGGTACAGAACACAGTAAAAATGAGACAATGTTTTCCAGGACCATGGTGCTACATGAAACAATACAAAAACTACGCTAGACTACAGACCTACCCAGGACTGCATAAAGTGCACAAAACAGTGCAGGCACTACAATAAATAATAAACAAGACAATAGGCACAGTAGAGGGCAGTAGGTTGGTGTCAGTCCAGGCTCTGGGTATTGGGGCATCTGATGGCTTGGGGGAAGAAGCTGTTACATAGTCTGTCAGACACGTTAGATCTGGCTTTACTCCATGCACTATACTCACTATCTGCTCTAACACTATGGTTCCCCACCCCTGCAAATCTAGTTTAAACCCCCCCCCCCCCGGAGCAGCACTAACAAATCTTCCTGCAAGGATGTTAGTCCCCCTCCAGTTCAGGTGCAACCTGTCCCGTCAGAACAGGTCCCACCTTCCCTGGAACAAGGCCCAATTGTCCAGAAACATGAAGCCCTCCCTCCTGCACCAACTCCTTAGCCACATATTTAGCTGCATTAACTTCCTATTTCTAGCCTCACTAGCACGTGGCACGGGTAGCAATCCTGAGATTGCAACCCTGGAGGTCCTGTCCTTCAACTTTGCACCTAACTCCCCAAATTCTCTTTGCAGGACCTCCTCCTTCTTCCTATCCACATCATTGGTCCCTACGTGGACCACGACATCTGGCTGCTCACCCTCCCTCTTGAGAATACTGAGAACTTGATCCGAGATATCGCAGATCCTGGCACCAGGAAGACAACAGACCATCCGGGATTCTCGATCTCTCCCACAGGACCTCTTATCTATCCCCCTAACTATCGAATCCCCTATCACTACTGCTCTCCTCTTTTTCCTCCTTCCTTTCTGAGCTGAGGGTCCAGTCTCGGTGCCAGAGACACGACCACTGCAACGTGTCCCTGGTAGCTCGTCCCCATCAACAGTATCCGAAACGGTATACATATTATTGATGGGAACGGCCACAGGGGTGCTCTGCTTATTCTGTCTATTCCCCTTCCCTCTCCTGACAGTCACCCAGCCACCTGTCTCCTGACTTTTAGGGGTGACTATCTCCCTGAAACTCCTGTCTATTTCTGCCTCTGCCTCAAGAATGATCCAAAGTTCATCCAGCTCCAGCTCCATTTCCCTAAATCGGTTTGTCAGGAGCTGCAGCTGGATGCATCTTTTACAGGTGTATTCATCAGGGTCGATTGTGCTCGCCCTGACTTCCCACGTACTGCAAACGGAGCACTCGACTGCCCCTAACTGCTGCCTCCATTACCTACTTCTAAGGTAATAAGATTAATTAAAGGAGCTTACCCGGCCTTACCTCACTGGTATGGAAGGTCTTTCATTGAAAGTGGCATCACAGGTAGATAGGGTTGTAAAGAAAGCCTTCATTAATCAAAGTAGTGAGTACAGGGGATAGGATGCTACTTTGAAATTGTATGAAATGTTGGTGAGGCCTAATTTGGAGTATTGTCTGTAGTTTTGGTCACCTACCTACTGGAAAGATATAAACAATGTTGAAAGAGTACAGAGAAAATTTACAAGAATGTTGCCAGGACTGGAGGACCTGAATTCTAAGAATAGGGTAGCACCGTATTGTTTTAGGATGTGGGAGACTGAGAAGAGATTTGATAGAGGTATACAAAATTATGTGTGTTATAGATAGGGTAAATGCAAGCAGGCTTTATCCACTGAGGTTAGGTGGGACTATACCCAGAGGTCATGGGTTAAGGGTGAAAGGTGAGAAGTTTAAGAATATGAGGGGAAACTTCTTCACTCAGAGGGTCACAAAGGTGTGGAATGGGCTGCCAGCACAAGTGGTGCTTGTGAGCTTCATTTCAGCATTTAAGAGAAGTTTGGATAGTAGAGATATGGAGGGCTCTGGTTCCAGTGCAGGTCAATAGGAGTAGGCAGCTTAAATGGCTTTGGCCTGGACTATAGTGGCTGAAGGGCCTGTTTCTGTGCTGTACTTCCCAAGATCTCTAAATCAGAGAACACAGACGAAACACACGCAGTCATGGGGAGAACATAAAAATTCCTTACAGACAACTCTGGAATTGAACTCTGTACCCTGAAGCCCCAGGCCGTAATGGCATCGTGCTAACCACTATATTACTGTGCATCCAATAAGAATTATGTAATAATTTGTTGCAAGTTTACTTGAACATCAGGCATTGCAATTAATCAAAGATGCTGAAGCACTTCAAAGTGAAAAACTGCTTACCCCCAAAATCCACTGTTGGGATCCCCCAGACCCATGACATTTCATAAGACGCGGAGAATCTGATTGGTGAGTCTCTGCCATGTCCAAGCAGAGAAGGTTGGCAAGAACTAGTTCATGTTCTTCATTATAAACCCAAACCTGCAAACACCACCACCGATGAGAACAGTGAACACAAATTAAATACACAAACAGAAATTTGTCTTCTATTATTCTGTGCTTCCAAAGTTGAACTCAGCTTCTGACTTAAAGGGATCATCAGAATCAGGTTTAATATCACCGGCATATGTTGGGAAATTTGTTAATTTAGTGGCAGCAGTACAATGATAAATATAGGGAAAAAAAGGAATTGCAGTAAGTATATACATGTGTTGTATTAGTTAATTAAAAATAGTGCACAATGTTCATTTTGAAATCGGATGGCAGAGGGAAGGAAGAGGGGAAATAAAAGAGGTGAGAATGGATATAGGACCACTAGAAAATGAGGCTGGGGAAAAGGAGATGGCAGATGAACTAAATGAGTATTTTGTATCAGTCTTCACCGTGGAAGACACTAGCAGAGTGTCAGATGTTGTAGTGTGTGAAGGAAGGGAAGTGGGTGCAGTCACTATTACAAGGGAGAAGGTGCTTAAAAAGCTGAAAGACTAAAAAGTACATAGCCAGCCAGACCAGATGAACTGCACACTAGGGTTCGGAAAGAGGTAGCGGTAGAGATTGTGGTGGCATTAGAAATGATCTTTCAAAAATCAATGGACTCTGGCATGGTGCCAGAGGACTGGAAAATTGCAAATGTCACTCCACTCTTTAAGAAAGGAGGAAGGCAGCAGAAAGGAAATTATAGACCAGTTAGCCTGATCTCAGTGGTTGGAAAGATGTTAGAGTCAATTGTTAGGGATGAGGTGATGAAGTACTTGGTGACACAGGACGAGATAGGACAAAGTCAGCATGGTTTCCTTCAGGGAAAATCCTGCCTGATGAACCTGTTGGAATTCTTTGATGAGGTTACAAGTAGGATAGTTAAAGTGGATGTTGTATATTTGGACTTTCAGAAGGCCTCTGACAAGGTGCCACACATGAGGCTGCTTACCAAGTTAAGAGCCTATGGTATTACAAGAAAGCTACTAAGATGGTTAAAGCATTAGTTGATCGGAAGAAGGCAGTGAGTGGGAATACAAGGATCCTTTACTGGTTGGTTGCCTGTGACTAGTGGTGTTCCGCAGGGGTCGGTGTTGGGACCACTTCTTTTTATGCCGTATATAAATGATTTAGATGATATAGATTGCTTTGTTGCCAAGTTTGCAGATGATACGAAGATTGGTGGCGGGGCAGGTAGTGTTGAGGAAATAGGCAGGCTGCAGAAAGACTTGGACAGATTAGGAGAATGGACAAGAAAGTGGCAAATGAAACATAATGTTGGAAAACGCATGGTCATGCACTTTGGTAGTAGAAATAAATGTGCAGACTATTTTCTAAATGGGGAGAAAATCCAAAAATCTGAGATGCAGAGGGACTTGGGAATCCTTGTGCAGAACACCCTGAAGGTTAACTTGCAGGTTGAGTCGGTGGTGAGGAAGGCAAATGCAATGTTAGCATTCATTTCAAGAGGTCTAGAATACAAGAGCAGGGATATAATGCTGAGGCTTTATAAGGCACTGGTGAGGCCTCACCCTGAGTATTGTGAACAGTTTTGGGCTCCTCATCTTAGAAGAGATTTGCTGGCATTGGAGAGGGTCCAAAGGAGGTTCACAAGGATGATTCCGGGAATGAAAGGGTTATCATACAAAGAACATTTGATGGCTCTGGGTCTGTACTTGCTGGAATTTAGAAGGATGAGGGTGGATCTCATTGAAATCTTTCAAATATTGAAAGGACTAGACAGAGTAGATGTGGAAAGGATGTTTCCCATAGTGGGAGGGTCAAGCACAAGAAGGATAGAAGGCCTCAGGATAGAGGGCATACAAAGTGTATCCATCCAAACAGAGATGCGGAGAAATTTCTTTAGGTGCAGCTGTGGAGGCCAGGTCACCGTGTGTATTTAAGGCAGAGATTGATAGGTTCTTGATTGGACATGGCATCAAGGTTACGGGGAGAAGGCTGGGAAATGGGGTTGAGGAGGTGGAGAGAAGGTTTACAAGGATGTTGCCGGGACTTGAGAAACTGAGTTACAGAGAAAGGTTGAATAGGTTAGGACTTTATTCCCTGGAGTGCAGAAGAATAAGGGGAGATTTGATAGAGGTATATAAAATTATGATGGGTATAGAGTGAATGCAAGCAGGCTTTTTCCTCTGAGGCTAGGGGAGAAAAAAAAACCAGAGGACTTGGGTTAAGAGTAAAGGGGGAAAAGTTTAAAGGAAACATTGGGGGGGGGCTTCTTCAGACAGAGAGAGGTGGGAGTGTGGAATGAGCTGCCAGATGAAGTGGTAAATGTGGGCTCACTTTTAACATTTAAGAAAAACTTGGACGGGTACATGGATGAGAAGTGTATGGAGGGATATGGTCCATGTGCAGGTCAGTAGGACTAGGCAGAAAAATGGTTCAGCACAGCCAGGAAAGGCCAAAAGGCCCGTTTCTGTGCTGTAATGTTTCTATGGTTCTACGACTGTTTGGGTTGATACCAAGCATCTGAACTGGATGAATATAGATCTTTATGTCCACTAGAGTAATGGTAATACTTCATCTTCCAAAAGTTTTCAAAGAGCGGAAATGGCTAACACAAGGGGGTGTAACTTTAAGGTCATTAGAGTAAAATATAGGGGGGAATGTCAGTGGAATGGTGGGTTTTGAATGTGCCAGATTAGGGACATTTAAGGGCTCTTAGATGATAGAAAAATAGAGGACTCTGTGGGAGGGAAGGGTTATATTGATCTTAGAATAGGTTAAAAGTCCAGCACAACACTGTGAGCCAAAAAGCCTGTACTGTTCTATGTGCTAAGGGTTTACTTATCAAAACAAAACCACAAATTAAATTCAGCATTTTCATCTCCCCAACTTAGTACAGTAAATCTATGAACGGGTTATAAGCCAAACCCACTGGAAACAACCTACTCACCTGCTGCGCTCACCAGCAACTTTTATGTGTGTTACTCACCTGATCTGGGTCTGATAGGTTGCATTCTTTGACCACCACGATTCCTCCTTTTTGGCTAGGATGGTTCTGAGCACTTATACATTTGGCTGTCTGTAGATGTCTTATCTGTGAAGACAGGCACCAAGTTTGGTCACTTCACATCAAAATGGGACTCATCTATCCAATGGTTCCCAGTCGTGGCACATAAAATGTTTGCATTCTAATTACTCACACAGCTGAGGCTCAGGTCATCGATACGTTAAGAAAAAGTGGCCCACAAAGTATATTCAGTTCAACAGGAGGGATCCATTATAATAGCAAATAGATTGAGAGCTTTGACTGATATTATCAACGCTCCCCTGACTGCAATAATACATTCTAATTACTTTTTACATCTAGACATTTCTCCCGAGTTAATTTACAGTGACAGTTTTATATTGGTTCTGGTCTGGCCCAATGAGTATCTTGCTTCCGTTAAGTCTGACCTGTCAGATGCATATGTTAACATGGGGAAGAGGTTACTAGGCTGACACCTGGAGGTCCAGACCATCCACAAATTACACCACAGCAGCTGGGAAATTTAAATTCAAGTCATTAAATAATATTGTAATTAAAAGCTGGTATTACTCATGGCAACCAGGATTGTTATACCTGGTCCATTCATAACTATTCAAAAGGAAATGTGACTTACCAAATTCTAACCTCCAAGCCTGAAGAATCACCGATGTGATTGACTCTTACTCTTAACTGCCTCTTCAGTTCCAGGGTAAACATGGGTGGACAATGAATTTTGATGTTCTTAGCAACATCAGTGTCCCCAAAATAAATTCAACAAAAATTTCTCTTGGATTCAAAGTATCCCTTTCTCCTTCCCCTATCAAATTAAACCAGTGTCATACTCATTGAAGTTAAGAAGCCTCCCAACAGCATCCATTACTCAATTCCACCTGCTCAGTTCCTACTCCCCACCTTCAGATTCTAACTCCACACCTCTTGAGCTTCTGTCATAGTCTCCTGAGAAGTGTCCTGTTGTAAGGCTTGGAAGTCTATTAACGCATTTCCTTTTATCCATCATGCATGTTACCTTCCTAACTCAATTGTTATCTGTGATTATCTCTTCAGATACATGTACTAATTACTGTGACATATATATGCCAAAACTAGTTCCTTAGGGTCTCCACACTCATTTCTCTCTGCTTGGATGTTTCTCATGAGTTGTTACCACTTTTAAACAATTTGTGATTTATTTATATATTTATCTCACAGTAGAAATAAATAACTCAATATTTGGCTCAAAGTCATACAGCATGGAGATGGGTCCTTCAGCCAACCACAATGCCTACCTTGGCTAATCCTGCTTACCCCTTAAACTTTTCCTTTCAATATATGTACTCTTCTAAAAGGTCTTTTAAACACTGTAATTGTACCCACCTTTACCATTTCCTCTGGCAACTCGTTTCATCCCACCACTCCGTGTGGAGAAACCTTTCCCTCAGATCCCCTTTAAATCTTTCTCCTCTCACTTTAAACCTATGCTCTCTAGACTTTAGACTTCCCTGTTCCTGGAAAATGAGTGTATCAATTTACTCTGCCCATCAAGGTTACCCCTGTGCCTCCTCCATTCCAGTCTCATGCTATGCAATCTTTCCTTACAACTCAAATACTCCAGTCGTTGTCACGTATCTGCATCTTTCCAGCTCAACGACATCCCTCCCACAGCTTAGCAATTTGTCAGCCTCACAGAGGTTGATATGTCAACTTCTACTCTATGTGACACATGCAATGTGAAATGACCCTGTGGATGCCGGCACCAACCCATCCATTTCATTACCAGTTGCTTCAGGATGTGCTAGAGTCTGATTCAGAGTAACCTGACCTCAGAAAACCTATTTCACTTTATCAGCTGACAACACAGGTGTAGAAGGGCACAGACCTAATGCAGGCAAATGGATTAGTGTAAAAGGGCATCAAGGTCAATACTGACAAGAAGGACCAAAAGAGCTCATTTGTGTTGTATGATCCAGGACTCATTTCTATATTCTCAGTTTCTTTCTCACTTAAGTCTAAGAATAAGTCACAATGAAAATGCACACACTTAAAGGAATTTATCCCCCCACAAAATGTTCAAGGAACTTGCCTCATCAGCTGCTGTTTCCAGTGTAAAATATTAGCACTAGCTGCAGTGCAAGTGATTGGTGATTCTCCCATCAATCGCAGCTAGAGATCATTCTGTTGTAGATGACTGGAATTGATTTTAACCCTACAATTTATGTTACCATCATTGCAACTTAAGGAGCAATCACCCTGCTATTTTTGGAAAGTCTCATAATAGTTATGACTACAAGTTCTTGTTCCATTCTATAGATGATTTTCCTGTAGTGCACAGTAGACTGTTAACTGAACCCTCTATATTTCCAATTCACTGGTTAATACAGTGCATTACATCAATTCAGGTTTTGGTTTTAGAGTTTTGGCCAAAAGCAAATTAGCTGAAAGAGCCATGAGTTTTTTTTATAACGTGTTTTATTTAAAACACAAGATTGTCGCAATCTGTTGAAAATGAAAAACAATATCAAAGAATGAAAAAAGGAAGCCAGCCATTTTACAATTTTTTTTATAACTAACTGAGAAAGGGAAATTGATGAGCAGCAGTAATTAACTGAGGTAGAGTATTTAAAATACTTCCCAAGAGGAGTAATTGGTCTCACAGGTACAGGACAGGTTAGTAGTGAAGCAATATAACCACACTCCAGAGACTGGCAAGTGGCCACTGGCCACTGGAGCTCAGGAACTTGATTTAAAACTCTTCAGATTTTTTAATATATAGATTTTACATTTATTAATATAAACAGTTTCATCCAATTAGAAATTGAAGCAATTTCACAGAAATGCATCAACATGCTTCACTACTTGATACCAGGTATGGTCAACTTGCAAGATTGACCTCAACATGATAGATATCCAGTACATGTTAATGCAAAACAGATTAAACTTCCTGTTTCCATCTTGAATACTCTTGTTTTTTACATTGCAGAGTTTTGGTACAGATGCATAGGCATAAACATAGGTTTGTCCAGCAGCCGGGGATAACTTGGGAACAATGCCCACCAGTGTGGAACATTCATAAAGGCTGAAACATTTACATAGGCCTGAATACTGGATAGGAATAAGGAGAAGTGAAAGATTACTCAGGGAACAAATAATTTAATTATGCAAAGGTTACTCACTTCTCTGCAAAACACTGTAGCTATTTTATTTCTCAAGGGTTCTGAATTAATTGCAATCTTATTACAGCAAATTAATTGCCTTTCAGTTAAACTGATTCACAGAAATCGACAGGAAAAAAATGATTGTCAAAGACTACTGAATGTTGGTGAACTAACTGTCATAGTCCTATGAAGTTATCGCATTTCGGAGAATTGAGCAATAGTTTAAGAATGCATTATTTCTGTGACATTACTGGATGTAAGTTCTATTATTACATTCATTTACTGGACTAAATAATTCTACACTTTTAAACGTTTTACATGTCACACTGACAATTGCCACAGTGGAATGTGTAATGGGTGACAGAATGGATCTCAGGTCGAATATTGAGGAGTATTTCTCCAAGGACACAGTGAAGAAAACCAGAGTAGATATCGCCAATGTTATCACAGCTGTAATATTCAGCAAGAAACTAACATTTCAGAGACAATTTTGTTTTTCAAGATTTCTTTTTCACTACTTAAGCACATGTGTTTTTAAGAAGCTTGTCTCACTGAGTCATTTCCTACCACAAGAATCGAAACCAATAATCAGAGGCAGGAGCCGAATTGAGGTTGCTGCACTTTAGGGTGCCGGCCTCTGGGGCTCTCAGGCTATGTTGGTGGATAATGATAATGAGGTTAGCCAACTGTCCCCTTCAGCATTAAGGAGATGAATAATATCAGGTGTAACTAAGCAAATGGCTTTATCATTTTTTACATGAATCCAGCAAGCAGGACAGGTTTGTAAATTATAAACACATGAGATTTTACAGAAAATCCAGAGCAACATATACAAACTGCTGGAGGAATTCAGCAGGTCAGGCAGCATCAATACAGAGGAATAAACTGTCAACGTCAGGACTGGAAAGGAAGGTGGGGGCGGGGAATGAAATGACAAGCTTGGAGATGATGTTTGGAAACAAAGGGCTGAAGAAGGGATCGAATAGGTGGGGAGAAAGGGAAGAGGAGAGGCAGCGGAGGGACGTGATGGGCAGGTGAGGAAAAGAGAAGGGGCAGTGGGAACCCAGAATGGATAAAGGGGAAAGGGAGAGAAAATTACCAGAAGTTAGAGAACTCATCAGGTTCGTGGCTACCCAGATGGAAGAGGAGTTGTTGCTCTTCCAACCTGAAAGTGCCCTCATCATTGTAGTATAGGAGGCCATGGACCGACGTATCAGAGTGGGAAGTGGGTAGCCACCAGAAAATCCCATCTTCCTTTGACAGACGGACAGGTTTGCTCCTGCTACCCTAGACTAGGACATCATCAATGGCATGAATATCACAGTGATGACTTCTGTGGAGCAGTTGCTCTGTTATTTAAGCAACTGTTTAATATGTTGGTTCCATTTCACTAACTAGTCTGTGGAATATAATCCATGAACAGCAGACCTTCCTAGTCTATACCCACTTCTTGAGAGCTGCAGAAAGAGTTAAAAAGCAATTTCTTTCCATCTATAGATCATGGAAATAAAATCTTATACAACTCTATCAGGTCACCTCTCATCCTCCGTCACTCCACAGAGAAAAGGTCAAGTTCACTCAACCGATTCTCATAAGGCACATTCTCCAATCCAGGCAACATCTTTGTAAATCTCCTCTGCACTCTCTCTATAGTATCTGCATCCTTCCTGTAGTGAGGTGACCAGAACTGAACACAGTACTCCAAGTGGGGTCTGACCAAGGTCTTGTATAGCTTTAACATTACCTCATGGCTCTTGAACTCAATCCCAAGGTTGATGAATGCCAACACATCATGTTTCTTCTTAACAACACTGTCAACCTGTGCAGCAGCTTTGAGTGTCCTATGATCCTCCTAGTCCTCCACACTGCCAGAAGTCTTACCATTAATACTATATTCTGTCTTCATATTTGACCTACCAAAATGAACCACTTCACACTTATCTGGGTTGAACGCCATTGGCCACTTCTCAGCCCAGTTCTGCATCCTATGTCCCACTGTAACCTCTGACAACCCTCCAGACTATCCAGAACACCCCTAACCTTTGTGTCATCAGCAAAATTACTAACCTACCCTTCTACTTCTTCATCCAGGTCAGTTATAAAAATCACAGAACCGATAGCAGCAGAACACCACTGGTTACCTTCCTCCATGCAGAATACGAACCAAGGATGGGAGCTCAACATTCAGGGATATTCAATATTCAGGAGGGATAGACATGAAAGAAAAGGAGGTGGGGTGGCGTTGCTGGTTAGAGAGGAGATTAACACAATAGAAAGGAAGGACATAAGCCGGGAGGATGTGGAATCGATATGGGTGGAGCTGCATAACACTAAGGGGCAGAAAACGCTGGTGGGAGTTGTGTATAGGCCACCTAACAGTAGTAGTGAGGTTGGGGATGGTATTAAACAGGAAATTAGAAATGTGTGCAATAAAGGAACAGCAGTTATAATGGGTGACTTCAATCTACATGTAGATTGGGTGAACCAAATTGGTAAGGGTGCTGAGGAGGAGGATTTCTTGGAATGTATGCGGGATGGTTTTTTGAACCAACATGTCAAGGAACCAACAAGAGAGCAGGCTATTCTAGACTGGGTATTGAGCAATGAGGAAGGGTTAATTAGCAATCTTGTCGTGAGAGGCCCCTTGGGTAAGAGTGACCATAATATGGTGGAATTCTTCATTAAGATGGAGAGTGACATAGTTAATTCAGAAACAAAGGTTCTGAACTTAAAGAAGGGTAACTTTGAAGGTATGAGATGTGAATTAGCTAAGATAGACTGGCAAATGACACTTAAAGGGTTGACGGTGGATATGCAATGGCAAGCATTTAAAGATCGCATGGATGAACTACAACAATTGTTCATCCCAGTTTGGCAAAAGAATAAATCAAGGAAGGTAGTGCACCCATGGCTGACAAGGGAAATTAGGGATAGTATCAATTCCAAAGAAGAAGCATACAAATTAGCCAGAAAAAGTGGCTCACCTGAGGACTGGGAGAAATTCAGAGTTCAGCAGAGGACGACAAAGGGCTTAATTAGGAGGGGGAAAAAAGATTATGAGAGAAAACTGGCAGGGAACATAAAAAACTGACTGTAAAAGCTTTTATAGATATGTGAAAAGAAAAAGATTGGTTAAGACAAATGTAGGTCCCCTACAGACAGAAACAAGTGAATTGATTATGGGGAGCAAGGACATGGCAGACCAATTGAATACTTACTTTAGTTCTGTCTTCACTAAGGAGGACATAAATAATCTTCCAGAAATAGTAGGGGACAGAGGGTCCAGTGAGATGGAGGAACTGAGCGAAATACATGTTAGTAGGGAAGTGGTGTTAAGTAATTGAAGGGATTAAAGGCAGATAAATCCCCAGGGCCAGATGGTCTGCATCCCAGAGTGCTTAAGGAAGTAGCCCAAGAAATAGTGGATGCATTAGTGATAATTTTTCAAAACTCTTTAGATTCTGGACTAGTTCCTGAGGATTGGAGGGTGGCTAATGTAACCCCACTTTTTAAAAAAGGAGGGAGAGAGAAACCAGGGAATTATAGACCGGTTAGCCTAACATCGGTGGTGGGGCAACTGCTAGAGTCAGTTATCAAAGATGTGATAACAGCACATTTGGAAAGCGGTGAAATCATCGGACAAAGTCAGCATGGATTTGTGAAAGGAAAATCATGTCTGACGAATCTCATAGAATTTTTTGAGGATGTAACTAGTAGAATGGATAGGGGAGAACCAGTGGATGTGGTATATTTGGATTTTCAAAAGGCTTTTGACAAGGTCCCACACAGGAGATTAGTGTGCAAACTTAAAGCACACGGTATTGGGGGTAAGGTATTGATGTGGATAGAGAATTGGTTGGCAGACCAGGAAGCAAAGAGTGGGAATAAATGGGACCTTTTCAGAATGGCAGGCAGTGACTAGTGGGGTACCGCAAGGCTCAGTGCTGGGACCCCAGTTGTTTACAATATATATTAATGACTTGGATGAGGGAATTAAATGCAGCATCTCCAAGTTTGCGGATGACACGAAGCTGGGCGGCAGTGTTAGCTGTGAGGAGGATGCAGGGTGACTTGGATAGGTTGGGTGAGTGGGCAAATTCATGGCAGATGCAATTTAATGTGGATAAATGTGAAGTTATCCACTTTGGTGGCAAAAACAGGAAAACAGATTATTATCTGAATGGTGGCCGATTAGGAAAAGGGGAGGTGCAACGAGACCTGGGTGTCATTATACACCAGTCATTGAAAGTGGGCATGCAGGTACAGCAGGCGGTGAAAAAGGCGAATGGTATGCTGGCATTTATAGCAAGAGGATTCGAGTACAGGAGCGGGGAGGTACTACTGCAGTTGTACAAGGCCTTGGTGAGACCACACCTGGATTATTGTGTGCAGTTTTGGTCCCCTAATCTGAGGAAAGGCATCCTTGCCATAGAGGGAGTACAAAGAAGGTTCACCAGATTGATTCCTGGGTTGGCAGGACTTTCATATGATGAAAGACTGGATGAACTAGGCTTATACTCGTTGGAATTTAGAAGGTTGAGGGGGGATCTGATTGAAATGTATAAAATCCTAAAGGGATTGGACAGGCTAGATGCAGGAAGATTGTTCCCGATGTTGGGGAAGTCCAGAACGAGGGGTCACAGTTTGAGGATAAAGGGGAAGCCTTTTAGGACCGAGATTAGGAAAAACTTCTTCACACAGAGAGTGGTGAATCTGTGGAATTCTCTGCCACAGGAAACAGTTGAGGCCAGTTCATTGGCTATATTTAAGAGGGAGTTAGATATGGCCCTTGTGGCTAAAGGGATCAGGGGGTATGGAGGGAAGGCTGGTACAGGGTTCTGAGTTGGATGATCAGCCATGATCATACTGAATGGCGGTGCAGGCTCGAAGGGCCGAATGGCCTACTCCTGCACCTATTTTCTATCTTCTTGCCTTCTGCGGGCAAGCCAATTCTGGATCCACAAAACAAGGTCTCCTTGGATCCCATGCCTCCTTACTTTCTGAATGAGCCTTGCATGGGGAACATTATCAAATGCCTTACTGAAGTCCATATACACTACATCCATTGCTCTATCTTCATCAATGTGTTTTGTTACATTTCAAAGAATTCAATCAGGCTCGTAAGGCACGACCTGCCTTTGACAAAGCCATGCAGACTATCCCTAATCAGATTACATCTCTGCAACTGCGCATAAATCCTGCCTTTCACAAAATTCTCCAATAACTTGCCCACCTGAAGTAAGACTCACTGGTCTATAATTTCCTGGGTTATCTCTACTCCCTTTCTTGAACAAGGGAACAACATTTGCAACCCTCCAATCCTCTGGTATTCTCACGTCCCTATTGATGATGCAAAGATCATTGCCAGATGCTCAGCAATTTTCTCCCTCACTTCCCACAGTAGCCTGGGGCACATCTCGTCTAGTCCCGGCAATTTATCTAATTTAATGCTTTTCAAAAGGTCCAGCACATACTCTTTCTTAATATCTATATGCTCAAACATTTCAGTCTGCTGTAACTCATCCCCACAATTGCCAAGGTCCTTCTCACTGGTGAATATCGAAGCAAAGTATTCATTAAGTACCTGCGCTGCCTCCTCTGACTCCATGCACACCTTTCGACTATCGCACGTGATTGGTCCTATTCGCACACAGCTCATCCTTTTGCTCTTCACATACTTGTAGAATGCCTTGGGGTTTTTCTTAATCTTGCCCGCCAAGACCTTCTCACGGCCGCTTCTCAGTCTCCTAATTTCATTCTTGAGCTCCTTCCTGCGTATTTTCTAGAACTCAATCAGTACCTAGTTTCTTAAACTTTAGTAAGCATTTCTTTTCTTCTTAACTAGATTTTCCACATCCTTAGTACAGCATGGTTCTTTTACCTTACTATCCTTTCTCTGCCTCAATGGAACATACCTCTGCAGAACGCTATGCAAATGTTCCCTGAACATTTGCCACATTTCTGCCGTACATTTCCCTGAGAACATCTGCTTCCAAGTTCTGCCTAATAGCATCATATTTCCCCCACCCCAATTAAATGTTTTCCCAAACTGTCTGCTCCTATCCCTCTCCAGTGCTATGGTAAAGGAGATAGCTTTCCCACTGAGATCTGACACCGGCCCAGGTTCCTTTCCCCAATACCAGATCAAGAATCTATCAACCTCCACTTCAAATATACCCAATGACCTGGCCTCCACAGCTGCCTATGTCAATGAATTCCACAGATTCACCACCCTCTGGCTAAAGAAATTCCTCCTCATCTGTTCTAAAGGGACATCCTTCTATTTTGAGGCTCCCCCCCAGTATTGAAAACATCCTCTCCATATCCACTGTATCTAAGCCTTTCAATGTTTGATTGGTTTCAACGAGATCCCCCTTCTAAACTCCAACAAGTACAAGCTCAGAGCCATCAAACGCTCATCATGTTAACCCTTTCATTCCTGGGATCATTCTTGCGCACCTCCTCTGGAACTTCTCCAATGCCGGCACATTGTTTTTAGATAAAGGGCTCAAAATACTCAAGTGCAGTCTAACCAATATCTTATAAACCCTGAATATTACACCTTTGCTTTTATATTCTAGTCTTCTTGAAATGAATGCTAACATTGCATTTCCTTTCTTCACTTCTGCAAACTGCACAGCAGGGTTGTGTAATGGTTAGCACAACGCTTTACGGTATCGGCAACCCAGGTTCAGTTCCTGCTGCTGCCTGTAAAGAGTTTGTACATTCTTCCCGTAACCACGTGGGTTTCCTCCGGGTGCTCTGATTTCCTCCCACAGTCCAAACATGTACCAGTTGGTAGGTTAATTGGTCATTGCAAATTGTCCCATGATTAGACTAGGACTGCTGGGCAGTGTGACTCGAAGAGCCAGAAATCCCTATTCCATGCTGTATCTCAACAGATAAATAAACTAATAAATAAAGACTTGCACAATTGTTTATGTGCCTGTAACTAGAGCAGATTCACTGAAGAGCTCTTTATCTGACCACTCCTGCTATGACAGAATATGCAGCAAGTCTCCCACTTGAATCCACCTCAGATCCCACAAATCATCCAACATTGCAGAGTCATGAGCAAATGCTGTATTTCCATACAGATTTCATAAATGCTTAATATTTTATTGCCACGCATGAAGGTTTAACATGAATTTATCACCACAATTTGTCATTAATCTTTGTCAAGTGTTCATTACATACGACTTCACTTAGGAGGCACTCTCCAAGAGTGTGCAACAAGGAAGATGTGAGGATAATGTGGATACTGAATTTCTGAGATGATGATGGATGGAAATTTCTAGCTTAGTTTGGAGAGCTCCTTGCTTTGTACATGGAAATATAATCAGTCGGAAACCCAGTATCCACTGGTTGTGGGACTGTGAGGATTCTTTTGTACTGTGATTTTGTGAGGTAGTAATATGCTCCACTCCCATTCTGTTCTACTGTAGGGCACCTCTTACCTAATCTGCAGGTCAGCAAACAGAGGAAATTAAAGGATAGTTTTGATAGCTTTCATCTTAGACTGGATACAGTGAAAATGCTGTTTCTGATTCAGGATGGAAAGTATTATTTTCACTGTCAATTGGGCAATAGTATGAAGGATTGAAACTGATTTTGTGCACATAATCTGGCTTTGATTATCTTCCACCCACTGCACTTCTTGCAAGGGATATCACTCTGCTTTTAAAAGGAAAACCTGCTGTATTTTTCTGTCACAAATTTTGCCAAACAATAATCAACTGTTTATTACCGCCACTGTCATAAACCCTGCTCTATATTCAATTCTTTGGCTGACAAGACTATTGTCGATATTCATACTTCAAAATTCAGCCTGGTTTTTTTATTGTCAGAAAAATTTGGTGCAAGTTGCAAACAGCAAGCAATTAAATGTTGTAAATTTTGTGTTGTGGAAATTCAGGATAATCAGGATGATCATAATACTAGATTACTGTAGGCACCTATTATGCTGTAACCCAAAAAACTGCACAAAAAAGACTGAAACGTACAACAGAAGGACTAATAATACTCTCTTAAAAGTTCTCAAAACTAACACCAGGATTTTACAACAGTTTTTCAAAATGTCTTTGTTAATTTGGCACATTGTGACTGAGCCTTACCCTTCCATGCTGAAGAACCTTTGGCCGTTTCAGAGCTCTATTAACCAATACTGGCTGCTGCACTCTGGCTTTTTCATTTGGTCCAAGAACTTGCATCTCTGGGTAGATATTGTCCAGGTACCACTTGAATGATTTACAACCGAGTCTCCTTCTCAACTGAATACGTTCACTAATGTTACCGTAGCTCTGGGCTATGAGCTCAGGCCGGAGGGCGTAGTATTGTTCCTGAAATATTTTTTTAAAGAAAAGATGTATGCAGTTAAAATTGAAGATGAATATATTTTTCTAAAGACTCAAGAAAGTTCTCCAGAGGTGGAGCAAAGTGATGATGACGCTAAACGGTGACTCCTTTGCTCGCATCTTCGGAAACAGCTAGCTCTATTTCCACCTTTAATATCTTTATTTTTCCCTTTCAGGATTTTTTCGAAGACCCCGACCTGGAGTTACATGCTGACTACGTTTCTTTGCAGGAATGGGACCCACTCTCGGGGTCTCATAATTAGCCACTGTTGTTCGGCATGCCAAGGGCTCGGCCTAAGAGTCCGGCTCGGCTTTGGAAGCCTAGGATCTCGGGGCTCTGGAGATGGGTGGATCAAAGGTTGGTATCATGTGTGGTCAGGGGAGTCAGAATATCTACGGCTGTGTGTCCAGATCTTTGGGCACAGAGCTCAAAAAAGAACAACGTCAGACTTCTAACATCATAAACCAGCAAGTTGTTTGTTACATCTCCCCGCTCGCTGTGAAAATGGAGACACCTCTTTCTCCCTTATTAGGGAGAGAGAGCCTGTGGTATGTCGAATACCAGATGAAACGCAAAGTCTTTGGGGTAAATGCAAGTCTGTGTCTTTGCTGTTGCTTTGCTCATGCTTGAGTGCTTGGTGGTGGGTGCTGATGCTTTTTTTGCCGGTGGAGATAGGGAATGTTGCTTTCTGCCACTTACGTGTGGGAGGGAGGGGAGCTTGTGGGGGGTACTTTGGGTTCTAACATTTAACTGTCATTCATTCTTTGGGGTACTCCTCTGTTTTCGTGGGTTTCTGTGAAGAAAAAGCATTTCAGGATGTATATTGTATACATTTCTCTGACATTAAATGTACTTTTGAAACCTTTTAAGTGAAGAAACCCTGACAATTTATAATAGGAGAAGAAAACATCTTGATGGAGATATTGTGAAGATAATTAAATCGACATAAATTAATCACAGCATTTGATTAAATAAAGTTCAAAGTTCAGAGTAAATGTATTACCAAAGTAAATCTGAAATATGAATCCTGAAACAATCAGACTGTCATAAAATCATGTGAAGATGATAGCAATAAATTATACAAGAATACAAACAGGTGGGTAAAATAGACAGCTGCACAGGAGATCCAGTTAATGAGGAAAAATGTGAGGCGATGCATTTTGTGAGGGAGAATGAGGTGAGGCAATATAGAATACTGATCTGAAGGAGGAGCAGGAACCTGAAATATGGGTGCACACGTCATTGAAAGTGGTTTCATTAGTAGAGGTTTAGAGTGGGAAAGCGGGGAGTTCACGTCTCAGCTGGAGTTGTGTGTTCATCTCTGGTCACCTCACTATGAGAAGTACGTGAAGATGGAGAAGAGATTTATGATGACAGTTTCTGGAATGAAGGATTGTGATTACAAGGATAGTTAGGGGAGGCTGAGTCTGTTTTCTTTGGAGAAAGCAGAGGAGTGATTTGATAATATATGATATGGGATATGGATAGAGTGAGCAGTGGGAGGAGGGGACATGAACTAAGGGTCACAGATACAAAGCAAAGAGAAATGAATTAAATTAAAAATTATTATATAGAAAAAAAATCCTCATTTTTAATTTTATATATGACTGGAATCTGGAAATCCCTAATGGAGGCAGGTTCCATTGTGGTCTTAAGGAGGAAACTAGATAAACTATATTGTGAGGGAAAATATTACAAGGGTTAGAGTGTAGATCTGGTAGAGAGCCAGAGTGGATACAGTGAGTTGAATGAGCTGCTTCTGGTTTGTAGCCATTATATCAGATGGCCAACAATCTTAAATGGACCAGAAATGCTTTTGCTACATCTCAAAAGCTACTCATTCTATACATCCAACCTTGTTAACTTAACCTTTATCTGGTCTATGATGTAACGTACCTTATACTCATCCATCCAGACATGTGCCAGACGAAGAGAATTGTGTGTCATGGTATCCCGCCCTTTAGGCGAACCATATGGTCGGCGTTTTCGGAAAATATGCCCTACCCTGGAGCATGGAATTATTTCTAGCCGGCCGCCGCACATCCAAATCTGAACCAAAGGATAATGACGGAATATTACCAAATAGTACAAAGCAGGAATCATGAATAATGGACATAACTTAATATTTCTGAAACTAGGAAGATTTTTAATTATTCATTTTAATTTTTGATAATCAAAAACCCACTCACCCTGGATATTCACTCTTCTCCACAACCACCCCCCCCCCAATCAGGCAGAGCCTGAAAGCATCAAGGACAGCTTGTACCCTCCCCGCACTGTTAGAAGACAACTGAACCCATCTCTTGTACAATAAGCTGGACCCTTGACCTCGGAATCTACATTGTTATGACCTTGCGCCTTATACTGTCAGTCGGCATGGCACTTTCTCTGTATTTCTAAGAGTTTATTCTGCACTCCGTTATGGTTTTAACCTTGTATTACCTCAATGCACTGTTGTGATGAACTGATCTGTATAAATGGTATGCAAAACAAGTTTCTCACTGTACCTAAGTACATGTGATAATAACAAACCGATTTACCAATTTGATTTACCAGTTTTGTGGAAGTTCCATTTTAAAAAATTGACCTGCACATTAACTGCCTGAGCTTCAATAGGATACTATTGTGAAATCCTTAAATTTATGTACGTCGGTGCCTTACTTGAGGACCAAAGATCAGCTGTGGAGGCCCAATCTGCTGGCCTATAATGAAATGCAAATTTCCAAATGGTAATTTCAACAAAATCGTTAGGAGTAGCTGACAAGCAGAGGCCAAGTGTTGTAGTACAGGGGGAGGGGGAGAGGGGGAGGTCTGACCAGGGGATTGCCCAGCTCCTTTCACAACTATTAAAGAGTGAGACAGGTCAGTTATAAAGTGGACTTAAGAACAGGCTGACACAAAATAGAATTCATGTCATGAATGTGAATCATAAGTCCACTTTTTAGTTCAGTTTTGTATCTGGTTTCTCCTGCCTTTCAAATTCTTCAAAAAATTTGACGTTAAAACATACTTCCAGTAGGAGCCATTATGATTCAGGTCATTCCATGTCAATTCTACATACTGAATAAAAGATGGAAATGCCCTCATCTTTGGAAGAGAAAAACTTTAATATTAAAACGCCTTCTGTGATCTCAAGATGCCCATAAGCTCTTTACTTTCTCCACAGTGAGAAAGGATCAATGCCTGCAGTGAGCTCCCACAACCTGGCAATAACTGGGTAATCTATTTTTGTAGTGGTCTTGGGTGGGGGGGGGGGGAGATAATTATCCAGAACGCCAGTTCTTCTCTGAAGCACATTTAAAGCTAACTGAAGGTAGACAAGGCCACTTTTTAACCTAACATGTCCCATGACATTTACCTAGTTGAGCTACAATTGGGATGCTGATGTTGCAATCTACAAATATAATTACACCATCTGTATTTAAGTTATTTATTTAACACAGCCAGTCATCCTTTCTTGGGAAAGTCATCAAATATTGTAAATTCTGACACCATGCCACAAAAGACATATAGACCAGAAGATGCAAAGCTTGGACCAAAAGGTGGATTCTGAGTGAGGACTTTAAAGAAAATTAGAAATTTCAGACGAAGGCCTAAGCAGCCAAAGGCACAGTCACAGTCACCACTGTCAAAGCAGAGCCATGACTGGAAAAGAATAGATTTCTGGGCAGGCTCCAAGACTGGAGACAAGGATATAAGTAGGGACAAAATCTAGGAGGGATTTGAAATCCAAGGATGAGAAATAAGGTGTTGTTCAACCAGGAGCCAACACAAGTCTGCAAGACAACAGTGGTGGGCCAACATGCTAACATACCTGTTGGGAGAAGAGCAGCAGTTTTGAAAGAACTTACACTTAAAACAGGAAAAGTGAGACAGGTTCACCTGGAGTCAATCTTAAAGTAGCAAAGATTAGGGTGAGGGTTTCATCAGAAGATGAGCTGAGCAAAGGCAGAGTTGTGTGGGTGGAAATGGGCACATTGGTATGGTATTTACATTAAGCTGGAAACTTATCTTACGGCTAGATACGAGACTGTGATCATGAAGAACCTTATTCAGTTTGCCAAGGATAGGGAAGAAAGCAATGACTGGGAACAAATGCAATCCCATGCTGTTGGATGAAAGAGGTACATTTTAAAAGGCTGGTATGTGGTCAACTTCATGAACCCATTGCATCAAGCTAAGAAACTGAAGATCATCTTTGTCACACAAGTTCTGGAAGATGGAGATATGGTCTTATGAGGTTGAGAGGGATAATAAATCAGCCATGATGGAATGATGGTGCAGACTCAATAGGTTGAATGGCCTAATTCTGCTCCTATGTCTTAAGGAAACTTGAAGGATACAACATATCTGAGGACAGAGGGATCAAAGGTTGCTTTTTGAGCAGAGGGGTACAGTACGCAATGGGAATGAACCCATGAACCAGTAACAGTATCAGCCAGTATAGATTTCAGGAATGAATGCTTGGATTAAGCAGCTTAATGGGAATAGGATAGAATTCCAAGTTGACGTAAAGGGAAAAAGATAGGTGTGTAGAGCTAGGATGGGGTTAGCTTTAAAAGTTTGGCCTGGTACACTGGAGAAAAGATAAAATGCGGCAGAGATAGATGATAGGATCCATACTTCTGAAGCATTTATTCACAAATCTGTTCAAAATTGCTTTCTTTGGATCTCAGGGAGCAGGCAGGAAGAGAAGAGACCAATTATTTTAACAGGGGCTAAGACATCAAAAGTGATGCTAGATTGCTAGCTCGGTAGTTGCTGTGGTGAAGGGAGAGCTACTTGGTAGATAGTTGAGATTTTGAAAGTGCAGGTGAAAATAAGAGACAGAAGGGGGGCTTGTATTGGGAGAGTCACAAGGAAGTGATCGTGGAAATACCAATAAAGAATGAGGCAGACAAAAGGAGAAATGGGAAAATATTTACAAATAACTGAGCTCGTAATCTGACGAAGATTTGTTGAAAATGTTTATGTATATCATTTGGAAGGAAATTTATCTCTGTAAATTTGACCATACAAAACAGTGCACTCTACTATATTTTAAAATTGAGGGAAAATTCAAATAGTATTACCCTAAATGAAATTTCCAGATTTTCTCCTCCCCAAATATCCATGCCACTGTCATACTGTCCAAGTTCATAGAAGTAATGCCTGTCCATTGCAAATAATCCTCCTGCCATTGTAGGTGACCTAAGAAGGAAGAATTTGTAAAGAACTTTGTAAATGTAAGTATATACCAGTGACACAGATCTGAATTATCTTTCGGTTTCTAACTCTGCATACATTAACTGTATTTTAATTATATTAGAACATGGTTGCCCCCTGTTCTTTTCTTAAAAATTGTCAAATATGTAGAGGTATTTCCTAGAGAGCATCAGCATGGCTGAATTCCAAAATAAAAAGAACCTTTTTCAACCCGCTGGTTTCTGTATATCTGCAACAATATCCCTCTGTTAACTGCAAGTACAAACCCCATTTCCAGAAAAGTTGGGATAGTTTAAAATCTGTGATATGTTAATTCACGTGAACCTTTATTTAACTGACAGAAGTACAAAGAAAAGATTTTCGATAGTTTTACTGACCAACTTAATTGTATTTTGTAAACATACATAAATTTAGAATTTGATGGCTGCAACACACTCAACAAAAGTTGGGACAGAGGCATGTTTACCATTGTGTTACATCACCTTTCCCTTTAATAACACTTTTTAATCGTCTTGGAACTGAGGATACTAATTGTAGTAGATTCGCAATTGGAAATTTTGTCCATTCTTGCTTGATATAAGACTTCAGCTGCTCAGCAGTCCGTGGTCTCAGTTGTCTGATTCTCCTCTTCATGATGCGCCATACATTTTCAATAGGAGATAGATCTGGACTGGCAGCAGGCCAGTCAAGCACATGCATTCTGTGTCTACAAAGCCACGCTGTTGTAGCCCGTGCAGAATGTGGTCTGGCATTGTCCTGCTGAAATAAGCATGGACATCCCGGGTTGAGACGTCGCCTTAATGGCAACATATGTCTCTCTAAAATCCTAATATACGCCTCAGAGTCAATGGTACCTTCACATACCTGCAACTCACCCATGCCGTGGGCACTGATGCACCCCCATACCATCACAGATGCTGGCTTTTGCACCTTTCACTGATAACAATCTGGATGGTCGTTTTCACCTTTGGCACGGAGAACTCAACGCCCGTTTTTTTCTGAAAACTAGCTGAAATGTGGACTCATCTGACCACAGCCCACTGTTCCACAGTCTTTCGGTCCATCTGAGATGAGCTCGGGCCCAGAGAACTCGCCGGCATTTCTGCATAGAGTTGATGTATGGCTTCCTCCCTGCGTAATACAGTTTCAAGTTGCATTTCTGGATGCAGCGACGGACTGTGTTGAGTGACAATGGTTTTCCAAAGTACTCCTGAGCCCAGGTGGCTATAATTGTCACAGTAGCATGACGGTTTCTTAGGCAGTGCCGCCTGAGGGCTCAAAGATCACGTGCATTCAACAGTGGTTTCCGACCTTGCCCTTTATGCACTGAGATGTCTCTGAATTCTCTGAATCTTTTCACAATATTATGTACTGTAGATGTTGAAAGACCTAAATTCTCTGCAATCTTGCATTGAGAAATGTTCCTTTTGAATTCTCTCATGAATTTTGGCACAAAGGGGTGAGCCACGACCCATCCTTGCTTGCAAAGACTGAGCCTTTGATGGACGCTACTTTTATACCCAGTCATGGTACCTCACCTGCTACCAATTAGCCTGCTTAATGTGGAGTCTTCCAAACCAGTGTTACTTGAATATTCTGTGCACTTTTCAATCTTATTTTAACTTTATCCCAACTTTTGTTGAGTGTGTTGCAGCCATCAAATTCTAAATTTGTGTATATTTACAAAAAACAATTAAGTTGGTCAGTAAAACTATTGAAAATCTTTTCCTTGTACTTTTGTCAGTTAAATAAAGGTTCACGTGAATTAACATATCACAGATTTTTGTTTATATTGCATTTTGGAAAATATCCCAACTTTTCTGGAAATGGGGTTTGTAGTAATTATTGTGAGGTCAACAGATTAAGCTACTGAACGCACAGCCATTTATCTTGCTGTGACCCCAGACCATGCTGGTACCTTCCTCCCACCTGTGGATGTGTTAGGAGAAAATGGGGAAGAAATTGAAGTAGGAAACAAAGATCTGCTGACAATGGAAGATGGAGAAGTAAATGTGCACATTTATTGGTGTGGGGGAAAAATAATCAGGAAGGCAGGATGCCAGCCTGCAAGATCTGGGCAGAGGCATAAAGAATTATAGCAATATTTTACCAAGGAAACCAAATTATGGAGGTATAGCAAATCAAACGAAGAGATCAGGAAGGTCCGCAGGTTGACATAGATGAGTTCAAAGAAATGGCAGAGGGGTATCCGAAACAAAGTGCAAAGAAATATAAAATATTAGGAAATTTAGAGATTATTTTCTGGCTTGTTCTGCCTGATGGGATGATAGTGTTCAAAAGGAAGTTGAACGTATGCTTGAAAAGAGGACTTTTATTTTTGCCAGCCAGATGCAAATGGCCATCCTCAATGGATGAGGATCACAGAAAGGAAAACAGAATTCAGATAACACCCACTAACACGATTCAACAGCATGAAGCAATAACAAAAAAGCTGAATGTGAAAATGAAAAGAGAAATAAAGGTTGGTTATCTCAGATATCCTTGCTGGTGGCAAGAGAAATTTTGGTTTAAATTATTATGGAGCACATTCCCCTTCATAAAGGCAGATTTGCCAGTTACTATTTTCATGAAGGAACCTTTATCACAGACTGCAAAGAAGTTAAGAAAAACTCATACATAAAAAGCATACAAGGAATAAAACAGGTTTACTACTTGATTGGTGCTGTTGGTCCCTCCGGTCCATTCAACATTGAGGCAGGCACTGGATCCCACTTGAAATGCAGACCCCAGTTAAACCCTCCCCTCACAATTGGGGAAGAGCTGTAGATTAATGTGTCAGTATTGATGATGTCAATCACCGGACACACCACAGTCTTGCGATCCTGCATCACAGGTGTCAGCAGGGGTTGCAGCCACAACTCATTCACCTCACAGTGACTGTCAAGAAACACCAGCACATCCCCTATGGAAAGAAGATGCTAAACAATTAGGTGGCAGAACTGATTTCAAAGCTAAAACTCGTTTATATTAACACCAAGAAGACAACTCAATTGGTGAATCATTAGTAGGGCCCTCACATTATTTAGAATTTAATTTTAAAGAAGAAAATTATTAGCTCTATCGCTATTAATCTTTGGAAAGCCAAGTGAGGTTAATTCAAAAAATGGTAAGAAATACACAGACTTTTATGATATTTAAAAGGGCAGGTCAAAAAAAGCAGTGCAGCAAGAATATTTTTTAAGGTTTCCTTCGTGACAATAATTTGGTACCGCAATCTGTCTAATCACAACACAACATTTATTCCAATATTGTACTTTGAATATTGGAAGACAAATCAGGCTTGTACCAAGATGTCCATTTCGGTGGGGTGAGGCAAGCAGTGGATAGGAGGAGCCTGCACATTTGCCTTAGAATCTGCTTGTCTAACATGCACCCAAGACAAGCGGGCATGCTCATTTGGCTATCAAGGAATGACTGTGATGAGAAGAATAAGTGCAAGCTAATTTCCAGTTTACTTTATTTGAGTTGCTATAAATATATCTAACTATTTTAAGAGCTTTTGTATTTTATTTTAATTATTAATCACAAATTAATTGCATTTTTAATTTTTAACAGCTCTTGTGTTATCCTGTCAACATTAAATCTAAGCCTGAAGGTGTGGAATAAATAACTTTCAAGGATGAGAATCCGCAGGTGCTAGAAATCCAAAGCAACACACACAAAATGCTAGAGGAACTTTCAAGGACTTATGGCAATGAGTTGGTACTTGTAAGAATAGGCCCCAGAATAGACTGGGACACACTTATCAGCGGTGAAACAGTTTCTGGGTGGAAGATAGTGTCAGATCCACTGTAGTTTAAAAAAGGATTTCAATGGCAGTTCACTCAGGCTCTGCACCATTCACAAGGTGATCCAGGCATTCAGTTTAATGGAACTCAATGCACAAGAGGCAAATATAATTAACAATACTCTCACATGATTAAGCTCTGGCAACCAAGACAAACTACACCACCATTCCCTGAAATCTACAATATAATACCACTCTCACAATAAAATGTTCATTAAGTATTACAATGAAGTGGCAGTTTACGTTTACATGATCAGTCTCTATGGCCTGATTCTATGATGCTCTGACTCAGAGGGGAGATAATGCTTCCTTAAAGCTAATGCTGGCATTATAAAGCAAAAAAAAAAGAATTATACTTCTGTAATCGATATACAAGTTAATGAAGGTTTGCAAAACTCATGCCAAAGTGTGGGATGACTTTGGGAAGATCTTTTTTGACTGGTATCAGTAAGATGGGCTCTAACACCTCTTTTGTGTCATAAATACTCTGTGATTATGTATACTTCACAGTGGCAAGTTGTTATGCATTTAGTCAGAACCACAGACCTCCTGCACTTAACTCCCTTCCTGGTCTCGCATCATTACCATTGGAATCCCTCAGGAATCTATTTTAGCCCTCCAGTCCATTTTCCCTCAACATGGCAACAGCATCAGATTACCTGTTGCATGGGATGCACCAATCATTCTGCCACGTATCAATCCCTCTCGTTCAGAGTTTCGCACTAGTTTCACCTTTTTGGGTAGACTATTCCAGATGTAGATCTCGAGCTCATCTTTCAGATTAACTGGCAAAGCAAATCAGAGTGTTAACTTATCTTTTGATGCTGATTCACCAAACCATAAGACACAGGAACAAAAGTAGGCCATTCAGCCCATCAGGTCTGCTCCACCATTCTATTATAGCTCATTTATTATCCCTCTCCACCCCATTCTCCTGCCTTCTCCCCATAACCTTTGACACCCTGATTTATCAAGAACCTACTGAATCACTTTAATGATTTGGCCTTCACAGCCATCTGTGGTAATGAATTCTAGAAGCTCACTGCACTCTGGCTAAAGAAATTCCTCCTCATCTCTGTTCTAAAGGGACATCCTTCTATTCTGAGGCTGTGTCCTCTGGTCCTAGACTCCCATACTGTAGGAAACATCCTGTCTTTGTCACTCTATCTAGGCCTTTCGATATTCGATAGGCTTCATTGAGAATCCCCCCTCATTTTTCAAAATTCCAGCAAGTACAGGCCCAGAGCCACCAGAGGCTCCTCATATGTTAACCCTTTCATTTCAGGATCAGTCTCGTGAACCTCCTCTGGACACTCTCCAATGTCTCTTCACTGCTGTCAGGTGGTCTTGATACTGTGCATCAAGAGATGAACCTGCCTTTCAGGAGGTTGGCTGCTTTTTGGGATCTTAACCCCTTTCATATGAAGACATCAACTGCAAATGACTATGGTAAACAGGTACATGGCTGGAATTTGTGTCCCATACTGGTGTCTGGTCTGTCTAATCATGGATTATATCTGCTGATTTTGGAATCTGGTCTAAGAATGATACAAAATTCAGCACACACCAAGGGAGGGATGAATAGAAGAGAAAATGTAGAGAAAAGCTAAATATGACTCACTGAAATCACTGTTGTCATCTACAAGTATAATTTCGTGCAACAAGTTTGCAGGAGAACGATCCAGCACAGTATGTACTGTCCGCAGTAGAGCTGATAAAGCCTCGTTATAAAAACAGATAATAATGCTGGCAGAAGGCAAATTCACTGGGTAGCTTTTTGCTTTACACCTGATAATAAAAGACAGTCATTTAGTGTTAAACCCAAAAGAAGGAAGTCATAAACTTCAAAAAGAAAACTAACTTTGCCAACTAAAATTCTGCAACTTTGTTTTGATTGACCATGTGGCAATAAGGTGGTGTAAATTGCATTGAAACATATTCTAGTAGTGTGATAATTAAATTCTGCAAGTAATATTTAAAGAAATATTCCTCTTGGTGTTAGAGACAATACTTTTCTTTTTAAAATTATGTTCCACATGATAAGTTGACGTATTGTCTACCTGTCTAGATTACGATCTATTATCAGTGGATACAAACCTAACTCATCCAACCATTCCTCAAAAGACACCCATTATATGTATTACTCTTACAGACTTTCTATGAACTGCTTCTGATGAAATAACATCTTTTCTTAATAATAATACTGACATTGTCCTTTTGACACACAGTAATACTTTGATCTATAATACTGTATTTTTGACTTTTTTTCCTCAAATCCAGTAAAATTGGAAATTGCATATGTAATGTGCTTTTCAATTGAAAAAGCTCACTATCCTAATTACTTCTACCACTTACACTTTTTTAATGCAAAGATATTACAATTTCAAGTCCATGAATTTACTGCAGAATATCATCCGATAATCATGGAACCTCACAAACTTTAGATACACCTTTCTGCAAAAAACAATAATGCTCTGGCATCTTTAATATGTTCAGTTAGGAAATTCCAAAGAGACTAAAGAGTAGAGCATAGAGCTCATGACAATAGGGTTTAATGAGGTTACAAAGATGGATAACAGAAAGATTTCAAATCATGGAACAGGAGATTATTCAGCTTACTACGTCCATTTTGCCCACAAATGGTGCTATTCATGCTACTCACACTTTCCATGTGTTCATTCTTTATGCCTTGAGAGGTTGGTCAAGCTCAAATCAGCCCCTGCCTACGCAAGGACCCAGACCAGTGCAATTTGCCTAGCGCCACAACAGGTCTACACTGATGCAATCTCACTGGCTCTCCACTCAGCCTCGGAACACCTAGATAATAGTATTACCTTCGTCAGGCTGCTGTTTATTCATTACAGCTCAACGTTCAACATCATCGTACCCTCAGTTCCAATCAACAAAACCTGGGCCTCTGGGCCTCTGTGCCTCCCTCTGCAACTGGATCCTTCACTTCCTCACCGAGAGACCAGTTTTTGCAGATTGGAAATAATATTTCCTCCTAACTGATAATAAAAACAAGGATGTGTGTTTAGCCTGCTGCTCTACTCTCTCAATACCCATGACAGTGTGGCTAGGCACAGGTCAAACACCATCTATAAACTTGCCAACGACATAACAATTGTTGGCAAAATTTCAGATGGTGACGAGGAGACATACAGGAGTGAGATAGATCAGCTAGTTGAGAAGTGAAGCAACAACAACCTTGCACTCAACATCTGTAAGACCAAAGGATTGATTGTGGACTTCAGGAAGGGGAAGTCAATGAAACACACACCAGTCCTCATCAAGGGATTAGAAGTGGAAAGAGTGAGCAGTTTCAAGTTCCTGAGTCAACATCTCCGAAGATACAGTATATCCTGGGTCTAACATATTGATGCAATTAAACAGAAGGCACAGCAGCGGCTATATTTCATTAGGAATTTAAGGAGACTTGGTATGTCACCAAAGACCCTTGCAAATTTCTACAGGCGTGCCATGAAGAGCATTCTAACTAGCTGCGTCTGGTTTGGAGGGGCCACTTCACAAGATCAGAAAAAGCTGCAGAAAGTTGTAAACTCAGTCAGCTCTATCATGGGTACTAGACTCCCCAGCATCAAGGACATCTTCAAAAGACAACATGTATCACTAAGGCCCCCATCACCCAGGATGTGCCCTCTTCTCATTGCTACCATCAAGGAAAAAGTATAGGAGCCCGAAGACTCAATGTTTTAGATACAGCTTCTTCGCCTCCACCATCATATATATACATATGTTTGTAAATCTGGCCTGAGCAAAGGATGTTGGGAATGGAGAGGGTGGAGCGCAGCGGGAGAGGTGTGGCATAAGCGGCAGAAAAAGAGTGCCAAGGACGGAGAGTGGCGCAAGTGCAGACACACCCAGCCCTGAGACACCAGCAAGGTCATTCGATTCTAAACAAGTGATTTATTGATCATTACAGAACATCTCTCTCATGCTTCCCATTCCCTCCCCTCTTCCTTCCCCTTTTCCCACCCATGATTCCCCTCAACCTGGCTCCTTCCCACTTTCAATTCACAATAGAGACCCATATCAGAATCAGGTTTATCATTACTCACATATGGGGTGAAATTAGTTCTTGTTTGCAGCCACAGCAGCAATACATAAAACTAGTACAGTACTGTGCAAAGATCTTAGGCACCCTAGCTATATATACGTGACTTCTGTACAGTACTGTATGCCAGTGATATTAAACCTGATCCTGATTCATTTATGTAACTCTTAAATATGATTAAGTTATCTGCCTCAACCATCTTTTTGGGCAATTCAGATGTAGACCCTCATTACTCTTCCAAAATACTTCTCAACTCACTAAGAGGTGACTTGATAGAGGTATACAAGATGATAAGAGGCATACATCAAGTGGACAGTCAGAGACTTTCTCCCAGGGTATAAATGGCTAATACGAGGGTTCATAACTAAGATGTCTTGAGGAAGGTATTGGAGGGATGTCAAAGGTAGGTTTTTTTTAAATACACAGACAGTGGTGGATGTATGGAATGTGCTACCAGGGTTGGCAGTAGAGGCAGATAGATTAGGAACACTAAAAAGACTCTTAGCTAAGAAAGAAAACTGGAGAGTTGTGTGGGAAGAATGGTTAAACTGATCTTGGAATGAATTGAAGGGTCTGTACAGTGTTATGTTCGATGCTAACAGTTCTTCTACTAATCAATTTATATTGGTGTCCCTTGTTATTGACCTCCATGCCAAGGGAAGTAAATCTTTTCTATTCATTCCAGCCAGCCTTCTTGGAATTGCTTACACTACACTTAATTTTCCATCGGAAAACAATGTAGACCTGGCAACATCCTTGTAAGTCTCCTCTGCACCCTCAGTGTATTATCCTTCCAGAAGTCTAAAGAGAACTCCAGGGGTGCCCTAGCTAGTGATTTCTAGTTCCACCCTGCTCTTATCATTCAGAAGTTTCTCATTTACTTATTTCACTACTTTCAAGGATCTATGGACATGCACCCTGAGCCAACTTTGCTCCTCAGTACACGCAGGTATTTCAGTGTTTACTATGAATCAACCTGCCTTTTGATGCTCTTCGCAATTGTAATAGAGTTGACACCTATGGGGATCAGCGTGGATCTGACTGGCATGGTGAAAAGGATTAAATAAACCATAACATGCGAGCAGAAGGGTGATGGATATTTGTCAGCAAGGAAGGCATTGCTAGTATCATGTTCAGAGGCGATGAAGCTATCATGACAGCTTTGAAACTCAACATTAATATACATCTATACATGCAAATATGAATATGCATCTTTAAGTCAAGTAATAATTAAAGAATAAGAACTTGCTTTGGGTCTCTGGTATCAGGAATATCTCTTTTGTATCCCAAACGATTACTGATGAGCACATTGAAGGCATGTTTCTGGTATCCAGCATTCCGAATCTCCTGATCCACTTCGTTGAAAATCATACCTGAAAATACATCATTGATATTATTAATGTATTCCAGAATATAAAAGCAGATTAGTCTGTTTTAACAGACTAAGCTTCAAGGTCAGAAAATCCATCAATCTGGGACTATGCACATGTCTACAGCTCTAATCTTATTCTCCACGTTGGCTGATCCCACTCATCAGCCCTCAAGCCCCCAAGCAATGCTGCTAGGTACTGACTGCTAGAGAGAGACAGAGAGTGGGGGGGAAAAAAGGCAGCAAGGATAAAAAGAGCATTATCTGATTGAAGAGATGTGATGACTGTTGTTACCCAGGCAAATATATAGGGGCATACACACAAAATACTGGAAAAACTCAGCAGGCCAGGCAACACCTTTGCTAACGTTTTGAGCCGAGACTCTTCATCAGGACTCCAAAGGCTCTTGGCTGAAATGTCAACTATTTACTCTCCGAAGGCTCTCGGTCCGAATCATTGACTGTTTACTCTTTTCCATAGATGCTGCCTGGCCTGCTGAGTTCCTTTAGCATTTTGTGTGTATTACTTTGATTTCCAGCACCTGCAGAATTTCTAGTTTGAAATATCCAGGGGCCTCAGTTTTTCACAACACACATTATTGATGGTTTAAGGAACAGACTAACTGGGCAGGGGGATGGGAGCCAGAGTGATGGGACTGAGGATAGGGCAGTTGGTATACAAGTAGATGCAGTTTGTAGTGAGATGGTGACTTCAGGAAGGGTAAGTCGAAAGGAACACACACCAATCCTCATGGAGGGATCAGAAGCGGAGAGAGTGAACAGCTTCAAGTTCCAAGGTGTCAAGATCTCTGAGGATCTAACCTGGTCTCAACATATTGATGTAGTCATAAAGAAGGGAAGACAGCGGCTATACTTTATTAGACGTTTGAAGCAATTTGGCATATCAACAAATACACTCAAAAACTTCTATAGATGTACTGTGGAGAGCATTCTGACAGGCTGCATCACTGTCTGGTATGGAGGGGCTACTGCACAGGACCAAAAGAAGCTGCAGAAGGTTGTACATCTAGTCAGCTCCATCTTGGGCACTAGCCCACAAAGCACCCAGGACACCTTTAGGGAGCGGTGTCTCAGAAAGGCAGCGTCCATTATTAAAGACCTCCAGCACCCACGGCATGCCCTTTTCTCACTGTTACCATCAAGTGGGAGATACAGAAGCCTGAAGGCACACACTCAGCAATTCAGGAACAGCTTCTTCCCCTCTGCCATCCGATTCCTAAATGGAGTTTGAAGCTTTGGACACTACCTCATATTTTTTAAATATACAATATTTCTGTTTTCACACATTTTTAATAATCTATTCAATTGATTCACTTGTTTATTTATTTTTTTCTTTTTTCCCTGCTAGATTATGTATTGCATTGAACTGCTGTTGCTAAGTTAACAAGTTTCACGTCACATGCCGGTGATAATAAACCTGATTCTGATTAGGCAAAATTACAGTCAGTTGGAAATGAAGTGTAACATGGGGGCAAAATCAAAAGGGGTAACATATACAATAATGAAGGTGTTATATTTGAATACATGCAGTATATTGTATAGATGATCTGGTAGTGCAGCTAGAGATTGGCAGGTATGACATTGTAGGCATCAGTGAGCCGTGGCTGAAAGAAGATCATAGTTGGGATCTTAGCATCCAAGGATACAGATCAAAAGGACTAGTAGGTAGACAGAGGGGTGGGGTGGTTCTTTTGGTAAAAAAAAAGTAATTAAATCCTCAGAAAGAGGTGACATAGGATCGGAGATGTAGAATCTTTGTGGGTAGAGTAAAACTGCAAGGGTAAAAAAACCTTGATGGGAGTTATATACAGGCCTTCAAACAGTAGCCAGGGTGTGCGCTATAGATTACAATAGGAGATAGAACTGGTACTGGATCCCAAGAGATGGAATTTGCAGAATGCCTAAGAGATACCTTTTTAGAGCAGGTTCTGGATGAGTTGACTATGGGAAAGGCAATTCTGGACCTGGTGTTGCATAATTTGATTAGGGAGCTTAAGGTAAAGGAACCTGTCAGAAACAGTGATCATAACATTACAGAATTCACCCTGCAGTTTTAGAGGAGGAAGATAAAGTCAGATGTATCAGTATTACAGTGGAGAAGAGGAAGTAACAGAGGCTGGCCAAAGCTGATGTGAAGGAGATATTTTCAGCGATGGCAGAACTACAATGGCTGGAGTTTCTGGGGGCAATTCAGAAGGTGCAGGATATATACATTCCAAAGATAAAGTAGTATTCTAAAGGGAAAATGAGGCGACTGTAGCTGACAAGGGAAGTCAAAGAGAGCAAAAAAGAAAAAGAGAGGGCATATAATATTGCAAAAATTAGTGAGCAGTTAGGAGGTTGGGAAGCCTTTAAAAACCAACAGGAGTTAATGAAAAAAAAGCCGTAAGGAGAAAAGAGAAGAAATATGAAGGCAAACTAGCCAATAATTTAAAAGGGGATACAATAAGTTTTTTTCAAATATATAGAAAGTAAAAAGAGAAGACTGCTGGAAAATAATGCTGGAGAGGTAGGAACTGGGGACAAAGAAATGGCATACGAATTTACTATAAATACCAGGTTTCCCCCGCTATCCGAATGTAGAGCATTCCTATGAAATCGTTCATAAGCCGAAATGGTGTAAAGCGAAGAAGCAATTACCATTAATTTATATGGGAAAATTTTTTGAGCGTTCCCAGACCCAAACAAAACCTAACAAGTCATACCAAATAACACATAAAACCTAAAATAACACTAACATATAGTAAAAGCAAGAATGATACAATAAATACACAGCCTATATAAAGTAGAAATAATGTAAGTACAGTGTAGTTTCACTTAACAGAATCAGGAAGTTTGAGCCAAAATCGATTTGTCGAAAAAAATCAGCACGTACACGCATTCGCACGTCACGCATGCGCACACACCTGCACGCGCAAGGCTTCATGGTCATGGTAGTCTTTCTCGGGGTAAACAGAAGTTTAAAACAAGCACCTTTTCTCGTAAAAGCGAAAATCCTCTTTCGGTTAACGAAAACAGGTACTAATGTAGGTCTTTCGTAAAAGCGAAATATCGTAAAGAGAACGTTTGGAAGGTGGGGGACACCTGTATTATGCATCAGTCTTCATTGTAGAAGACACTAGCACTATTCCAGAAATTCTAGTGTGTCGGGGGCAGAAGTGAGTGTAGTTGCTATTACTGGGGCTAAGGTGCTTGGGAAAACGGAAAGGTCTGAAGGTAGGTAAGTCACCTAGATCAGACGGATTACATTCCAGGGTTCTGAAAGAGGTAGCTGCTGAGATTATACAGGCATTAGTAATAATCTTTGCAGAATCAATTCTGGAATTGTTCTGGAGGTCAGGAAAATTGCAAATAGCACTATTTAAGAAAGGAGGTGGGGCAGAAGAAAGGAAATTACTGGCTCATGGCTGTGGACTCAGTTCCATGAACTTCCGTTCTGAATGTATTTGCTTACTTTTATTGTTTGCACAATTTCCTTTTTTTTTCTGCACATTGAATGTTTGAGGGTCTTATTTTTTTTAAATAAATGGGTTCTATTGGGTTTCTTTGTTTTGTGGCTGCCTGTAAGGAAATGAATTGTGTATATAGTACACATACTTTGGTAATAAATGTACTTTGAACTTTCGTTTTGAATGTTGGAATGAAAATGAAGATTTGAAGGTTGCAATTGTCAAAAGCCATTTATGAAGACAGTCCATTATCTGCATTACGTGTCTATGCTGATTTTGTTCATTTATACATACACTTGATGAATTCTTCTGTCGATAACTATTAGGAACTAATACACAGTTTTATAGTACTGTAATAGTGTAGGTAATGTTCTAATTTGTTCTGTATTTTATTTAAATACAGAATTGGTTGCTCAGTTAAATGGTGGTTTGTCTTCCATACCTTCTTAACTATTTCTCTGAAACTTTGACTAATTAGTGCAGCCTCTTAATTCAACCAAAATGTACCGTTCCTAATGTGTTCCAAGCAATCGGAATCCCCTGTATAACCCGTCCCTCAATGGCATGCCCTGAAGGTTGATGGTGCATGGGATGTTGTCCTGGAGCCATGTTTCCAAAGGAGCAAGCATGCAGTAGTTCTCTATCACACACCAGTGCAGCTGCAGACAAATGCAATCTAGTTAGTCTTTCACTGAGCAAACACTGGAGAGTGGCACCAATGGGACGGATCAGCCCCCAAACCAGCGCACACTTCAGCGTGCCCATCATGCCCATACTCCCTCCCACATCTCTTCCCTTGGGTGGCTGCAACAGGTGACACCATCTGCACAACAACTGAGGCCACACAGTTCTTCCTTATGCTCCTTTTAAACATTTCACATTCCACCTTTTACCCGTGACCTCCAATTCTAGTCTCAGCCAAACCTCAGCAGAAAAAGCCTGCTTATATTTACTCTATCTATACCCCTCCCCATAACTCTGTATACCTCTATCAAAGCTCCCCTCGTTCTCCTACACTCGAGGGAATAAAGTCCAAACCTATTCAACCTTTCCCTAGAACTGTGAACATATTCTCAATCTATCAAAGTTCTTCCTAATTTTATAGACCTGTATTAGGTCACAGCAATGCTGCTTTTCACAATTAAAAGAAACTCAGTGCGTTCACTCTTTCCTGATAATATACAGTACTGTGTAAAAGCTTTGGACAAATCTATATAGGTAGGGTGCCTAAGACTTTTGTGCAGTACTATATTGGTCAACGTGGAGCAGAGAGTAAATTTGTAAATGTGGCGGGAGCAAAGGATGTTGAAAATGGTGAGGAGCACCAAAGAAAGGGTGTGGGACAAGTGGCAGGGGTGGCAGGTGCAGACACACCCAACCAAGACACCAGGCAAGGTCATATAATTCCAAACAACTGGTGTATTGATCATTACAGAATATCCTTCTGGTGCTCCCTGCCCCTTTCCCAACCATGATTCCCCTCTCCTTGCCTCTTTCCTACTCTCAGTCCACAATAGAGACCTCTATCAGAATCAGGTTTATCATCACTTGCATATATCATGAGATTTCTTCTATTTTGCGGCAGCAGTACAGTGCAATATGTATATATGTACACACACACACCCACCCCCCCAGGACTTTTGCACAGTACTGTATACCCCTGCATTTCAGGCATCAACCCTCTTCAGTGCTTGAATATCCCTTTGCATAATATGACAACTAAAACCACTATATTATTCTTAGGCACAGTCTAACCAAACTTCGGTAAAAACTCAGCACAACTTCACCCGTTCTGGCAGCAACCATACACATTTGGCTCTGTGGTTCAACATTCTACTGGCAGACAATTTTTTTGCTCTAAATGGTTGGATATTGTGAACACTCGGAAAAGACTAAAGAAAGGAGAAAACACAGGACAAGACAGTGTCAAGAAAAAACAGCGCAAAAGCAAGTCAGGTAAGCTGACAAACAGATGAACAGAGCAAAAACTGCACAAACTTATCTATAGATTTTGGGATTTCTCAGAGCAATTTACAACCAATGAAGCACCTCCAAAGTTTAGTCACTGGTGTAATGAAGGAAGTAAGATTTTACATTCAACAGCAATGTGATAATCTTCATATAATTTGTTTTTCATCTGGGATAAGTTAGATTTTTTCCTCAGGCTAGGGAAGTCCAAAACTAAAGGGTATAAGTGAGAGGGGAAGATTTAAAAGGGTCCTGAGGGGCAGGTTTTTCCACACAGAGGGTGCTGAATATATGAAATGAGCCACCACAGGAAGTGGTAGAGGTGGGTATAATGACCATACGTAAAAGGCACTTGGACAGGTAAGTGGATAGGATTAGAGGGTTATGGGCCAGATGCAGGCAAATGTGACTAATTCAGTTCGGCTTTGACAAGTTGGGTGGGAGATGCTGTTTTCATGCCATATAACTCTATGACTAAATCAAGGCTGAGACATCATGAGAAACAGTATTTTTAAACAATGCAGTCTTTTATGGCCACTGGAGAATGTTGCTTTAGAAGTTGTTTTAGCTCAGGATTAAAACATAAGCTAATATTCTGTCTTCTAATCAATGGAGTGGAACTTGAACACATAATCACTCTGACTTGAAGGTGAGAGTATTTTCAATTGAGCTACTGTCTACTCCAAGTTGAAAATGCACTTCAGTCTTAAATTTCTGAACAACTTTCATCAACATTATAAATCAGAATTAAATTCTGTCTGCTTTGATATTTTTTAAAATTTCATCCATTTTGAAAGTATTTTTAAAATTCATGCAGGTGGGAGCCATGAGATGTTTCTGAAGGGCTAAATTACATTTGGAGTTTAAGTTTTTTAAGCATACATAATTCAGAGATAGAATTCTTGCCTATTCAGTCAATAAGCTAAGTATCTTTCCATGATCAGTAACATAAAATCTTCTAAAGTCCCTTAATACTTTATGAGGGGCATTGATCTATGGATAGCCAGAGGCTGTTTTCCAGGACTGAGATGGCTAACACGAGGAGGCAAAGTTTTAAGGTGCTTGGAAATAGGTACCGAGGGGATGTCAGGGGTAAGTCTTTCACACCAAGAGTGGTGGGTGTGTGAAATGCACTGCTGGCGGCAGTGCTGGAAGCGGATACAATAGGGTCTTTTAAGAGCCTCTTAGATAGGAGCTAGGGAAATTCTGGGTAGTTTCTAGAGTAGGTTACATGGTCAGCACAATATTGTGAGCCGAAGGGCTGTAATGTGCTGTAAATTTCTATGTTCTAATACCTTGTCAAAATGTTGTTTTTATAACAATTCTATTCAGTGTATCTTTAATCTTGACATTAGTAGTAGTTGCAATTACAAATCTGCCCAGGAGCTATTGATGACAATATATTTTTAAACATTTTACATTTATAAAATTTGCTATCATATTTAATTTAGCAAAGTTTAGCTGCCATTCACCAGTACAACTCATCCCATTCTAATTGTATATTAGCATGACATCATTTTTTCTCTAGGTAGATTCCTTAAGCAAACAGTCTGAAAAGTGTCTCCACAGATTCCAGTCTCCAGTGTGCAAAAGCAAACAGGGCTTTGCCCCAGGAGACACTTGCACCAGCTGCATCACTCTTCCGAGCATAGTTTTGGATTATAGAATGTGCAAGTCCACAACTTTCTGTCATGAACAGCTGCTTGGAGTGGAAGACCAATGAGTTTCAGTCAAATTAGAGAGTATTTTCAGCAAATCTGTAATCTTTGAAAGGGATATTCATCTGTGGATGCCTTTGGGAACAGCCCACAGTGCAGAGCTGTGTTACACAAACATTTGAGATGAACTTTGACAAAAAACACTATCACTTCCCAGACCTTAGCAAAGAGATTTTCCAAATGGACTATTGGTCTCATCCCTAGTGCAGGCGCCTCAAAGACAAGTGGTGGTGAAGAGACGTAGGCTGTGGGTGAAGGATCTCGTGAACAGGCCCTTATTCACCACCAGCCAAACATGGTTTTAGTACTTGTTTGGAAGTTTTGATGATGAAACATGATGTTGAGAGAATCATTTAAAGGGATCCACCATTTCCTTTTTCCACATGGCCTCAAGGACATCCTACATAGCCCACTGTCTGATTGACATGGTCAAAGGTGTCTTGGACAACTTTTTTATGGAGACAGCATGGTCTAGTCAAGGGAACATTCAGCAACAAGGATTGCTGACCCAAATCATTAATTGGTTTCTTTTTCCATAGTTACTGCGAAACTGGCTGAGTTCTTCCAGCATTTTGTGTTTTTTTGTTTGATTCCAGCATCTGCAGTTTTGTTTGTTTTCTATTTGTTGTGCATGAATCTATAGACAAGTGGAAAAACGGATGAATTATTAAATAAAATCTCATCCATTTTTTCCTGCTTGCCAATTGATTCATGCATAAAAAGTCTTTTTTAAAATATCATAGTTAAGGCAGCACAGGCAGCACTCTAGAACTACCCTCAGTGTAACTTTGATCAAATCCACTATCAATGTTGATTTAAGAACAGCAGAGCAATATTGTGCTTTGCACCTCGGTGCTGAACGGACGCAGACATACTGGGTTGAAGTACTTTATGAAAACAGTTATTTAAGAAAAGGTAATATATTCCAAATCAAATGCAACATTATTAATCTACTATCTTAAATTACAGTGTCAAACTGAAAGAAATACTCACCCAGTTCTGAAAAGTGTTCTAATTTTTTCTCTGACTTTTTTGGTATATGTTTAAGGAATGGGCTGTCTATTTTGTCTTGGCGTTGGGATTCAAGCAGATGTTTGGATCCTTTGGTAAATCGGGGCTTGAATCTCCACTGTACTTGCTGGCTCCCCTGGAAGGGCACATTTCTGAGTGTGTAGCTTTCGTTGCTCAAGTTGAAGTAGATGAAAAGGAGAAGAGTCCAGGTCACGGATGTGAAAAGGCATCCATAGCAGAAATAGCGTAGCGTGACACTGCCCATGGTAGCCGAAGCATTGTTAGAGGCCCATTTTCATTCCTCTGAAACACACAAAGTCAAAGCTGTTTGAGAAGTGAACTGTTAGTGATTATCTGCACAACAGAAACTTCACAGAAGTTCCTCTGAAACAACCAACAAAGCATTACAGATAAAATATTTATTTTCAGTGTAAATACTGCAACCACTGCCAATATTATGAAACACAGAAACATAGAAAACCTACAGCACAATACAGGCCCTTCAGCCCACAAAGCTGTGCCAAACCTGTCCCTACCTTAGAACTACCTAAGCTTTACCCATAGCTCTCTATTTTTCTAAGCTCCATGTACCTATCCAGGAGTCTCTTAAAAGACCCTATTGTTTCTGCCTCCACCACCGCTGCCGGCAGCCCATTCCACACACTCACCACTCTCTGTGTAAAAAACTTACCCCTGACGTCTCCTCTGTACCTACTTCCAAGAAAAGGACAGCACCATCCGAAACAAAGATTTATAACCATCTGAATTTGTGTAGCATCTTCTATACAGTTACATATCTCAAACCAACACTGGAAAATATCAAGCAACATACATCAAAGTTGCTGGTGAACGCAGCAGGCCAGGCAGCATCTATAGGAAGAGGCGCAGTCGACGTTTCAGGCCGAGACCCTTCGTCAGGACTAACTGAATATCAGTTTGCTTGTTGACACTGACTTGCATGTATATTAGTTGTTAAATAACAAAAAGCCATGTAACATCTTCTCATGCAGCAATAACTTAGCATTAGTTTCTGAGAGGAGAGGGCTTAGTAGAGACTTAACATTCCATTGTAACACTGTGCTGGTTACTGGACAAAGTTCATTGGTAAGACTAATACGTTACAGATCAATTATTAACAGTAATTTTTCACAATGAAAATGTTTATTTAACATTCGTAGATATAACATGAGACCCACGCCTAAACTATCCACTGCTACACTGTGCCAATCTGAAAGAAACAGAGGGAAATCTAAGCAGTGAGAGTTATAGAATCATAGAAAAGTACAGCACAGAAACAGGCCCTTTGGCCCTTCTAGTCCACGGTGAACCATTTAAACTGACTAGTCGCATTGACCTGCACCCTGACAATAGCTCTCTGTACCCCTACCATCCATGTACCTATCCAAACTTCTCTCAAACATTGAAATCGACCTTGCATGCACTGCTTGCACTAGCTGATCATTCCACAATCTCATGACCTTCTGAGCGAAGAGGTTTCCCTCCATGTCCTCTGTTTAGTGCGCATGCGCCAGTCGTGCATGCAGCCTGGTACAGCCGTTCCGATCTATTCTTTTACTTTCTTCTTCTTACTTTTTAATTTACGTTATTTTTTGTATTTTTTTTCCTCACGGTAACATGTCGAAGCTGCACTCTCTCTAAATATGCTGGTAGAGAGAGTTTTATTTGGGTTTTCTTTAGCGCTGGAAATGGTTACATCCCAACACGCGGGACAGAAGCAAGGTCGCATTGTGTATTCCTCGGACCAGCAAATTCTGGCCGGCTTAGCGAACAGAGCGGTGGACACCCCTGCTGAAATCTAGAGGAAAACACACAGAGGATGCAGAGGGGGATCACAAAGCCGAGGAAAGAGGACTGGGTTGGAGAAGAGGAGTTCGGTGGGTAATACCGTTCCGGCTGACCGGAAGTGCACTGACAGCGGTAAGCGTAAAGGAGTTGGTTGCTTACTGTTCTGGCTAACAACGGATGATGCAATCCGGGGTATATTACGATCGAGGAACGTGTTTGCAGACTGGATATTGAACTTTTTACTGTTCGACTTCGGCCACATTCCACCGTGATACAACACTTGGCGGCACAGGAGGTGGTTCTTGCCTGTGGCCATCGAACGTGCAGCTCCTCTCATGGAGGGTCAGTCATCCTGAGCCAAATAGACTGGTCCTGGACTTATTTTCCATCTGGCATAGTTTTGCATTTTGTTGTTTGATTGTTGGGGTTTTTTTTGTAGTTCTATATTTACAGTCTATTCTTGGTTGGTGCGGCTGTAACGAAACCAAATTTCCCTCGGGATTAATAAAGTATATCTATCTATCTATCTTAAACTTTTCACCCTTCACCCCTACATCATGACCTCTAGTTGTAGGCCCACCCAACCTCAGGAGGAAAAAGCCTGCTTGTATTTACCCTATCTATACCCCTCATAATTTTGTTTACCTCTATCAGTCTCCTCTCAATCTTCTAAATTCCAAGGAATAAAGTCCTAACTTATTCAATCTGTCCTCAAATCTCAAGTCCTCCAGACCTGACAAAATCCTTGTAAATTTTGTCTGCACTCTTTCAACCTTATTCACATCTTTCCTATAGGTAGCTGACCAAAAATGAACACAATACTCCAAACTAGGCTTCACCAATGTTCTCCCCTTGTTCAAAAAAGGTAGTAGGGATAGTCTGAGTAATTATAGACCAGTGAGCCTTACGTCTGTGGTGGGAAAGCTGTTAGAAAAGATTCTTAGAGATAGGATCTATGGGCATTTAGAGAATCATGGTCTGATCAGGGACAGTCAGCATGGCTTTGTGAAGGGCAGATCATGTCTAACAAGTCTGATAGAGTTCTTTGAGGAGGTGACCAGGCATATAGATGAGGGTAGTGCAGTGGATGTGACCTGCATGGATTTTAGTAAGGCGTTTGATAAGGTTCCACATGGCAGGCTTATTCAGAAAGTCAGAAGGCATGGGATCCAGGGAAATTTGGCCAGGTAGATTCAGAATTGGCTTGCCTGCAGAAGGCAGAGGGTCGTGGTGGAGGGAGTACATTCAGATTGAAGGGTTGTGACTAGTGGTGTCCCACAAGGATCTGTTCTGGGACCTCTACTTTTCGTGATTTTTATTAACGACCTGGATGTGGGGGTAGAAGGGTGGTTTGTCAAGTTTGCAGACGACACAAAGGTTGGTGGTGTTGTGGATAGTGTACAGGATTGTCGAAGATTGCAGAGACACATTGATAGGATGCAGAAGTGGGCTGAGAAGTGGCAGATGGAGTTCAACCCAGAGAAGTGTGAGGTGGTACACTTTGGAAGGACAAACTCCAAGGCAGAGTACAAAGTAAATGGCAGGATACTTGGTAGTGTGGAGGAGCAGAGGCATCTCGGGGTACATGTCCACAGATCCCTGAAAGTTGCCTCACAGGTAGATAGGGTAGTTAAGAAAGCTTATGAGGTGTTAGCCTTCATAAGTCAAGGGATAGAGTTTAAGAGTCGCAAGGTAATGATGCAGCTCTATGAAACTCTGGTTAGGCCGCACTTGGAGTACTGTGTCCAGTTCTGGTCGCCTCACTATAGGAAGGATGTGGAAGCATTGGAAGGGGTACAGAGGAGATTTACCAGGATGCTGCCTGGTTTAGAGAGTATGCATTATGATCAGAGATTAAGGGAGCTCGGGCTTTACTCTTTGGAGAGAAGGAGGATGAGAGGAGGAATAGATAGAGTGAATAGCCAGCACCTCTTCCCCAGGGCACCACTGCTCGATACAAGAGGACATGGCTTTAAGGTAAGGGGTGGGAAGTTCAAGGGGGATATTAGAGGAAGGTTTTTCCACTCAGAGAGTGGTTGGTGCGTGGAATGCACTGCCTGAGTCAGTGGTGGAGGCAGATACACTCGTGAAATTTAAGAGACTACTAGATAGGTATATGGAGGAATTTAAGGTTGGGGCTTATATGGGAGGCAGGGTTTAACGATCAGCATATTGTGGGCCGTAGGGCCTGTACTGTGCTGTACTATTCTATGTTCTATGTTATACATTTTCAACATAAAATCCGATCTCCTGTACTCAATACTTTGATTTATGAAGGCCAATATGCTAATAAATTTCTTTACGACTCTGTCTACCTGTGACGACACTTTCAATGCATTATGGACGTGTATCCCCTTGTTTTACCGCATTCCTCAGTGCTCTACCGTTCACTGTGTAAGACTTACCCTGGTTGTTCCTACCGAAGTGCAACACCTCACACTTGTCTGCAATAATTTTCATCTGCCATTTTACACCCCATCCTTCCAGCTGGTTCAGATCCCACTGCAAGCTGTGATCATCATCCTCACTGCCACTACTCCCCCAATCTTGGTGTCGTCTGCAAAATTGCTGATCCAGTTAACCACATTATCATCCAGACCATCGATATAGATGACAAACAACAATGGACCTAGCACCTACCCCTGCGGCACACCACTAGTCACAGGCCTCCAGTCAGACAGGTACCACCTATTACCACTCTCTGGCTTCTTCCACAAAGCCAATGTCTAATTCAATTTACTACCTCATCTTGATCACCAAGAAATGAATCTTCTTGACCAACCTCCCACGCGGGACCTTGTCAACTGCCATGCTAAAGTCCATGTAGACAACATCCACCGAACTGCCTTCATCAACTTTCCTGGTATTTCTCGAAAAACTCTGTAAGATTGGTTAGACATGTCCTACCATGCACAAACCATGCTGACTATCCTTGATCAGTTCCTGTCTATCCAAATACTCATATATCAAGTCCATTAGAATACCTTCTAATAACTTTCCCACTACTAACGTCAGACTCACTGGCCTACGATTTCCTGGTTTATTTTTACAGCCTTTCCTAAAGAGCAGAACATCATCTATCCTCCTGACCTCTGGTAGCTCACCTGTCGCTAAAGATGATTTAAATATCTCTGCTAGGCCCCTGCAATTTCTGCACTTGTCTCCCATAGGGTCCGGCTGAACACCTTGTCAAGCCCTGGGGATTTATCCACCCCAACTTGCCTCAACACAGCAAACACCTCCTCCTCCATAACCTGATCGGGCCCATGACCCTGCTGCTGGTTTGTTTCACTACGACAGACTCTGTGTCTGTCTCCCGAGTAAATAGAAACGCAGAGTAAATACAGATACAGAGTAAATATGGGTTATTGTTGTGCAGCTAGCCCTAAACTAGAAATATTACTTCATTACCTTTTGCCATCCTAACCTTTGTAAAAGGGTCGAAGAGGCAAAAAAAACATAGCAATGTCCAATTACCCTGGTTACCATAGTTCCCTTTAAGCTATGCGCATGTGCGCGCACACACACGTTTTTCAACCAGCGCACAAAGGAAATTAATGTGCACACAAAAGGTTAGTTACCTAAAATAATGTAGTAGTTAATAATTATACTTACTGAAAATAATCTTTTAGCTAACTGTTTCTGTTAACTAGTTAGTCGGTTTTTCAAATACCACAATGCACGTCACTAATTTACATCACCTCACCTATCCTGTTCCGATTTGTACAGCTGCATCACGGCAGCAGCCATGTTTGGTGGGCAGTGTCAATATCGTAAAGTTTACAAAGCTCTGTTTCAAATCCTGTAGATAGCTCACTAAGTTTTTATTGGAAAAAATATTGATTCACTATGTTGAATTCAAAAGAAGTGAAGGGTGTGAAGCGCAAAAGAACTGCAAATTTGTTTAAATTTGAATGGCTTAACAAAATGGTAGAAACTGTTACACCGAAAGCTCATGAAGTCGTGAACGTTCAGCTACTAGAAATATTTATGTATGATTCGGAAACTGGAGTTATTTGTTTGTATTGTCGTGATACGAAAGTTGCTGGAGAATTTGCTAGTGGAAAGAAGTGGGATGATATTTGGAAATTTGACTTTTTGAAGTGTCATTTGGCAAGTAAATCGCATTTGGACGGTGTACAAAAGCTCAGGCAACAGAACCCGTCATTACCCGTTACAGGAGTGCTACGCATGTTATGGTTGAGTGCAGATGAGCGAGCGCGAAAACGATCAAACCCACAGGAGATCAAAGTTGAGGTACAGGAATGGTCAGCTTTTGATTTCTCCGCAATTGCAGACTGTGACTTCACATCTGGCGATGAACAAGTTAATGCCTTATGTCTAAAATATCATGATTTTCTAGCTGAAAGTATTGTAATAGTTAGACAATTTAATTACTTCAAATTTTTCGTGCAAGAAAAAATTAAATCCAAACCGATTTCAAACTTTTCTCAAATGGTGGCATTTGTACTTCAAAATGAACAGTTTTGCCACTTTGCACAGTTGATGGACATTGGGGGAACCTTTCTTGCGTCTAATGGGAACTGTGAGCGAGGTCTTGGCCTAATGAATCAACTCAAAAACAAGCTGAGAAACTGTTTAGATGAATGTCATTTGGATATATTAATGAGAATCAAAAGCTATCAATGCGATGGAAGTTCTATTAGTTGAGATAGTGTTTTCAAAGAATGGGTAAATGCCAAAGACAGGAGAGCGAAAAAATAACTGAATGACTTAAATATGGTAAAAATTAAATATCTCCAACCTATTGGCATGAACATTGACTTCTCTAACTTCCGTTAATGCCCCTCCTCCCCTTTGTACCCCATCCCTTATTTATTTATTTATTATCATTATGATAATAAATCATTATGATATTTTTCTTTGCAACACACATAAAAGTTGCTGGTGAACGCAGCAGGCCAGGCAGCATCTCTAGGAAGAGGTGCAGTCGACATTTCAGGCCGAGACCCTTTGTCAGGACTATTTTTCTTTCACCTTTTTTTCTCTTTTTTTTCCTCCCTCTGTCCCTCTCACTATAACTTCTTGCCCATCCTTTGGGCTCCCCCCCCCTTCTTTCTCCCTAGGCCTCCTGTCCCATGATCCTCTCATATCCCCTTTGCCAATCAGCTGTCCAGCTCTTGGCTCCATCCCTCCCCCTCCTGTCTTCTCCTATCATTTCGGATCTCCCCCTCTCCCTCCCACTTTCAAATCTTTTACTATCTCTTCTTTCAGTTAGTCCTGACGAAGGGTCTCAGCCCGAAACGTCAACTGTAACTTTTCCTATAGATGCTGCCTGGCCTGCTGTGTTCACCAGCATTTTTTGTGTGTGTGACTTAAATATGTATGTTATTTTGTTGTTCTTCTGTGCAGTTTTATGTCAAGTATTTTGTAAACCTACATAAACTGTCCCATGAGTGCATTCAGTGTGCACATACTTTTGTCACAGGAAAAAAATTCGCACAACGTAAGATTTTTGCGCACACTGACTACTAAAAATTAGAGGGAACATTGCTGGCCACCCACTGACCCCACAGAAAATAACTTGCTGTAGTTGTGAAACAACTACAGGAGCACTGTGTGTAGTTCTGGTCTCCTTATCTAAGAAAGGATGGGCTTGGATTGAAGGAGTGCAGCAAAGGTTCAACAGGCTGACTCCTGGGACAGTGGGACTGCCATCTGAGGTGAGATTCGTTTCACTATCTCCGCATTTAACAGGTAAACTGAGTTTATATTAATGGATTGTTCAATGCACTTGAAAGTAGTTAATTGTATAAAATGTTTCCAGTTTTAAATGTCTTACCATAAAATCTGTTGTACAAGTTGTACGTTTATAAGTTGCTTTCCCACTTTTTGTAAGGACATTAATTCTAGGAATGTCCATTTCTTGATGAAACCCTAACAATTTTTCACAGAACTATTCTCCATCCACATGAGCAAGAGTTGCTCACTTTGCACACTATACACATTGTGGGAAAACTTGCTGCCCAGATAACAAGATTTGAAAAAGTTCGCAAAACAAAACTTGAAACTTGCATTCTTAGCTGTGGTGTGAATATTGGCAGCAAGAATGGATGTAGACCAGAGCACTATATTGGCAGAATATTGCAGAGGGAGAGAGGCAAAGAGCTGACTAGGCTATTCTTGTCCAAATTCAATGAGTCAGAGATGGACCAAGCCCATAAGACATAGGAGCAGAGTTAGGCAATTCGGCCCAATGAGTTTGTTCACCATTCGTTCACAGCTGAAGGGGAAATACTTAAGGGAAAAAGAGGAAATTCTTGAGTTAGAGAGATGGTATGTAAATGAGAAGGAGATTGTGCATCGGGACATATGGACGTGGAGAAAGATGATATATTGGGTACAAACAGGTGATGTTCAGGCAGAAGAGAAATGGTGTTGGTGGTGTAAGATTGTGCACATTGATAGAGCTGTTGTGGAGAGAAAAGAGATGTTTGTGGGAGAAAGACGGTGCATGTGGAGGAGGGAAATTTTTATAGTCAGGAGAGATGATGTAAAGGAGAGAGAAATTGTATGTTTAGGACCCTTCACAAACCTCTCTCATTCCCCAAAACCCACACACTCCATCTCCAACCCACACACTAAAGGAACAAGTGCTACACATGCCCTTACACTTCCTCCCTTACCACCATTCAGGGCCCCAGACAGTCCTTCCAGGTGAGGCGACACTTCACCTGTGAGTCGGCTGGGGTGATATATTGAATCCGGTGCTCCCGATGTGGCCTTCTATATATTGGCGAGACCCGACGCAGACTGGGAGATCGTTTTGCTGAACACCTACGCTCTGTCCTCCAGAGAAAGCAGGATCTCCCAGTGGCCACACGTTTTAATTCCACATCCCATTCCCATTCTGACATGTCTATCCACGGCCTCCTCTACTGTAAAGATGAAGCCACACTCAGGTTGGAGGAACACCTTATATTCCGTCTGGGTAGCCTCCAACTTGATGGCGTGAACATTGACTTCTCTAACTTCTGCTAATGCCCCACCTCCCCCTCGTACCCCATCCGTTATTTATATACACACATTCTTTCTCTCACTCTCCTTTTTCTCCCTCTGTCCCTCTGACTATACCTCTTGCCCATCCTCTGGGCTTCCCCCCCCCTTTTCCCTGGGCCTCCTGTCCCATGATCCTCTCATATCCCCTTTGCCAATCACCTGTCCAGCTCTTGACTCCATCCCTCCCCCTCCTGTCTTCTCCTATCATTTCGGATCTCCCCCTCCCCCTCCCACTTTCAAATCTCTCACTAACTCTTCCTTCAGTTAGTCCTGACGAAGGGTCTCGGCCCAAAACGTCGACTGTACCTCTTCCTAGAGATGCTGCCTGGCCTGCTGCGTTCACCAGCAACTTTGATGTGCGCTGCTTGAATTTCCAGCATCTGCAGAATTCCTCAAGTTTGCGTTTTAAAATTACACTCCATCTTTCATCTTTTCCCTTTGAATACACCAGGGAAGGCATGTTAAAAAGAAGCCCTTCCACAAAAAAAGCAGCAGGAAAAAGGGGGAGGGCCCAAAAAAGAGATCCAAAATCAGCAACTGGGGCTTGGTGTGCACCACATTAGGATCAGCTGGAATGGCCTACTCAATATGGCAGAGATAATCCCATGCCAGATTCTCAGTTTATAGAGCTACCAATAAATGTACTAGTGTATAAATTTTAAACACTTCAAATTTTGTAGAAAGCAAACAAAAATGCCAGATTATTTTTTAAGCAACATGCACAAAAAATGCTGGTGAACGCAGCAGGCCAGGCAGCATCTGTAGGAAGAGGTGCAGTCGACGTTTCAGGCCGAGACCCTTCGTCAGGACTAACTGAAGGAAGAGTGAGTAAGGGATTTGAAAGTTGGAGGGGGAGGGGGAGATCCAAAATGATAGGAGAATCTATCATTTTGGATCTCCCCCTCCCCCTTTCAAATCCCTTACTCACTCTTCCTTCAGTTAGTCCTGACAAAGGGTCTCGGCCTGAAACGTCGACTGCACCTCTTCCTAGAGATGCTGCCTGGCCTGCTGTGTTCACCAGCAACTTTTATGTGTGTTGCTTGAATTTCCAGCATCTGCAAAATTCCTGTTGTTTGATTTTAATCAGTTTGTTTTTAAACTATATTAATTTTAATAACATTTTGTATTTTTGTATCAGTTATTGGCTCAGCTGCTGCTTAACCAGTTGATAAAGTGATGCAGGCACACCAATGAGGAAATGACACCTGGGACAAAGTTTTATTGGACTGAACATAGTGGAAAACAAATAAATGCACAAAAAGGTGAGAAAAAAATCCTGAGAATTGTTGCAGTTTTTCTTTACCACTCAGGATCAACAAGTGTAAGCTAAATAATCAGCAATTAAAGAATTCTGAAAAACAGGTTCATGTTCAGCTAGACTGATACTTCTTCCCATTTGACCTCCAGGTGACATGGATATGGGGAGGCTTAACCAACCATATGTTTGCAAACCCATTGGGGTCTGATGTCCCAAGAATGGCTGGTATGAGAAACTAAATAAAACTGCCCTTTGTGGCTCTAACAAGTTTGACGTTGCTGCATTTCTGACCATTGCCATTTCCAGGTCACAGAGCAGCAAGCAACAACAGCTTGAGGCTCACCAAAGTGGACTGGATAGAACTGTCCCATGGGCCAGATCCTGCCAGCCAGCCATATGTTGTGCACCATGAAGTTATGTGAAACACTTGTCAAACCACACAGCACAGGAGGTTACCATTGTGCTTGCTAAGAAATCCAATTAGTTCCACCCCCTTCTGCTTTTTCCTTATAACTGTACATTTCATTTAGAGTAAATATTCGCCACCCTGCTGAAAGTCGTTAATGAATCTGTTTATCAGTCCTGCACTGAGACAATAACCTACACAATTCTAATTAATTCTCTCGCTTTCACCAATTACCTTATGATACAAACTTCTAGAACCTCCATTATTTCTCTGGTACAATAACAACCTGTATCTCCTTAAGAGTGTTGAGTATTGGGTTCCGGTGACATCATCTTTCAGAACGGCAGCTTAAATCAACAGCTCCTCCGGAAAAACACATATTTTGCCCCGTTAATCCATCAAATATAAGATCTTTCGAAAATATCTGAATTGATAAGTGGGGCAAGAATGGGGAGAAAGAATGGAAATTTTAAAAAAAACACCACTGCGTAGCCTATGGAAGAGAGAGGAACAGCGCACGGCACTCCAACAAGTACGCGTGGTGGCGAGGCTAACGCTGGGCCTCATGCAGGTGAAGCGGTAAATATGATAAGGAGTTTGGAAGAGATAAGGGAAGTCCAAAAAGATATAAAGCAGCAACTAAATGATATAAAGTCAGAGCTTGCCAATGTCAATCTGAAAATAGAGGTGGCAGATATTCGAATTGAGAAGATGGAAGATTGTGTGCAAAACGTGGAACAAATACTAAGAAAGACGATAAAAATATTAAATCAACAGGAAAGTAAATTGCTTGACCAGCAGGGAAGATTGCGACGGCAAAATAATCAAGATTTATAATGTTCCCGAAGGAGCGGAGGGATTGTCGATGATAGACTTTGTAGAAAAGCTGTTGCGGGAAGCGCTGGAGATTCCTCAGACTATGGAGTTTAAAATTGAAAGGGTGCACCGTTCGCTTGTCCAGCGGCCTCCCAGCGACAGAGAAGGTAAACCGCGCTCCATTGTACTTAGATTCCTTTGATTCAAGAGCAAGGCAGAGATTCTACGAAGGGCCTGGGGTAAGAAGAGGGTGTTTTGGAACGGGAAGTTAACATACTTCGATCATGATTACCCGCACCCCCCCCCCCACCGGTGGTCCTACAGAAATGGAAGGAATATTCCGAAGTAAAACAAATATTAAAGCAAGAAAAGATTAAATTCCAAACCCCGTACCCGGCTAAACTGAGGGTATTTTACCAAGAAGGGATACGACTATATCAGACGGTGGAAGAGGCAACTACAGACATGAACAACAGTGGACTGCCCATTAGCATGGTCAAACCAAGGGAAACTCTGGCTGAGCAGTTATCCCGAACTGCTTGGGAAATAGTAAGAGAACCTAGAAAGCAGGGGACGGGAACAGGACGAGAGAAGGATATTAGGAAGGGACTGTCAGTTCTCCGAGGGCAGCCCTCACCTCCTCCAGAAGAGCCATATAATCTGGCTAACTTTAAAAGTGCTGATAAACTAAACAGAAGCAAAAATAGACGGTGATATACCTATCTCGAGAAATACATGTTATAATGTGGATTTTTTATTACTCAATTTTTAAAAAAAAAATCATTTATTCATTCCTTTTTCCCCACCTAAATGAGAATATATACATGGGAGGAATACACAGGGAAATCATTTCTGTGTAATGGACACAGTTTTTGTTTAAATTTACTTTTATAGGTAATGCAGCGGGGGCCCTCAACCCACAGGTAGGAGGGGCTATCCCCCATGGCTAGATTTTTCTTCTAGCCCAACCCACGGTCATCTAGAGACCCCAGCCTTGGAACCACAGCTTCCTTACCTTTCTTTTTATTATTCACTTTTCTTGCTTCTTATTTGTTCAGGGAGTAGATCGATTAAGTTATATTCTGCAAATTTCAATGATACAGAGTAAGACCATATATTTTGGGTATATACCTCAAGAATGGTTGAAAAGAGATAAATATAAATACTTAATGAATGTACTGCTGCTGACTGGTAAAAAAGACCCTTACCAGGAAATGGTTATCACAGGAGAGCCCAACTTTAAATGTATGGACGGAAATTACAATGAACATTTACAAAATGGAGAAGATAACAACATCTGTTAATCATAAATTGGAACAATTTTATTCATACTGGAAAAAATGGTTTAACTACATAACATCTCATAGGCCTAATTTTATTCTCACAAGTCAATGAATACGTTGTTAAAAAAAAATCACTCCCTACTCTGTACAGTTTTCTTCTTTCGATTGTTCTTTCTTTCCTCTCCTTTCTATAAGTGTATACCTCAGATAAATATTATGTGGAGATTTGTGACAAATATGATTATATGATATATATGTACAGTATCTGAAATACATCCCATGGAAATGTTTGTTTGATGATGAAACTCAATAAAAAATAAATTACAAAAAAGTATTGAGTGAAGCTCCCCAGGGACTCAGCAACCCAGGAAAAATTGTAAATTCTTGTTAACACACAGATTCTTATTATATAGATCAATCTTATTCCTTATCATTAGCAGTTAATAATGAGTCATTAAAAATAATACATTATGATTGGGATTGATTCAGGTAATACGAATACCAACTGTGCTCTGCCTGGAAATAAACTGCCTGACAACAGTTTGGAATTAGAAATGCTTTTTTATAAATCAAAGACTCTGCTTACTCAGGTTAAATTGCAAAAGACATGAGGATGAGAGAAACCCAGCCCTGTAGAAATTGTGTTTAATATTGACGGAATACAGCAGTTAATAAAAACACTATCTTCCGTTTGTATAGCACCTTTAAAGCAAGAAAACAGCCACAGGCATACAACTGGATGGCAAGTATATTAGGGAAGATTACTAAAAGCATTATTAAAATATATTAGTATATACACGATAGAAGACAGACATCTTTGTAAAGGTTTTAGGAGTGGAGGCAGACGGACTGTAAGACGTAATGAGGAAATTCCAGCTATGCAGGCCTCAACTCCTGAAAGCAAGATCTGCAATGATGGGACGAAGTAAAAATCTAGGGCAACACGGAAGCACAACAGTTAGCGCCACACTATTACAGCTCAGGTCATCAGAGTTCAGTTCCAGCATCCTCTGTAAGGAATTTGTATGTTCTCACCGTGACCGTGTGTGTTTCCTCCAGGTGCTCTGGTTTCCTCCCACTGTCCAAAGATGTACCAGTTGGTAGGTGAATTGGTCATTGTAAGTTGTTCTGTGATTAGGCTAGGGTTAATTAGGTGGGCTGCTGGGCTGGAAGGGCCTGTTCCCACTGTATCTCGAAATAAAATAAAAATAGAATGCACAAACTGGAGGACCACAGGGCTTCAGAAGATCTTAAGGAAGAGTTGTGCCGTCATGTAAAGGTTCAGAATACTAACATTCTGGCAACATTGGCCAAGAAGTACATCAGTGGCAAATGAACAAGACTTGCTGATGGGCTATGGTCAATGAATGGAGGAGGGTAGATATTGAGAGATCTGGCAGAAAAGATTTACGAAGATATTGCCAGAACTACAGGGCCTGAGTTATAGGAAGAGGTTTGTCTTTATTACATGGAATATAGGAGAATGAGGGGCATTTTTAAAAATGATCTTTTCCCCAGGGTAGGGGAGATGAGATCTAGGGGGCATAGATTTAGGGTAAGGGGGAAGGGGCAAGGGGCAACCTTTTCACATCGAGGATGGCGAGTACAGGGAATGAGCTGCCAAAGGAGATGGTTGAGGCAGGTACTATAGTACTATAGATGTACTATAGATGTGTGTTGCAGGTACTATAGTATCATTTAAGAAGTACCTGGAAGGGTAGATCTTAGTAGGATACAGACCAAACACAGGAAATTGGGACTAGATGGGTCAGCATGGACTTGTTCAAGTTCAAGTACAAGTTTGGTGTATTGACATTCAACCATGCATGTATACACCGCCAAAAGAAATAATGTTTTTCTGGACAAAAGTGCACAAGACAGTAAACACAACTCACAAACACAACACATAAAGTAATATTACCACAAATAAATTAACAATAATGTGCATTTATGACACAATCTCAGAAGTAAACAGTATAACTGACGCTTCATCCCTTTGTGCCTCAGATTTTTGTATTTTCTCTCCAGTTAGAAAATAATCAACCCTTTCATTTCTTCTACTAAAATGCATTACCATGTAGCGATGTGCTACGCACAGAGCTAGAAATAACGACACGCAGTCTGTAAGTTGCACTCGAGACTAGTATATTCAAACTTCGTGGCACTGGCTTTTACGCAGTTCCTTTCCCGCCCTCTCTGGGCGGAAATGACGTCAGAGGTGTATTACAAAAGTCTCTTCCTACACACGAGCTTTCTCCCCTTACTGATGAAGAAAGCCAGCGCCATTTTGGGGCTGGCCTCTCTGCCGACGTGCGCGCCATTTTGTGAACCGGTTCACCTGCGTAGAAAGTGGGTCACCACAACCATACACTTCCCGACACTGAATTTCATCTGCCACTTCTTTGCCCACTCTCCTAATCTGTCTGAGTCCTTTTGTGGCCTATTTCCTCAAAACTACCTGCTTCCAACTATCTTCATGTCATTTGCAAACTTTGCAACAGAGCCATTAACCCCATCATTCAAATCATTGACATATACCATAAAAAGAATTGGTCCCAACATAGACCCCTGTGGAACACCACTAGTCACTGGCAGCCAACCATAAAAGGCTCCCTTTTTTCCCCCACTTTTTGCCTCCTGCTGATCAGCTACTGCTTTATCAATGCTAGAATGCCATGGGCTTGTAGCTTGTTAATCAGCCTCATTTGTGGCACCTTGTAAAAAGGCCTTCGAAAATCCAAGTACACAAGATCAACCAATTCTTCTTTCTCTATCCTGCTTGTTATTTCTACAATGAATTCTAACAGATTTGTCATGCGAGATTTTCTCTTGTGGAAACCATGCTGACTATGGCCTATTTTATCATGTGCCTCCAAGTACCCTGAAACCACATCCTTAACAATCGATTCCAACATCTTCCCAAACTGGCCTACAATTTTCTTTCTTCTGCCTCTCTCTCTTCTTGAAGATTGGAGTGTCATTTGCAATTTTCCAGTCTTCTAGAACTATTTCAGAATCTAGTGATACTTGAAAAATCATTACTAATGCCTCCACAATCTCTTCAGCTACCTCTTTCAGATCACTGGGGTGTATACCATCTGGTCCAGGTGACTTATCCACCATCAGTTTTCTAAGAACCTTTTCCCTAGTAATGGTACCTTCATACACCTCATGACCCCTGACACTTGGGACTTCCACCATACTGCTAGTGTCCTCCACAGTGAAGATTGTTGCAAAGTACTTATTCAGTTCATCCACCATTTCCTTGTTCCTCCATTACTAGCTCACCAGCATCACGTTCTACTGGTCCAACATCCACTCTCACCTCTCTTTTACACTTTATCTATCTGAAGAAACTTTTGATATGCTCTTTAATATTATTGGCTTGCTTACTTTTATATTCCATCTTTACCCTCTTAATTACTTTCTTAGTTGCCTTCTGTTGGCTTTTAAAAGCTTCCCAATCCTCAAATTTCCCACTAACTTTTGCTCTATTATATGCCCTCTCTTTGGCTTTTATGTTGGCTTTGACTTCTCTTGTTAGCAATGGTTGTGTCATCTTGCTTTTAGAATACTTCTTCCTTTTTGGGATGTATATGTCCTAAGCCTTCCGAATCGCTTCCAGAAATTCCAGCTGCTGCTCTGCCGTCATCCCTGCCAACGTTCTCCAATCAATTCTAGCAAACTCCTCTCCTCTCTCAGGCCTCTGAAATTTCCTTTACTCCACTGTAATACTGATACATCTAAAATTTCAGGGTGAATTTGATCATATTATGACCACTTTCCCCTAAGGGTTCTTTTATCTTAAGCTCTTTAATCAATTCCAGTTCATTACACAACATTCAATGCAGAGTATCTGATACCCTAATGGGCTCAACCACAAGCTGCTCTAAAAATGAGTCATCTCGTAGGCATTCTAGAAACTCCTCCTCTTGGAATTCCACACCAACCTGATTTTCCCCAATTGACAGGCATATCAAAATCCCCCTTGACTATTATAACATTACCCTTTTGCCATGCACTTTCTATCTCCTGTTGTAACTTGTAGACCATATCCTTACTGCTGCTTGGAGATCTATATATAACTTCCATCAGGGTCTTTTTACCCTTGCAGTTCCTTAGCTGTATTCACAAAGATTCAACACCTTCCAACCCTATGTCACCTCTTTCTAATGTTTTGATTTCATTTATCAACAGAGCAACACCGCCTCTTCTGCTTTCCTAACTATCCTTTCAATACAATGTGTATCCTTGGCCATTAAGCTCCCAGCTATAATCTTCCTTCAGCCATGATTCAGTGATGCCTCCTACACTATACATGCTAATGTGTAATTGTGCTACAAGTTCATTGACCTTATTCTGTATATTACGCACATTCAAATATAACATCTTTAGTCCTGTATTCACCCTTTCCAATTTTACCACCTTTTACATTGTAACCCATTCTATTGACTGCAATTTTACCCTGTCATCTTGTCAGGAGTTTCACTGCACATTGCCTCTGTTTGAAACCAACCTCCTCATCTTCAGCACCATCACTTCAGTTCCCATCCCCCTGCTAAATTATCTTAAATCTACCCCAACAACTCTAGCCAACCTGCCCACAAGGATATTGGACCCCCTCGGGTTCAGGTGTAACTCATCCCTTTTGTATAGGCCATACCTTCCACAGAAGAGATCCCAATGATCCATAAATATGAACCCCTGCCCCCTGGACCAGTTCCTCAGCCATGCATTCAGCTACCAGACCATCCTGTTCTTACCCTCAATGGCATTTGGCACAGGCAGCAATCCAAAGATGACTATTCTGGAGGACCTGTTTCTCAGCTTTCTATCCAGCTCCCTAAAATCTCACTTCAGGACCTCCTCACCTTGTCTACCTATGTCATTGGTGCCAATATGTACCAAGACTTCGGGCTGCTCACCCTTACCCTTGAAAATGCCATGGACACAATCCAAGACATCCCTGATCCTGGCACCAGGGAGACAACATACCACTGGGTGTCTCTACCACATCCACAGAACCTTGTCTCTATTCCTCTGATTAAAGAGTCTTCTATCAACATTGCAGTTCTCTTCAGCTCTCTGCTCTTTGGAGCCATAGCACCAGACTCAGTGTCTGTTCACTCTGGCTCCCCCGCCACCCCCACCGGTAGGTCGACCCCCTCAATAGTATTTAAAGTTATATACTGATGGATAGAAAAGAGACCATAATGATCCTCTCAGCAATCCTCACAATCCTTTGTAGGGACTTGTGGTCTGATGCCCTGCAATTCCCATACCAGATAGTGATGCAGCTGGTCAGGACACTCTCAATGGTGCTCCTGTAAAAGTTGGTTAGAATGGGGGTGGGAGGGGGCGTCGGGAGGAGCCTTGTTCACCTCAATCTCCACAGGAAGTGGAGACACTACTGTGTATCCTTGAGGGCCAAAAAAAGTGATGTTGAGGGACCAGGTGAGATCATCCATTACATGTGCTCCCAGAAACTCTGTCCTTCTAACTCTATACAGAACCGCTATTTATGTCCTGAGAGGAGTAGTCAGCCTGCACCTTCCTAAAAATCAACAATCATCTCTTCAGTCTTGACCAAATTGAGACTCAAGTTGTTGTGTTCACACCACACTACCTCTTCTCCGTATGACGTCTTGTCTTCATTAATGAGGACAACCATTAGCAAACTTGATGAGTCAGTTTGAACTGGATCTAGAAATGCAGTCATGTGTCAGCAATGTGAACAACAGCAGGCTGAGCACACAGCTGAAGGGAATGTTGGTGCTCAGTGTGACTGAGCTATTTATGTTTCTGCCAACACTGACTGTGGTCTTTCTGTTACGAAGTCCAGCATCCAGTTACAGAAACAGGCGATGAGACCCAACGAGGATCATTTACCCACTAGTTTCTGAACGATGATCGTGTTAAGTGCCAAGCTGAAGTTGATAAGCAGTATCCTGGTGTATGAGATCAGAGTAAGTACAGAGGTTATGGCATCATCAATGGACTAATCTGAACAATAAGCGAACTGGAAAGATTCCAATGTAGCAAGAAAATGGGATTTAATGAGCTCCATGGCCAGCTACTCAAAGCACTTCATTATTGTTCACATCAGTGCCATTGGATGGTAGGTTACTGTCACCCTCTTTAGCATGAGGATGATGGTGGCCACCCTTAAGCTCGTGGGGTCAATGGACTGTCCACAGCAATGTTGAAGATGTCTGTTCCAACCTATGTATAATTGACCAAGCAGTATATTATCAGGCCCCACAGCTTTATATGGGTTGGCCCTAGATAAGGTCGTTCTCACATCAGCTGTGGCCAGACAGAGTGCCCGCTCTTTGAGGGGAAGGGGGGACCTTCCTCGCTAGCACCTCGTTCTGTGCAACAGACCAAGTGTAAAAGTCATTCAGCCTATCAGGAAGAGAAGCATCACTGTCGTTGACAGCAGGGTGGACTGTAGTCCGTTCATTCAGCTCACCAGAAAGAGAGGCGTCCATTATGACCTACGTGCCCTGTACATGTGCTTCATATCTCTGGTGTCACAGAAATGGATGCACATTCTCTATGAATAATCCTGTTTTGCCTTCCTGATGGCATGGGAAAGCATAGCTCTTGCTGACCAGAGAACCATCCTGTCTACCTCGCCCCCTCCCTCCCACCAATCTGAAGGAAGCATCCTGATTTCTCAGCCATATCCAGACTTCTGCTGTCAGCCAAGGCTTCTGACATCACTCACATAGTTGTGTTTAATAACAGCGATGTCCTCTATTAGTTAGGCTGATGTTCTACCATTCTATAAATAGCTGGATGTGGAGGTACAGAAGCATGTTAGTAATCAGAAGAGGCAGGGACAGCCAGTATTTGTCATTTTTAGGATATGGGACAAGAAATTAATTTAAACAGACAAAAGTAGCAGAATAAAGAAATGTGCACACAAGAGATAGATAAGAATGTAAGCAGAAATATGAGACAGATTTTATCATTCTTATCACACACTGAGAGCACCTAATCAATGCAAAATTGTACAGAACAGGTCCATCAAATACTGTCAGGCACCTTGAGAGTATTTCATTACAAATTCCAGCAATTTTTCAAATATTGTACATCCAGAATATTCTCAACTATTCAAAATGTTGAGTTACCATTCAATAGATCAAGACAGGTTAATTAAATTTTAGATGTTGGAGGTCTAAAAACAAAAGACTATAATGTAAGACTGAAAGCCCAACTTTTTTTCTCAACGCATTATTTGAGAGAGAAATTTTAAACTTTCTTGGAAAGTTTAATCTTAGTTGAAGTAACATCCTCTGAACTACACGGGATGGTTATCCTCTATTTTATTTTATCGATAAATGCACAGATTTACCAAAACAATCTCCTTTATCTAACCTTAGCTAGTTAAAAGTGGCAGCCCTCCCCACCATTGAGTACATCTACAAGGAGTGTTGCCATGAGAAGCAGCATCCATCGTCATCCTGGATGGAGTGCTGCCACTATGCAGGCCATGCTCTCTTCTCATTGCTACCATCAGTAATGAGGCCTTGGAACAGTTATTATGCTTCAAGCATCTGGCTGCTGAACCAGCGTAAGTAACTTCACTTACCACAACAATGAACACAACCTATAGGTTCACTTTCAAGGACTCTACAACTCATGTTCTCAATGTATTTATTTATTATCTATCTATTTATTTACTTACTATTATTTTTCTGTTTGCAAATTTGTATTCTTTTGCATATTGTTTGTCAGTTTTGTGTGTAGTTGTCTTTTGCACATTGGCTGATCACCCAAGTTGGTGCAGTCTTTCATTGATTCTACTATGGTTATTATTCTATTATGGATTTTTTCCAGTATGCCCACAAGAAAATGAATTTCAGGGTTGTATATGGGGACGTATATGCACTTTGATACTAAATTTACTTTACTTGAAATGGATTTGATAGACGAATTAGCTCATTCTGTGCTGGTACAACTCGATGACCAAAATTCTTTAATATCTTAATTGCGAGATCTGTGCCTCTCCTTCCAAAACACTGTATTTGACCAACATTTTGACCATGTGTCCTAATACTCAAGTCATTAGGTGTCTAATTATGTTTGATAATGTTCTTATGAAGTACTGAGAGACATTTTTACTGCATTCAAAATGTAATAAAACTATTTTGTATAATTTGGCAATAAAATCCCATTCCAAATTCTAACTTCCATGGGAGATCTGTGCTCTAAAGGTATATCAATCTTCCACACCGCCTCAATATTTCAACAGACTTTACTGCCTACAGAATTGGATTACTAACACAAATGCAAAGCGCTCAGTATTACATCAACATCTTTTGATCACTTTCTAAGTCTTCTATTTGTGAATTAGGCTCCCCGATATTACCTCTAAACTTAACACTGTAATATTAAAATTTAGGTAAAATAAGATGTAAAATCATATCAGCATCTTAGTCCCATTTGATTAACAAATCAGATATATCAATTTTTTTTTAATTTAAAATCGTAAGACTACAGAGCTTTATAAAAAAAAGCAAACAACAGGAATTCTGCAGATGTTGGAAATTCAAGCAACACACATCAAAGTTGCTGGTGAATGCAGCAGGCCAGGCAGCATCTCTAGGAAGAGGTGCAGTCAACGTTTCAGGCCGAGACCCTTTGTCAGGACTAACTGAAGGAAGAGTGAGTAAGGGACTTGAAAGTTGGAGGGGGAGGGGGAGATCCAAAATGATAGGAGAAGACAGGAGGGGGAGGGATAGAGCCAAGAGCTGGACAGGTGATAGGCAAAAGGGGATACGAGAGGATCATGGGACAGGAGGTCCGGGAAGAAAGACAAGGGGAAGGGGGGACCCAGAGGATGATATCCCACCACTAAGCACATCTTTCCCTCCCTCCCCCACCCCCCGCATTCCGCAGGGATTGCTCCCTATGCAACTCCCTTGTCCATTCGTCCCCCCCATCCCTCCCCACTGATCTCCCTCCTGACACTTATCCGTGTAAGCGCAACAAGTACTACACATGCCCTTACACTTCCTCCCTTACCACCATTCAGGGCCCCAAACAGTCCTTCCAGGTGAGGCAACACTGGGGTGATATACTGCGTCCGGTGCTCCCGATGTGGCCTTTTATATAATGGCGAGACCCGACGCAGACTGGGAGACCACTTTGCTGAACATCTACGCTCTGTCCGCCAGAGAAAGCAGGATCTCCCAGTGGCCACACATTTTAATTCCACATCCCATTCCCATTCTGACATGTCTATCCACGGCCTCCTCTACTGTAAAGATGAAGCCACACTCAGGTTGGAGGAACAACACCTTATATTCCGTCTGGGTAGCCTCCAACCTGATGGCATGAACATCGACTTCTCTAACTTCCGCTAAGGCCCCACCTCCCCCTCGTACCCCATCTGTTACTTATTTTATGCACACATTCTTCCTCTCACTCTCCTTTTTCTCCCTCTGTCCCTCTGAATATACCTCTTGCCCATCCTCTGGGTCCCCCCCACCCCCGTCTTTCTTCCCGGACCTCCTGTCCCATGATCCTCTCGTATCCCCTTTTGCCTATCACCTGTCCAGCTCTTGGCTCTATCCCTCCCCCTCCTGTCTTCTCCTATCATTTTGGATCTCCCCCTCCAACTTTCAAATCCCTTACTCACTCTTCCTTCAGTTAGTCCTGACGAAGGGTCTCGGCCTGAAACGTCGAACGCACCTCTTCCTAGAGATGCTGCCTGGCCTGCTGCGTTCACCAGCAACTTTGATGTGTGTTGCCAGAGCTTTATAAAAGTTGGCACAGAATACAAAACTGAAGAGAAAATTAAGTTATGGAACTTACAAAACTATATTGAGATCCAAAATGGTCATCAAAAATTTTTCTCTCTTCTTACAGGCAATATCTCACTTATTAAGCATTTCAAGCATTGTGTTTATATTCAAATTCAGTGCCTATAAAAAGTATTCACACCCCCCCCCGGAAGTTTTTGTGTTTTACAACATCGAATCACAGTGGGTCTAATTTGGCTTTTTTTGACACTGATCAACAGAAAAAGACTCTTCCGTGTCAAAGTGAAAACGGATCGCTACAAAATTATCTAAATTAATTACAAATATAAAACACAACATAATTCAATGCATAATTACTCACCCCCTTCAAGTCAGTATTTAGTAGATGCACCTTGAGCAGCAATTACAGCCTTGAGTCTGTGTGGATAGGTCTCTATCAGCTTTGCACATCTGGACACTGTAATTTTTCCCCCATTCTTCTTTACAAAACTGCTCAAGCTCTGTCAGATTGCATGGGGATCATGAGTGAACAGCACTTCTCAAGCCGACCATAAATTCTCAATTGGATTGAGGTCTAGACTCTGATTAGGCTACTCCAGGACATTAACTTTGCTGTTTTTAAGCCATTCTTGTATAGCTTTGGCTTTATGCTTGGGGTCATTGTCTTGCTGGGAAACAAATCTTCTCCCAAGTCGCAGTTCTCTTGCAAACTGCATCAAGTTTCCCTCTAGAATTTCCCTGTATTTTGCTGCATTTATTTTACCCTCAACCTTCACAAGCCTTCCAGGGCTGCTGCAGTGAAGCATCCCCACAGCATGATGCAGGCACCACCATGCTTTACAATACAGATGGTGTGTTTTTGATGATGTGTGGTGTTTGGCTTATGCCAAACATAGCATTTAGTTTGATGGCCAAAAGGCTCGATTTTAGTTTCACCAGACAATAGCACCTTTTTCCAGCTGACTTCAGAGTCTCCCACATACCTTCTGGCAAACTCCAGCTGAGATTTCGTGAGAGATTTTTTTTCAACAGTGGCTTTCTCTTTGCCACTCTCCCATAAAGCACCTGGGCAAAGGTTGTTGTATACACAATCTCTCCCATCCTAGCCACTGAATCTTGTAACCCTTCCAAAGTTGTCATAGGTCTCTTGGTGGCCTCCCTCATGAGTTCCCTTCATCCACGGTCACTCAGTTTTTGAGGATGGCCTGCTCTAGGCAGATCTTTAGTGGTGCCATATTCCTTCCGTTTCTTGATGACTGACTTAACTGTACCTCAAGGGATATCCAGTGACTTGGAAGTTTTCTTCTATCCATCTCCTGACTGTGCTTTTCAAAAACCTTTTTGCGGATTTGCTTGGACTGTTCTTTTGTCTTCATGGTGTAGTTTTTGCCAGGATACTGACCCACCAGCAGTTGGACCTTCCAGACACAGGAGTATTTTTACTACAATCAACTGAAACACCTTGACTGCACACAAGTCTCCAAACCAGATCTCCATTTAACCAATTACATAGAAATGTAGAAAACCTACAGCACAATACAGGCCCTTCGGCCCACAAAGCTGTGCCGAACATGTCCTTACCTTAGGACTACCTAGGCTTACCCATAGCTCTCTATTTTTCTAAGCTCCATGTATCCATCCAGGAGTCTCTTAAGAGACCCTATTGTTTCCGTCTTCACCGCCACTGGCAGCCCATTCCACACACTCACCACTCTCTGCATAAAGAACTTACCCCTGACATCTCCTCTGTGCCTACTTCCAAGCACCTTAAAAATATATAATTACAGGATATCTAAAACCAAATGTCTGCACCAGTGATGATTTGGTGTGTAACATTAAAGGGGGTGAATACTTATCAATTATTTTGTGTCTTATACTTGTAATTAATTTAGATCAGTTTGTAGAGATCTGTTTTCACTTTGACACGAAAGAATCTTTTTCTGTTGATGTGTCAAAAAAGCCAAATTAAATCCATTGTGATTCAATATTGTAAAACAATAAAATATGAAAACTCCCAAGGGAGGTGAATACTTTTTATAAGCACTGTATTTGCAGTAAAAAAAAATGGACTTTGTAAGAACAAAATGGTTAGACTATAATTAAGATTATAGTGCACAGTTTTGGGTATCTCATATAGAAATGGCATTGGAGCCTTTGAAATTAGGTAGAGTAGATTCTCTAGGATGGACAGCACAACAGTGCTGGTAGAGTTGCTGTCTATGTTCAATACTAACCTTCACTGCTACTAGTGTGAAGTCTCCATGTAATCTCATGGATGTCCTCCAATGACGCAAAGATTTAAAGTCTGAGTAATACAACATGGAATTGTGTGTTGGTAGGTTAAATGACCAGAAAAAATTCTTGCTGGAGTCATGCTGACTTGTAGAATGTGGTGGCAGTTGCTAGGAGCATGGGAAGAATAAAATGGGATTAGTGTAAATGTGTGCTGGATGGTCAACATGGACCTGTTTGACTGAAGAGCCCATTTCCATACTAATATAAGACAGACGAAGGAGCAGAATTAAGCCATTTGGCCTATCAGGTCTGCTCCATCATTCTATCATGGCCGATTCATTATCCTTCTCAATCCCATTCTCCCACCTTCTGTTAACTTTTGATATCCTTAATAAACCTCCCATGCTCAATCACTCTATGAATAATATTGGTGGATGGATTTCTCTAGTCATGGGGGGAGATGATGGCCTATTCTCACTGGAATAGTCCAGACAGACAGCATTTTAATAGAAGCTTCATAAACATATGCTGAGTTTTCATAAGCTAATTAATATCTCAATTAACAAATTATTCCAGTTTAGTAGACCGAGGAAGTCCAGTGTTTGGAGGTTTGGCCTGTAGAACAGTCAGAATAAACTCAAGAGTGGTTGTTCATTCTTTTCTCAAAGAGCAGCAGACCTCTGGAATTTTCTGTAGGCTGTTATGTTGGATCCTAACTGGATGGAGTTGATCAAAGCCTTGTCTAAGGCAGAAACCACAGCAGGCTAGTTCTCTATAAATACATATGCTACTAATGGTGAACTGAAGACAATTTAACCAATTTATGGCTGACAAATATTACAGAATCTGTCTCCTGTTACTTGCAACTCCTTTTACCTCAGATGGCTATATATCACTCTAATCACATTACTACACAGAATGGAACATGATACACTGAAATAACACAGAATGAAGGAATTGGCAAAATGAAATCTTAAAGCTGAAAGATGCATTGTGACCTGTCATTAGGTTATTCCATTAATAGTGGAGAAATTCATGACTGCTAATAATCAATGTAATAGGAGTCGCAGTTCGATCACTTGAGACGAGTATGATGTTCTCCTGTCTATTTGGTAGGTCTTCAGGTGTCTGTAAAGGCCAATTCGGGATCAGAATCAAAATCGGGTCTAATATCACCGGCATATGTCGTGAAATTTGTTAACTTCCACATATTCCAGGATGTTAGAGTGGATTCCCTTGGCTGTGTGCGACATTTTAACAAGGGGAGGCTGATGCACGGGCAGCCTGGACAAGGTTCCTAATGTGGGATCCATGGATCCCTTAGTTAATGGTAAAGGGTCCAAGGCATAAAAAATGGTTGGGAACCCCTGCACAACACGGTCCTGGACAGATCGGGGTCAGAGTCCAATGGCAAGATCTGGGGAGCCTTCACTGCTGCAGCCTTCCTCTGCCTTCACAGCCATGTTGATGTGTCATCTTCTTCCACCAGCTCTTCTTGGTTGAATCGCTCTTTGTCTGGAACCTACCTGCTTACCTTACCACCATGATGACCTATCAGGAACTAAGTGCCAGACAGCTAAATTCCAAACAGTATCACTCTCAGGGCACATAAACCCCTCCACAGTGACAAGGTGATGATCCTTGGAGAAGAAATGTAATAACAACTTGCACTCAACTGTATACTGTTTTCAGTGAGACTGCCTGGTTCGGGAATTGCACCGTCTTGGATCGCAAGACCCTGAAGCGGATAGTGAGGTCAGCTGAGAAGATCATCAGGGTGTCTCTTCCCGCCATTACAGACATTTACACTACACGCTGCACCCGTAAAGCCAACAGCATTGTGAAGGACCCCACGCACCCTCATACAAACTCTTCTCCCTCCTGCCACCTGGCAAAAGGTATCGAAGCATTCGGGCTCTCACGACCAGACTGTGCAACAGTTTCTTCTCCCAAGCCATTAGACTCCTTAATACCCAGTCTCCAGACTGACATCTACATCATTTATTGTATTGTAATTTGTCCTCTACTGTGCCTATTGTCTTATTATTTATTGTACTGCCCTGCACTGTTTTGTGCACTTTATGTAGTCCTGTGTTGGTCTGTAGTCGAGTGTAGTTTTTGTGTTGTTTTACGTAGTCTAGTGTAGCCTTGTGTTGTCTCACTTAGTCTAGTGTAGCCTTGTGTTGTCTCACTTAGTCTAGTGTAGTTTTGTGTTGTTTCATGTAGCACCATGATCCTGGAAAAACATTGTTTAGTTTTTACCGTGTACTGTACCAGCAGTGAAATGACAATAAAAAGCGACTTGACTTGACTTGAATGTCAGGGAGTCTGACAGCTAACAGCTGATATTCTCACACATTCTTACAGCCAGCAAACAAAAACCAAATTTTATAAACTGTCATGTGGACTTGCGCATTGAATTGGTCCAACCTGTCTGTGGAATGCGATTCATTGCTCTTTGAATGTAAATCATTATGCAAAGTACAAAGTGAAAACTGCTAGCTTGGTGTGATGTCCTTTCTACACTCGCAATAACTTAAAGGATAAAGACAAAGGTGAACACTGCAACTCATCACCATAGCTAAAAATAGTAAGGGAGAAGGTAACATAAATCAGCAAGTGAGCAGATGACACCAAAATTAATTTGAAAAAAAAACTGGGTTTGTAAGAGGGAAGGAAGGATAGCAGGAAATAAATTTGACAGACTTGAGTTGCTGAATTAACTGGAAGACTACCACATATGTCTTTAACAGAGTGAGGAAGAAAGTGCAAATAGGCATAAGAGGAACAAAAAAAAGCCGGGGCTTTACAGTACCAATCACAGGCTTTTTTTAAAAAAAAGTAATATGAAAAATATTCAGAAATTCTAGGAGAAACAGATAAAACTGTACTAGAAAAATAATGAAATTCAGATGATAAAGAATAAAGAGAAAAGGCTAGAGCTAAATGAGGGTCGACTGTTTGACCAGCCATCTATTCCGTCATGTAAAGTGGATTACATTACCCTTTCACATCATTGACACAAATGATGGTAAATGAATGAACATGGGCTTATAGAGCATTCAAAAATTTTAAGGGAAGAAGTACTGTGTGACTCACAACACGCTGGAGGAACTCAGCAGGTCGTGCAGCAACCGTGGAAATCAGTCAACGTTTCGGGCCGGAACCCTTCCTCAGTCCAGCATGTTGTGAGTGTTGCTTTGACCCAAGCACCTGCAGAGTATTTTGTGTTTATGACTACAGGATAAAAGTTTCAGACTGCAATACCTTAATACAGAAAGCTGATTTAATGTGAAAAACAGAATCTAGAGAGTCAAGTTCTACATAAATACTCCAGTAAATAAGCATCATAAACGGTAGCCCAGCAGTAGCGAGAAGCTAGTAGCTCGGGGTGTTGAAGTTCAGAGTTCAATTCCAACATCATCTGTAAGGAGTCTGGACACTCTCACCAAAGAATATGTGTGTTTTCTCTATGCTTCTTCGGTTTCTTTTTAGGCTAGAGTTAAATCAAGGTTTGTTGGGGTGGTTCAGTTCGAAGGGCCTATACTGCACTGTATCACTAAACAAATAAATAATGAGGAGAAATTTATGATTAGAAGATTAAAGGCACTTTCATTTTATTGTTAGAATTTATGGTAATACTGCACTATTTTCATACATAAACATGATAAATTCCTAAAATCTGATGACACCCATCTCTTAAAATGACTAAGGACATGATGGAACACTGGTTTTCATGATCTAAAGATTGCACTTGAGAACTAAAGGAGAGAGAATATGGAAAATTATAGGTCAGATAGCTTGATGATAACAGTAGGGGAAGTGTTTGAAATTATCCCTTGGAGCAGGCATTCCCAACCTTGGGTCCACGGACATCTCGGTTAATGGAAGGAGTCCACAGCATATAAAGAAAATGGCTGGGAACTCATGCTGAAGAGAAATAGTAACAAGGTGCTAAAAAAGGCTGGCCAGTGGTGTAGTGGTATCAGCACTGGACTTCGAGGCGGATGGTACTGAGTTTGAATCTGGCCGGTTCCCAACCTGGGGCAGAAGAAAGGCCTGGCAATCTACTTCCATATCTTGCCATGAAAAGCCCATGGACAACAACACTATCAATAGGGTTGCCACAAGTCAATGGCGACTCAATGGCACTCAACAACAAAGAAATCACTGGGCAGAGTGGCGTTTGACAAATTTGTTTATTTTCAGGTTGGAAGTAGCAGATTAGATTATGTAAAATTAGTAGATAACTGCATTTGGACAAATTATTTTTAATAAGTTACACAAGCACTTATTAAATGGAATAACAGTACAGGGAATTGGATTTATATAGACTAAAAATTAGACAGCAAACAATAAGAATAAACAGGTCATTTTCAGGTTGGGTACTATTTGGTGAATAGTGCTCATTTCCTTACTGTTCATGATCTAAATCGATGATCGAACTTGAGAAAATCAAGGGTAAGAGAGTAAGTAATATGTGCTGGCCGGCAAAACAAATTCTTAGATGGATTCAGAATGGCTCCATGGGGGATGGCATAGTGAATATGCAAGGTCATGTCAGATGGACTGTACTGTGGAAAAGTATGAGGTTATTCACTTTGGTCAAAGAAATACAGAAGACTGAAGAGTGAACTGGGAACTGTGTTGATATCCAGAGCAACCTAGATATCTTTGAGCAGAAATCATTCAAAAGTACAACAATTAGGAAAGCAAACGGCCTTTACTGCAAGAAGACATGAATGGAAAATGAAAATACATGGAATTCTAATGAAACTACATCTGTAATATTGTCTAAACTCTGATCTTTCTTCTGAAAAAAAAAACCCAACAATAGGAGGTTTATCCTATGAGAGATGAAGCAGAACGGACATATGCTCTCGAGTTTATGAAGATGAGAAGAGATCTGATTGAAATGCACACAGTTAATATGGGATTTTATAGAGTTGCTGTTTCCTCTGGCTAGGGTGTCCGAACAGGTCATATTCTCAAAATAAAAGAGGTGGCTACTGACAAATCAGAGGAAGCATTGGAAGTCTCAACACAAGAGGGCTGCAGAGTCTCAGTTGCTGAGTACTTTAGCTATTGAGGGAATCAAGTGGTTAGTGTGGGAAAATGGCATTAAGGTAGATGATTAACCATGATTGTATGGCAAAGCTGGCAAGAGGAGCCTTGTGGCTCCTCCTGCTTCAATTTCTTGTGTTCTTAGATTCAAAGCTAAGCAACCATTTTACTTTGTCTTGTTTATAACTAGAGTGATGGATCCTAATCTTCTATTAGATTTCAAACACTTAAAAATACAATTTTGTGAAATGAAGTATAATGGCTCTTGTTTGTACATACCAAAAAAAATAAGCAAAAAGGATTTCCTTTCGAGGAAGTAGAACACTACTCGAAGATATTTACAAAGAATTATCCCTCAAAGGAGCTTTCACATGGTCAAACTCTAAATGCTTTAGCATTTTTGTAACAATAGAATTGGATGTTGGCCTAGCAAACCCTTTATAGAGTGCTCTTCAGAATCTTGAAGCAACTCCAAAGGGCCCTTAGAAGAGCTGGGATTTTTCTTTGCTTCTGTGGAGATAATATTAACTGTTAAATAACCTACAGCAGCAAATGTATCCAGGCAGTGTTAACTGCCCATCCTGAACTGTTGTTAGGAAGATAATGGTGAGTCACCATCTTGAAGATACTCTCACGTTCTTGTCAGGAAGACAAATAATTTGTTTTGTCCACCATGAAATAAATAGAATATTTTCAAACAAGAATGGCTTATGACTTGTAAGAAAACTTGTGCTGGAGTTATTCTTTTGTGTCTGCTGACCAGCAAAATCGACGCTCCATAAAGGAAGACACACAAAATGCTGGAGGAACTCATCAGGCCAGGCAGCATCTATGGAAAAGAGTAAACAGTCAATGTTTTGGGCTAAGACCCTTCACTAAGAAGGGTATTGGCCCGAAACATTGACCACTTACTATTTTCCATAGTTTCTTGACCTGTTGAGTTCCTCTAGCATTTTGTAGGCACAGTCTCACTCAACATGTTTGTCTTGTGTTGTAGACTAAGAAAAGGCTTTGGAGAGTTAGATGAATTTCTTGGGTCAGAGATTCTTATTTTTTTTAAAACCTGCTTGGAGCCTGTATTCACATGCTCTGGTCAAGTTGGGTTTGGTTTCAGTAAATGATGAGATCTTTGATCTTGATGAGAGGAGGTGTGGTATGAATAATTCCATTGAATGTCAACAGAAAGGAATAAATTCTCACTTACTGGGGTTGGATATTGCCTACAAAGAAGATGTTACATTTACTTATATTCTTAATTGTAAGAGTACACTTAGGATTGAGAGAGTGCAGTAAAGTGTTCACCGTTGGCTCTTAGGATAGTCTGTTCATCATAACAGAAGTTATGCTCTGTTTAGAAGAATCTCATTAAAACATGCAAAATTATTAATAGGCTTAATAAGGAATGATAGCTTTTTTAGCTAGAGTATCTATATACAGGGGTCACATTCTCAAGATAAGGTTTGGACATTCAGTAGAGAGATAAAATATTTCACCCCAAATAGTAGTAGATCTTTGATATTCTCAATTCAAGATTCAAAAGAGATGTCAATAGTATTTTGGTTCCTAAAGGAATCAAAAGTTCTGGTTTGAGTGAAAGAAAATGCCTCTGAAGTAAAAGATAAATCTTGGTCTTACTGAATGGTGGAGCAGGAGGAGAGATTGCATTCTTGCTCCTGTTTCTTAAGTTCTTATCGTCAAATGATTACATTCAGTAAAGAATGCTATCATTCAGAAAACCTGACAGTATTTCAAGTGTCTTCAGACAAAATACCTGGCGTTGACTGTCATGCAATCAATCTCCTATTCATTTCTATAAATGTCAAATGATGATTGGAGTAAGGGCAGACAGTGGATAACTTCACTCACCTCAACAGTGAGATGATCACTGAACAATCCATGGATTCACTTTCAAGGACTATACAACTTATATTCTCAATATTATTTACTTATTATTAGTAGCAGTAGTATCTTTAGTACTTGACTTTTTTTGCACACTGGTTGTTTGTCAGTGTTTGTGTGTAGTTTTTCATTGATTCTATTGTATCTCTTTATTCAATTGTGTATGCCTACAAGAAAATGAATCTTTGGATAGTATACGGTGACATACATGTATTAATTTATTTTGAACTTTGAGAAATCACATATGGAGGCACAACAATCAATTCATTACTAGCTATCTTTCGAATACCTATCAACCATGCTTTCACAAAAGGTTTTGCTGGAGGATAAAGTCAATAACTATATGCATAGAAATTACAGCAAGCAAAGAATGTCATAAATCAAGTTTGAAAGCTTTAATCAATACTGTTCATAATGATCTATTAGAAGAAATTATAAACATTGCCAAATCCAAATAAATATTTACAATATAAAACTGCTTACCAGATTTTAAAAATTCAATGGCCATTATACTGGTATTATTCAGAACTTTGTAAATTAACTGCAATCCTGTCACTTTAGTGTTTTCTACTAGAGATCAGAGGTGATTTTACTAATTGCATATCTATAATATACATTGATTGTTAATATTCTTTCATTGTGAAGCTTTGCATCTGTTCAATTGCTCTAGGCTCTCGAAATGATATGAAATATCATACAAGAAAATTACAATTTTCTGTAATTGGCCTTAATAAAATGTGGCTTTCATTGTGCTTTTCCCTTATTCAGTTTCTGATCATTAATTCCAAATCGGTGTAACCTTTTCTCAAAAGGGTTGGGTGACTTGCATATAGTATAGCTGCAGAGAGTATGTGCTAGAAATACCAGTATTTACATGAGGAGTGTTTGATGGCTCTAGGCCTGTATATGCTGGAGGGAGAATCGGTGGGGGCGGGGGGGGGGACCTACTGAAAGATGTTGAATGCTGAAAAGCCTTTATAGAGTGGATATTTCCTATAGAGAATTCATCTAGGACCAGAAAGCAGAGCCTCAGAATACAAAGGACGCCCCTTTAGAACAGAGATGAGGACGAGTTTCTTTAGCTAGAGGTGGTGAATCTGTGGAATTCATTGCCAGCGACAACTATGAAGGCCAAGTCATTGGGTATATTTAAAGCAGAGTTTGATAAGTTCTTGATTAGTAAGGGTGCCAAAAGTTATGGGGAGAAGGCAGGAGAATGGGGTTAAGAGGGATAATAAATCATGATGGAATGGTGGATCCTCATAGAAATACAGCTTCTTTACCAATAAAAAAAAATGAAAGTATAGGTCTGTTAAATGCCAGATTGTTTAAGTTCAATCTGCTTTTTAGTTAATGTTACAAATGGCTCTTGCAAAGCTAACATAGTTTGGAATTTTCTGTTTTAGCTGAGTAGGTAAGAAGCTGTCTTTTTCACCATTTTAAGGACATATTTGCTACCATAACATTAGTACCTGCAATAATAATGTAGTCATGCTGCAATACAATGATATTGTCATACATGGGACAATTTGGTCCACAGGCATCCAATGCAATAGTCTGCACATGCAATCCCTACTGCAAGAAAGCCATATTGTTGCCACTAAATGCAGAATTACACTGTTGGAAGAGGTAGAGAATTTCAGTATGTGGTACCTCAGTCAGCAGAATACGATTACCAATGGTAGGTGCAGCTGGTAATAAATCATTTATTTACCAACACAAATCAGTCTAATATCCAAGACACAGGACTCCAAGCAGTGGCTTAATCTATGTACCTGTAAATAACTTAAAAGTATAGAAAGTAAATAAGAGATGATGTTATATGGTCTATGGGGTAGCAAGGAAGATGTTGCTATATAAAACACAAACAACAGGAATTCTGCAGATGTTGGAAATTCAAGCAACACACATCAAAGTTGCTGGTGAACGCAGCAGGCCAGACAGCATCTGTAGGAAGAGGTGCAGTCGACGTTTCAGGCCGAGACCCTTCGTCAGGACTAACTGAAGGAAGAGTGAGTAAGGGATTTGAAAGTTGGAGGGGAAGGGGGAGATCCAAAATAATAGGAGAAGACAGGAGGGGGAGGGATGGAGCCAAGAGCTGGACAGGTGATAGGCAAAAGGAGATACGAGAGGATCATGGGACCGGAGGTCCGGGAAGAAAGACGGGGGGGGGGGACCCAGAGGATGGGCAAGAGGTATATTCAGAGGGACAGAGGGAGAAAAAGGAGAGTGAGAGAAAGAATGTGTGCATAAAAATAAGTAACAGATGGGGTACGAGGGGGAGGTGGGGCCTTAGCGGAAGTTAGAGAAGTCAATGTTCATGCCATCAGGTTGGAGGCTACCCAGACGAAATATAAGGTGTTGTTCCTCCAACCTGAGTGTGGCTTCATCTTTACAGTAGAGGAGGCCGTGGATAGACATGTCAGAATGGGAATGGGATGTGGGTGGACAGACATGTCAGAATGGGTCCAACATATTATTCTCCGTAACTTCCGCCACCTCCAACGGGATCCCACCACTAAGCACATCTTTTCCTCCCCCCTCTCTGCATTCCGCAGGGATTGCTCCCTACGCAACTCCCTTGTCCATTCATCCCCCCCATCCCTCCCCACTGATCTCCCTCCTGGCACTTATCCGTGTAAGCGCAACAAGTGCTACACATGCCCTTACACTTCCTCCCTTACCACCATTCAGGGCCCCAGACAGTCCTTCCAGGTGAGGCAACACTTCACCTGTGAGTCGACTGGGGTGATATATTGCGTCCGGTGCTCCCGATGTGGCCTTCTATATATTGGCGAGACCCGACGCAGACTGGGAGACCACTTTGCTGAACATCTACGCTCTGTCCGCCAGAGAAAGCAGGATCTCCCAGTGGCCACACATTTTAATTCCACATCCCATTCCCATTCTGACATGTCTATCCACGGCCTCCTCTATTGTAAAGATGAAGCCACACTCAGGTTGGAGGAACAACACCGTATATTCCGTCTGGGTAGCCTCCAACCTGATGGCATGAACATCGACTTCTCTAACGTCCGCTAAGGCCCCACCTACCCCTCATACCCCATCTGTTACTTATTTTTATGCACACATTCTTTCACTCTCCTTTTTCTCCCTCTGTCCCTCTGAATATACCTCTTGCCCATCCTCTGGGTCCCCCCCACCCCCGTCTTTCTTCCCGGACCTCCTGTCCCATGATCCTCTCGTATCCCCTTTTGCCTATCACCTGTCCAGCTCTTGGCTCTATCCCTCCCCCTCCTGTCTTCTCCTATCATTTTGGATCTCCCCCTCCCCCTCCAACTTTCAAATCCCTTACTCACTCTTCCTTCAGTTAGTCCTGACGAAGGGTCTCGGCCTGAAACGTCGACTGCACCTCTTCCTAGAGATGCTGCCTGGCCTGCTGCATTCACCAGCAACTTTGATGTGTGTTGCTATATAAAACAGCTTGCTTGTTACATAGTCGATCTTCAAGACAGATTTGGGATGTTGGAAAGTTCATTCATATCTGCTCCAGTACCAAGAAAACATAATTGGTTTCCATTTCTTGCCAGCATTCCAGAGGAAGACTTAACTACTATAAGTAGTACTATACTGTAAACTGCCATTAGCTCCAGACATTCTGAAACACAGTAATGAATTATTAACATCCAGAACTATATGAACAGCATTTATTTCTGATGCCCCTCCAATGTGCTGAAGATGACTGAGCCTTAAATGAACACACTCTTGGAATCCTTTGACTCTTGATGTGAGTTGGTAACAGCACATGACGAACGTTGAGCTCTGTAACAACCTACCGATGCTCTCCAGTAAAATCGAGGCGAGAAGACTGCAACTAGCGGGGCACTGTCTACACCACCCTGAGCTACCTGCCAGCCTAGTCATCATATGGGAGCCCAAGCATGGGAGGATGAACCCTGGGCGCCCTCCCAAGACTATGGTGAACACGCTCCTAGAAGACAGCGGCGCAGCTAATGTAGATGAACTGAACACACTGATGAGGGAGAGGGAGAAGTGGAGAGTCCATCATCGTGCCCAACGCCAGCCCCCTAGGCCTGAGTCGATGTAGTAGTTTGGTAACAAAGTGACGTCAAGCTTCTCTAGCATTAAATTATTGCCAAGAAGGGAGTCTGCAGAAGGACATAGATTAGGAGAATGGGAAAGAAGTGGCTGATGGAATGTAGAATAGGGAAGTGAGTAATCATGCTTGTTGGCAGAAGGAATACAGGCATAACACTATTTTCTAAATGGGGAGAAAATATAGTGGGAGAGTCTAGGTCCAAAGTGCACACCCTCAGAATAGAAAGATGTCCCAATAGAACAGATATGAGGAGAAATTTCCTCAGAGGGTGGAGAATCTGTGGAATTCTTTGCCACAGACAGCTATGGAGACCAAGTTAAAGCAGAGGTTGATAGATTCTTGATTAGTAAAGGTACCAAAGGTTACAAGGAAAAGGCAGGATAATGGTGTTGTTTTTAGTCATAGTCATACTTTAGTGATCCCAGGGGAAATTGGTTTTCGTTACAGCTGCTCCATAATAATAAATAGTAATAAAACCATAAATAGTTAAATAGTAATATGTAAATTATGCCAGGAAATTATGAAATAAGTCCAGGACCAGCCTATTGGCTCAGGGTGTCTGACCCTCCAAGGGAGGAGTTGTAAAGTTTGATGGCCACAGGCAGGAATGACTTCCTATGACGCTCTGTGTTGCATCTCGGTGGAATGAGTCTCTGGCTGAATGTACTCCTGTGCCCAACCAGACATTATGTAGTGGATGGGAGACATTGTCCAAGATGGCATCAAACTTGGACAGCATCCTCTTTTCAGACACCACCGTCAGAGAATCCAGTTCCATCCCCACAACATCCCTACAACATCCCTGGCCTTACAAATGAGTTTGTTGATTCTGTTGGTGTCTGCTACCTTCAGCCTGCTGCTCCAGCACACAACAGCAAACATGATAGCACTGGCCACCACAGACTCGTAGAACATCCTCAGCATCATCCGGCAGATGTTAAAGGACCTCAGTCTCCTCAGGAAATAGAGACGGCTCTGACCCTTCTTGCAGACAGCCTCAGTGTTCTTTGACCAGTCCAGTTTATTGTTGCAAGTAAAAACCCTTCAACCATGCTTTCGTCTTTTATGAAGCCAACACAATCTTTGCTAAGCAAAGATTCACTGCTCAGCAAAGTTGACTTATCCAACTGAAGAGCAAATTCTATTATCCTAATTCTTCCACATTTTCACACATTTCATCTATTCAGTTTTGAACAGTTGCCGCTGAGCTGAACTGATTTAAAAATTATTTGGTCTGGTGACAGTTGGCAGAAACATTCCTTCTGATTGTATGGGGCTTTCCAGATTTAGCAATGAAACGCTGTATGCAGCACGCAAACCAGCACTACTTTATTGTGAAGTGTTGGCAAACATGTTCTAAAGTGTTTTACATTTCTGAAAGTTTTCACGAGGTGACTGAAAATAAACCAAGTGCTTTATCAAAGTGTATTCCCTTCAAATGTTCAAGAAGCCTGAATGATTTCATTGCCTCAGCAGACACGTTGGTGGTTGCTTGGTGCTGATACAAATCTATATTCCAGATACTCCACGCTGTACTGTCTACATTTCTTTTTCATTTGGTCTGCTTCTGTCATCTCCATCATGGATTAACAACCAAAATCAATCACCTATTGTTTAAATTCAACCTCAAGTGCTGCAATCCATACAGGGGAACGTGACATCATCACAGCTCAGGCAAAACCTGATTCCTGCCTGAAGGTACATAAAAGGTGGGGGTGGGGGGGGTAGTGATATCTCAGTTGGGCCGTGGGCTAGAGAAATGCAATCAAGACCCTTCAAGAGGGCAGATTCTGAACTTTACCCTACTGAATGACTAATTCACAGGAATTGTGCCACTGCGTGACTGGAGTACGGGACTTGTACCAGTTAACACTTTACTACAGTTGTTGCTTCTCTCCGTGCCTTGTGGTGTATCAGGCAACAACCTTGCCATTTCTTTAACATTTGTCTGTTTTTAACTAGGCTAAGTTGCTAGCTCAACACTCAACCCAGCTCAGTAGCAAGAATCCAGCTGGATTCGAACTCCAGGCCACTCGCCTCAAATTCCAGTGCGGATGACTATACACTACCAGCCAGCAACTGTACTACAGTACTGAACAGAAATAATGTGCAGGCTAGGCCCACAAAAACCTTGATTTTTTTCAGTTCAGATTTTTCACGCTATGGCTAAATACAAGTGTCACTGTACTTGCTCCCTCTTTTTAATCTCTCCCTCTCCCATTGTAGAGTGCCCTCCTGCTTCAAATTATCCACCATTGTCCCTGTACCGAAAAAGACCAAGGCAACATGCCTGAACAACTGCCGTCCTGTTGCACTCACCTCAATAATAAGCAAATGCTTTGAGAAGCCGGTCAAGGATTACTTCTGTAGCCTGCTACCACCCAAACTGGACTCCCTACAATTCGCCTACCGATACAAAAGATCAACAAATGACGCAACAGCCACTGCTCTACACACCGTCCTTACACATCTGGAGAAGGATGCTTATGTGAGGATGCTGTTCTTGGACTACAGTTCAGCATTCAACACCATAACTCCATCCAGGCTCGACAAGAAGCTCAGAGACCTTGGCCATGACCCTGCCTTGTGCAGCTGGATCCTGGACTTCCTGTCAGATCGCCAACAGGTTGTAAGAGTGGGCTCCCTCACCTCCAACCCTCTGACTCTCAATACAGGAGCCCCTCAGGGCTGCGTACTGAGTCCCCTCCCTTATTCCCTGTGTACTCATGACTGTATCGCCACCCACAGCTCCAATCTGCTAAGTATATTTGCAGACACCACTACATTGATTGGCCTCATCTCAAACAATAATGAGGTGGGGCCTACAGGGAAGAAGTCATCTCTCTGGCACAGTGGAGCCAAGAAAACAACCTCTCCCTCAATGTCGCAAAAACAAAGGAGCTGGTTGTGAATTACAGGAGGAATGGAGATGGGCTAACCCCTATTGACATCAATGGATCTGGGGTTGAGAGGGTGAACAGCTTCAGGTTCCTCAGCATCCACATCACCGAAGACCTCGCATGGTATGTACACACCAGCTGTGTGGTGAAAAAGGCACAACAGTGCCCCTTTCACCTCAGACGTTTGAGGAAGTTTGGTATAGGGCCCCAAATCCTAAGATCTTTCTACAGGGGCACAATTGAGAGCATCCTGACTGGCTGCATCACTGCCTGATATGGGAACTGTACCTCCCTTAATCGCAGGATTCTGCAGAGAGCGGTGCAGCCAGCCTAGTGCATCTGTAGTTGTGAACTTCCCACTATTCAGGACATCTACAAGGACAGCTGTGTAAAAAGGGCCTGTAGGATCATTGGGGACCCAAGCCATCCCAACCACAATCTGTTCCAGCTGCTACCATTCAGGAAGTGGTACTGCAGCATAAAAGCCAGGACCAACAGGCTCCGGAACAGCTTCTTCCACCAGGCCATCACACTGATGAACTCACGCTGATTTGAGTGTACTCTATATTACATTGACTGTTCTACTTATTATAGTTATAAATTACTATGATTGCACATCGCACATTTAAATACAGACGTAACGTAAAGATTTTTACTCATGTATGTGAAGGATTTAAGAAATAAAGTCAATTCAATTCACTTTTCAACAACTATAACACACTTCGAACAGTCATAGAGAACGATGAGCTAGCAAGAGATGAAGTGATCATTATAATCAATTATGAGGCACTGAGGATCAAATGCTTATACATAAGTGACTAATTTCTTAATTTAAACCTGTAATCCCTCAGTTGCCCCCATTGCTTCCAAGCATCCCCCCCGTGCCCCCTTTATCTGTATCATCTCCCCCTTAGAAACACCTACCACACCCACCCCCCGGGGGGTGCTATATCACCCACATTTGGAACCACTGGTCGAAAGTGTAACTTATAAAATCATAATCTTTCATCTCTACAGGATGACTTCCCTGCTATGGACAAAAAAATGGACATGTTGTGCAGGAAGATAAGCAATAGAATGCTCACTTGCCAGCAAAAACATTGCCATTAAATTAGCATTAAACGCTGACTACTCTTGACGTAAGTAAATATTAGGTCAATTTTATGTGCCACATGAACCAAACGAATAAAGCTTGCAACACACTCAAAACCAGTGGAATCAAACAGTTAATTTTAGTTTCATATGAAATAAAATGTCTTCTTGGATCTGGCTGTATCCCATAGGACAATTTTTGTACAAAGACTTCAACCACAGCAGTGCATGAGAAAATCTCTCCTGCAGCAGCACCTCCTACTGAGATCATTGACACTTCATTCCACATGTAGCTGCCAGATTGAGCACCAGCCACTTAACCTTGGCACAGAATGATGCAATCATCCAGGGAACAATGCTCGCTGATGGCTACTGTAAAAAGTGTAAGCATTAATCAACAGAAAGTGCTTGAAATTTACCTGCGAATCTCTTTCAAAAAAATGAAATGACCTGTGGCCTATCTTCTTTTATTGGTAGTGCCGAACAGGAAACACAACAGGTACAACAATGTATGTCTTCAGCCCTAAGCAGCTCGACTATTTTCTTTCCAGAAGCACACATAACTGGGAAGGGTTTCACTGCTAACGTAATGGTCTTTCTGTAGGAGCAGTGTTTGGGTTATGGTTAGAGATAACAGGTGTTTTGGAATGTGAGCTGGATCCTTTGTTCAGCTGGAGATGAAGAGGGAAGATGCTAGAGAGAACCAGTCATAGGATTTGACCCGATGGAGACTGTGATTCAACGGAGCAAGGTGCCGCAGTCAACTGGAGGATCGGTGAATATGACTTTTGGAAGAGTTGAGCTCCCTCCAACTTGTGCACATTTGACTGTTTAATTATAATGGGCCCTATTGGTTTTTTTCTTTTCTTTACTAACCCTTTAGTTAAAATTCATAAATATAATTTCTTTAATTGAATGCAGTGTGCTGCTATTTCTTGGCACTGATTTGTAACAGGGTAGCAAATTACACAGCAACCACACAAACCGGGGTTTGGCATAGGAGAGTCATGTCAATTTCATGGATTTGGTGGGACCAGAGTGGGTATTCCCTAGACTTACACAGCCAAGGAAACCAGCGAGGTTTCACACATACATTCAGTGGCCACTTTATTAGGCACATAAGGTACCAAATAAAGTGGCCACGGAGTGTATGTTTGTGGTCTTCTGCTGCTGTAGCCCATCCTCTCAAGGTCTGATGAACTGTGCACTCTGTGCTCTTCCGCGAACTACTGTTGTAATGTGTGGTTACCTGAGTTACTGTCATCTTCCTGCCAGCTTGAACTGGTCAGGCCATGCTTTTCTGACTTCTCTTATTAACAAAGCATTTTTGTCCACAGAATTAGCTCTCAATGTATATTTTTTTTGTTGCACTGTTCTCAGTAAACTGTAGAGACTGATGTGTGTGAAAATCCCAAGAAATCAGCAGTTTCAGAGATATTCAAACAATCCCAACAATCATTCCACAGTCAAAGTCACTTAGATCACATTTCTTCCCCCATTCTGTCATTTGGTCTGAACAACAACTGAACCTCTTGACTGTGTCTGCATGCTTTTATGAATTAAGTTGTTGTCAAGATTGGCTGATCAGATATTTGCAGTAACTTGTACAGGTGTACCTAATAAAGTGGCCACTGAGTGTATATTCAGTATAATGCAATACAGATTAATTAATTAACCATTTAATGGAGACATTTTATAAGTAATCGATTAATTCACTCACTTTTGTAAAACAAAATCCTAACATAGCTGTAGGGTAGAGCTGTTTAAAACCTTTGTTTCATTGTACATGCATATACGGGAACTGGTGATGGTGCTCTATGAATACAATTGTCTCCTGATTTATTACAGGATTAAATCCCATTTCAAACAGTTTTCCTCCTACATCTCTTTGGCATTTCTAAAATACAATAATCAACCATTACTAGTTACTAAACTTACTGTAATATTAAATTACATTCCTTCACACAAATATAATAAACATTGTTGACAATGTCCTTCAACTAAATTAATTTCAATGGGTCAATACAAAATCAGTCTGAAGTATTACATGGCAAAAATCAGTCAACTATGCAAGGTTGTCCTTAATTCTGAAGAAAAAAATTGGAATACCAATTCACATTTACGAGTTGTTAATACAGAAACTCCTTTCAGATTGGCAGGATAACTCAGTGATTGTAATTGAAGTCTAAAGTAGTAAAAAGTGAAAGAAAACAATAAACCATGTCTCAGCAAACTATAAAAAAATTCAGTTACACCTCTCGTAACTACATGTGACATTTCAAGGTACTTTCTAATGAGAAAAATATGCATGTAAACAACTGGATTTTTGCATCAATTTACTTATTTCTTAAAATTGTTGAAAAAGCTGCAAAGCTATCCACCCTATAAAAGAGCATGACAGCAGCTTCCAGATTTCTACATCTACCAATGGCATCATTACAAATGCAAAAGGTGAGCCAATAGTAACTTCTTACAAGAAACTGGATAAATATTTAATAGGGGGGAAATTTGTAGGGCAATTGTAATAAGCAGTTGTTTTTTGTCCAAGCTACTTAAGAGCTTGTCTCCTTTTGTGTCACATCATTCTTTCCTTCCATAAATTCTTGAATACTTACCGTTCTGCTTCCACGCAGTGTTTTCAAAATGTTACAATTTGATTGTTCGATTTCAAGCCAATATCAGAAGTTTGCCAATTTCTGGATACTTCCTTCCACCAGAGGGAGTAACTATTATCTAACATTTAACCCACAAATTCAAATTTATAAGGGTTTCTGGAAGAAATATGCTGTCCACAGTATATTTCTTTCACCAAATAGTGATTTTGGCAATTTGCTCAAATAGCAAGTGTTTTGACAGCAAAATAGTTTTCCTCCTGGCTCTGGCATAGGTAGATGCTTTGTCTGTACTTCTGTATCTGTCCTTTTATTTAGGAAATTTATAAATATTTTTCTGGCATGATTTTCCTATTTTGCAGCACATTGTTTAGATACATTTTTTAAAACTGACAGCTTCAAAACAAAAAATGTGTAACTTTTTTTTTGAAGGCTGCAAAATCTTTAATGACTGAACCACCTCAACTGGAAAATATCCTGGCAATTATTTCAGCTACAAGCAAAAGGAAACCAAGGGGTATGCTCAAGTAAAAAATATCATTCCCAGTTTCAGTTTAACACAGTAAATTTTACTGGTACAAATGAACATTGGAAACCAAACAGCAAAATCCTGCCTTCTTGGCTTTAGCTCCTCTGGTATTTGCTCACTTCAGAATCACAAACACGTGAAAATAGCTAAGTTAAACAATGTCCTCTACTACAATTACAAGTTTCCCCCGCCAACCAAAGGTAGAGCGTTCCTACGAAACAGTTCGTAAGCCAGAATGTCGTAAAGAGAAGAAGCAATTACCATTTATTTATATGGGAAAATTTTGTGAGCGTTCGCAGACCCAAAAATAACCTACCAAACCCTGCCAAATAACACATAAGTCCTAAAATAACAGTAACATATAGTAAAAGTAGGAATGATATGATAAATACACAGCTTATATAAAGTAGAAATACTTTTCCAAATCATTGCCTGAACTGTGCTCCATAGCGAAAATCTCACGTAAGCGCCGTCGGCAAAAACACGGCGCAAGTGCTCTCCAGTGACCTTAAGCTATGAAGCTGCCAAATCATACCAAATAACACGTAACAATACACAGCCGATATAAAGTAGAAATAACGTATGTACAGTGTAGTATCGCTTACCAGAATTGGGAGAGCACAGAGCACACTGATGATGGTGTGTTAGGTTGAGTCGCCGGACTCTGGGTGGTGCAGTGGCCCCCACCCTCCGAGCAGCGAACCGATACTGATCCGCAAAGAATGTAGGGGTCCAGCGGTAGCCGGGACGCACCCAGCACATCTTTAAGAAAAAAGCCAAAATAAACAAGGAATTAATTAGGTGCCGCCCGTCACATAATTGTCAGCCCCGATCAGAGGTGACTGCCTCTGATCTGAGCCAACAATTACATGCCGGGTGGCACCTAATTAATTAGCATGTTTATTTCGGCTTTTTTCTTAAAGATGTACTGTATGCCTCCCAGCTACCGCTGCATTCTCCACAAATCAGTATCTGTCCGGGGCCCGGGGATTGGGGTGGTGGGACACTGGGGTGTCATCTCATCGTCATCTGCTTCCATTAGGGCAGGCAGGTCATCTTCTATCTCTGCCCGCCTCGATGTCGAAGGTCGAGGTTCGTCGTCTGCTGTGGCTGATGTGAAAGGCTTGCTTGACTGCTGAGCCTCGTGCATTTTTCTATCATGCAGTTCTTTGTAAGCACTCAAACCATCCTGCAAATATGCCCTAAACCTATGTACCCTTTCAAAATTAAAGTCGCATTTTATCATTACTCATTCGTTTTTGATTGTTATCCTTTCCTCTTCCAATTGCATCAGCTCTCCATCTATCAGTTCTTGGTCATGGGGTGCCAAAACCTCTTCAACAACATCTTCGTCAACTTCCACAAACCAAACTCACTTAGTCCTTACTTCGTTCACCACGATCAAAATATTTAATTATGTCTAGTTTTACGCTGTGTAACACCTTTACGAGCTCTTTTAGGCTTTTCCGATACCTTAGAATTCATCTTGCTAACGGCTGCTCACAGGCATGTGTTAAAGCAATGCCGGCAAGAATGCAGTTCCGAATCCAGGGGAGAGCGGCTGCTCGGGGCGCGTGGTTTTTTTTCACATGCTGATTTTTTCGTAACAGTGAAAACACCTTCTGTTAGCGAAAACAGGGTACTAATGTAGGTCTTTCGTAACAGTGAGGTTTCGTAAAGCAAACGTTCAAAAAGTGGGGGACACCTGTATATTTTTTAAATCTATGTGGGAACTTATGCCCAGATGAGTATTTGCACATTATGAGTTATCTTGGTCTCTATTCATGCCTTACAGTACAAACACTTCCCATTTCCTTCATATACTACGACTTTTACTCCTTTCTCCTTCATGAAGTTCTCTATTAGTACACCTATGCCAGTAATAAAGTGTATTACATTAGCTTCAACTACTCTGTGTTGAGAGTTGCAAATAGCAGTCAATTTTGTTTGAATTTCTTCATGGATTTAAAAATCCTATATTTATGGCTGAGCTATTTAGACTCCCAACTTTCTGTGCCATGGAAATAAACATTACATACTTATTATATGCTTATGAGTGTAATTTAGTTTTTTTTTTAAATGGAATATAATATGTCTAATAGTTTTTTCTATTAATTTGCCAAGGCAATATTATTTCCATTCCCCCAAATGTCCCGAGGGCATCAATGTCAACCGTGCGATGACAGACTAGAGTCACGTATATGCTTGGTTAACAGGAACAATAAATTTGTTTCCCTGAACTAATGAGTGAACTAATTGGAATGTTTATGACAATCCAGTAGCTGCCATTGTTACTTGGCACATTTCTAAAAACTGAGTGATTTCAAAATTTGCCCTGGTATGATCTGGGCTCAACAGTTTGTTGTGCACGTATATTACCATAAACACAAAACAATGACATTCTTCTTGTAATTACTTTGAAAATTAGTTAGATTTGCTGGTGAATGGCTGAGAAACTAGAAAAATCCAACAGTACAATCTGGTATTCCCATTGGAATTTAAACTCACATTAGAAGAACAGTGTCCCTAACTGCACAACAAAAATGCAGCAGTGCAGTAATTTGACATTTCAGATTTTGCTAAGGCACAACTAGAACAAAATATCCTGTAAATGTTTACCTCATCAGTATTTTGTGACCTAAAAATTGTTAAGACAGTTATTTATAACATTATACGTGATCAAAACAGTTATTTCACAGACATTATGCCAAATCATTTCAGTAAAGTCCTGTAGCAGGTACACCATAAAATGTGAAACTTTGCAAACTAATGTTATATAATGATTACCAGTCTATCTGATTCTTTGCTTACCTTTGTCATTAAACTGTCATAGGAAAGTATTAGAATGGCTACAAAAATGATTAAGCCAAAAAAATGCAGTCATTAAACTGAATTATTATACCTTTTAACAAGTTAATGATCTGTGAAATTGAAATTGAAAAGCAAAGAACAAGGCAGGTTTATTAACAAAGCATGTAATTTAAAATATATTACCAGCTGCATCAAGTTAAAATATCTGTGACACTTAGTTTTCATACAAAGGAAAATAACTTTTACTAGCAACACAGCAACATTACTGCTAATGAATTACTTTAAAATATTTCTTCTTCAGAATCCTCAGCAATTTGATAGCCTTCTGCATTTTTAGTATTTCACAAGAATTTATCCAAGTCTGATCAAAAACTAATTTCACATGAGCTTAAACAGAGTGGAAACTAATTTTCTAATGTCTGGGATGACATTTGGGGAGATCATTAGTGAGATACTATTTAAGTAAAAAAAGATTGAAGGCTTAAAAATAAGTGGTAACAAAATCTGGAGTCTATGCATTTTCTTTTTAGATGTAGCTTTTATTTTTATATATAGTGCCCATAAAAAAATACATCCCCCCAGAAAGTTTTAAGTTGTATTGTTTTACAACATTGAATCACAGCGGAGTTAATTTGGCTTTTTTTGACAATGATCAACAGAAAAAGGCTCTTTTGTCTCAAAGTGAAAGCAGATCAATACTAAGTGATTCAAATTAATTACAAATATAAACCACAAAATAATTGATTGGACAAGTATTCATCCCCTTTAATATGAAATACCAAATCATTACTAGAGCAGCAAATGGTTTTGGAAGTCACATAATTAAATGGGGATCACCGTGCGCAGTTAAGGTGGTTCTATTGATTATAGTAAAAATACATCTGTATCTGGAAGGTCCAACTGCTTGTGAGTCAGTATCCTGGCAAAAACTGCACCATGAAGACAAAAGAACACCCCAAACAACTCCGCAAAAAGGATATTGAAAAGCACAAGTCAGGAGATGGATACATGAAAATTTCCAAGTCACTGAATATCCCTTGGAGTACAGTTAAGTCGGTCATCAAGAAATGAAGAGAATATGGCACGGCTATAAATCTGCCAAGAGCAGGTTATCCTCAAAAACTGAGTGACCGTGCAAAAAGGGGACGAGTGAGGGAGGCCACCAAGAGATCAATGATAACTCTGGAGGACCTACAAGCTTCAGTGGCTGAGATGGAACAACTGTATACAATTGTTCCTCGGGTGCTTCACAAGTCGTAGCTTTAAGGGAGAGTGGCAAAAAGAAAGCCACTGTTTAAAAAAACTCACATGAAATCTCGGCTAGAGTTTGCCAGAAGGCATGTGGGAGACCCTGAAGTCAACTGGAGAAAGGTTCTATGGTCTGATGATATCAAAATTGATCTTTTTGGCCATCAGACTGAAAGCTATGTTTGGCATAAGCCAAATACCACACATCATCAAAAGCACACCATCCCTACCATGAAGCATTGTGGTGGCTGCATCATGGTGTGGGGATGCTTCACTGAGGCAGACCTGGAAGACTTGTGAAGGTAGAGGGTAAAATGAATGCAGCAAAATACAAGGAAATCCTGGAGGAAAACCCGATGCAGTCTGCAGGAGAGCTGCGATTTTAGAGAAGATTTGTTTTCCAGTAAGATGATAACCCCAAACATAAAGCCAAAGCTACACGGGTGATTTTAAAGCAACAAAGTTAATGTCCTAGAGCGGTAAGTCAGAGTCTAGACCTCAATCCAATTGAGAATTTGTGGCTGGACTTGAGAAGTGCTGTTCACTCACGATCCCCATGCAATCTGACAGAGCTTCAGCAGTTTTGTAAAGAAAAATGGGGGCAAATTGCTGTGCCCAGATGTGCAAAGCTGATAGCAACCTACAATGCGCTGGAGGAACTCAGCAGGTCAGTCAGCATCAGTTGAAAAGATTAGTCGACGTTTCGGGCCGAAACCCTTCGTCAGGACTGAAGGAAGAACTTTGGGGAGGGTTTGAAAAATGCTGGTAGTTGAAAAAAATCAGTAATTTGAAAGACAAAGGGATGGGGGAGGGGAAGCAGGGAGGTGATTGGCAGGAGAACAATGCGCAGTAGTAGAAGGAGGCGCAACTATGAGGGAAGTGATGTGAAATAGCGATAGAGGAAGGGAGGGGGAGGGAATTACCGGAAGTTGGAGAATTCTATGTTCATACCAAGGAGCTGGAGACTACCTAGAAGGTATATGAGGTGTTGCTCCTCCAACCTGAGTTTAGCCTCATCATGGCAGTAGAGGAGGCCATGTATGGACATATCTGAATGGGAATGGGAAGCAGAATTGAAGTGGGTGGCTACCGGGAGATCCTGTCTGTTGTGGCGGACGGAGTGGAGGTGCTCGACGAAGCGGTCCCCCAATCTGCATCGAGTTACACCGATGTAGAGGAGGCCACACTGGGAGCACCGGATGCAATAGATGACCCCAACAGACTCACAGGTGAAATGTTGCCTCACTTGCAAGGACTGTTTGGGGCCCTGAATGGTGGCAAGAGAGGAGGTGTAGGGACAGGTGTAGCACTTACGCTTACAGGGATAAGTGCTGGGTGGGAGATCCGTGGGGATGGACGTGCAGATAAGTGAGTCGCGGAGGGATCGATCCCTGCGGAAAGCGGAGAGGGGTGGAGAGGGAAAGATGTGCTTAGTGGTGGGATCCTGTTGAAGGTGGCGGAAGTTGTGGAGGATAATGTGCTGGATCCAGAGGCTGGTGGGGTGGTAGGTGAGGACAAGGGGAACTCTGTCCCTGTTGTGGTGGCGGGAAGATGGGGTGAGGGCCAAAGTGCGGGAAATGGAGGAGATGCGGGTGAGGGCATCATTGATCACCGTAGAAGGGACACCATGATCCTTAAAGAAAGAGGATATTTGAGATGTCCTGGAACGGAAAGCCTCATCCTGGGAGCAGATGCGGCAGAGACGGAGGAACTGGGAATAGGGAATGGCATTTTTGCATGTGGCGGGGTGGGAAGAGGTATAGTCGAGGTAGTTATGAGAGTCAGTGGGCTTGTAGAAGATGTCAGTGGACAGTCTGTCTCCAGAGGTGGAGACCGAGACATCGAGAAAGGGGAGAGAAGTGTCAGAGATAGACCAAGTGAATTTGAGGGCCGGGTGGAAGTTTGAAGTAAAGTCGATGAAATTGACAAGCTCAGCACGGGTGCAGGAAGCAGCACCAATGTAGTCGTCAATGTATCGAAGGAAAAGTTGGGGAGCAGTACCAGAATAGGTTCCAGCACATTGTGAGTGTTCCTTTGACAACAGCATCTACAGATTATTTTGTGTTAGCAACCTATCCGCACAGACTCAAGGCTATTTGCTGCCAAAGGTGCATCTACTAAAAACTGACTTGAAGGGGATGAATACTTATGCAGTCAATTATTTTGCATTTTATATTTGTAATTAATTTAGATAACTTTGTAGAGATCTCTTTTCACTTTGACATGAAAGAGTCCTTTTCTGTTGATTAGTGTGAGGAAAAAGCCAAATTTAAATCCACTGTGATTCAAAGTTGTAAAACAATAAAACATGGAAACTTCCGGGGGGGGGGGGGGGTGAGTACTTTTTATGGGCACTGTAGATGTTTTCATTTATTTAATATTTGATTGAGTTAAAATATATAATTGTCTGTAAAGTTATTTGAGTTATACAGAAAGAATAATGAAAGATGTTGTTCATATACAAGGCTTCCCAAATGGTTTCCAGTCTAGCCCCAGTCAGTAATCACAGATTTAAGGAGGGCTCATAACCCTAACAAGAGGGCCAGAAGAAAGATTGCAATCAACGCCTAAGGAGAAGTAGAAGTAGATTGGAATGCAACATTCAAACGGACTCTGGATGAATATTTGAACAGAGAATAATTTACCTGTCTTTGAAAAGGAAGTCTACTGAATAGTTCTTACTCTTGGCAGTGGGGAGAATCAGAGGGATCTTGGGGTCTGAGTCCATAGGACACTCAAAGCTGCTACACAGGTTGACTCTGTGGTTAAGAAGGCATACGGTGCATTGGCCTTCATCAACTATGGGATTGAGTTTAAGAGTTGAGAGGTAATGTTACAGCTACATAGGACCTTGGTCAGACACCACTTGGAGTACTGTGCTCAATTCTGGTCACCTCACTACAGGAAGGACGTGGAAACCATAGAAAGGGTGCAGAGGAGATTTACAAGGATGTTACCTGGATTGGGGAGCATGCCTTAAGAGAATAGGTTGTGTGAACTCGGCCCTTTCTCCTTGGAGTGACAGAGGAGGAGAGGTGACCTGATAGAGGTGTACAAGATAATGAGAGGCATTGATCGTGTGGATAGTCAGAGGCTTTTTCCCAGGTTTAAAATGGCAAGCACAGGAGGGCATAGCTTTAAGGTGCTTGGAAGTAGGTACAGAGGAGATGTCAGGGTTAAGTGTTGTTTTTTTTAAAAAAACGCAGAGGGTGATGAGTGCGTGGAATGTGCTGCCGGCAGCGCTGGTGGAGGTGGAAACGATAGGGTCATTTAAGAGGCTCTTGGATAGGTACAGGGAGCTTAGAAAAATAGAGGGCTATGGGTAAGCCTAGGTAGTTCTAAGGTAAGGACATGTCCGGCAGCTTTGAGGGCCGAAGGGCCTGTATTGTGATGTAGGTTTTCTATGTTTCTATGTTATGTTTCTAGTTCCATAAAATAGCCACCGTGGGATTGTGTTCTGCTACTCTAATGTTCACAGACATAGTTTACCTTCCTATATCCTTTAAAGGCAGCATCCCCACATAGCAAAGACATTCTAAACAAATAACAAATAGTGTTTGTTGATTAGAAAAAAGTGATAAAATACAAATGTTTTTGTAAATTGAAAATCCATTTACCCTAATTATGCTACTTTATTATAAATAGTGGGGCTTCATATCAAAAGGGGCTTGTACGTCACTAGACAGTTATTTTCTCCAATTTAGCTACCCTGGAAATAAAAAGCTTTTATGCTCAAGTAATGGAAGCATCTGACCTTTCTCTGTTTAACATTTCACCATTAACAGACAGGTGGAATGGTACTTAAGTAATTTCCAATCTTTCTGCTCATTAATGCAACTAGTGGGATTTAATGAGAAAGAGGAATCTATTATTTTGAAAACATTCAAAGCCTAAACTGTTGAATTTAAGTGGACTTTCATAATAACACACAGTTGACAGGTTCCAGTATGCGCCCATATAGAAGGAACCGCATTGCAGATTTTTGAAGGTATAACACCATTTGATGTTTGAAATTTCAGCCTATTTGAGTGCATATGAAATATACAGTTTGCAAAATAATCTTAAATGACGTACAACCTGATCTCATTATTAGAGCAGGCTCAGAGATTCCCTGGATTGGGGGCAAGGAGATAGTGAAGGTCCTCTAAATGGTTGCTAGCAAAATGTTGGCAGATTAATTTAAAATAAAATAAGATAATAACACATATGGATATATAAAATTGTATACCTTGAAAAAAATTGCTTTGAATACTAGAGAATTTAAGTCACTTCAAAGGTGCTGGAGCAGCAATAACAAAGATGCTAGTTACCAACCTTTCTAAATGTTAAAATAGTTGCAGAACAAGAAACATGCATCCCTTAAACTATCTCTGATGTACTGGTTCTGCTAAGGCATTAGACAGACACACAGACCAAGCAAACCTGTTTGCTATTCTGGGGCAAATTCCCCCAGAATGCTTGGTAGTAGATGGTAGTTACCAAAAAATACACTGAAGCAACTTCTAAACTCAGACCAAGCTGGAGAAGGTCAAGACCAAAAGGTACATGGGAAGACCATCGCCTGAGAGTTCCTTTCCAGGGGACACCTTTGTCTCCCAAAAATCATCATTCCTTTATCACCGTTCATCCGTTATGTGCCATATCATATAACGTAGGCAAACATTGTCATTCGATGATCATGATTGTTATTGGCAATTTTTTTCCTTACAGAAGTGGTTTGCCATTGCCTTCTTCTGAGCAGTGTCTTTACAAGACAAGTGACCCCATCCATTATCAATAGTCTTCAGAGATTGTCCGCCTGGCGTCAGTGGTTTCATAACCAGGGACTTGTGATATGCACCAGTTGCTCGTACGACTGTCAACTACCTGCTCCCATGGCTACACATGACCTTGATCTGGAGGGTTAAGCAGGAACTACACCTTGCCCAAGGGTGATCTGCAGGTTAGTGGAGGGAAGAAGCACCTCACACCTCCTTTGGCTGAGACGTATCTCTACCCCACCACTTCTTTTATCATCACTGGGTCTAAATCGTATATTCTTACTCAAGACCACTGAATTCTCTGAGTCTGCTCCAGAGTACTAAATTCTGTAAACCTACTCAAGAGCACAGAGAACAAAAGAAATGTAATTGTTCAAAGTGGCTCACCAATGCCTTCTCAAGGACAATTAGATTGATGTAGTAATCAATATCCTCATCATACAGGTAAAATTATTTTAAATTCATTCTGTTTTGATGACGTCAACTGGAATGACTTCCATGATGAGGATGTCTCCAAGTTCATGGATGGGATCACGACTTTCAGCTGGAAGTGCATCGAGGATGTTGTCCCCCAGAAATCGGTCAGGGTCTATCCAAACCAGAAACCCTGGATCAACAGTTCCGTGCGAGTAGCACTTACCACACAACACAGAGCTTACATTGCCAGTGACCAACAGGAACTCACGAAATGCAGCTACGATCTGCACAAAGTCAGCAAGGCAGCGAAACAACAATACAGGGACAAGACTCAGACACCAACAATAGACACAGCTCATGGCAAGGTCTGCATACCATTGCAGGCTTCAAAGCAAAACGCTGCCTCTCTCTCAGATGAGCTAAATTTATTTACTCTTGATTCGATGTTGCCAACACTGAGCCCGGGGAGAGCCACTGATATGACCTGCAGCTGAGTCATCTCTGAGGCTGAAGTACGCAGGTGTTTCCAATGAGTGGCCAGTCACAAGGCTGCAGGACCAGACGGCCTCCCAGAGCGTGCACTCAGAGTGTGCACGGCACAACTGGCAGGTGTGTTTACAGACAATTTTAATCTCTCCCCCTCCCAGTGAGTGCCATCCTGCTTCAAAACATCCATCATTATTCCTGTACCTAAGAAGACCAAGGTAACATGTCTGAAAGACTGGCGTCCAGTCGCACTCACCTTAATAATAAGCAAATGTTTTGAGAGACTGGTCAAGGACTACATCTGCAGCATGCTACCACCCACACTGGACCCCCTACAATTCGCCTACCGACACAACCAATCGACAGATAACGCAATAGCCACAGCTCTGCACACCATCCTTACACATCTAGAGAAGAAAGATGCTTATGTGAGAATGCTATTCTTGGATGACAGTTCAGCATTCAACACCATAATCCTCTCCAGGCTCAACAAGAAGCTCAGAGACCTCGGCCTTCACCCTGCCTTGTGTAGCTGGATCCTGGATTTCCTGTCATATCAAAGGCAGATGGTAAGAGTGGGCTCCCTCACCTCTGCCCCTCTGACTCTCAACACAGGTACTCAGGACTGTGTACTAAGCCCCCTCCTTTACTCTCTGTACACTATCAATTCTGACACCACTCACAGCTCCAATCTGCTAATTAAATTTGCTGATGACACGACAATGATTGTGAAAATCTCAAATAATAATGAGGCAGCCTACAGAGAAGTAGTACTGACACCACTATGTCAGGGTGCCTCATTATTATTTGAGATTTCCACAATCATTGTCGTGATACAGACATAGTGGTGTCAAAAAAAACAACCTCTCCCTTAATGTCACAAAAACAAAGGAGCCGGTTGTGGACTGCAGGAGGAATGGAGTCAGGCTAACCCCTATTGACAACAATGGATCTGGGGTTGAGAAGATGAACAGCTTGAAGATCCTCAGCGTAAACATCACTGAGGATCTCACGTGGTCTGTACATATTGTCTGTGTGGTGAAAAAAGCACAACAGTGCCTCTTTCACCTCAAACAGATGAAGAAGTTTGGTATGGGCCCTCAAACATTCCACAGGGGCACAACTGAGACCATCCTGACTGGCTGCATCACTGCCCGGCACGGGAACTATAATCGCAGGACTGCAGAGAGTGGTGCGGGCAGCCCAGCGCATCTGTAGATGTGAGCTTCCCACTATTCAGGACATTTACAAAGACAGGTGTGTAAAAAAGGCTCGAAGGATCTTTGGGGATCCAAGTTACTCCAACCACAAATTGTTCCAGCTGCTACCATCCAGGAAACAGTACCGCAGCATAAAGGCCAGGACCAACAGACTCCAGGACAGCTTTTTCCACTTGGCCATCAGACTGATTAATTCATGCCGACAATTGTATTTCTGTGTTATATTGACCGTCCTGTTGTACATACTATTTATAAATCACTACAAATTGCACACTGCACATTTAGACAGAGATGTAACATAAAGATTTTACTCATGTATATGAAGGATGTAAGTAATAAAGTCAATTCAATAGAACAGACCAGCAGAATTTCATTTCCTTTCAACAGAAACCTATTACAATGAGGTAGTTTATTTACAAGACTATTTTCAGAACACAGTTGCTATGAATCCCACCCTCCTATGTGTTTCAGATACATGGACAATTTAAGATAGCGCCTAGCAGACCTATTTAAGATGTCTATTTCATTATTGATTAACTAAATCCAGGGAAGCTAGAATGAGTTTCCAAAAGCAAAGCTCGGCTTGAAAACAGCAAGTTCAATTTTACTTCTTCCCAGGCAGTATCTCCGACAAGGAAGATTGGCTTCCTTCCATTCCAGTTAAATGGCCTCTACACACTCAGGTGCTCAAAGGCTCCTCTACTAAATCCCACCACAAGCAAGGATTCCCATGATTTGACGAGGATGATATTTTCTTTTAAGGAGGCCCAAAATGGCTGGTTAGTCCATTTGAACAATGGAATTGGCAGTGTTTTTTTTAAAACAGCGATGGCATGGATGGTGCCTTGCCTCTGCTTTAACGTACAAGATTACCCCATTTCCAAAACATGAAGGAGAGTAGGATTCACTGTTGCTAGATTTGAGGTCTTGCTCCTTGAAACACTTTTCCTCAGTCAGTCAAAGGTGGTGCTGATGCAACGGAAACAAGAAAATCTTCAATGTTTCCTTTACAGTCTCACAACTATCTCACTAATCCACATCTTCAGGGTCCAATCCTGAATCTTGATTGACAAGAGCAGTATACGAGGTTCACTGGTAGAAGACTTTTGTCTTCTGAACATCTGGTGTAAAGCCCATTCTCTTATATACTTCTGAGGAGTCAACTTGATTGGAACTGTACTTCTTATTGTGCACTTAGTCAAGATCTTTTACTCACAGAAACTGTGACTGAAGTTGGGATGAACCTTGGTCGTACAGTGGAGTAGACAAAAAATGAATAGTTTCCATTCCTGCTACAGATTAACTCTAGCAGAAGTTTGTTGAAAGCAAAGTGCAGGAAGGAAAATTGAGGGAAAGTTTTGTAAGATGATATATTTATCCTTGCTTAACAGCATAGTACAGTGAGACTGGATGAGTGGTGAACTCTTTGATCAAAGTCATGGAATTGCATAACATTTTTTTTAAAGATGTAGATTGGTACTGAATTTCTGAGGATTGCCAACTTTGAGATAGATTCTTCTCAAAGCTATCTAAAGCACAAATACGCAGGATCCAACCTAATGCAGCCAATACAGCTTATCAAAGACAGAAGTAGCCAGCAAAGATTTTACCATGTGAGATTATGATTTACACAAGGGTCCTTGATTTCATCTCATAGCACGGTACTCACAACCTCAACCGTGCCACAGGCCAGAAAAGCATCAAAAGACTATTCAACAGCAGACAAAAAAAATCCTACTGGAGTACCGAACAACTACTTTAAACATAAATTCATGAATTTATGCCCCACCTGGGAAAAGGAAATCATCATCAAGAAAGGAGGCTGTGATTGCATTAATTATGAAGGAATCTCTACATTGACTGCCACAGGTATCACAAGGATTCTTAACTGCTTCCTCCCAGTCACTGAAGAGCTTCTATTTGCACTACGAATTCCATCCATCAAAAGAATGGACATGATTTTCACTCTGCTTCAAATGCGAGTGTCAGGAACAGCATCAGTTGCTGTTCATGACTCTATTGACTTTTTAACCTCAGAGGTAATTTTGTTTCCATCAATGGAGAGGCATTATAATGAATCCGCGAATGTGTCTGTCCTCATCAAATTCATTAGCATTCTACATCTGCTATACAATGACATGCAAGCCATGATCCTGACCTTTATATCCCTAGAGTGAAAGGAAATACATATGTATCACTGCATTAAATTGTGCATTGTTCATTAATCTATTTTATGGGGACAACACACACACTATTTCAAATGTTGTGTCCCAATTTAGCTATTCCACAATTTGCACATTAAAGATTATAATTGCTAATGTACAGAGCATGTTATCCAATTATAATCTTTACATCTCACTTTAGTTTACCCAGATACAATTCAAATTGGATTGTAAGTGTGACAACTGAATGTTAACTGTGAACAACTATGCAGTAGACAAGAGATTCATTCTGTTGCTACAGGCACCAAAGTTCAGGTTGTCTGCAAACCAAATATAAATAAAGCTCACTAAAATTAGTGGCCAAAAAAATCCAGTAAATACTAGCAGACCTGGTACTTGTTTTTAATGAATCCCAGTAGATTTACCTTTGGCAGGTGGCCAACTGCTCAAGATCAGTGCTTTAGAAACCAGCTTTCAGACAGTGTCCTCTATGTTTTCATCCATTAAGGTTTCCAATTCATTTTATTAAAAGTAATAAATCACAAATTGTGCCTCAGCTAGAGTACCAATTGGGGAAAAAGATGTCAAGGTCTAGAAAGAACACATCGAACCATGCAATACCAAGACTTTCAGTTATGTAGGAAGACTAGAAAAACTAGTACTGTTGTCCACAGGACAGAGAAGGGTAAAGGTAAAGCAATGTTCAACATTATGTGTGGTTTTTTAAAATCAAGGAGGCAGAAACTCTTTTTATTGCCTCGAGCAGTCATGAACCCGAGTCAACCATTTTCACAGACGAGATGGGCTGAAGGGCCTGTAGCAAAAGAACCACAAATGACAGGAGGAGAGTGTCTATGATCTGGTTGATTGGGTACTGTTAGCAGATTCGGTAAGAATTTCAAAAGAATTATAATTTAAAAGAGGGAACAAAGAGCAGAACCTTAATAAAACAGGAGATAGTCCTTACAAAGGGCTGGTTTTCAGTTAAATGGTTTAGTCAGTAAGCAGCACAGGGGTTAGCACACGTTTCACCATACAGTTCAATTCCCGCCACTGCCTGCAAGCAGTTTGTACATTACCGTCATGACTGTGTGGGTTTTCTCCGGGGGCTCTGGTTTCTCCCTGCAGTCCAAAGATGTACCGGTTGGTAATTTAATTGGTCTTTGTAAATTGTTCTGTAATTAGGCTCACATTAAATCAGGAGACTGCTAGGTGGCATGGCTCGAAGGGCCAATTCCACACTGTACCTCAATAAATGAATAAATAAATAATGGGGCGGAGTTTGAATAATCAGCAGATTAAAATTAGCTTCATTTAGTCAATGGTGTGCATAGGGATGGAAAATGGAGCTGCAAATAAACACCATATTATAAACAATTTAAATGACGGGATAAAAACTTACTTATCCAGGTTTTTTTGTTGATACAAAGACAGGCAGCATTCTAGCCAAAATGGATGGAAGTAATGAAGAAATGTTAAATGACAAGAGCAAATGAGAAAACTGTCATAAATGGGTTTTAATATAAACAAATATGAGGTCATCTACTTTAAACTCAATATACTTTCTAAATAGTAAAAAGCTGGAAGTAGTGGAGACCCAATGACACCTCAGCATCTATGACTTATACATTATGGGCAAGATGGGAAAATCAAGAGTCTCAGCCTGAAACATCGACTGTTTATTTCCTTCCATAGAAGCTGCCTGAATGCTGAGTTCCTCCAGCATTTTGTGTGTGTTGCTCTGGATTTCCAGCATCTGCAGAATCTCATACCTATGTGCAGGTAACTGATGAACTGCAATAAAAGTGAGTTGAATGTTACAAATATATAAAGTTTAATTAGACCACAGCTGGAAGTTTCAAATATCTATTCCTTATGTGCCAAAGAACTACCTTACTTCACTCCTAAAATCCTGGTTCTGGGATTTTAGAATTTTCTTTTGCAACCAGCACAGAAAAATACAGCGCAGAAACAGGCCCTTCATAGTCATAGTCATACTTTATTGATCCCAGGGGAAATTGGTTTTCGTTACAGTTGCACCATAAATAATAAATAGTAATAAAACCATAAATAGTTAAATAGTAATATGTAAATTATGCCAGGAAATTATGAAATAAGTCCAGGACCAGCCTATTAGCTCAGGGTGTCTGACCCTCCAAGGGAGGAGTTGTAAAGTTTGATGGCCACAGGCAGGAATGACTTCCTATGACGCTCTGTGTTGCATCTCGGTGGAATGAGTCTGGCTGAATGTACTCCTGTGCCCAACCAGTACATTATGTAGTGGATGGGAGACATTGTCCAAGATGGCATGCAACTTGGACGGCATCCTCTTTTCAGACACCACCGTCAGAGAGTCCAGTTCCATCCCCACAACATCACTGGCCTAACGAATGAGTTTGTTGATTCTGTTGGTGTCTGCTACCCTCAGCCTGCTGCCCCAGCACACAACAGCAAACATGATCGCGCTGGCCACCACAGACTCGTAGAACATCCTCAGCATCGTCCGACAGATGTCGAAGGACCTCAGTCTCCTCAGGAAATAGAGACGGCTCTGACCCTTCTTGTAGGCAGCCTCAGTGTTCTTTGACCAGTCCAGTTTATTGTCAATTCGTATCCCCAGGTATCTGTAATCCTCCACCATGTCCATACTGACCCCTTGGATGGAAACAGGGGTCGCCGGTACCTAGCTCTCCTCAGGTCTACCACCAGCTCCTTAGTCTTTTTCACATTAAGCTGCAGCTAATTCTGCTCACACCATGTGACAAAGTTTCCTACCGTAGCCCTGTACTCAACCTCATCTCCCTTGGTGATGCATCCAACTATGGCAGAGTCATCAGAAAACTTCTGAAGATGACCATCTAGCCCATCTAGTCTGTGACGAAACACTTAATTGCTGATCCCATTGACCTGCACCTGGACCATAACTCTCCATACCCCTCCCATCTATGTACTCATCCAAACTTGGAATGATGTGAGGTCATATTTTAATTTTAAATCTGAGGTTGATAAGTTTTCATAAATCATATATGCTTTATACAGAGTTTTCATTATTTGTAAATTACCAAGTTTTCTTTGATCTGACTCACTTAATTAATAAGAAACTTGCTTTGAAATACAGGATACCTATATTCTAAAAGTTGGTGGTGCATTTAATCATCATCAGTCTGCCAGAGCATTTTGAAGAACTAGGTTGCAATCATTTGGGGAATTAAATGTAGCAACAATTTTTTTTCACAGCAGCTAAATCATTTCAAAGTCTACAATAGCAAGCAGATAAAAAGCTGAAGACATTTATGACTGAAGACATATAGTGACCACAAAACAGCCAGAAAGAGTACACTGCTAAAGTATCCCTGATGTAGGTTAAGGATACAGTTACAGTAATCAAGATTATAATGACCAAGTGATGACAGCATTATCTGACCCACCTAGCTTATCACAATAGAATAACAAGGTCCCAACCCACTGGTGGCAAGAGTGCTGGATGTTTCACTGCTGAATTTTTAATGATCATAGGCTGAAATCCATAGGCTGTCCAATCCCCTCCCATCGTTGGTCCCCCTGCCAAAAACAGAATTTTATCTCATTCAGTGCTCAGAGCTGAATGCAATTAATTTTCATCAAAAGCATTGTTGCAAAGAACATCTTAAGTCTGCTTCACTTTGGATATTAAAGAAAATTCAAGGCACTTTGTTTAATTTCTTTTATAAACATCCAAAGACAAAGCTGGAAGCTGAAACCCTTAGTTGTTAGGCAATTTAAATATAACCTTATCTCTGAGTCTATAATCAGTGTAGTTATCCTACATCCTAGGAAAATTAGCTTTTTCCATCACTAAATCAACAGAAAGTGACACTATTGAAAATAACCCTTTTAAATCAAGATGAAAGTGACAGTGGAGAAAATTACACAGTGCACAAGCCATTGCTGGATTAATTAAACTGACCAAAAACTTCAGCTGACAGCTTTCAAACTAGAACTGCAGATAAATTATGTTTGTAATTTCAAATTATACCTGTCATGCACTGTAAAACTTGAGATATAAGGGGACAGAAATCTATTTTTCTTGAAAATCTGGGTTATAACTCAAAAGAATGAAAAAGACACCACTCAATCTATCTTTGTGAAAAGGCACCTATATAACCCCAATTACCATAAAAAACAGCATATAGGTTGCCCTTCTGTTAAGCGTCAGGAAATGTAGCAAATGTTATGAATCCATTAGGTACAATTTTAATTTAGTACTAATTGATCAATTACACAGATTAAAGATGGGTTCTATGACTACAAATATAATTGTCGGGACTGAACCGCCTCTTTCCATGTTCTAATCTCTACCACCCAGATTTGAAAACAAGATATCTAAACAACGCATGCTATTATTAAACTGTAACATTTGAAATTGCCACAATTTCTGGACAATTTATGCCACCATCCTGTTAATTTTCCAAATTTTACCTCTAATCATCTCTTCATGAAATGAATGCACATTAATCTTGGCACAAAAGATTAACAGTAAATTGACGTGATTACTAACCAACATTCTTTAAAAGAATCCCTTAAAAAAAATAGAACATTATAGCATAGTACAAGCCCTTCAGCCCATGATGTTGTGCTAACCTTTTTATCCACTCTAACATCATTCTAAACATTCCCTCCTAGTGTTGGACTGCTCTGGGAAATCTAGAAATTCCTAAAATTTAATGAGAATTAATAGATTTTAATATAATTCATCTACTTTGAACTCAAAGTTAGAATAACAATGCTTCTTAAAAGGCAAAATGATTTAGGCAGTGTAGATCTAAAAATATAGAAAACAATCAAAACATTTCATGGGAAATCTGGTATTTACTTCTAAAGGACTGGGATAAAGAAGTCCAGTACATTATGTGGCTATCCAAACTTTAGATTAGACCAGTGCCTGGAGTACTGAAAACAATTCTGTGCACCAGACAATTTCAAATTCTAATTTTAACATTTTTTCCTATCTACCTCGTTTTAAAAAATTCAGATATATTATTCTGTACCTAGCATCATACTGGTACCATCCTCCCCTCTCGCCTTCTAATTCTGAATATTGCCTCAAAGAAAGACAAAGCAATGATCTGAGCAAAACAAGTCTCGTAATGAGCAAAAATCTTCGCTTGATTGTACAGGTGCAAGAAGTAAATATGTACTAATGACATTGAGGAAACCTTCACCAGTAAGGTTTTTCCTGACTTTAATAGCCTACAAATGAGGAAGACAGCATAACAAATGAGTGTTAACTTGTTAAAGCAAACAAAAAAAAAACATACCAATACAAAGTGGAAACAATGACAAAGCAGTATACACTTCTTACCGTTTCCTCCAATACCAGAGCCACAGCTTATACCTCAATAAAGCAGGAACTTGCAACTGATCTTTCACCTCCAGACAGTTCTACCAGTTATCATTTTGAGTCAAAGCTAACTGGTCTGAATATTTTACTTACCCTTTTCACTCTCCATAACATCTGAGAAACCAGATAACTATTAGTGAATGGGAAATACTTTTGAAAAAATTTATATTTAAACCAAGCTACTCATTTGATTTGTTTTTGATCCAAATACACTATTGATGATACCTGAAAACACCTAGTTTGTAACTGTGCTTAAAACTTCCATGAAAATCTGTTTTTCAAATTTAATGCCACAACTGATTAAAAACTGAGTTATTGTGTTAGCATTATTTATGGATACAAATTTGAGGCAAGCATTTTCTTCACTGTTAGGTATCATTAGTCCACCAATTTATTTGACCAATGACATAGTCCACTCTTTACTGATAACAACAGACAATGCTGCCAATCGTTTTAATTACCATGACAATTAATTGCACAAGACATCCCTTATTAAGTTACCTATATTATCTTGGAAATTTCAATAGCAATTTTGAAGGCTGTGCTGATTTTAGGCGAAGTCAAGTTTCAAGCTGCTGCAATCAGTTACTGTCAATCTGTGATCACTACAGTAATAAGATTCCAAATGCAACAAATGACAATTTAGGAAGGAATACCTACAGAGTGAAGTTGTTTTTTTACAATAATATTTTTCTATTTTGACTCAGCACAAGTTATGAAATTAAGTTTTCTTTAGAAAACACTTCAAAAAAAACTAAAAAGGTAAGGGAAAATCTTCAATGCAGTATGAAAAGGCTTAATGACCTTAAGGCATGTTGATTTAATATTTAAAATAAGAAAGGAATCCAAATAGAATGCTATGTATAAATGGATTCAAGGATATCAGAGGATGTTTGCCTAAAACAACATACGTGATTTTTTTGCACCCTCCAGCACTAATGAATTTGCATTTCTTCCCCTTGTATTCTCCAGATTGTTGTTTAATAAGACAACTAATAAGGTCAGTTTCTTAGAAGAGCATTTTCTGGAGCCAACCAGTGGGCAAGCCATTCTAGACCCGGAATCGTGTAACAAGATAGAATTAATTAATGACTAATTGTTAAGGTGTCCAAAGCTGCAGCAATCATAACACAATTAAATTTCAGACATCCCACCTCTCCTGGGAGTTCCGGGAGTCTCCCGCTTATTGATTGAGGCTCCCTGATGCCCGCAAATTATATACAATATCCCAGAAATCGATTTTTTAGAGAGGGAGAAGAAGAGGGAAAAAAAAAGAAAGAAAATGAATGAATCCTGCTTGATCTCTCTTTGTGCTAAGTAAACCTATCAGTTTTCTCTGCGGGCAGTCTTTACAGTCGACCTCTCTCTCTCTTCCATACTCCGTCAGTTCAGTTACTGCCGTCTGTAATGACGCTGTAATCATCCGGACAACTGTCGATGATGAAGTACAAAAGCCTGGCGAAGAAATTCCCAAGGCTGGCGGTGACAACCTGACTACGCGAGGCTGTCCTATACAGGCCGGGCGCGTTGGCGTCTTAAAGGGAATTAGAGCGGGGTTTAAATTGGAGCAAAATTCTAAAATCGCCCCCTAAGACATCTTTTAAAACGCGCTGGCAGCAAGCAAATTCTTCGGGGTTTTTTTCCTGAAACACTTCCACTTACAGGTACATCAAAGCCTGCGATGGGCTGGGTTTAAGCACAGCCATTTTCAGAAGAAAAACTGATTTTAATAAATACCCGGCCCCCACCAAGGTCTCGTCATTAGGACAGCGAACTGTTTACCTGTGCTGCACACTTTAAATGCATTTTGAATTACACTTTATTAAGTAATATGGTAATAAATTGTTTTATGTGGTGTGCGTGATATATGTATTGTAGCTACACCATGGTCCGGACAGAGGTTGTTTCGTTTGTGGACAATCAGCCAGATGACAATAAACTTGAACTTGAAGATACAGAACTTCTAAATCACTCATTTAAAATCCCTCATTTTGATGTAAGAAAGTAAGTTCTGATCCTGACTATTGTGGGGGGGGGGGTGTGAGAGTGTGAGACACACACACACATAACAGACGTACATGCCATCGGACGTTGTCCGAATAGTTATAGTCATAGTCATACTTTATTGATCCCCGGGGAAATTGGTTTTCGTTACAGTTGCACCATAAATAATAAATAGTAATAAAACCATAAGTAGTTAAATAGTAATATGTAAATTATGCCAGTAAATTATGAAATAAGTCCAGGACCAGCCTATTGGCTCAGGGTGTCTGACCCTCCAAGGGAGGAGTTGTGAAGTTTGATGGCCACAGGCAGGAATGACTTCCTATGACGTTCTGTGTTGCATCTCGGTGGAATGAGTCTCTGGCTGAATATACCCACCCAGTACATTATGTAGTGGATGGGAGACATTGACCAAGATGGCATGCAACTTAGACAGCATCCTCTTTTCAGACACCACCGTGAGAGAGTCCAGTTCCATCCCCACAACATCACTGGCCTTACCAATGAGTTTGTTGATTCTGTTGGTGTCTGCCACCCTCAGCCTACTGCCCCAGCACACAACAGCAAACATGAGAGCACTGGCCACCACAGTCTCGTAGAACATCCTCAGCATGGACGTTAAGCAGCACACATCTGTAATAAGGATACACCTTATGCTTGTATTTCTTTTAGGGACCACAACATACTAGGGAGGCTAAGCGCAGGGAAGGCTGCTCAAGTATTTCACAAACAACAGGAATTCTGCAGATGCTGGAAATTCAAGCAACACACATCAAGGTTGCTGGTGAACGCAGCAGGCCAGGCAGCATCTCTAGGAAGAGGTACAGTCGACGATTCAGGCCGAGACCCTTCGTCAGGACTCAGGGTCCTGATGAAGGGTCTCAGCCTGAAATGTCGACTGTACCTCTTACTAGAGATCAAGTATTTCACAGTTCTTTTCAGCAGAAAACCAAAGTCTAACAGAGAAGGTCACAAGAGCTGAGTTGTACTTTACACCTTTCATCGTTGAGCATAACCTGCCATTCCAGGTGTGTCAGCACAGGCAAGCTATTCAGGAAAATGTTTCCTGATTCAGAAATAGCAAAACACTATGCCTGCTCATCAACCAAGACAGCAGCTATTGTGAACATGGCACATTAAGACAGAATTCAGAAGTCAGCTGTCTCACAAAACACTTGTGAATTTGATGTCTTGCAAAATTAACAAATTCATTGACACAGACTGCTATGAGGTTGAGACTTCCGGTTGAGACCTCCCTGAAATGAGTTTTTGCAGGGTGGGATGTCTGAAATTTTATTTTTTTGGGGGGAGCGGGGGGAGAGAGATTTTCAAGGCAATTATAAGAACATAAAAGCTGAGCTCATAGATCATAAAGATTGCTACACTGAACTGGAAATAAGTAAATTGATATGCAGTGGCAAATACTTTTAAGGGGATTTTCAGAATACACATAAGTGTGTAGTCTAATGAGAAAGAAAAAAAATCAAAGGGGAGGACCAACCATCCACTGGTAACTAACAAAGCTAGTTGGTATCAAACAAACAGAAAGCATACACTCAGAGGACACTTTATTAGGTATGCCTGTACACCTGTTCATTAATACAAATATCAAATCAGCCAATCATGTGGCAGCAACTCAACGTGTTAAAGCATGAACACATGGTCAAGAGGTTCAGTTGTTGTTTTGACCAAATATCAGAATGGAGAAGAAATGTGATCTAAGTGACTTTGACATGAATGATTGTTGGTGCCAAACAGAGTGTTTGAGGATCTCAGAAACTGGGATTTTCATGCACAATAGTCTCTGGAGTTTACAGAGAATGGTGCAAAAAACAAAAAAAAAAAACAGTATATGGCAGTTCTATGGGCAAAAATGCACTGCTAATGAGAGAGGTCAGGGGAGAATGGCCAGACTGGATCAAGTTGACAAGAAGGCAACAGTAACTCGAGTAACCACACAGTACAACAGAGGTGTGCAGAAGAGCATCTCTAAATGCACAACATGTTGAACCTTGAAATGACTGGGCTACAGCAGAAGAAGAAAAAGAACATACACTCAGTGGTCACTTTATCAGATACAGGAGGAGCCTAATAAAATGGTCACTGAATGTATATTTATACAATATATGTGCCATATTTGGCAAGTCAAAAGACTGAGTAGAATAAAAGAAAAGGCAAAGAACAACTAAAATATTAAAGAAAAAATTGATTATGAGATAAACCTGGCCAGGCATACAAAACAAAACCAGGAGTTTCTATTGATGTCTAAAGCAAAGTTCATAAAGTGTAATTAGTTTTGGGAATTAACAATGGAAACTAAGAGATAGCAAATTAATTACTACAGAGGATAGCTGAAAATAAAAGGGGAGGAGGGGACTCAGGACATTGACAATGATCAGAGAAGTAGTGGAGCTACGAGCGAACCTGTCTCAAGGTCCTCATGGATTTCTTCCCACCAGCTTTAAGGTAGTGTTTGGTGAATTACACATTGCTTTTACATAGAACCATGCACCAGAGTTGTGCCAGACTAATTAACTAATTCAGTTTTAATTTTCCAATATTTTCCAGATTTGGGGAAGGTTCCATTAGGTTATAATCTTGCAAATGGAATGTCTTTATTTAAAAAAAAAGGAAGTGACAGAAATCAATTTGTCCTAGAGAAAATACTTGTAGATATCATTGAAAGCATGATAGCAGATCATTTAGATTCAGGAAAAGTTAGTGATGTCTCAGCAGTAAGGACAGAAGATATGGTTGCTATATTTTCTGATGATACACAGATAGAAAAGTGAGAAGAAGAAACATAGAGATTACAAAGTGCTTTTGATACTGAAATAATGAGTTAATGATCTGGCAAATGGAGTATAGTGAGGGGAAAAAAACACTTAACCCATGAGGTTTTTTGAGGGGGCAGGGGGGAGAGCGAGAGAGACTTTCCCGGTTTATATGATGAATAAACTCTTCTTTGGCTTCCAGCTGGGTACAGGTATCAATTATAACCTTGTTATAAACAATACCTGTACCCGGCTAAAAGCCCAAGAAGAGCTTATTCATCAGATCCTTATGTGATCTACAAGGAAGCGACCAATTCCATGCTTCTCTATAGCTAATAACAATAATCAGAATGTAACTAGTCGGTATTAGGTCACTAGGTACACAGTTGAAGCGGAAGATGGAAATAATACTGTGGCAACCACTAGTCCAGGACAAAGACAAACAAAATGGACTTGACCTTGACTAGACTACTGATGTGAGCAATCATATTGGATGAAAACAGAAGAAATAGGATTTAAGTCATTACTCAACACTAGAGCAAAACAAAGTCTTGGGATCACTGAGGAATCCCCAGACCAACACTTGTAAGAAGATTTTTGAAGTCTGAGACCCAGAGGCTAAAAGGAAGCCGAAAGTCAAACTTGATTCAGTCCTGAAGAAGGGTCTCGGCCTGAAATGTCAACTGTTTGTTCATTTTCGTGGGTGCTGCCTGACCTGCTGAGTTGCTCCAACATTTTGTGTGTGTTGCTCTGGATTTCCAGCATCTGCAGAATCTCTTATCTTGATTCTAATCTCCTTATATTTTGATGAATAGTAGACTATGCAAGGTGTGAGTACTTGTATATTGTCTTTGCATTTAAGTGTTTGAATAAATCCATGTACAATTTTCACCAGTTGTTAGTAGAAAATTTCTAATCTAAATGTGGATGCAACACAGCAAGCTTCAGCATTCTTGGTCCCATTCTCTACGATCTCCTTAAGAATTCATCAACCTTTTAAAAATCTTCTGTAAACCTAACCCTCTAGACAGATTTTCAGGAATTCCATTTAAAAGGTTTTCTGACTCTGCTGAGCAACAAACTTATATCGCGTTTTGTTTTCTTAAGAAATAGAACCTACTTAAAAGCACATTTAAAATAATTTATAAGTGCAAGCTTAACAGTTTAAAAGACCTTTAAACTATTTCAATTCAATATCATGAGATACACGAAACCAAATACTTAAGATATATACAAGACACAACCCAAAACACCTACTCAAAGAGACCAAACAGAAAATAAAAAGCGGTTAATCTGCAAGTTCAACGTCTATATAAATAACTATTCTGCTCAATTCCTGAGATGAGACAAAGCAATGAAGTCTCAAAATGCAGCACTCATCATTACCCAGAGAAAAACAAAGACAAAGCTTTCTTTATCCCAATATAAATCACTATGGAGACTCTCAACATGTACTTGCTATGCAAATTCAAAGAATGAAGTTCTAAAATACCTGATCAAATTCCAACAATGCATTTTAGTTTCCAAAACTGCCATGGACAGTCCCAAACCCAGATGCAAAAGGAACAGGGTTGGATATGGGGTAGCAACCACATCTCGTAACAACCCAGAGCTACAGAAACACCTCATCCCTAGACAGAGGACTCTGGCAAGCTGCTGTCAGCAGCCTGTGCCGCAGTAGGGATGGGCTTAAGTAAATATATCAGCTCCCATTGTGCAACACTCAGTAACTTAAGGGTTATGCAGAACAGAAATGGGTCCTTTGCCCCACCATGTCCTTGCCAACCTTTTTGATCTCCACTAATCCCTTTAGCTTGCATTAGATCCATATCCTTCTCTTCCTTACCTTTTTAAGTGTCTATCAAAATGAAACTTAGAAGTACTGATTGTACCCAAGTCCATCACATCGCCTGATACCAAATTCCAGTTATAACCACCCTTTATGTAAAAAAGAAACTTTCCCCTTGAATCCGTTTAAAACTCTTTCCTCTCACCTCTGCCATCTTGCTTTTGATACACAATCTATCGACTTTCTCCAGGCTGTGGCAGGAATTGTTTGTAACATGGACAGTTTGCAAGTTGGAAATATGGCTATGAATCTAATTCCCGAGTGGTAGGAGATATCTGCAGCCCGGTAGCAGCTGGTAAATTGATTTCAACAGCCTCCCAAACCACTCATTCATGTGCACAAGTTGTTCTCAGTTGGGAATTGGTAACCTGAAGATCTGTAGTGGAAATCAGTGGGGAAAGCATGCTTCCTATAAGTTTATATATTACTAATGTTAATATTTACCATTAAAATTAAGACAGCAAAACACCAATCTATTTTCAACTCTTCATACTCACATATCTTACAACCCTATCTTCGAGAAACACCATTTACATCGGCACAGCACATTACCCTTTCAAAATTCCAGCACAACAAAACCTTGGATACTTCAAATATAATGTACAACAAGCAGTTTTCAAACATTGCTAATATGAACCCACATCTACAAATACTTTTCCACCTATCACTTCCCTGCTCCTTATTTCATCCACCCATATGGCTTCACCTACTACCTGCCGATAGGTTTCGGCCCGAAACGTTGAGTGTACTTTTTTTCTATAGATGCTACCTGGCCTGCTGAGTTCCTCCAGCATTTTGTGTGTGTTGCTCAGATTTCCAGCATCTGCAGACTTTCTCTTGTTTGTGACTGATCACCTATCTCCTTCTAGCTTGCCCTCCTTCCTACCCCTCCCCCCCCACCATTTTATACTGGCATCTTCCCCCTTTCCCTCCAGTCCTGATTAAGGGTCTTCAATTAAAATGTCAATTGTTTATTCATTTCCATAGATGCTGCCTGATCTGCGGAGTTCATCCAGCATTTTGTGTTTACCTACAAATACTAGTTTAATTCAACAATGAAGACATCAGCGGAAACGACAAATGGGCCAGATACAACCATCAACTTGAAATTTTATTTCTGTATTTTTTTCTCTCTCCACAGATTTCCACTACAGATCTTCTCCAGATTACCAATTCCCAACTGAGGACAACTTGTGCACATAAGTTAGTGTTTTGGGAGGCCGTTGAAATCAATTTACCAGCTGCTACAGGGCTGTAGATATCTCCTACCACCTGGGAATTAGATTCATAGCCACATTTCCAACTTGCAAACTGTCCATGTTACAAACAATTCCTGCCACAACCTGGGGAAAGCCTATAAATTGTGTTTTCATTTTTGATTCCCATTCCAGCAATATTTTATTTATTGGTCAACCATGCTGCCCTTATCCACAAATCATCACCCAACATGTCCAAACACAATCCATGCTGAAGTAAAAACAAAAAATTTCAAAAACAATCTATGGTTCCAACAGTTTCTTTGGAAACATAAACAGGTTGTCAGTCCAGTTGCTCACTATCCCATTCACCTGCCAAACATTTGCTCGCTGCAACACCAGCATTCAATGGCAGGTGTTTACTCTCTACAGCAACTCTTAAAGCTGTCAAAAGCACTTCCACCTCGGCCACCACTTAAAAATAAAAGGCCAGCAGAAGAATCACCTTCAAGCTCCCCTTTAAATTGTGCACCATTCCAAACTGGCATGGCTTTATTCTTGCTCAGCCAAAATCCCTGACAAACACTTTGGGAGCTCTTCATCACATTAAACAAACTCTTGGTAGTAAATAAAAAAGGCAATAAATGTTATCTATCACTAATGCTCATAACCAAACAAAAAGTCAGAGGTCACCTTGCAACTTTTCTGATAATTCCTGATAATAAATCAAGAATTATTAAACCTGACAAGTTATATCTGAAATATTTATTGTGTTTCTCTACACACAGTTGTTCCCTTGATATGAGCAATTCCATAATTTTCTATTTTGATTATGATTTGAAAGTCTTCAACATTTATATGACTTGTGATTTAAAATCCTCACTGCTGGTTGAGTGCAGTCATGACAGTATACAAGCTTAATAATATCAAAATTATCAATACAGAAGGAGCACTTAAGAACCATCCAAATCAGACGAGCTCGTATGATCCGATCCTCAACAACTCACTGGAATATTTATCCCATTACTCAGTAACTGACTAGTAAACCTAGTTAAGTGCACTGACTATGTATTGCTGTAATTCACAAGGGTACTTTAATGCACTCAAACTTTACTGCAACTTTCGTAGTTATGAATAGTAATACAGTATTGGGTGAAAAGACCCCACATTCATTCCCCATACGAATTAATCTAGTCATACTTCAATCACTACTACTTTATTGTCTCTTGGTCACTATCCTGGAAATTCCTTATAAGTTTACTGCTGTGGCATCACCTCTTACAAAGTAAAACCAAGTGACATATGTGATGAAAAGAGCTCAGAGCTTTTTATGCTTGCTTTGACTGACAGAACATGGGGGTACCATCATATGTAATATATAGTAACTTCTATGTATTGCACTGTACTGCTGCTGTAAAACATTAAGATTTCATGGCATATGTCAGTGATAATAAACCAGATTGTGAAAATGTACTGTAATCTTGGACAAATAAACTTATTTTTTGTTTCTGCACACTTGAATACACTTTTTTAAATAATTATATATTTTTCTCTTGTCCTGCAGATGAATGGTACAACTCTAGGTCACATAATACTCATTAGTTGCAATTAACTCAGTCCTCCGTGACATGTTTAACTGCTGGTAACTTTGTTCAGTACAATTGATATAATGATCAGCATAGTAGAAGTTGATAAATCTTGAGAAAATTTACACGAATTAAGAAATTTTATATACCAATTATATAAACTTAGGGAAAACTAAAAAAAAAGTTAAACACTTACCCCTGCTATATATATTGCATTGCTTCATTCCTTCAAAAAGCATTGAATGTCTTTTTCATCTAAAGAAAGAAAAACTGTATTACCAAATCATATCATCCAAGAATGCTCAAGAATCATTTAAGAAACAATAAATATCGTACACAGGATAGTGGTAAAAATCCTAAAAGAATAAAAAATGTCCTAAGTTAGATAAGTCGTTTCTTTGTTTTATTTGGCGGGGATTAAAATTTAAATGATATGGTGTAAATTGTTAACAAGCATGTAATGTATCTAGATGATTTATACAATTTTTAAAATTATATTGCAGAGACAGGCAAGGAAAAAATTGCTTCATAAGCCAAAGTAAGGCAGAAATTGCAAAGTCACACATTTCCAATCTTTTTTTAAGAGGGCTATTGCTGGACAACTGAAGAACTAGTCATTCAACACAAAAAAAAATCTCTTTGCCACATATGGTCCATGCCAACCATGATATACCATCCAAGGTAATCCCATTAATGGTTTGGCCCATAACTTTCTAAACCTTTCCAACCCATGAAACTGTCCAAATGTCTTTTAAAAGATGTCTTTTAAAAATGTAAGATGCACGGATAACTCAGAAACGAGAGAGCACTCTGTGTTGGGTAAACTACTGGAAACAATATCCTGGGCAAATTGTTGGATTAGCTGAAAGCTAACAGAGAACTATAATATTGTACTCATCAACCAGGGAACCAAATATTCATCTGCCATTGAAATGAAAATCAAAAACCTTACAGATACTGGAATAGAGACACACAGCATTTTGTCCCTGATCACCAATTTTTGTCCCCCCACCTAGTTCGTTCCACCTACTACCCAGTTTTTTTATATATTCTTGTTATTTTTTTAATTACAAACAAACAAAAAAACAAAAAAAAAAGCACATTCACAAAACCACGACCTTAACAAAATCAGATTAAATATTGAGCAGCAAAAGGGAGGAAAAATATAAAGGCAGAAGTAAACATACACAGCAGAGGTGCACCGCACCAAAACCCCCTAGTCCTCACCCCATAAGAAAGTCCAATACAGGGCCCCATATCCTTTCAAAGATGTCCCCTCTGTCCTCATTACATAGTCTCAGTCTCTCCAAATGTAAAGTTCTCTCAGCCACAGATCGTACGTAGGCACAGAGTCCATTTTCCACATTTGCAGGATTAACTTCTTAGCAATCACCATTCCAAACAATAGAGTCATTTTTTCATACTTATTGGCTGAAGATAGGGAGCTTGTTGTTCCAAGGATGGCTATGAGCAGGTCTGATTCCCACCGCTTCCCAAAAGCCTCAGTGAAACAGTGAAAAATACTTTTCCAGTATGCATAAAGCTTACAACATGACCAGAATGAATGGGACAAGTTACTGTTCACAGATTTACATCTATTACAAACCGGTGACACATCAGGGTAGAAACTGTGCAGCTTTTCTTTGGAATAATGGAGTCTATGTATTGTTTTAAACTGTATAAGTCTGTGACTGAGGTTGACCGAACAATCGTGTATACTCTTTAAACACTCATCCCAGACCTCCTGTCAGTTCTATACCCAATCCATCCACCCATGCCTGTTTAAAACCTGCAGTATTCACCCGAGCTCCATTATATAGGATCTGATAAAAATAGGATACCACTCCAGGAGTAACAGGATCAAATTTATTTATTGCCTCCAGGGACTCATGTTTGTCTAAAACTTCGAAGTTAGGTTATATTTCCTAACATAATCTCAAATTTGTAAATATCTAAAAAAAAACTAGATGCAGGGATATTGTAAACTGCTCGTAACTGTACAAATGAGGCAAAGTTTCCATTAATATATAGGTCACCTACACTACAGGTGCCTCTCTGTTTCCAGGTAGAAAAAACAGTATCATTCAGGTCAGGGAAAAAGGAATGATCATCACAAATTGGAGTGTCAATATAAGTTTTTGGGGCCTTAATGTGTAGTTGAATCTGCTTCCTAATTCTTATAGTGCTGCCAACCACGAAGCTGCTACTAAAATGTGACTTACTAACTGCAGTGGGGCTATTAGGGAGAGCTGGTAAGGAAGCCTTCTTACAAAGCATTCGCTCTATGAGTAACCATGCTGGGCACGAGTCTGAGGTAGAGGGTGGGCCTTTTTTCCACCATGCAAGAATGGATAGGTGAGCAGCCCAATAATACATTTTAACGTTCGGTAGGGCAAAACCACCTGCTTCCTTGAGATTTGACAAGTGTTTTTTAGTAATTCTAATGGCTTTATAATTCCAAATGAAGGGTAGAATAATTGAATTCAATTGCTTAAAATATGACAGAGGAATAAAACATGGAATTGATGGGAAAAGATGAAGAAATCGTGGCAGTACAATCATCTTGATTGCGTTAACCCTCCCCACCAAAGAAATTGGAAGGGTTTTCCAAAAGTCAATATTGTGCTTAACCTGCTCAACTTTGTTTCGTCAATTCACTTGCAAAATGTCATCTGGGTTTTTTGTAATAGTCACACCAAGATAGGAAAAATTATCATGTTATTTTAAAGGGAATGGACTGTAAATACGCTGTATTAACCACTGCAGTGACTGGCATTAGTTCACGCTTATCCCAATTAATAGAGAAACCTGAGAAACTACCAAAATTATTAATTAGAGTCAGAAGGGCAGGTATTGATGTTTGTGGACGAGAGATATATAAAAGGACATCATCTGCGTATAACGAAAGGTGATGTTTATGCCCATGCATATCAATGGGAGATATCAAAGGGTCCTGTCTGATGCTAACAGCCAGTGGCTCAATGATAACTGCAAACAAAAACGGAGAAAGGGGGCAGCCTTGACCAGTCCCACGATGAATTGCAAAAGGGGAGGAAATATTCTGATTAGTGATAATAGAAGCAGATGGGTCTGAATAAATTATTTCAATCCATTTAATGAAAGATGGTCCAAATCCAAATTTCTTAAGTGCAAACCTCATATATGGCCATTCCACTTGGTCAAATGCATACCCACAGATTTTAACTACCAGATTCCACCCCCCCCTCCGCCCCATCTGATTTAACATTGCTACATCTCCGCTAATGGTTCCCATCGTCACCTTCCATGCTCAGGTTACAACACTGGTGGTCTTGTGTGCCTACATATTCTCCTCCTGCAACTGCCTCCACCTTCATACCCCTCTCTCCTCACCTGCTCCATCCACCTCTTTTGCCAGCCTTCATATATTATCCACCTCCCCATTTCCAATCTCCATCTTTCCATCTGACTATCATTATTCACCCGCACTCAGTACACCAATCCTCCCTCTCCAAACACAGTGTTGAGGCAGGACTTTGACCCAAAAACATTAACAATTCTTTCTCCTGCCCCACCCCCCCCCACCCAAGGCTAATTGACCACTGAGGCTACATCCACACTAGACCGGATAAACCTGTAACTGAAGCTTTTCTCTTCGTTTTGACCCTCTGTCCACACTGAAATGACGCTTTCCTCCCCCGAAAACGGAGATTTTCAGAAACACTCTCCAGGGTGAATAAATCTGAAAACGCCTAATATCCAGCGTAGTGTGTACAGGGTAAACGGCTATTTTTAAAACCGCTGTCATGACGTGCCGGAACAAATGGTGGCAGCAGCATGGCATTTCATTGTTTTCTTGAACGCAACCTCCAACACCACAACAACAATATCTGACAATAAGTGTGTAACAGCCTGATGTAACATTGTATGGAAATACAAGTTAACACTGATGCAGACATCTTTAATACATTTAACAAAGTGCTTTATTAATGTATTGCTTGTGCAAACATTCAAAAGATGCAGTTGTCACTTTTGCCCAGTAACATTTTATTGCACATGTTAAATACAGCAAAATAATACACAAAGACATGGCAAAAGTAAAGCAAACAAATGAGGTAACAGCAAATTTCACTTTTGCCCAGTAACAAGCCTTATTGCTTTGCTGAACATCTACGCTCTGTCCGCCAGAGAACGCAGGATCTCCCAGTGGCCACACATTTTAATTCCACATCCCATTCCCATTCTGACATGTCTATCCACGGCCTCCTCTACTGTAAAGATGAAGACACACTCAGGTTGGAGGAACAACACCTTATATTCTGTCTGGGTAGCCTCCAACCTGATGGCATGAACATTGACTTCTCTAACTTCCGCTAGGCCCCACCTCCCCCTCGTACCCCAGCTGTTACTCATTTTTATGCACACATTCTTTCTCTCACTCTCCTTTTTCTCCCTCTGTCCCTCTGAATATACCTCTTGCCCATCCTCTGGGTCACCCCCCCCCCGTCTTTCTCCCTAGGCCTCCTGTCCCATGATCCTCTCGTATCCCCTTTTGCCTATCACCTGTCCAGCTCTCGGCTCTATCCCTCCCCCTCCTGTCTTCTCCTATCATTTCGCATCTCCCCCTCCCCCTCCAGCTTTCAAATCCCTTACTCACTCTTCCTTCAGTTAGTCCTGACGAAGGGTCTCGGCCTGAAACGTCGACTGCGCCTCTTCCTATAGATGCTGCTTGGCCTGCTGCATTCACCAGCAACTTTGATGTATGTTGCTTTTATTGCACTTAGTTGTAGCTGTCGCCCCTATCATTGGTGAAGAGACTATGGCTGTAGGAAATGTTTCTGGACAAACGTGCACCAAGTATACTGTTTCCTCTTCGCTTGTTTTCTGTGTGTCCTGCGCATGCCCAGTAGGAGGAGATTCACCCAAGTATCCATTTTAATGTGGACAGAGGTATTTTTAAAAACACCTAGTGTGGGCACCTGTCGTTTTTACGCAAAAACGGCGTTTTCAAAATTATCCGGTCTAATGTGGACGTAGCCCGAGTTCCTCCAGTACATTGTTTGTTGCAAATACTGGAAATCTGAAAAACTCACAGTTTAGTTTGCATCTGTGCAAAGGGAAACAGTTAACATTGTCTTTGTTGCCCTTCAGCCCAGAACATTAACTGATTATCTTACCACATTCGCTACCTGATTTGCTGAACTTTTAAAATACTTCCTTTTTCTATTTTCCTTCACTTATCTTCCTTTGATTGGTTAATGCATTTTCATGGTAAAAACTTCACTTATTTTCTCCAAACCTGCATGGATCCAATGCTTTTGTCTTTTATGGGATACATGGAACAGTCATCATCGGGCATTAGCCTCTCATTCGTTCGTTATGTGCCATGTCGTATGACCATGACCGTGATTGCTCTTGGCAAATTTTTCTACAGAAGCCATTGCCTTCTCCTGGACAGTGTCTTTACAAGATGTCTCTTCAGAGATTGTCTGCCTGGTGTCAGCGGTCACATAACCACGACTTATGAAATGCACCAGCTGCTCATACAACCATCCACCACCTGCTCACATGGCTATACATGCCCTTGATTTGGAGGGCGAAGCAGGAGCTACACCTTGCCCAAGGGTGACCGGCAGGCTAGCGGAGGGAAGGAGCACCTTACACCTCCTTTGGTAAAGATGCATCTCCACCCCACCACCCTTGTTCTTCTGTTGCCCCTTTTAATCATACTGGTGCTGCTTTCTGTTCTCATAAAATACTCAAGTGTTGACAATCTACGTTTCCAGCTTCCATTCTGCTCTTCCTTTCTAATGGTCCATTTCTGATTTTACTCATGTTTTTCTTGACTTTTCTATCTCTATCTCAAGGGCACAAGTTAGTAACAAGCAATTCTGCAGATGCTGGAAATCCAGAGCAACACACACAAAATGCTGGAGGAACTCAGCGGGTCAGGCTGCATTTATGGAAAGGAATAAACAATCGACGTTTCAGGCCAAAACCCTTCTTCAAGACTGGAAAGAAGGGGGGGGGGAAGATGCCAGAATTAGAAGATGGAGGGAGAGGAAAGAGGACTAGCTGGAAAGTGATAGATGAAGTCAGGTGGGTGGGAATGGTAAAGGGCTGGAAAAGAAGGAATCTGATAGGGGAGAAGAGTAGACCATGGGAGAATGGGAAGGAGGGGCACCAGGGGGAGGTGATAGGTAGATGAGGAGAAGAGCAAGAGTGGGAACAGAAGATGATGGAAGGGGAGAGAAGAAAAATCACCAGAAGGAGAAATCAATGTCAATAGGCTACCTCGATGGAGAGTGGCAAAAGAGGAGACCGTGAACTGTCATGTTGGAACGGGAATGTAGGACAAGAATTGGGAATGTGGGACAAGAATTAGAATAGTTGGACATGGCTGAGAAATTTCACTTTTGGTGAATGGAGTGGAGAGTCTTTACATTGGGTCCTAAAATGTAAAGGAGGCTGCATAGGGAGAAACGGATACAATAGACGACCCCAACATATTCACAGGTGAAGTCTTGCGTCATCTGAAAGGACTGTTTGGGGTCCTGAATGGAGGTATAACTCCCTCAAAGTAGGCTCGTAATGAGTTAGCCAATACTGTGAATGCAAACTAACAGTAACACAACTTGACAGTGCAAGGAAATAACGATGAAAAGGTCATTTCCAATAAATAAACACATCTAGAGTAAATATGATTTGGGTAAACACAAAACATAACAGTTTGAGAGTTCCTTTTAGGGGAAAGTAGGGCTGTTACTTGTATGAATATTGACACACCCATGCAAATTTACTGCTTTCTAGGAAGCAAAATTTAACTCACACCAGTATAAACAAGTAGAAATTGTATTGACAAAATATTTTAAACTATAACAAAATAAAGGGTCCATTACATGTATATTAGCCTATAGTCACATAATCATTGGAGCCTATTATTGCATAATCAATCTGGTTTGCTTCACTTTGTTTGCTCACAGTACCAAACAATTCTGCCTGAAAACACAGTCTGAGCGAAACAAATAAATATCCACACAACAAAGGACAAAGTGTTGAACTTTCTCCAAGGTCATGTGATAACTAGCTAACTAAAAGTTATCTGCACATTCTCTGTGAGACCGAAGTATGCAAGAAGATTTTCAGACAGCAGTATCTGTTCTTCCAAATAAGTTCATGTTCTTCTGCTATTTTGTCGTCTGTTTCCATTTTCCTTCTTTCTCCTTCTTCCCCCAAAACTCACATGCTTTCTCCAAAACTCACACGCTTTCTCCAGAAAATGGCTACCCCTGAATCTTCCAGAATGTTCTAGGGCATCTTACTGGACAAAACATTAACAAGACAAATCCTATTGGCTATTACAACAACCCTAACTTTATCAGCTGAATTATTATTTTGAACAGTAAAAAAAATTAAATACCCGATTGTATAATTAAAGGAACACAATGAATTTTGAGAAAATTTGCAGAAAATAGAATACCTGACAGCATAAAACAGTATTACTGCAATAAACCAGGTTATTACAGAGGTAAGGGAGGTGAATGAGCAGGTGTAGTATTTCTGCCACTTGCAGACATATGTGCTAGGAGGGAGATTACTGGGGAGGGACAAATGGACAAGGGAATCACAGAGGGAATGATCCCTGCAGAAAGCAGAGAGTGAGGAGGAGGAGGTAACAATGTGGTTGGTGGTAGGATCATGTTGAAGATAGCGGAAGTTGCGGAGCATGATGTGTTGGATAACCATGCTCCATTGAAAGACCACAGCTGTCTTAACGAGGTCTTCCCCAATCCAGTATTATATAACATTTTATTCTCTCAGTTTCTCCGGTGCTGTTACATGTGTTCTGATAATGACATTTTCCACTCAAGTAATTCTGAGATGCCTTTCTTTTGCCACAATCCCAACTTCTACTCCAGCAAAGCTCCATTTCCTAAATTACCCCATTAGTTTTTCTTCTTTAAGATTTGTCCCAAATAAGTGGCTGCCCCGATTAAACAATAGCCCAAACCAGAATCCACTCCATATTCTTATTGTAGTATATACAGGTGCACATTCCTTTATCCAAAATTCTGAAATCCAAAAAGCTCCGAAAACCGAAGTTTTTCCCGCCAACAGCTGACATCTCTCAGGTGTGACGTGGCAGCACTAACAAAGGCCACCAGATGTCAGTTGTGGCTCGGCGCTCGTACTGGTTACACGTGCATTTGCTGTTCACTGATATTTTGTGTTCACTGTTGACTTTGTGTTTAATTTCACTGTGAAAATGTCAAAAAGAGCTGCAGATACCCTTATGAGTAACAATGAGAAAAAGAGAAGAAAGCATCTATCATTATCAATAATGCAGAAAGTGGAGTTATTGCAGAAGCCTGATTGTGGTGTGTCTGTGCGGCGTCTGACTGAAGAAAATAGTGTCAGACCTACCACTGTATATGATTTAAATAAACAGAAAGACAAGTTACTGAAGTGTTATGTGACAGTGACGTTCTACATTTATTCAAATAAGTCATTTACCATGTGTTTGATTCGGTTTGTTTGAAGCTGTATATTTTTATGTTTTATTGAATATTTTTGTTGGAAATAAAAATTTTCTTGTCATTATTCCCTAAACAATACAGTATAACTATTTACATTGCATTTACATTGTATTAGGTACTATAAGTAATCTAGAGATCTTTTAAAGTATACGGGAGGATGTGCATAGGTTTGGTGCGCCGCCGGGTCCTAAAGTCCACCGCACTGCGACAGGTTAAATAAGAGACTTGAGCATACGTGTTTTTTGGTATCGGGGGCGGGGGAGGGTCTGAAATCCGAAAAATTCTGAATTCCAAAATGCAACTGGCCCCAAGGATTTCAGGTAAGGGATTGTGGACCAGAGGATGGGCAAAGAGTATATTCAGAGGGACAGGGTCCCCCCCCACCCCTCCTTGTCTTTCTTCCCGGACCTCCTGTCCCATGATCCTCTCATATCCCTTTTGCCTATCACCTGTCCAGCTCTTGGCTCCATCCCTCCCCCTCCTGTCTTCTCCTATCATTTTGGATCTCCCCCTCCCCCTCCAACTTTCAAATCCCTTACTCACTCTTCCTTCAGTTAGTCCTGACGAAGGGTCTCGGCCTGAAACGTCGACTGCACCTCTTCCTAGAGATGCTGCCTGGCCTGCTGCGTTCACCAGCAACTTTTATGTGTGTTGCTTATCTATCTCATTCCATTTTACAATTTCTCCAAATAGATTAACTGCAATTAACAAGCCCTCACTGGCTTCTCTCAGATGCACCAGCACCATCTGGGTCATTAATTCTGATTCTGAGGCTAAGAGAAACATCACTGACAAATGTAGTCAAACATGCTGTTTTGTGGCAGCAGTACAGTGCAATATATAAAAAGATTATAATAATAAGAAATAGAAAAATAATAAGCAGTGCAAAAGGAGAGCAAACTAGTAAGGTAGTGTCCATGGGATCGTGGACAATTCAGAAATCTGATGGCAATGATAACAAAGCTATTCCTAAAACACTGAGTGTGTGTCTTCAAGCGCCTGTACTTACTCCCTGATGGCAGTAATGAGACAAGGACATGTTCTAGGTGTTGAGGGCCCTTGATGAAGGTCCTCCATCCTATCACACATTGTTTATTCTGAAGACCCCCCCACCCCCCCAGGTGTAGCATTTTCTGTGGAATAAAATGTACCATCTCCATGTTGTTCAGTGTTTTTTTTTGAGGTTTTGAAAGAAAAAGTGATTTGGCTGATTTTCACAAAATATTCCTCAGCATTATAGGCACTACTTTCTAGTCACCTCTTTTTTTTAAATATCCGTATCTAATCTTAGAATGAATAAGAAATCCAGAAAAACACATAAAATACTCTTACATACAAATGTTTGTTTCCAAGATAAAATGAAAATGTGCTAGCATAGCATTACTGGAGAGTGAAGTACAAACAGCAGAGATATTAATTGGTGTTTCCATCAGCCTGTTTGTCACCACAAATCACTTTGGTGTTTTCAATAATTTTATACATGTGGCAATTCAACAGTAGGTTGTAACCAATTCTAGTTAAAAATATCAATAGTTCATTCTGTACATCAGCATCAGAAGTACAATAAATATGTTTGACAAGAACCGAGGCTCTGTGCAGCCAATACTTCTTGAGCACAGCAAATAGTCTCTTAGATTTCCCACTATCTTTGTTGACAGCTGACCAAGGATGATCAGATGACCAAGTTTTCACTAAACTATTCAAAATAATCAGAACATAAATAAGAAGCACATAAATCTGCATTCAGCTTTGTCTTTTCTAAAAACCTCTAATTCAACAAACAACGGAACAGAACAGTACTACACAGTACAGGCCTTTCAGTTTATGATGTTGTGTCTACCTTTTAACCCTACTCCAAGACAACCTAACCCTTCCCTCCCACATGGCCCTCCATTTTTCTTTATTGACGTGCCTATCTAAGTATCTTTTTAAATGTCCATAATGTAATTGCCCCTAGCACCACCGCCGGGAGTGCCTTCCATGCACTCACCACTCCATAAAAAAAACCTACCTCTGACATCTCTTCTGTACTTCCATCCAATTACTCTAAAATTATGGTCCCTCGCCTAAACCACTGACGCACTGGGAAAAGGCACTGGCTGTTCACTCTATACCTCGTATTACCCTATGCATTTCTATTAAGTCACCTCTCATCCTCCTTTGCTCCAAAGAGAAAAGCCCCAGCTCACTCAATCTTCCCTCATAAGACATGCTCTCTATTCCATCCTGCATACTGGTAAATCTCATCTGCAATGTCTCTAAAGCTTCCACATTGTTCCTATAATGAGGCAACCAGAACTAAACACAAGCAACACACTCAAAATGCTGGAGGAACTCAGCAGGCCAGGCAGTACCTATGGAAAAGTGTAGTCGACGTTTCAGGCCGAGACCCTTCAACAGGACCAGAGAAAAAAAGATGAAGAGTCAAAGAGTTAGAAGGTGGGTGAAAGAGAGGAAGAAAGTAGGTGATAGGTAAAACTGGGAAGGGGTGAAGTAAAGAGCTGCGAAGTTGATTGGTGAAAGAGATACAGGGCTGGAGAAGGGAGGATCTGATAGGAGAGGACAGAAGGCCATGGAAGAAAGAAAAGGGGGAGGTGATGGGCAGGTAAGGAGATAAGGTAAGAGAGAGCAATAAGAATGGGAAATACCAAAGTGGGGGGGTATTACCAGAAGTTCAAGAAATCAATGTTCATCCCATCAGAATGGAGGCTACCCAGGCAGAATGCAAGATCCTCCAACTCTGAGGGTGGCCTCATCTTGGCACAAGAGGAGGCCATGACTGATCATTTGGATAACAAGTGTTTTTTTCCCCCCCAGGGTTGAAATGGCTAACACAAGGGGGCATAGTTTTAAGGTGCTGGAAGTAGGTACAAGGGGGATGTCAGAGGTAAATTTTTCACAGAGTAGTGGTGGGTGAGTGAAATGCATTGCCAGTGAAGGTGGTAGAGGTAGATACAATAGGGTCTTTTAAGAGACTCTTAGATAGGTACCTGGAGCTTAGGAAAATAGAGGGCTCTGCGGTAGGGAAATTATAGGCAGTTTATAGAGTAGGTTACATGGCCAGCACAACATTGTAGGCTGAAGGGCCTGTAATGTGCTGTAGATTTCTATGTTCTATGACATGTTGTAAGGGGAATGGGAAGTGGAATTAAAATGGGTGGCCACTGGGAAATTCTGCTTTTTCTGGTGGGCGAAGGATAGGTGCTTGGTGAAGCGGTCTCCCAATCTATGTCGTTTGAGTGTGCAGGTAACGCAATCTATCTGGGTTCAGTTCTTGTTTGACAGAACTGAACACTAATATACTGCATGATCCACACACTCAACCCAATTAACATTTCTATTTTTGCACTTACTGAAGTGGTCCCTCAGGCTTGAGGATGACTTAACCTTTCAAACCAGGCTTGGAGATTCTAAGGTGGCTAATGACAGCTACACAAGATCCATAGACTTTCTCACAGAAAGCTTGATGGAATAGGAAGGAGTAGTGCTTTCCTACCACTTATGTATTCTGAGCTTTCTCTGACTCAAGTCCTCCTCCTCCATTTTGATCAGTCACAGTTCATGGATTCCTACATATCCCGTGGTGTCTTGGTAGGGTGGAAATGGAGAAGACAAGTACTCAGTGAGAGCTAACAATTAGGTATCACTGTTTAAAAGTAAAGAGTCATCTATTTAAGCCTAAAACGAAGCATATCCTTTTCTCTGATACTTTGGAACTCACTTTCTCAAAGGCCAGTCAAAGAGTTTTTGATTAGTTTAAATGTATTAGGAGACAAAAATTGGTGAGGATGTTAGTTTTTTTCCCCCCAAAGGATATCTTGGGTGAGCCTTGATCACTTTTGCTATTCTCGTGGTCATATCCTGCTAATGATAGAGCTCAATGAGGAATATTTGTTTCAGGAGGATTGATTCAGGCACATGCAAGTGGAATCGCAATGCTAGAATGTTAGCTTGAAATAGAGCAATCACGTTCACACATTGGATTGCTGGTGGATTGGAAAATCTTACAGTGAGCATCTGTAATAACTTTCCAGTATTTTGAGGTGTCAGCTACAAGTTATCATGAAATACAGTAGACAGGCATTGCCATGATCAGGCTAGTGTTAAATTGGTGGATTGCTGGGCAGCGTGACTCGAAGAGTTAGAAGGGCCTACTCCACACTGTATCTCACTAAATAAATAAAAAGATCTCTGTTGTTTGATAGACCATAAACTTAATGCATAGCTTAAGGCCTTGATCTTTGAATAATGTCTTCTTCAAATAACCAAAATATGTGCAGGGTGTGAGAGGTAAAGTTGAATTTTATCAGCAATGTTGGCTTTTGACAAAATATCATTCCCAAGTTAACCAATGATTTCTAGGGTATTGCCATTAATATTATGCAAGAGCAGGAAGCAGATGTTGGAGGGAGGGTGGTTATTGTAATATTGAGCAGCAGATACAAGGTGGGAGAGTACATTTGTTTTCTCGATGCTGTGAAAAGATCCAATCTCATATGCATCAGTTATTGATGACCTGAGCCTCAGCTTCCGAGTTTGATATATGGATAATTTATAACAGAATAAATGCCTTTTATTGTTACAAATGCGGCTCTTTTGTCATGGGGAAAGTATTAAAAGCCATATTAAAAAATACTATAGCAAGGCACTTGAACATACTCAAGATAATTGGGTAAATTTATCGAAGTTTTGTGCAAGAGAAGTGACGTTAGACTATTTTATAATCAGAGAGCCATGGAGTTGTACAACATGGAAATAGGACTTTCAGCCCAATTGGTCCATGCCGGCCAAAGTTCCCTACAATTTTTTCTTAAAAAAGTGCGCTGACCAACCATTGCTCCAACCAGGAAATTTTCACACAGCCTGAAAATTGTGTGGCATTTTATACTAACATTATATAAAATTAAATTCCAGTTGCATGGCAACAGCTATATGCACGGGAGCGTTTCAGTTACTGCGCAGCTTAGAGGGAACAGTGCCAACCAAGATTCCCATCTAAGCTAGTCTCATTTGCCCACTTTTGGCCCACATTTCTCTAAACCAGGGATGCCAACATTTTTTATGCCACGGATCCTATTAACCGAGGTGTCCGTGGAGCCCAGATTGGGAAACCCTACTCTAAACCCTTCCTAACCATGTACCTGTGTAAGTACCTTTTAAATGTTACTGTACTTGCCTCAACCACTTCCTCTGGCAGCTCATTCCATATACTGACTACTCTTTGGGTGAAGAAGTTGCTCCTCAAGTTGCCATTAAATCTCTTTCCTCTGACCTTAAACCTTGCCCTCGGCCTCTTGATTTCCCAACCCTGAGAAAATGACTGTGTGTATGTACCTTATCTATGCACCAATGAAAAATGTTCCAAGCTGTTCAACCTCTCTCCATAACTCAATCCCTCGTGTCCGGGCAACATTATTTTAGTTCTTTGAAGTTACAGTATACGTGCTGTGGCTAAAAGAGAACCAGTATACATACTAGGCTTACGTTTCCAAAAAGCATTTGTAAAGGTGGAAAATAGCAGTGTGGGAAGTAAGACATTGGCACAGATATACTATTGGCTAGCTACCAGAAAAAAAGAGTTGGAATAAATTAGTCTTCAACTGATTGAGAAATGGTAGCTCAAAGATTGATGCTGGAGCCTCAACATTTTACTAATTATATAAATGATGTCTGAAAGTACCAATTCGAAGGTTGCTAAAATTATGAATATTAAGTTGGAAAGCATGTTACGAAAGAACATACATACTTCAAGTGGAAATAAAAAGGTTGCCAGTTTGCAAAGGTCTGGTAAATATTGTATGATATGGGAATATGGGAATATGGGAAAATGTGAAATTGTCCATTCTGGCCAGCAAAATAAAGGAAAGCATTTTGTCTAGAGGCTGAAGGATCTCAGTGACCCAGTGCAAGATTTGCAAAAGGCTGGCATGCAGGGGTATTATGTAATCCTGAAAAAAATATATTATTTAATGCAAAATGAATACAGAACTAAAAAAAAAATGCCTCCATTAAGGAATTGGTAAGACTACATCCACCAGGTCATGCAGTCTTCTCACAGCTACCATCAGGCAGGAGGCACAGAAGCCTGAAGCCCCACCTCATCGGTCCAAGAACCATTCGGTCCTTGAACCACTCAGCAAACCCTAATCACTGAAGAGGGGTCTCTGCCTGTTTATTCATTTCCAGAGATGCTGCCTGACCCGTTCAGTTCATCCAGCATTTTGTGTGTTACCCTAACCACTAGTTTAGCAACACTATGACCACTGTGCACTACATTGGACTTTGTTTTTTCTTTGTTCTAATTGAGTTCCTGCCTGTTAAAAATGTCTACTTTATATTTGTCTTTCTTGTAAGTATTGCTTATTAGATGCTATGGGTCGATGATGCTGCTGCCATTATGCTTTTCATTGCACTTGTCCATACTGTGCACATGACAACACACTCAATTTTGACTTTGTCTTAGTATGTTGCATTAAGCATTGGCCTTCTAATTGCACAAGCAGCTCAGAGGCTTATTAGGCTGACAACAGGAATGGATCGGTTATCTGGAGAGGAAAGGTTGGCAAGTTAGGCTTGCGTTCATGGGAGTTTAGAAATGGGTGAGGGGACTTGAATTAAAAACACCAGATTCTGAGAGTCTTAACAGAGTGAACATGGATAATGATTTTTCTTGTCAGAGTTTAGCAGGAGGAACCACAATCTAAAAGTAAAAGGGTCACCTATTTCAGCTGGAGACAACTCTCTTTTTATCCCAGAGGGGTCAAGGTACTTTTGAACTTTCTTCCTTGCAGAATGGTGAAAAAAGTCTTTTAATGCTTTATGAACGTTTTAAAGTTGGTAGTTGACGGATTCGTTATAAGCATGATACTGAAAGATTTCTGGCACGGGGGGTGTAGATTCATGATCTTAGTGAATGGCACAGCACGTTAACTGAGCCAAGTGCACTATTCCTGTTCCCAATTCATATGTTTGTATTAAAAAAATGTTGCTCTAAATTAAACTCGTGCAACTGCAATGCCCCAGTGAGTTGGAGAACTGTCATACATTTCTCAGTAAACATTTTGAAATCATTTCTTGTTACTCTGTTAGGTTTAGCTCAAAATAGTCTCCCATGGAAACAATATTCATTTTCACAAAGTAAAGCAAATGGAGACAGTGGAAATCTCAAAAACAAAGCTGATTATACTCAGTAGGTCAGGCACCAGCAGGAGAGAGAGAGAAATTATGATAATGGCCTTTCATCAAAATGTCCAAATTTCCTGATCAAAGATCAACATGAAATGTTAATTTTATATATCTATACATAAGCTGCCTGACCTATAGATGTGTGGCGGAAAGTGCAATGACTGGCTGCATTGCAGCCTGGTACAGGAATACCAATGCCTTTGAATGGAAAATCCTACAAAAGTAGTGGATCCGGCCCAGTACATCATGGGTAAAGGCCTCCAAACCATTGAGCACATCTACATGATACGCTGTTGTAGGAAAGCAGCATCCATCAAAGATCCTCAACACCCAGGCCTTGCTATTTTCTTGTTGCTGCCATCAAGTAGAAGGTGCAAGAGCCTCAGGGCTCACACCACCAGGTTCAAGAACAGTTACTACCCCTCAACCATCAGGCTCTTGAACAAAAGAGGGTCACTACTCTCATCTATTGAGATGATCCCACAACCAACAATCTCACTTTAAGGGCTCTTTATCTCGTTATTATTTATTGCTATTTGCATAGTTTGTTGTCTTCTATGCACCTGCTTTTTCCATTGATCCCTTTACAGTTACTATTCCATAGATTTGCTGAGTGTGCCCACAGAAAAAGAATCGCAGGGTTGTATGCGGCAACATGCATGCACTCTGATAATAAATTTTACTTTGAACTATTGAATTTTTTCAGCATTTTTTTTTATTTTTATGCAATATTTTCTAATTCTTTGATTTTCATGTAGTTTGTCAAATGACAAGTCTACTGTCCTCAAAAAAATGTTAATTTTTCTAGTCACAGATTCTCTAAGCCTTCTGAATTCTCATGAATCAATCTAAAAGAGATGTGCAGATGCTATATAAATCAACCATGCCCCCCCCAAAAGGGAAACATTTAAATCCCTGTCAGTGTTGCCTCTCACAATAACCCAACAGATTCACCATTTGTTTAAGACAGATAAGCCACCATTTCTTCTCTACCTCCATTTCAGTTAAGTACTCTTTGCTAAAATGCCAATCTATAATGGAAAAAAAACCCATCTATTAGCATTTCAGACTCAAAGTTTTCAGTATTTGACTTAGATGTCTGTTTTAAAAGCCACAGATTAAACCTTTTCACCAACATTAAGTTATTAGTAAATAATGCAGACAGGAAACAGAGAGAGAATTTAAAAAATTAGGAGTACACATGTGGCAGATAGAAATTAACATCGAATGTGGGGTTTTTCATTTTGGGTTTTAATCAAATAATTAACTTTTTAAAAAAAAGACTATGGATAAGCAAAGATTTAAGGATCTATACATAGAACCCAAATGGAAAGTTATAACTGCATTACAAAGACCAAATGAATTTTTGCCTTACCCTCAAAGATACGCCTACAAATCTAAGAGTTAGACTCATTCTTGGATTACTCTGTTCAATACTGGTAACCATATCAGCAAGGGACAATCTACATGGAGTGTATGCGCGTGTGTATACATTGATTAAAGGATATAATAAAATAAATTAATAGCTCAGTTGTACAGAATATGGGACATAGCTTTTGAAAGCTAGAGTTGTCCTGTTAATGGATGACGTCAGGTAGCACTTCCTCACCCAGATCACAGTGGAAATGTGTAATTTTTCTGCCACATATACAACTATTCCAACCTTAGTTGATTATCTGAATTAAGTTTGTTAAGATTTTGTTTGGAAGGGAAACAATGAAATTAGATACTTAGAAGACAGTCTAAACACAAGGTTGGCGATGACAAAGGGAGGGGAACAAGTCAAAAAATAAAACCAGAAACAAAAATTTTAGTGCACATTTACAGCAAAAGTTAAAATTTGGCGTAAGTTTAATGATGACTTTATTTTAAAATGTATTTTGCCAACAATTGAATTGTGACTGCCTAAAAAGTTTTAAACAAATTTCACTCATATGATTACATTTATGCGTACATCAACTTAAATACTGTTTTAACTTTTAATCCAGCATCAATAACCCTCCCTAGAGAGCCCTGCCAATTCCAGGGTGGTGACTCAAGGGAGGGTCCACTTCCTGCAAGTTTGCAACAGTATCTTCAAGCAAAAACTATTTGAGAGAGCATGTCTCGATCGCAACAGAAATAATTTTGAAAGAACTATCAAACATTAACAAGGATATATAAATAGGTAACTGAAGATGCAAATGTGTAATTCCTTTAAAGTACACATGCAGTGCAAAAAACCACTAGCCAATGCATTCTGAGTCTATGAGCACTCAACAATTAATATAGCGAATCAAAGGATACGGGATTAGTGCGAGTGAATTGCAACGAGATAATAGATCAGCCATGATGTTATTGAATGGCGGAGCATGTCGGAGAAGCCAAATGGTCCTTTTTAATGTTCTTCTCCACACAAACAGAAACAGCCTTCAAAGAGAACGGGACGCAATTTACACTGCAGCCTCCCCAGCCTCCTGTCTACTTACAGCCAAGGTAAAAACGTCACCCTACCTTGCACTGGAATGGCCTTTACCCACTGAGAAGGGAGACGTCTCCCCACGCCGCGCGTTCGGACGTGAACCTCCCACTTTCCCTCCCCCCGTCGACGGCAGGAGTCTGCTCGCAGATCTGCCATCTTAGTAAAGGAGGCCAGGGGAAAGTGGGGGGGGGCAAAAAGGGCATTTCGGACGCTGTAAAAGCGAACCGATTTTGTAATTGAAATTGGAGAGAAGAGAAAAATTATTTCTCTTCTCTCCTGATAATGCCAACCAGTTGCGCGGCTTATGGGTGCACGGCAGTGTACAGGAAGAACACCAACACCAGCTTCCACAGGTAGGAGAGGGCAGGGGACGGGGGTCGGGCTGGGGGGGGCGGGAGGAGAGAGGGGTGGGGAGAAGCATTTCAGGTGACGGCGGGTGTTGCGAGGGCATTAACCACGGGCCTACATTAGTGAGAGAAGCCTACCTGCTACCCAGCTGCGTTGACACCCCGCCCGCTGCCCGGTTGCTGCATTTTGTTTTTAAATTTAATCTATATTTTGTTTCTTGTCGCCCGATGATGTGGGGGGTGGGGCGGCGGAAGTCCCGGGGCCTGGGGCCCGGCGCGTGCCCGCTTCTCGAGCCCGGCAGCCGCTATTTCCGCTGCACGGCGGGGACGCGCGGGCTGGACCCCGGCCGAGCCCCTGGCGGGGGCGCGCGGCCTGATGTTGGGTTGTGAGATATTGTAGCTTCAGAATCCTGTTCATTACCCACACGTGTCGTATTTTGTTCTTAAGCAGCAGTACAGTGCAATACATGAAAAAAATACATAAACTAAGTACATAATGTAATTGAGGAACAATGACAATTTATACATAAAGAGGAGAAAATCTGTGGATGCTGGAAATACAAGTAGCATACACAATGTTGTAGGGACTCAGCAGGCCAGGAAAAGAGTATAGGCGACGTTTTGGGCTGAGACCCTTCAGCAGGACTGGGAAAAAAAAGATGAGGAGTCAGAGTAAAAGGGGAGGGGAGGGAGAAACACAAGATGATAGGTGAAACCTGGAGGGGTGAGGTTAAAAAGTTGGGAAGTAGACTGGTGAAAGAGACTCGGGGCTGGAGAAGGGAGAATCTAATGGGAGAGGAGAGAGGCGGTGGAAGAAAGAAAAAAGGGAAGGAGCACCAAAGGGAGGTGATGGGCAGGGAAGGAGATGAGGTGAGAGATGGGAATGGTGGGGGGGGTGTGGCATTCCAGGAAGTTCGAGAAATCGATGTTCATGCCATCAGGTTGGAGGCAACCCAGATGGAATGTAAGATGTCGCTTCTCCAACCTGAGTGTGGCCTCATCGCGGCGGTAGAGGAGGCTATGGACTGACATGTCGGAATGGGAAGTGGAATTAAAATGGGTGGCCACTGGGAAATCCTGCTTTTTCTGACAGACAGAGCATAGATGTTCAGCGAAGTGGTCTCCCAATCTACGCTGGGTCTCACCAATATACAAGAGGTCACACCAGGAGTATCGAATACAATAGATGACCCCAACAAACTCACAGGTGAAGTGTCACCTCACCTGGAAGGACTGTTTGGGGCCCTGAATGGTAGTGAGGGAGGAGGTGTAGGGGCAGGTGTAGCACTTGCAACACACATCAAAGTTGCTGGTGAACGCAGCAGGCCAAGCAGCATCTATAGGAAGAGGCGCAGTCGACGTTTCAGGCCGAGACCCTTCGTCAGGACTGGTGTAGCACTTGTTCCACTTGCAAGGATAAGTGCCAAGAGAGAGATCAGTGGGGAGGGATGAATGGACAAGGGAGTCACATAGGGAGCGATTCCTGTGGAAAGCAGAAAGTGGGGGGGTGGAAGGTAGAAAACCTACAGCACAATACAGGCCCTTCGGCCCACAAAGTTGTGCCAAACATGTCCCTACCTTAGAAATTACTAGGGTTACCCAGAGCCCAAACAACAGGAATTCTGCAGATGCTGGAAATTCAAGCAACACACATCAAAGTTGCTGGTGAACGCAGCAGGCCAAGCAGCATCTATAGGAAGAGGTGCAGTCGACGTTTCAGGCCGAGACCCTTCGTCCTGACACGTCGACTGCACCTCTTCCTATAGATGCTGCTTGGCCTGCTGCGTTCACCAGCAACTTTGATGTGTGTTACCCAGAGCCCTCTATTTTTCTAAGCTCCATGTACCTATCCAAAAGTCTCTTAAAAGACCCTATTGTATCTGCTTGGTGGTGGGATCCTATTGGAGATGGCAGAATTTACGGATAATTATGTGCTGGATGTGGAGGCTGCTGGGGTGGTAGGTGAGGGTAAGAGGAACACTATCCCTGGTGGGGTGGCGGGAGGATAGGGTGAGGGCAGACATGTGTGAAGTGGAAGAGATGTATTTGAGGGCAGCGTTGGTGGTAGGGGCAGGGAAGCCCCTGTCTTTGAAGGAGGAGGACATTGCCTTCATTCTGAAATGAAAAGCCTCATCCTGAGAGCAGATGCAGCAGAGATGGAGGAATTGAGAGAAGGGGATGATATTTTTACAAGGAGCAGAGTGGAAAGAGGTGTAGACCAATTAGCTGTGAGAGTCAATGGGTTTGTAATGGTCATCAGTAAATAAGCTGTCCCAGAGATAGAGACAGGGAAATCGAGAAAGGGAAGGGAGGTGTTGGAAATGGACCAGGTAAATTTGAGGGCAGGGTAGAAGTTGGAGGCAAAGTTGATGAAGTCGACTAGCTCGGCATGGGTGCAGGAAGCAGCACCAATGCAGTCGTCAGTGTAGCATAGGAAAAGTGGGTGAGTGACACCAGTGTAGGCTTGGAACATAGACTGTTCCACATAGCTAACAAAAAGGCAGGCGAGGCTGGGACCCATGCGAGTACCCACATCTACATCTTTTTGACAGAAATGGGAGAAATTATTGACAGTGAGGACAAATTCTGCTAAATGGAGCAGAGTGGTGGTGGAGGGGAACTGGTTGGGTCTGGTGTCCAGAAAGAAATGGAGAGCTTTGAGGCCTTCCTAATGGGGGATGGAGATGTATAGGGACTGGACATCCATGGTGAAAATAAGATTCTCAGGGCCGGAGAATTTGAAATCATTGAAAAGATTAAGAGCATATGAAGTATCACAGATGTAGGTAGGAAGGGACTGAAGCAAGGTGGATAAAACTGAGTTGAGGTATTCGGATAGGAGTTCAGTGGGACAGGAACAAGGTGAAACAATGGGTCTACCTGGACAGGCAGATTTGTGGATCTTGGCAAATTTATTTATAGAGCATTTTTCATACAAACAATGTAGTTCAATGTGCTTTACAATGGAATAAAGTGCCAACGTAAAAACAAAAGACAAAATGATGTTAGTTAAAAGCAAGGTTAAATAAATAGGTTTTGAGCTGGCATTTAAAATCGTCAACTGCGTCTGCATCCCTTATAGTTTTAAGTATTGAATTCCACAGTTTAGGAGTGTAGTTAAAATAAGCTGACCTGCCAATTTTCTTTTGAGTGAGATTGAGGTAGTGTTCATGGACCATTCAGAAATCTGATCGCGGACGGGAAGAAGCTGTAACTAAAACATGGAGTGCAGGTCTTCAGGTTCCTCTACCTCTGCCCTGACGGTAGCAATGAGAAGAGAATATGTCCCAAATGAGACTGACTGAAACTGAGCCACAGGGAAGTTGTATCTGGGAAGTATGGGTGTCTTTATTTACAGCAAATCTCCAGGAGAGAGTGTCCAGGAGGATTCAAGAGAGTCCCACTCGCTTGACTTGATGTTTTGTACTACTGCTTCGACACAAAGATAACAATGAACAATTAACTACAGTTCAACTGCCAGAAATGCTTACTTTGACATTTTGAAAAGAGATAAAATTTACATATTTACAACAGCAGCACATCCAAACCAGCAGAACTCCTTTGAATATTCAATACTGGTATTGTTCCAAAAGCTTCTGAGTACAAACTGGGGATATTCAAAATATATCCCTTTTGTTATCTTTGAAAGATGGCGCCATGAATATGTAACTAACCGGAAGATTGAGTGACAAAACAGGCTTGTCCTGAACTGTCCATTATGTAGCAGGGACACTTTTGCCCACTAGCCACAAGGTGTCCATTGGAAGTTAAATCGTGTAGTTTTAACCTCCCTAAGACCAAAAGACAGGAACAGAATTAGGCTGTTCAGCCCATCAAGTTTTGCTCCACCATTCTATCATGGCTGATTTATTATCCCTTTCAACCCCGTTCTCCTGCTTTCTCCCTGTAACATTTGACACCCTGACTAATCAAGAACCTATCAACCTCCACTTTAAGTATACCAAATAACTTTGCCTTTGTCTGCAGCAATAAATTTCACAGATTCACCACCTTCTGGCTGAAGAAATTCCTCCTCATCTCTGTTCTAAAGAGGTGTCCTATTCTGAGGCTGTGCTTTCTGGTCCTGGACCCCTGCTTTAGGAAACATCCTCTCCAGGTCCACTCTATCCAGGCCTTTTAATATGTAGTAGGTTTCGATGAGATTCTCCCACCCCCCCCACCCCCATTCTGCTAAACTCCAGCAAGTGAAGGTCAGAGCCTTCAAATGCTCCTCGTACGTTAACCCTTATCATTCCAGGGATAATCACCGTGAATCTAGACCAATTTCCTGAAGACTGGGCTCTCCTTTCAGTTAGTCCATAATTATGCTTTCCATCACTCTTCACGCTCCAAATAATGATCGCTAACATCAACAACAATTTGGCACTTGTGTCGTATTTTTAGAGCAGGATAGATTTGATTTAATAACAGTTCCTTAGCCAAAGACAAAGGTTACAAAGATTCCTGAAGTAATAAGTAAAAAGGGAGCTTGAAGAGGCAGGGAGATTTTCAGAAAGCCTTATAGAGATGATGATCAAAACTGCCAAATCAATGAATGGCAAAGATAAAATTTACATAAGACAATCAGAGCAGAGTTAGGCCATTCAGCCCATCAAGTCTTTAGCTGCAAAAACACAAGCAATTTACCCAAATGATCCATGTTATTCTGAATGCTCCATGTGCATGCTGTGTGTTAGCGCAGTACGTAATCAAATCTCTGAGTATGTCCTGTTCTTTATTTCTTCATGGACTTAACTTTTCCTTGAATACATTTTTGATGTTTATCTAATTACTGAATTATTTCAGATTTTACATTCCACATATACTCTGGGCAAAGTTTTCTCCTAACTTTTGTTTTAGGTTGTTACTGGATGTCCATAACTTTTAACTGGGAATTTTCCACTAAGTGGGAATATCTGTACCTCTTCCTCTCAAACCTCTTTGTAATGTTAAAGAACTCTATTGATTCACTGGCACACATTTGTTCATGTAAGGAAATGAGCTCCAGTCTATTCAATCTTTAAAAATGAGGATGGAAGTTTAAAATTTAAGAGTTTATGGAACTTGGAACAATGTAGAATTTTAAAGACTAGATGGGTCAGTGTAAACATCACTGAGGGTCAGGGTCAACCATGGATGTTGTGTCCAAGCAAGGGCAAAACAACGTGGAAAGCAAGCTGTTGCCCTTGTAGCAAACTCCCACGCACCTAATGGACGTCAGAGACCGATACAGTTTGGCACCACCAGCATCAGAGGAACTGAATTGACTTTGTTTCTTATATCCTTCATACACATGAGTAAAAAATTTTTGCATTACGTCTGTTTAAATGTGCAATTTATAGTAATTTATAATAAATAGTGTGTACAACAGGACAATATAACATAGAAATACAGCTGTGTCAGCATGAGTTAATCAGTCTGATGGTCTGGTGGAAGAAGCTGTCCCGGAACTGTTGGTCCTGGCTTTTATGCTGCTGCGGTACCGCTTCCCGGATGGTAGCAGCTGGAACAGTTTGTGGTTGGGGTGACTCGGGCCACCAATGATCCTTCAGGCTTTTTTTTAAAAGATACACACCTGTCTTTGTAAATGTCCTGAATAGTGGGAAGTTCACATCTACAGATGCGCTGGGCTGTCCACACCACTCTCTGCAGAGTCCTGCAATTGAGGGAAGTACAGTACCCATACCAGGCAGTGATGCCGCCAGTCAGGATGCTCTCAATTGTGCCCTTATTGCCAGTCAGCACTGAACTCAACGTAGTAGTGCCTTAGGGACGCCAGCTCCAGATATTTTCCTTGGGATTTACTCCCAAAGACTTCCTCATGAATGGGAATAGCTGCAAGGCAGCAGAGGCTAGAGATCAGTTTTACTTCTCCTAGGTGAGCTGCCAGCCACAGCTCATAAGCCCCATCAGCCCGAAGCGACTAGTTTTAAGGTGCCAGTAACCCACCTTTGTCCCTTCTCCTGTCAGTAGAAATGGCTCCACCGGGCTTGGTAGCTTCACCACATGTGCAGGAGATGCGAGTGACAGCAGCATTAATGGTAGAGGAAGGGAAGCCCCATCCTTTGAAGATGTCAGGACGCTGGAGCAGGGATCCAATCGCAGACCCAGTACTGTGCACACAGTGATATTAATTGAGTAACAACTCCCAAGGTGCAAACAAAGTCGGCGTCAAAGTTCACACAGAGATCAAAACAACCAGAGAAATCCGAAAACCAGAATCGGGAAACAGGCAGAGTCGATATTCAGACGGGCAGAGTACAGATACGAATGCTGGAAAGGCTCAGGAAAATTCACTGGCACAATCTGGCAACAAACGGGTGAAAACACAGGACTGAAATACACTGAACAATAAACAGAGAGGCAGATGATTAGATTAGATTCAACTTTATTGTCATTGTGCCGAGTACAGATACAAAGCCAATGAAATGCAATTAGCATCTGACCAGAAGTGCAAAAGAATATTATTTACAAAATAACTGCAAATAAAAAGTAAGTGCTACAGCACACAAATATAAAAGTACTGAGATAGTACAATATGGGTGCAATACTGCTTAACACTGTGATAGGAGGTTCAGCAGGGTCACAGCCTCAGGGAGGAAGCTCTTCCTAAGCCTGCTGGTGTGGGAGCAGATGGGAGGAAAGTAAAAAGTCCATGGTTAGGGTGAGATGCATCCTTGATAGTGCTTTTCGCCCTGCCCAGGCTGCGTTTATGGTAGATGTTCTCAATGGTAGCCAATTAGGTGCCAATAATCCACTGGGCAGTTTTGACCACGCGCTGGAGTGCTTTGTGGTCTGATACGGGACAATTGCCATACCACACTAAGATGCAGTTGGTGGGTATGTTCTCAATGGTACAGCGGTAAAAGTCCGTCAGTATCCTGGGACAGAGGTGAGCTTTCTTGATGCTCTGCAGGAAATAAAGGCTTTTAATCAGGATGGAGGAATTCAGGGATCAGGTGAGATAATCGGAAATGTGGATACCAAGGAATTTGGAGCTTGATACACGCTCCACTACAGCTCCGTTGATGTAGATGGGGACATGAGTGTGGCTCCTAGCATGCCTAAAGTCCACAATAATCTCCTTGGTCTTCTGGGTGTTAAGGGCCAGGTTGTTATCGGCACGCCACGCAGCCAGGTGCTGGACCTCATCCCTGTAGGCTGTCTCGTCATCCCCTCTGATCAGGCCAACCACCGTGGTGTCGTCTGCGAACTTGATTATGGAGTTAGAACCATGTACAGGAATGCAGTCATAGGTGAAAGGGGAGTACAGAAGAGGGCTCAGCACACAGCCTTGAGGCACGCTGGTATTCAGGGTGAGAATGGAGGAGGAGAGGTTGTCTAACTTAACAGATTGGGGTCTGTTAGACAGAGAGTCCAAGGTCCAATCGCAGAGGGATGAACTGATACCAAGCTGGTGAAGTTTGGTGATCAGCTTGGAGGGGATCACAGTATTGAATGCTCAACTAAAGTCAATGAACAGCATTCTGATGTAAGAGTTGGGGCTGTCCAGGTGGGTCAGGGCAGAGTGAAGTGCCATGGAGATGGCGTCCGCTGTTGACCTGTTGGTGTGATAGGCAAATTGATGGGGGTCCAGGGTAGTGGGCAGACAGGATTTCAGATGTGATAGAACCAGTCTCTCAAAGCACTTTGCAATGATGGGGGCGAGTGCAACTGGGCGGAAATCATTCAGGCCCGTGGCAGTGGATGCCTGTGCCAGGGACAGATTGAAAATGTCCATGAAGACCCTGGCCAACTGCCCTGCACAGACTCTGAGCACACGGTCAGATATTCCATCCGGACCAGCTGCCTTCCATATATTCACCCAGCTCAGGGTGGCGCAAACATCGGAGGTGGAAATTGAGAGAGGCAGTTCACCAGGTGGGAGATCCGCTTTGAGGGTGACCTCCTTGTCCCCTCGGTCAAAGAGATCGTAGGAGTAATTGAGCTCATCAGGGAGGGAAACAGAGCTGGAAGGGGGCACGGTACTGGGTGCTTTGAAGTCTATGATAATCTGTATGCCATGCCATGTGCGCTGGGAGTTGAAATGCTCCTCGATCCTCTGTTTGTATATGTGTTTAGCCTGAGAGATTCCCCTCCTCAGGTTGGCCCTGGCTGAGCTGTAAGCCTCCTGGTGGAGCACAATGAGACACAGGTGGCAGCAGTACAGGTAATAATGAGAAGCAGATGAGAGACGGAGGACTCAGTAATACAGGGGCCGGAGTAGAGCAGGAGTGGGGACAGGAGCACATGGCAATACAAAACCACAGACTGACAGCTAGGGGGAAAACACACAAAAAGACAAAGTTCAACTGGAGATACCGACAGAAGAAGGAGGACACCTCTGATGTCCTGGAAAAGAAAACCTCATACTGGGAACAGATGCGTTGGAGACAAAGGAACTGAGCAAAGGGAATAGCATTTTTACAGGGACAGGGTTGGAAGAGATTTAGTCAGGATAGCCATGGGAATCAGTAGTCTTATAAATGATGTCAGTAGACAGTTTGTCTCCTGAGATGGAAAAAAGAGATCGAGAAAGGGGTGAGGGGTCAAGAAATGGATCAAGGGAAGTTGGGGGCAAAGTTGATGAAATTGACGAGCTTAGCAAGGGTGCATGAAGCAGCACCAATGCATTGCATAAGAATTGGAGAGCATTACCAGGGAAGGCTTGGAACATGGACTGTTCCACATAGCCAACAAAATGGCAGGCACAGCTGGGGCCTGTGGGGAGTACCCATGGCTAGCCCTTGAGTTTGGAGAAAGTGGGAGGAGCTGAAGAAAAAATTGTTGAGGGTGAGGACCAATTCTTGCAGATGGAGAAGGGTAGTAGAGGAGAGGAACTGGTTGGGTCTTTTGTTGAGAAAGAAACAAAGAGCTTTAAGGCCTTCATGATGGAGGATAGAAGTGTATAGGGACTGGATATCCATGGTGAAAATGAGGCAGTCAGGGCTAGGAAAGTTGTTGAAGAGATCAAGAGCATGTGAAGTGTTGCAGATGTAGGTGGGAAGGGACTGAACCAAGGGGGATAGAATAGAATCTAGGTTTGTGAGCACAAGCAGGCAGAGACAACGGGCCTACCTGGACAGTCAGGTTTTTTGTGAATCTTGGGTAGGAGGTAGAAACAAGCAGTGCAGGGTAAGAGAACTACGAGTTTGGTGGCAGTGAATGGGAGTCCTTCAGAGTTAATGAAGATTAGTGAAAGTGTCAGAGTCAATTTTCTGATGGTCTGGAGTGGGGATCTTTTCAAGGGGTAAGGAAGAGGAGTTGTCTGAGAGTTGCCGCCTAGCCTCTGCAAAGTAGATAGCAGTTCGCCACACTGCAACAGCAACCCCGTTGTCTGCGAGTTTGATGGTAAGGCTGGGATTGGTGCAGACAGAGTGAAGGGCAGTGCATTCAGAGGGGGTGAGGTTCGAGGAGAAGAGAGGAGTGCTGAAGTCCAACCAGCTTCCCAGATTCCCTGGATTACCTGATAAATTCCTGTATTTAAAAAGCTTGTCCAAGTCATTCTTACTTTTCTAAATTGCAGAATCCACAAGCTCAGTTTGTGTGATCTCTCCTAATAATGTGATTCTTTTAGTCATTCTGGTAAATTTACACTGCACTTCACATAAGGCCACTTTATCTACCCTGAAGTAGTTTGGATGATCTATCAGGGCTTTGTATACTTCTAGTTAACCTCTGCACTCTTGGTGCTCCACTACTTTAAATATAAAGCCTACCATTCCAATAGCTGTTTGATTATTTTCTGCATCACTTCAAACTCTGCTGTTGTAATCTTCTACTATTTGTAAGTTATTAAAATCTATCCACTTTGTGTCCAAAGTTTATGACTGCAATCTTGCCTGCAGTGAAATCTTTGAACTACAACCACTTATGATTTTACCTATTTAGTCAAATGCTAGAACTTTAAATACTTTAAATGCTTTAAATAGTTAATAGTGCATGGTACCTCAAAAAAATTACAGAAATATCCCCAAGGTGTATATTAAATAATCTAGATCAATATAGGACATTAGAACAATAAAATACGAATTATCCTACAAAGTAATCTTAGCACGCTGTGGTGGTTTAATTCCATTATTAACGTATGAATATGTAAATAAAATATCATTAATATGTAATTAGTGGGATCAGGGCAGCATGGCAGCGTAGCAGTTAGCACAGTGCTTTACAGTGTTAGTGTACGAATGGGGTTTGATACCTGCCACTGTCTGTAAGGAGTTTATCATTCTCCCCATGGCTGCATTGGTTTCTCCAAGTGCTCCAGCTTCCTCCCACCTTTCAAAGACATGCATTTGGGGTTAATGAGCTGTGGACATGCTATGTTGGTGCCAGAACTGTGGTGACATTCAGGGGCTACCCAGCACAATTCCCCTTTCCCCACTCCATACCAGACAGTGATGCAACTAGTCAGTATGCTTTCCATGGTACACGAGAGGTGACCTGATGGAGGTGTATAAGATGGTGAGAGGTAGTGATCGTGTGGATAGTCAGAGACTTTTTCCCAGGGCTGAAATGGCTAGCATGAGAGGGCACAGTTTTAAGGTGCTTGGAAGTAGGTACAGAGGAGATGTCAGGGGTAAGCTTTTTTACGCAGAGAGTGGTGAGTGGGTGGAATGGGCTGCTGGCGACGGTGGTGGAGACGGATACGGTAGGATCTTTTAAGAGACTCCTGGATAGGTACATGGAGCTCAGAAAAATAGAGGGCTATGGGTAACCCTAGGTAATTTCTAAGGTAGGGACATGTTCAGCACAGCATTGTGGACCAAAGGGCCTGTATTGTACTGTAGGTTTTCTATGTTTCTATCTGTCGATCTGTAAAATGGCACCAACTCATTTACACCAATCCTACATTAATCCCATTTCTTATCCTTCCCATTTACCCATCGACTCACCATAGATTCTACCGCTCGCTTACACTAATGTTGGATTGGGCTGTATAATTGTTATTGCCCTTTTAGTTTAACTTTCCTATGCTTGCGTGTATTTTTATATAATCACCTACATACATGTAATTGTTCAGTGAATTTTCCAGTGGTTGTGGTGTAGTTGCCTCTGTATTTTTCTGGAAACTTCTTGGTTTCAGTGACAAGTGTCAAATTACTTGAATTTGCCTATCCTATTGCTTAACTGTTATCAATGGAATATTCTGTGTAGTCAGGTGTGAGGAGACCATGACTACTTTCTAGTCTGATCTTTCCTTTGCTTCTCTGCTCTTGAAACACTTAATACAGCCGTAAGCCACAAGTTTTATGTCTCATTCTTGACTTCCAAAGGACCTTTGGATTGCAAAAGCATCAGGATCTGACAGTACAAAGGCCAGCGAGTCTGACAACCCACATCCAGCAGGTACAGACCCAGAGCCATCAAATGTTCCTCATATGATAACTCTTTCATTCCCAGAATCATCCTTGTGAATCTCCTGTGAACCCTCTCCAATGCCAGCACATCTTTTCTTAGATGTGAAGCCCAGAACTGTTCACAGTACTCAAGGTGAGGCCTCACCAGTGGCGTATAAAGACTCAGCATCACACCCCTGCTCTTGTATTCCAGACCTCTTGAAATGAATGCTAACATTGAAGTTGCCTTCCTCATCATTGACTCGACCTTCAAGTTATCCTTTAGGTTGTTCTGCACAAGGACACCCAAGTCACTTTGCACCTCAGATTTTTGGATTTTCTCCCCATTTAGAAAATAGTCTGTACATTTATCTCTACTACCAGGTGCATGACCATGCATTTTCCAATATTGTATTTCAATTGCCACTTTTATGCCCATTCTCCTAATCTAAATCCTACTGCAGCCTACTGTTTCTTCAATACTACCTGATCCTCCACCAATCTTCATATAATCTGCAAACTTGGCAACAAAGCCATCTATTCCATCATCTAAATCATGGACATACAGCCTAAAAAGAAGCGGTCCCAACACCAACCCTTGCAGAACACCAGTAGTCACTGGCAGCCAACCAGAAAAGGAGCCTCTTATTCCCACTCATTGCCTCTGACCAATCAGCCAGTGCTCTAACCATGCCAGTAACTTTCCTGTAATACCATGGTCTCTTAACTTGATAAGCAGCCTCATATGTGGCACCTTCTCAAAGGCCTTCTGTAAGTCCAAATATATAATGTCATTGCATCCCCTTTATCTATCCTACTTGTAAATTCCTCAAAGAATTCCAACAGGTTGATCAGGCAAGATATTCCCTTGAGGAAACCATGCTGACGTTGTCCTATCTTGTCCTGTGCCACCAATAATTGACTCCCAACATCTTTCCAGCCACTGAGGTCTATAATTTCCTTTCTGCTGCCTTCCTCCTTTCTTAAGGAGTAGAATGACATTTGCAATTTTCCAGTCCTCTGGCACCATGCCCGAGTCCAATGATTTTTGAAAGATCATTTTAGTAATGGAGTAATGCCCCCACAATCTCTACCACTACCTCTTTCAGAACCCTAAGGTGCAGTTCATCTGGTCGGGTGACCTGTGTACTCTTAGGTCTTTAAGCTTTCTGAGCACCTTCTCTCTTGTAATAGTAACTGCACTCACTTCCCTTCCCTCACACACTTCAACATCTGGCAAAATGCTAGTGTCTTCCACAGTGAAGGCTGATGCAAAATACTCATTTAGTTCATCTACCATCTCCTTGTCCCTGGTTATTATTTCTCCAGCCTCATTTTCTAGCGGTCCTATATCCACCTTCATGTCTTTTATTTTTTTATTACATACTTGAAAAAAGCTTATACTATCCACTTTGATATTGTTTGCTAGCTTGCTTTCACATTTTCATCTTTTGCCTCCTAAAGATTCCTTTAGTTGCTGTCTAGGTTTTTAAAAGCTTCCCAATCCCCTGTCTTCCCAGTAATTTTTGCTTTGTTGTATGCCCTCTCTTTTGCTTTTACATTAGCTTTGACTTCGCATGTCAGCCACGGTTGTATTATTTTACCATTTGAGTATTTCTTTGTTTTTGGAGTACATCTATCCTGCATCTTCCTCATTTTCCCCAGAAACTGAAACCATTGCTGCTCTGCTGTCATCTCTGCCAGCATCTCCTTCCAATTTAATTTGGCCAACTCCTCTCTCATACCACTGTAATTTCCACTGAAATACTGCTAGGTCAGACTTTACTTTCTCCCTCTCAAATTTCAAGTTGAACTCAATGAAAGAGTTATCATATGAGGAACGTTTAATGGCTCTGGGTCTGTACTTGCTGGAATTTAGAAGGATGAGGGGTTGTCTCATTGAAACCTTTCAAATATTGAAAGGTCTAGACAGTGTAGATGTGGAAAGGATGTTTCCCATGGTGGGGGAGCCTAGGACAAGAGGGCACAATTTCAGGATAAAGGGGTGTCCATTTAAAACAGTCTTTAGTGAGTGGGTTGTGAATTTGTTACCACAGGCATCTGTGGAGGCCAGGTCGTTGCGTGCATTTAAGGCAGAGCTTGATAGGTTCTTGGTTAGACACGTAACAAAGGTTACGGGGAGTGGGGCTGAGGAGGGAGGAGAAAAAGATCAGCCATGATTGAATGGGGGGGGGGAGCAGACTCGATGGGCCATATGACCTAATTCTGGTCCAATGTCTTATGGTCTTTGAGGTGTTATAGGAAACTGGAGCACATTGGAAAAAGCCACACAGTCACAGGGAGAACATGCAGTCTCCACACAGACAGTGCCTGAGCTTAGCAATGAACAGGGTCTCTGGTGCTGTAAGATGCAGCTGCAATGTCTGTGCCACCTTACCATGGTTGTTTATTTTTGTCCCTTTCGGTATTACAAAGAAATTGCATTTTTTAAAATCTATCCAGAAATTTAGGTCTACAGTTCCCAGAAAGATAACTTTTTACTTTTTTATTCTTAAGGTTTCCCTCTAACCCCAGGAGACGGATGGAGTGGATACAACTTGTTCGGCGGGAAAACTTCAAGCCAAGCAAACACACTTTCCTTTGCTCCAAACATTTTGAGCAAACCTGTTTTGACCGGACAGGACAGACCAGGCGCCTGCGAGAAGATGCTGTCCCTACAATATTTGATTTCCCTCCGCATATTCAAAAAGTAAGAGAGGGCTTGCACAGGTGTTCTGATCTCCAAATGATCCCAGGCAGCACTGGGATATGGTCTCACTTTTGGTGTGTATGCTGAATATGCAGCTTAATAATTTATGTCATGAACTTTGCAATTCTTCGGAAGAAGCGGAGCTGAAGTGAGATCATTTTAATAGGAAAGTTGGTTACCAAGGAATATAGATTAAAGGGTTGAGGGTAAAACAAAAAAATCACCCTACACAACTCCCTTGTCCATTCGTCCCCCCCATCCCTCCCCACTGATCTCCCTCCTGGCACTTATCCGTGTAAGCGGAACAAGTGCTACACATGCCCTTACACTTCCTCCCTTACCACCATTCAGGGCCCCAAACAGTCCTTCCAGGTGAGGCATCACTTCACCTGTGAGTCGACTGGGGTGATATACTGCGTCCGGTGCTCCCGATGTGGCCTTTTATATATTGGTGAGACCCGACGCAGACTGGGAGACCGCTTTGCTGAACATCTACGCTCTGTCCGCCAGAGAAAGCAGGATCTCCCGGTGGCCACACATTTTAATTCCACATCCCATTCCCATTCTGACATGTCTATCCACGGCCTCCTCTACTGTAAAGATGAAGCCACACTCAGGTTGGAGGAACAACACCTTATATTCCGTCTGGGTAGCCTCCAACCCGATGGCATGAACATCGACTTCTCTAACTTCCGCTAAGGCCCCACCTCCCCCTCGTACCCCATCTATTACTCATTTTTATGCCCACATTCTTTCTCTCACTCTCCTTTTTCTCCCTCTGTCCCTCTGAATATATCTCTTGCCCATCCTCTGGGTCACCCCCCCCCGTCTTTCTTCCCGGACCTCCTGTCCCATGATCCTCTCGTATCCCCTTTTGCCTATCACCTGTCCAGCTCTTGGCTCTATCCCTCCCCCTCCTGTCTTCTCCTATCATTTTGCATCTCCCCCTCCCCCTCCAACTTTCAAATCCCTTACTCACTCTTCCTTCAGTTAGTCCTGACGAAGGGTCTCGGCCTGAAACGTCGACTGCGCCTCTTCCTATAGATGCTGCTTGGCCTGCTGCGTTCACCAGCAACTTTGATGTATGTTACCCAAAGGATAGTACGGGTTTGAAAGTTGCCACTAAACATGGTGTTGGAGGGGCTCCTATTCAATTAAGGAAAGTCTGAACGTGTAGGTGAGTATTTGTAATCTACAAACCAGTGGACTGAGAGCTGAGAAATGGAAGTAAGCTCATTTTTTAAAAACCAACATGTATTCCATTAACATTTTGGATCCACTTCTGATTTGGTTTACTAGAACTACATTTTTGGCTCGAGGACATAACAAGCAGAAACAGAAACCTTAGCCCTTCTGCCATTCGGATTCAGATTTATTTGTTGCACGTACGTCAAAACGTACGGTGAATTGTGTTGTTTGCGTTAACAACCAACGCACCTAGGGATGTGTTGGGGCCAAACACAAATGTCGCTACATATTCATGCACCAACATAGCATGCCCACAATGCTCAGTAGAACAACACAAATTAGAACACAACAAGCAACAAAACAGCAACAGCAAAACAAGGCACGGTTATGTAGTGGTTAGCATGACGCTTTACAGTACCAGTGACCTGGGTTCAATAACCGCTGCTGTCTGTAAGGAATTTGTATGTTCTCCCCATGGCTTTCCTCCGGGTGCTCTGGTTTCCTCCCACATTCCAAAGACATACTGGTTGATGGGTTAATTGGCCATTGTAAATTGTCCCATGATTAGACTATGGATAAATCAGGGCATTCATTGCTGCCCTAAACATCAGTGGCATGACAGCCAGTAACTAACTGAAGCAGGAGTTTCTGGGCAGTGTGGCTCAAGGGGCCAGAAGGGCCTATTCCACACTGTATCTCAATAAAAACGTTTTTAAAGGACCCTTTCTTCCCACCCACTTACAAACACACACAATCACACCTCCCGGACTTCAGCCTCCATTCTCCAGGCTTCAGTAATTGGGTTTCAGCTTCCAGATGTCCAATCAGCCTTTGGGCTCTGACCTTCAGTATTGACCCCAAACTCCAGCTGCATTCAGTAAAGATCATGGCTGACCTTTAAGCTCAGTACCATGCTTCTGTTTAAATCCCATATCCCTTGATTTTATTAACATCAAGATCTATTGACCTGTCCAGAAAATAGTAATTGAACCTCAACTCTCTTGCATATGAAAATTCAAGGCTTCACTGGTGTAATTTCTTCTCTCTTGATAAGCTAATCATTTCTAGACCCCCAGCCAAGGGAATTATCAACTCCACATCTACCCTATCAAACTGCATATGTGTTTAGTGAGATCAATGACAGACATCTCAATATATTTTTAAAATTGAAATTATCATTTTTTTAAATTATTGGCATCAGTACTGTTCTCTGAAAAGTTTGTTACAGAAATAATGTTTTCCTTGTGTCTTATTAGCAAAACTTATTGTTTTTGTAAAAGGGGCCAAGTACAGGATGTCAAAGGTAGTATGAAAATGCTGAGAGAAAGCAAGAGATTATAGAGAGTACAAAGAAAGGGAGTTAATAGGGAGTCGTTGAACCACCAAAACAAGTTTTAGTTTAGACAATTGTTCAGTTTTTTCAGTGTTGCCCTCATTATCATTACAAAAGCTGTTGACTCGTGCTTTCTCTCCTTTATTGCTCCCTCCTCTATCTCTTCCACCTCTCTACACTCCTGTCAACTTCTCCATCCATTTCTTCTATTGCTCCACTTCCTATGCATGGTAGTGTAGTGGTTAGCACTTCCCTTTACAGTTTGGGGTTTGTTTCCCACCTTTGCCTGTAAGGAGCTGAATGTTCTCGGCAGGTGTTCCAGTTTCCTCCCACATCCAAAGTTAGTTAGCGCCAGAAGCATGATGGCACTTGTGAGCTGCCCAACAAATCCTGGCTGATTGATTTGGCATAAATCAATGTATATTTCAAAGTACATGTGACATCTTTAATCTTTTCTTTATCTACCCCAACCCATGATTACCTGCCTGTCACAAGTAGGATTAGAAAGTCAAAAGAGTGGAAATTGGAAATGTGATCAGAAAATTCTGAACAACACTCAGCAGGTCAAGCAGCTTCTGTGGAAAGCGAGAATTAACATTTCAGGTTAGAAACACACAAACAGAACAGCTGGTTAAGATTAAGATGCAGAAGGGTTGGGATGAAGTGGAGTGGAGAGAAATTTTGTAAATCTGGCTGGAGCCAAGGATGTTGGGAATCGTGAGGCTGGAGCGCCACAGGAGGGGTTTGGGACAGGTGGCAGAGAAGGAGTGCCAGGGGAGGGTGGGGGGGGTGGGAAGAGGTGTGGGATACACCCAGCTCTGAGACACCAGGCAAGGTAATTTAATTCCAAATAATTGATTTGATCATTAGAGAATGTCTCTCTGGTGCTTCCTCTGTCTTCCCCTTTTCCCAACTTCTCCCTGCCCCCTTCCCACTCGCAGTCCACAAAAGAGACCCATATCAGAATCAGGATTATGATCAGTCACATGTGTCATGAATGTTTTTTTACGGCAGCAGTACAGTGCAATACATAAAATTACGAAGTACTGTGCAAAAGGTGCCCTAGATAGATAGATAGATATAGTAGGAATTTGCTGCGGTGAGTTGGCTTGAGATGCAACAAAAAGCAACATTCAACAATTACAAAGAATAAAGAATTATATGAAAATAAGGTTAAAGGGAGGATTTGGAATAAAAATGTGGGTAAATACATAAATACTAGCATGCATTTACATTGTAACCATGTTTATAAAAAGCAGTTTAAAATGTTTAAAGTACATTGTGGTGTCTGAGATAATAGATTAGAGGGGGTGGGTGGTTGATCAGATTAACGGCCTGAAGGGAAGAAATTTTTAAGGTGGCATGAAGTACTATTAGTAATTGTTTTTTTTCTTTCCGTTTTGAAGAAGTTAACAGGCAGAAAGTCTCCCCTGACTTCTGTGGGCATCAGTAACCAACAAACCCCACCCAAGTCCTTCACCAGCTCTGGCAGTAACACTAACATTAGCACAAGTACATGTAGTAGTACCAGTACCCAAACCAGCAGCATCAAGGAAGTGTTCCAAGAGCACAGTTACTGTTTGGCAAATCCTGTTGTCGCTAAGAGGAAGATATTCCAGTTACAGGATGAAGTGGATTACCTCAGGCAGCAAATAAAGATCAGCAAGCAGCGGGAACGCCGTGTGGTCAAGAAGTGGAGAGGGATCAGCAATCTTCTCGTGGAGCTCAGAGAGAAAAACCTTTTGCCTAGTGACAAGGAGCCAGAGCTTATTCAGACTGTCTTAAGTGACAAATCGCTTAAAAAGCTATGAGCTGACAGTAATTCACCAGTGCAAATGGTTCTGTGGCCCAGAAATGGCAGTTTGTTTCATTATCTTTGACTCTAAAGCACAGAAGCAAAATGGTTTTCAGCAGCCTTTCATTCACCAAACAGCAATGCCTGGATGCTTTTGTTTATTTATTGTTTATCAACAAATGGTTCACAAGTGATGCACATTGCATTTGTTGATGTAAAATGTAACAGTGTTACATGGCACCAGTGTTTGCGTTGGCAATAAATGTCTGCTCAGAAACACAGTCAGACAGGTGCTTTATCATGGTTTTATCAGAAGGTATTGGACAGTTAAACCATGCTGTGACATTTTTATTCAGTGAACCCTGACAAATAACCAGCTTGAGATGTGCCTTGACACCTCATAACCCTTCCGAACTACAGCCTCAAAACCCTTTAGTGATGCATTTGATTTTGGTACCAATAGTTCTGTCTGGAAGTGCCCAAGAAACATTGTGCCAGACAGTAGCACACCACAAACACAATTGAGACTTCATTTGATACAGGATTTCTGCGGGTAGCAGTAAAAGAGATAAGGTGCTTATTCAACTAACTGGAAAGAACATTTGTCAATAACTGGTGCTACACCTGCTATTGTTCGAGCAACAAGAGGATTCCCCGGCAGATGCAGTCTTTTGAGGTGCCATCCATGGTGGTAGGTCTTTGGCATTTGATTGCCTCTTTTTATGCTTTTTTTAAGAAAGTGACAAAATATATTTTGATTTACAGGAAGTCTATTAGGAGCACATCAAGCACTTGTGCCAAATCAGAATTCAAACAGTAAACAGGGGAATCAAAACCTAACATCAGAAAATAATCTGTTGTTAACTCTTTTGTGTAACACGGAAGGACCTTGTACTGATTAAGTATTACTGTTCATTGAGGTAAATGAGGTCCGTGTGTACTAATAATAGATTAGTATGGTTGTAGTGAACATTAATAGACATTACTGGCTAATACAATGAGTCTTGTGTGCCTCACCCTTTCCCAAAGTAATCTTTCAAAATTATGTTGTAATATCTTTCCATAACATACAAAGCTTGCTCCAAATTTCTATCCTTCCCTGTACCTCCCACTAAATTTTCCTTTTATCTATCCCAACCCACATGCCATTCTTTTGTGTGGAATTTCTCTGGCCACGTTGTTCGAATTTCCACTTGCTATTTGCAGACCCTCACGTTCATTAGAGTCATACAGCATTGAAACAGGGCCATCTAAGCTTCTCTAAATTGCCCATGTTTGACCCATATCCTTCTAAACCAAGGATTCCTATCCCAGGGTCCACGGGCCCCTTGGTTAATGGTAGGGACATATGGCATAAAAAAAAGGTTGGGAAGCCCTACTCTAAACCGCTCCTATCCACATTCTTATTCAAATCTCTTTTAAATGTTGTTAGTATAATTGCCTTGGTCACTTCCTCCAATAGCACGTTCCATATAGGTGAAAAAGTTACCCCTCAGGTTCTCATTAAATCTCTCCTCCCTCACCCTAACCTTTGATCCTCAAGTTCTTGATTACACAATCCACAGAAACAGATTCTGTGCATTTACTCTATCTATGCCCCTCATGATTTTATACATCTCTATAAGATCACCCCTCATTCCCCCATGCTCCAAATTATAAAGCCCTAGCCTGCTGAATCTGTCTCTCTATAACACAGTCCCTCGAGTCCTTGTAAATCTCTTTTGCTTAATGGCATCTTTCCTGCAGCAGGCTGACAAAACTGAGTACAATGTTCCAAATGTGGCCTCATCAACATTTTGTTCAGTTGCAAAGTGACATTCCAACTCCTATATTCATTGCCCTGACTGATGAAGGCCGGTATGCCAAAAGCTGCCAACACCACCTGCAACACCACTTTCAGGGAATCTATCATGCCCTCTCCCTTGTACTATTTTCCTTCTTGTTGTTTAATCTTGGCTGCCTTCCACCCCATTACAGACCTCTTTCATTTTGCTCCCAGTTCTTCTCCCCACCCATCCCTAACCCAACCCAACCACCTGTCTCTCCATCTTAATATACAGTTCTGACAATAGTCCGCCAAATTATTCTTCTGTTTCTCTCGGCAGGTACCACATAAACTCCTGGGCAGTTCCACTATTTTCTGATTTTTTATCTCAGATTTTCAAGATCTGCAGTATGTACAGTACATGCAAGATACAGTACCTATAAAAAGAATTCACCCCCTTGAAAGTTTTCGTGTTTTATTGTCTTACAACATTGAATCACTGGTATTTTTGGCTAATCTGGCTTTTTAGACACTGATCAACAGAAAAAGACTCTTCTACGTGAAAATGAAAATAGATCTCTACAAAATGATCTAAATTAATTACAAATATAAAACAAAATAATTGATTGCATAATTACTCACCCCCTTCAAGTCAGTATTTCATTGACGCACCTTTGGCAGCAATTACAGCCTTGAGTTTGTGTGGTTAGGTCTCTATCAGCTTTGCACATCTGGACACTGCAATTTTTCCCCCATTCTTCTTTATAAAACTACTCAAGCTCTGTCAGATTGCACAGGGATCATGAATGAACAGCACATTTCGAGTTTAGCCACAAATTCTCAATTGGATTGAGGTCTAGACTCTGACTTGGCCACTCCAGGACATTAACTTTGTTGTTTTAAGCCATTCTTGTGTAGCTTTGGCTTTATGTTTGGGGTCATAGTCTTGCTGGAAAACAAATCTTCTCCCAAGTCTCAGTTCTTTTGTAGACTGCATCAGGTTTTCCTCCAGGATTTCCCTGTATTTTGCTGCATTCATTTCACCCTCTACCTTCACAAGCCTTTTAGGGCCTGCTGCAGGGAAGCATCCCCACAGCATAATGCAGCCACCATCATGCTTCATGGTAGGGATGGTGTGTTTTTGATAATGTGCGGTGTTTGGCTTACACCAAACATAGTGTCTAGTCTAATGGTCAAAAAGCTCAATTTTGGTTTCATCAGACCATAGAACCTTCTTCCAGCTGACCTCAGAGTCTCCCACATGCTTTCTGGCAAACTCTTTCCAAAATTTCATGTGAGTTTTTTTCAACAGTGGCTTTCTCTTGGTCACTCTCCCATAAAGCTGCGACTGGTGAAGCACCTGGGCAACAGTTGTATGCATAGTCTCTCCCATCTCAGCCACTAAAGTTTGTAACTCCTCCAGAGTTGATATGGGTCTCTTGGTGGCCTCCCTCACTAGTCCCCTTCTTTCATGGTCACTCAGTTTTTGAGGATGGCCTGCTCTAGGCAGATTTACAGTGTGTGCCATATTCTTTCCATTTCTTGATGATTGACTTAACTGTGCTCCAAGGGATATTCAGTGACTTGGAAATTTTCTTGTATCCATTTCCTGACTTTTCAGTAACCTTTTGGCAGAGTTGCTTGGAGTATTCTTTTGTCTTCATGGTGTAGATTTTACCAGGACACTGACTCACCAGCAGTTGGCCCTTCCAGATACAGGTGTATTTTTACTACAATCAGTTGAAACACCTTGACTGCACATGGTGATCTTCAATTAACTAATTATGTGACTTCCTAAACCAATTGGTTGCACCAGGGATGATTTGATGTGTCAAGGTGCACTTCAGCACAGTACAGACCCTTCAGCCCATGATGTGCTGACCTTTTAACCTGCTCTAAGATCAATCTAACCCTTCCATCCTACATAGCCCTCCATGTTTCTTTCAACTGTGTGCTTATTTTTTAAATGTCTCTAATATATCTGCTTTGACCACTACCCTAGGCAGTGTGTTCTATGGACCCATCACTCTCTGTGTAATGAACATGTCTCTGACATCAAACCCCACCCCACCCCCATACATTTCTCCAATTACGTTCCTTTGCATTAGCCATTTCAACCCTGGGGGAAAAGGTTCTGGCAATCCACTCACTCTATGCCTCTTGATAATACATAAGAACAGAAAAACAAGCATGGACTTATGGAAATAATAGAATTGAAGAATACTTGGCATTTACTAGTGATAAACAGAATATCAAACTGTAAGAGGACAACATCTGAGTTATTTAAAAATTTGAATGTGGAATAAAGACCTGAATTCCCTCCTCCAAAGAGACAACAGAGGAGTAAAGAATGGAGTGGAGGTTTAAAATTAAGCATCTTAGAATAAGCTGCCAAGTTGCCGTATACTTCCCTGTTTGAGCCATGCAAATCCCAGCTGATGTTTCGTTGTCCCACTGAGATCAGACTTTATCAGCACAATCATATTCCATGTGCCAAGCCCTGATCACTTCCTCCTGAATTCTGGCTACAGCCTCTTGCTGCTTGCTTTCCTGGCCAGACTATTAATCAGGCGGGCTGCCAAGGAGAGAGATGTGGGTGTTATTGACTATGTCAGTGTAAACCTCTAACCCCTGAACTGTGTGGTTTGCAAGCATATTTCACCAAAAAATGTACTACATTGCAATGGTTCTGGTGTAGTTTGTCTCCCTTGAACAGCATTAGTGATCCTTTATTTTTTGTTTTGCATGTCAGTCTGACAATTGTTTAGTCACTGAGTGACAGTTGAAAATCTGGATTTACCTGAATTTGAATTTTCTGTGCTGGTATTCAAATATCCACCCAGTTCAACAATCCGTGTTTTGGATACACATCCAGCAATTTAACCACTTATGATCTTGAATCCATTCTAGACTCACCGAACACTACAACACAGAAACAGGCCCTTTGGCCCATTTAATCTGTGCCAAACAATTCTGCCTAGTCTCATCTACTTGCATCTGAAACCTTTATACTCCTCCCATCTATGTACCTATTCAAATTTCTCTTAAATGTTCAAAACTGCTGGGGACCTCTCTGACTCCTTTATTTTAGAGAGAGGAACTAGACAGGGATGCCCAATTTCTCCTTTCCTTTTTGCGCTATATATTGAACTGCTTGTCCAACTAATAAGACAGAGCGAAATTGTAAAAGGTATCAAGGTGGCAGGGATTGAACAGAAAGTGGCGTTATTCACAGATGATGTTTTGGTCTATCTGAGTGAACCAGAAAAATCATTTCTAGGATTGATTACACTGTTGGATGACTTTGGGAAAATATCAGGTTATAAAATAAATGTAAAGAAAATGAAGGTTATGTCCCTAAATTATACACCATCCAAAAAACTGCAGGATACATATGATCTTAAGTGGGAAGCTAAATCATTAAATTATTTAGGAATAACCCTGCCAAAGGATCTTTCAACGCTGTCACAGGTAAATTATGGGCCATTAATTTCAGAGATAAAAACAGATATACATAGATGGAACCTTATCCCCTTTGTAAGTTTAAATTCAAGGATAAATACCATAAAAATGAATATTCTCCCTCAGTTACTCTATCTTTTCCGGACTTTACCTGTGGAGGTGGATGATAATCAATTCAGGGAATGGGACAAATGGATTTCCCGCTTTATCTGGCAAGGAAAGAAACCTAGAATTCGATATAACACCTTACAGTTAGGGAAGGAAGGAGAAGGTATGGTACTTCCTTGCTTGAGAAATTATTTTTATGCTTCACAGATAACCCCTCTGTTATATTGGTGTAATAGGGAATATAGGGCTAGGTGAAAGGAAATAGAATTTGGATTGGTTGACAGTTTTCCTCTACAGGCCTCAATAGCTGACAAAGGATTGATGGCCCAATTGGAAAAGATTAAAAACAGCTGGATAAATCTTACATTAAAAGTATGGCAGAAGATGGTTAATTCATGTGGAATTAATAACATGTTAAAACTTTTCAGATGGTGTGCATATGATACCGAATTCCTTCCCAGCAGAGGAGATAAAAGATTTGAACTATGGATAAAGAAAGGTCTTACAACCTACCTCTCATTTATACATAAAAGAGTATTACAAAGTTTTCAATTCCTGCAGGACAAACATGGCCTAGGACACAATGACTTTTTTGGGTACCTTTAAGTACGACACTATGTTAACCAGAGTTGTAGATATACAGACTTATCAACAGTAGAATTAGAATTTTTCAAGATTCTGAATTCAGCTTACAGTTCAATACCAAGTAGATCAGTTTCTCGATTATATAATACACTCTCCCATGCTAAAAATGTAAACACATTGTATATCAAAGAGAAGTGGGAGAAAGAAGCGGGGTTGGTACTTTCAGAGGAGGCTTGGGGGAAAATATGCAGCTTTCAGTGGTCTTCAACTAACTCTTTGACTTGGCGAGAACATTGTTGGAAAAATATTATAAGATACTTCAAGACCCCATATCAGGAAAAATATAAAGACACAAATGTGACGTCTTGGAGAAGGTGCGGCTCCAAGGAGGCAAATCATTTCCATATTTTCTGGGATTGCCCTAAATTAAGTTTATATTGGAAAGGTATTCATAGAACATTAGTTAAGGTACTTAAGACCCAGATACCTCTGAACTTTGAGATGCTCTATTTGGGGCATGTATTGTTTTTTGACCAGAAGAAAGATATAAAGTTGCTTCAGGCCCTTTTAGCGGCAAGTAAGAAATCAATCACTAGAAAGTGGCTAAATCCAATACCACCTACATTAGAAGATTGGCACGAAATTATCTTGGAAATATTTAAAAAGGAAAAGATGACTTATTCTCTGAGAATTCAAAAAGAAAAATTTTATCAAATTTGGGATAAATGGATTGAATATGTAACCCCAAAGCGAGCAGACTTTAGATGACTCTCCTAATGATTTGTACTGCTCTCCTCATCAACATACTTATATTGCTAATGTAAGCACGCTTGGTCCAAATGTTTACTGTTTTTTTTCTTTTTTTGGAAAACGGAGAATTAACACAAGTAAAGGAAAAGATTTTGGAAAGGGAAAAAAATTATAAAATTAAGTAAATAAGTACATGGGGATTGGATAATTATGTTTGGGGGTAGGAGCAAACATGAACGAGTTAGGATATAAACACCTACAATGGTAGTTACATAGGCTTACATACAATATTTTGGACCAGGAAGAAATGGTCCAGAAGAGATATATGGAAATTATTATTAATCCACTATTATTACTATTTTTCTTAACAACTAATATCATTACTTAGCCTAATAGAGTAGAATTACAACTGCACATAATTATCTATTTAAGTGCCTAATTACTTTTTATATCATCTCAATGTGTACTTAGGAATGTATAAATAATTATAGATTTATACATATATAAAAAAATGGAAAAGGTGTGAAAAAAGTTCATGATACTTGCGAATTCCTTATCCAAATAAAAATTAAAAATGTTTTAAAAATGTTCAAAACTACATCCACTACATCCACTGGTTCCACACTCTCACCACCCGTTGACTGAAAAAGTACATGTTAAATGTTTCACCTTTCACCGACGACCTCTAGTGTGAATCTCACCCAACCTCAGTGGAAAAAGCCTGCTTGCATTTACCCAATCTATACCACTCATAATTTTGTATACCGCTATCAAATCTCCCCTCGTTCTCCTACATTCCAGGGAATAAAGTCCTAATCCATTCAATTTTTCCTTATAATTCAGGTCTTCAAGTCCCAGCAAAATCCTTGTAAATTTTCTCAGCATTCTTTCAACCTGATTGATATCTTGACCAGAACAGCACACAATAATGTAAACGCAAACACAAACATCACACAATCATGTGATGGTGGTGTCACTATCAAATGATCCTCCATATCTTGAGGAGTTTACATTCACCATTCACTTCTCAGCATCCATCATTTAAACATTGGGCCCCATTATATCTTTGATCAGGTACGTACTCACAAGGCAGTATAAATTTTACAGTCATCATGGAAGTATAAGAGAACATATTTCTCTCATGGTTATTAATGTATTAATCACCAGGAATGGTTGTTGGAATTAAATGTGTCTTAACCTTTAAATAAAGATTTTAAGATGAAAAGAAAGAAAATATCCATCACATACCTAATGATTGAAACTGTGGCACCTATCATTTTCAATTACTACTGGCAACTGCCTGTAAAGAGTTTGTTCATTCTCCCCATAACCGTGTGGGTTTCTTCAGGGTGCTCCAGTTTCCTCTCTCAGTCCAAAGTTGGTAGATTAGTTGGTCATTATAAATTATCCTGTGATTAGGCTAGGATTAAATTGGGGGATTGCTGGGTGGCACAGTTCAAAGGGCTGAAAGGGCCTATTCTGCCTTGTATCTCAATAAATAAGTTAATATATTCTCAGTGAGAGGTATATTTTTTAACAACAGTGATGAGTATCTGAGTCCATTTTCTTTTCTCTCTTTCGTTTTTAGGGCCTTATTCAGAACTCCAGGAAATTCTGAAAAATGGCACCCTCCTCCCTGCAAACTAAAGGCTGCAACTTACTCCCACTTGGCCACACGTTAGTGTCTTCCGTTGAGTCTGCTGACTGTCCAACCGTGTACTGCAACTGTTGTAAACATGAAATAAACTGAGTGGGAAAAGAATCATTGAATGCTGACACCTGGCTATTGACCAATTGGAGAAGCAGAAGTATTCATTGTTACATCAGTATGTCTCATCAAGGAATGATATGTTCCCTTCAGGATTCACCTGCAGAACTTATAAAACAACTGATATAAGAATACTGGCATGGTTATGTAGCATATTGACAAAATACATATTCAGGAAACCCAATGCAGCATTTTTAATGTTGGTCACATGAGGAGGATGTTGGTTGACTTTCAGGTACTTGCCTGCATCAAGAAGATGAAACATTTCATAAGACATTCTGATACTACATATTATGGTATTATAGGATCACCTTAACTGGCCCATCAAACATTCAGCTAATTGCATGACGAGTTCAAACAGCCAGGGACAAATTTCCACCCCATTTCATTATTAAAGAGAAGATGGAATTTACACAATGCTACAGCTGCCCTGAAAATTACAGGTACCAGGGACATGGGATGAGAATAAGGCCATTTAGCCTGTTCCATTATTTAAGTAGTTTACATCTGATCAAATCTTAATGCTGCCCGAGACCTTGGATCACTCTTACCTAACAAAAATATACCAACTGCTGTTTATTTTTTGTGTTACCCATTGAGTTTCCACCGCCAAAGGAACAAATAAAGTAGTAAAGCTCCCAAGGATTTTCCAGCATATAGGATTACAGGTTGGCTTTCTGTGGTCTGGTGACTCCCATGGTCTGGCATGTTTTGAGTCTATAATACAGATCTGTAATAATCAACTAACTCTACCTAAAACCTAACCAAGATCTAAAGTAAAATTTGTATTAATCCATATCTAATTGACCAGTGCAACTTTAGCAATATCAGCCAAAAGTTTTCCCAGTTGACAGAAACTTTAGGTTACGGACAGTTCTTACAATTTTCCAATTTCCATTGCCCCAATTTTCCCACTATAAAGGTCCTTCTCAGCTATCAAAGGCCCTACCTGAATGCACACAAATGAGTGTTTGGGAGACCAGCAGAATGTATGGGGATGGATTTGTTGGCTGCTGCTGGCATCTTCTGCCACCTGGAAAACTGCTTCACAGCTGCCTTGCCACCTTCTGAGTTTATGAAGCCTAGCGATGACGTGACTGGTTAGGGCAAGGTGATCGGGAGAAATTCCTGATCAGCTCCCAAGCGGTCAAGTACTTGTTTTCTGGTATGTTATGTAAGTGTAACTCATTACTGTAATAATAGACAATCTATACTACTTGCAACTTCATGTCCATGAATATTGTCAGCTGCAGGTAAAAATGAAATTCCTGCTGTATTCAAACCAGTTTGCCCAGTGCGATTCACAAAATGACACTTTATGAATGTAAAGGTTGTAACATTGAATGTATTTTGAAAGGAGGTTCAATTTAAATTTCAACTACCTGCATGTTGAGAATAAATGCATCTAATTTAAAGTTTCAAGTCAACCTCCCCTCAGCTCCAACTGATTCAGTATCTCTTTCGCCAAATTCAAAAAATGTTGATTAAAAAGCAGCTTGAAGATTTACAACTGGGAAGCTAGTTTTAAACAAGAGTCCAGGTTTGGTTGCCATGGTCACCACAGGCCAAATGGTGTCCTTGTGTATTGTAAATGCCCCTGCTATTTTCCAGCCACTAGACTGAATAGTCTCTGAAAATCTCTTCCTATCTACAACTCTCCATTCTCTTCTTTTTAGTTTAAGGATTTATTTATTTCTAGATATTTTGGTTACTACCTCTCTCATTTTAATTCGGTATTTACTTTCCATACGACAGACAGACACATGGAAAGTACCTTGTGATTATTTTCCTGCATTACATTCACTCTGTAAATAGGGGTGGTAATCATTAATAAGGGGAACTTAATGTCAATAATATTTTCAACATGCTATACCAACCATTCGAAGATGCATAGTGTTTGATAAATGGAGTGCACGAAGTACAAGAAAACATTTGCGATAGTGTGTAGCATGTGAGAGCAGATTTGGAAGCTCGTCATTCATTTACTCCTGTTTGGAACTTGTTTTGAGATTTCTTTCAGTCTGTGCATGTTAGTACAAAAACAAAAAAGGCTGGGAATCTGCTCTCAGACTACTGTAACAATAGCTGCCAGCAAAGGACAGGATATGGGTCCTTGTTATTAAATGGAATAACTGACTGAACCTTTCCATGTAAGCTGCAGTTTTGTGCACTAATGAATAATACCACCATAAATATTTGAATAGTGCAGAACAGGAAGCACTATCTGACCCACACAGACTACAATAATTCTATTGAAGGGGTGTATTCCCCTTCATGCCCCTGCACTGTTTTTACCCCTTCAAGTATTTGTTCAAATAACTTGTAAAATTGTAGTAGTTTCTCTCCAGTGTCCTGCAAACAATACATTCTGTGTGCTAACCTCACATTATATATGATGCTTTTCCTCTTGTCACCTAATTATTTTGCCAATCCCCTTAAATCTGTGCCTCTAATTATAGCCCCTGACATCAGTTTCTTTCTCTAATCTCTTTAAGTGTTTCAAGATTTTTGATATCTCTGTCAAATTTCCCCGAGCCTCCTCTGTCGTATGTTGTGAACAACAGATTTCATGACACATGTCAGTGATAACAAACCTGATTCTGATCCCTAAAGAAACTCATCCTTTATCCCAGGAACCATTAAACAAGTGGGTTATAACCTTTGGTTTTGGAAAAGACTGCCTCAGTGAGATCACTCTCAGGTTTGATACCTTGTATTCAGTCTGGGTAGACTTCAACCTGATGGCAAGAACATTGATTTCTATAACTTCTAGTCATTTCTCTAACCCCCCCCCCCTTCTCTTTTTCCATTCCCCATTCTGGCTTCTCTCTTGCCCTTCTGACCTTTCCATTGGTGCCCCTCTCCCTTCCCTTTCTCCCATGGCCCACTTTCTTCTATTAGATTCCTTCTTCTTCAGCCCTTTACCTCTTCCACCTATCACCTGCCAACTTCTCACAGCATCCCTTTCCACACCCACCCACCTTACCTGGCTTCACCTATCACCTGCCAGCTTCTCACATCACCCCTTTCCACACCCACCCACCTTACCTGTCTTCACCTATCACCTGCCAGCTTGTGTTCTTTCCCCTTCCTTCTCAGTCCTGATAAATGGTCTCGACCCAAAATGACAACTGTTTATTCTTCTCCATTGATGGTGCCTGAAATGCTGAGTTCCTCCAGCATTATATATGTTATTCTCGTTTGTGGAAAAGAAATTGCCTGTGCTCTTTTTTTTAACTTTACCCTTTTTTCCTTGTCGAATAATGTTTGCAATTGACCAGAGGAAGAATGGTGTGGGTGTACCAGGATAGTGATTGCTGTCCCATTGTGTGCTGTTATTCCACAAATCATTTCAGGGGAGAACTCTGGTATAGCATAGATCAAATGCGCCATTTCATAAACACAAAGAGATTCTGAAGGTGCTGGAAATCCAGAGCAACACACACAAAATGCTGGAGCAACCCAGCAAGTCAGGCAGCCTCTACAGAGGGGAATAAACAGTCAGCGTTTCGACCCCAGACCCTTCATCAGGACTCATGAGGATCTGGTGATGGGTCTCGGCCCGAAACTTCTAATGTTTATTCCCTCCGTAGATGCTGCCTGACCTGCAGGGTTCCTCCAGCATTTTGTGTGAGCTCCATAAGGGTGAATGCTTGAATACAAAGGACAAATAAACAGTGAATAAGACTTGACAACTTGGTCCTTTCAAATTTGTGTGTTTAATTTGTTTACAGTAACTAGACAGTCCAAGGTGCTAGTATTTCAGATTAATTAAAGGAGGTTGAAGAGTACCATCTTTATAGTCTTGGTTGCAATGGTTTCAGTTACAGATCCAGGCACGAGACGTAACAAGGATTCTATTTTATTTAATATTGGTGTTCAGAACACTGTGCATTGTGACAAATGCAATAAAGAATACTTTTCCAAAAAAAAAATCAAGCTCATGTTCTTTAATATTTTAAGTCTTCGTGCTAGTATTTGTGAATATACTTTGGCTCCATTCTGTGATTACAAATTTCAACCCTGAGCCAAAGAAAATTAAGTATTTGCTTCTCAAACAACCACATGAGGATGATAAAAAGGTATTGAATAAGTCAGCCAGGAAACTCTTCCCACGCCTAGAAAGGACCCATAAATGATGTTTGTTTTTATTCCTATCAACAGCTATGTGACAAGTAAACTATGCTTTAACTTGCTAGTAGCATTATGGCATTCACCAGGCAGTTGTCTATCCACTCCAAATGGTGACAAACTGTAGTATTATGATTGTAAATAGTTAGTTTGGATCCATTCATGTAGTTATCCTGTTGAGGGTAACACACACAAAATGCTGGAGGAACTCAACAGGTCAGGCAGCCTCAAAAATAGAGGAATAAAGAGTTGATACTTTGGGCTAAGACCTTTCATCAGGACTGGAAAGGAAGGGGGAAGATGCCAGAATAAGGTGGGGGGGGGGAAATGAAGTACAAGCTGGCAGGTGATTGGTGAGACCTGGTGGGGGGGCAGTGTGTGAAATGAAGTGAGAAGCTGGGAGGTGATAGGTTGAAAAGGTAAAGGGCTGAAGAAGAAGGAATCTGATAGGAGAAGAGAGTGGACCACAGGAGGAGAGGTACCAACTGGAGGTGATAGGCGAGTGAAGAATGTAAGAAGGGAACCAAAATGAGGAATGGAAAAGGAGAATGGGGAATGTATTGGAAGCTGGAGAAATTGATGTTTATGCCATCAGGCTGGGGGGGTAACCAAACAGAATATGAAGTGTTGTTCCTCCAGCCTGAGAGTGGCCTCATCGTGGCAATAGAGGAGGCTATGGACCAACACGTCAGAATGGGGAGAGGAATTAAAATTGTCAGCCAGTGGGAAATCCGTGAGTGCTTTAGTTTTTGAGATATAGGTGTCCCTGCAAAGGCTGTCATTTGTTAACTATTCATAGATACCCCTCAGAATTGTGATGAGCAATCGTGTTAGACTTCTGTTGGTGAAGGGGATGCCACAATAGTTTTTCCAGTGAGTTTCAAGAGTTGTATGCAGCTACAGCGAAAGTTCAACTCTGCCATTTACAGTTCCAAGCCCGTCTGAGAGCAGCAGGGTTAAACATGGGTATAGAAACCCCAACTCGTAAAAACTCAATGCTGCAGAAATGCCTCCAAAGACCACATCCCTGGGAGAGGAAGATCCAAAGACCACATTCTGGGAGAGGAAGGATCTTCGATGGCTGCTCTGGGGGACAACTTGAAAGACTGACCCTGGGCAGAGGACCCTGGCAAGCTGCTGTCGGCTGTAATTGGGGTGATGGACTTAAGAAGAAGAAGACAGTGATTAATTTCCTAATGAAGAGGTTGTGTGATATGAATAGAAACTTAAAGAAGTTGACATTCTCTTATGCTTGCTGCCCTCAAGTAGACAGAGATTAATTTTACATAATTGAATTTGCATCTGCATTGGTTATCGGAATACATTTAAGAATCCCACTGAAATAGTTTATGTACTAGTACTGCAAAATGGTGAACAGAAGAGAACACGACCATCTCAGTGGGTTATAAACACTTCTGCATCATCTATTAACATAGTTCACATGTCTAGACAGGGCAGACAGTAAGAAACCTTTCCTCATGCCAGAAGTATCTAAGACTAGAGGATTTAGGTTTAAGGTGAGGAAGAATTATTTTCACCCAAAGAGTGTTTGAAATCTGGAACACACTGCCTAATTTTCCTACAACATTTAGGAGGCATTTAGATGAGCACTCGAATTCCACAGCATTAATCGGTTATGGACCAAGTATTAGTAAATGAGAATAGTATAGTCATACAACACAAAAATGGCCCTTCGGCCCACAATGTTTGAAATACACAGCAGAAAGTTGTGAACTCAGTTCCATCATAGGCACTCGCCTTTCCAGCATCCGTCATTAAGGAACCCTATCAACCAGGACATTTCTTTTCATTGCTACCACCAGGGAGGAGGTACAGGAGCTTGAAGATACACACTCAACATTTAAGGAACATCTCAATCCCCTCCGCCATCAAATTTCTGAATGGACACTTAACAAATGAACACTACCTCACTACTTCCTTTTTCCTCTTTTTGCACAGCGTTTTAATTTAACTTTTTTAATATGTATACTTCTCACAGTAGTTTACAGTTTATATTACTATGTATTGTAATGTACTGCTGCCACAAAACAACAAATTTCACAAGATAAGCCAGTGATATTAAACCTGATTCTGATTCTGTATCTGTGTTATATGATACTACATCATAGAATGTTGGCTATTGATTGCGGCTTATAAAAAGTCTGCATGTGCTCCCCAAGACTGCATGGGCTTCCTCCAGCTCCTCCGGTTTCCTTCCACATTCCAAACGTGTACAGGTTAGGATTAGGGTTAGCGAGTTGTGGACATGCTATGTTGACACTGGAACTATGGTGACATTTGTGGATGTACATTTGACAAATAAAGCTAATCTCTTTCTTGGTTATGCTCGAGCCAACCCTCTTTGAGAGCTGTCAAAGTTCTATCTTTATATCCTGATGTTCAGCTGAGCCACTTAAACAGGAAGGTTCAGTCCCCAGCTTGCACTGTTTGTGAATACAGGCACAAGAGACTCTGCAGGTGCTGGAAATTCATAGCAAAGTGTTGGAGAACCTTCACCAGGACTGGAGAGGAAGGAGGAAGAGCCAGAAGAGGGGTGAGGGGAAGGAGTACAAGCCGGGAGGTGATAGGTGAAGCCAGACGAGGGAAAGGGGAAGTGGTGAAAAGCTGGGAGGTGACAGGTGGAAAAGGTAAAGAGTTGAAGAGTAATTTGCAGAAGAGAAGAGTGGACCATGGGAGAAAGTGAGGAGGAGGGGCACTAGAGGGAGATAATGGAGGTCCTGATGAAGGGTTTTGGTCCAAAACATTGACTGTTTATTCCTTTCCATAGATGCTACCTGGCTTGCTGAATTCCTCCAGCATTTTGTATGTGCTACATGTATGTGAATAGAAGTGTGTTTTAATTTACCACTGTATTTTCATCTGCAGAAGGGTGAGGGTGGGAAAGGTATGTGAGGATGGAAATCTGTCAGCTTTTATTTCCCCTGACCCTCAATGACCCATATTGAAAAGTATGCATTTGGCAAACACAGGATTTGGCTTGGCCAAGATGCAAGCACAAATAGCCTGCCAATATTCACTGAACTGGCAGGCATATGAAAATGTTGGCCCAGCGTCTGGAGAAGGATAAAGACCATGAAGAACAACTCAACAATTTCAGGGAGGGAGAAAATAGACAATAAAACCAGTAAGATTATCATCATTATTGAAGCCTTTCTCCATGGAACAAATAGGAATACAATTTGGAGAACAAACATCTTCCAGCTCTGGTGATTAAAAACTTAGGAACAAGAATTGGATATTGAAGCCACATACGGGATTTCGACCCAAATGAAAAAAATCATTATTCTGAATAACAGGGATTATCAGGTAATTGTGAATCTTGATTCTGCCCACACATCAATTTAAATTCTACCAAGTAGGCCAAAATCACTGAATTTCATGAAAATCAATGAAATATTGGAAATCCAAAATCGTAACAAAGCCTGCTAGAGAAGTGTGGTGTCGTTGCAGTCTGATGAACTGGTCTGTACCTTGAGAGGCCAAAAATCAGACCTCAAACACACCCCCTGCTTGGTAGCTGGAGGAATTCTTTTGAAATCCAGTTTCGATCGACAGTGTGTTTCATATCATAAGATAGCTTTTGATCTTGACTGCACCTCTTGGACTTCAAAGGATGGGGGAAACAAATAATTTATGGAATAGATTATTTTGCACATTTTCTTCCTAACATGGGAATACTTCTCGAGCTGGTGGGGTAAGGTCCAGGGAATTCAGCACATAGAAGCAATCACACGGAAGGCATGCCAGCATCTTTACTTTCTTAAAAATGTTCCACCTTGCTTCCTGTAGATACTACTGATGGTGGGGAGGGATGTGATGTATGGAGCTGAGCCCACTGTTCTCTGCAGTCTCCTGTGCATTCAAATCACTGTACCAGACTCCCTACTATGGGAACTATCTTCTCCATTAACTTACTCCAATCTACTCCTCATCTTTTTTCCTCCAGTCCTGCTGAAGGATCTTGGCCCGAAACATCAACTGTACTCCTTTCCACGGATGCTGCCTGGCCTACTGAGTTCCTCCAGCATTTTGTATGTGTTGCTCTCCATTAACTGTTATGAGGGGGATTGATAGAGTTGACGTGGTTAGACTTTTTCCATTGAGAGTGGGGAAGATTCAAACAAGAGGACATGGGTTGAGAATTAGAGGACAAAAGTTTAGGGGTAACATGAGGGGGAACTTCTTTACTCAGAGAGTGGTAGCTGTGTGGAATGAGCTTCCAGCAGAAGTGGTTGAGGCAGGTTCTATGGTGTCATTTAAAGTTAAGTTGGACAGATATATGGACAGGAAAGGAATGGAGGGTTATGGGCTGAATGCAGGTCGGTGGGACTAGGTGAGAGTAAGAGTTCGGCACAGACTAGAAGGGCCAAGATGGCCTGTTTCTGTGCTGTAATTGTTATATAGTTATATTATATGGTTAATTGTATGGTAACTGGAGCCCTACCCACCCCCCCAAACACACACACACACACACACACTATTGAGCGCATTTACAAGCAGAACAGTCACAGGAAGACAACATCTACCATCAAAGATCCCCACCGTCCAGACCATGCCATCTTCTTGTAGTTACCATCAAACAGGAGATACAGAGACCTAAAGTTCCACACCACCAGGTTCAAGAACAGCTACTCCCTTTCCCTTCAACCATTCAGTTTTTGAACCAACTGACAAAACCCTAACCATGATGATTTAGCAACATTATAACCACTTTGCACTACAATAAACATTTTTGGTCAAAATGTGATATTCCTTGTTAAAAAAGTGTACAATATATTTGTAATTTATGTTTTCCATGTGAATGCTGCTTATGTACTTGTGTTTATGAGAATAAATTTAATTTTGACTTTGACTGAACAAAGCAAATTTTAAGTTGAATTATCACTTTGCAGACCACCTGTATGTAACCCACAGGATTAACCCTGAGCTTCCTATTATCCACCTTTTGCATTCCCTGCTCCACTCCCATGACCTATCTGTATATGGCCTCCTGCAATGTTATGGTTGAGAAACACCACCTCATTGTCTGTCTGGATATGTTGCAGCCTTCTAAACTGAATGTGAAATTGTCCAACTTTTGGTAACTCGCTCATCCTGTCTGTCTACGTTGGAACCAGCCAATTCTGTGCATCGTTATATTGGTTCAGTTTCTTTCCTACTAGTGAAGTCTGGCCTTGTTAAGAACAGCTTATACAAAGTGACACAATATGCTTCCACACTCCCCTTGTTTTACCCATCCTTCTCTCTTCTCCACCCCCCCCCGCCGATCTTCTCTGCTACTGAAATCTAACTTGTTTTCTCTTACCCTCTGTTCTGATGAAACGTCACATATCTAAGATATTGCAGAAAGAGGAATGGTTAGAGGCTGTATGCCCTGCTAAGTGTCTCCAGCATTTTCTGATTTTATTCCCTGTACTTGTTTCCATGCTGGATAGGATGTAGTCAGTTTTGATTCCTGTTGGCCTTATTGTCTAAAACAAGGAGAAGCTGAAGGGATAGCAAATTTGTTGATTGCAGACTCAACATTCCATCAGCTCACCCTCAGTATCTCTGTGCTTCTCAAATGTAGACCTCTATCACTTTTACTATTTTAATTGCACCAACACTGTAAATCATTAATCCAAATGTTTTGAGCCCAGTCTCTAAATATCTCTACTTCTTTACTTTCCTAACATAAATATTCTTTTTGATAAGGCTTTTGGATGCCTATTGTAATATTTGCTTTTATGTTTATGAAACAGTATACGTTAATTCTTTTTCTTAAGCCAATCACCCTTTCTGAGACACTGGCAGCCAGTTCACTAGAGTGCTCTGTTCTGTGGCTGTAATTCAAGTTGTCCCCAGATGTAGCCTAAAGATCCTTCCTTTCCCAGGGATATCTACAGATGTACCATGTAAAGCATTCTAAATGGCTGCATCACCATCTGTTATGGCAGTGGGGGGGGGGGTGGGGGGGTGCGGTGGCACTGCACAGGATCAAAGTAAGCTGCTGGAAGTTGTGAACTCAGCCAACTCCATCATGGGCACTAGCCTCCCCAGCATCCAGGACATCTTCAAGGAGCGATGTCTCAAAAAAAATGGCCTCCATCATGAAGGCCCTCTTCTCATTGCTACCATCAGGGAAGAGGTACAGGAGCCTCAATGATTCAGGAATAGCTTCTTCCCCTCTGCCATTAGATTTCTGAATGGACATTGTACCCATAAACCTTACCTCACTACTTTTTTGTCTTTTTACTCAAATTTAACATTTTAAATATATATATATATACTGTAATATACAGTTTTTATTATGTATTGCAATGTACTGTTGCTGCATAACAACAAATTTCACGACATATACCGGTGATATTAAACCTGATTGTGATTTTGTTGCTGTTTCTGAAGCTCTGGGTTTTTAGGGGATGGGATTGCTAGCCCCACGCAAAACCCTCCTTCTTTCGCAATCGGGCTGGAGACCGTCCATGGTAGAGATGCAAGTTAATTGCTCCAAGTGATTTATGCTGTTAACTCTTTTGCTGAACAATGCAAATCATTCTCTTCTATTTCTTTTTGTTTCCATCATCCTAACAGCGTTGAAGTTTAGATCAAAACTTGTACTGCAGGGCTCTTTGTTCACTGTTCCACGTACGGGCTTCTAAATTTAAATGTGCAATGCCCTGATACAGTGAAAATGACATTATGAAGTCAAGCTAACTCCAACACAGCAACTCTTCAGGGCAGTCACATGGGAAAGTGTACAGTCTGTATGAAAGCAAAGAGTGGGGATTAGCTTTATTTGTCCTTCGTACATGGAAACATCGAAACAAACAGTGAAATGCGTTGTTTTGTGTCAATGACCAACACAGTCTAAGGATTGTGCTGGGGGGCAGCCCAGACATGTCGCACCAACATAGCATGCCAACAATAGTAACTGCTATAAAAACAGAATAATTGTGTTTTCCCAGCAAATTAAACATTTCCAACAAATAAGACAGATTGTTGTGTTTTTTATTGGAATCTGTATAAACAAATCAGTAAAATAGAAGACACAATACATTGATAAAATCTTCCAGTTTTTGCTGTACAAGAACCTAGTTTATAGATTCGTGTGACTAGACTAACTATTGGGCAACAGCCCATCAGGGAATGAGTGAATCTGAGAAAATCTGTTCTTCCAGGCCTTTTCATATTAGTTAGCTAAGATATGCTAGCTTTTTTCTGTCATTCAGAAATTATTCTCAAGCTAAATTTCATACCACAATGTGGAACTACAGCCTCCAGTCCCTTGGCTAAGGAAGTATATAAGAGGTTCTGAAGGTTCACAAGTTGATTCCCTACATGCGTTGAGTTGAATGTTACTAACCCTTTAATAGAATATAGTTCTTCAACCCATGCTGTTTTAGGGTTGCAATAACAAGAGGGAACAGAAGGAATGCAGGGAGAATAAAATGGATTAAGGTAGGATTAGTACAAAAATATGTGCAGACTTGGTTGTCCGATGGGCCTTTTCTATACTGTGCTAGTCAAAGTTCAAGGTAAATTTATTTTCAAAATACATATATGTCACCATATACAACCCTGAGATTAGTTGTCTTTCAGGCATACACAGTAAATCCAAGAAACGCAGTAGAACCAATAGGAGGTGAGAGTTGATATTGAACCACTGGAAAATGATGCTGGTGAGGTATTAATGGGGGCCCAAAGAAATAGAGATGAACTTAATGGGTTTTTTGCATCAGTCTTCACTGTGAAAGTCACTAGCAGTGTGCCAGAGGTCCCTGAATGTCAGGGAGCAGGAGTGGGTGCCATTGCTATTACAAAGGAAAAAGTGCTAGGCAATCTCAAAGGTTTTAAAGTGGATAAGACACCTAGACGAGATGGACTATGTACCAGTGTCCTGAGAGAGGTTGCTGAAGAAATAACGGATGCATTGGTCATGATCTTTCAAGAATCACTTGATTCTGGCATGATGCCGGAGGACTGGAAAATTGCAAATGTCACTCCACTCTTTAAGAAGGAAGGAAGGCAAAATAAAGGAAATTATAGCCCAATTAGCCTAACCTCAGTTGTTGGGAAAGCGTTGGAGTCTATTCCTGAGGATGAGGTATGAGGTTTTGGGGTACTTGGAGACTAATGATAAAATAAGCCAGAGTCAGCATGGTTTCTGTCAAGGGAAATCTTGCCTGACAAATCTGTTAGAGTTCTTTGAGCCGGGATGAACAGAGGAGAGGCAGTGGATGTCATTTACTTGGACTTTCAGAAGGCATTTGATAAGGTGCCACACATGCGGCTGCTTAACAAGATAAAATCCTATGGCATTACAAGAAAGATACTGGCAAAAAAGTGGCAGACGGAATATAGTGTTGGGAAATGTATGATAATGCATTTTGGTAAAAGGAATAATAGTAAAGACAATTATCTAAATGGGCAGAAAATTCAAACATCACAGGTGCAAAGGGACTTGGGAGTCCTTGTGCAAGACACCTAGAGGATTAATTTACAGGTTGAGTCTGTTGTAACAAATGCAAGTGTAATATTGACATTTATTTCAAGGGGAATAGAACATAAAAACAAGGAGATAATGCTGACGCTTTATAGACACTGGTCAGGCTGCACTTGAAGTATTGTCAACAGTTTTAGGCCCTATATCTCAGAAAGGATGTGTTGTCATTGGAAAGAGTCCAGAGGAGGTTCTCGAGAATGATTCCAGGAAAGAAGGGGTTAACATATGAGGAGCATTTGGCAGTTTGGGCCTGTACTCACTGAAATGTAGAATGCAGGAGGGTGGGGAATCACATTGAAACCTACCAAATGTTGAAAGGACTAGATGAGGTGATGTGGAGAGGATGTTTCCTGCGGTGGGGGTATCCAGAACAAGAAGGCACAGCCTCAAAATTGAGGGGCATCCTTTTTAGAACAGAGGTAAGGAGAAATTTTTTTTTAGCCAGAAAATAGTGAATCTGTGGAATGCTCTGCCACAGACTGCTGTGGAGACCAAGTCCATGGGTATATTTAAAGCAGAAGTTGATAGTTTCCTGATTGGTCAGGGCATCAAAGGATATAGTGAGAAGGCAGGTAATGGGGTTGAGTGGGATCCGGGATCAGCCATAATGGAATGGTGGAGCAAACTCGATGGGCTGAATGGTCTAATTCTGTTCCTGTGTCTTATGGTCTTATGTCTAATCAATGAAAGACTGCACCCAACGGAACAGACAAACAACCAATGTGCAAAAGACAACAAACTGTGCAAATGAAAGAAAAAATACTAATCAATAAATAAATAAGCAGAAGTTGTCGAGAACAGATGAGGAAGAATGCTTGAAAGTGAATCCATTGGTTGTGGGAACAGTTCAGTGATGGGGTGAGTGAAGTTATCCCCATCGATTCAAGAGCATGATGGGTGTGGGGTAATAACTCTTCCTAAACCTGGTGGTGTGAGGGTACCTTCTTCCTGATGGCAGCGGTGAGAACAGAGCATGGCCGAGGTGGTCGGGGTCCTTGACGAATATATCTCACGATCATACACAATCACATTTCCTTTTCCGGTTTCTGATGCAGACAGTGTTGACAACATGGAGTTTGTGACGAGTTGTCTGCAGGTTTTAGAACTGGCTTATTTATACTGTTTTTATTGAAGAAATTATTGATTAAAAATTCAGTGCGCACATGTTGTCACTGGGCAAAAAAATTGCACAGCACAAGATTTTTGCGCACAATAGTCATTACAAATAAGAGGGAACATTGACTCTGAATGATTTTGTGGGAACACACTCATCTACAACTGTTTATATGAAGTCCATGACCACTGTGGTGTATTCATTCACATCCTCTGATGACTCCCTGAACATGGTCCAGTCAAATGACTTGAAGCAATTCCATAGCCACTCATCTGCCTTCTGCGACCACCTCTTTGTTGTCCTTATCTCAGGAGCCTAGCTCTTTAGCCTCTGCCTGTATGCCAGTAGGAGAAGCACAGCCAAGTGATCAGACTGAAATGTGATCCAGGCATACAATGGTAGGCATTGCTAATCGTAGTATAGCAGTGGTCAAGTGGGATGGGACCCTTGGTGCTACAGGTTACACTGATGATAATTGGGCAGAGATTTCCTCAAACAAAACTGATTGAAGTCCCAGACTATGATTTGAAATGTGTTGTGGTGGGATGTTTCTTGTTTGGTGATGGCAGCATTCAATATCTTGAGTGCCTGATTAACGACTTTTGGCGGTATGTTAATTGTGGTCCAGAACGCTCTTGGTAGGTAGAAGGGTCAGCACTTATTCATTAGATGTTCCACATCAGGGAAACAAGAGTGTGACATGACTGCTATAGAGTCAATCATAGGGTAATACAATATGGAAACAAGCCCTTCATCCCAACCCATCAGGCCAGTGTTTTTTCCCAGTGGATAGGATAAATGAAATAAAGATGATTCTTAGCTAATGTAAGGAATATCATATTTCCTCTTAAGGACTATATTTTTTGACCTGTAATAGCACATCTTAAAATAGATGTCTTCATGGATACAAGTTCATACCTGTTCAGTTGGGTTGAATGCATCTGTTTCATGGAACGTATAGGTTCAAAACAAATTGGAAATATCCAAAGGATATACATAATCTTCACAGATTTTTTGTCTTTTTTTTCCATGCAAATTTCTTTACAAAATTGAGGGCTTCTGAGTGACTTGATACAAGTCTTCAAGGTTCAGAAATGCTTGACAGGATACACACAAAGAAGATGTTCTACATCTAGGGCCATAAATAAGTCATTAACAAATCCAAAGGGAATTCAGAGGGGGAGGATCTCATTACAGCAAGGAATAATTTAGACAGAGAGGTTTTGAAGAGAGAAAACACACAAGAGTAACAGCATTTGTACCTGAACCTGAACTTTCCCTTTCTTTTAAAGCAATAATACTGTAATTATAGAACATTTTTGTAGACCTATTTTTTAAAATTAAAATTTTTAACACCAGTAAACTTTTGCTGGCAACATAAGCTCAGTGACCACTTTATTAGGTATACCTATACACCTGCTCGCTAATGTAAATATCTAATCAGCCAATCCTGTTACAGCAACTCAATGCATAAAAGCATGCAGACATGGTCAAGAGGTTCAGTTGTTGTTCAGACCAAACATCAGAATGGGGAAGAAATATGATCTAAGTGACTTTGACCTTGGAGTGTTTTTTGGTAATAGATAGGGTGGTTTGAGTATCTCAGAAACTGCTGATCTCCTTGGATTTTCTTGCATAGCTCTCCAGAGTTTACAGAGAATGGAGCAAATAACAATAAACATACAGTGAGCAGCAGTTCTGAAGGACAAAATACCTTGTCAATGAGAGGTCAGAGGAGAATGGCCAGACTGGTTCAAGCTGACAGGAAGGTGACAGTAACTCATACAACCTCACATTACAGCAGTAATGAACAGCATCTCTGAACATATAATAAGTTGAACCTTGAAGTGGATGGGCTACAGCAGTAGAAGGCCACGAACATACACTTAGTGGCCAATTTGTTAGGTACAGAAGGTACAGGAGATACCTAATAAGGTGGCCATGGAGAGGAATGTTCAATATCAACCATAAATTTTGTTTTAAGAAAGAAGCATTTAAATGTTGTTAGTGTAGAAATTTGTATGCATTTATGAACCACTAACTTGTTCATATTGTCTTAAAATGTACTAAGCCTTTTGCCCCATCACGTCCACATTTCACAGTATCTCAAGAAGGTGGCATCTATCTTTAAGAACCCCCACCATCCAGACATACATTCTTTTCATTGCTACCGTCAGGGAGAAGGTACAGGAGCTTGAATACACATACTCAATGTTTAGAAATAGCTTCTTCCCCTCTGCCATCAGATTTCTGAACAGACCATGAACCCATGAACAGCACATATACTTATTTTCCTTTATTCCTTATTGTAACTTATAGTAATTTTTATGTATTGCACTCTACTACTGCCACAAAACAATAAATTTTATGACAAATGTCCATGATATTAAACCAGGTTCTGATTCTGTTGACTCTCAAAGCAACCACATTATCTCCTTCTCTGTTTATTTCTTTGTATTTAATCTCCCACCTACCTGTAGCTCCCCAATTCTCTGCCATCTAGGGGCAATGTCTAATGGTCGATGAACCTGAGAATGTGCATGTTTGGGGTGTGGGATGGGATTGTCACACCGCAAGAAGCCCACTCTGTCACAGGGAGAATGTACAACCTCCATTGAGGTTAGGATTGAACCTGAACAGCTGGAGTTGTGAGGGAGCAGCAGTACCTGTGATGTCAAATGGGGAAACCCTTAGCAGTGACAATGTGCTGGAAATGGTGCAAATGCTATTTAGACCATAAGACCTTAAGATATAGTGGCAGAATTAAGTCATTAGGCCCATCAAGTCTGCTCTGCTATTTCATCATGGCTGATTCCAATTTTCATCTCAGCCCCAATCTCCTAACTTCTCCCCATATTCCTTCATGCCCTAACCAATCAAGAATCTCTCAAACTCTGCCGTAAATATACATAATGACTTGGCCTCCACAGCTGCCTGTGGCAACAAATTCCACAGATTCACCACTCTCTGGCTAAAGAATTTCCTCCTCATCTCCGTTTATTGTCATTATAGTAGCAGAGAATGCCTTTAATTTAGGAATTCAGCTAAACCCATGAGAATATATACTTTACTTTGAATTGCAGGCAAACTTTGTTAGCAAGAGAAAACATGATGGACTAAATGGCCTAATTGGCCTAATTCTACTCCTAAGACTTATGGTCTATTTAGATGTAGTAACAAAGGTCAGGAGACACAAAGATCAGACTGGTACAGATGGAAGGATGAGATACCAACCAACAAAACAAGTATAGATGGTAGGGAAACAAATAGCAATGAATAACATTAATGTATAAGGGAGATAAAGATTTGCGGAATTATCTTCACGTTAAGAGATAATAAGAATAGCTGCCTTATCATCTTTAAGATGAACAGAATCATAGAACTCAAACTTTAGATTGACACATGACTAATAACAAAGTAATTAACAGAACATAGAATAGTACAGCACAGTACAGGCCCTTTGGCCCACAATGTTGTGCCGACCCTCAAACCCTGCCTCCCATATAAGCTCCCACCTTAAATTCCTCCATATACCTGTCTAGTAGTCTCTTAAACTTCACTAGTGTATCTGCCTCCACCACTGACTCAGGCAGTGCATTCCACGCACCAACCGCTCTCTGAGTAAAAAACCTTCCTCTGATATCCCCCTTGAACTTCCCATCCCTTACCTTAAAGCCATGTCCTCTTGTATTGAGCAGTGGTGCCCTGGGGAAGAGGCGCTGGCTATCCACTCTATCTATTCCTCTTATTATCTTGTACACCTCTATCATGTCTCCTCTCATCCTCCTCTCCAAAGAGTAAAGCCCAAGCTCCCTTAATCTCTGATCATAATGCATACTCTCTAAACCAGGCAGCATCCTGGTAAATCTCCTCTGTACACTTTGCAATGCTTCCACATCCTTCCTATAGTGAGGCGACCAGAACTGGACACAGTACTCCAAGTGAGGCCTAACCAGAGTTTTATAGAGCTGCATCATTACCTCGCGACTCTTAAACTCTATCCCTCAATTTATGAAAGCTAACACCCCATAAGCTTTCTTAACTACCCTATCCACCTGTGAGGCAACTTTCAGGGATCTGTGGACATGTACCTCCAGATCCCTCTGCTCCTCCACACTGCCAAGTATCATGCAGTTCCTCCGTCTCCGCTGCATCTGCTCTCAGGATGAGGCTTTTCATTCCAGGACGAGGGAGATGTCCTCCTTTTTTAAAGAAAGGGGCTTCCCTTCCTCCACTATCAACTCTGCTCTCAAACGCATCTCCCCCATTTCACGCACATCTGCTCTTACTCCATCCTCCCGCCTCCCCACTAGGAATAGGGTTCCCCTGGTCCTCACCTACCACCCCACCAGCCTCCGGGTCCAACATATTATTCTCTGTAACTTCTGCCACCTCCAACGGGATCCCACAACTAAGCACATCTTTCCCTCCTCCCCCCCCCCGCTTTCCACAGGGATCGCTCCCTATGTGACTCCCTTGTCCATTCGTCCCCCCCATCCCTCCCCACTGATCTCCCTCCTGGCACTTATCCTTGTAAGCGGAACAAGTGCTACACATGCCCTTACACTTCCTCCCTTACCACCATTCAGGGCCCCAGACAGTCCTTCCAGGTGAGGCGACACTTCACTTGTGAGTCGACTGGGGTGATATACTGCGTCCGGTGCTCCCGATGTGGCCTTCTATATATTGGTGAGACCCGACGCAGACTGGGAGACCGCTTTGCTGAACGCCTACGCTCTGTCCGCCAGAGAAAGCAGGATCTCCCAGTGGCCACACATTTTAATTCCACATCCCATTCCCATTCTGACATGTCTATCCATGGCCTCCTCTACTGTAAAGATGAAGCCACACTCAGGTTGGAGGAACAACACCTTATATTCCGTCTGGGTAGCCTCCAACCTGATGGCATGAACACTGACTTCTCTAACTTCCGCTAATGCCGCACCTCCCCCTCGTACCCTATCCATTATTTATTTTTATACACACATTCTTTCTCTCACTCTCCTTTTTCTCCCTCTGTCCCTCTGAATATACCCCTTGCCCATCCTCTGGTTCCTCCCCCCCTTGTCTTTCTCCCCAAACCTCCTGTCCCATGATCCTCTCATATCCCCTTTGCCAATCACCTGTCCAGCTCTTGGCTCCATCCCTCCCCCTCCTGTCTTCTCCTATCATTTTGGATCTCTCCCTCCCCCTCCCACTTTCAAATCTCTTACTAACTCTTCCTTTAGTTAGTCCTGATGAAGGGTCTCGGCCTGAAACGTCGACTGTACCTCTTCCTAGAGATGCTGCCTGACCTGCTGCGTTCACCAGCAACTTTGATGTGTGTTGCTTCAAGTATCTTGCCATTTACTTTGTACCCTGCCTTAGAGTTTGTCCTTCCAAAGTGTACCACCTCACACTTCTCCGGGTTGAACTCCATCTGCCACTTCTCAGCCCACTTCTGCATCCTGTCTCTCTGCAATCTTTGACAATCATCTACACTATCTACAACACCACCAACCTTAGTGTCGTCTGCAAACTTGCCAACCCACCTTTCTACCCCCACATCCAGGTCGTTAATAAAAATCATGTAAAGTAGGGGTCCCAGAACAGATCCTTGTGGGACACCACTAGTCACAATCCTCCAATCTGAGTGTACTCCCTGCACCATGACCCTCTGCCTTCTGCAGGCAAGCCAATTCTGTCATGGTCCGGATCGGAGACCCTTTAAATTTACCTTGTTTATGTTACGATCCAGACCGTTGATCCCCTGTTTTCCCATGTCCCTCGACTTTGGTGATTAGAGGCAATTAATGCTCGGCTGAACCAGTAGTTTAGAGTCTCCGGCTTTCAGCCGTTCGGCGCGGGAGCGTCTGCAAAGTCACCAAGGTACAGTGTGCCAATGTCATCTGGCCGGAACAAGCCTAGTCTCTGCCTGAAGCGAGTGCTGGTAATTCGCTTTTCCTCACCGGAGCAACCTTGTCAAGTTACCTCACCAAAGCGAGCCTGCAAAGTTTCCTCACCGAGGTGGTTCGTCAGTTAACCCACTGGAGGGAATCAAGAACTGCTGTCTACTGTTCCCGGGCTGAGTCGAGAGTTCACCACTACCCGGAGGATCCAAGTCAAGTCCTGACTCCAGGGGCATTCAAGTACCAAGTCAAGTCCTGGTCCTGGTGGCATTCAAGTACCAAGTCAAGTCCTGGTCCTGGCGGCTTCCCAGTTCCGAGTCAAATCCTGGCCCTGGTGGTCTGTGATTCCTGTCCTACCCCCCCCGTCTGAATCCCGTCTCTGCCCCTCTCGCTTCTAGTCCTCGTCTGCAGCCCTCGCCTGCACCTCGGTCTAGTTCTATCGCCGGAGCTATTTAGGTACTGTCTGGTGTGCTTTCATGTTGGTCTTGTCCTGTCCTTGCCTCCGTGGGGTAAGTCAGGCCATCTTGCCATTGCCCCACGGGGGGTCATGTCTTGTCTTGTCTGGTCCTCGCCTCTGTGGGGTAAGTCTGGCTGTCTTGCCGTTGCCCCACGGGGGGTCATGTCTTGTCTCGTCTTGTCCTCGCCTCCGTGGGGTAAGTCAGGCCGTCTTGCCGTTGCCCCGTGAGGGGTCATGTCTTGTTTTGTCTGGTGCTCGCCTCCGTGGGGTAAGTCTGGCCATCTTGCCGTTGCCCCGCGGAGGGTCATGTCTCATCTTGTCCTTGCCTCCGTGGGGTGAGTCAGGCCGTCTTGCTGTTGCCCCGCGGGGGGGGTCATGTTTTGTCTTGTCTTGTCTTGTCCTCGCCTCCGTGGGGTAAGTCAGGCCGTCTTGCCGTTGCCCCGCGGAGGGTCATGAGTCCCGGCTCTATGTTGTGTGTGTGAGTCCCGGCCCTATGTCCTGTACCCAAGGAGGCATCCCGACTCTGTGCGTATGTGTCCATGGTTCCATGTACCTGCTCTCCCGAGACCGAGGCTCTGTTTTCCATGTTCCTCCTCTCCCTAACCCATGTCATGTCCATGCCTGGTTCTGGGGTCCGAGCCCGAGGCAAGAACCAGGTACTGGGTCCTTGCCCAGTCTCGGGCTCGGAGTCCATACCCTAGCCTCTTCAAGTCTCCACTAGTTCTGGGAGCCGATTCCGAGTCCAAGCCCAGACCCTTGGTCCCAGCCTAGTCGTAGTCCTGAGTCCTTGTCCAGTTCGCTGCTCCTGCCTAGCTCTCCTGGTATCGAACAATAAACTAAATCGAAGTAACCTCACAAGATGTATCTTGCATTTGGGTCCACCCTTGTTCTCAATGCCCCCATGCTTGTGACAAATTCTGGATCCACCTGGCCAAACTTCCCTGGATCCCATGCCTTCTGACTTTCTGAATAAGCCTACCGTGTGGAACCTTGTCAAATGCATTACTAAAATCCATATAGATCACATCCACTGCACTACTCTCATCTATATGCCTGGTCACCTCCTCAAAGAACTCTATCAGGCTTGTTAGACATGATCTGCCCTTCACAAAGCCATGCTGACTGTCGCTGATCAGAACATGATTCTCTAAATGGCCAGAGATCCTATCTCTAAGAATCTTTTCCAACAGCTTTCCCACCACAGACGTAAGGCTCACTGGTCTATAATTACCCAGACTATCCCTACTACCTTTTTTGAACAAGGGGACAACATTCACCTCCCTCCAATTCTCTGGTACCATTCCCGTGGACAAAAAGATCCTAGCCAGAGGCTCAGCAATCTCTTCCCTTGCCTCGTGGAGCAGCCTGGGGAATATTCTGTCACGCCCTGGGGACTTATCTGTCGTAATGTATTTTAACAACTCCAACACCTCCTCTCCCTTAATATCAACATGCTCCAGAACATCAACCTCATTCATATTGTCCTCACCATCATCAAGTTCCCTCTCATTGGTGAATACTGAAGAGAAGTATTCATTGAGGACCTCGTTCACTTCCACTGCCTCCAGGCACATCTTCCCACCTTTATCTCTAATCGGTTCTACCTTCACTCCTGTCACCTTTTTTTTCTTCACATAATTGAAGAATGCCTTGGGGTTTTCCTTTACCCTACTCGCCAAGGCCTTCCCATGCCCCCTTCTTGCTCTTCTCAGCCCCTTCTTAAGCTCCTTTCTTGCTTCCCTATATTCCTCAATAGACCCATCTGATCCTTGCTTCCTAAACCTCATGTATGCTGCCTTCTTCCACCTGACTAGATTTTCCACCTCACTTGTCACCCATGGTTCCTTCATCCTACCATTCTTTATCTTCCTCACCGGGACAAATTTATCCCTAACATCCTGCAAGAGATCTCTAAACATCGACCACATGCCCATAGTACATTTCCCTGCAAAAACATCATCCCAATTCACACCCGCAAGTTCTAGCCTTACAGCCTCATAATTTGCTCTTCCCCAATTAAAAATTTTCCTGTACTCTCTGATTCTATCCTTTTTCATGATAATGCTAAAGGCCAGGGAGCGGTGGTCACTGTGCCCCAGATGCTCACCCACTGAGAGATCTGTGACCTGACCCGGTTCATTACCTAGTACTAGATCTAGTATGGCATTCCCCCTAGTTGGCCTGTCCACATACTGTGAAAGGAATCCGTCCTGGACACACTTAACAAACTCTGCCCCATGTAAACCCTTGGAACTAATCAGGTGCCAATTAATATTAGGGAAGTTAAAATCACCTGTGATAACAACCCTGTTATTTTTGCACTTTTCCAAAATCTGCCTCCCAATCTGCTCCTCTGTATCTCTGCTGCTACCAGGGGGCCTATAGAATACCCGCAATAGAGTAACTGCTCCCTTCCTGTTCCTGACTTCCACCCATACTGACTCAAAAGAGGATCCTGCTACATTACCCACCCTTTCTGTGGCTGTAATAGTATCCCTGACCAGTAATGTCACCCCTCCTCCCCTTTTTTCGCCCTCTCTATCCCTTTTAAAGCACTAAAATCCAGGAATATTGAGAATCCATTGCTGCCCTGGTGCCAGCCAAGTCTCTGTAATGGCCACTACATCATAATTCTGACATGTCGGTCCATGGTCTCCTCTTCTTCCATGATGAGGCCACTCTCAGGGTGGAAGAACAACACCTAATATTCCTCTCCTTCCAGTAATTTTTTTCTCCTCTTTCCCTCTCTGTCTACTCCCCACTCTGGCCTCTTACCTCTTTTCCTCACTATCAGCTCCCCCTGGGTCCCCTCCTCCCTTTCTTCCATGGTCCAGCCTCCTCTCCTATCAGATTCCTTCTACTCCAGTCCTTTACCTTTCCCACACACCTGCCATCACCTATCACCTTCTACCTTGTCCTCCTTACTGTTTGCTCCACCTTTTAATTCAGGCACCTTCCCCCTTCCTTTTCAGTCCTGATGAAGGGTCTCGGCCCGAAACATCGGCTGTTTATTCATTTCCACAGATGCTGCCTGACCTGCTGAGTTCCTCCCGCATTTCATCTGTGTGTTTTTTTCCTGTTTTAATTACAGATTTTGCTAAACGATTGCTAATTTGAGGGAAAGCCACTAAAGGAGGCAAAAAAAAGAGACCAAAAATTAGATGAAGGAGAATGTTGTAGAACATAAACATATAATTTGGTCCAAATGACCAGCTTCAGCATAAAATTTTCAGATAGTATTCACCAAAATAACTTTACAAGGCAATATTTTCAACCATGTTATTCACAATGACATTTTTAAAAGGATCCCTGAATAGTGGTTTGACAGCCCTGCGCTGTTGGTTGCAATAAGAGCCCCCCTACCTGCGTGTTTGTCTTTTCCCGCCCACGGCCTGAGGGAGCTTTGCGCCTGCGCTCTGGCGCCTGGGACTCTGGCTGTCAGCAACTATGTAAGAAGACTTTACAACAAAGAGTTTTCAGGATTGCTGTTTCTGCAGCGTTCATCATGGAACACAAACGTGGCTCAAAGGGTGTTCTTCTGGAAGGCGACTGCAACCAGGTACGTTCGAAACTTGTGAGGCGTAAAATAGGAGTAGTTTTTGAGCAGTTGTTGCCTGAGGAAGTGAGTGAACCACTGTCTCTGTGAGTTCGCTTCGGGGTAATTACGGGGATGATTGCAAGTCAGCATTTTTAGGTTAATATCTTTGGGGCAGGCAGCTGCGGAGTTAGAGCGCCGATACATTGAGTGCAGGAAGCACCCAGACGGCACTTGACTCCATCGGTGGGTGAGTCGATCTCATGGAGGATCAAACGAGCAAAAAAATTCTTAACGGGGGCTGGATCCTGAAGTCTGTTCTCGCGGAATTCGGCAATACTGTTCACTGCCAGGTCAATAAGTCTTTTAGAGAAGAATAATTTTTTACCTCAATCACCAAATGGTGGAAGAGGATTTTTCTTCCATCCATTATCATTCAGTCACTGTCGACCTCTGTCGTTTCTTCGATGCACTTTAATCTGTCGATGCACAGTTATCCAATATCTTCACGGCTGAGGGGTCATGGCAAGAGTTAGCCCGTAATTCTAGGCTCTGAGTAAAGTGGAACAGGAGGATATTCAGCCTTCCAGCACGGTGGGGCGATCGCTTCAGTACGGTTGAACCATATAATAACTTCATTTTACCCGCTTTGGCTCATATTCCCCAATATCCACAGAAACAAATATATCTTAGCGTTGGTCATGAAAGCACACATTGTCGAATCATTCAGAGTCTTTGCAGGAGAAAATTCCAGATTTCCACACTAAGTTGCATGACATGTTAGATAGTGTAGTGGTTAGCACAATGCTTTACAACACTAGCGACCTGGGTTCAATTCTCGCCACTGCCTATAAGGAGTTTGTACATTCTCCCCAGGGCCCACAATCCAAAAACCTTCTAGTTGTTAGGTTAATTGGTCGTTTTAAATTGTCCCGTGATTAACCTAGAGGTTGCTGGGTGGCTGAAGGGCTGCTTCTCAATCAATAAATAAATAAAAATGAGCCTTTTTTTTCAGGCTGGCAAACTAGTGTGATGCCACAGGGATGCATGCTAGGGCCTCAATGATTTGCTATCTAATTGGGGACTTAAATGTAGAGGGCAAGATAAGAGGGAATTTTAGTTGGGATACTGGAAAGCCTCTCATCAACGCCTTTCATTGTAATATTGTTTACAAGCAGATTTTTAAAAATATAGACCAAAAACAAAGAGGGGGAATAAATGATTTTTTTTTCAGGTTGGCAGAACGTGCTTCATGGAGTATTGTAGGGACTAGACGCTGTTACAGTTTATATAAGCAATTTGGGTTAGGGGACCAAATATCATGTTTCAGGTTTGCCAATGAAACAAGCTAGCTTGTTTCAATGTGTAGGAATGAGAATGTAAAGAGACGTTAAGCGATTATATTCTTGCAAAGTGAGAGGATAGGGATATAGCAGTTGGAATGTGTTGTGGGGAAAATGTGAAGTTGTCCAATTCAGTGCACACACAACGATTTAGGAATAGCTTCTTCCCCTCTGCTGTCAGATTTCTAACCACTACCTCACTACTTTTTTTTTCTTTTTGCACTACTTATTTCATTAAAATATATATATTACTGTAATTTACAGTTTTTATTATTATGTATTGCAATGTACTGCTGCTGCATAACAACAAATTTCATGACAATATGCCAGTGATATTAAACCTGAGTCTGATTCAGTACACAAAACACAATAGATCTCTTTTTTAAACATGGTGACAGACTGGGAAATGTTGAGTACAAGCAGACTTAGAACATAAGTGCCTTATACCTGCCTTAAAAGAGCAGCTATTTATTCTGACATAGTGCACTCTTCATTGCAGATACTTGCACTGTTAGTAGGAAAAATGTACTTGCAGCATCTGCCTTGTTAATCCTAAGATTTTTGTGTTTCATTAAGATGACCTCTCATTCTTCTAAACTGCAAGAAGTATAGACTCAAAATGCTGGAGGAACTCAGCAGGTCAGGCAGCCCACTTAATTTCCTCCAGGATTTTGTGTGTGTTGCTCAGGATCTCTTCTGTTTATGCGTATAGAATAGACACCCTCGCCTATCAACCAGGAATTAATGCAGTGAACCATATCTGTACTACAGGGAAAAATAGAAATAAAAAGTCTTCATTTTGATTCACAAATTAGATTAGTGTCTTCTCCGTGGATTGTCACCTTGTCGTGGTGGAGAAGCTTGTGTGGTCCTGTGATCCCGAGAGCAATGCCGTCTGGAGCTATGTTCCTGGTAGGGTCCCCATGGCGGTAAGGTCGAGGGTGAGGTCCCTGATAAAGAACAATCCAAACAAGACCTCAACGGTGGAACAGGTGGACGAAGTTACTTCGAACTCAACGGCTGTGAAGGCGGATGAAGGCTGCAACAAATCCATCAGCTCCAATCGTCGTGGTTTCCATGCCGTTGAAATCAGTTGGTTGATTTGTGAAGTATCGTGTGCTTCTTGGAGTGTAACATCAAGCACACGTTAAACAAATACATGCACGGGCGTCTTCGCTCTGTACGGAACGAAGACCATTATCCTTGACCTCGAGGGATAGCCACAATGACGAGGAGATTAGTGTATGATGGCAGTTGGTGAAAGCACATCTTATTGATGAATGCAAGAGTGGGTGTTGGAGGTGAACCTGTGAATGGTGGTATCTTCAATATTTCTCATTCTCAAATCCCTAGTCTTTCTTACTGGCAGAGTTCATGGGTTTGGATATTTTCTACCGTTGGGGAGTCTAGCACAGCCTCAGAACAGGAGGATGTCCCTTAGAACAGAGATGAGAAGGAATTTCTTTAGCCAGATGGTGGTGAATCTGTTGAATTCATTGCCAGTGACAGCTGTGGAGGTTGATAAGTTCTTGATTAGTAAGGACATCAAAGGTTACGGGGAGAAGGCAGTTGAAAGGGGTTGAGAGGAATAATAAATCAGCCATGATGAGATGATGGAGCAGACTCGATGGGCCAAATCTGCTCCTACGTCTTATGGAAGGTGCTGTTAAAATACCTTTGGTGAGTGGTTGCAGTGTATTTTGTTGTGGGCGCACACAAGATATGGTGCAATGATGTTGATAAAGAAAAGTGTGACATGTTAAATAGAGGCCTAGAATTTATAATTGTGTTCAGCCAGAAGTAGCAAACAGGTGATCCATCTCAGCTTTCTCCATCACAGGTCAGTCTGTAGCCAACTGGATCTTCTTGATATCACATCAAGAAGCTACTGAGAGCACTGGACACAAAGGCCATGGGTCCAGACAACATCCCTGCAGTTACACTAAACACCTGCACTGCAGAATCACAAATACAGGAGATTCTGCAGATGCTGCAAATCCATAGTAACACACACATAGAATGATGGAGGATGTGGGCCGAAGGGCCTGTACTGTGCAGACTGTTCTAAGTTCTATGTTCTATTTCCTTCCCCAAAGGACATATTCCAGTAGTTTCATGATTGCATTACAGAGACTAATTTTTATTTCCATTTCATTAACTAGTTGAATCTGAATTTCCCAGCTGTCATAGTTCAGGCTTGTGGATGTAAACAATCACTGTGCTACTGTAACCTATGTTTTTGGATAATAGTACTATCCAGACTTTCAATTCACGATTTTATGTTGTATAAAAACAAATCTGGAACGGTATTGTCATCTTTATCATCAAATTAAAGTTAAAGTTTATTGTCATCTAACTGTACATGTATGTAACCAAATAAAACAACATTCCTCATGACCATAGTGCACTCACAATACATATATCACACGTAGCACTTAGAACATGTAGAACAAAGTGCATGAAGTATGTAACACGGGTAAACAGTACAGTAAATAGTAAACAGCTTGATGTCCTGGTCACAAGACCTCAGTGGCGGCAGGGTATTCATTAGTTTCACAGCCTGAGGGAACATGCTGTTACCCAGTCTGGCATTCCTCATCCTGATGCTCTGCAAAAGGCTATGCCTCAAAAAAGGCAGCACCAATCATTAAGGAACGCCACCACTCTGCAAATGCCCTCTTCTCATTACCACCATCAAAGAGGAGTTGCAGGAGCCTGAAGGTATACACTCAAAATTTTAGGAACAGCTTCTTCCTCTCTACCATCAGTGGAGAGTGAACCAATAGTGAACCTCACTTTTTTTTCTCTTTTGCAAGTAATAAAGAAAAAATTTTTATTAGCACAGCAGCTGATTATGTTGTCAGTGGTAGTAGTGGTAATATGTTGAATTTCAGTATGTGAAAGGAGCTGGTTAAGTCTCTTAAATAATTTGCAGAGGTGTGAAGGTTATGTTTCATTAGGAGTTTGAGGAGATTTTGTATGTCACCAAAGACTCTAACAGGTTTCTACAGATGTACTGTGGAGAGCATTCCAACTGGTTGCATCACCGTCTGGTATGGAGGGGCCACTACACATCTACAGAGGGTTGCATACTCAGCCAGCTCCAAAAGGGCACTAGCCTCCCTGGCATCAAGGACATCTTCAAAAGGCAATGTGTCTAAAAGGTGGCATCAATCATTAAGAACTTTCATCACCCAGGACATGCTTCCTTTTCGTTACTACCATCAAGGAGGAGGTATAGGCAGGGCCGGATTAGGCTAGTGCGGGGCCTGTAGCATATGTTATAAAGATGCCCTAAATTTTAAAAATGCATATAAGTATTTATTTGTCACTCATGGTTACCAATTGCGTGGAGAACGCTCATTTTCAAAACTGAAAAGGATTAAAAATGGTATCAATTTCAAATGTCAAAAGTAACAAAACTACAATTTAAAAGTCCTGACGAAGGGTCTCGGCCTGAAATGTCGACTGCGCCTCTTCCTATAGATGCTGCTTGGCCTGCTGCGTTCACCAGCAACTTTGATGTGTGTTGCTTGTTTTTTAAAAGTTACATTTTCTAGATTAAGCATGAGCAAATTTGTTGGTGATACTGGAAATGTCTGTTTCACGCAGAAGTTCACGTTCAATGCTCATTAGAGTGAGATTGTTCAATCTGTTTTGACCCATGGTGCTCCTTAGTTCATTTTTAATCCTTTTCAGTTTTGAAAATGAGCGCTTTCCACTGCAATTGGTAACCATGAGTGACAAATAGATGCGCAAAGCATTTTCTACCTTTGGAAAACATGACTCCAAAGAATTGTCAGTTATCAAACGGTACAACTGTAACTCTACAAGGTCTTGTTTGGCGCCAATTTGAGAAGCAAGATCAGTTTTCAACAGTTCAGTAAACTGCACAAATTCTTCAGCAAGACTTTCTTCCAGATCTTCTGGATATGATTTAATAAGGTTTGATGACCTCTTTATGATCTCTTCAGGTGTAAATGACTGTAACTGATGAAGGAATCCAAAAACACCATTCACCTTTAGATAAGCTTTCTGCCTTTTTGGATTGATAGATTGCTTGCATTTTTCCAGTCATTAAACCCCTCTTCACTAAACTTTGATGAATATCCTGAAGTCATAACCTTGCATGGGAAACAGAATGGGCTTCCTTTGCTTTCTGAATAGCATAACCAATTTCTTGCATGTTGCTTGTTTGTAGGTTTATGAACATATGTAAAATAAGACTTCTGACAGGGCCAAGGTTTCTTTTCATTGTCATACAATTGCACGGATGAAGAGAAGTCACTCTCAGCATGTTGACATCCATCACTTCCCTTGGCTATCCAATATTCACAATCACAATCATCTAGATTGTTTGGCCATTCACCAATATCATTAGAGTACTTGTTCTTTTCAGTTGTTCTTTCTCATTCAATGGATGCTGGCTGTTGCTGTGTCATGCCTTCTGCTGCACTAGTACTAATTGTTCCTATATTTCCAGCTTCAGCTGTTATAGCACCATCACCATCTCCATGAACATCAAAATATTCTGTCAACTTGCGTGTTTTTGATATCACAAGTTGGTCTCTTCTTTCTTTTTCTTCCTTCGCTTTACGTTTTGCACTTCCAGAAGCATAATGACGACCAATATCTCTGGTTCTATTGCTCATTGCTATCTGCAATGGAAAAAGATCAATGAAATATGCATCGAAAAACAAATAGTTTATGTTACAAAAGCTAAGTAGCAGTATCAACAAAGACTAGTGAACAATAACAAACCTATGTGACTGTTGTGGCTATGAGCGCGTGTGGATCACATACACTCAACAACCAACTAGGAATAGTGTTCTGAAAATTATCTATTTAGTTGCTTATTGAAGCTCATTTCAATTGGGAAATACAGGTTGAAACTCACAGTCTAATTTGATCTTGTATGTTCCTGAGCTGGTTCGGACTACCTAAAGTCAGGAAAAAACTGAGGAATCATGAACTGGGTGACATGAAACTGTTGAGTCGCACATCCCTTGTCGCAGGGTCACCGCGGCATAGCACCCTCCAGCGGCGTAACAGCGCACGCTGCAGCGGCTTGGGAGCGTGGGAGACAGCACAAAGGTCACCACGACACAGCAAGGAGCCAGCACATGCCTGCACACACATACCATGCAGCATGCAGCTCCCCCGACATGAAAACAACAGCGTTGCCAGATCGTCGTGAGAATACGGTGAGATGCCGATTTGACCAGACTGCAGCTTGCAAGCATTTAGTGTGGGGCCCTCGAAAATGCGAGGTCTGTAGCATATGCTATTTTTGCTACTAGGTTAATCCGGCACTGGGTATAGGAGCTTGAATATGCACATTCAATGTTTTAGGACCAGTTTCTACCCCTCTGCCATCAGATTTTTGAATGGACAGTGAACCAACCCATGAATACTACCTCGCAGTTTTTGCTCTCTTTTTGCAATACTTATTTAATTTTAAAAATAGATTTCTCATTGAAATTTATAGTATTTTACGTATTGCACTGTATTACTGCCACGAAACAACAAACTTCACGACATATGTCAGTGATATTAAATCTGATTCTGATTCTCGGACAGGATAAGTGAGACGAGTTGAACACTTCTACAAAGTGTCATGTAGACTTGATGTGCCAATTTGGCCCTACCATGCTTTAAATAGATCTGTAACTGAAAATTAGTCTAAACTACATACATCAAAGTTGCTGGTGAACACAGCAGGCCAAGCAGCATCTATAGGAAGAGGTGCAGTCGACGTTTCAGGCCGACCCTTCGTCAGGACTAACTCTAAAAAAAAATCAGTATGTTAGACACAGTAATGTCACATGTATGCAGAGTAACTGTGTGCTCTGGTTTCCTCCCGCATTCCAAAGATGTACTGCTCAATGGGTTAATTGATCACACAGGTGTAATTGGGTGGCGTGGGGTAGAAGGGCCTGTTACCATACTCTATAAATAAATAAATAGCAAATAAGTTCAATTAGCTGAATAATAATTTTGTTTAGAAGATTTTAGCAGATGATCTTTTTGAGACCATAAGACATAGGAGCAGAATTAGGCCACTTGGCCCATCGAGTTTGCTGCACCATTCCATCGTGGCTGATTCATTATCCCTCTCTACCCCATTCTCCAGCCATCTTCCTGTAATCTACGACACCCTATCTAATCAAGAACCTATAAACCTCAGTTTTACATGTACCCAATGACTTGGCTTACACAACTGTCTGTGGCAACGAATTCCACAGATTCACCAACCCCGACTAAATAAATACCTCAAACACGAGAAAATCTGCAGATGCTGGAAATTCGAGCAACACACACAAAATGCTGGTGGAACGCAGCAGGCCAGGCAGCATTTATAGGAAGAAATACAGTCGACGTTTCGGGTCGAGACCCTTCGTCAGGACGAACGGAAAAAAGAGATAGTAAGAGATTTGAAAGTGGGAGGGGGAGATCCGAAATGATAGGAGAAGACAGGAGGGGGAGGGATGAAGCCAAGAGCTGGAAAGTTGATTGGCAAAAGGGATACAAGGCTGGAGAAGGGGGAGTATCATGGGACGGAAGGCCTTGGAAGAAAGAAAGGGGGAGGGGAGCACCAGAGGAAGATGGAGAACAGGCAAGGAGTTATTGTGAGAGGGAAAGAGAGAGAGAGAGAGAGAGAGAGAATAATAAATAAATAAATTAGGAATGGGGGAGGAGGGGTATTAACAGAAGATCAGGCATGAACATTGATTTCTCTAACTTCTGTTAATACCCCTCCTCCCTTTCTTACCCCATCCCTTATTTATTTATTTATTTATTCATTCATTCATTCATTCATTCATTCATTCCTCTCTCTTTCCCTCTCACAATAACTCCTTGCCTGTTCTCCACCATTCTCTAGTGCTCCCCTCCCCCTTTCTTTCTTCCAAGGCCTTCTGTCCCATGATGCTCCCCCTTCTCCAGCCTTGTATCCTTTTTGCCAATCAACTTCCCAGCTCCTGGCTTCGTCCCCTCCCCTCCTGTCTTCTCCTATCATTTCAGGTCTCCCCGTCCCCCTCCCACTTTCAAATCTCTTACTGTCTCTTCTTTCCGTTAGTCCTGACAAAGGGTCTCGACCAGAAACGCTGACTGTACTTCTTCCTATAGATGGTGCCTGGCCTGCTGTGTTCCACCAGCATTTTGTGTAAATAAATTCCTCCTCATTTCTGTTCTAAATGGACATTATTCTGAGCCTGTGCCCTTTGGTCCTAGACACCCTCAACATAGGAAACATCCACTCCACGTGCACTCTATCTAGGCCTTTCAATATTTGATAAGTTTCAATGAGATCCACCTTCATTCCTCTAAACTCCAATGAGTTAAGGCCCAGAGTCATCAAGCTTGATGACCTTCGTCTGGTCAGGGAAAGTGAGGAGGTGATAGAGAGGAGCTATAGGCGAGTAGTCACACCGGGGCCTCGAGAGACAGATAAGTAGGTAACAGTCAGGAGATGGAAGGGCAAGAGTCAGATACTAGAGAGTACCCCTGTGGCTGTTCCCCTTAATAATAAGTACTCCTCTTTGAGTACTCTTGGGGGGGGTGCTGGGAAACAGCCTACCTGGGATAAGCAACAGTGGCCATGCCTCTGGCACAGATTCTGGCCCTGTGGTTCAGAAGGGTAGGGAAAGGAAGAGGGTGGCAGCAGTGATAGGGGACTCTATAGTTAGGGGGTCAGATAGGCGATTCTGTGGATCAGGAAAGAAGCACAGATAGTAGTTTGCCTCCCAGGTGTCAGGGTCCGGGATGTTTCTGATCGTGTCCATGATATCCTGAAGTGGGAAGAAGAACAGCCAGAGGTCGTGGTACATATTGGTACCAATGACATAGGTAGGAAAAGGGAGGAGGTCCTGAAAGCAGACTACAGGGAGTTAGGAAGGAAGTTGAGAAGCAGGACCACAAAGGTAGTAATCTCGGAATTACTGCCTGTGCCATGTGATGGTGAGTATAGGAATAGAGTGAGGTAGAGGATAAATGTGTGGCTGAGGGATTGGAGCAGGGGACAGGGATTCAGATTTCTGGATCACTGGGACCTCTTTTGGGGCAGGTGTGACCTGTACAAAAAGGATGGGTTGCACTTGAATCCCAGGGGGACCAATATCCTGGTGGGGAGGTTTGCTAAGGATATTGGGGAGGGTTTAAACTAGAATTGCTGGGGGGTGGGAACCAAACTGAAGAGACGGAGGAAGGGGCGGTTGGCTCACAAATAGAGAAAGTTTGTAGACAGTGTAAGAGGGAGGATTGGCAGGTGATAGAAAAGGGACACGCTCAGACCGATGGTTTGAGATGTGTCTATTTTAATGCAAGAAGTATCATGAACAAAGTGAATGAGCTTAGAGTGTGGATCAGTACTTGGAGCTATGATGTGGCCATTACAGAAACTTGGATGGCTCAGCGGCAGGAATAGTTACTTCGAGTGCCAGGCTTTAGATGTTTCAGAAACGACAGGGAGGGAGGCAAAAGAGGTGGGGAGCATGGCACTGTTGATTAGAGATAGTGTCACGGCTGCAGAAAAGGAGGAAGTCCTGGAGGGATTGTCTACGGAGTCTCTGTGGGTGGAAGCTAGGAACAGGAAGGGATCAATAACTCTGGGTGTTTATTGTAGACCACCCAATAGTAACAGGGACATCGAGGTGCAGACAGGAGATAAGTACAGAGGAGATGTCAGGGTTAAGTTTTTTTACACAGAGAGTGGTGTGCCGGTGACTGTGGTGGAGGTAGGTACATTAGGGTCTTTTAAGAGACCCCTGGATGGGTACATGGAGCTTAGAAAAATAGAGGGCTATGGGTAACCCTAGATAATTTCTAAAGTAAGTACATGTTCGGCCCAGCATTGTGGGCCGAAGGGCCTGTCTTGTGCTGTAGGTTTTCTACGTTTCTATAAGTTAATCCTTTCAATCCTGGAATCATTCTCATGAATCTCCTCTGGATCCTTTCCAATGCCAGCACATCCTTCCTTAGGTAAGGGACCCAACTGTTATTGACAGTACAGAGTCAAATATATCCATAGCCCTGGTATTGAGTTGCTGACTAGTCTGAGTTTGTTTCTTGTAGATTGCTGATGATCCTGGTTGATGATGGATACAAACGCTGTGGCTCTTACTTAAGTTTGTGTGCTCAGTTTCTGTAATTGTCCCATCAGGGATCTATCACAGATAGGCTGCTTCTTGACAATGGATTCTGTAAGTCTGGCAGAAGCAAAAACTAGCTGAATTAGACCATAAAACATATAAACAGAATTAGGTCACTCGACCCCTCAAGCCTTCTCTGTCATTCGTCAAGCTCATTCTCCACATAACCTTTGTTGCCCTTTCTAATCAAGAACCTGTCAACCTCCGCTTTAAATATACCCAATTACTTGGCTTCCACAGCCATCTATGGCAATGAATTCCACAGATTCAGCACTTTCTGCTAAAGAAATTTCTCCTCATCTCTGTTCTGAAGGGACGTGCTTCTATTCTGAGGCTGTGCCCTCTGGCCCCAGGCTCCCCTATTACAGAAAACTTGGTCTCCATTCATTTTCTATTCACTGGAAGAATTCTTTTGAAATTCAGTTTTGATTGACAAATTCTTTCATGTTGGAAGATACCTTTTGATTTTGTTTGCACTTCTTGGACTTTGAATGGTGGGGAAGCAAATAATTTATAGAACAGATTCTTCTTGATGTGGGAATATATCTAGCTCTGAGGGGTTGATGGAGCTGAGTAATATGTTTAGCCGTCATTGAAGCGTGATAAGTATTTCTGTGGCTTTGGGGTTATTGCCTAGAGATTATCATATGTTAAATATATCCCATACAAAATGCAAATACCCAAGAGGGCACCCTGGAGATCCTGCCCTTCAACTTAGCATCTAACTCCCTGAACTCCCTATCATGATGAACAGAAAATGGTCACTGATATTGTGCATAGCTGTCAAAATAAAATGCATTATCAACGTATGTCTATATGTATGTTGCCATATACTATCTTGAGTTTCATTTTCCTGCAGGCAATTGCTGAAAAATAAAGAAATAAATATAATTACAAAACCCTATACATAAACAAAGACTGTCAGCAACCAATGTGCAGAAGAAGACAAATTATTATGCAAAAAATATATAATAATACTGAGAATGTGAGTTTTGGAGTACTTGAAAGCGAGTCTGTAGGTTGTAGAATCAATTTAGATTTGTGGTGAGTGAAGTTATCCACATTTATTGAGTATAAGAGCTGGAATGTTATGATGAGGTTGTATAAGGCATTGGTGAGGCCGAATCTGGAGTATTGTGTTCAGTTTTGGTCACCAAATTACAGGAAGGATATAAATAAGGTTGAAAGAGTGCAGAGAAGTTTTACAAGGATGTTGCCGGGACTTGAGAAACTCAGTTACAGAGAAAGGTTGAATAGGTTAGGACTTTATTCCCTGGAACATAGAAGAATGAGGGGAGATTTGATAGAGGTATATAAAATTATGATGGGTATAGATAGAGTGAATGCAAGCAGGCTTTTTCCACTGAGGCAAAGGGAGAAAAAAACCAGAGGACATGGGTTAAGGGTGAGGGGGGAAAAGTTTAAAGGGAACATTAGAGGAGACTTCTTCACACAGAGAGTGGTGGGAGTATGGAATGAGCTGCCAGACGAGGTGGTAAATGCGGGTTCTTTTTTAACATTTAAGAATAAATTGGACAGCTACATGGATGGGAAGTGTATGGAGGGATATGGTCCGTGTGCAGGTCAGTGGGACTAGGCAGAAAATGGTTTGGCACAGCCAAGAAGGGCCAAAAGGCCTGTTTCTGTGCTGTAGTTTTTCTATGGTTTCTATGGTTGCTATTGGTTCAGAAGCCTGGTGGTTGTAGGGTAATAACTGTTCCTTAACCTATAGCTTCTGTACTTCCTACCCGATGGCAATAGCAAGAAAGGAGTATGGCCGTGGTAGGGGTCCTTGATGATGAATACTGATTTCTTGCAGCTAAATAGCGAGGAGGGCTTTGCCTGTGATGGACTGGACTGTATCCACCACTTCCTGTAGTCTTTCCCATTCCTGGACATTGGTGTTTCTGTACCCTGACACAATCAGTTAGGATACTCTTCACTATGCATCTATAGATGTTTGTCAAGGATTTTGGTTACATGTCAAATCTATGCAGACTTCTAAGAAAATAGAAGTGCTTTTGTTCCTTTTTTGTGACGGCACTTATGTGCTGCTCGCAGGAGATGTATAACGTCTTTGTCCTTATCTTGCAATGTGCTGTCCTGCTGCTGCAAAATACTCCGTGCATATATGCCTATGACAATGAACGTGAATTTGAATCAACTCAAAAGAAGTCTCCACATGTCAGAAACAAAACAACTTTGGAAGGAGTTAAAATGAGAGGGGGAAACATTGCAATCTCCATCGTCAGTCACCGTGTATTCCTATTTCCCAAATGAGTTTCAATCCATGAGTGACTCCAGAGCTCTTTGAGATGTCCAATTATCAAGAGGCCAGAGAACACAGCACATGTGGAACGTGGTAAATTGAGCTCTGACCAGCGACCAATCCGGACAGCAGAAGTTTGAGTGAAGGGGGTTTCAATCAGGTTGCTGACCAAGTAGAAAAAGGCAGTGAGGGATTGCGGTAGCGTAAATTGAGCTCTGACCAGTGACCAATCGGTGTTTGGGGTTAATTAGCAAGAGCAAATTAAAGGAAAGAAGGGTCATGCGCAGCGGCCTACATTGCAGCTCCCAACGTCTGATTGGACAGAGTTAGAGTGGAATTACGGAGGCTTCAGCAGAGGCTTCATTCAGAGAAAGCAAAGAAAAGTAAAGCTCAAGGTTATATTTTTTCCTGCCCTTCTTTATATCTGCTCAGCTAAGACAGTAGAGATGTCAGGGAGGATAGTTGAATGCTCCTCTTGCAAGATGTGGGAAGGCAGGGAGACCTCCAGTGTCCCTAATGACTACATCTATGAGAAGTGCATCCAACTACAGCTTCTAACAAACTGCATTAAGGAGTTGAAGCTGGAACTGGATGAACTTCTCTGTCTATCACCCCTCATTCAGGAGGCTGAGGGGGTGATAGATAGGACATATAGAGAGGTAATTACACCCAAGGTGCAGGACGCAGGAAACTGGGTGACAGTCAGGAAGTGGAAAGGGGTTAACAGCCTGTGCAGACTACCTCTGTGATCATCCCGACAACACTTTTGATACTATTTGGGGGATGACCTAACAGACAAAAGTCACAGTGGTCGGGTCTCTGGCATTGTCTGCCTCTGTGTCTCAGAAGAGCAGAGAGGAGAAGAGGTACCCTGTGGTGAAAGAGGATTCATTAGTTAGGGCAAGGGACAGGAGGTTTTGTGGATGAGAAAAAGATTCCCGGATAGTATGTTGCCTCCCAGGTGTCAGGGTCCAGGACATCTCGGATCAAATCCTCTACATTCTTAAGTGAACAGCCAGCAGTCGTGGTCCATGTGGGTACCAATGACATGGTAAGACGAGTGACTAGGTTCTGCGTAGGGAGTTCAGGGAGTTGGATGCTAGGTTAAAGGACAGGACCTCCAGGGTTGTGATCTCAGGATTGCTGCACATGCCACATGCCAGTGAGGCCAGAACTACGAATATTATACAGTTGCTAAGGAGCTGTATAGGGGGAAGGCTGAAGATTTTTGGATCATTGGACTCTCTTCCAGGGGAGGTGGGGCCTGTACAGAAGGGACATTTTGCACTTGAGCTGGAGGGGGACTAATATCCTAATGCTGCATGGTGGGGTTTAAACTAGAATTGTAGGGAAAAGGGAACCAGAGTGCGAGAACAGATAGTGGACAGGTTGTGGAGGCAGATGTTGTAAGACCGCAGACAAAATTAGGAATCGAATTGTTGGGCATGGTGTGACTAGTGCCCTGAGCTGCGTTTGGAGAAGCAAGCATTCAAACTCTTCATCGTTATCTTGGCATAACAAGCAGAATATCCTTATCTTGCAATGTGCTGTCCTGCTGCTGCAAAATACTCCGTGCATATATGCCTATGACAATGAACGTGAATTTGAATCAACTCAAAAGAAGTCTCCACATGTCAGAAACAAAACAACTTTGGAAGGAGTTAAAATGAGAGGGGGAAACATTGCAATCTCCATCGTCAGTCACCGTGTATTCCTATTTCCCAAATGAGTTTCAATCCATGAGTGACTCCAGAGCTCTTTGAGATGTCCAATTATCAAGAGGCCAGAGAACACAGCACATGTGGAACGTGGTAAATTGAGCTCTGACCAGCGACCAATCCGGACAGCAGAAGTTTGAGTGAAGGGGGTTTCAATCAGGTTGCTGACCAAGTAGAAAAAGGCAGTGAGGGATTGCGGTAGCGTAAATTGAGCTCTGACCAGTGACCAATCGGTGTTTGGGGTTAATTAGCAAGAGCAAATTAAAGGAAAGAAGGGTCATGCGCAGCGGCCTACATTGCAGCTCCCAACGTCTGATTGGACAGAGTTAGAGTGGAATTACGGAGGCTTCAGCAGAGGCTTCATTCAGAGAAAGCAAAGAAAAGTAAAGCTCAAGGTTATATTTTTTCCTGCCCTTCTTTATATCTGCTCAGCTAAGACAGTAGAGATGTCAGGGAGGATAGTTGAATGCTCCTCTTGCAAGATGTGGGAAGGCAGGGAGACCTCCAGTGTCCCTAATGACTACATCTATGAGAAGTGCATCCAACTACAGCTTCTAACAAACTGCATTAAGGAGTTGAAGCTGGAACTGGATGAACTTCTCTGTCTATCACCCCTCATTCAGGAGGCTGAGGGGGTGATAGATAGGACATATAGAGAGGTAATTACACCCAAGGTGCAGGACGCAGGAAACTGGGTGACAGTCAGGAAGTGGAAAGGGGTTAACAGCCTGTGCAGACTACCTCTGTGATCATCCCGACAACACTTTTGATACTATTTGGGGGATGACCTAACAGACAAAAGTCACAGTGGTCGGGTCTCTGGCATTGTCTGCCTCTGTGTCTCAGAAGAGCAGAGAGGAGAAGAGGTACCCTGTGGTGAAAGAGGATTCATTAGTTAGGGCAAGGGACAGGAGGTTTTGTGGATGAGAAAAAGATTCCCGGATAGTATGTTGCCTCCCAGGTGTCAGGGTCCAGGACATCTCGGATCAAATCCTCTACATTCTTAAGTGAACAGCCAGCAGTCGTGGTCCATGTGGGTACCAATGACATGGTAAGACGAGTGACTAGGTTCTGCGTAGGGAGTTCAGGGAGTTGGATGCTAGGTTAAAGGACAGGACCTCCAGGGTTGTGATCTCAGGATTGCTGCACATGCCACATGCCAGTGAGGCCAGAACTACGAATATTATACAGTTGCTAAGGAGCTGTATAGGGGGAAGGCTGAAGATTTTTGGATCATTGGACTCTCTTCCAGGGGAGGTGGGGCCTGTACAGAAGGGACATTTTGCACTTGAGCTGGAGGGGGACTAATATCCTAATGCTGCATGGTGGGGTTTAAACTAGAATTGTAGGGAAAAGGGAACCAGAGTGCGAGAACAGATAGTGGACAGGTTGTGGAGGCAGATGTTGTAAGACCGCAGACAAAATTAGGAATCGAATTGTTGGGCATGGTGTGACTAGTGCCCTGAGCTGCGTTTGGAGAAGCAAGCATTCAAACTCTTCATCGTTATCTTGGCATAACAAGCAGAATATTCTACTATTTAGAATATTTTTGTGTGTGTATATGGTACTCCATCTGTTACACAAGAAATCATGTTCCTAATCAAAACGACGAACTACAGAATTATCATTCAGAGGAATTGATTTTAAAGTACTGGTATCTGTTTGGAGAACAGCGACGCACACTTCTGATACAGCAGGTATTACTAATCTTTCACCAGTTGTATGAGATTTTCCACACTTTGTGATGACGAGTGCTCACCGCCTGCAGAGCTATGGTTTTTCCTGAGTTCTAATGCCTCATCTTTTTTTTTGTGGAAGTGCCTGCTCTACTGATGGCTGGTCAGGTCTCGTGCCTCAAGTTAGGGTGCCAGTTACTGCCCCCCACCCCGAAGAATATACCAAATATTTGGCTGGCATGGACATCCTGTGCTGAATGCCTTACTTCTGTTAATGTAATTAAATGAATATTGTCTTTTGGATTGCTACAAAACCACACAGCAACTTGTTTTTTTCTACTACATCAAGAACTCAGAATCAGGTTTATTATCACTGGCATGTGACGTGAAATTTCTTAACTTAGCAGCAGCAGTTCAATGCAATACATAATATAGAAAAGAAAGTAAATCAATTACAGTATACATAAACGTAAGCTGTAACTGGGAAGTATAGAAGTCTTTATTCATGACAAATCTCCAGAAGGATCCAAGAGAGTCTCACTGTCTTGACATGATGTTTAATATTTCTTCAACACAGAAAACAATAAACAATTACCTACAGTTTCAACTGCTGGAATCACCTACTTTAACATTTTGAATACTGATCAATTTATATACAGTATTTACAACAGCAGCCCATCCCAACCAGCAGAACCACTTTGAATATTCAATACTGGTGTCTGTTCCAAAAGCCAGAGTGCAAACAGCAGACACCAAAATATAACCCTTTTGATTCTCTGCTGATATTTGTTTATAACTTTTTACAAAAGAGAATTTCTTCAAAAACTTTTCCACTGTTGATAAACTGTACATATACCATTAGCAATGCCTCACTTTCTCACATAGTTGACTCATCCAGTTGTATCCCAAATACTGTTTCTCGTAGCTCTGTGCAAAGTTGATACTCAATGTCTTCACTCATTTTCAATACGACAAGGAATTGATTTTAAAATACTGGTATCCATTTTGAGATCAGTGATGCGCACTTCTGATACAGCAGGTATTATTAATCTTTCACCAATTGCATGAGATTTTCCACACTTTGCTATCATTTTGGAAATGCAATAACAAGCAATGAGGCTACTATCAAGGTCATTTTTAGCTTTCTTGGCAAATGACTTGGAGTGTGTGCAACGCTTTTCAAATGCTTCTTTCATCTTCTGGAACCGAGTAATACCATAAGTAGCCTTTTCAGGGTGTCTGTTATGGAAGTATGGTTTCATGGCTTCATTAGACAGTACAGTATTACAAGTAAGACACATGGGGCATCGCTGGTCTGACGGGAATGAAATAAATACTCCAGGTATGTAACATTGTATTGACACACTTTTCTGCAGTTTCTTTTTCTCAGCAGGATTAGAATTCAAGGCTTCACTGCCTTCAGATTCATAGAGAGCACGTATTTATCCATCATTAATGGGGATAAATCAAAATTAAAAATTAACACAAACTGGGAATGCCTGTCAGATGTTGATGATGGCAGTGAGTTGACACGGATGGAATGATGGTAGCGGCACGCAAAGGAACGGCAAGATGAAGACGATTACAACAGCGAAAATTACATTGACCAGGATTCAGATTGGAATCTTAGTGCTAGTCGAGATAGAGTTACTGTTCGGCAAGCGACCTTTATACTATTCCAGTTAGCGCAATTGACCAATCGCGTAAGGTCTCATAATCCCCAAACATGGTTCTTGACTACACATATGAAGCCGAGGTCACTTTGAACACCTCAAGAAGAATCCTCAGGGTTGGCAGGTTCACTGATTGGTTGTATTTCACTCTTTGGTTTAGCCAGCACTGTATCGTTACACGACCTGTTTTCTATAGAACGGTAGAGAAAGTTGAGAGGGTGTACTTGACATACCAACTGTTAAATTGCATGAACTCATTCCATGCCACGAGTCAAGGGGAACTGTTGGGCACCCTGGTTGCTAATTTATTCATCCCCAATAACGTCTGTTTGGTTGGTAAGGTCGGATGAGATTGCTGAGTTTCAGAAATGTTGCGACGACAAGTGCTCACTGCCTGCACAGCTATGGTTCTTCCTGTGTTCCAGTGCCTCATCCTTTTTTTTTGGAAGTACCTGGTCTACTAACGGTCGGTCAGGTCTCATGCTTCAAGTTAGGGTGCTACTTACCACCTCCTACCCCCAAGAATCTTTGAACCCCCCCCCCGACAACTTCTATATTCCCTCACCCTCCTTAGACACATAACTGTCCCCTTGCGGGGTGGGACCACCCCCTTTGGTATCACTGGGATAGAGTTTATCAAATGTGTTCGGTAAAGTTTCCGTCGTCAGTACATAGAAGTCCCAGCAAAGGAGTGAGCGATACTGGATCTGCTATTAGGGAACGAGACAGGGTAGGTGACAGAAGTTCACATCCAGTGACCACAATGACATTAGTTTCAAGGTAAGTGTGCAGAAAGATCGGGGTCCGTGGGTTAAGATTCTACATTGGAGAAAGGCCAATTTTGATGGTATTGGAAATGATCTGGCAAATGTAGATTGGGACAGGCAACGGTGCATTTAAATGAAATTTTTAGAGTACAAGGCTTGTATGTTCCTGTCAGAATAAAAGGTACGGATGTGTGGGGAACCTTGGTTTTCAAGAGCTGTTGAGACACTGGCTAAGAGAAAAAGGTGCATCGTAGGTTTCGGCAAGTAGGAACAAATGAGGTGCTAATGGAGTACAAGTAATGCAAAAGAACACTTTAAAAAGAAATCAGGAAGGCTGGAAGAAGGCATGAAGTTGCTCTAGCAGACAAGGTGAAGGAGAATCTTAAAGAATTCTACAGATATGTTAAGAGCAAAAGGATTGCAAGGGGCAAAATTTGTCATCTGGAAGACCAGAATGGGAATCCATGTGTGGAGCCAAAACAGATCTGGGAGATCTTAAATGAATTCTTTGCATCTGTATTTACTCAGGAGACAGATACAGACTCTAGAAGTGAGGCAAAGCGGCATCAACTTCATGGACCCTGTACAGATTAGAGTGTTTCCTACCCTGAGACAAATTAGGGTGGATAAATCCCAGGGCCTGACAAAGTGTTGCCTTGGTTTCTATGGCAGGCAAGTGCAGAAATAGCTGGGGCCCTAGCAGAGATATTTAAATCATTCTTAGCGACAGGAGAGGTACCAGTGGATTGGAGGATAGCTAATGTTGTTCCGCTGTTTAAAAAAGGTTCTAAACGTAAACCAAGAGATCATAGGCTGGTGAGTCTGATATCTGTACGAAAGTTATTGGAAGGTATTCTATGGGACCAGATATATAAGTATTTGGATAGATACGGACTGATTAGGAATAGTCAGCATGACTTCATGTGTGATAGGTCATGTCCGACCAATCTCATAGAGTTTTTCGAGGAAGTTACCAGGAAAGTGGATGAAGGCAAGGCAGTGGATGTTGTCTACATGGAGTTAAGTAAGGCATTTGACAAGGTCCCGCATAGAAGGTAGGACAAGAAGCTTCACTAGCTTGGCATTCAGGATGAGGTGGTAAATTGGATTTGACATTGGTTTTGTGGGAGAAGCCAGAGAGTGGTAGTAGAGGGTTACCTCTCTAACTGAAGGTCTGTGACTCGTGGTGAGTGACTGGGATTGGTGCTGGGTCTTTTGTTGTTTGTCATCTATGTCAATGATCTGAATGATAATATGGTTAACTGGATCAGCAAATTTGCAGATGACACCAAGATTGAGGATGTAGTGGACAGTGAGGAAGGTTTTTTTTTATTAAGTGCAATCGTGAACAATAGCCAGATAAGAAATGCTGATCAAGTCAACTAGTTCCCAAAGAGAACTCTGATAGGCCAATCAGATGGTTCACTGCTGCTTAACGATAACATGCACAAGGGTCGCTAGCCCCTGTACCCCAGAAACACATCTGAACAGTGCGGCGGAGGTATGTGCTTGCACGACCTGGTCTGAAAGCATCGTGTTGACTCATAACAGATCGTGTTCACGGTGGAACAGCTTAGTCAAGGATGGGGTGATCAGCACAGATGGACAAATTATACCTCCACTACCCCTTCAGGTTATCATGGCTTGCAGAGATCTGCATCTGCTGGAAAAATGGGCTGAAAATGGCGGATGGAATTTAATGCAAACAAGTGTGAGGTTTTGCAGTTTGGTAGGATCAACCAGGATAGGTCTTACAAAGTGAACGGTAGGGCACTGAGGAATGTGGTAGAACAAAGGGATCTGGGAATACAGGTCCATAATTCATTGAAGGTGGCATCAAGGGTAGTAAAGAGAGCTTTTGGCACATTGGCCTTCATAAATCAGTATATTGAATACAGGAGATGGATGTTATATTGAAATCGTTTAAGGCATCGGTGAGGCCTAATTTGGAGTATTGTGTGCAGTTTTGGTCACCTACCTACAGGAAAGAGGTAAACAAGGTTGAAAGAGTTAAACAAGGTTGAAAGAGTGTAGAGAAAACTTACAGGTATATTGCCAGGTCTGGAGGACCTGAGTTATAAGGAAAGATTGAATAGGTTAAGACTTTATTCTTTAGAACAGACGATTGAGAGGAGATGTGATAGAGGTATACAAAATTATGAGGGGTATAGATAGGGGAAATGCAAGTAGGTTGGGTGGGACTACCAGAGGTCATGGGTTAAGGGTGAAAGGTAGGAAGTTTAAGAGGGACAGGAGGGGAAACTTCTTCACTCAGAGGGTGGAATGAGCTGCCAGTACAAGTGGTGCATGCAAGCTTGATTTCAACATTTATCAGAAGTTTGAATAGGTACATGGATAGTAGGGGCATTGGTCCACATGCAGTTCAATGGGTGTAGGCAGTCTAAATGATTTTGGCAAGGACTAGATGGGCCAAAAGGCCTGTCTCTGTGTTGTATTTCTCCATGACTCTATAGAACAGTACAGCGCAGGTGAAGTGTCTTGGCCTGAAATGCCGATTGTTTATTCCTTTCCAAAGATGCTGCCTGACCTGCTGAGTTTCTCCAGCATTTTGTGTGTGTTACTCTGCATTTCCAGCATCTGCAGAATGCCTTGTGTTTAGAGTGTAGCACAGTAGAAGCCCTTCAGCCCACAATGTTGTGCCAACCCTTTAACCCTTTAACCTGGGTTTCATCTCCTAAATTACAGAGAAAGGTTGAACAAGTTAGGTCTTTATTCTTTGGAGCATAGAAGGTTGAGGGGGGACTTGATAGAGTTGTTTAAAATTATGAGGGGGATTGATAGAGTTGATGTGGTTAGACTTTTTCCATTGAGAGTAGGGAAGATTCAAACAAGAGAAAATGGGTTGAGAGTTAGAGGACAAAAGTTTAGGGGTAACATGAAGGGGAACTTCTTTACTCAGAGAGTGGTAGCTGTGTGGAATGAACTTCCAGCAGGAGTGGTTGAGGCAGGTTCAATGTTGTCGTTTAAAGTTAAATTGGATAGATATATGGACAGGAAAGGAATGGAGGGTTATGGGCTGAGTGCAGGTCAGTGGGACTAGGTGAGAGTAAGAGTTTGGCACGGACTAGAAGGGCCGAGATGGCCTGTTTCCGTGCTGTAATTGTTATATGGTTATACTCTAGGAATCAAAATCAGGTTTACTATCACCGGCATACTGCATGTCATGAAATCTGTTGTTATGCGGCAGTGCATTGTAATACTTAATAGCAAAAACTGTAAATTACACTGAGTACATATGTCTCTATATTTTAAAAGTTAAATTAAATAAGTAGTGCAAAAAGAGAAAAAAGAAGTAGTGAGGCAGTGTTCGTGGGTTCAATGTCCATTCAGAAAGCTGATAGCAGAGGGGAAGGAGCTGTTCTCGAGTTGTTGAGTGTGTGCCTTCAGGCTCCTGAACCTCCTCCCCGATGGTGTCAATGAGAAGAGGCCATGTCCTGGGTGAAGCAGGTCCTTAATGATGGATGCTGCCTATCTGAGGCATTGCTCCTTGCAGATACCCTGGATGCTGGGGAGGCTAGTGCCCATGATGGAGCTGACTGAGTTCGCAAGTTTCTGCAGCTTATTTCAATCCTACACAGTGCTCCCATGGCCCACCAGACCAGATGCAGCTGGTTAGAATGCTCTCCACAGTACATCTGTAGAGCTTTGCAAGTGTCTTTGCTGACATAACTAAATCTCCTCAAACTCCAAATGAAATATACCTGCTGTCATACTTTCTTCGTAACTGTATCGATATGCCGAGTAATGGATAGATCCTCAGAGATACTGACACCCAGAAACTTGAAATTGCTCACACTTTCCTCTGCTGATCCCTTGATGAGGGCTGATGTGTGTATCCTCGACTTACCCTTCCTGAAGTCCACATTCATTTTTTGGTCTAACTGATGTTAGGTGCAAGGTTGTTGACACCACTCAACCTGCTGGTCTATCTCACTCCTGTATGCCTCCTCATCACTATCTGAAAATCTGCCAACAATAGTTGTGTTGTCAGCAAATTTAGTGATGGCATTTGAGCTCTGCCTAGCCACACAGTCCTGGGTGTAGACAGAGTAGAGCAGTGGGTTAAGCACACATCCTTGAGGTGCACCAGTGTTGATTATGAGCAAGCTGGAGATGTTATTTCTGATCTACACAGACTGTGGTCTTCCAGTGAGGAAGCCAAGGATTGAGTTACAGAGGGAGGTACAGAGGCCCAGGGTCCAGAGCTTTTTGATCATCACTGTAAGAATGATTGTGTTAAACGCTGAGCTGTAGTCAATAACTGAAGTATTAGTATTGTGCAGGTGTTCCAAGGTCATGTGAAGAGCCAGTGAGATCACATCTGCTGTAGACCTTTTGTGGTGATGGTCGATAAGCAGGAGTTGATTGTAGCCATAACCAATCTCTCAAAACACTTCATCACCGTATATGTTAAGGCAGCTCACCCTAACCCTTCCATCCCCCATAACCCACTATTTTTATTTTATCCCTGTGGATATCTAAGAGTATCTTTAATGTATCTGACTCTACCATCACCCATGGCAGTGCGTTCCATGCAGCTACCACCATCATGTTTAAAAAAAACACCTGCTTCTGACATCCCGCTTTACATTCCTCCAAACATCTTAAAGTTCTGCCCCCTTGTATTAGCAAGATCATACAGATCATAAATAGCAGGACAGCATAAGTAAGCACTGGAGGAGCTCAGCAAATCAGGCAGCATCCTCCAGCAGTTTGTGTGCCACAGATGCTGCCTGACCTGCTGAGTTGCTCCAGCATTTTGTGTATCAGGATAGGATGCTTTCTGTAATGTGCCAACAAAAGTTGGCGATGGTCAAGGAAAATGTGCCGAATATTTTTAGCTGAGGAGGTCGAGGCGCTGGTGCACTTTCTTGGCCATGGTGTCTATGTTGCTGAAGCAGGGCAGGCTGTTGGTAATGTTTACGCCCAGGAGCTTGACCCACTCAACCATCTCTACCTCAGCACTATTGATGTATTGTGTGCACTGTACCCCTCATGAAGTCAATGTTTTGCTGATATTGAGGGGAAGGTTGTTGTCATGTCGCTAGGCTCTCTATCTCTTTCCTGTGTGCCAACTCACCATTACCTGAGATCTAAGATCATAAGTGGGTTCTATAATAAGGCAGCAAAATGGATGTAGCAATCAGTCATCAGGTTTCGAACACTGGAAGTGTATGCAGCGTATACAAAACTAATCTCAGTAGAGCTTCTTATTGGATTTTTAGTGAAGATATTGGCCCCTCAGCTATGTGGAGTACTTCGCCTTGTCTTCAACCTGAGCCTGAGGCTCCGGAGGGTTCCTGTGCTGTGGAAGACGTCCTGCCTCGTCCCTGTGCCGAAGACACCACGCCCCAATGGCCTCAATGACTACAGACCGGTGGCATTGACCTCCCACATCATGAAGACCCTGGAGAGACTTGTTCTGGAGCTGCTCTGGCCTATGGTCAGGCCACACTTAGATCCCCTCCAGTTCACCTACCAGCCCCGACTAGGAGTTGAGGATGCCATCATCTACCTGCTGAACCTTGTCTACGCCCACCTGGACAAGCCAGCGAGCACTGTGAGGGTCATGTTTTTTGACTTCTCCAGTGTGTTCAACACCATCCGCCCTGCTCTGCTGGGCGAGAAGCTGACAGCGATGCAGGTGGATGCTTTCCTGGTGTCATGGATTCTTGATTACTTGACTGGCAGACCACAGTACGTGTGCTTGCAACACTGTGTGTCCGACAGAGTGATCAGCAGCACTGGGGCTCCACAGGGGACTGTCTTGTTTCCCTTTCTCCTCACCATTTACACCTTGGACTTCAACTACTGCACAGAGTCTTGTCATCTTCAGAAGTTTTCTGATGACTCTGCCATAGTTGGATGCATCAGCAAGGGAGATGAGGTCTCGTTCTAGACCTCCCCAACATCGGGAACAATCTTCCCGCATCTAGCCTGTCCAATCCCTTTAGGATCTTATACGTTTCAATCAGATCCCCCCTCAATCTTCTAAATTCCAACGAGTACAAGCCCAGTTCATCCAGTCTTTCTTCATATGAAAGACCTGCCATCCCAGGAATCAATCTGGTGAACCTTCTTTGTACTCCCTCTATGGCAAGGATGTCTTTCAATGAGATCCACCCTCAAACATCAATACTAATGCCTCCTTAATCTCTTCAGCTACCTTTTTCAGAACCTTGGGGTGTAGTCCATCTGGTTCAGGTAACATATCTACCTTCAGTCCTTTCAGCCTCTCAAGCACCTACTTAGTAATAGCAATTACACTCACTTCTTCCCACGACACTCTTGAATTTCTGACATACTGCTGATGTCTTCCACAGTGAAGAATGGCGCAAAATACTTACTAAGTTAGTCTTCCATTACTTTGTTCACTACCTCTCCAGCATTATTTTCCAGTGGTTTGATATCCACTCTCACCTCTTTTTTTACTCTTTACATATTTGAAAAATCTTTTTGTATCCGCCTTCTGTTTATTTTTAAAAGCTTCCTAATCTTCTAACTTCCCACTAATTTGTGCTATATTATATGCCCTCTCTTTTCCTTTTATACTGTCTGACTTCTCTTGTCAGCCACAGTGGCCTCATCTTCCCTTCAGAATATGTCTTCATCTTTGAGATGTATCTGTCCTGCACCTTCTGAAATACCCCCAGAAACTCTAGCCATTGCTATTCTGCTCGTGTTCCCCTCGGATTAACTTTGGCCAGCTCTTTTCTGATGCCTCTGTAATTCCCTTTACTCCACTCTATACTGATACATGTGACTTTATCTTCTCCCACACAAAAAGGTAAATTATATCATATTATCATCACTGTCTCCTAAAATTTCCTTTACCTTAAGCTCCCCGAGGAGTTTATCCCACTCCCATCAGGGAAGAGGCTTTGCAGCATCCACTCCGGAAGCAGCAGACTCAAAAACAGTTACTTCCCCTAAGCTGTCAGGCTGATCAGCACCCCTAACCCCTCCGCACTCCCTCCCACTACTATTTCATCATTTTCTGTCTGTAACCTTATGCACAGATACTCCTGTACCTAGCATCACTCTATGCACATAAGCTAATCTTGTGAATTTATATTTATTGTTTTTCATCGTGTTCCTTATGCTTGTTTTTTGTGTTGATGCTGCATTGGATCCGGAGTAACAACAATTTTGTTCTCCTTCACACTTGTGTACTGACGAATGACAATAAACAATTTTGAATCTTGAGTATATCATCAAAGGACTGGAGATGCAGATTTAAAATTCTGGGTAAAAGATACAAGGGGGATGTGAGGAAAACACTCTTATACATGGAGAGGACTTAAAATTTGGAAGTGTGCTAGAAATAAAGTCAATCAGAAATTTTAAAAGGCAGTAAGGGGAGTCATTTGCAGATTACGGGGAAAGGTTGAGCCATGGGATTAATGAGATCTTTCTGCTTGCAGCCAGTACAGCGTCAATGGGCTGATGTCTCCCTCCCCTGCCGTAATGATTCAAATTTTTAAAATTTCTTATTTTATTTAAAGGTACAGTGCAGAACAGGCCCTTCTGATCCAACGAACTGCACCACCCAACCACCCACCTTTTTACCCTAGCCTAATTACAGGACAATTTACAATGAACAATTTACCATGCTAATGCTACTAACAAGCCTTTACACTGTGGGAGGAAACTGGAACACCCAGAGGAAACCCACGTGTTCATGGGGAGAATCAACAAACTCCTTATAGGCAGTAGTGGAATTAAACTCTAAACTCCCATGGCCCAAGCTGTAATAGTGGTGCACTAACTACTAAATCAATGTGACACACAAAATTGTTCATCATTCAGAATCAAAATCAGGTTTACTATCACTTTATACTTTTTTATACTTTATACGTTATTGTCGCCAAACAATTAGTACTAGAACGTACAATCATTACAGTGATATTTGATTCTGCGCTTCACACTCCCTGGATTATAAATATTAAAGATATTAAAAATAGTAAAAATTAGTAACTATTAAAAATTTAAATTATAAATCATAAATAGAAAATAGAAAAATGGGAAGTAAGGTAGTGCAAAAAAACTGAGAGGCAGGTCTGGATATTTGGAGGGTACGGCCCAGATCTGGGTCAGGATCCATTCAGCAGTCTTATCACATTTGGAAAAAAGCTGTTCCCAAATCTGGCTGTTCAAGTCTTCAAGCTCCTGAACCTTTTCCTGGAGGGAAGAGGGACGAAAAGTGTGTTGACTGGGTGGGTCGTGTCCTTGATTATCCTGGCAGCACTGCTCCGACAGCGTGCGGTGTAAAGTGAGTCCACGGACGGAAGATGGGTTTGTGTGATGTGCTGCGCTGTGTTCACGGTCTTCTGCAGCTTCTTTCGGTCTTGGACAGGACAACTTCCATACCAGGTTGTGATGCACCCTAGAAGAATGCTTTCTACGGTGCATCTATAAAAACTAGTGAGGGTTTTAGGGGACAGGCCAAATTTCTCTAGTTTTCTCAGGAAGTAAAGGCGCTGGTGGGCCTTCTTGGCAGTGAACTCTGCTTGTTTGGACCAAGTCAGGTCATTTTTGATATTGACCCTGAGGAACTTAAAGCTTTTGACCTGTTCCACTTGCGCACCACCGACGTAAATTGGGTCATGCGGTCCGCTACTCCTTCTGAAGTCAACAACCAATTCCTTTGTCTTGCTGACGTTGAGGGATAGGTTATTGTCTTTGTACCATGCCACCAGGCTCTTAATTTCCTCTCTGTACTCAAACTCATCATTACCCGAGATAGGGCCTACAATTGTTGTGTCATCAGCAAATTTATATATTGAGTTTGATGGAAGCTTGGCTACACAATCATGGGTGTACAGTGAGTACAGCAGGGGGCTGAGTACACAGCCTTGTGGGGCACCGGTGCTCAGAGTGATTGTAGAGGAGAGCTTGTCCCCTATTTTTACAGCCTGGGTCCTGTCTGTGAGGAAGTTGAAGATCCAGCTGCCGGTCTGAGTGCTAAGGTCCAGGTTCCGGAGCTTAGGAATCAGTTTATTTGGAACAATGGTATTAAAGGCAGAGCTGTAGTCAATGAAAAGGTGCTTTTGGTATGCGTCTTTATTCTCCAGGTGTTCTGAGGAGGAATGTAGGGCCAGAGAGATGGCATCTGCCATTGATCTGTTGCTCTGGTAGGCGAATTGCAAAGCGGCGAGGTTGACCGGTAGGCTGTGGTTGATGTGTGCCATAACCAATCTCTTGAAGCACTTCATAGCAATTGATGTCAGAGCCACAGGTCGATAGTCATTTAGGCATGCCACCTTGCTCTTCCTCGGCACTGGGATTATCGTTGCCTTCTTAAAACATGACAGGATCTTAGACTGAAGCAAGGAGCAGTTGAAGATGTCAGCAAACACTCCAGCTAGCTCGCTTGCACAGGCCTGGAGAACCCGTCCTGGGACGCCATCTGGGCCCGTCGCCTTCCTTGGATTTATCTTCAGGAAGGCCCATCTAACATCCTCCTCGGTGACGATGAATCTCGATGTCACCAGGTCTGGTTCATCCGGAGGGAGCGGGACGCTCCTCTTCTGTTTGAATCTTGCATAGAATACGTTAAGTTCGTCAGGAAGAGAAGCCCCACAGTTATTGATATTCCCAGCCTTTTCTTTGCGCCCAGTGATCTCATTTAGACCTTGCCATAGTCTACTGGCATCCCTTTGGTTAGCCTGGGCTTCCAACTTGGCTCGATATTGCCTCTTGGTGCCCTTAATGGCTTTCTGGAGTTCACGCCTGGATTCCGTGTAGCGACTGGTATCCTCGGACCTAAAAGCCGCAGCTCTAGCCTTTAAAAGGGACTTGACCTCATAATTCATCCAAGGTTTCCGGTTAGGGAATACCTGGATCGTCTTGCGAGACACACGGTCCTCCGTGCATTTCCAAATAAAGTTCGTGACAGCTGAGGCATACTCATCAAGGTTAGCTGCCGAGTCCTTGAATACTAACCAGTCCACCAATTCAAAGCAGTTATGGAGGACCTCATCCATTTCCTCTGTCCAACGCGACACTACTTTTGACACCGTGACCTCCCACTTCAGTTTCTGTTTGTCAGCCGGGAGGAGGAGTACGGCCTGATGGTCTGATTTTCTGAAGTGAGGTCGTGGGACGGAACGGTGGGCAACCTTGACTGCTGTGTAGCAGTAGTCAAGTATATTAGGGCCTCTAGTGGGGCAGGAGACATGTTGGTATAACTTTGGCAGTGCCTTTCTGAGGTTGGCCTGGTTAAAGTCCCCAGCTGTAAATGATGTATGCTAAGAAGTTTGTTGTTTTGCAACGACAGTACAAACAAATACGTAAAAACAGTACTATAAGTTACAATAAGAAATGTAAAAAAAACGTAAGGGTGCAAGAGGAGAGAAAAATACTGAGGTAGTGTTCATGGGCTGTTCAGAAATCTGTTGGCGATGGGGAAGAAGCGGTTCCTAAAACACTGAGTGTGCGTCTTCAGACTCCTGTACCTCCTCCTTGGTGGCAGCAATGAGAAGAGAGCTGGTCTTTCAGTTTGGGTTATGATGCCTTAAAATGGAAATCAATGTTGCTTCAGTCTGATCCACCACCCAAAGCAACTGATTCCTTTGGAGTCAATGGTTCAAGTTGGTTCCAGTGCTGGACTGGAATAGGTTTGACCCCCATGCACAGACTTCAACTTGCTTCTGAACAAAATTATTAATTGGAATGTCTTTCAGGAGTTCCAACTCCGTTTCTGAGCTTCAGCATATTGACAGGTGTTGAAAGGAATAAATTGGATTTATTATTTAAAGACTTCTTGCATTGAGATGACTGCCTTTTTCATATGCAAAGGAAAAACCATGCCCAGAAATGTGGTATTTAAACAGCGTTGAACTTATAATCAATGACCAAGAAACTGCGATTGATCAATAGACCCCTTCATTGTAATGTTAACTGGGACAAAGCATCCAAATCTAATACTAGAGAGCATTCATTTAAGATGAATTGGGGTAAGTACGAAGGAGATGAGTGAGGCAAGTTTTTTTTTACACAGAGTGATGGGTACCTGGAATGTACTGCCAGGATGGTGGTGAAGCAGATATGAAGGAAGAATTTAAGAGGCTCTTGTATAGCAGTGTGAATGTGCTAGACATGAGCAGGCAGAAGGGATTAGTTTAGTTGGCCACTGAATTAGTTTCTTAATTAGTTCCACACAACATCGTGGGCTGGAAGTCCTGTTCCTGTACTGAACTGATCTACGTTCTTTGATTTGCTTTGTAAATCAGAATTATACATTGTCTATAAATTTGTCAGGGACACCACTCTTGTTGGCAGAATCAGATAGTGACAAGGAGATGTCCAGGAGTGAGATCGCTTGGTTCAGTGGTGTCGCAAATTTTCACTCAGTGTCAGTAAGATCAAGGAATTGATTGTGGACTTCAGGAAGAGGAAGTCAGGAGAACACACACCAGTCCTCATTGAGGGGTCAGCACTGGAAGGCGTGACCAACTTCAAGTTCCTGGGTGTCAGCATCTTAGAGAGTCCATCCTAGCCCAACATATCAATGCAGCCACAAAGAAGACATCTTAGCAGCTATATTTCGTTAGGAGTTTAAGAGGATTTGGTATGTCACCAAAGACTCTAGCAAGTTTCTACAGATGTACTGTGGAGAGTATGCTGACTGGCTGCATCACCATCTGCGATGTAGGTTCCAGTGCACAGCATCAAAAAAAAGAGCACTTTTTCCAGGTGTAATGGTGTGCTAGGCCACTAGAGGGGGATATCCTACTTCAGGAAAAATCAATCATCTTTTATCTTCTTGCCTTGTCTTTGGAGATTAATTAGTTTCTCTGTGTATGTCTGTGGAGAGCCGTGTGGCTTAAATTCTTTCAGCCATGCCAATTATTAATTCTAATAGAATACTTCCAGTCTCAAAGAACTATGCTGGCTAACCTAAACTAATCCCTGTTTAATCCTGCTTTAAATGATACTACAGTTGTTTAATTTCCATAAAACAATAACTGGGGATAGACATTGCAGGCAAGTTCAAAATTTATTGCCATTATGAAATAACGGTATAAAATCCTTGGAACTCATCTAGTGAAGGGGTTGCCACTTTTTATTAGAGGGAGATTTACAGAGATTTCATATATAGAATGAAAGAATAGGATATATTTCCTACAACTCATGTACTGAAGCCATTGCCTCTGTTTATTAGCGAGAGATTTACAGGGATTTCATTTATAGGATGTAGGGACAGGATATACAAACAGTGGCCGCTTTATTAGGTACACCTGTACAACTGCTTGTTAATTCGAATATCTAATCAGCCAATCATATGGCATCAACTCAATGCATAAAAGCATGCAGATATGGTTAAGAGGTTCATTTGTTCTTCAAACCGAACGTCAGAATGGGGAAGAAATGTGATTTAAGTGACTTTGACTGTGAAATGATGGTTGGTGCCAGACAGGGTGGTTTAAGTATCTCAGAAACTGCTAAATACCTGGGGTTTTCATGCACAACAGTCTCTAGAATTTACAGAGAATGGTGCGAAAAACAAAAAAAAAAATCCGATGAGCGGAAGTTCTGTGGGTAAAACGTTGTGTTAATAAGAGAGGTCAGAGGAGAATGGCTAACCCCAGGTTCAAGCTGACAGGAAGCTGACAGTAACTCAGATAATCACACACATTAAAATAGCAGTGCATGGAAGAGCATCTCTGAACTTACAGCACGTCAAACCTTGAAGGGGATAGGCTACAGTAATCGAGGGCCACAAATATACACCAGTGACTACTTTATTAGGTACAGGAGGTACCTAAGATAAATCATAATGTAAGAGACTAGTCTTCTGTTTTCTCTTCTTGTTCCAGGAAGTGATGAATCAGCTTTAAATGTCGCAGTGATAATGCACAAGATAGCTGCTTAATAAGTCACATGGGATATTATGGTGATGATCTAGTATTGCTAGTGAGCTATGCGTTCAGCTATTCTCTTAATTCCCATTCACCAAACTGTGGACCAGGGTACTGATTTGGAAAACAGTGATTGGAAGTATTATATCATTTCACAGTCTTTCTAATCTAGACCTCTCTGGTAATTGCCTCAGTCTCCATCATTCACAGCAAACTGTTTGTCCCACTCCCATCAGGGAGGAGGCTGTACAGCGTCCACGCCAGGACCACCAGACTCATAGACAGCAAGGACGAGCAACAACTCCACCCACGAACCCACCCCTCCACACCCCCAACCACTACTTTATCATTTCCTGTCAGAGTCACCTTATGTACAGACAATCCTGTGCCTAGCCTCATTTTATGGACATACGTTCAATCTATGGATATAATCTTATGTATTTGTATTTATTGTCCTTTAAAAAAAAATTATCTTATTTTTTGTGCTGCTTCAGATCCAGGGTAACAAATTTTTTGTTCTCCTTTATACTTGTGTACTGGAAATGGCATTAGAAACTCTTGGGAGTCATGAATATATACCTGATTAATCCACAAAATGAAATCTTGCTATATCCTGTGAGCCTCAAATTTTTATGATTTTAGGTCTTCCCTATAACAGGTAACTGTTTATATGTAGTTTTTCATTGATTCTATTGTGTATCTTTGTTCTTCTGTGAATACATGCAAGAAAGTGAATTTCAGGGTAGTATACAGTGACAATAATAAATTTACTTTGAACTTTGATCATTATATGTCTGAACGTCTCTCCCGGATCTCTTCTACAAATAAGCTTATTGATTTCTCTTTAAACTAAAGTCTCTTATCTACCCAATGGCTCAAAACACTGCAACACACAAGTGGAAGTTTCCATGCAACAATATTGAGTAATTATGAACTTCATAAACTGTTCACGATACTCCAAGTGGCTTGTCATCACATTGCTGGTAGTGCAGTTTCAAAGTGGGAAGAGATTAATTGCTAAAATAGAGCATTTAAGCTCGGGGCATTCTGCACTGCGCTAGCAAACAAACCTGAAAAGAGACCTCTACGGTAACGTACAGCAGGTGAACCTATGGACTGTCATAGCTACTTGGACTATACCTCCTCCCACCCTGTTACTTGTAAAAATGACATCCCCTTCTCTCAATTCCTCTGTCTCCGCTGCTGCTCTCAGGATAAGGCTTTTCATTCCAGAGCAAAGGAGATGTCCTCCTTCTTCAAAGAAAGGGACCTCCCTTTCTCCACCATCAATGCTGCCCTCAACCACATCTCTTCCATTTCACGCACATCTGCTCTCACCCCATCCTCCCGCCACCCTATCAGGGATTGGGATTGGGGTCCTCTTGTCCTCACCTACCACCCCACCAGCCTCCATATCCAGCACATAATTCTCTGCAATACCCACCATCTCCCAACAGGATCTCACCACCAAGCACATCTTTTCCTCTCCCCCTATTTTCTGCTTTCTGCAGGGATCACTCCCTACATGACTCGCTTGTCCATTTGTCCCTCCCCACTGATATTCCTCCTGACACTTTCCTTGTAAGTGGAACAAGTGCTACACCTGCCCTTACACCTCCTCCCCCACTACCATTCAGGACCCCAAACAGTTCTTCCAGGTGTGGCAACACTTCACCTGTGAGTCTCTTGGGGTCATATACTGTGTCCGGTGCTCCTCGTGTGGCCTCCTATGTATCAGCGAGACCTGATGTAGATTGGGAGACTGCTTCACAGAGTACCTGTGTTTCGTCTGCCAGAAAAAGTGGGATCTCCCAGTGGCCACCCATTTTAATTCCACTTCCCATTCCCATTCTGATATGTCTGCCCGTGGCCTCCTCCACTGTAGTGATGAGGCCACGTTCAGGTTGGAGGAACAACACCTTATATTCCGTCTGGGTAGCCTCCAATCAGATGGCACGAACATCAATTTCTCGAACTTCCAGTAATGGCCCCCATCACCATTCCCCATTCCCTTTTCCCTCTCTCACCATATCTCCTTGCCTGCCCATTGACTCCATCTGGTGCTGCTCCCCCTTTTCTTTCTTCCATGGCCTTCTGTCCTCTGCTATCAAATTCCTCTTCCAGCCCTGAATCTGGGCTACAAATTACAGCGGGAGATAGAAAAGGCATATAAAAAGGGCAATGTAGTAGTCATAGGGGATTTCAATATGCAGGTAGATTTGGAAAATCTGGTCAGTGCTGGACCCCAAAAGAGAGGGAATTTGTAGAATGTCTATGAGATGGCATTTTTAGAGTAGCTTGTGGTTGAGCCCACAAGGTGGAAAGGTAAATCTGGATAAGGTGTTGTGTAATGATGGGTGGCAGGATGGAGATAGGTCTGTACCAAAGGAGGAGTACAGCATTCCTTCCGTCTGCTAGTCTGCAGGTCACCCTTGGGGAAGAATCACGAGAAGACATGGGAGCAGGTGGTGGATGGTCATGTGAGCAGCTGGTGCATATCACAAGTCCTGGTTATGTATTTCAAAGTTTCAAAGTGCATTTACTATCTAAGAATGTATAAGTTATACAACCTTGAGATTTGTTTGCTTACAGGCAGGCGCAAAACAAGGAACCTGAAAGAACACTGATGCCAGGCAGACAATCTCCAAAGAGTATTAATGATGGCAAGGCTCACTTGTCTTTAAAGACACTGCTCAGAAGAAGACAATGGCAAACTATTTCTATAGAAAAAATTGCCGTGAGCAATCATGGTCACGGGATCATGATCGCCTGTGTCATACTACACAGCATATAATGATGATGTTGTGTACTGAACCAGTTTGACTAGAAAGCTTAAGGTGAAGGAAATGCTGGAAAGCAGTGATCATACTATGATAGAATTCACCTTGCAGTTTGATAGGGAGAGATAAAGTCAGATGTACCAGCATTATTGTGGAGTAAATGGAATTCCAGAGGCATGAGAGAAGAGCTAGTCAAAGTTGATTGGAAGGGGACATGAACAGAGATGATGACGGAAAAGCAATGGCTGGATTTTCTGGGGGCAACTTGGAAGGCATTGGACTGGAGAGACACATCCCAAAGATGAATAAGTATTCTGAAGGAAGGAAGAGGCAACCGCAGGTGACAAGGGAAGTCAGTGACAGCATAAAAGCAAAATAGAGCAAAAATTAGTGGAATGTGAGAGGATTGCAAAGCTTTTAAAAACCAACAGAAGGCAACTAAAAAAACTTTAAGGAGAAAAGAGATGAAATATGAAGGTAAGCTCGTCAATAATATAAAAGAGGATACAAAAAGTTTTTTCAGATATATAAAGAGTAAAAGAGAAGGAGGAGTGTATATTGGACTGTTGGAAAATTATGCTGGAGAGGTAGTAATGGGAGACAAAGAAACGGTGGATGAACTTAATAAATACCTTGCACCAGTCTTTACTGTGGAAGCTGTGTGCCAAAAATTCAAGAGTGTCAGGAGGCAGAAATAAATGTAATTGTGTTACTGAGGAGAAGGTGCTTGGGAAGCTGAAAGGACTGAAGGTAGATACGTCACCTGGACCAGATGGACTGCACTGCAGGGTACTGAAAGTGGCGGCTGAAAGAGCTTGTGGAGGCAGTGGTAATGATCTTTCAAAAATCGCTAGATTTTGGAATGGTTCTGGACGACTGGAAAATTACAAGTGTCACTCCACTCTTTAAGAAAGGAGGGAGGCAGAAGAAGGAAATGATAGGCCAGTTAGCCTGACTTCAGTGGTTGAGATGTTGGGGTCCATTATTACGGATGGGGTTTTGGGGTACTTGGAGGTGCATGATAAAATAGGCTAAATTCAGAATGCTTTCCTTAAGGGAGAAATCTTGCCTTACTAATCTGTTGGAATTCTTTGAGGAAGTAACAGCAGGATAGACAAAGCAGAGTCAGTGGATGTTGTTTACTTGGGTTTTTAGAAGGCCTTTGACAAAGTGCCACGCACAAGGTTGCTTAGCAAGATAAGAACCCATGGTCTTACAGCAAAGATATTATCATGGATAGAAAATTGGCTGATTGGTAGGAGGCAAACAGTTGGAATAAAGGGGGCCTATTCTGGTTGGCTGCTGGTGATTAATGTTGTTCCGTGGGGTGAAGGGGGTGTTGGGCTTGCTTCTTTTCACAATATAACCAGTGATATTAATCCTGATTCTGATTCTGGAATTGATGGCTTTCTGGCCAAGTTCGCAAATGATACAAAGATAAATAGAAGGACGGGTGGTGTTGAGGAAACAGAGAGTCTGCAGAAGGACTTATACAGAGAATGGGCAAAGAAATGGCAGATAGAATAGAGTGTAGGGAAATGTATGGTCATGCACTTTGATAGAAGGAATAAGGCATAGACTATATTCTAAATGGGGAAAAAAATTCAAAAATCTGAGTTGCAAATGGACTTGTGAGTCCTCGTGCACGATTCCCTAATGGTTAACTTGCAGGTTGAGTCACGAGTAAGGAAGACAAATGCAATGTTAGCATTCATTTTGAGAGCACTAGAATATAAGAGCAAGAATGCAATGCTGAGGCTTTATAAGACATTGGTCAGATCGCACTTGGCATATTAAGCAGTTTTGGGCCCCTTTTCTAGGAAAGGATGTGCTAGCATTGGAGAGGCTCCAGAGGAGGTTCATGAGGCGAGGAAGGTTTGGCATTCATTTTCTGTTGCTATTTGAGGAGAGGGGCAGTATGAGTGTGAGGGCAGTTTGCTGTTCTCGGTGTCAGATGTGGGAGGCCCTGGAGTCTCCAAGCCTCCCAGACGTCTACATCTGCGCCAAGTGCATCGAGATGCAGCTCCTAAGGGACCGCGTTACGGAACTGGAGCTGCAGCTCGATGACCTTCGTCTGGTCAGGGAGAGTGAGGAGGTGATAGAGAGGAGTGGAAGGCAGGTGGTCACGCCGGGGCCACGGGAGGCAGACAAGTGGGTCACAGTTAGGAGGGGGAAGGGGAAGAGTCAGGTAATAGGGAGTACCCCGGTGGCTGTGCCCCTTAACAATAGGTACTCCTGTTTGAGTACTGTTGGGGGGGACAGCTTACCCGGGGGAAGCGACAGTGGCCGTGCCTCTGGCACAGAGTCTGGCCCTGTAGCTCAGAAGGGTAGGGCAAGGAAGAGGAGGGCAGTTGTGATAGGGGACTCGATAGTAAGGGGGTCAGATAGGCGATTCTGTGGACGCAGTCCAGAGACCCGGATGGTAGTTTGCCTCCCTGGTGCCAGGGTCCGGGATATTTCTGATCGTGTCCAAGATATCCTGAAGTGGGAGGGTGAGGAGCCAGAGGTCGTGGTACATATAGGTACCAATGATATAGGAAGGAAAAGGGATGAGGTCCTGAAAGGAGAATATAGGGAGCTAGGAAGGGAGTTGAGAAAAAGGACCGCAAAGGTAGTAATCTCGGGATTACTGCCTGTGCCATGCGACAGTGAGAGTAGGAATGCGATGAGGTGGAGGATAAATGCGTGGCTGAGGGATTGGAGCAGGGGACAGGGATTCAAGTTTTTGGATCATTGGGACCTCTTTTGGCGCAGGCGTGACCTGTACAAAAAGGACGGGCTACACTTGAATCCGAGGGGGATCAATATCCTGGCAGGGAGATTAGCGAGGGCTACTGAGGTGACTTTAATCTAGAATGGTTGGGGGGTGGGAATCAAATTAAAGAGGCTAGGCGTGAGGAGGTTAGTTCACAACAGGGGGATGGGAACCAGTGCAGAGAGACAGAGGGGTGTAAAGTGAGGGTAGAAGCAAAAAGTACTAAGGAGAAGAGTAAAAGTGGCAGGCCGACAAATCCAGGGCAAGCATTAAAAAGGGCCACTTTTCAACATAATTGTATAAGGGCTAAGAGAGTTGTAAAAGAGCACCTGAAGGCTTTGTGTTTCAATGCAAGGAGTATTCGTAATAAGGTGGATGAATTGAAAGTGCAGATTGTTATTAATGATTATGATCTAGTTGGGATCACAGAGACATGGCTCCAGGGTGACCAAGGATGGGAGCTCAACGTTCAGGGATATTCAATATTCAGGCGGGATAGACATGAAGGAAGGGAAGATGGGGTGGCGTTGCTGGTTAAAGAAGAGATTAACGCAATAGAAAGGAAGGACATAAGCCGGGAAGATGTGGAATCGATATGGGTAGAGCTGCGTAACACTAAGGGGCAGAAGACGCTGGTGGGAGTTGTGTACAGGCCACCTAACAGTAGTAGTGAGGTCGGAGATGGTATTAAACAGGAAATTAGAAATGTGTGCAATAAAGGAACAGCAGTTGTAATGGGTGACTTCAATCTACATGTAGATTGGGTGAACAAATTGGTAAAGGTGCTGAGGAAGAGGATTTCTTGGAATGTATGCGGGATGGTTTTTTGAACCAACATGTCGAGGAACCAACTAGAGAGCAGGCTATTCTGGACTGGGTTTTGAGCAATGAGGAAGGGTTAATTAGCAATCTTGTCGTGAGAGGCCCCTTGGGTAAGAGTGACCATAATATGGTGGAATTCTTCAGTAAGATGGAGAGTGACATAGTTAATTCAGAAACAAAGGTTCTGAACTTAAAGAGGGGTAACTTTGAAGGTATGAGACGTGAATTAGCTAAGATAGACTGGCAAATGACACTTAAAGGATTGACGGTGGATATGCAATGGCAAGCATTTAAAGGTTGCATGGATGAACTACAACAATTGTTCATCCCAGTTTGGCAAAAGAATAAATCAAGGAAGGTAGTGCACCCATGGCTGGCAAGAGAAATTAGGGATAGTATCAATTCCAAAGAAGAAGCATACAAATTAGCCAGAGAAAGTGGCTCACCTGAGGACTGGGAGAAATTCAGAGTTCAGCAGAGGAGGACAAAGGGCTTAATTAGGAAGGGGAAAAAAGATTATGAGAGAAAACTGGCAGGGAACATAAAAACTGACTGTAAAAGCTTTTATAGATATGTAAAAAGGAAAAGACTGGTAAAGACAAATGTAGGTCCCCTACAGACAGAAACAGGTGAATTGATTATGGGGAGCAAGGACATGGCAGACCAATTGAATAATTACTTTGGTTCTGTCTTCACTAAGGAGGACATAAATAATCTTCCAGAAATAGTAGGGGACAGAGGGTCCAGTGAGATGGAGGAACTGAGCGAAATACTTGTTAGTAGGGAAGTGGTGTTAGGTAAATTGAAGGGATTGAAGGCAGATAAATCCCCAGGGCCAGATGGTCTGCATCCCAGAGTGCTTAAGGAAGTAGCCCAAGAAATAGTGGATGCATTAGTGATAATTTTTCAAAACTCGTTAGATTCTGGACTAGTTCCTGAGGATTGGAGGGTGGCTAATGTAACCCCACTTTTTAAAAAAGGAGGGAAAGAGAAACCGGGGAATTATAGACCGGTTAGCCTAACGTCGGTGGTGGGGCAACTGCTGGAGTCAGTTATCAAAGATGTGATAACAGCACATTTGGAAAGCGGTGAAATCATCGGACAAAGTCAGCATGGATTTGTGAAAGGAAAATCATGTCTGACGAATCTCATAGAATTTTTTGAGGATGTAACCAGTAGAGTGGATAGGGGAGAACCAGTGGATGTGGTATATTTGGATTTTCAAAAGGCTTTTGACAAGGTCCCACACAGGAGATTAGTGTGCAAACTTAAAGCACACGGTATTGGGGGTAGGGTATTGATGTGGATGGAGAATTGGTTAGCAGACAGGAAGCAAAGAGTGGGAATAAACGGGACCTTTTCAGAATGGCAGGCGGTGACTAGTGGGGTACCGCAAGGCTCAGTGCTGGGACCCCAGTTGTTTACAATATATATTAATGACTTGGATGAGGGAATTAAATGCAGCATCTCCAAGTTTGCGGATGACACGAAGCTGGGCGGCAGTGTTAGCTGTGAGGAGGATGCTAAGAGGATGCAGAGTGACTTGGATAGGTTGGGTGAGTGGGCAAATTCATGGCAGATGCAATTTAATGTGGATAAATGTGAAGTTATCCACTTTGGTGGCAAAAATAGGAAAACAGATTATTATCTGAATGGTGGCCGATTAGGAAAAGGGGAGGTGCAACGAGACTTGGGTGTCATTATACACCAGTCATTGAAAGTGGGCATGCAGGTACAGCAGGCGGTGAAAAAGGCGAATGGTATGCTGGCATTTATAGCGAGAGGATTCGAGTACAGGAGCAGGGAGGTACTACTGCAGTTGTACAAGGCCTTGGTGAGACCACACCTGGAGTATTGTGTGCAGTTTTGGTCCCCTAATCTGAGGAAAGACATCCTTGCCATAGAGGGAGTACAAAGAAGGTTCACCAGATTGATTCCTGGGATGGCAGGACTTTCATATGAAGAAAGACTGGATGAACTGGGCTTGTACGCGTTGGAATTTAGAAGATTGAGGAGGGATCTGATTGAAACGTATAAAATCCTAAAGGGATTGGACAGGCTAGATGCAGGAAGATTGTTCCCGATGTTGGGGAAGTCCAGAACGAGGGGTCACAGTTTGAGGACAAAGGAGAAGCCTTTTAGGACTGAGATTAGGAAAAACTTCTTCACACAGAGAGTGGTGAGTCTGTGGAATTCTCTGCCACAGGAAACAGTTGAGGCCAGTTCATTGGCTATATTTAAGAGGGAGTTAGATATGGCCCTTGTGGCTACGGGGATCAGGGGGTATGGAGGGAAGGCTGGGGTGGGGTTCTGAGTTGGATGATCAGCCATGATCATAATAAATGGCGGTGCAGGCTCGAAGGGCCGAATGGCCTACTCCTGCACCTATTTTCTATGTTTCTATGTTTCTATGAGAATTATTCTGGGAATGCAAGTGTTAATACATGAGAAGCATTTGAAGGCTCCGGGCCATTACTCATGGGAGTTTAGAAGAATGCTTTTGGATCTCATTGAAACCTACCGAATATTGAAAAGCCGAGATAGACTGAATGTAGAGAGAATGTTTCTTATAGTGTTTCCTATAGAGTCTAGGACCAGAGAGCACAGTCTCAGGATAGAGGATCATCCCTTTAGAACAGAAATGCAAGGTAATTTCTTTAGCCAGAGGGTGGTGAATCTGTGGAATTCATTGCCACGGACGGCTGTGGATGCCAAGTCATTGAGTATATTTAAACCAGAGGTTGTTAGGTTCTTGGTTAGTCAAGGCATCAAATGTTATGGGGAGAAGTCAGGGCAATGGGCTTGAGAGCGATAATGAATCAGCCATGATGGAATGGTGGAGCAGACTTGATGGATCAAGTGGCCTAATCTTGCTCCTATGTCTTATGGTTTTATGGTCTTATGATGGACAGTGTTGTCAATCATACTATTCAGCAGTAGCTATTCACCAATAACTTGTTCAAGTTGCCCAGTTTTAGTCTACCCAAGATCACTGGCTCCAGCCCTCTTACAGCAATAGTTCTTATAGAGTCACAGAACACTACAGCACAGAAACAGGCTACTTGACCCATCTAGTCTGCACTAAACTATTGTTCTGCCTAGTCTCATTGACTTGCATCTGGACTATCCCATCCATGTACTAAACTTCTAGATGCTGCAGTCGGACTTGCATCGACTAGTTCTGTTGGCATCTCATTCCACACTCGCACCATTCTTTGAGTGAAGAGGTTCCCCTTATATATTCAACTTCCATCTTTCACCCATGATCTCTAGTTCTGGTCTCACCCAACTTCAGTGGAAACAGTCTGCTTGTATTTACCCTATCTATACCTCTCATACCTCTTTCAAATCTCCTCTCATTCTCTTATGGTCCAAGAGAAAAAAGTCCTAACCTATTCAACCTTTCCCTAGAACTCAGATTCTCAAGACCCGGCAATATCCATGTAGATTTTGTCTGTACTCTTTAAATATTATTGGCATCTGTCCTGTAGGTAGGTGACCAGAACTGTACACAATGCTCTAAAATAGGTCTCACCAATGTCTTAATTTTATTTATTTATTTATTGACTTACAGCGCAGAATTGGCTTTATCAGCCCTCTGAGCCACACCGCCCAGCAACCCATGTTTTAATTCTAGCCTAATCACGGAACAATTTACAATTAACCTACTAACCGGTATATCTTTGGACCGTGGGAAGAAACCGTAGCACCTAGAGGAAACTCGTGCAGTCATGGGAAGAACAGAGGAAGTCCTCACAGACAATGGAAAATCTTATCTAACTCCGGTACCCAATATTCTGATTTATGAAAGCTGTTATTCACATATATTAAGAAAAGCTTTGATCATTGTATCAACCGTTGGAGAACTCAACTCAGTAGTGACTTCTAGTCTAGAAAATCAATTTTCCCCTGCTGCTCTGTTTCTTGTTTCTTAATCTATTTTCTATTCATGCAGCCACAACATCTTTTATTCCATGGCTTTAAAGTTGATAACATTTTAAAACATGTTTGGATTGTTACATGGATAGATATGATTTAGAGCAGGGGTTCCCAACCTGATGTCAACGGACCCTATGGTTAATGGTATGGAGCCATTAGTTAAAAAAAAACTAGTGGGATATTGGCCAAATGCAGGCAAGTGGCAGTAGCTCAGGTAGACAACTTGGTCGGTATGGACGAGTTGAGCCAAAGGAGCCTGTTTTCTGTGCTGCGTAGCTCTACAACCCTATGACAAGCCTATTGTGTGGAAACCTAGAGAAGTCCATAATTCTCTATCAAATACAATTTGCTCATTGACCCTTACAAGGTACAGTAGCTAGAATTGATTTACATTTAATAAAGTCTTGGTTGCTTTCTCTAATCAACCCCCAAAATGATATTTACTCAAAATCAGTGATAATCTGACTTTCGTTCACTATTGCATTTGCTGTCTCCGCAATTTAGAATCAGGGTCATTATCGCTGACTTGTATATCATGAAAAGACATAGAAGTGCAAAGACATAGAATTACTGCAGTTAATATGACACTATATTAGACCCAATTTAGACCCTACCTTACCTAGTAACTACAGACCTATTTCTAAATTTCCATTCCTGTCAAAGGTTCTCGAAAAGGTTATTCTCAGTCAATTGCTGCCCTACTTACACCAAAATAACATCTTGGAAAGGTTTCAGTCAGGTTTTAAGGCTTATCATAGCACAGAGTCTGCCCTGCTGAAAGTGTACAATGACCTGCCCCTCTCAATTGACTCGGGTGACTCTGCCATTCTAATTCTTCTTGACCTCAGCGCAGCGTTCGATACTGTGGATCACGCCATTTTAATAGACCGTCTCCAATACGGGGTTGGTGTTGATGGCACTGCCTTGAACTGGTTTATATCCTACCTCAAAAATAGAAGCTTCTCTGTCAACATAGACAAATTTTCTTCTCCCCCAGCTAGTCTCTCCTGTGGGGTCCCACAAGGTTCCACCCTAGGTCCCATTCTTTTCTCTATATATATGCTTCCCCTTAGCCAAATTATTCAAAAATACAACATTTCTTTCCACTGTTATGCTGACAACACATAGCTTTATCTCTCCCTGAAACCAAATGACCAGTCAAATCTATCCAGCATCATGAACTGCCTTGAGGACATGAAGTGTTGGATGTCACAAAACTTCTTACAGCTGAATGAAGGCAAGTCTGAAGTTGTCCTATTTAGCCCCTCTGACTCCATCAAAGTGATTACCAACTGTCTTGGTAACTTGTCCACCCTTGTCAAACCCCATATTAAATCCCTTGGTGTGATATTTGATTCCACCTTTAAGTTTGACAAGCAAGTTAGTGCAGTAGTAAAAGCCATTTTTTCCAGTTTCTTTTGTAAAAATCAAGCAGTTTCTCTCTTTCAAAGATCTCGAGAAAGTCATCCATGCCCTTATCTCCTCCTGCTTGGACTACTCCAACTCCCTGTATGCTGGGATTAGTCAGTTGTCCCTGTCCTGTCTACAACTGGTCCAGAACGCCACAGCCAGGCTCCTGACAGGTGTCCAGAAGAGGGACCATATTACTCCTATCCTGGTCTCCCTCCACTGGCTGCCAGTACGGTTCAGAATTGATTTTAAGATTCTCCTGTTTGCTTATAAAGCCCTAAATGGGCTGCCCCCCCCCCACCTTATATTGCAGACCTTCTAACCCCTTATTCTACTTCCAAGTCCCTCAGGTCGGCTGACTTGGGGCTCCTGGCTGTCCCATGATCTAAACTTAAGCTCAGGGGTGACTGTGCCTTTGCTGTTGTAGCCCCTAGACTGTGGAACAGCATTTCCCTCCCTACCAGATCTGCCCCCTCCATCGACTCTTTCAAGTCCAGGCTCAAAACTTACTTTTATTCACTGGCGTTTGAATTCTCCTGATGTGGCTGAATTTTGGATTGTGCCTAGGCCCTTGTGTTGTTTCCTTTGAGCTTATAAGCTGTTTGCCTTGTTGGTTATGTCTGCATTTCTTGTATTTGTGATTTTATCTATCTGCTCTAATCTGTACAGCACTTTGGTCAACGTAGGTTGTTTTTAAATGTGCTATATAAATAAATTTGACTTTGACTTGACTTGACTAATAAAGCTCAGAGTTGTCAGAGTTTGGAGTTCAATTCTGACGTCATCCATAAGGAATTTGAATGTCCTGCCTGTGAACCTGCAGGTTTCTTTCAGGTGCTCTGTTTTCCTCCCACAGTCCAAAGGTATACACATTCGTAGGTTGTGTTTTTCACTGTAAATTGATCCTAGGCTTGAATTGGAATTGGCGGGTTGCTCGTGTTGTATTGCTAAGTAAATAAATGCATTAATCAATAAATTGTTGGGGTGGGGCAAGAATAATAAAGTAGCATTTATGAGTTAATAGACTGTTCAGAAATCTGAGGGCAGAGGGGAAAAAGCTGTTCCTAACAAAAAAAGTGTGAGTCTTCAGACTTCTGTACTTCTACCCTGGTGGTACTAACAAGAAGTGCTTGTGTGGGTCCTTAGTGATGGATGTTACCTTCCTGAGGCATTACATATTGAAGGTGTCCTCAGTGGTGGGGAATATTGTGCCCATGATAGAGCTGGTTCAGTCTACAACCCTCTGGAGCCTTTTCCAATCCTGTGAATTGGAGCCTTCATACCAGGCTGTGATGGAATCACTCAGAATCCCCTCCACTGTATATCTATAGAAATTTGTGTCGTTGTGGCATACCCAATCCTCTCAAACTCCTAATAGAGTAGAGCTGTTGGCATCCTGCCTTCAAGATTGTATAAATGTGTTGGGACAGGATAGATCCTCAGAGATGTTGACGCCCAAGAACTTAAAGCTACTCACCCTTTCCACTGCCGACCCAGCAATGAGGGCCAGTGTGTTTTTCTGTCTTCTCCTTCCTCAAGTCCACAATCAATTCCTTGGTCTTGCTGCCACTGAATGTGAGGTTGTTGTTGTGACACCACTCAACCAGCTAATCTATCTCACTCCTGTACGCCTCCTTGTCACCACCTGAGATTCTACTAAATATGGTTGTGTCATCCGCATATTTATATTTGAGCTCTGCCTGGCCACACAGTCATGGGTGTAGATAGGTTAGAACAGAGGGCTAAGATTAGAATAAACCTTATTGTCTTTGCTCAAGCCAATGAGGTTGCGGTGCACAGATCCTTGAGGTGCACCTTGTGTTGATTGTCAGTGAGGAGGTATTTCCATGCAAGTGTGCTGTCTTCTCTTGTCTCTGTTCCCATTGGGCAGAAGATACTAAATACTGAGAGCATGAACCACCAGACCCAAGGACAGCTTCTATCCCATTTCTCTGTTACTACAAAACAACATTCTGAACTCTGGTTTCTTTTTACTGCCTTGGTGTAATTATGTCTGGTATGATCTGTCTGAATGGCTTTTTCACTGTTTATGAGACAATGATAAATCATCAGAATTTCTTCAGCATCTTTTCCACTAGTTGGTCATAGTTCCAGTCCTTGGACAGTTCTCCCTTGACAGCACTTATCCAGGCAATAATGAAACTTCCCCTCCTGAGACTCTTCCTTCTGTTCTACTCTCCCCATCACCCAGTTCTGCAACAGGACATATTTTGGTGGCGGGGAAGAAGCATTAGCCTAGATTTTCTGAAGACTGGGGAGAGTCTGTGGTGCGCCTCTCACATCTGCAGTGAAAGGTTAGAGACTGCAGAAGCTGGAATCTGGAGGGGCGGGGATAAAAAGAAAAACCCGAGTTCCTCCAGCAGGTTGTGTGTTTTTTTTTTGCACGTTAGTTAAGTTTTTTTTCTGCACTCTGTACAATTTAGGATTGGGGATAAGGTTTCCAACTAGCTGTGTTCATGATTTTTTATGTAGGAGGTGTGTGAAAGATAGGAATGTGACAGCATGGTCAGGAACACAAACTGAGCGATGAAAAGTTTTACCAAACATATCTCTGAGAGATGATGGGGAGTGGGGTGGTAGTGCGATGAGTTGCGCTGGGAGAAGTTGGTAATGGTGGTGAGGGGTGGTGTCCCAGCATTTATGAAACAGTGTTTCAGATTTCTTTAAGGGTTATTAAATACTGTAACGAGTGGCGCCTCCCATTAATCGCTACGCTTCTAACATTGTAAGGATGGCGAGAAGGTGTTACGTAACGCAGGGGGTCGAAATACTAATGCGGCAGTGTTTGTGTGTTCAGGGAAGGAACGTTCTAGTGGTTTGAAATTGGCTTACAACGTTGGACTCGTCTACCGCCATTTAGTTAAAATCCACGTTGTGACTTTAAAGGGGATATTTGTTTTCTTTTGCACATTGCCCCTGAGCGTTGAGGTGATGTCGGGAGGGGTTACAGCCGGGCTGATTGGGTTGTGGAGGTGTGCCTGAATATTGGGACATGACGGGGCTTGGATAGGTCGACACCAGCCTCACCCGTTGTCGAGCGGAGAGTTCATTTCCTGAAACTTTTTTTCTCTCTCTTTCCTCCCACCGGACTGACGGATGTTTACAGTCAATTTAGACCCAAGTTTCAGCAGTTGCAATCTGTGCTGTGACTTCGCTGTTACCGATTGACAGGCGAGCGAATTCGAAAACATTAGCTCCTTTGAAACAAAGCTATCTCTCTCTCTCTCTCTCAATGTGCATTTGTTTTTTTTTTGGAGAGCCTCTGGATTGGGGACTATACTCACGTGTGCAGTGCGAGGAGATATTAATAAACATCTCGTCGGCGTGGAGTTGGACAGTAGGCACGGAGCTCGCACTGGGCTACGGGTCGCGATCGTGGGCAGCAGGGAGCTCCGAGACGGATGGTTGCTGCAACCCGGATTGGTTTTAGAAGTATCGTGGGACTTTCGGAAGGGGGGTGGGAGGCAATTTAGGAGTTTCCTCCCTTCGTAACCCCCGCCCCTGACCCAAGGGGTGCGCGGTGCAGCTGTCAACAAGGACGCAGGTTCAAGGCTTGGACCGTCCTCTCCGGCCACCAGGACAGCTCATGGGAAGCACCGCCCTGGACAGCAGCAAAAAGAAAGGGGGGATGAAGAGAAACAAACGGCGCATGTTGCGCCTGAATATCCCGGTAGGTTTCATGTTGCCGAGCGAGGAAGGGTATTGGGTTGCGAGTCGTGGGTTTTGAGGGCTTAGGCCGGATCTCCACGGGGGCGGGCGGCGCGTCGCTGAAATAAAGGGAAGTTGGTGCGAGATGCTGATTGGGGGAGGAGGGTGCGAGAGCAACGCGCCAAACACTGGCCGCTGAAGCCAAAGTCATGTTAAAGGGGGCTGCCGAAACACCTGGGCAAAGTGCTTCACGCCGGACCCAACTCCATCTGTCCGTTTAAGACAAATAGAGCGAGAGGTCCATCAAAACAACGACATCAGTGCATGAAACGGACTTAAGGGGACCACATGGTGGGGGTTCAAATTAGCTCCCCTAATCCTTTCGCCGAAAACCAGGGGAAGACAGAAACATTAAAACAGTATTGAAAGGTGCTGAAATTTAGCAAATGGTATTTGAGAATAACATAGAGGAAATCTGATAGTTTTCATTTTCTTACAGAAAATTGCAGTCTTAATTCCCTCTAAGTTACTACCCCCTAGAGCAGGCGTTCCCAGTATGGGGTCCACGAACCCCACTGTTAATGGTAACGCTCCATGGCATTAAAAAAATCTTTGGGAACCCCTGCCCTGGAGGGAAAGGGGTATTTTGCCTTGAATGCAACGCCCCTCTTGGGAATATACAACCTGCTGAGTCCCGTGCAAATCTTAAACAAGAGAAGATTTCCAGATGCTGGAAATCAAAGTAATACACACAACATGCTGGAGGAACTCAGCAGGCCAGGCAGCATCTATGGAAAAGAGTAAACAGTAGATGTTTCGGGCCAAGACCCTTTATCTGTTCTGATCTGTCCCAGCCCAAGACGTCGATTGTTTATTTTCCATAGATGCAGCTTGGCTTGCTGAGCTCCTCCAGCATTTACTGTGCAAATGTTGGTGGTGTGTAGGTGGGAAGGGCTTATCCCTTACAGCTTTCATTTTAATAGCAGATATTTAAACCAAATGCCCCTTGGAGGGAGGCAGAGAAGAAGCCCAGCATCTTGAGACAACAGGGTTAACACAGTGACCTTTACTTAAAAAAAAATTATTCCTGATGTGTTGCATGATGTAAATTGGGAGGGGGGACGGAGTAGGAAGCTGGGAAGGAGATGGACGACAGGTGGTGTTATTAATTTTCTTTCCAAGACGTATCTCCATTCGCAGTGGAGGATGTATCATTCTGTTTACATAGAAGATTTTCAATCCATCAGTGCATCTTTGGTTTTCTTTTCATGTATGCTCCATGAGCAATAATATAATGCTGAGGCTTTCTCAGACAGAGCACACGGAGTATTGGGTGTGCCAGAAAGGATGTACTGGCATTAGAGAGGATCCAGAGGTGGTACATGAGAATTATCCCAGGGATGAAAGGGTTAACTTATGAGGTGCTTTGGGCCTGTACTTGCTGGAGTTTAAAAGAATGAGGGGGAAGCTCACTGAGACCGCTCTAATATTGAAAAGCCTACATAGAGTGGATGTGGAGAGGATGTTTTCTATAGTGGGGAGAGTCTAGGACCAGAGGGCATAGCCTCAGAATACACGGATGTCCCTTTAGAACAGAGATGAGGTGGAATTTGTTCAGCCAGAGGGTGGTAAATCTCTGGAATTCATTGCCACAGATGGGTGTGGAGGCCAAATCACTGAATATATTTAAAGTGGGGGTTGATAGGTTCTTGATTATTAAGGGCATCAGAGGTTACGGGGAGAAAGAGGAGAATGGGGTTCAAAGGGATTATAAACTAGCCATGAAGGATTGGTGGAGTGGACTTGTTGGGCTGAATGGCCCAAATCTGCTACTATGTCTCATAGTCTTGTAAGTCTGAGAGGTTTTGAGGCGTCTCTCTTTGCAAAAGGAGAGGGTTGTAGAGCTGTGGCCTTTCCCAATGGAGCCTGGGCGACAGCTGCACCAAGCTTTAGTGTATCCCTCAACAACAGGTGGTCTTTCGAGGGTGTGAGACTGCACATTCTGAAGTGGACAGCTTGCCTACGCTGACCAGAGGGTAGCCTCCAGAGCTAATGTCTCTTCAGCAACAGCGCATGTTTGTTTCGGTGGGTGTTCATGGGAACAGCCTACAGAGAGCAGGAAAGCAATACAGCAGGACCTTGGCAGAGGGCAGCACTTCATTTTATTTTAACAACAATATTTATTTTCACAATCAAATTATAATCAACTTATATTCAAAGCTCAGGTCCTAGCCACATCCTCACAAATTTCCTCTGCACTCTTTCCAGCTTAATGGCATCTTATAGCAGATTGACCAAAAACTGAACACAATATTTGCAAATGTAGCCTCAGAGATAATTTGTACAACTGCTTCCACACTTAGTACTCTGACTGATGAAGACCATCATACCAAAAGCCTTCTTCCCCACCCTGTCTGCCTGTGGCACTAGTTCTGGCAACCGTGGACTTGTACTTCTCTGTTCTACAAGACTCCTGAGGGCCCTACCATTCACTGTGAAAGTCCTATCTTAACTTGTCTTCCCAAAGAAGCAGCATCTCGCACTCCTTTGCTATTCCTTAACCAGCTCATCACTGTCTATGACACCATCTATTTCACTGTCATTTGCAAATTTACTAAACATACACTGTGCATTCTCATCTAAATTATTGATACAGATGACAAATAGCTGCTGTCAGAGATGCAGTGCTGTTTTGTTAACTTCATGTGACTGATATCTTACTGGTTCATCACTGAAATATTTTCCATATATCATATTTTAAAATTTAAGGTAGTCAAAACTGCCCAATGCATCACTGACACCAGCCTGCTTGCCATCAAGGACACATATATGGAAGGGTTCTGGAAAAAGGCCAGCAAAATCATGAACGAATGAACCCACCTTGCTCATGGACTGTTTGTCCACCAATCATTAACCTACCCCAGCATACCCGCACCATCACTACGTACACATCAACCAGCGTCACTTTATGCACATAAATCTGTGTATATAACAGTTACAGTACTGTGCAAGTCTTAGGCCCATTTTCATAGTACTATAGTAATTTTATGTATTGCACTGTACTGCTGCTGCAAAAAATAACAAATTTAATAACATATGTGAGTGATGATAAACCTGATTCTGATATGAGTCTGTATTGTCACCAGAGAGTGGGAAAGGGGCAGGTATAGAGGAATCATGGTTGGGTAAAGGGCAAGGGAGAGGGGAGGGAGCAGGAAGCACCAGAGAGGCATTCTGTAATGATCATTAAACAGTTAAATAGTTTGGAATCAACTGACGTTGCCTGGTGTCTCAGAACTAGGTGTGTCTGTACCTGTGCCACCCCTCTGCCCTGGCACTCTGTCACCATTCCCACACCCCTCCCGCAGCGATCCACTCTTGCCATACCCAACATCCTTTTCTCCCGCCAAATTTACAAAATTCACTTGCCACTTCATGTTGACAAACACAGTACTGTGCAAAAGGCTTAGGCATCCTAGCTATGCATGTGCCTAAGTCTTTAGCACAGTATTGAACTTGTACATTGTGTTTTATAAGATTGCTTTTATATGTATACTTATTGTGTTTTGTTTTTATTGTGTTCTTTATGCTTATTGTGTTCTTGCGTGTTAGGGTTAGCGAGTTAGCGTACTGTGTTGATGCTGGAAGTGTGGTGACACTTGCGGGCTGCTCGCAGCACAAGCCTCGGACTCTGCTTGTTGATGCAAAGCTGCTCATTTCACTGTGTTTCAATGTACATTACAAAAAAATCCAATCTTTAATCTTTAACTATTCCCAGAGTGAGAACTAGAGAAATATAGAAAAATAGAAAGCAGGAACTGGTCGCGCAGCTATTTGCACGAGTTCCATTAGTCAGAATAATCATGGGTGATCCATTTTTGCAGAGGCTAACTATTTCATATACAGTGGATTTCAGTTAATTGAGCCATTAGTTAATTGGGCAGCCTCTTATTTGGGACAACTCTTAAAGAACAAAAACTAATCAAGAAAATAGTCACACAGTAGCATAGTGGTTAGCACAATGCGTTTTAGTGCCAACAAGCTGGGTTCAATTCCTGCCACTTTCTGCAAGGAGTTTGTACGTTCCTCCCATGACTGCATGGGTTTCCCCTGGGTGCTCCGGTTTTTTCCCAGAATCCAAAGATGTGCTGGTGGGCGGATTAATTAGTGATTGTAAATTGTTCTGTGATTAGGCTAGGATACAGTCTGGCATTGCTGGGTAGCGCGGTTCGAAGGGCCTATTCCACACACCAACTAGCGGGAGTATTCAAGGACATTTTCAACCTCTCACTGCTATGGGCAGAAGTTCCCACTTGCGTCAAAAGGGCAACAATCATACCAGAGCCTAAGAAGAATAATGTGAGCTGCCTTAATGACTATTGCCTGGTAGCACTCACATTGACAGTGATGAAATGTTTTGAGAGATTAGTTATGACTAGACTGAACTCCTGCCTCAGCAAGGACCTGGACCCATTGCAATTTGCCTATTGCCACAATAGGTCAACGGCAAATGCAACCTCATTGGCTCTTCACATGGTTTTAGACGACCTGGACAACACAAATACCTATGTCAGGATGCTGTTCATCGACCGTAGCTCAGCATTTAATACCATCATTCCCACAATCCTGATTGAGAAGTTGCAGAGCCTGGGTCTCTGTACCTCCCTCTGCAATTGGATCCTCAACTTCCTAACCGGAAGACAACAGTCTGTGCGGATTGGTGATAACATATCCTCCTCGCTGACAATCAACACTGGCGCACCTCAGACGTGTGTGCTTAGCCCACTGCTCTACTCTCTGTATACATATGACTGTGTGGCTGGGCATAGTTCAAATACCATCTATAAATTTGCTGATGATACAACCATTGTTGGTAGAATCTCAGCTGGTGACGAGAGGGCGTACAGGAATGAGATATGCCAACTAGTGGAATGGTGCCACAACTACAACCTGGCACTCAACATCAGGAAGACGAAAGAGCTGATTGTGGCCTGCAGGAAGGGTAAGACGAAGGAACACGTACCAATCCTCATAGTGGAGGATCAGAAGTGGAAAGAGTGAGCAGCTTCAAGTTCCTGGGCATCAAAATCTCTGAGGATCTAACCTGGTCCCAACATATCAATGTAGTCATAAAGAAGGCAAGACAGCGGCTATACTTTATAGCAGCACAACGTGCAGGTGTCCAACCTGGTGTGATGAAGAAGGTGCCAGGCACAGAGTCACCCCATAGTGCCTGGAAGCTCCAGGTATTGCAAACTAATCCCTCTAACATCAAGTCTAACAGGAGGCGGATCAAATTGCCTGCAGCTAACATGACTTCACTGAGGAAGCAGTTTGATGAAGATGTCAACCAAATTCTGGAAGCAACGGCGAAGGGAGGGGCCAATAGGAAGCCGCAAGCCATGACAACAATCACTGTCAGCATCGCAGCTGAACGGTTCGGAGTAGAGGAGAAGGAAGGCTCCAAAACACCTTACTCGAAGCAGCCACCTCCCTGCGACCAGACATTGTCCTTGTGTCTGAGTCGACGAAGTAAGTGGTGCTGCTGGAGCTGACAGTCCCATGGGAAGATTGCTTGGAAGAGGCCTTTGAAAGGAAGCTCTCCAAATACGCAGGACTGGTCAGCAACTGTCAGCAGGCTGGATGGAGAGCGAGGTGTCTCCCAGTGGAGGTTGGTTGTAGGGGATTTGCAGCCCGTTCCTTAGCTAGAGCCTTCAGCATTTTGGGCATCGAGGGAGAGAGGAAGAGGAGAACCATCTGCAGTACCACTGATGTGGCAGAGAGGGCCTCAAGATGGCTGTGGCTCAAAAGAGGGGAGCCATGGAGTCATAAGTAGCTAGCCATCTGGACACAAGCTGGGGTCTGATCAGCCCCGGCTGGGTCATCTGGAAGAGGTTGTATGTGTTGAAAGACCCGAAACACCCGATGATTCCAGGAACATCACTGAAGATGTGTCCAGAGGCATCAGTAGATGTATGTACACAGGAGTTTGAAGAGATTTGGCATGTCAACAAATACACTCAAAAACTTCTATAGTTTTACCGTAGAGAGCATTCTGACAGGCTGCATCACTGTCTGGTATGAAAGGGCTACTGCACAGGACTGAAAGAAGCTGCAGAATGTTGTAAATCCAGTCAGCTCCATCTTGGGCATTAGCCTACAAAGTACCCACGACATCTTTAGGGAGCAGTGTCTCAAAAAGGCAGTGTCCATTATTAAGGACCTCCAGCACCCAGAGCATGCCCTTTTCTCACTGTTACCATTGGGTAGGAGATACAGAAGCCTGAAGGCACATATTCAGCGATTCAGGAACAGCTTCTTCCCCTCTGCCATCCGATTCCTAAATAGACATTGAAGCTTTGGACACTACCTCACTTTTTTTTAATATACAGTATTTCTGTTTTTGCACATGTAAAAAAAATTCAATATAGATAATCGACTTACTTGTCTATTTATTATGTTTTATTTTATTTATTATTATTATTTTTCTCTTTCTTTCTACTAGATTATGTATTGCATTGAACTGCTGCTGCTAAATTATCAAATTTCACGACACTTGACGGTGATAATAAACCTGATTCTGATTCTGATAAACAAGGCGTTTTCCCTCACAGAACTGCCACTGTCTGGATGTTTTTTGTTTTTCGCACCATTCTCTGTAAACTCTAGGGATTGTTGTGCCTGAAAATCCCATGAGATCAGCAGTTTCTGATTTACTCAAACTGCCCGTCACCAAAAATTATTCCATGGTCAAGGTCACTTATTTAGATCACATTTTTTCTTTCCCATTCTGAAGTTTGGTCTGAACAACAATTGAACCTCGTGACCTTGTCTGTGTGCTTTTATGCATTGAGTTGCTGCCACATGATTGGCTGAATAGATATTTGCATTAACAAGCAGATGTACCTAATAAAGTAGTCACCAAGTGTATGTCATTTGTGTGATAGATCATACCCAGTTCTCAAATATTTTTCTCTCCCATTGCATGATGATTTCATTTATTGTACTGTTGTTGAGTTATTGCTGCATTTGTATAAGTAACATTGGCTGCAATTCAAAGTCTTTCATTTTGGCTGAAGTACTTTGAGATGTCCTGAAAATTCGAGAGAGGCATCATGAGCATCTCTCACACATTTGTGGTTGGGAACAAACAATATTCCTGGGCCAGATGCCATTTATCCTATGATGATAATGAGGCAGAGGAAATCTGCAGGGTGCAGGCTGCAGTAACAACATATTTATTAGCTCTGGTAGTTAACCTAGATGCGAAGCTAGCAAATGTAATTCCAGGTTTGGTTTGTCATGTTTTGTTTAAAACCTGATAAATAGGACCTGGTCAACAATAACTGGAAAGAAATCATAGAAACTATGCAAGGAAGGAAGTTGCATGAAATTCCGCGCACAAATGACTTGGCAGAATGAATTTTAGAAACTTGTGTTTGACAGATCTTTCACTACTGGGTATGTCATAAAGTTGCAGCAATATCAGGACTTGCAGAAATCCAAACAAAAAGCTTTGTTAAAATAGAAACAATGGAACTATCAGAAACTGGATTAAAAGATTTGGGCGGTGACTGAATGTGCTGATCTGAATATCATCTTGATGCACATTTGGACTGGATATAGAAACAGGACGTTATGCTAGTATTGCCAATGATAGTAGTTGTCCTGTGAAATTCTAAAGCCTCAGAACAATTGGCTTCACAAGACCATAAGATATACAGGCAAAGTTAAGCCATATGGCATATCGAGTCTGCTACATTCAATCATGGCTGATTTATTATCCCCCTTAACAGCACTTGCTTTTGGAGACTCTGCAGCTATGTTCTCAGTATTACTTGTTTACTTTTACTTGAAATTATTTGCATGATTTGACCTCTTTTGCTCACTGGATGTTTGTCAGTCTTTGGTTTTTCGTGGATTCTATTCTGTATATTTCTTTGCTTTCCTGAGGGTGGCTGCAAAAATATGAATCTCAAGGTTGTATATGGTATAGATACTTGGATAATAAATGTACATTGAACTTGAATTGTTTCCATGGTATTACATCACATCTGCCATTTAGGGGATGATTTTTTTATTATCAAATCATGGTTGGCAAAGGCAATTCTATTAACTTCATAGTTTTTGTCAGGTCTAGGAGCAATTTTCGAGTTGATGGCTTCTAGGTTAAACTATTTGCTTTTCCTCAGCCAGTCATTATTATCCCGAATTTCTGATCAAAGATGGAAGCTATGCTCTCCTATTTAAAGAGGAAGAATTTCTGCATGTAGTTTTAAAATTCTGGTATTTTGGCGGGACAGAAACTTTCATGTCTATTGCCTTGGCTTCCTTGTTCCACAAATTAGCTCTCTGGTTCTATCCCTCCTGTTGGTTCAAAAGTGTAGCTGGTAAAATACACTGGTTCAAAGTTCAAAATATCAAAGTAAACTTATTATCAAAGTACATATATGTCACCATAAACCACTTTGAGATTCATTTTTTTGCAGAAATTTACGGTGGGGGGTGAAATACAATAGAATTTTACAAAAAAAAGCTACATAAAAAACTGACAAATATCAATGTGCAAAACAAAGCAAGTTTTGTAATTGAAAATAACACTTGAGTACATGTAAATGCAAGCAGGCTTTTCCCACTGACATTGGATGGGCCTACAATCAGAGTTTAAGGAGAACATGAAGGGAAGCTTATTCATTCAGAGGGTCATGCAAGTGTGGAATGAGCTGCCACTACAAGTGGTGCATGTGAGCTTGATTTCACTGTTTAAGAGAAGTCTGGATAGGTACATGGATGGTAGGGGGATGGAGGGCTTTGGTCCCTGTGCAGGCTGATGGAAATAGGCAGTTTAAATAGTTCAGCATGGACTAGATGGGCCAAAGGGCCTGTTTCTGTGCTGTACTTTCCTATGACTCTACATAAGTTGTAAAGAGTCCTTGAAAGTGAGTCTGTAGATCAGAGGATCAGTTAGAGTTTTATCCTCTGACTCTGTGCTCACATTCACGTGCCCATTCACAATAATCCTACATTAATCTCATTTCCTTTCTCCCCACGTAATCACTCAGGTGATTAACCACCCAACTGTACATCCTCAGGATGAGAAAGGAAACAAAAGCACCCTGAGGAAACCCATGTGGTCAACGTACAAGCCCCACACTGAGCGTGTCGGGTGTCAGGATTGAGTCCTCATCGCTGGAGCTGAGAGGCAGCGGCTGTACTAGCTGTACCACAGTTCTGCTGAGTGCCCAGTGTGTCACTCCTCAATGCATGTGAATGTGAGAAGAGCAATTTAGCTGAGACGTTTTCAAGCCACGTTGAATGCCACACATGGTCCAGTCTCACTGTGTTGTTATTCCTGACACTACCATTTTTCTTTTGTTGGTGGGGGGGGAAGACATGAGATTTTTTTTTGCTTGAAGTTAAACAGTTCATTAACGTCAAATTAAAAGAAAACTGGAGTAGTAATGCACTGGGTGTGGGGTGGCGGGAGGAGGGGGAAGAAGCTGTCTTGGGGAAATATTCTGCCAGCTGTTACCACTGCTGGCTTTTTCCTTTGGGAAGAAACATCAAACTCTGACCCTGAGTAGACGCATTGAAGCAGCAGTTAATAAAGAGAATGAGTCATCCAACCTATTTTCCTTCACAATCTTTTCAGCAATCACTCAGTTTATTCAATTATTTTGCTTCTGCATTCTCCACAAGGTCATCGTGTTTCAGTGGTCAGCTAAGCTATCTGATTGTAAGTACACTCAGTGGCCACTTTATTAGGCACATAAGTGTCCACTGAGTGTATATTCGTGGTTTGCTGCTGCTGCAGACCATCCACTTACAAGGTTCAGTGTGGTGTGCATTCAGACATGCTCTTCTGTGCACCACTGTTGTAACGCGTGGTTATTTGAGTTACTGTCGCCTTCCTGTCAGCCTGAACCAGTATGGCCATTCTCCTCCGACCTCTCTCATTAGCAAGGTGGTTTTTGCTCACAGAACTGCCACTCACTGGATGTTTTTTTTTGTTTTTCACACCATTCTCTGTGAACTCTGGAGACTGTTGTACGTGAAAATCTGAGCAGTTTACCACCCCGACTGGCACCAGCATTCTTCCATGGTCAAAGTCACTTAGATCACATTTCTTTCCCACGATGTTTGGTCTGAGGAACAGCCGAACATCTTGACCATGTCGGCATGCTTTTCAACACTGAATTGCTGCAAAATTAGACATTTCTGTTAACCAAGTATGTGTACAGGTACAGGTGTACATAATAAAGTGCCACTGAGTGTATGTTAGTGTTTTCCAGGTATACAACTTTCCTTCTATTGGCATCTCTGTAATCTCCTCCAGCCATATGACCTTCAGAGATTTCCACTTTTGACCTTGTGTGCTTTCCAAGGGACAATTTACAGTGATTAATCAGCCTACCTTTTGGATCTGGGAGAAAGTTGGAGCACTTCTAGGAAATAGTTGCTCCACCTTTGTTGGCCCGGCCTCTTGTTTTGTAGTCCTGCTGCTCTGAAGCTTCCTTCTCAAACCTCTCTGCTCATCACCCATCTCTCATTTAGAAAGACATTGACTAAACACCAGCAATTTATTTAAACTTGATCATAAAGTACATTTGTGTCAGCATATACAACTACATATCAAAGTACATATATGTCACTGTATACAACTTTGAGCTTCATTTTCTTGCAGGCATATTCAATAAATCCATAGTAGAATCAACTTGGGCATTCAACCAGTGAGCAAAAGACGGCAAACTGTGCAAATAGGAAAGCTAACCTACCAGAAAAATAACAATTCTATGCCCTAATCCAACATTTGTTTGGTTCATTCTCAAAATTTCTTGGTTAAGTATCTTTGCGAAGGGCATTGGGATATTAAAGGTGCTATGCAAATGTAAGCCATTGCTGTTCCTGAGTTTAAGCTGCTCTATTATTGCCATATTTTAATGTTTTTGGAGTTGTATTGGATGCACTATCTGTTCATTGCCTCTTCCCACATTCCCGCTGCTCAGTTAAAGTTAACCTTTGTAAGAAAGAATAGGTAACTTTCCCTCCCTGAGTTGGGAGGTTTTAGTGTCAGAAGCCCCAGTGAACAATCTAGGCTGTTGTAATGAAGCATGTCTAACATTAATTTGTGTGAGCTATTGGTATTACTGGCAAGAATAGATTAGATTAGATTATGAGGACACTCAGTCCTTCTTTATTGTCATTCAGAAACGCATGCGTTAAGAAATGATACAATGTTCCTCCAGAGTGATAACACAAAAAAAACAGGACAAACCAAAGACTAACACTGACAAGACCACATAATTATAACATACAGTTACAGCAGTGCAAAGCAATACTATAATTTGATAAAGAGCAGACCATGGGCACGGTAAAAAAAAAGTCTCAAAGTTCTGATTGACTCTCGATAGTCCTGATGGCAGGCAGCAAAAGGGAGAAACTCTCCCTGCCATAAACCTCCAGGCGCTGACAACTGGCGATGCATTGGAAGCACCCGACCCCAGCCGACTCTTGAGTCCATCCGAAAACTTCGAGCCTCTGACCAGCCCCTCTGATACAGCCTCCCGAGCACCGTCCTCTGCCGAGCGCCTTCGACCCCACCCTAGCCGCCGAGCGACAAGCAAAGCCAAAGACTCGGGGCCTTCCCCTCCGGAGATTCTGGACCATACAGTAGCAGCAGCAGCGAAGCGGGCATTTCAGAAGTTTCTCCAGATGTTCCTCTGTGCTCTCACATCTGTCTCCATCAAATCAGGATTGTGTATGGCACCCTACTTGACAGGTAACAGATATCATTCACCGGAGTGGCTGCTGCGCACTGCATTGCGCTGCCGTCTTCTCCTCCTCCAGATCAGTATGTATTGCCCATTCCAATAGTCTTCAAAATGATGGTAGTGGCATTCCTTTTCATTGATGACAATCCATGTGTTTTGCAGTGGCACAGCAGATGAAATGCTTGTTTCTATGTTGTATGACTCTATTTCCATAAGTTCAGAGGATGTAGAAAGAGGCCATTCATCCCTTTGAGTAGATACTGGCTCATAGGTCAAGGCCATTATCCCATAATTTTCCTCTCATGTCCCCATATTAATTTCAGTTCAGCCACACACTGTACACATAAGTCAAGTTCCAGTATGTTGCATTTACCAGGTATAAATGTCATGAGAATTAGCTTTTGTTTTTGCAGAAGCAGCACAATGCACCATGAGTTTGACAAAGAGAAATTACATGATCTTAAGCAACACACACAAAATGCTGGAGGGACTTAACAGGCCAGGCAGCATCTATGGAAAAGAGTAAATAGTCGCTGTTTCGGACTGAGACCCATCACCAGGACTCCACTCCTGATGAAGGGTCGTGGCTCAAAACGTCAACTGTTTACTCTTTTCCATAGATGCTGCCTGGCCTGCTGAGTTCCTCCAGTATTTTTTGTTTGCTGCTTGGGTTTCCAGCATCTGCAGATTTTCCCATGTTTATGATCTTAAGTAAACTATACAGAACATTCATGATACCATAAACAAAATAAATTATAGTGATCAATTAACCTACTAATCCACACACCTTTGAGCTGTGGGAGGAATCTACTTCTTCCCATATGGTCACAGTCAGCACATGCAAACTCCTTGTAACAAGGAGCACACAAATTGCTGGAGGAACTTAGGAGGTTAGGCGGCAGCTATGGAGAAGAATAAAGAGTTGATGTTTTGGACCAAGACCCTTCATCAGGGCCTTGTAACAAGCTCTGGAAGTCAGGACAGAATCATTTTTTCGGTGCTGTGAAGCAGTTGTGTGCTCCTGCGATCAGTTCTGGCTGAGATGATAAATATGTTCTGACTGCCATCTTAAAAGATTTTGAAGTGAAGAGGAAGTGTCCCATGTTATTCTTTGGTCCTCCACTTGTATATTTTAAATTCACAATCTATTTGATATAAAAATGTATTTCAGTTTTTTCCCCTATGTTATTATGTATTGTGTTATACTGCTGCTGCAAAGTTAATAAATTTCACAACATATGAAATGGCTAGCATGAGAGGGCACAGTTTTAAGGTGCTTGGAAGTAGGTACAGGGGAGGTGTCAGGGGTAAGTGTTTTACGCAAAGAGTGGTGAGTGCATGGAATGGGCTACCAGCGATGGTGGTGGAAGCAGATACGATAGGGTCTTTTAAGAGACTCCTGGATAGGTACATGGAGCTCAGAAAAACAGAGAGCCATGGGTAACCCAAGGTAATTTCTAAGGTAAGGACATGTTCGGCACAGCTTTGTGGGCCGAAGGGCCTGTATTGTGCTGTAGGTTTTCTATGTTTCTGTATGCCAGTGGTATTAAACCAGATTCTGATTCTGAAATGCAAATCTTTTTTAACTTGTAAGCCTAATATCTCAGACTGTGTTGGTCGTTGACACAAACTACATGTTTCACTGTATGTTTTTAAATGTTGTGATGTACATGTGACAAATAAAGCTAAATCTTCATCTTCCACCAGCAGTTAATGTTTTATTTGCTTTCCAGCATCTGCATCACCATCTTGAAACTGATATTTCCTATTTCCTAATCATTTATTGTGTCTTTAGATGTTGCCGCCTCAGGCACTGCCTGCATTTATTGCACATCTCTTGTGACATCATCTGTTTGTTACAGATCCCCAACTGCTCAGAGGGTAGTTGAATCAATCCTCTTGCAATGGGCGTATAGTCACATTTAGACTTAAAGAAATATGTAAATAATGTTCTTTTTTTGCCAAGAAGTGGTTTGCCATTGCCACCTTCTGGGCAGTGTCTTTACAAGATGGGTGACCCCAGCCTTTATCAATACTCTTCAGAGATTGTCTGCTTGGTGTCAGTGATCGAATAACCTGGAATTGTGATGTGCACCAGCTGCTCATACGACCATCCACCACCTTCTTGCATGGCTTCATGTGACTGATTGGGGCAGAGGGGGGTGGGGAGGCTAAGCAGGTGCTACACGTTGCCCAAGGGTGACCTGCAGGCTAATGAGGGGAAAGTGTGCCTTGGTAGAGATGTATCTGCACCCTGCCACCCAATGACGGTATAATCCCCTGCAAACAAAAAGTAAAGTCTGTTTAAAGAAAGAAGTAAACAGAAAGTTTAACAATCTTCTTGGCAGAAAATCAGTGAGTGGAGAATGAATCAAATAACATAAATTAATTTGGCATAATACTATTACAGTGTCAGCAACCTGGTTTTATTTCCTACCCTTCTGCCACGCCTATCCCCTGCTGTAATGAACTTGCACAGTATGTTCTTCCTGATTCCTCTGGGTGCTCCAGTTTCTTCCCACATTCCAGAGATGTACCGGTTAGTAAGTTAATAGGTCACATGGGTGTAATTGGGCTGCGCGGACTCCAGCTTTTTTACCATGCTGTATCTCTAAATGAAAATTCACTCTGTCACTTGGAAAATGTGGTCACCAAGTTTGATTGAGAGAGGACTTACCTATCTTTCTCCACACTGACTACAAGCCCAGAAATAAAAACCCTAGCTGCTTCTTGAACTGATTGACTGTTCCATAATTCAGTATTGATGGAATAAAAGGAGATGAATTTTGTTTGTGTGTCAACTTGCAAAACAAATATCCACTTTCACTTGTGTCAAACAGAATTTGAGGTTAATGCTGCATTTGTTGATGGATATCACAAACTGACAGGCCTAAATTCTGTTTGTAAGGAATATTTTAGATATTTAAAGTTGGCAGTAACATGGGTTTTAAAATCCAATAATAAATTTGAAGCACAGAGAGAAAATGGCTGAGTAACATGTAGTGATGCAAAAGATGCACGTTAATTTTAGATTCTCATTTGGAGGCCTAATTTGATCTTGAACTTTCCTTGGATTGATTGCGATTAATCATAGCACTGATTTTTGAATACCATTTATGATATACTGTTGGTTCAGTGTGTGTGAATTTTAGTTGTAAGATTAGCAAACATTTTTATGGCATTTGACTGTTTGTTTCTGCAGCTTGCATGTTCCCATCTCTTATTTGTAGCATTCTAAATGCTAATCTCTTTGCACCTTTAATCTTACTTGCTGCTCATTACACCACTTGCGTTTGGGGCCGCAGTGAAAGTCCTCCATCTCTGGTGGTGTTCAGGGCTTCCTTCATCGTGTCAGTGGGCTCTTCATGATTTTCACTACTGTCAGTCGTGCAAGTCCTGGGTGGAGACTTGGGGATACTGTCCTCATTGCTGTTTCTGTAACAATTTTGTTTTACCAGTCAGGGTTGTTAGACCTGAGCTGAACGGAGACACCTCTTTCTCCCTTATTAGGGAGTGAGAGAGCCTGCCTGTGGTATGTTGAATGCCGGGTGAACAATGTGGTCTTTGGGGTAACTGCAAGTCTGTGCCTTGCTCATGCTTGGGTGCTCGGTGGTGGGTGCCGATGCTCTTTTTTTGCCAGTGGGGGGGAGGGGCAATAGTTGCTTGCTGCCACTTGTGCACGGGAGGGAAAGACTTTGGGGTTTTAACATTTAACTGTCATTTATTCTTTGGGGGCACTCTTCTGTTTTTGTGGTTGGTTGCGAAGAAAAAGCATTTCAAGATATATATTATACATTTCTGACATTAAATATACCTTTGAAACCCCCGAATCTGGAAGATGGTGGACCAGTCTTCGTTTGGCCTCTTCCCTTTTGGCATGGGTGACCCTACTATGTGCCAAACCATAAAGCCCTGACATCAGCCAACATAGCTCTCTGGATCATTGAGGCACTCGCACCTCCAATCCATGACAAAGTTGTGGTCCTCTTGGAGGTTTGCACCTTTAAATACAAGTTTAATTGTCATTCAACATTACAGATGTATACAGCTAAATGAAACGGTGTTCCTCTGGGGCCAGGATGCAAAACATAGTTCACACTATCACACACAGCACACATAGTTATAATAGCACATACAGTCACAAAAAATAATTAGCACAAGTTCCTGAGTGACAGGACCTGAAGATTGAAGGTGCATGGTATGTTATTCTGGAGCCACATTTCTGCAAGGACAAGTAGGCAGCAGTCCTTCCACTTTCACACTAGGGCCCGGTCCGTGTAACAGCTGAGCACACAGCTCTAACAGGGTCTTGTGATCACAAGAAAAATGATATACATTTGCACCATATATTACACCCAGAGAGACCATTGTGACCAAGCGCGCTGCCATCTCACTGGATTTTAATTTAAAATGATTTAAGGCACATGAGATCCAATTGGATCCAAAATTAGAGTGGTCATAGAAGGAAGTGGGTCATGATGGAGGGGAGGGTTATTTAGACTGGAGACCTGTGACTAGTGATGTTCTGCAAGGGCCTCTGTTGTTTTGTGACGTATTATAAATGATATGGGTAAAAAAGTGGGTGGCTGTTTACTAAATTTGCAGATGATCCTAAAAAAAAAGGTGAAGTTATGGATCATGAAGGAGGTTGTCAATGGATGAAAGAGTTTAGCTCAGTTGGAAATATAAAAGGATGAATGGCTGATGGAGTTTAATCCAGCCAAGTGTGATGTGTTGCACTTTGAGAGAAAAGTATGGAGTAAATAGCAGGATACTTAAATGCATTGATGTACAGAGCAATTCCGGAGTGCACATCACTGGAAGTATAAATACAAGTAGATTGGTACAGAAGGTGTATGGCACATTTGCCTTCATCAGTTGGGGCAGTGAGTTTAAAGGTTTGCAAGCCATGTTGCAGCTACATATAGGCTACATTTGGAATATTGTGTGCAGTTTTGGTGTCTGCATTATGGAAAGGATGTGGAGGCTTTGGAGAAGATGCAGAAGAGGTTCCTGGTTTAGAGAGTATTATTTAATAATGAGAGGTTGGACAAAGTTGAAATTGTTTTTCCTGGAGCATCTGAGGCTGAAGGGAGCCTGATAGAAATATATAAAAGGGACATAGCCAGGATTCTTTTTTTCAAAAATGGAACTGTCCAATAATGCAAGGGGTAAATTTAAAGTGAGTGGGGTAAAGCTTAAAAATATATTTATAAGGGGCCGATGTGCCTGAACTATTTTGTTTGGTTTTTTTTTGTTCGGGAGGAGTGATTTGGGGGCCAATGTGCCTGATCTGTTTTGCTCAGTTTTTGTGCTGGAAGGGTGAATTGGGAGTTGATGTGCCTGATCCATTTTGTTCATTTTTTTTTTGTTGTGTGGAAGGAGGAATTTTGGGGTGATGATTGTGATGCCTTTCTTTCCTTTCTTGGTTTCATGGCTACCCGGAGAACTGAAGAATTTCAGAAGTGCATACTTTGATAATAAATTAACCTTTGAATCTTTGAAATAGTTCATGTATTACTTGAGGTGTCTCTGTTCTTCTTATGATTTCCATTCAACAGTCTTTAGCTCATGACTAAGTGCAAATTAAGAAGAATTTGAAGTTCAGAAACTTTCAATAATAAAATCAGAAACTGCCAGAAAGGAGCTCAACAGATCAGGCTGGATATGATGAAAGAAAATCAGGATAACTTTTCACGACCTGCCATTAGAAGTGTTCTGATGAAAAGACATGGTGGATAGCATGGTGGTACAGTGGTGAGTGTAATGCTGTTACAGTGACTGGGGTTTGGAATGATTAGGGTTTTAACATTGGAGATCAGATAATTTGCCATTACACTCTTAATGTAAAGCTTGTCTAAGACATCAACAAGAATCGTTCTCTTTCTTCCTGGTCTCCTGAGACTTCTCCAATGGTTGGATTTGTTTCCACAATTTGTGGGGAATTGATCTACCAGTATTTCCAGCATTTTCATATTTCAGTATTCCAGTCTCTGTACTACTTTGCTGTTTGCTCTCGAAACATTCATCTAAATGCTTCTAATCAGTCACAAAAAAAACACTTTTTTAAAAAATGCATTTTATTTCATGGAGATCTCAGAATGTGGCAATGACTTTTCAGTTCATAAAGGATTGTTTGTTACCTGCTTGATGGCTTTGAGCCATTCTGTCAGGTCATTGTGACTTCTTGGCTTGCGATTTCCTGTGCATCTTTTTTTAAAATAAATTTGCCAGCAGAAGAATAACTTGTTTGTGATAATATTGGGAATTTGCCTAAACAATAGTTGATTGAATGTTATGGCAGTCAGGAGGAAAGAGCAAGATCAAGGAACAAATTTCTTGCATTACAAGCAAGATGCATTGCTGAACAGATTGTCTGTTGGCTTTAGGATTCACTTTTTGGTTTAGCTAGCCCGTGTCAAGTCCTGGAGGCACAAAGAGGCCACAGTTGCTGGAATCTGGAGAAACACACAAAACACTCCAGGATCACAGTCGGGTAGATAGCATCTATGGAAGAAGTGGAGAGTTGATATTTGGGTCAAAACTCTTCATCTGGACTGAAAGATAGAAGGGAGAATAGAAGGGAGACAAGATGACCTGGATAAAAAAAGTCAGGGTGTTATAGGGGTGGCCCTTCTATGGTTGGTGCTGTCCTACAGAATTATCGCTATTGTCCTTGCCTACTTTCATTTAACCTCCAAATTTAGGGATCAACCATCTAAAATGGAGATAAGAAAGAATTTCCATAAATTATATTAAATCCTCTAAACCTCTGTACCCCAACTAATATATCCAAGTACTATTAAGCATGTCCGTCTTCACAATTCTTCATTTGCAAGTTCAAAGTAAATTTATTATCAAAGTACATTTAAGTCACAATATACAACCACGACAGTCATTTTCTTGTGAGCATACTTAATAAATCCATTATAGAATAATAACCATAATAGAATGAATAAAAGACCGTACCAACTTGCGCATTCAGCCAATGTGCAAAATACAACAGACTGTGCAAATACAAAAAGAAAGAATAAAAAAGCAATAATAATAATAATAATAATAAATAAGTAAGCAATAAATATTGAGAACATGAGATGAAGAGTCCATAGTTTGTAGAAACAGTTCAGTGATAGGACAAGTGAAGTTGAGTGAAGTTATCCCCTCTGTTTCAAGAGCCTGAAGATTGAGGGGTAATAGCTGTTCCTGAATCTGATGGTGTGGGTCCTGAGGCTCCTGTACCTTCTTCCTGATGGCAGCAGTGAGAAAAAAGCATGTCCTGAGTGGTGGAGGTTCCTGATGATGGAGGCTGCTTTCCTGCAACAACAGTCTGTGCAGTACCTTGTTTTGAGGGTTTGATCTTAAAGATAAAGATTAGTTTTTATCTGTCATATGTACATCCAAGCAAACAGTAAAATGCATCTTTTGCATCAAATCAAATCAGCAAGGATTGTGCTGGGCAGCTCACAAATATAACCATGTTTGTATCACCAACGTAGCATGCCCGCAATTCACTAATCCAAACTGTACATCTTTGGATTGTGACAGGAACCCGGAATACCTGGATTGTACATCCTCCCCATATAGTCATGGGGAGGATGTACAATCTCCTCACGTACAATGGAGGAATAGAACCCCGATCTTTCTGCTGGTGTTGTAATAGCTTTAGGCTAACCATTATACTACCATACTATCCATGCTTTGATTATTTGGTGAAGATTAGACAATTGTAATATTGTTTGTAGAATAACTTGCTGGAGGTTCTCGACGGGTAGAGCAGCATCTATGGGGTGGGGAGGGGGAGGAGAGGGAATAGTCAACATTTTTGGTCAAATTTGCATCAGGACTGAGGATGGCAAAGAAAGACAGTTGGTATAAAGATGAGCGAGAGAGTGCTGAGGCACTGTTGTAGGATGTTGGCATGTAGAAAGATCTGGATGTCCTTGTCCATGAAACACAAAGTCATATAAAGATTCAGAAAAGTGGAACATTTCCTTTTATTCTTTTGAGTTCAACGGCCATGGGGTAATGTTGCAGTTCTATAAAACCCTGCTTAGACCACACTTGGAGCATTGTGTTCAGTTCTGGTCACCTCATTATAGGAGGGATGTGGAAGTTTTAGAGAGGATGCAGAGGAGATTTTCCAGGCTTCTACCAGGACTAGAGAGCATTGTCTTATGAGGATAGGTCGAGTGAGCTGGAGCATTTCTCTTTAGAGCGAAGGAGTATGAGTGGTGACTTGACAGAAGTGCATAAGATGATAAGAGGCATAGATCAAGTGGATAGCCAAAGACTTTTTCCCAGAGTGGAAATACCAGGGGTATAATTTTAAGATGATTGGAGGAAAGTATAGGAGTGATGTCAAAGGTAAGTTCTGTACACAGAGTGGTAGGTGCATGGAATGTCCTGCCAGTAGTGGTGAAAGAGACAGCTACATTAGGGGTATATAAGAAACTCTTGGATATATTCATGGATGACAGAAAGAAAATGGAAGGCTATCTAGGAGGGAAGGGTGAGATTCATTTTAGAGTAGGTTAAAAGATCAGCATAACCTTGAGGACCGAAGGGCCTGTACTGTGCTATGAAGTTCCCTGCCACATCTAATGACCCTGTGATCTCCATCTGAGAGGCCGATGTTAAGCTGTCAAGAGAGTGAACCCTCGTAAGGTGGAAGGTCCCAATGGAGTAACTGGTAAGGCTCTGAAAACCTGCGCCAACCAACAGCCGGGAGAATTCAAGGACATTTTCAACCTCTCACTGCAACGGGCGGAAGTTCTCACTTGCTTCAAAAAGGCAACAGTGCCTAAGAAGAATAATGAAGGCTGCCTTAATGACTATCGTCTGGTAGCATTCACATCAACAGTGATGAAATGCTTTGGTCATGACTAGACTGAACTCCTGCTTCAGCAAGGACCTGGACCCATTGCAGTTTGCCTATCGCCACAGTAGGCCAGCGGCGGATGCAATCTCAATGGCTCTCCACACGATTTTAGACCACCTGGACAACACAAGCACCTACTTCAGGATGCTGTTCGACGACTATAGCTCAGCATTTAATACCATCATTGCCACAATCCTGATTGAGAAGTTACAGAACCTGGGCCTCTGTAGTTCCCTCTGCAATTGGATCCTCAACTTTCTATCCGGAAGGCTTCAATCTATGTGGATTGGTGATAACATATCCTTCTCGCTGACAATCAACACTGGTGTACCTCAGGGATGTGTGCTTAGCCCACTGATCTACTCTGTATATACACATGACTGTGTGGTTCGGCATAGCTCAAACACCATCTATAAATTTGCTGACGATACAACCATTGTTGGTAGAATCTCAGGTAGTGACGAGACACAGGAGTGAGATATGCCAACTAGTGGAATGCTGCCGCAGCAACAACCTGGCACTCAACGTCAGTAAGATGAAAGAGCTGATTGTGGACTTCAGGAAGGGTAAGACGAAGGAACACATACCAATCCTTATAGAGGGATCAGAAGTGGAGAGAGTGAGCAGCTTCAAGTTCCTGGGTGTCAAGATCTTTGAGGATCTAACCTGGTCCCAACATATCGATATAGTTATAAAGAAGGCAAGACAGTGGCTATACTTTTTTAGGAGTTTGAAGAGATTTGGCATGTCAACAAATAGACTCAAAAACTAGTATAGTTGTACCATGGAAAGCATTCTGACAGGCTGCATTACTGTCTGGTATGGAGGGGCTACTGCATAGGACCGAAAGAAGCTGCAGTAAAACGTTGTAAATCTAGTCAGCTCCATCTTGGGCACTAGCCTACAAAGTACCCAGGACATCTTTAGGAAGCGATGTCTCAGAAAGGTAGTGACCATTATTAAGAACCTTCAGCACCCAGGTCATGCCCTTTTCTCACTGTTACCATCAGGTAGGAGGTACAGAAGCCAGAAGGCACACACTCAGCGATTCAGGAACAGCTTCTGCCCCTCTGCCATCCGATTCCTAAATGGACATTGAATCTGTTTTTGCATGTTTTTTTAAAAATCTGTTCAATATACATAATTGATTTACTTGTTTATTTATTATTATTATTTTTATTATTATTATTATTATCTCTACTAGGTTATGTATTGCATTGAACTGCTGCTGCTAAATTAACAAATTTCATGTCACATGCCGGTGATAATAAACCTGATTCTGATTCTGTTCTATATTCTTATTGTCTGAGGTCTCTGTTGGTGGGAGTTGACCATGGATGTTGCTTCCAAGCCGTCTAGATACACGAGCCTGGGCAGTACAATATGGAGATTAAGTTGTTACCCATGTAGCAAGGTCCCCCTCTCCATGCATCTGATGAACCCAAAGGAACAGCAGAGATTGATACAGTTTGGCACCAGCAGTGTCGCAGGACTTACCGCTCACTGTTGACCGGCTTGGGGGACTACAGTTCTGGATTTATCCCTTGAGATTTACTTCCAAAGCCTTCCCCATGAATGGATATAACCGCAAGGCAACGAAGGTTTGAGATCAGAGTTTCCCTTCTCCTAAATGAGCTGCCAACCACGGTTGAGGAGCCCCATCTGCCCAAAGCAACCGGTTTTAAGGTTCCAGTTACCTGCCTTTGCCCCCTCCCCCCCCCCCCACCATTAGTAGAAATGGTTCCACTGCTTTGTAGCTCAGCCAGACGTGAAGGTCAGGAGCTGGAGCTGGTCGTCAGAGACTATTTGAGGTGCATGTCACTGGGAGCATTTAGGAAGTAGTGGGACCTTATCCCCATTACCACCCCTGGCTAGGACAACCTTAAAGAAGCAAATTGTAAAGAAAGTCAAATTGAAAAGCAAAGAAGTCTTCAGCTGTACAGACAATTGTGATACTGCACCTACAGTAAAACATTTACTTTTGGTCTTGGGGCAGTAGTTTGGAGACAGATTAGAGAAGACTTGGTTGGTCTCTGGGATGAAGGGGGGGGTAGCCTTATGAGAAAATGGTGAAGTTGGGAAGATGGATGCAGGTTGAAATTCTTGATATTCAAAATGGAGATTACAAGGTGGTTGCTGAGAAAATGATTTTCCTAATTGGAAAATCTGGAACTATGAGGTTTATTTCAGAATAAGGAATTGCCCTTTTAAGGCTGAGAGAAAGTTACTTAATCCAAAAGAGCCTTGAATCAGAGTTGTGAAGGCTGAGACATCAAATGTGTTCCAGGATGAGATAGGCATATCTCTGGAAAAGCCTAAGGTCATGGAAAGACAGGGTCTACTCAGGCATGAGGAACCAGCTGGAGACCTGATCGGCCTACCTCTGTTCCAATTCTTGGGTTCTTGTGTAACTAACATTAAACTTATTAGGAAATGTATGTCCATAATTTAAACCTTACATAAAAATTAACACTTGTGCATAAAAATGGATTGAAAATAAATGTAGTCACTTGGCATCAAAAGCTGATGAATTCTCAGAGTTGTGTTTATAAACCAAGTGCTGGAGGAACTCAGCAGGTCAGGCAGCATCTATGGAAATGAAGGAACAGTCGATGTTTCAGATCCTTCATCAAGGCTGGAAAGGAAAGGGAAAGAAGCCAGAATAAGAAGGTGGTGGTGGGGGCACGGAGGGGGAAAGAGCACAGTCTCAAAGGTGATGGGTGAAGTTAGGTGGGTGGGGGGGAGGGGGATGAAATAAGCTGGAAGGTGACAGGTAGATAAAATAAAGGACTGGAGAAGAAGGAAACAGATAGAGTGTATCATGGGAGAAAGGGAAGGAGGAGGGTGAGGAGAAGAGAAGAGATAAGAAGGAAGCCAGAGTAAGGAATGGAAGAAGAGGGAAGGGGGGAATGGAAATATTACCAAAAGTTAGAGAAGTTGATGTTCATGCCATCAGGTTGGAGGCTACCTAAACAGAATATGAGTTGTTGTTCCTCCGATCAGAGAGTGGCCTCGTTGCGGCAGTAGAGGAGGCCGTGGACCAACATGTCGGAATGGGAATGGGGATTGGAATAAAATTGGTTGGCTACTAGGAAATCCTGTTTTTTGCAAGTGGAGCAAAGGTGCTAGACAAAGCGGTCCTCCAAACTATGTCAGGTCTCACCAATGTAGAGAATGTTGCTTCAGGAGCACTGGATACAACTGGTGACCCCAGCAGATTCGCAGGTGAAGTGCTGTTTGGGGTCCTGAATGGAGACGGAGGAGGAAGTGAATGGATAAGTGTAGCACTTCTCTTGCTTGCAGGGATAAGTGCAGGAGGGAGATTAGCGGAGAAGGATGAATGGACGTGAGAACCAGGGAGGAAGTGATCCCTGCGGAAACTGGAAAGTGGGGAGGAGGTAAATATGTCTTTGGCGGTTGGATCCCGTTTAAGATGGGATCTTACCATCAAAAATAATCTCCCTCCTTGCACGTATCACCTCTATTCAGGGCCCCAAATAGCAACAGTTCTCCTGCAAATGGCAGCTCCTGTTTTCCTCTCCATGAATGCTGCCTGACCTGCTGAGTTCCTCCAGCATTTTGCATGTGTCACTCTGCATTTCCAGCATCTGTAGAATTTCTTATGTTCATAACCAAGTGGAAGGAAAGGGACTCACACAACATGCTGGAGGAGCTCAGCAGATCAGACATCATCAATGGAGAGGAAAAATGCAGTCCATGTCTTGGCCCTAAACTACTACTGACATCTCCCCTGTGCTTTTCTTGTATCACCTTAAAATTATGTCCACTCATATTCGCCATTTCCGATTTGGGTGAAAAAGGCACTGACTCAATCTATTTTTCTTATCATCTTACACACCTCTGTCAAGTCATCTCTCATTCTTCTCTACTCCAAAGAGAAAAACCCTAGCTTGCTCAACATATCCTCATAAGACATGGTCTTTTATATCAGTCAGTTAATGTCAAGCAAGGATAATTGATCAGACTGGACATGATCATTCCCTTGCAGTAATGTTACTTTCCACTTATCAACTCCTGCCTGAATGTTGTGCTAAATGTGTGTAGCGTTGTGCTAAAGTGTAATGATGTTGCCTGGTTTAGAGGGCCTGTGAGGTTGGACAAATGTGTGTTGTTTTCTGTGGAGCGGCAGAGACTGAGGGGAGATCTGATAGAGGTTTATAAAATTATGAGAGGCATAGATAGAGTGGACAGACAGTACCTTTTTCCCAGGGATGAAATGTCAAATACCAATTAAGGTGAGAGGAGATAATTTTAAAGCTGTTTGGAAGGATTGGACATTTTCTCGGCAGAAGGGATTAGTTTAGCTGGCCGTTTGCTTATTAATTTAATTGGTTCGGCACAACATTATGAGTGGAAGGGCCTGTTCCTGTGCTGCACGGTTCTGTGTTCTATGACTGCTTCAATTGTTGAGGAAATGCAAATGGAAATAAGCACAATGCAAAATCATCAGTAAACATCTTGACTTCTGACTTTACGAATGGAAGGAAGTTCACTCATAAAGCTGTCGATAATCATTGGGCCTGAGAAACCATTGCAGTGATGTCCTGGGGGTGGGATGATACAACTTCGTTAATCACAACCATTTTTCCTTGCGCGACACGTGACTCAAACTATTGAGGCATTCTCCCCTTGATGCTGGCCTACTTCACTTTTCCCTGGACCACACCTTCAAATGCTGCCTTGACATCAAGGGCAGTCGCCTCATCTCTGTTTATCTAAACCATGGCTGTATTGAACTCGAGCACCATATGGTTCTGCCCAATCCCAAACCAGGCATTGGTGTACAGGTAACACACATCAAAGTTGCTGGTGTACGCAGCAGGCCAGGCGGCATCTCTAGGAAGAGGTACAGTCGACGTTTCAGGCTGAGACCCTTTGTCCTGACGAAGGGTTTCAGCCTGAAACGTCGACTGTACCTCTTCCTAGAGATGCTGCCTGGCCTGCTGCATTCACCAGCAACTTTGATGTGTGTTGCTTGAATTTCCAGCATCTGCAGAATTCCTCGTGATTGGTGTACAGGTTACTGGTAAGTGCTGCCTGATGCGTGTTTTGACTAATCTGACCATGACTGGGAAAACTGAAGGGGCCTTTCCATGTGCATTGACTGTTACTAATGGTGTTAAGTATTTATGCGTTTCCTCATGTGAAGAGAAAAATCTTGCATGATACCTCACGCGACCACAAGAAATGGCTTCTATCGTGCTGAACCAGTCTATTGAACTGACTGCTCATGTGTTAAAATAATAACTCCTGATCTCCCCAGTCTACCTTGACATTTATTATTTGTCTGCTTTCATGTAGCTTTCTCTGTAAATGGAACACTATATCCTGGGGTCTGTCTTGACTTCTCTGTCCTACCTTGATATGTTTAGTCATGACATAATAAGTCTAGATGGAAAGGCAAAGCTTTTCACTATCTCTCAGTACATAAAAACATATAATGTACTGATATAAAACATATAATGGCAATGTGCAGGCCTTTCAGCCCACAATGTTGTTGCTAACCTTTAATCTACTTTAAGATCAACCTAACCTATCTAATATCAATCTACACAGCCCTCCATTTTTCTTGCATCCAGGGTTCTAATGTATCTCCCTCTACCACCATCCCTGGCAGCGCGTTCCACACATCCATCACTCTGTGTTTTTAAAACAAACTTCTGACATGACACATGACATTGATAAATATCCCAAAGTGCCTTGCAGCCAGTGAGGCGCTTTTGATAGAAAGTCTCAATTAAAACATAGCAACAGGGGCAACTAATTTATGCATAACAGGAGCCCCTGAGCAGCAGTGCGATAAAGAGCTGGTGATCCATTTTAGTTAAGGAATAAATATTAGCCAAAGGACATTATAATTATCTTTGACTATTAAAAGTTTGCCCTTCTGATTTTGTTTACCCGGAACTACTCTTGATCCACCTGTCTATGTTACGAAGGACACGAGCACTTTTTAACACTGATGCCATCAAGAGGCAAACTCTGACTCCATTAAGAGACTGAGTAAGTTCATCTGCAATATTCGTTCATGTACCCACGTTCTAATTTCTCACTTGCAGCTTTCCATAACCACAGGAGGTTTTGCAGACGCTGGAAATCTTGAGGAACTCAAGTGTTGGAGGATCTCAGCAGGTCAAGCAGCATCTATGGAGGGGAATAAGCAGACAACGTTTCGGGGCTGAGACCCATCATCAGGGCTGGAAAGGAAGGGGGAGGAGGCCAAAATAAGCAGGCGGAGGGGGGAGGGAGAGGAGTACAAGCTGGTAGGTGATGGGTAAAGTGAGGTGAGAGGGAAGGTGGATGTACGGCAAAGGGGGGGAGGACAAAGCACAAAGCTGGGAGGTGAAGAGCTGAAGGAAAGGGAATCTGATGGAGAAGAGAGTGGACCATGGGAGAAAGGGAAGTAGGAGAGGCAATCGGCAGGTGAGGAGAGAAGGGCAAAGGGGGAGCTAGAATAGGGAATGGAAGGAAAGAGAAGGAGAAGGGTGTAGAAATTACCGGATGTTAGAGAAATCGATTCATTCACTATGATGCTTCTGCACAGTGGTGAGAGTGTGTACCATCCACATAATGTAAAAGGCTAGTAAATTCAGCTGGGTGACCCCAGCAGTACCTGCTAACCCATGACTTCTATCACCAAGGCAACAGGCACATGACATCACCTCCCAGCACCCCCGCCCCCACCACCACCGTGTTACACACCATTGTATGGCTGGTCCTTGATTGCCACTGGGTCTGAATCCTGAAACTTCCTGCACTGTGGGAGTACCTTTACCAAAAGAACGCCAGCTGTATAAGAAGACACAGTAGCATAGCGTAACTCCCTTACAGCGCCAGTGACTGGGGTTCAGTTCCGCTGCTGTCTGTAAGGAATTTGTGCGTTCTCCCCTTCTGACCATGTTGGTTCCCCCCTACGTTCCAAAGATGTACGAGTTGGTAGGTTAATCAGTCACACGTGTAATTAGGTGGTGCGGGTTCATTGGGCCAGAAGGGCCTGTTACTGTGCTGTATCTCTAAATAAAATAAATAAATATTCAAAGGCATTTACAGATGGGCATAAATTCTTGTCTTGCCCACATCCTGAAAAATGAATTAGGTTGTGTAAGATTATTTCTTCGTGCTTGTCATCATGAGGAATGAACAGCTGGCCATTCTACGTCAGCATGCTTTTAGATTTGGAAAATATGATCTGAGTAATCAATACATTGGCTATTTTAGTTGCTGCACCCTTGTCAAGTCAATGATAGCTGATCATTAAGGCTATGAAATCCATTTTCTGTTGAAATATAATGGTTGGTGTTTTTTGTTCTGGGACCCTCTCATACTTGCATGAGGGAAAATCTGTCAGGATCACTTGTGGCAAGTGGTGGTTATTCCAGAAGGTCAAGTGCACCTGGAAAATTGATTGTGGACAGCTGAATGTCTATGGATGTTTTTCAGATACAATTCCAAAAAAAATTATTTGACAGAAGGTCCTTGTAAGGGAGTCCACCACTCATGCCCGGTTAAGATGACACTATTGAACCATAAGACACAGGAGTAGAATTAGGCCATTCAGCCCATTGAGTCTGCTCCACCATTCCATCATGGCTGATTCTGGATCCCACTCAACCCCATACACCCGCATTCTCGCCATATCCTTTGATGCCCTGACCGATCAGGAAATGATCAACTTCTGCCTTAAATATACACATAGGCTTAGCCTCCACTCCAGTCTGTGGCAGAACATTCCACAGATTTACTACTCTCTAGCTAAAAAAAAAATGCTCCTTACCTCTGTTCTAGAGGGTTGCTCCTCAATTTTGAGGCTGTGCCCTCTAGTTCTGGATACCCCACTATAGGAAACATCCTCTCCGCAGCTACCCTATCTAGTCTTTTCAACATTGGGTAGGTTTCAATGAGATCCCCACACATTTGTCTAAATTCCACTGATTACAGGCCCAAAGCTCCTCACATTTTAACACCTTCATTCCCAGAATCATCCTCGTGAACCTCCTCTGGACCCTCTCCAATGACAACAATCTTTTCTGAGAGATAGGGCCCCAAACTGTCGACAGTACTCCAGGTGCAACCTGACTAGTGTCTAATAAAGGCTCAGCATTATCTTCTTGCTTTTGCATTCTATTCCTCTTAAAATAAATGCCAACATTGGATTTGCCGCCTTTACCACAGTCTCAACCTATAAATTAACCTTCTGGAGTTTTTGCACAAGAATTCCTAAGTCCCTCTGCACCTCTGATGCTTGAACCTTCTCCTCATTTAGACAATAGTCCACACTATTGTTCCTTTTACTAAAATGCATCATCATACATTTCCCAACACGTATTCCATCTGCCACTTTTTTGCCAGTTCTTCCAATTTGTCTAAGTCCTGCTGCAATTGTTTTGCTTCCTCAGCACTACCTACCCCTCCACCTATCTTTGTATCATCCGTAAACTTTGCCACAAAGCCTTCAATTCCATTATCCAAATCATTGACAAACAGTGTGAAAAGTAGCGGTCCCAATACTGACCCATGAGGAACACCACTTGTCACTGGCAGCCAACCAGAAAAGGCCCACTCGCTGCCTCCTACCTGTCATCCATTCCACTATCCATGCCAGTATCTTTCCTGTAATGCCATAGGATTTTATCTTGTTATGCAGCCTCGTGTGGCACCTTATCAAATGCCTTCTGAAAATCCAAGTCAATAACATCTGCTGCCTCTCCTTTGTCTACTCTGCTTGTTACTGATTTCTATTGATGTGACTGTTCAGGACACTTTCAACAGTGCATCTGTAGATTTTTTTTAGAATGTAAAGTGGCAAGCTGAATCTCTTTACTCTCCGGAGAAAGTAGCATGCTTTCCTAATGGTTGCATCCATATGCAGATCCCAGGACAGGTCTTCAGGTGTATTAACTCCCATGCATGTACAGCTGCTGACTATCTCCGCTGCCAATCCTCAAATGTAGACTAGCGCATGTTCACAGAACTGAAGTTAAATTTTTGTCCCGTCAAATAAAAGTGATTGAGGAAAATGGGTGGGCATTCACTGTTCAGAATGAAGTAGTGTCCCTCAAATATCCTTATTAAGGATATATCCCGATAGAAGGGGAAGAGGACTATGTATTCAAGCTTATTGATGACAAGACAAATTGGTGGTTTTATAAATATAAGAGATTCTGCAGATGCTGTAAACCTTGAATAACACAAAATTGACATCCTGATGAAAGTTATTGGCTCAAAACTTCGATTGTTGATTCCCCTCCATAGATGCTGCCTGACATGCTGAGTTCCCCCAGCACTTTGTGTGTGCAGGTGGTTTTATAAGTTGCAAGAGGATACAAATGGATGGAGTGAAGCACAGTAAGTGGGGGAAAAACAGTGACAACTTTATTGCAGTGATGATGAAGTGGTCCTAAGTTGATTCAGATTTTGATTTATTTATCACATGTATATTGAAACATGCAGTGAAATGCATCATTTGTATCAACAGCCAACTCATCTAAGAATGTGCTGGGGGGGCAGCCCGCAAGTGTAGCCACACGTTCCTGTGCCAACGTAGCATGTCCACAGTGCTTGGCAGGACAACACAGAACACAACAAGCAACAAAACAACAACAGCAAAACAAGCCCCTTTCCTCTCACCCACCCACCCACATGCAAATACAGTTCTCCAGGATTCCACCTTCAGTCTCCAGGCATTAGCCATTGGGCTTCGACTTCTGGACTTCTGATCGTCATTTGACCTTTGATCTTGGGTAACAACCCCCACACTAGCCAATGATTGGACTCTGAACTCAAGGTCCTCGTGCCTTCTAGTGTATACTGCTTGCATGGACATCCAATCCCGGGACCCATCAATCTGGGACAGCCCAACATCCACAGATGTACTTCATGCTAGAGGTATCTGCATTTAGAGCAGAGATGAGGAGGAACTTCTTTAGCTGGAAAGTTGTGAATCTGTGGAATTTGTAGCCTCAAGTGTAAAGGTTGCTAGATTCTTGATTAGTCAGGGCATGATGGGATACAAGGAAAGGGCAGGAGATGGGGGCTGACTGGAAAATGGATCAGCCATGATGAAATGGCAGAGTAGACTCGATGGGCTAAATGGCCTAATTCTGCTCCTATATTTCTGGTCATGATAAGACAGAATCATTACAATATAGTAAAAAAGTGGACATAAAGGCAGTTGAAAGAGGTTTGAAGAATTAAGTATGTTGTTAAAATACCATGGACAGACATAAAAAGTAATCTTAAAAAATCAAATGGATACAAAAAGTTCAAAGTAAATTTTTCTATCAAAGTACATAAATGTCACCAACAACAACTTGAGATTCATTTTTCTGCAGGCATACTCAGCAAATCGATAGAATAGTAACCAAAACAGGGTCAGTGAAAGATTAACCAGAGTGCAGAAGACAACAACCTGTACAAATGCAAACCTTTTTACCGGGCATCTCTAGAAACATGTCCTGATTGGTGGCGCAATAATATCAGCGCCGGACTCCGGAGTGAAGGTCCCGGGTTCAAATCCAAGTCAGGTTGAGCATCGAGCTAGCAACTCGGCCTCGTAAAATCAAGAATAGCTTGCTACGGAAACACCGTCAAAAGACGGTGCCCCGATAACTCCACTGCTGAGTTAAGGGCTATTCTTCTTCTTCTAGAAACATGACCAGTTAGCCCCTAGCTAACAAGCCGGTGGACTCAGCGGTGAGAAAACCACCTTTCTTGAAATTCGTACCTCTAGGGTCGATATGACTTGAGTCCCACCAGACTGGGAGAGCCAAGATGTTTCGACCACCCGCACCCCAATCTGAGTGAATACTTTGTAAGTGCTGCCCACTTGCAATTGCCCATTGGCAAGAAATAGCGTCATACACTGCATTCAATTATAAAGAAAGTATATTTACAAATTTCAGTTTTATCGAACAGTTAGTAGGAAAAAGAAAAAATAAAAATAAAAAGGCCTACTACAGTTAACCCAGTCCAAATGTGCATATAAGTTAGAGCTCATCTTAAAATTGTTTTTAACTCAAGCACTGGATCCACAGTCTGCATGAAAGCTCACATCACCTTCCGAATGTCTCTGGAAATCCATCTAGAGCAAATGGGCTCCCCCATGGGAGTTTTGGTCCTTCCTCCTTGAAGCCATTCATCTGCACAAAGCCCCTTATGCAATAGGGACAACATCCTCAGCCATTTTCCCTCCTGTTCTCTCCCAGCTTCCGCCAAAAAGACCTCAACCCACACCAGTGAGTGTCACCAAAAACATCTCTGCCCAGTGTTCTTTCGAACCTTCTCCCAATTCCACCATCCTGATTGGCTGACACAACATTCCTAAGTCGAACTACATAGCTCCTTATCTTCAGCTCAAACTCAAACATGCTAAAAGCAGAAGAGGCTACTCTTACAGAACTGCTAAAATGAAAAACCTATAGTATAGCAGTAAGAATCTTAACCAGAGTGTTACATAAATAAATAGCAATAAATAATGAGAACATGAAATATCTAGATAAGGAAAAAGGACCTAGTGCTTTCCTGGCATATATGACAAATAAACTCTTCTCAGGCTTCAAGTCAGGTACAGGTATCGATTTTCACTGATGTTTTGATGACAAACTCTGCCATTTTTATCAGGGATGATGCTAGATAAGAAGTCCTTAAAGTGAGATCATTGGTTGTGGGGACATCTCAATAGATGGGCAAGTGAGTATAGTTATCCCTACAGGGAACTGAAATTTAAACGTGTGGAAGTTTATCACCACTATCCAAAGGGCTGCGTTGACTACACCCAGAAAACGCCGAATAGTTCTGGGCATTTTGCCTTTGGAAGGTTATCTTCACATTGGAGAGACAACTTGATAGAAGATTTCGAAATGTTAAGGAGAACTGATTGTGTCTGCTGCTTGGAAATTCTTCACCTAAAAAGCCAAACCCTTAGAACCTGACCTTTCTGGAGTAAAGCTAGGAAACCTGCTACAGAAAGGCGGAGATAGAAATTTGGAACACTTTTGGAAACAGAACTGATGCTGGATTAACTTCTAATTTCTAGTTTTAAAACTGAAATTGATAGGTAATTAATGACTAGAAGTATCTAGCGATAGGTGGCTGTAATGACCCCAGCATGAGCTTGGGCTCTAGGTCATCTGCTATATGTGTGTTTTCATCAATTGGTGGAACAGGCTGCAAGAGAAAAATCTCCTGGTCAAAAATTAAGTTTTATTGCTCTTGAAAAATCCCAGGTATATTCTGAATTTTCTTTTTTTTTTAGTTTGCAGAGTATTCATGTATGGTTCCAAGAACCTGTGTGTGCATTGTCAGAAAATCTGTTGGCATGGCTCCCATCAGCATATACTTGTAAGATAGAAGAGAGGGGGAAAAGAAAGATTTCTATGTGTGAGATTTTAGATGGTGTCTTGTTGCGTCCAAGTGTTTCAGAATGCTTCCCATAATGCACTGCAGGTTGAGACTACCCTGGCTGAGGATGTGGCTGAATCTGGGCCCCAAGGACCTATCTCTAAAGTTAGGGCAAGGACCTAATTTGGGCACCCTGTTGTCCTGGGCATAGTCTGGCTGGACTACTGCTAACTGCCTTCTGTTCCAGTTCATTGATTCTGCCCGCCCCTCCAATCACTAAGGCTACTCTAAGCCAGCAGTGTGACAAGTTTATCCTTTCTTGGAATCCAGTGCATTTGTTAGGTTCACTTCCCCTACTAACAAACCTGAGGAACAGACTCTGTAACATGATCTTATCTGACCCAGTTTAGCAATTATTCTTTATTTATTTGTGGGACATACAGTGATGCTTGAAAGTTTGTGAACCCTGTAGAATTTTCTCTATTTCTACGTAAATATAACCTTAAATGTGATCAGATCTTCATGTAAGTCCTTAAACTGGATAAAGAGAACCCAATTAAATAAATAACACAAAAAAACATTATACTACAAGCAAGAGAAAATCTGCTGATGCTGGAAATCCAAGGAGCATGCACAAACTGCTGGAGGAACTCTGCAGGTCCATGGAAAAAAAAAAGTACAGTCGACGTTTTCGGGCTGAGACTGTTCTTCCGGGATGGAGGAAAAAAAGATGAGGAATAAGGTGAAGTCCTGCTGACACTTGCCTCCCTATCATCGAGGACATCTTCAAAAGGCGATGGCTGTAAAAGGCAGCATCCATCATGGAGCACCCCCACCCACCACCAGGATATGCTGTTTTTTCCATTGGTATCAAGGAGGAGCTACACTCAGCATTTTAGGAACAGCTTCTTCCATCACATTTCTGAATGGTCCATGAATGCTACCTCACTGTTTTGCTCTCTTTTTGCACTACTTTTTTTTATTTCTTATTGTAAGTATAGTACAACTCTAAGGTCAGCAAGACCTGCGCTCTCCCTTGCCACAAGGAAGGCAAAGCGTGAGTACGCTCAGAAAATCCACTGACACCCTTGTGACATCAGGGACATGCAGCGCGCATGACAATGTGTACAAACCGTAACTGATTACAAATCCACCCTGCGTGTCAACGACAGTGACTCCTCCGTTCCTGATTGGCTGAGTGCCTGTTGTGCACAATTTGATGCAATGAATGATGTGATATCGAGGAAAGTCCCCTCTGTTCCTAAGGAACAGACAGCCTGTCTGGCCGCAGCTGAGGTGAGGAGGACTCTTGCTAGGGTACACCCACACAAAGCTGCAGGGACGGAATACATATAGTACCTGGTCATGTACTGAGAGACTGTGTGGCCCAGCTAACAGAGGTCTTAATGGACATCTGTAATGTCTGTCTGAAACAGTCCACTGTCCCTGCAAGCTTCAAGCAGCCACCATCATTCCGCTGCCCAAGGGAGCAATGGTTACCACACAGTGGCACTGACGAGGTGCTTTGAGCGGCTGGTAATGGATCGTATACCATAGAGGTAGAGAGGCTTATCAAATGGTATGAAAACAGCAATCTGAGTCTCTTTATGGACAAGACAAAAGAGAAGGTTGTGGACTTCAGGAAGGCGGAGGTCGACCACTCTCCATTTGCACATCAATGGCTCTGCCGTGCAGAAAGTGAAGGACACAAAATTCCTTGGTGTGCACATAATGGACGAACTAAGCTGGACCTACAACACCTCCTCATTAGTCAAGAAAGCTCAGCATCATCTGAACTTTGTGAGGAGATTGAGACATGCAAGGCTCCCTGCCCCCATTCTATCAACTTTCTGCACAAGCACCATCAAGAGTGTCCTGTCTGGCTACATCATTGTGTGGGACAGAAGATGCAAGGCATTGGAATGCAAATCCCTACAGAAGATGGTTTAAAAAAAAACTGCCAAGAGAGAATCATCGGGGTCTCCTTCCCCCCTTATTTGTGACGTTTACCAGGAACATTGCAGCCCAAAGCATTGTTGAGGATCCCTACACTCAACCCACAATCCCTTGGTCCCATCACCCCAGTAAAGAGGTGGAAGATCATCAGGACTAGGACTGCCAGGCTGGGTAACAGATTCTTCCCTCAAGCTGAGAGACTCATGAATACCCTGCCTACACCAAGATCTCGTCACTAGGACAGCAAGTTGTTTACTGTTTACTGTACTGTTTACATGTGCTGCAAATGACATGCATTTACATTGTATTTTAGTAACTTAGTTATCAGGTGGCTGTGGAGGCCAAGTCATTAGGCATATTTAAGGAAGCTTTAGGCAGGGCATGAAGGGATACAGGGAGAAGGTAGGAGATTGGGACTGAGAGGGAAAATGGATCAGCCATAGTGAAATGGCAGAGTAGACTTGATGGGCCAAATGGCCTGATTCTCCTATATCTTATTGTCTTATTGTGTGCTGTGTGTAATAAATGTTGTGTGGATATACTGTGGTTGGAAGAACATTATTCCGTTTGGTTGTAATATGTGTAGTCAGATGACAATAAGCTTGAGCTAGAATTTTTTGTTTAATATGCCTTGTACCGCTGCCACAAACAACATATTTTGCAATATATGCCAGTGATAATGTACCTGATTCTGATAACTGAAACCATTGTTGTGGCTAAAGACAGATAATGCAGCATCTTTTGATCTCCTCATTGTCCAAGGTCAGGCTGTTCAGTTAACCTTCTTGCCAAGGCCACCTCAGACGTGTTGCATTGTAGCTATTCGTGGACAGGAGGCTGCTAGATAGTCACAAGAAGGAGATAATGATGAATTTTTTTAGTCATGGATGGTCAACAATAAACTATTGTTAAACGACGTGGCTGAATTTTCTTAGGAAAATAGAGACCCAAGTAGTTTTTTTTTCCACTATTAGTTGAATAGGATTTTCTTTTAAAACAATTTAATTTAGGAAGGCACTGGGATGTTGTAGAACAATATGGAGTTCAACCCAGATAAGTGTGAGGTGGTTCATTGTGGTAGGTCAAATATGATAGCAGAATATAGTATTAATGGTAAGACTCTTGGCAGTGTGGAGGATCAGAGGGATCTTGGGGTCTGAGTCCATAGGATGCTCAAAGCTGCTGCGCAGGTTAACTGTGGTTAAGAAGGCATATGGTGTATTGGCCTTCATCAATTGTGGGATTGAGTTTAAGAGCCAAGAGGTAATGTTACAGTTATATAGGACCCTGGTCAGAACCCACTTGGAGTACTGTGCTCAGTTCTGGTGGCCTCACTACAGAAAGGATGTGGAAACCATAGAAAGGGTGCAGAGGAGATTTACAAGGATGTTGCCTGGATTGGGGAGCATGCCTTATGAGAATAGGTTGAGTGAACTCGGCCTTTTCTCCTTGGAGCGACGGAGGATGAGAGGTGACCTGATAGAGGTGTATAAGATGATGAGAGGTATTGATCATGTGGATAGTCAGAGGCTTTTCCCCAGGGCTGAAATGGCTAACACAAGAAGGCACAATTTTAAGGTGCTTGGATGTAGGTACAGAGGAGATGTCAGGGGTAATTTTTATATGCAGAGAGTGGTGAGTGCATGGAATGGGCTGCTGGCGGTGGTGGTGGAGGCGGATCCGAAAGGGTCTTTTAAGAGATTCCTGGATAGGTACATGGAGCTTAGAAAAATAGAGGGTTATGGGTAACCCGAGGTAATTTTTGAAGTCAGTACGTGTTCGGCACAGCATTGTGCTGTAGGTTTTCTATGTTTCTAATAGCCTTTACAAAGCTAGAGCAATTTTTTTTCAGCTGGAAGCTGACGATTTGATGACTCACTAGGATTTGAGACTCCTGGATTGCTGGTCTGGCAACAATCACTGCGCAGGGATTCTGTACCTTTGTGAAATTTTCTGCTTGGCACACCACATACCCTATTGCCCTATTGTTCAGATGAGCAGTTTAGTGCTTGTTTGTGCTAAGTGAACGTGGGCTTACACTGGGGGGGGGGAGGGGATGGGAGCGGGTGGATTTGGAAATTGGCCAGATTTACTTTGCTGTTACCAAAGATGAGGAAGTAAGCATTTTGCCAAGTGGCAGGAGACTGGAGATGTAAGTTTCATTACTTAAAATAAAGTTTTGCCTTTATGGAGTCACAGAATTATACAACATGAAACCAGTAAAAATAATACCAAGGACATGAGTTGTAGAGTCCTTGAAAGTAAGTCAGCAGATTGTGGAAACAATTCACTATTGAGGTGAGTGAAGTTATCCATGCTGGTTCAGGAGTCTGGTGGTTGTAGGGTAATAACTGTTCCTGAACCTAGTGGTGTGGGGTCAAAGGCTCCTAAACCTCCTTCCTGATGGCAGCAGTGAGAAGAGAGCATGGCCTTGGATGGTAGGGTTCCTTGGTCAGGAGATGGTCCATGACACAGGCTCCTGTGCACCCATCTCCTTGTCTATATCCCAATTTTTAAAAAATTAAGCAATGTCTTACACTTGCTGGAAATTGAAGTCCACAAATCTCTGCAAACTGTTACGCCCAGGTTTTACAAAAGCCCTAGTGAAAATGGCACAAATCCCTAAGAATTTTTTTGAAATAAATCTCATTTTTTTCACTAAATATCTTCACTTGCAACCAAAGTAATTTTTCTCATGCCCGAGACTAAGATTAGCTCTATTTGTCACATTTGCATCGAAACGGTGAAACATACAGTGAAATGCGTTGTTTGTGTCAAGCGTCCATCATTAGACCCAAGCCATGCCCTCTTCTCACTACTACCATCATGTAGGAAGGGCAGAAGCCTCAGCTCCCACAACACCACCTTCGTGAACAGTTATTACCCTACATCCATCAGACTCCTGAACTGGCATGGATAACTTCAATCATCACTACTCTGAACTGATTCTATGACCTAATCTCACTTTCAAGGACTGTTTACAGCTCGTGTTCTCAGTTTTTTTTGTATTTGCACAGTTTGTCTTTTTTTGGCACTTTGGTTGTTTGTCAGTCTTTGCTTGACAAATGGGGAAAACAAAAATTTGTTTCAAATTGGGTGTTGAGTTGAAGTCATGAGACTGGGGGTCAGATCTGAGATGGACTAACAGCGTACAAGTGCCAGTCATGGCATAGTTTGTTGCAGTCTCACCCAGGTCAGAATATAAAGGATTCCCTTGAGCGTAAAATCTTACAAAAAGTAGTGGATTCAGCCCAGTACATCATGGGTAAAACCTTCCGAACCATTGAGCACATCTACATGAAACATTGCTGTAGAAAAGTAGCATTCATCATCAAAAATCCTCACCGGCCAGGCCATACTCTTTTCTCACTGCTTTCCATCAGGCAGAAGGTATAGGAGCCTCAGGACTCACACCACCAGGTTCAAGAACAGTTACTACTCTTCAACCATCAGACTTTTGAACATAAGGGAATAACTACACTCACTTAAGGACTCATCTATCTTGTTATTTCATGCCCATTATTTATTGCTACTTAATTATTATCTGCAATTGCACTGTTTGTTTATAGTTTACAGTTCCTGATGTTTACAGTTTATTTATATCGCATTTGCAGAAAAGCATTCTAAACTCCAGGCGAAAAGATAGTTTGAAATTCTGGAGAAGCACTGTGTGGTGTCTGTAATGCCAGGGTGCCACGTTTAGGAAGGGATATGAAACAGTGGTCCCCTTTGGAGTTGAACGAAGGAGCAGAAGGGGCTTTGTTTTGATCCAGGCCAGTATTTATCCTTCAACTGACTCATTAAAAGAATGCTTAAGATAATTTGATTATTACCATACTTGTGGATATTTGTGATGACATGCACAATCACCCCAATCACTCACCCGAACTCTGAACTGATTTCACAACTTATGGACACACTTTCAAGAACTCTACAGCTCATGTTATCAGAATTAACTAATTAGTCAATCAATCATTTATGTTTATTTATTGTTTGTTTGCACAGTTTGTCGTCATTTGCACATTCGTTGTTTGAAGGAATGGAACCAAATAAAGCAGGAAATAAAGTCTGGTTGTCTTTTCTATACCTTTTCATAATACACTCGTGGTTTATGGTCATGTATCAATTAGAATAAACACTGATTTTTATCTTTGGAATGATAAGGTCTTTGTGGTATTTTTGTTATCTTGATGCTGTAGGTATAAACCTTATCAGAATTGCCCAAAGCTAGAATATTTAATATACTTTGCTTAGTTCAATGTGGATGTGGTATAACTATTCAGCTCATTAAGTACAATAATATAACTGTTCAGCTCCCTCTATTAGAGGCCTGATGAACACAGATTGCCAATCTTCCTAGTAGACTTTGAGGTGGACAGTGCAGAAACAAGGCACAGCTCCAAAGTACCTGGTTCGATCCTGACCTCGGGCACTCTCAGTGTGAAGTGTTCCCAACTTGAGGAGCAAGTTTATTTACAATCTACACTCAGAGGCCACTTTATTAGGTATACCTGCTTGTTAATACAAATATCAATCAGCTGATCATGTGGCAGCAACTCAGTGCATAAAAGCATGCAGACATGGTCAAGAGGTTCACTGTTGTTCAGACCAGACATCAGAATGGAGAAGCAATATGATCTAATTGACTTGGACCGTGGCATGATTGTTGGTTTGAGTATTTCAGAAACTGCTGATCTCCTGGGATTTTCACACACAACAGTCTTTAGAGTTGACAGAGAGAGGTGCAAAAACAAAATAAAAAATCCAGTGAGTGACAGTCCTGTGGGCAAAGACACCTTGTTCAAGAGAGAGGTCAGAAGAGAATGGCCAGACTGGTTCAAGCTGACAGGAAGGGAAGGGAACGGTAACTCAAGTAACCATGTATTACAACAGTGATGTGCAGAAAAGCATCTCTGAATGCACAACAGGTTGAACCTTGAAGTGGAGGGCTACAGCAGCAGAAGTCAATGGACGTGGGATCAGTGGCCACTTTATTAGGTACAGGACGAACGTCATAAAATGGCCACTGAGTGTACATTTACGTGTCTCCATGTGGTGTTAATTCCATGTTCTGGTTTCCCCAGTTTCCTCTCGGATGCCAAAGACCTCAAATTAGCTACTGGTCGATTGTCTGCTGTAGATTAGCCCTGGTGTGTGCATCTGTCAGGGAAACACAGGGACAGGTAAACTCGTCTCGGGCTTGCAGCCGGGTGCAAATATTGATTTTAACTGATGTTTCAATGACAAGCTGCCATCTTCATCGGGGATGATGGCTGGGCATGTCCAGTTCAGTGATATTTATAACCCTGTAGTCCATCCCTCCTGATTGGTTAGTCCTCATCCAATCAGGTTTCCGCTCTCCCACCTTGTTTACAATCCAATTCTAGTTCTTACTTGGAGTGAGACCTTTGTCTTTGTTAAAATTCTTTTCCTTTAGTTTTATTTCAATGGCTTCCTTGACCAGGCTGCCCCAAAACCCATTGGTGCAGCACAGTAGTTTTGTGCCATCGAAGTCAGTCCTATGATTATAGCGAATGCAGTGTTCTGCTACCACCGATTACTCTGGATAACCCAAACAGATACGCCTCCTATGCTCCTTGATGTGGCTTGGATGAGGACTAAGCAATCAGGAGGGACAGACTACTGGGGTATAAATATCACTGGATTGGACATGCCCAGGCATCATCCCTGATGAAGATGGCAGAGTTTGTCATTGAAATGTCTGTTATAATCGATACCTGTATCTGGCTGGAAACCCGAGAAGTTTATCTCTGATATACGCCGGGGAAGCACGAGATCCTTTCTCCCAGGGACAGGTGTTGGGATGAAGGGGATGAGAGAAGGAAAATGGCTGTTTGAGGGCTATTAAGCCTTGTTTCTGCACTGGCCGGTTCTATGACTGGGAGATTCTGGGAATGAAAGAGTAATCTCCCAGGTAGAGCAGGTTCTCCAATGGGAGAAAAATCTTCCTCTCGCTGTTTTTAAAAATAAAGTTGTTTTATATTTAGTTCTCTTTGAAAAGTTAAGATTCATCTTCTTTGGGGAAACAAAACTGTTTGATTAGATAGAGGAAAATGCCTAAGACACACTGAGTGAGGAAGAAGATTTGGAAGGCAGAATTTTTTCAGAAGACACACATGAAGAATATAGAGCATTACAGTATATTACAGGCCTTGTGGCCCATAATGTTCTGCTGACCTTTTAGCCTCTTCTGAGATCAACCTAATCCTTCGTTCCCACATCACCCTCCATTTTTCTGTGGCCATGGATGCAATATAGGACTCGGACAGAATATTGGACAAAGATTGTAGCAGCTCCTATCTATTAAGTTAGGATTAACCCAAATTATTTAATGAAACAGTGTGTTATAAATTATGTATATTAATATTAAGTATTTATAAAAAGTATTAGAAGTTCCATAGTAAATAATAAACTTGAGAAACTCTGCAGGTGCTGGAAATCCAGAGCAATACACATAAAATGCTGGAGGAACTCAGCAGGTCAGGCATCATCTATGGAAATGAATAAACAGCCGATGTCCTGAAAAAGGGTCTTGGCACAAAACGTTGACAGTTTATTTCCGAAAATGCTGCCTGACCTGCTGAGTTCCTCACAAACAAGAGAAAATCTGTGGAAGTTGGAGATCCAAACAACACACACAAAATGCTGGAAGAATTGAGATGGTCAAGCAGTATCGATGGAAAAGAGTGCAGTTGACATTTTGGGCCGAGACTCTTCATCAGCACTGGAGAAAAAAGATGAGGAGTCAGATGAAGTCCTGCTGAAGGGTCTCGGCCCGAAACATCAACTGTATTCTTTTCCATAGATGTTGCCTGGCCTGCAGAGTTCCTCCAGCATTTTGTGTCTGTTCCATAGTAAATAGTTGTCAGCATGCTTCGCTTTGCTTTTGAAAATGCATCCACCCTGCACTGCATGGCATCAACCCAGAGAAATTGGGACACATCTCAACTCTTATTCTCAATGCGAAGATCACAAATCTCACATTAAACGCACAACAAATCTGACACAGGCAAGCACAGTGGAGAAAACAATGCACATTGATCACAGTTTCACAGCAACAAAACTGCTGCAAAAATGTTGAACTTCTGTTCAACATTTTACCAGCTTCAGGCTAGCATGCAAATCTTTATCAGGTCTTCGATCTTCCATCAGTGCTTGGAAAGTGCTGGTATGATGTTGTGTAGCACATTTCCAAGAAATGACACAGTAGGGAGCATTCAGCACATTGAGACCATTCTGGCTCCCAACAGAGCAGTCTCCTCAGTGTTATTCCTTTCTCTTTAATTTCTCTGTATTTCTACAATTTATTTCTTAACAAGCCCACCAATTCCTCATTCACACTCAGTGGCCAATTCATTAGGTACCTCCTGTACCTAATAAAGTGGCCACTGAGTTTACATTTGTTGTCTTCTGCTGCTTTAGCCCATCCACTTCAAGGTTCGGCTGGTTGTGCATTCAGAGATGCTCTTCTGCGCACCACTGTTGTAATGCGTAGTTAGGCGGGTTACTGTCACCTTCCTGTCAAGACGAACCAGTCTGGCCACTTGCCTCTGACCTCTCCCGTTAACAAAGTGATTTTGTCCACAGAGCTGCTGCCCACTGAGTGTTTTTTGTTTCTTGCACCAGTCGCTCTAAACTCTAGAAACTGTTGTGCATGAAAATCCCAGGAGATCAGGAGTTTCTGAGATACTCAAACCACCTGGTCTGGCACTAACAATAATTCCACAGTCAAAGTCACTTAGATCACATTTCTTCCCCATTCTGAACAACAACTAAACCTCGGCAGAAAACAGAGAGTGGGAATAAAGGGATCCTATTCTGGCTGGCTGCTGGTTATCAGTGGAGTTCCACAGGGGTCAGTGTTGGGACCGTTACTTTTTACAATGTATGTCAATGATTTGGACCACGGTATTAATGGATTTGTGGCTAAATTTGCTGATGATACAAAGAAAGGTGGAGGAGTGGGTAGTGTTGAGGAAACAGAGAGCCTGCAGAGAGACTTAGATAGTTCAGGGGAGTGGGTAGAGAAGTGGCAAATGAAATACAATGTTGGAAAGTGTATGGTCGTGCACTTTGGTGGAAGAAATAAATGGGCAGACTATTATTTAGATGGGGAGAGAATTCAAAATGCAGAGGTGCAAAGGGACTTGGGAGTCCTTGGGCAAGATGCCCTAAAGGTTGAGTTGGTTGTGAAGAAAGTGAATGCAATGTTGGCATTAATTTCTAGAGGTATAGAATATCAGAGCAGGGATGTGACGTTGAGGCTCTATAAGGCACTCGTCAGACCACACTTGGAGTATTGTTTGCAGTTTTGGGCTCCTTACTTTAGAAAGGATATACTGACGTTGGAGAGGGTTCAGAGAAGATTCATGAGAATGATTCCAGGAATGAGAGGGTTACTGTATTTGGAACATCTGGCGGCTCTTGGACTGTATTCTCTGGAGTTCAGGAGAATGAGGGGGGATCTCATAGAAACGTTCCAAATGTTAAAAGGCCTGAACAGATTAGATATGGCAAAGTTATTTCCCATGTTAGGGGATTCTAGGACAAGAGGGCACAACTTCAGGATTGAAGAACAGAGATGCGGAGAAATTACTTTAGTCAGAAGGTGGTAAATCTGTGACCTCCTCACGAGTGGCTGAGAAGGCCAAGTCATTGGGTGTATTTAAGGCAGAGATAGATAGGTTCTTGATTAGCCAGGGCATCAAGGGATATGGAGTGAAATCAGGGGAATGGGAATGACTGGATAAAGTGGATCAGCCCATGACTGAATGGCAGAGCAGACTCGATGGGCCGAATGGCCTACTTCTGCTCCTAAGTCTTATGATCTTGACCATGTCTGCATGCTTTTATACAATGAGTTGCTGCCACATGATTGGCTGTTTAAATATTTGCATTAATGAGGTGTACCTAATAGTGGCCACTTTATGTATACATTCTGCTACCTAACTACAACGAGGAATAATTTACAGTAGCTAATGAACTTATCCGTGCATCTTGGGATGTGGGAGGAGACCAGATTGTCCAACAGAAACTCAGATGGTGGAGACATGTAAACTTACTACACTCGGCACTAAAGGCCAGGTTTAAAATTGGCTCACCTCCCAATCTTCTGAACTCCACTGGGCATGGATTGATCCTATGGTCTCCTAGTAGGAATTTCTACTTAATCCAGGAGTGAATTGTTAAATCACAGTCAGAATCAGGTTTATTATCACTGACATTTAATTGAATTCCTCCTTTTATCCTGAGGGTAATTCTCAAACTTATTTCTCCAAGAATTCAAAGTTCAGGAACAGTTATTACCCCTCAACCTTCAGTCTCTTGGACCAGAGGAGATAACTTCACTTGCCCATTATTGAACTGTTCTCACAGCCTATGGCCTAATTTTCAAGGACTGGCCATCTCATGTTCTTGATATTTCTTGTTTATTTAATTATTATTATCTTTTTTTTGTATTTGCACAGTGTGTTGTCGACTGCACTCTGGTTGAATACCCAAGTTGGGCAGTCTTTCATTGATTCCGTTATGGTTATTATTTTATTGTGGACTTACTGAGAATACCCACAAGACAATGAATCCTAGAGTTGTATTTGGTGATGCATATGTACTTTTGTTCTAAGTTCAAAGTAAATTTAGTATCAATGTACAAAAGAAGGCAAACTGTGCAAATACAAAAAAAAGAAAGAAATACTGGGAACTAAATAATAAATAGGGGATTTACGACAAAAGCATACAGATGCCAGAAATCTGAAATAGTTGGTCAGTAGGATTGAGGAGAGGGAAACAAGTGACAAATGTTTCCGATCAAGAACCTTGCACAAGGCACTGAAAATAAATGAGGCCATCTTTGGATTAGTTCTCAAACTGAATAATAAGCTTTCAGTCATTTGGAAGAACCTGTATATCAAGCTTTCAAAAAGGTTTTTCTTTTATTCACTGATGGGATGTGGGTGTCCCTGCAAGGCCAATTATTTATTGGCCTGTCTACTGATGATAGAAAGCCAGGCCATTTCAGCGGGCGGTTAAGGGTCAATCACATATCCTTAGACCAGCTAAAGAGAGCAAATTACTCTTCCCTGAAGTACAACCATGAAGCAGTTGAGTTTTTGTGCGCTGACACCACTGGGTTCAGGAATTGTTATGAGCCCTCAACCATCAGGCTCTTGAATCAGTGTGCATAACTTCATCAACTCAACACCGAACTGATTTCACAACCTATTGGCTCCCTTTCAAGGACTCTACATCTCATATTCTCAATATTTATTTATTTATTTACAGTTTGTCATCTTTTGCACATTAATTGTCAGTCTTTGTGTATAGTTTTTCATTCATTCTATTGTATTTCTTTGTTCTACTGCGAAGACCTGTAAGAAAATGAATCTCATGGTGTATATAGTGACATATACGTACTTTGATAATAAATTTACTTTGACTTGCAACAATCCAGAATTTCAGTGTTATAGTTCCCAATGCTAGCTTTATGTTCCAGAGCCATTTCTTAACCTCAAAATTAGCTTGTTGCCATGATAAGGTGTGAACTCTTGCCTTGAGATCAGTAGTCCAGATCTGTGAATTATTTGATGTATATTAATGCATGTATATGAATGCAAGCCCCATAACAATTAAGGAGGCACAGCATGGTACGATAGTGGTTTGTGCAATGCTTTGCAGCACCAGCAATTAGGGTTCAATTCCTGCAGGTATCTGTAAGGAGATTGCACATTCCTCTCTTGACCGCATGGATTTCCTCCGGGTGCTACAGCTGCCTCCCACATTCCAAACAAAGTGCGGTTTGTGGGCAAGCTACTTCGACACTAGAAGTATAGCATCAATTGCACCAAGTACATCCTGAGACTGTGTTGGTCACTGTGTTTTGATTTACGTGTGACAAATAAAACTCATCACATAAAACACTAGTTAGGCCACACTTGGAGTATTGAGTTCAGTTTCTGGTTGCCTCTTTCTAAGAAGGATGTGGAAGCTTTAGAGGGTGCACAGGAGATTTACCAGGATGCTACCTAGATTAGAAAGCACCTTTTATGAGGAGTGGTTGAACAAGCTAGGGCTTTTCTCCTTGGAGTGAAGGAGGATAAGAGGTGACGAAAGAGGTGTACCAGATAATAAGAGGCATAGTCTGAGTAGATAGCCAGAGACTTATTCCTAGGGAAAAAATGGTTAATATCAGGTGGGCATAATTTAAAGGTGATTGGGGGAAAGTATTTGGGGATGGAGGTTTGTCAGAGGTAAATTTCTTTTTTACACAGAGTGGTGGATGTGTGGAATGCACTGCCAGGGGTGGTGATAGAGGCAAATATTTTAAAGAAACCGTTAGATCGGCACATGGATAATAGAAAACGAGGGCTATGTAGGAGGAAAGGGCTAGATTGATCTTAGAGTAGGTTAAAAGCTTGGCACAACATCACGGGCTGAGGGGCCTGTACTGTGCTGAGGTGTTCTATGTTCTCTGGAAGGGTCTGTTTCTGTGCTGTATGACTCTGACTTTTGCTGTATCCTTGGCCTGCAAGATACTACAGGGAAGTGCCAACTGCTAAGTGTGAGGGAATTGCTGTCTTGTGGACCCTGTGTGCAGTTCCTCTTTTTCCCTTGTCTATCTCCGTGTTGTCTGTGCTCATCCTCCTTGTCTGTTACTGCCACATGTCTGATTTTTTTTTGTAGAAGCCTCTTCAATCTGGGTGAAGTTCATCCCCACCCAGTGCACCACTCCCTGTAGACTTCAACAACTTTAAAGGAAATTTGGAAAACACTAAGCAGTAGCACTATGTGCAGCAGCTAAGTTCAAAGTAGTTAACGATTCTAGTAAACTGAGCTGTTGAGGGATTCTTCCTGTTGTTGTTCAACCCTGGTTGATTAATGTTAAGTGTTAGCTGGAACATTAAGTTATAAACTGGAACCACTGATATTATATTTGTCAGTGTTATGAGCTGGCTTCTCTATGTTCAGCCTGAGGATAATGACTTTGTGCCCTTGCTAAAAATGGGGCAGTGCAGTAGTGTAACTGTTAGCATAACACGATTACAGCACCGTGACCTGGATTCAATTCCACTGCTGTCTGGAAGGAGCTTGTACATTCTCCCCATGGCCGAGTGAGTTTCCTCCAGGTGCTCCAGTATCCTCCTACATTCCAATGATGTACGGGTTGATAAGTTAATTGGGTACAGGGGTGTAATTGACTGGCACAGACTTGAAGAAGAGGATTGAAGAGTTATGATGTAAAGAAAACCAAACGTCTGCCTTCAAGTTGTTGCCTAAAGAGTGTTGTAGATAAGGTTCTCTTGGTGTTGAATGGTTTAGTTAAATCCACAGAGGTGATTCTGATGGCTGATTTTGTTTTGTGTTCTTTTCTCGTTGGCATGGAAAACATTATGTCTGTAAGTGATCTTCCTGCACTTCATGTGCCTGTCCAAATGCCTTTTAAAAGCCTACTTGAAGGTCTGTACTTCTGTTAAAGCACTACATCAAATCTCTGTTTAGATACAGCAGCTTTCTTCTATCTACAAATATTCCATTTATGAAATAATGCCATTAACTCTAGGATATCAGATTCAGGATCAGGTTTAATATGTGAAATTTGTTGTTTTGCAGCAGTAGTACAGTGCAATTCATCATAAAGTACAATAAAAATACTATATAAAAATTAAATTAAGTAGTGCAAAAAAAGAAAAAAATGAGGTACTGTGCATGGATTCATTGTTCGAAGAAGCTGTTCCTAAAACACTGAGTATGCGTCTTCAGGCTCCTGCACCACCTCCTTGACGGTAGCAATGAGAAGAGGGCATGTCCTGGGTGATGGGGGTCCTCAGTAACGTATACCACTTTTTTTGAGGCATCATCTTTCGAAGGATGTTTGGGAGACTTGTTCCCATGATTGAGATGGCTGAGTTTACAACTTTCTGCAGCTTTTTCTGGTCCTGTGCAGTGGCCCCTCTCCATACCAGACAGTGATGCAGCCAGTCACATCTGTAGAAATTTGCAAGTGTCTTGGGTAACGTACCAATTCTGCTCAAACTCTGAATGAAATGAAGCCACTGTGTGGCTTCTTTGTAATTGCATCAATATCTTGAGCCCAGGATAGATCCTCAGAGTTGCTGACACCCAGGAATTTGAAACTGCTCACCCTTTTCACTTACAATCCCTCAATGAGGACTGGTTTGTGTTTCTTTGACTTTCCCTTCCTGAAGTCCACAATCAGTTCCTTGGTCTTACCGACATTGAGTGCAAGGTTGTTGTTGCGACACCACTCAACCACCTGACCTATCTTACTCCTGTAAACCTTATCACAATCTGAAATTCTGCCAATAGTTGTAGCATCAGCAATTTTACAGATGGTGCTTGAGCTGTGCCTAGCCACACTCCATCTCTTTGATTTACAGATCTGTATGAAATTCCACTTGTGTTTTTTTTTTCAATTTATAAAACCTTTGCTTAAGAAAGCCAGGTATCCCTTTCATAAAGTAGCCTTTTACTTCCTTCTCCCTTGCATATTTACCCCACTTCTCCATAAATCAAATCAATGGGGTAATGTAGTTCACTCTCATAGTAGGTACATAAAAATACTTCTAAATCAGATACTGCATGAATACTTTATATCTGTCTGCTCGATATTTTTTGGGCTGAGCATTTGGTTTTGGCCACAGTCAATAAGGTCTTTCTTACCTCACTCATAGGTGTAGTTGATCCTTAACCTCAGTGAATCTTTACCACTTGTACTGCTCTTACTAAATGGTGATTGTTGACCAGAGTAGCAGCAGTGATGACCATTATACTCTTTGTAAGGGGTGCAGTACTGCTGTATACTGGCTATTGGGCACATGATCCAGGATCTTGTAGTATTGACCCAGGGGTAAGTTTGTAGCACTCTTTTGCAGCTGAGGCATTTAAATTTGCTAAAGTATACCAAAGTGTAATATCAAACAGTTGGTATCTGTGACAGTAACTCCAAATGGCACAATTATTGAAAGGCCCAGGAAGAGAGGATGTTTCCAACAGTGGGAGAATCTCGGTCCAGAAGGCACAGCCTTAGAATAAAGGGACATCCTTTTAGAACAGAGAAGAGGAGGATTTTTTTAAGGCAAGAGGTTGATGAATCTGTTTGATTCCTTGCCTCAGACAGCAAGCCACTGGTTGTATTTGAAGCAGAGGTTGATAGGTTCTTGATTAGTCAGGACGACAAATGGCAGAGCAGACTCAGTCAGCCAAATGGCCTAATTCTGCTCCTGTGTTGTATGGTCTTATGGGCCAGGCAGCGTCTATGGAGGGAAATGGACAGTTAATGTTTGGGGCCGAGATGCTCCTTCATTGACTTCTGGAAATCTTCTGTCAAACCACCAGTGTTGAAGTGCTTTTAGAGAAAGCAAGTGAATTCTTGCCAACAATAATTTGCAATGAATTATCAAAAGAAATTTGCAAATGTTGTATGATTTGTAATTTCTTTCTGACTGGGGTGACTCCAGATTTTATCTTGGCTAGGAAAGTTGTGGGAAATAGATGTTCAGTTGTGTTTAAATCTCAGGCAGACACCATTTCAAAAGTATTTGGCAGTGAAATAAATAGATAAACTGGCAGCTTTTTAATCATAGAGAGAACTGAGAAGTGTCCTTGTATAAAGACTTATTGCCATAGTAACCAAATGAAGCGGTACTACGAGACGGCAAATCTTCTTGATGTGTTTCTGTGTACATGCAGATAAAGGTGCTTAATTATTTTTTATATGATGTTAAATAAGCCTAATCCTGCCAATGTTGTAATCAACACTACTTTGTAATCTGGCTGTTTGATTATTCAGACTAATTTATTAGGTTGTCATTGCTCTCATCTGAGATTACAGCAACTGGAAACAACAACATAATATATATCCAGAAATTCCTTGTAATGTGGTTTAATTTTGTCACATGTGCCAAGCTACGATAAAAACCTTCTTGCCATCCACATTTTATCACGTTAGTGCATTCAGGTAGTAGTATGAGGGAAAATGCTGGATATGCTGTTACAGTTACAGAGAAAATGCAGTGCAGGCAGACAATAAGATGCAAGACCCTTGACAAGGTAGATTGTGAGGTCAAGAGTCCACCATAATCATACTGGGAAATCATTCTGTAATCTTATAACAGTGAGGTAGAAGCTGTTCTTGGGCCTGGTGGTACATTATTTCAGGCTTGTGTATCTTCTGCCTGATGGGAGAGGACAGAATGTCCAGGCGGGGAGGAGTTTTTAATTATGCTGGATGTTTTACCGAGGCATTAAGAAGAGTAGACTGAGTCCATGGAGGGGAGGCTGGTTTCCGTGATGTGCTGAGCTGTGCCCACAACTCTCTGCAGTTTCTTCTGGTCTTTACCCACAGTTGCCATTCCAAGAAACGCATCCAAATGTGATGCTTTCCATGGTGCATCAATAAAAATGGGATAGTTAGTACAGATTTGTTAGTGGGAGAACCTATTGGAGTAAATAAGTTGAGTTTTTTCTTTGAACATACCTACTTATTGCCTGCTACGGCAATGGTGCTTAGGGCAACAATGAAGGTCCTCCATCTCTGTCTGTCCTTGGTCGCACACAGATATGGAAGCATTCTTCATTGCTGGTTTCATAATAGTTTTTTTGACCATCAGGGTTGTTAGCCTTCAGCTGAACCTCCGAACCTGGAGGACTGGTGGCCCTCTATTAGTCTGCCGTCTACCTTTTGACCTTTTTGGTATGGGTGACCCTACCAATTCCATAATCTTCAAGGGCGATAATTTGTTCTATTACTAATTCGTCAGGACCTGCTGCCTTTCCTTTCTTCATCTTATTTATTGCATTATGAACTTCAGATGTTAAAATACATAAATTTAATGAGTTATATCACCAAGATACTTCTAAGAATTTTGATGACAAGAGCTAAAAGTAAGATACAAGCTGAACTAGGTAAAGAACAATGTGGTTTTGTGAAAGACAAAGGTACAAGAAACGCAATATTGATGTTAAGGATACTATCAGAATGAGCTATTCAAATGCAAGAAGATTTGTTTGTTTGTTTTATCGACTACACAAAAGCATTTGATAAAGTGAAGCACAATAAGTTATTTGAAGTATTACAGAAAACTCTAGATGTAGATTCGAAAGACCTCCGCCTAATCAGAAATCTGTACTGAGAACAAACTGCTGCTGTAAGAATAGATGGACAAATGAGTCAGTTTACGAAAATCAAGAGAGGCGTTAGACAAGGGTGTGTTTTCTCCCCTGATTTATTTAATGTGTACAGTGAAACAATATTACAAAAAATAAGAGACATCTTGGGAATCAAAGTTGGAAACATCAGTAATTTCAGATATGCAGATGATACTGTGTTAATTGCAAGTACGGAGGAAGAACTACAAAACTTAATTGATATAATTGTTGAACAAAGTGCAAAAATGGGTCTGTCTATCAATTGCAAAAAGATAGAATGTATGGTGATATCCAAAAAGAAGGAGAATCCTATCTGCAGGCTGAGAATAAACGGGGAAGACATAAAACAAGTACAGAACTTTTGCTACTTAGGAAGTTGGGTGATATCAGATGGCAGGTGTGACATGGACATCAAAAGAAGAATAGGGATGGCAAAAGACACTTTTATGAGAATGAAGAGTATATTGACCAATATTAAACTAGGCATGACAATCTGCCTCAGAGTTCTGAAATGTTACGTTTATCCAGATATGTTATATGGCTCAGAATGTTGGACAATATCTAGTAACATGAGGAATCGAATTGAAGCAGCAGAGATGTAGTTTTTGAGGAGGATGCAAAGAATATTATGGACGAAACGAATATCTAACGAGGATGTAATGAACAGAGCAAACACAAAAAGAGAAATAATGTGTGAGATCATGAAACGGCAACGTGACTTCATTGGACATGTGATTAGGAAAGAGGAATTAGAATGCACGGTAATTATGGGTAAGATTGAAGGGAAGAAAGCAAGAGGAAGACAAAGACAAATGATGATGGAGACAGCAGCCAGAGAACTGGGAATGAGTACCAATGAATTGATCCTCTTGACCTGAAACAGGAGTGTGTGGGCCATGGCAGTCAAAGCTCAAACTGGGCACAGCACCTGATGATGTTGATGATGACCCTACCAAGAGCCAGTGCACAAGACCCTGACTCTAGCCAGCATAACTCTCCGGATAATTGAGGCATGCAAACCCTGCAAGGTTGTGGTCCTCTTGGAGGATTTTTTTTTCTTTGAAGAGGTAACAAAACATTTTGATCAGTAAAGATCTGTACAACACAAAAATGGGCCCTTTGGCCCACCTACACTAATCCCATTTTCCTGCATTGGGTCAATTTCATTCATGACTGCTGTCTGTGTAATGAGTTGATTAAGGGAGGGTGTGCCTTCAACGCTTAGGCTAGGGTTAAAGCGGGTGCTGCTAGAAGGCATGGCTCAAAGGGCTTATTCTGCACTGTATCCCAATAAATAAATAGATTGCTCAGTCAGTCAACCATATGAAAAGCTATTGTGGGGCATTCTAAAGGGGAAGGATAAAGAGCCAGAGGTCCTATTTAACATTAATGGCATAGGGAAAGGGAGAATAAGGTCCAGCAATTTTAATCTGCCAACCAACTCCTTAAGTGAAAACACTGAATTACTTCTGGTTGATTTCTCTAACTTCCAGTAATTTTTGCCCCTCCCCCTTTTCTCTTTTTCAATTCCCCATTCTGACTCCCCTTTTACCCCTACTCCTCTCCTCGCCTGCCCATCACTGCCCTCTGGTGCCTTTCCTCCTTCCCTTTCATGTATGGTGCACTCACTTCTCCCATCAGACCCCTTCTTCTTCAGTCCTTCACCTCTCAGCTGCTCACTACATTTGTGTATGTTGCTCTAGATGTCCAGAATCTGCAAAACCTCTTGTGTTTGTGACAGAAAGATCACTTTGCTAGTGATCTTCTGTAGTCAGCAGGAGATGGAAGGGCAAATATGTAGACAAATGTAAAACGTAAAAACAATGTAAAATAATTAAACAATAATGGACCTCCTGACATTAACTGAAATTATCATTGTGTGGAAGAGGGTGGAAGTTTTCTGGTCAGATTATCAGTAAGGTGGTGGCGCGCTTGGTCGCAGCAGCCTCTCTGGATCCTACAAATGGTGCAAATGTTTGCCATAAATATCTTTCTTATTTATCGCAAGATATTATTAATACAAAATACTGTAAGTCCAGTTCATTAGCGAGACTGACGGCAGAGGATCTGTGTAGCCATCGGACTAGGCCCTCATACCATGGCGTTGCCTGTAACAGTCACCCTTGGGGAAGGTGCCAGAAGCAGTGTGAAAGAAAAGAGAAGCCATGCTCGGTTAAAAGTCCCTTCAGGGCAGCTCTCCCATCAGTACTGCTCTCCAGTGTTCACTTCCTGGAAAGCAAACTGGATTACCTTCATCTTCAACTGACCCAGTGTGAGATGAGGAACTGCTGCATGCTGCTTCTTACAGAAACTTGGCTCCAGCACAGCATCGCATGTACCATCAATCTTCAGGCTATGCCACTCAGGGACCTGAGCTAATATTGAGCTGGATTGTAATTACACGTGCAATGTGTGACTATATGTACTGTGTTTTGCACCTTGGCCTCAGAGGATTGATGTTTGAGATGTGAGGGGCGTGCTTTTTATTCAGAGAGTGGTGGATGCCTGGAATGCACTGCCTGGGGTGGTGGTAGAAGCAGGTACGTAAGGGACTTTTAAGAGGAGTTTAGATAGGCACATGAATGTGAAGAAAATGGAAGGATATGGACATTGCGTAGGCAGAAGGGATTAGATTATTTGGCCGTTTGATTACTCATTTAATTGGTTGAAAGGCCTGTTCCTGTGCTGCACTATTCTTTGTCTGTTTCATTTAGCTTTAAACGTGTATGATTGAACATCAATAAATAGGAACTTAAACTCTGGAAGTAGAGGCCCATAGTCTGAGAATCTTTGTGAGCCCACTAGAGATGTTGAAAGCCCAATGCCTGTAACCCGCGGGCCTGCTGGAGGCCAAAGAAGATGGCCTGTCCTGGGGTTGGAAGACTGTGTATGTGCGTGTGTGGGAGGGAGGATAGGGGTTTGTTTTGCTGTTGTTATTTTGTTGCTTGTTGTGTTCTGTGTTGTTAGCCCATAAGACATAGGAGCAGAATTAGGCCATTCAGCCCATCGAGTCTGCTCAGCCATTTCATCATGGCTGATCCTGGATCCGATTCAACCCTATGCACCTGCCCTCTCACCATATCCCTTGATCCCCTGACTAATCAGGAATCTACTGAGCATTGTGGACATGCTATGTTGGCATTGGAGTGTATGGTGACACTTGCGGGCTGCCTACAGCACTTCCTTAGGTGCGTTGATTGTTAACACAAACAACATACTTTTCTGTATATGTTTTGATGTACGAGTGATAAATAAAAGTGAATCTGAATTTTTATAATGGGTCAAAGAGAGCTGTTTGAGCCCAAGTGCAGATATTCAGAGGTTCTTGACATAGAGTGGCTGTCTACTTCTCTGAAGATCTGTCCTGGTCCAACATATTGATGCACTTAAAATGAAGGCAAGACAGCAGTCAGGACACTTGGTATGTTATCAATGACTCTTGCAAATTTCTACAGATGTACTAAGGAGAGCATTCTAACTGGTTGCATCAACATCTGGTATGGAGGGCCACTGCACAGGATCGGAAAAAGCTGTTGAGGGTTGTAAACTCAGTCAGTTCCATCATGGGCATTAGCCTCACCAGGACACCTTCAAAAGGTGATTCCTCAAAAAGGTGGCATCCATCAGTAAGGACCACCATCACCCAGGATGTTGCTACCATTGAGGAGGAGGTACAGGGGCACTCAACATGTCAGGAGCAGCTTCTTCCCCTCCGCCGGCAGATTTCTGAATGGACAATGAACCCATGAACACTACCTCACCATTTGTTTTGCTCTTTTTGCAATTCATAGTTTTTATTTTTATGTATTGCATTGTACTGCTGCCACAAAACAGCAAATTTCACAGCATATGCTAGTGATAACAAGCCTGAGTCTGAGAGAGAAATAGCATGGAAATGGGCCCATTGGCCCATAGATTCCGCACTGACCATGAGGCAGCCATTTCCACTCCTCCGACGTTCAGTCCACTTCTCAATTCTCGTCGCCTCCTCATCAACTCCTCACAGCTGTTTTAAGACTCCTGATGTGTGACGGGATATGAACTTCACTTTCGGAGCCAAGCACAGGAAATTCATACTTGTGTTCACATACAGCCCCTGCAGTTTAAACATACATAAAATGCTGGTTTGTTTTTTGGTTCTGGGGAATGCGAGGAATTCCATGAAGCAGCTGCTTTGAACAGTTCTTCTGTGCCCTTTTGAGAGCACTCTGTAAAAAAAACTTGAGTTTCCCGCACTCCAAAGAAGGAAGTCTTGGGTTCTGTAGACTGTGCAAGCAGTCCGAGAAGTGAGCTCTTGGGCACGGGCTGATCATCAGTGGCTTTTAAAAGGGCACAGCCTTTTCCCAGTATCCTCGAGGGGTTGCTTTAAAGTACTTTGAGCAGTTTTCATACAGGATTGTTAATTGCTTCTCTCTAAACAAAACTGAACTTGACCGCTTCCATGGTAAGTTCTCACTGTAAATTAGTCATACAAGTGGCACAACTTGCAAAGTTTTAACTGGTGTTTGTTTCTGATTCTCGTTCTGAAAATCTGAATAGACGCGGCTGTTTGGATGGCATGTTGAGCAGTTCAGCTGGTTTCTTGTGGTTCTTGCAGTGTGCGCCGAGTCTATTTAGTTAATCTGCCAAACTCTTATTGTATTTATGTACACATTCTGAATGATCAGCTTTCACATCATGGTTTGTGATGCAATTGGTCCCATTGACCCTTTGTTTTGCAATAGTTGCTTTTCTTTTGCTTACTCAAAACAGAAATGTGAAGTACTCATCTGATAAGTGGATTACTGAAACTTTGCACACACATAGTAGGAACATAACACTCCCAACAACAAAAAAAAGTGTCCATATTGCATAGGCCTACTGCGAAGGTTGTGCAATGCTTTTTGTTTGGTTCCAGTCAAGGTTTTTGTTCCAGCTATGAGGTGGGTGTGTGTTTGTAGGGTTGGTGTAATGCCAACGAGCATGTGGTGTGCTGAATTATTCTATTACAGCTCTCTGTTCAATGTAATGAGCATTCATTTTATGCAGTGGCTTTTGCAGAAATGCAGATTGCCTCGAACTGAAGAGAGTGGGAAAGCACTGAATTCCATTGCCACATGGATCACTGTCTAGAATTTTTAATTTCCTAAATTAGAAGTCATAGAACGCTACAGCACAGAAACAGGTCCTTCGGCCCATCTAATCTGTGCCAAAATATTCTGCCTAGTCCCATCGACCTGCACCCGGACCATAGCCCTCCATACCTCTACCAGCCATGTACAGTACCATGCAAAAGGCTTAGCCACATATACACTGTATTTGTCAACGTGAAGAGGCGAGCGAGTTTGTAAATCTGGTGGGAGCAAAGGGTGTTGGGAATGGTGAGGGTGGAACACTGTGGGAAGGATGTGGGACAGGTGGCAAAGAAGGAGTTCCAGGGGCAGGGGCAGACACACCCAGAGACACCAAGCAAGGTTATTTGATTCCAAACTATCTAACAGCTTGCTGATCCTTACAGAATGTCTCTCCGGTGTTTCCCTCTCCCTCCCTTCTTCCTTCCCCTTTTCCCAAGCATGATTCCTCTCTCCCTGCCCCTTTTCCACTCTCAGTCCACAATACAGACCTATATCAGGATCAGGTTTATCATCACTCACATGTCATTAATTTTTTTGCAGCAGCAGCAATACAGTGCAATACATAAAATTACTACAGTATTGTGCAAAGTCTTAGGCGCTCTAGCTTTATACACGTCTAGACTTTTGCACAGTACTGTACCTAAATTCTTCCCACAGTCCAAAAACATATCAGTTAGTAGGTTAATTGGTCACTGTAATTGTCCTTTGATTAGCCTAGGGTTAAATCAGTGGGGTGTTGGGTGGCTGGGCTTGGTGGACCCGAAGGGTCTGTTACCATACAGGGGGCCTACTAATTGTGAAGGTGTCTGAAAAGTTAGATCGATGGAAGATCTTAATCCAATTGGTTAATTGGTAGGTAAATAGTCCAGTGATTAGGTCAGTGTTAAATCGGGGGTTGCTTGTAGGGCAAATTCTGCACTGTTTCTCAATAAGATAAAATAAAAATAATTTTTTTTTTGATAAATCCTATGAGGGAATTCAGAAAGAACTTCTTTAATCATTGTGGGACATGCTACCACTTGGAGGTGCCAAGCAACGTTGTACTAATGCCCTCAAGGGAAAGCCTGATAAATAACATGAGAGAACGTGAAAAAGTGGAACAGGAATTAGCCATATGGCCCCTTGACTCTTCTCCATTATTCATTAAAACTCAGATTGGTTCTCTGTCTGCAATATCATTTTCCATCCAATTCTGATCTAACTACATTTATTGGTGTTCAATATCCTTAGTCATGAATGCACAAACTGAGTGAGTAGGCAATACCTCTACGAGCAGAGATTCAGAATGTTTTCAGCAAAGATATTTCTCTTCACTTCTACATGGCTGACTCCTTACCCTATGTTGCCTAGTTCCAGAATCTTCAAATGGGGAAGACGACTTTTTTGGAATAGATCCATTTACTCCTCTGAGTCGTTTTGTGATTCAAACCTATCCCAAGCATTCATAAGAAGCTGCAGGACCTGAGCAGCTCTGACCTGCTGAGTCCCTCCATCATTGTGTATGTGTTGCTCTGCATTTCCGGCACCTGCAGAAACCTCTTGGGTCTATCACAAGCACTGATTTTTTTTCAAGTCAAGTCAAGTCAAGTCACTTTTTATTATCATTTCAACCATAAGCTGCTGGTACAGTACACCGTAAAAACAAAACAACGTTCCTCCAGGATCGTGGTGCTACATGAAAAAACACAAAACTACACTAGACTACACTAGACTGCGTAAGACAACACAAAAACTACACTAGACTACAGACCTACACAGGACTACATAAAGTGCACAAAACAGTGCAGGGCAGTACAATAAATAATAAACAAGACAATAGGCACAGTAGAGGACAAATTACAATATAATAATAAATGATATGCTTTATACTTTATTGTCGCCAAACAATTGATACTAGAATGTACAATCATCACAGCGATATTTGATTCTGTGCTTCGCGCTCCCTGGAGTACAAATCGATAGTAAATATTAAAAATTTAAATTATAAATCATAAATAGAAAATAGAAAAGAGAAAATAAGGTAGTGCAAAAAAAAAATGAGAGGCAGGTCCGGATATTTGGAGGGTGTGGCCCAGATCCAGGTCAGGTTCTGTTCAGCAGTCTTATCGCAGTTGGAAAGAAGCTGTTCCCAAATCTGGCAGTATGAGTCTTCAAGCCCCTGAGCCTTCTCCTGGAGGGAAGAGGGACGAAAAGTGTGTTGGCTGGGTGGGTTGCGTCCTTAATTATCCTGGCAGCACTGCTGCGACAGCGTGCGGTGTAAAGTGAATCCAAAGGACGGAAGATTGGTTTGTGTGATGTGCTGTGCTGTGTTCATGATCTTCTGCAGCTTCTTCCGGTCTTGGACAGGACAACTTCCATACCAGGTTGTGATGCACCCTAGAAGAATGCTTTCTACGGTGCATCTATAAAAATTAATGAGGGTTTTAGGGGACAGGCCAAATTTCTTCAGCTTTCTCAGGAAGTAAAGGCGCTGGTGGGCCTTCTTGGCAGTGGACTCTGCTTGGTTGGACCAAGTCAGGTCATTTGTGATATTGAACCCAGGGAACTTAAAGCTTTTGACCTGTTCCACTTGTGCACCACCGATGTAAATTGGCTCGTGCGGTCCACTACTCCTTCTGAAGTCAACAACCAATTCCTTCGGCTTGCTGACGTTGAGGGATAGGTTATTGTCTTTGCACCAGGCCACCAGGTTCTTAATTTCTTCTCTGTACTCAGACTCATCATTACCCAAGATACAGACTACAATTGTGGTGTCATCAGCAAACTTATATATTGAGTTGGATGGAAACTTTGCTACACAATCATGGGTGTACAGTGAGTACAGCAGGGGGCTGAGTACATCGCCTTGTGGGCCACTGGTGCTCAAAGTGATTGTAGAGGAGAGCTTGTCCCCTATTTTCACAGCCTGGGTCCTGTCTGTGAGAAAGTTGAATATCCAGCTGCAGATGTCAGTCTAGACTCTGGGTATTAAGGAGTCTGATGGTTTGCGGGAAGAAACATCTGGTCGTGAGAGCCCGAATGCTTCGGTACCTTTTGCCAGATGGCAGGAGGGAGAAGAATTTGTGTGAGGGGTGTGTGGGGTCCTTCACAATGCTGTTGGCTTTATGGGTGCAGTGTGTGGTGTAAATGTCTGTAATGGCGAGAAGGGAGACCCTGATGCTCTTCTCAGTTGACCTCACTATCCACTGCAGGGTCTTGCGATCTGGGATGGTGCAGTTCCAGAACCAGTCAGTGATGCAGCTGCTCAGGATGCTCTCGATACATCCTCTGTAGAATGTGGTGAGGATGGGGGGTGGGAGATGGACTTTTCTCAGCCTCCACAGAAAGTAGAGACGCTGCTGGGCTTTCTTGGCTATGGAGCTGGTGTTGAGGGACCAGGTGAGATTCTCCGCCAGGTGAAGACCAAGAAATTTGGTGCTCTTAACGATCTCAACGGAGGAGCCGTCAATGTTCAGCGGAGAGTGGTCGCTCTGTGCTCTCCTGAAGTCAACAACTGTCTCTTTTGTTTTGTTCACATTCAGAGACAGGTTGTTGGCTCTGCACCAGTCCGTTAGCTGCAGCACCTTCTCTCTGTATGTTGACTCATTGTTCTTGCTGACGAGATCCACCACGGTCCTGTCATCGGCGAATTTGATGATGTGATTCGAGCTGTGTGTTGCAGCACAGTCGTGGGTCAACAGAGTGAACAGCAGTGGACTGAGCACACAGCCCTGGGGGGCCCCGTGTTCAGTGTGATGGTGTTGGAGATGCTTTCTGATGCCTCTTTTAGAAATAGTCAAAAATCTTACAAAACAAATTAATATTTAATAGCTTTACTTTAAGTAACATAGTGGCTAGCATAACACTTTACAGAGCCTGTGACCCAGGTTCAATTCCCTCTGCTGTCTGTACAGAGTTTGAACATTCTCCTTGTGACCATGTGGCTTTCCTCCAGGTGCTCCTGTTTCCTCCCACATTCCAAAGTTGTACAGGTGACTACGTTGTGGGCATGCTGTGTTGACACCGGAAGCACGGCAACACTCGCTGGCTGCCCCCAGCACATTCTCAGGATTGTGTTGGTCTTTTGAAGTAAACAGCGCATCTCACTGTTTGTGTTCACGTGGTGGTGTCTGACGATGACTGGAAGCCTATGCAGAAGCTTTTAAAATGGGAAAGTTCCACTTTCTCGATCACAGAGTTCCCCGTCCAACAGTACGAGCAAGTGTCACGAACTGGGCTCTTCCTCGGCCGCAGTGGATATCCATGACGTCTTCTGTGCCTTGTCATGCCCTCTGCTCTGCACGAAGCATTTCAGTACCTAGTCATTGTACCTCACTGTAGATCTCAACCTCCCAGTCCTCTGGGGCTGACTCCGCATGCTAGGACATCCTATCTTACCGGGTTATGAGGCCTGCTGTCTACCCTTACCTGGTTTATCTGGCCTGTCGAAGCGGTGTACCAGGCTGTGGCCGCTGTCGCTACTTGGAGCCACAGGTGAGAGTTGAGTGTCTGGTGGGGACCAAAAGTGAGTGAGCTGCCCCAGAGTGGACATATCAAGCCCCTTCACCAGAGGTGCTACCCCTCCTTGGACACCCCATACACCCCAAGTGTCTGTGAACATGTGACAAATAAAGCAAATCTCTAATCTTAAATTGCTTTACTGGATACTTGCTCCTTGTTAGCCGTTCCTCTTCAAGTGACAGTTGCCTGGCAATGGTATGGAGAATGTTTCTTTCAGAATGAGTCATAGAGTTATCCAACATTTCAGCCGTTTGTCAGACAGTGCAGAACAAATGCCAATGTGTAAAGAGATGCACTTGTCATTGCTATCCCACCTACTTCATCCATGCTGAAGGTCACACTGCTCCAGAATGTAGCAGCCAAGCATCCAGTAACTCCCAGGGTAGAGAACGATGTTTAGCTGTTGGGCAGTGCTTATCAGTGTAACCTGGAAGGGGAGACACAGCGAACAGGCTGGAGCTCATTTTTCCCGGCTCTTTCATAGTCTAGCAAAATGGGCAAGAAGGGAGATGTTTACAGTGATTTATTGCTTCTGTCTGGTTGTTTCAAGACTCCTGAATGGATTCATATTCAGATTCAGATTTATTTATCACATGTACATCAAAACATGCAGTGAAATGTGTGCCATGTGTGTAAACAACCAGCACAACCTGTGGATATGCTGGGGGGGTGGGGGGGAGGGGGGCAGCCCTCAAAAACATCCCGTTGCCAACGTAGTAAGCCCACCATGCCTGGCAGAACAACGCAGAACACAGCAAGTAACTAAACAACAGCAAAACAAGCCCCTTTCCTCTTTTGCACCCATACATCCACACAGACAGTCCTCCAGCCCCAGGGCAGGCCTCCGGGCCACCAGTGGACTTGTGGACAACGAGCCTCCCACTTCCCAGGTGCATTTCAGACTTGCAGGTCCAGGGCTTCAGGTGCTGGGCTTTGACTTCTAGACTTCTGATTGAGCTGCAAGCTTCAATCTTTCGTATCAACCCAGGACTAACCAATGATAAGACCCTGAACTCCAGGCCATGAACGCTGGACTCATAGACTCACGTACCAAGGGGGACACCGGCTCTGCCTGGATGGACATCTGATCCTAGGACCCACCAGCCCTTGTTCTCATCCATAGCACTTGTTAGCCCGACATCCACAGCTATCCTTTGTCAGACCTTCACACCGCTGGCCTAAAGCTCTAAAAGTGAACCCTTAATCTCTCAACACACATAAAATGCTAGAGGAACTTAGGAGGTCAGGCAGCATTTATGGAAGTGAATAAACAGTCGATGTTTTGGGCCCTGATCCTTCATCATTTCCAGCATCTGCAGAATCTTTTATGTTGTTGATCTCTCAATCTACCTTGTCATGGACCTTAAACATTATTTGTCTTCCTGCACCACACTTTCTCTGTAATTTAACACTATTCTCCATTCTGATTTTTCCCTCTTAATACTGCCTTGATATACCCATGTGTGGCACAATCTGGATGGTATCCAAACAACAAATCTCCCTTCTGGAAAGTACTATAGAGATATTAAAACAAACAATTCACACCATCTTAAAAGTTTCTTCCGCAGACAGTGAATCTGATTAGTCATTCTAGTTAGCCTCTCCCACTCCTTCTATCTATAACCCCGGTCACTGCACTGTAACCACTTTGAATCACGTTTTATAATGTTGTTTACATTCTGAATACATGCTGGTATTGTTGTAATTATGCACATTTTATTCACTATCCATACTTTAACGTCAAACTTATTTTTAGAGGTATAGAATGTTACAGCAGAGAAACTGGCCCTTTGGCCCATCTAGTCCACGCCACCGAGTACAATCGACCTGTAGCTGGATTATTGACGTCTATAACCCTCCCATCCATTACTGATCCAAGCTTCACTGCAGTGTTGAAATCAAACTGGCATCCACCATTTTCACTGGCAGTTCGTTCCACACTCACACCACCCTCTAAGTGAAGAATTTCCCTCTCATCATCTCCTTAAACATTTCACTCATGGCATCTAGTTATAGTCTCACCCAACTGCCTATATTTTATTTTACATAATTCTTTATTATGTACAATTGTTTTTTTCATGTATGTCACATTAACACACTGCAGCAAATTCCTAATGCACTGGTATACAGTGAATAGCGTGCTGGCTTGAAGGGCCAAATGGCCTACTCCTGCACCTATTGTCTATTGTCTATACAGTACTGGGAAGGGGCAGGGAGAGGGGAATCATGGTTGGGAAAAGGAGAAGGGAGAAGGGAGGGAGTGGGAAGCACCAGAGAGACATTCTGCAGTGATCAATAAACCACCTTTCTGGAATCAAATGACCTTGCCTAGCAGCTCAGGGCTGGGTGTGTCTGCCCCCACCACTGACACTCCTCTGCCTCCTGTCCCATGCCACTCCACCTTTGCAATTCCCAACATCCTTCGCTCCTGCCAGATTTACAAACCCGCTCTTTGCTCCATCTTGACAAATACAGCACTGTGCAAAAGTCTTAGGCACCCGAGCTATACATTTGTGCCTAAGACATACCTGTATAGCAAATAAAGTTGATCCTTGATCCTTGAAACAAAAGCTTTTCATTGTTTCTCTTCGCACATGAAATCAATAAACAAATTGCCAACTGATGAGTTCAGGTTGTTAAACATTTGGAAATGCCCCTGCTGATATCCCAGAACCAAGAAACCTTGACTTTGCCAAGATGGACGCTATTTTCTATTTACAAATACATATCCTAACAGAATGAGTGTTCTATTTTTTTAAGAGATGCTAAGGGACTTGGCTAACCTTCTAGGCTGATCTGATAGTTGAGAATGAAATCAAAGGAGGCAGGATGCCTGAAGATTTGTTGCTTATTCTGGAAAACATTTGGGTTATCTTGTCTGGGAAGTTCGTGTAACAAACACTAATTGTTCTGTAGATACCTGCAGAAGAATACAAAATAGACACTGTACACACAATTGCTGCTGAATAATGCAAATCTTAGTTGTTTACTTAATTTTAATTTCACACATTTTGTACCAGGGCAAAGTTGTTCTGAGCAATGCATTGTTGGTTCTTGTTTTAGCAACTTAGAACACAACTTTGCATTGTGGCACTTTATTTTGTTCTGTGCTATTGTTTGATGTTGTACTAGTTCAATGCAGTGTTCTAATGAAATGATCTGTATGGACGATATGCAAGACACGTTTTTCACTGTACCTCAGTACATATGACAGGAATAAACCAATCTTAACCAACTTTTTAATCAATTCATAAACCTAAGAGATTTTACAGATGCTGGAAATTCAGAGCAACACACCCAAAAGGCTGGAGAACTCAGCAGCCCGAACATCGATGATATTTTTAAAATGATTTCTTTTTTCCATTTCCTTCCAGTGAATTTTTTACAGATGAGATGGGAGTTGGGGAAGGAGGTGTGACAGGATTGTGGTAGCCTTTTGTCGTCAGACTTCCACTTATGGCACACTTGGTTTGAATTTATTCCCATCAAGTACACTTGGACTCAAGCGAATCATAATAACTACAAACAGTAATCCATTCGATCCCTTGTTGCTACTCCACCTTCAGTAAAGATCACAGTGAACAGCACTCAGTCATGGACAGCTCCTTTAGTTGGAAGTTGTTGTTCCTGGTTTCTTTGTGATGAAACTCAACCAAACCAGTGCACCTCTCTCCAGACCTTGGCAGTTTACAATGGTGAGTCTGTGATCATGCAGACCAGGAGGACCAATCTCAGTATCAGTCAAGCCATGTCTTTGTACTAGAAATCTGAAATAAAAGCTGTACTGTTGGAAGTTTTTGGACACAAAATGTTCGCTGTTTTTTTTTCCTCTCTGCTGACTGACCTGCTTAGTATTTCCAGCATTTTCTGTTTTATGTTGCGACACCTGTCACATTTTTTGGTGATTTTTTTACTTTTATCCTAGCTGATTTGCTTCACTCTGGTATTGTGGTTTCTGAGGTAACTGATCACAGCAAATATTGACTTTCCACAAACACATGTTGGAACGAGAATGTGGACAGAGTATGGGGTGGTGTGCTCCTGAAACTTCTGATGAGCTTCTGCATTGACTCAGTGCACTTGATACCATCTCACATGTCCTTTCTCCATTTTCAATGGATTCCCTGAAGTCTATTAAGACTGGAAGACATAGGAGCAGCATTAGGCCATTTGGCCTGTTGAGTCTGCTCGGCCATTTAATCATGGCTGATCTTTCCTCCCCCTCCTCAGCCTCACTCCCCGGCCTTCTTCCCATAACCTTTGATGCTGTTCTGTGTCCATTCAAGAATCTACCAAGCTCTGCCTTAAATACACCCAATGACCTGGTCTCCACAGATGCCTGTGGTAATAAATTCCACAAATTCGCCACCCGTTGGCTAAGAAATTTTTCCGCATCTCTGTTTTAAATGGATGCCCCTCTATCCTGAGGCTGTGCTCTCTTGTCCCACCGTGGGAGATATCCTTTCCACATCTACTCTGCCTAGGCCTTTCAACATTCGAAAGCTTTCAATGAGATTCCCCCCCCCCACCCCCACATCCTTCTAAATTTCAGCAAGTACAGACCCAGAGCTATCAAGTGTCCCTCATATGATAACCCTTTCATTCCCAGAATTATCCTGTGAACCTCTTCTGAACCCTCTCCAATGCCAGACATATTAGATGAGGAGCCCAAAACTGTTCACAATACTCAATGTGAGGCCTCATTAGTGCCTTATAAAGCTTCAGCATCACATCGCTGTGCTTGTATTTCAAACCTCTTGAAATGACCGCTAACATTGCACTTGCCTTCTTCACCACCGACTCAACCTGCAAGTTATCATTCAGGGTGTTCTGCATAAGGGCTCCCAAGTGCTTTTGCATCTTAGAGTTTTGGATTTTCTCACTGTTTAGAAAATAGCTCATCCCCAGGGGAATGGGAACCAGTATAATAGAGCTGAGGATGAGCCAGCAGGTTTACAAGTAGATGATGTAATATGTAATATGATTGCAAGGCAGGACAAGGCCAGTGATTGGGTACAACTGCAGATAGAGCAAAGGGTTAAATTGTACCACAGAGACAAAAATTCAAAAGGGGAAAGAAAGCAGGACTGAAGGTGCTGTATTTAAATGCACGTGGCGTTCGGTATGAGTTGGACAACCTCATGGTGCAATTAGAGATTGGTATGACATTGTGGCTGAAAGAAGGGCTTAGTTGGGACCTTAACATCAAGGAATATACTGTATTGAAAGGACAGGCAGGAAGGCATAGGAGGTAGTGTGGCTCTGATGGTAAGAGATGGAATCACATCTTTAGAACGAGGTGACATAAGGTCAGAGATTGTTGAACCTTTGTGGGTGGAATTAAGAAATTGCAAGGGTGAAAAATCATTATGGGAATCATATATGGGCCTCTAAATAGTAGCCAAGATATGGGTTTGAGATTGCAAAGGGAGCTGGAAAAGGCATGTAATGAGGGTATTGTTACAATTGTAATGGGGAACTTCAATATGCAAGGGGATTGGGAAAATCTAGTTGGATCGAAAGAGAGGGAATTTGTTGAATACCTACAAGATGGCTTTTTAGAGCAGCTTGTGCTTGAGCCTATTCGGAGAAAGGGGGAAAGGCTATCTTTGATTGGGTGCTGTGTAATAACCCAGATCTTAATAGTCAGCGAACGTAAAGGAACCCTTAGGAGGCAGTCACCATAATATGATTGAATTCATACTGCAATTTGAGAGAAGTAACATGTATCAGTATCACAATGGATAAAGGGATTTACAGAGGCATGAGAGAGAGGAGCTTGCCCAGGTGGTTTGGAGGGGGGTACTGGTGGGGATGACGGCAGAACAGAGGTGGCTGAAGTTTCTGGGAATAGTTCATAGGTTGCAAGATAGATATGCCCCACAGAAGTTGTTCTCAAATGGCATGGGTAGGCAACCGTGGCTGGCAAGGAAAGCTAAGGACTGCATAAAGGCCAAGGAAAGGGCATATAAGGTAGCAAAAGTGAGTCAGAAGTTTGATGATTGGGAAGCTTTTAAAATCCAACAAAAGGCAACTAAAAAAGATATAAGAAGAAAAAAGGTGAAACATGAGGGCAAACTAGTCGATAATATAAAGCAGGATACTAAATAATTTTCCAGTTATATAAAGAATAAAAGGGAGTTGAGAGTTGATATTGGACCACAGGAAAATGATGCTGGTGAGGTAGTAATGGGGGACAAGGAAATGGTAGATGAACTTAATAAGTACTTTGCTTCAGTCTTTACTGTGGAAGAGAGTAACTGTATGCCAGAAGTTCATGAGTGTCAGGGAGCAGGAGTAGGTGCCTTTGCTATTACGAAGGAAAAAGTGCTTGGCAAACTGAAAAGTCTTAAGGTGGACAAGTCACCAGAACTAAATGGACCACATCCCAGTATCCTGAAAGAGATAGCAGAAGAGATAACTGATGCATTGGTCATCATCTTTCAAGGATCTCTTGATTCTGGCATAGTCTTGGAGGACTGGAAAATTGCACGTGTCATTCCACTTTTTAAGAAGGGAGGAAGACAAAAGAGAGGAAATCATAAGCCAGTTAGCCTAACCTCAGCGATTTGGAAGGTGTTGGAGTATATTACTAGGAATGAGATTTCACAGTACTTGGGGACTAATAATAAAATAAGCCAAAGTCAGCATAGTTTCTGTCGAGGGAAATCTTGCCTGACAAACCTGTTAGAATTCTTTGAGGAAGTAGCAAGCAGGGTGGACAGAAGAGAGGCAGTGGATGCTATTTACTTAGATTTTCAGAAGGCATTTGATAAGGTGCCTCACAAAAGGCTGCTTCACAAGATAAAATCCTATGGCTTTACGGGAACTAGACTGGCATGGATAGAGGAATGGCTGACAGGCAGGAGGCAGTGAGTGGGAATAAAGGGGGCCTTTCCTGGTTAGTTGCCAGCGACTAATGGCATTCCTCAGGGGTCAGTATTAGGACTGCTACTTTTCACATTGTTTGTCAGTGATTTAGATAGTGGAAATGATGGCTTTGTGGCAAAGTTTGCAGATGATACAAAGATAGATGGAAGGGTAGGTAGTGCTGAGGAAGCATTGCGATTGCAGCAGGACTTAGATAAATTGGAAGAATGGGCAAAAATGTGGCAGGTGGAATACAGTGTTGGGAAATGTATGATAATGTGGGTCAGTATTGCAAACCAAATGTGGAGAAAGTTCAAACATCAGAGGTGCAAAGGAACTTAGATGTCCTCATCCAAGACTCCCAGAAGGTTAATTTACAAGTTGAGTCTGTGGTAAAGAAAGCAAATGCAATGTTGGCATTTATTTCAAGGGGAATAGAATATAAAAACAAGTAGATAATGCTGAAGCTTTATAAGACACCAGTCCAGCTGCACTTGGAGTGTTATCAATAATTTTGGGCCCCGTATCTCAGAAAGGATGTGTTGTCATTGAAGGGAGTCCAGAGGAGGTTCACAAGTATGATTTTGGGAGTGAAGGGGTTAACATATGATAAGAATTTGGTAGCTTTTGGCTTGTACTCACTGGAATATGGAAGAATACGTGGGGATACCATTGAAACCTACTGAATGTTGGAAGGACTAGATAAATTGGATGAGGAGAGGATTTGTCCGCTGGTGGGGGTATCCAGAACGAGAGGGCACAGCCTCAAAATTAAGGGATGACCTTTTAGAACAGAAGTAAGGAGGAAATTTTTTCGCCAAATCTGTGGAATCTGTCGAATGCTCTGCCACAGACTGCAATGGAGGCCAAGTACATGGGTGTATTCAAAGCGGAAGTTGATAGAGTCCTGATTGGTTGGGACATCAAGGGATATGGCGAGAGGACAGGTGTATGGGGTTGAATGGGATCCGGGATCAGCCCTGATGAAATGGCAGAGTAGGGTCGATGGGCTGAATAGTCTAATTCTGCTCCTATGTCTTACAGTCTTATAGTCTGCACATTTATTTCTATTACCAAAGTGCATGACCATGTATTTTCCAACATTGTACTTCATTTGCCACTTTCTTGCCCATTCTCCTAATCTAAGTCATTCTGCAGCCTACCTGTTTCCTCAAAACTACCTACCCCTCCACCAATCTTAATATCATCTGCAAACTTGGCAACAAAGTAATCTATTCCAATGACTAACTCATTGATATACAGCATAAAAAGAAATGGTTCCTCCACTGACCACTGAGGAACACCACTAGTCATTGGCAGCCAATCAGACAAGGATGCTTTTATTCCCACTCGCTGCCTCCTACCAATCAGCCAATGTTCTAACCATGCCAGTAACTTTCCTGTAATATCATAGGCTCTTAACTTGGTAAGCAGCTTCATATGTGGCACCTTGTCAAAGGCCTTCTGAAAGTCCAAATATACAACATCCACTGCATCCCCTTTATTTATCCTACTTGTAATCTCCTCAAAGAATTCCAACAGGTTCATCAGGCAAGATCTTCCTGTAAGGAAACCATGCTGACTTTGTCCTATCTTGTCGTGTGTCACCAAGTACTCCATAACCCCATCCTTAACAAGTGACTCCAACATCTTTCCGACCATTGATGTCAGGCTAATTGGTCTCTAATTGGACTTCAATGATTTTTGAAAGATCATTACGAATGCTTCCATAATCTCTACAGCGGTTCATCTGGTCTGGGTGACTTATGTACCCTTAGGTCTTTCTTTTTGAGTACCTTCTTCCTTGTAATAGTAACTGCTCTCACTTCTCTTCCCCCATACCCTTCAATATCTGGCACACTACTAGTGTCTTCCACAGTGAAGACATGCAAAATATTCATTTTGTTCAACTGCCGTCTCCTTGGCCCCCATTATTATTTCTCAAGCCTCATTTTCCAGCAGTTGTATATTCACTCTCATCTCCCTTTTATCTTTTATGTACTTGAAAAAGGTTTTACTATCTACTTTGATATTGTTGCTAGCTTGTTTTCATAGTACTTTTTCCCTCCTAATGATTATTTTAGTTGCTCTCTGTAGGTTTTTAAAAGCTTCCCAATGCTCTGTCTTCCTGCTAATGTTTGCTTTGTTGTATGCCCTCTCTTTTTGCTTTTACATTAGCTGTGACTTCCCTTGTCATTTGACTATTTCTTCATTGTCACTGGGGATATTTTCTTCTTCACTTGCGCTTTGAGTACATCCGTAACTTACGAAGCTGAAGAGAGTTGTGAACCAAGGACACTGTCCACATTTCTTGCAGCCTCATTAAAGCCATCAACATAAGAGTAAAGTCGATGTTTTGAGTCCTGATGAAGGATCTCGGCCCAAAACATCAACTCTTTACTCTTTTCCATAGATGCTGTCTGGCCTGCTGAGTTCCTCCAGCATTTTGTGTGTGTTACCTTGTCACTTGGTATGTTCTGTTCCGCTGTGTTCCACGTTGTTCTGCCGAGCATGGTAGTATGCTATGATGGCGCTGGAATGCGCAGTGTTTTGGTGGTTAATGCAAACAACACATTTCATTTCATGTTTTCATAGTCATAGTCATACTTTATTGATCCCGGGGGAAATTGGTTTTCGTTACAGTTGCACCCATAAATAATAAATAGTAATAGAACCATAAATAGTTAAATAGTAGTATGTAAATTATGCCAGTAAATTATGAAATAAGTCCAGGACCAGCCTATTGGCTCAGAGTATCTGACCCTCCAAGGGAGGAGTTGTGAAGTTTGATGGCCACAGGCAGGAATGACTTCCTATGACGCTCTGTGTTGCATCTCGGTGGAATGAGTCTCTGGCTGAATGTACTCCTGTGACCAACCAGTACATTATGCAGTGGATGGGAGACATTGTCCAAGATGGCATGCAACTTGGACAGCATCCCCTTTTCAGACACCACCGTGAGAGAGTCCAGTTCCATCCCCACAACATCACTGGCCTTACGGATGAGTTTGTTGATTCTGTTGGTGTCTGCTACCCTCAGCCTGCTGCCCCAGCACACAACAGCAAACATGATAGCACTGGCCACCCCAGACTCGTAGAACATCCTCAGCATTGTCCATGGACACGTGATGTACACATGATGAATTAATTTGAATCTGAATCTTTTGATCTCCAGATAAAGTGAAGGATGGAGAATTATTAGGGTGTAGAAGTGAAGTGCAGTGTACAGGAGTTGGCACCTTGTTCCAATTATTTAAGGCATTTAGGGTTAATCCAATCCAGTTCTTTTTCAATTTACCTTTGCTTTTCTTTGAGTTTATTATTCTTTTTGTTCTCATACCTGCTTTGTCAGCACTGCAGTAAACTACTCTGATAGATTTATTGCATTATGAAAGGAAAATTGTTACCATTCAAAGCATGCATTGTGAAGGAGTGAGCTGAAAGTCCATGTAATTGGAATGTCACTGTCTAATCTGCTGTTGACAATCTTGAGTGTATATGGAACAATAAATGTAAGACGGTACAAAAAAATGAGAAGGGCAGGTACAATGCCAAAGCAACTTCTAGCAGAGATATTTAGTGATATTTGTTGACAAGTTGTAATACTTCCTTTCTAGGTGTATCTGACTGAAGGTCCAAAATTGTTTTCCTTTTCAGATAGGTAGGGTTGTAAAAAGAGCTTTCGGCACATTAGCCTTTGTAGATCAAGGTACTTGGTATCAGAATCAGAATCAGGTTTATTATCACCGGCATGTGTCGTGAAATTTGCTAACTTAACAGCAGCAGTTCAATGCAATACATGATATAGAAGAAAATAAATAAAATAGTAATAAATAAGTAAATCAATTACAGTATATGTATATTGAACAGATTAAAAATTGTGCAAAAAACAGAAATAATAAAGATTTAAAAAGTGACATGGTGTCTAAGGGCTCAATGTCCATTTAGGAATCAGATGGCAGAGGGGAAGAAGCTATTTCTGAATCGCTGAGTGTGTGCCTTCAGGCTTCTGTATCTCCTCCCTGATGGTAACAATGAGAAAAGGGCATGCCCTGGGTACTAGAGGTCTTTAATAATGGACGCTGCCTTTCTGAGACACCGCTCCTTGAAGGTGTCCTGAGTACTTTGTAAGCTAGTACCCAAGATGGAGCTGACTAAATTTACAACCCCCTGCAGCTTCTTTCAGTACTGTGCAGCAGCCCCCCCGCCTCCATACCAGACAGTGATTGCAGCCTGTCAGAATGCTGGGATCTTATGTTGAAGCTGTATAAAATGTAGTTGAGGCCTCATTTGGCATATTGTGTTCAGTTATATTCATCTGTTCTACAGCAACGATATCAAGAAGATTGAAAGGGTACAGAGAACATTTTCAAGGATGTTGCCAGGACTTGAGAAAGGTGGAACAGGTTCGGACTTTATTCCCTGGAGTGTAGGAGAACGAGGGGAGATTTGATTAGGGTATACAAATTATGAAGTGTATAGATAGAATAAATACAAACAAGCTTTTTCCACTGAGGTTGGGTAAAACTAGAAGTAGAGTTCATGCCTTAATGGTGAAAGTAAAATGTTGGGGAACCTTCTTCACTCAGAGGGTGATGAGAGTGTGGAATGAGCTGTCAGTGGAAGTGGGTTTGATTTCAATATTTAAGAGAAATTTGGATAGGTATATGATTGGAGAGGTATGGAGGACTATGGTCCATCTCCAGGTCGATGGGACTAGGCAGCATAATAGTTTGGGATGGACTAGATGTGCTATAGTGCTCTATGGCTCTTAAAACTAGATTTATCTCTATCCTCACATTCTGGCACCAAAATACTTTCACTGGTGTTTTCCCTTTTCCCTGTTCACTTTTGATTTGAAATATGACCCAGTGTCATGTTAACTGATCAGTTATGAATCAACTTGAAACGTTTTTTGGACAGACTATATAGGGAAGGCTGTTCCTGTTGATGGGGGAAGGCAGTCAAGGACTGGAGGTCCCTGCTATAAGGTAAAGGAGAAGAGAACTACCAGTGACGCGAGAAAAGAAGTTTTTTTTAAACAAGGTGTGTTGGAATTTTGGAATGGAGATGCACTGGAAACAGGTTCCACTGCAGCCTTCAGTAAAGGATTAGATAAATCCAGATCGAGGAAACATTTGCAATACTGTGGGGGTGGGATGGACTGGGCAATGAGACTGTTGAGGAGCTGTCATGGGCATAATGCCTTTGAAAGCCTCTTTTGGAGCCGTAACCATCAGTGATAAACAGAAGAGATTCTGCAGATGCTGGAAATCCAGAGTGACACACACAAAATGATGGAGGAACTCAGTAAGCCAGGCAGCATTTATGGAGAGGAAAAAGGAGTCAACAAAGTTTTGGGCTGAGACCCTTCTTTGGTAACCCTTCAATGATTCTGTATATTTGTGTCCTGCGAAAGTAAAACCTTTCAAGATCCTACTGTTCATGGCTGAAAGTGACCTAAATCTACATACTTAGCTTTTCCCCTACTGCTGCCCCTTTCCTCAGTATCTCAGAATAACTTGGTTATCAAGTTGGTTGCTGTTACCCAGCACACATGTACACCCTGTCTGAATGCCCTGCAGCCCCAAACCACATCGCTCACCCCACTCCCCAACTTACAGACACACTCTCACCCTGCACTGGTCACTTATTATTTCTGCTATTTCATGTATTGATGTGACTTTGTTTTATTATAATAGTGCCAGTAACATTATACTGTCTTCCAGGCACCTCACACTTTATGTCATTCTCCAAGCCATGCTACTCAGGGACTTGCAAGAATTATTTTGTGGCTATATGTGCTAAGCGTAACAATATGTATTGTGGTTTGAAACTTGGCCCCAAAGGAATAATATATCATTTAGTTGTATACATGAGTATGGTTGAATGATGACAAGTTTGAACTAGAACTTAAAAAAATATCTAACACCTCAGATGTAACATTAGCAATTGAGTCATCATTGACTGTGGTTTACGGAAGAGAGCTCCCAGCTTCAACCATCCTTGGATTCTCATACAGGACATGTTGATTCTCCATCTGTGCTGTCTGTTCATTTTAACAGCCTAAAGATTGAGATTAAATTAAGCCTTCATATTTGACTTGTTTATGCCTGGGTGGGCTGTGGCACTTAACTAGTAGCCAGCATTGAATTTTTAACTGGAATAAGGTTAACGGTGGGGGAAGAAGCTAAATATTTTCCAAGACCATCTGTAGAAGACCTCATTTATTTAGAGATACAGCACAGAACAGGCCCTTACGGCCCAAAAGTGTGGCATGGTAGTGTAGTGGAAATTATAGGCTGGTGAATCTGACATCAGTTGTGGGAAAGGTATTGGAAGGTACTCTTAGGGACTGGATATACAAGTAGTTGGATCGACATGGATAGTCAGCATGGGCTTGTGTGTGGTGAGTCAAGTCTAACCAATTGTGGAAAGGGTTTGAAAGTATGAATGACCTGATACTGTTCCAATGAGGACTAAAGAAAGCATATAATGGAGCATTGAAGTTCATTTCTAATTGTATTTTCCTGCATTATGCACTAAATAATTCCAGCTAAGACCTTAGGCATAGGTGTAGGAGGAGGTACATTAAGGCAAAGGGAGAGGAGTGGAGGAACAAAGGGACTTCAAGTGTCTATCGATGGATCTTTGAACTCAGTAGGGTGGTTAGAAAGGCAAGTGGCATTTTTTTATTAGCCGAAAAAGAGAATAGAAGAATAATTTGAGTTTATGCTAGAACTAAATGCAACGCCAGTTAGACCACAGCTTGAATATGGTTCTGGCCACCACATTGCAGGAAAGGTGTGTTTACATTATGAGGAGTTTAGTAAAGAATTATGAGGATGTTGTTAAGACTGGTAAATTCTAGTCTAATGGAATGATTGGGGTTACACCCAAATGCTGGAGGGACTCAGTAGGTCAGACAGCATCTATGGAGGGAAATAAACAGTCGAACTTCAGGCTGAGATCTTTCATCAGGACTGGAAAGGTAGGGGGTTAGTCCTGATGAAGGGACTCAACCCAAAGCATAGATTCTACCTGACATGCTGAGTTCCTCCAGCATTTTGTGTGTGCTTTGCTCAAGATTTCCAGCAGCTGCTGACTTTTTACAACACACATCCTCAGTTTCATTTTTTTATCTGCAGTTTCTTTTCAATGGTTGTCTGCCAGTCTTTGTTTATGTATAGTTTTTCATAAATCAAAGTTCAAAGTAAATTTATTATCTTGTCACCATATACTACCCTGAGATTATTCTTTGTTTTGTATTTTTTTATTTTCCTGCAAATCCCTGCAAGAAAATGTATCTTAGGGTAATATAAGGTAACATGAAATCTTGAATTTAACCCAGACAAGAAAGTGTTGCATCTTGGTAGGTCAAATGTTAAGAGATGGTACACTTAACCCTTAACGGTGTTGATGAGCAGAGGGATCATGGAGTCCAAGTTCATAACTACCTGAAAGTGGTTGTACAGATTGATATGGTGGTTAAGAAGGCATTTGGCGTGCTCACCTTTATTACTCAAGTTCAAAAGTCGGGAAGTAACCTTGCAGCTTTATAAAGCTCTGCTTAGGCTGCATCTGGAGTATTGTATACAGTTCCGGTCACCCCATTATCGGAAGGATGTGGAGACTTTGGAGAGGGTGTTGAAGAGGTTTACCAGGATGCTGCCTGGATAGAGGGCATGTGCAATGAGGAGAGGTTGGACAAACTTGGATTGTTTTCTCTGGAGCGGTGGAGGCTGAGGGGAGATCTGATAGAGGTTTATAAGATTATGAGAAACATAGATATGTAAAGTAGGCAGACAGTATCTTTTTCTCAGGTTAAAATTGAATTGACTTTGTTACTTACATTGTTCATATACATGAGGGGTGTTATGTCTCCGTCTAAATGTGCAATATGAAATTTATAGTAATTTGTAGTAACTAGTATGTACAACAGGACAGTCAATGTAGTACAGAAGTACAATTGTATCAGCATGAATTAATCAGTCTGATGGCCTGGTGGAAGAAGGCCATCAAAATGGGCATACATTTAAGTTGAGAGGGGGTAAATTTCAAAGGAGATATGATGGGCGAGTTTTTTTGTACACAGAGTGGTGGGAGCCTAGAATGTGCTGACTGGGGTGGTAGCAGAGGCAGAAACATTAGAAACCTTTGAGGAAAATGGAAGGATATAGGCATTGTGTAGGCAGAAGAAATTAGTTTAGTTAGCCATTTGATTACTAATTTAATTGGTACAGCTCAACACTGAGGGCCAAAGGGCCTGTTCTTGAGTTGTACAGTTCTATGCTGTATGTTGTGTGCTTTGAAAATATATATATAGAAATATACACAGAACATAGAACAGTACAGATCCTTCAGCCCATGATGTTGTACTGGCATGTCAATCTATTCTACTGGATCTTTGACCTCTACAGTTTAAATCCCATAACTTCCTACCTAACAGTACAGTGGGAGCACCTCACAGGAAGGGCTGTAGCAGTGGAAAGAGGCAGTCTGACACCAGCTTCTCAAGGACATTTGGGGATAAAAGCTCACCTGATCACTGATGTCTGCTTCCCAAAGAATGAATAAATATTTGGGGGGGTGGTGGGGAGGAAGAATTGACTTTGAAAACACCTTCTCTGTCACCTGTCACCTGCCAGCTTGTACTCGATCCCCTACACCAATATTCTGGTTTTTGCCCCCTTTCTCTCCAGTAATGATGTAGGGTCTTAGAGTAAAATGTTGATTATTTATTTATTTCCACAAAGTATCAACTATTTATTCCCCTCCATAGATGCTGCCTGACCTGCTGTGGTCCTCCAGCATTTTGTGTGTAATATCTTTGAAAACTGCTTCAGTTTTAAAAATGTGAACACTCTGTTACTCTAATTAAAGATTCAAACCTCGAGAGAGCTCTTGGGACTGTTATTAACTTGTCAACTCCGACAAAGTGAGAGCTTAGACAAAATTACAGTGCTGGTAGATTTCAGCTCACCTCATCGGGTGTCATTTATGCCTGAGCCAGAGGATTGTAGTGTTGGGTCCCACTATATATATTCTCAAACACATTATTTATGTTGATGTTCTATTGCAATTTACACTCTGTGGCCACTTTTTTTTAAGATGTGTCCTGTACCAATAGGCTGGTCCTGGACTTATTTCATAATTTACTGGCATAATTTACATATTACTATTTAACTATTTATGGTTCTATTACTATTTGTTATTTATGGTGCAACTGTAATGAAAACGAATTTCCCCCGGGATCAATAAAGTATGACTATGACTATGACTACCAAATAAAGTGGCCACTGAGTATATATTCATGGTCTTCTGCTGCTGTGGCCTATCCACGTCAAGGTTCAGCGTGTTGTGTGTTCAGAGATGCTCTTCTGCACATCACTGTTGTAACATGTGATTATTTGAGTTACTCTTTTCTTCCTATCAGCTTGAACCAGTCTGGCTATTCTCCTCTGACCTCTGTCCAAGGTATTTTTTTACCCACAGAACTGCTGCTCTCTGGATGTGTTTTTTTTGGTTTTTGCACCATCCTCTGTAAACGCTAGAGACTGTTGTGTTGAAAATTCCAGGAGATCAGCAGTTTCCGAGATACTCAAACCACCCCATCTGGCGCAAACAATAACTCCACGGTCAAAGTCACTTAGATCACGTTTCTTCCCCATTCTCATGTTTGGTCTGAACAACAACCAAACATATCTGCATGCTTTTATGTACTGATTTGCTGCCACATGGTTGCCTGTTTAGATATTTACATTACCGAGCAGGTATACCTAATAAAGTGGCCACTGAGCCTTTAGTAATGAATTGTTGGTGGCCTGGTCTTTGGAATGAGATATTCATCCGAGGTTGCACCTTTTAACATGTCCTTGTGGAAATCGATGTTCTTCCAGTTTGAGTAGGATAATTTCCCCAGAGCCTTGGGTAATGTTTAACTCTCAAAGGGCATTACTAAAACCATATTATCTTATCATTATCTCATTATGTGTAGACCATTGTTGAGTGCAATATTCCACGTTACTTATTACATCAGTGACTGTCAATCAACAGTTGTAAATTGCTTCATAACACGTAAAGATACATTACGATTCCAAGTTCTTTTACTGATTTCTGCTGGTTATTGCGACTGACATGTAGGTATGAATGAGTTCAAGGTGATAAAATGTATCAGGGTGTCAAACTGCGCAACAGATTAAACTGTTCCATGTTTTGCTGTTTCATGCAGCAATCAATCGTGTACTACATGATTGTCAGCAGGCAGTGAAAGTAAACATCTATTGGACTCAGAACCATAAATGGATCACAGGATGACACAAGGTGGCAAATGTTGACTTTGGAGCTTCTGTTTGCATTTTGCATGAGGAGTTTGGCGTGGAAATTTGCAAATAACATTGATGTTAAGAAATTTGAGATAAAATGCAGTAACGCATCAGTAAATCTACAGAAAATGCACATGAATTGTCCATAGCAAATTAATCACTTGCTGCCTCAGTAAAGCAGCCAGGATAATCAAAGATCTCACCCACCCTGGACATTCTGTCTTTTCCCTTCCCTCCATCGAACAGAATATACAGAAGCCTGAAAGCACGTATCCCAGTCCCCAAGTCTGGATCCCTCACGAAGACAGATAACTACAGCGGTATCAGCTTGACCTGCATCTTTGCAGACTTATACAATCGGATGATCTTGAACAGGATTCGCACTGCCCTAAGCTAAGGTTCCATCAGAATGGTTTTTGGCAGAAGCGCACAACAGTAATGCAAATACTTGCTCTCCGTAGAATCATCGAGGAAGTCAAGAAGAACAACCTACTAGCTGTGCTTATTTTCATCGATTTTCGCAAAGCTTTTGACTCCATTCACCGAGGTAAAATGCTGAAGACCCTGAAAGCTTACGGAGTGCCAGACCATCTACTGAGAGCAATAGAGTCCAGCTATACCAAAACCATGGCGAAAGTTGTATCACCAGACAGAGAAACAGCAGTGTTTGAGCTCCTAGCTAGTGTGCTGCAAGGAGACACTCTGGCACCCTACATCTTTATAATCGTCCTTGATTACGCTCTGCATCAAGCTACCAAAGATCATGACGAGCTTGGTTTTACCCTAAAACCAGGACAAACCAAAAGGGTCAGACCAGTCACGCTCACAGATCTCGATTTTGCAGATGACTTAGTCCTGCTCTCTGACCAGATGGAGGAAGCACAGCAGCTACTGACAAAAGTGGAAATTGAGTGCAATAAAGTTGGACTTCACCGAAATGCTAAAAAGACAGAGTACATGGCATTTTACTGCGACGAAGGTACTTTCAAGACCGTAAAGAATGATACCATTAAGAAAGTTTTTGACTTCAAGTATCTCAGGTCAAGAATGATGAGTTCGGAGAAGGACATAAACATATGGAAGGCACTGGCGTGGAGGGCTACGAATGACATGAAGGAAATCTGGAAGTCGAACCTGACCAGAGGGCTTAAAAAGAGGATCTTCATAGCAGTCATAGAGTCCATTCTCACATACGGATGCGAGGCGTGGACACTCACCAAGACTATGCGAAAGTCTCTGGATGGTTGCTATACACGAATGCTCCGGATGGCTCTTGAAGTGAGTTGGCAACAGCACATGACGAACGTTGAGCCCTGTAACGACATACCGATGCTCACCACTAAAATCGAGGCGAGAAGACTGCAACTAGCGGGGCACTGTCTATGTCATCCCGAGCTACCTGCCAGCCTAGTCACCATATGGGAGCCCAAGCATGGGAGGATGAACCCTGGGCGCCCTCCCAAGACTATGGTCAACATGCTCCTAGAACAGGGGTCCCCAACCTTTTTTGCGCCGCTGACCGGTTTAATATTGACAATATTCTTGCCGACCTGGTGGGGGTGGGGGGTGGGGTGGGGTGTTGTTCAAGCAGGGTTAAACTCACCTCAACGTGTCTTTTACAGTTAGGGTTGCCAACTTTCTCACTCCCAAATAAGGGACAAAAGTAGCAGTCAAATATGGGACACTTGTGTTTACCCCGAGAAAGACTACCATGACCATGAAGCCTTGTGCGGGCACCTGTGTGTGCCTGTGTGACCTGCGCATGTGTGTACGTGCCGATTTTTTTTCCACAAATCAGTTTTGGCTTAATCTTCCCGACTACACTGTACATACATTATTTCTACTTTATATAGGCTGTGCATTTATCATATTCTTGCTTTTACTATATGTTAGTGTTATTTTAGGTTTTATGTGTTATTTGGTATGATTTGGCAGGTTATTTTTTGGGTCTGGAAATGCTCTAAAATTTTTCCCATATAAAAGAATGGTAATTGCTTCTTCACTTTACGCCATTTCGGCACGAAAGGTTTCATAGGAACGCTCTACCTTAGTGGGGGAAATACGGGACAAGGGCGATCCCATATGGGACAAACCAATTTAGCCCAATATACGGGATGTCTCAGCAAATACAGGACAGTTGGCAACCCAGTGTTCAAGTTCAACAGTGCGTGATAGGGAATGTGGAAAGGTGCAGCTGACTCATATCGTTTCCTCGTGGCCCGGTAGCACATGCTTTGCGGCCTGGTGGTTGGGGACCGCTGTAGCGTGGCTAATGTAGATGAACTGAACACACTGATGAGGGAGAGGGAGAAGTGGAAGTGGAGAGTCCGTCATCATGCCCAACGCTGGCCCCCTTGGCCTGAGTTGACGTAGTAGTAGTAGTGAAAGCACATACCAGCGGGATAAGGACAGGTTCTACCCCATCGGTACAAGACTGTTAAATGGGTCCCTAGTACAATAAGATGCACTCTTGACCTCTTTATGATCTTGCACTTTATTGTTTACCTGCACTGCACTTTCTTTGTTGCTGCTATACTTTTATTCTGCATTGTTATTGTTTTACCTTGTTCTACTCAATGCACTGGGTAATGATTTGAACTGTAGGAACAGTGTGCAAGGCAAGCTTTTCACTGTATTTTGGTACATGTGACAATAATAAACCAATTCCATTTCTAATTTCAGCATAGTTAAGTGTGAGGTGATGGTTTTGGTTTGTAAGATGAGAAACATCCTCCTCCTTGGAAAATGACTGTCTAAGTTAGAAAATGGGTAGAAAAAAAATCCAGAAGATGAGATTTACAATAACAAAACATGTTGGCATTAAAGTACCAACAATGCTATTATGCTTGCTTAGTGAAGAACATAATTTAAAAATCCATATATTATAAACTAATAAGGAACCTTGGTGAAGACAGTCTTACAATACTGTGTCTGGTTTAGTTCCTCACATTATAGACAAGATATAAAAGCATATAAATGGTTGATCTGGATGATGTCAAAGTGAGATGATACCGGTATTTGGAAAGACAAGACAGGCAGTCATCTTTTGTTCTTTGGAGGACATAAGACTGAAAAACATTGGTTCTTAAATTTCCAAGGCTGATACAGAGAACATTTTCCATTTATGGAATAGTTTATAACAGGCCCAAAATCTAACAAGGATTTGGGAGAAAGTGTGGCATGAGGCTAAGGATAAATCCAGGCATGAATTGCTTGGACCAAGAAAATTCATTTGTATCGTAATTATTGTGATTACACACATTGACTCTTGATCCCTGAATTTGACTGCTGCAATATTGGTCTCTTCAATAGCCAAGGCCATAAGATCTAATATTCCCTTAATAATCCTCCTCTTCTTACAGCATACACTTTTAGATTCTGAAGACAAGTGATTCTGCAAATCTTGAACATACACAAAATGCTGGTGGAACTCAGCAAGGCAGGCGACATCTGTGGAGGGTCCTATGAAGGATCTCGGCCTGAAACATTGGCTGTTCGTTCCCTTCCATAATGCTCCCTGACCTGCTGAGTTCCTCCAGCATTTTGTATGTGTTGCTTGTACATTCTGGCCTGCTCAGCATGTTCCAGCAGCTCAAATTGTACAGCATCCTCAAGAGACTTCACAACACTAACAACACATTGCATAGGCAAAGGGACTTAAACTGGATGTTCATGGCTACATCATTTCACTCTGTAGCAGACATTATGCCACCCATTGCACTCCCCTACCTTCTTAGATTGACCAACTGGCTTTCCTTGTTTCTCAGTTCTGACCTCATTGGAATGGGTCCCCCAGGTTCCCCTTATATTTTCACCTTTCACCCTTAACGTGCAACCTCTAGTTCTAATCTCACCCAACTTCATTGAAAAAAAAGCCTGCCTGTATTTATCCTATCTGTACCGTTCAAACTTTTGTCTACCTCTGTCAAGTCTCCTCTTACTCGCCTGTGTTCTTGAAAATAAAGTCCTACCCTATTCGACCTTTCCCTTTAACTAAGGTTCCCAAGTCCCAGTAACATCCTGTAAATGTTCTCTGTAATCTTTCAAGGTTACTAATATTTTTCTTGTGGGTAGGTGACCAGAACTGTATACAAATTGTGTTAGAAGGGCAGCCAAATGAATGGTTTTCAAAATCTGGAGATTGTAACTGGGCTCCAAAGAGTTTCTGATCCTATCATCATCATTGTTATGTGCTGTGCCTTATGGCAAAGACACATAATGAACTCAAGCAAGTTATTAATATGCACTGTCAACTTAAGAAATTTCTGGATGTTAAAGGAACAGAGGAATTCCCACTGGTTGCGGAATACAGGTAATGCATGCCATCATCATCACTATGTGCCATGTTGTATGACATGGGCGATCATGGTCCCATGACCATGATTGTTCTTGGCGAATTTTTTCTACAGAAGTGGTTTACCATTGCCACCTTCTGGGCAGTGTCTTTACAAGATGGGTGACCCCAGCCATTATCAATTTTCTTAAGAGATTGCCTGGTGTCAATGGTCGCATAACCAGGAATTGTGATTATGCACCAGCTGCTCATACAACCATCCACCACCTGCTCCCACGGCTTCACGTGACCTTGATCGGGGAGCGGGGCTAAGCAGGTTAGTGGAGGGAAGGAGCATCTTACACCTCCTTTGGTAGAGACGTATTTCCACCCAGATACAAGGTGGTGGTCCTATACAAGAGAGTATTCCATAGGTTACTGTTCTGCGTGATAACGCATTCAAACAATGTGCGGCTCAATGCGCGGCTCAATGCGCATATGTAATATTGTAATTTGAAAAGAGCTACAGGATATTCTTTTATACTCCTAAATCCTCCTTTTTGCATGTAACTCTTAGTATACAATGAATTATTTGCCTGGAATGACCTTGCTATTGATAGAGATTTCAGTGAGGCCATAATACACAGGAGCAGAATTAGGCTATTTAGCCCATCATGTTCTTTTCACAAGTCAGGCAGCAACCTTTATGGGAACTCAATTTTTTTCAGAATTGGATTGTGCAAATTCTGCTTCCATTTCCTTATAGGTGTAAATAACAAGAATCTTCTTCAAAGGTTTCAAAGGTACATTTAATGTCAGAGAAGTATATACAATATACATCCTGAAATGTTTTCTCTTCACAATCATCCACGAAAACTGAGGAGTGCCCCAAAGAATGTACGACAGTCAAATGTTAGAACCCTAAAGTCCCCCCCCCGCGCGTGAGCGGCAGTAAGCAACAATCCCCCTTGCCTCTTCACCCTTGAGAGGATAATTATATTCACCCTGTGTTTATTTGATCAGGATTGAGCACAATACTCCAAAGATAGATAGATAGATAGATAGACATACTTTATTGATCCCGAGGGAAACTGGGTTTTGTTACAGTTGCACCAACCAAGAATAGAGTATAAATATAGCAATATAAAACCTTAAATAATTAAATAATAATATGTAAATTATGCCAGATGGAAATAAGTCCAGGACCAGCCTATTGGCTCAGGGTGTCTGACCCTCCAAGGGAGGAGTTGTGAAGTTTGATGGCCACAGGCAGGAATGACTTCCTATGACGCTCTGTGTTGCATCTCGGTGGAATGAGTCTCTGGCTGAATGTACTCCTGTGCCCACCCAATACATTATGTAGTGGATGGGAGACATTGTCCAAGATGGCATGCAACTTGGACAGCATCCTCTTTTCAGACACCACCGTGAGAGAGTCCAGTTCCATCCCCACAACATCACTGGCCTTACGGATGAGTTTGTTGATTCTGCTGGTGTCTGCCACCCTCAGCCTGCTGCCCCAACACACAACAGCAAACATGATAGCACTGGCCACCACAGACTTGTAGAACATCCTCAGCATCGTCCGTTAGATGTTAAAGGACCTCAGTCTCCTCAGGAAATAGAGACGGCTCTGACCCTTCTTGTAGACAGCCTCAGTGTTCTTTGACCAGTCCAGTGCTTCTCTGTTTAATAATGCATTAAAATAATAAAAGGAGTAATTTGACAATCGTGCATTAGCAAAGTCCCTGAAGATTAATAAAATAATTTCAAAACTTAGAGCTAATGTTTAGAATGTATTATTAAATAAAAAGTAGCAGGCAATTCAATAATTTCATACTTCAAGGTCTCAAATTGATGACCACTGTCTCCAAGTTTGAGGGCAGAATGTTAATTAGCAATGTTGTTATGCTCTCCGCTCCTCATGCCGCATCGGGCAGCAACCTTGCAGTTTCTTTAGCATTGTGAGTTTTTTTACGAGGCCGAGTTGCTAGCCTGATGCTCAACCCAGCATGGATGGAAAATATGCAAGGAGCCGGCTGGATTTGAACCCAGGACCACTCGCCTCGATGTCCGGTGCTGATGCCGCTACACCACAGGCTGGCATCTGGCTAGGTTATTTGCTAATATTTATTTATAATATTTCCACTAACTGCAGACATTTGGATCTTAAATTGATGCCCTGTAGAAGACTTTAGACATAATTTAAAAGTGCAAGCTACATTTCTAAGAATTTATCACAAACGTATGCAGTTCTTATAATGTTCATGGGCTATACATATGCTTTGAGGAAACATCTTCTTTGCATTGAGATCTTTTTTTTGGAGTTCAAGGTAAACTTATTATCAAAGTACAAAAATGTCACCATAAGCTCTCCTGAGATTCATTTTCTTGCAGGCATTCACAGCAGAACAAAGAAATGCCTATAGAATTAATGTATACACAAAGACTGACAATGTGCAAAAGAAGACAAACTACAAATACAGAGAAAATCATAAATAAATAATTCTGAGACATGAGTTGTAGAGTTCTTGAAAGTGAGTGCATAGGTTGTGGAATCAGTTCAGTGTTGAGGTGAGGTTTTCAGTAGGATATGGGTTTAACATTGGCAGATGGAACCGGCATAGATGGGAATCGTGGTTGACAAGGTCCACATGTGCCAAAGGGCCTGTTCCATTTGTATGACTCTATGATCTAGCATTCTTCTAAATTTCAGGACTATCTCCAAGACCCTGGGAGTAAACACCTCCCTCTGCAAATGGATCCTTGACTTCCTGATCAACAGATTACAGTCTGTAAGGATAGACAGCAACACCTCCACCATGATTATGCACTCCTTCTGCAAGTTTGCAGATGATACCCATAGGCTGACTAAATTTTAGTCGTTCAAATGAAAGCAGGCCCTTTGGCCCGTCTGTTCCATGTGGACCAAGATTCCTGTCTATGCTGGTCCTATTTGCCAAGGTTTAGCCCATATCCCACTGAAAACCTCACCTCAATGCTGAACTGATTCTGTAACATATGGACTCACTTTCGTGAACTCCACAACTCATGTTCTCAGTGTTATTTATTTACGTGTTTAGTTAAGTTTTTTTTTGTATTTGCAGTTTGTCTTCTGCACATCGGTTGTTTGTCAGTCTTTGTCAGAATCAGAATCAGGTTTATTAACACCGGCATGTGACATGAAATTTGTTAACTTAGCAGCAGCAGTTCAATGCAATGCATAATATAGAAAATCAAACAAGCTAACAAAATAAGATAATAAAAATAATAAAAGTATATCAATTATTATATACGTAGAATAGATTATAAGTTGTACAAAAACCCAGAAATGATATATATTAAAAAAGAGAGGTAGTGTCCAAAGATTCGATGTCCATTTGGGAATGGGATGGCAGAGGGGAAGAAACTGTTCTTGAATCGCTGAGTGTGTGCCTTCAGGCTTCTGTACCTCCTATCTGATGGTAACAGTGAGAAAAGGGCATGCCTTGGGTGCTGGAGGTCCTTAATAATGGACGCTGCCTTCCTGAGACACCACTCCCTAAAGATGTCCTGGGTACTTTGTAGACTAGTGGCCAAGATGGAGCTGACTAAATTTTCAACCCTCTGCAGCTTTTTTTGGTCCTGTGCAGTAGCCCCCCGCCCCCCCCCCATACCAGACAGTGATGCAGCCTGTCAGACTGTCAGAATGCTCTCCACGGTACATCTATAGAAGTCTTTGTAAGTAGTTTTTCATTAATTCTGTAGCATTTCTTTGTTCTACTGTGAATGCCTGTAAAAAATGAATCTCAGGATACTTTATGGTGTCATATGTGTACTGTGATAATAAAATTTACTTTGTACTGTGTAATGATCTAATCTGTATAAACAGTATGCAAGACGAGCTTTCCATTGTATCTTGGTACGTGTGACAATAATAAATCAATTCCAGTTCCAGGAATCACTCCTCGACTAGTGGACTGAGATCAAAACTGCAAACATTTCTCTAAGTGATGTCTCACCAAAGCCCCGTGAAATCAGGGGAGAATATCCCTGTAGTTAAAGTGCCTTGCTTCCGGATTCCTTGCTTTGACTGCATGTATAGTATGCAGTTAAGATCACAACCACTTCAAAGGTTGCACCACTGGGCCAACTGCACTAAAAACCTGTGGATCAATAAAATGTCAAAGAAGTGAGAGAGGGAATGAGTTGGCTTGGTGACAAGGTCATGCCCAGCCAGTGTTCAAAGCTGCACCCTGCCCGTAACCTGAAGAATACACTCACCTGGTTTAAGCTTAATTGATTTTTACAGAAGCTCCTGTTTGAGCTTTGTTCATAAACCATTAAAGCACAATGCCTTTGCTTGAGCTATGAGCCACTTCTCAGTCCAGATTCTATGGCTACTTTTATGTTTATACTTGACGCTTAAAAGGAGTCTTTATGTCTCCAGGCATCATCCAATCTGGTAGATTGTGGTTCCAATGAGGCAGTAAGTCAGGAAGGAAGCATTAAAGATTAAAGATAGCATTTATTTGTCACAAATATATACAGTGAAATGTGTTGTTTGCATCAAATCAAATCAGCGAGGATTGTGTTGGGTAGCCGGCATGCTTCCAGCACTGACATAGCAAGCCCACAACTTATTAACCCTAACCTGTACGCCATTGGAATTTAGGAGGAAGCTGGAGCACCCAGGAGAAACCCACGTCGTCACGTGGTTACAATTACTTGCTGACAGTGGCAGGAATTGAACTTCAATTTTAGAACTAGCGCCGTAAAGCATTGCGCTAACCGCTACACCTCCATTTGCCCAGATGTTTACTTATCATGACTCCTACACTGGGAAGATGTAGTTGTTGGGCTCTTGTATGAGTAGGTTCAATTCCTTCTCTTCTCCACACCTATAATTGTACAGGTGCTGGAATCTGCTGGAAGAACTCAGCGGGTTGAGCAGCAACTGTGGGAGGAAAGGAATTCCTGTGGGAGGTAGGACATTCTGAAAGGGGAGGGTGAGCAGCCAGCTGTCGTGGTGCATGTAGGTACTAATGATATAGGAAGAAAGCAAGGTGAGGTCCTACAAGCTGAATTTAGGGAGCCAGGAGATAAAGAGTAGGACCTCAAAGGTAATAATCTCAGGATTATTACCAGTGCCATGTGCTAGCCAGAGTTGGAATAGCAGGATGGCTTGAATGAATATGTGGCTTGGGCGGTGGTGCAGGAGGGAGGGTTTCAGATTCTTGGGGCATTGGAACCGCTTCTGGGGGAGGTGGGACGAGTACCATCTGGATGGTTTACGTCTGGGCAGGGCCGGGATCAATGTGCTAGGGAGATTGTTTGCTAGTGCTGTTGGAGAGGTTTTAAACTAATATGGCAGGGATGGGAACCAACACAGAAAATAAGAGGGAAGTGATGCAGAGACCAAAGCTAGAGTTAGTGTAGAAAAAAGTAAGAGCAAAGTGCATAAAAGTAAAAAGCAAAAATCGAATATGTCACTAGATTCTAAAAGGACAATGAGTATAAGGGCACTTTATCTAAATGCCTGTAGTATTAGAAACAAGGTTAGTGAACTTGTGGCACAGATCAGTACCAAGGCATATGACTTAGTGGCCATTACAGGAACCTGGTTGCAAGGTGGAAATGACTGGGAATTAAATATACAAGGTTATCAGGTAATATGGAAAGATAGGCAGGAAGGCAAAAATGGTGGGGTGGCACTCTTAATTAAGGATGAGATCAGGGCGATTGTGAGAGACGATATAAGATCTACAGAGCAGAATGTTGAGTCCATCTGGGTAGAGGTTAAGAATAGCAAAGGGAAAAAAAATCACTGGTGGAAGTTGTCTATAGGCCACCTAATAAAAATATTGCAGAGGCGATTAATCAAGAAATAACTGAGGCTTGTAAGAATGGAACAGCAGTTGTCATGGGGGATTTTAACTTCCACATAGATTGGGTGAATCAGGTTGGTCAAGGAAGTCTTGAGGAGGACTTCGTAGAATGCATCCATGATGGCTTTCTTGAGCAGCATGTTAGTGAACCTACAAGGGAAAATGCTATCTTAGATCTAGTCCTGTGCAATGAGACAGGTAAGATTAACAATCTTGTAGTCAGGGATCCTCTTGGAAAGAGTGATCATAGTATGATTGAATCTCACATACAGATGGAGGATGAAATAGTTAGATCTAAAACTAGTGTATTATGCTTGAATAAGGGAGACTACAACAGGATGAGGGAGGAGTTGGCTAATGTGGATTGGGAGCACAGGCTATTTAGTAGGACAGTTGAGGAACAGTGGAATACTTTCAAAGAGATTTTTCACAGTGCTCAACAAAAGTATATTCCAGTCAAAAGTAAGAACAGTAAGTGCTGGGAGAGCCAGCCTTGGATAACTAAGGAAATAAAAGATAGTATCAAATTAAAAGCTCATGTGTACAAAGTCGCAAAGAGTAGTGGGAGACTGGAGGATTGGGAAAACTTTAAAAAGCAACAGAGAACAACTAAACAAGAAATAAGGAAAGGGAAGATAGAGTATGAAAGTAAATTAGCACAAAATATAAAAAAAGATAGCAAAAGTTTTTATAAATATATAAAGCGGAAGAGGGTGGCTGAAGTCAATGTAGGTCTCTTGGAAGACGAGAAGGGGAAGTTGATATTGGGTGATAAGGAAATGGCTGAGGCATTGAACAACTATTTTGTGTTGGTCTTCACGGTGGAGGACACGTCTAATTTGCCAAAGAATGATGTTATGTATGAAGTAGGAGGTGAGGACCTTGATAAAATCACTGTCACTAAAGAGATAGTGATGAGCAAACTAGAGGGCCTGAAGATAGATAAGTCCCCTGGTCCTGATGGTATGCATCCCAGGGCGCTGAGGGAATTGGTGGAGGTTATAGTAGATGCATTGGTAATCATTTACCAAAATTCTCTGGACTCTGGGCAGGTCATAGAACATAGAACATAGAAATCTACAGCACATTACAGACCCTTCGGCCCAGAGTGTTGTGCCGACCATGTAACCTATTCTAGAAACTGCCTATCGCACAGACCTCTATTTTTCTAAGCTCTTTGTATCAAAGACCCTGTTGTATCCGCTTTCACCACCGCCGCCAGCAGTGCATTCCACGCACCCATCACTCTCTGAGTGAAAGTGATAAAGTAAGATGGTGACTGTATTTCATTAGGAATATGAAGTGATTTGCTTTGTCACCTAAAATACTTGACAATTTCTGCAGATGTACCATGGAGTGCACTCTGACTGGCTGCATCACCATCTGGTATGGGGGTGCTACTGCACAAGTTTGTAGCAAGCTGCAGAGGGTAAGTAAAATTAGTAAGCTCTAGTATACTAACCTCCGTAGTATCCAAGACATCTTCAAGCAGCGGTGCCTTATGTAGGCAGCTTCGATCATTAAGGAGCCCACCATGTAGGACATGCCTTCTTCTCGTTGTTACCATGAGGAAGTAGGTTTAGAAGCCTGAAGAAACCCACACAGTAATTCAGGAACAGCTTCTTCCCCTCTGCCATCTGATTTCTAAATGGACATTGAACCTATCAACACTACCTCAATACTTCTTTATTTCAGTTTTTGAACTATTAATTTTAACTTAATTATTGGATAGACATATATATTTACTGTAATTAAGATTTTTTTTATCATGTATTGCACTGTACTGCTGCTACAAAGTTAACAAATTTCACAACATATGTTGGTGATATTAAACCTGATCCTGATTCTGCTCTCAGCAGAGATGGAATAGTCATAGTTATAGTAATACCTTATTGATCCCGGGGGAAATTGGTTTTTGTTACAGTTGCACCATAAATAATAAATAGTAATAGAACCATAAATAGTTAAATAGTAATATGTAAATTATGCCAGTAAATTATGAAATAAATCCAGGACCAGTCTATCGGCTCAGGATGTCTGACCCTCCAAGGGAGGAGTTGTAAAGTTTGATGGCCACAGGCAGGAATGACTTCTTATGACGCTCTGTGCTGCATCTCGGAGGAATGAGTCTCTGGCTGAATGTACTCCTGTGCCCACCCGGTACATTATGTGGTGGATGGGAGATGTTGACCAAGATGGCATGCAACTTAGACAGCATCCTGTTTTTAGACACCACCGTCAGAGAGTCCAGTTCCATCCCCACAACATCACTGGCCTTACGAATGAGTTTGTTGATTCTGTTGGTGTCTGCTACCCTCAGCCTGCTGCCCCAGCATGCAACAGCAAACATGATAACACTGGCTACCACAGACTCGTAGAACATCCTCAGCATCGTCCGGCAGATGTTAAAGGACCTCAGTCTCCTCAGGAAATAGAGACGGTTCTGTCCCTTCTTGTAGACAGCCTCAGTGTTCTTTGACCAGTCCAGTTTATTGTCAATTCGTATCCCCAGGTATTTGTAATCCTCCATCATGTCCACACTGATCCCCTGGATGGAAACAGGGGTCACCTGTACCTTAGCTCTCCTGAGGTCTACCACCAGCTCCTTAGACTTTTTCACATTAAGCTGCAGATAATTCTGCTCACACCATGTGACAAAGTTTCCTACCGTAGCCCTGTACTCAACCTCATCTCCCTTGCTGATGCATCCAACTATGGCAGAGTCATCAGAAAACTTCTGAAGATGACAAGACTCTGTGCAGTAGTTGAAGTCCGAGGTGTAAATAGTGAAGAGAAAGGGAGGTAAGACAGTCCCCTGTGGAGCCCCAGTGCTGCTGATCACTCTGTCGGACACACAGTCTTGCAAGCACACGTACTGTGGTCTGCCAGTCAGGTAATCAAGAATCCATGATACCAGGGAAGCATCCACCTGCATCGCTGTCAGCTTCTCCCCCAGAAGAGCGGGGCGGATGGTGTTGAACGCACTGCAGAAGTCAAAAAACATGACCCTCACAGTGCTCGTTGGCTTGTCCAGGTGGGCGTAGACACGGTTTAGCAGGTAGATGATGGCATCCTCAACTCCTAGTCGGGGCTGGTAGGTGAACTGGAGGGGATCTAAGTGTGGCCTGACCATAGGCCGGAGCAGCTCCGGAACAAGTCTCTCCAGGGTCTTCATGATGTGGGAGGTCAATGCCACCGGTCTGTAGTCATTGAGGCCGCTGGGGTGCGGCGTCTTCGGCACAGGGATGAGGCAGGACGTCTTCCACAGTACAGGAACCCTCCGGAGCCTCAGCTTGTACATAATAACTAACCTACCCTAAGCTAACTTTATCACAACAACCCCACACCAGTTGCAGTCCAGCACCATCAACAACCATCCTCCTTCATCTAACCAACTCCTGCCATACAGTTGGCTAAATCGAGCCATGCCAACTGAACCTGACCTAATCACTTGTATATTACTCAAAGGTTCATAGGGCACCACAACAAGGAAACAGGCCATTCAGGCCATCTAGTCTGCACTGAACTATTCTGCCTCGTCCAATTGACCTGCATTGGGACCATAGTCCTCCGTACCCCTCCCATCCATGAACCTATCCAAATTACTCTCAAATATTGAAATTGAACCCACATCTACCACCACTGCAGCTTGTTCCACACTCACACCACCCTCTGAGTGAAGAAATTCTCCCCATGTTCCTCTTAAACGTTTCACCTTTCACCCTTAACCTCTGACCTCCAGTTCTAGTGTTACCTAATTTCAGTGGGAAAACCCTGCTTGGGTTTATCCTTTCAATACCCCTCATAATTGTGTACACCTCTATGAAATCTATTAAATCTCCTTTGCACAAATAGAGTCAAGATTCCAGATTTTTCCAGTACACAAGTAGAACAAAGCAATTGTCACTCCGGATCCAATGCAATACAAAAACGTATACACAATAAGATAAACAGCATAATAATAATAATAAATGTAAATATAAATACATAGATTAGATTGATTGTATGTCCATAAAGTGACGCTAGGCACAGGAGTGTGTACGTAGGAGGCTGACAGGAAATGTTAATGCAGTGGTGGCTGGGGGTGTGGAGAGATGGGTTAGTGGGTGGAGGTGTTGATCTGCCTTACTGCTTAGAGAAACTGTTTTTGAGTCTGGTGGTCCTGGGGTGGATGCTGCAAAGCCTCCTCCCTGATGGGAGTGGGACAAACAGCCCATGAGCAGGGTGGTTGTGATCTTTTACTACCCTTTTCAGTGTCCTGGGTGAGAGTTCCAGTTCCTCATCCACTCCTTTATTGAGAAAAAAACTTCTCTGCCAATCCACAGCTGCACCAATTTTTATAAACTTTAAACAGAATTTAGTATTTTATTAATTTTACAACCACTTTATTCTTGCTGGCGCAAACGAAAGTGAATTCTCTGGTTTTAGTATTTTTCTTTAGGTTGAGGTTACCAACTTTTATGTAATAAAAGCTTAGCACATCAAAAAGTTTGTTAACATTTCATGTCCGGAACTCTCAAATTATTGTTGCCTTTGGGAGGCAGGGAGATTTTGCAGCTTGAATTGCCGTGCTGGGATTACTGTGAGAGGTGATCCGTAAAAAGCAAATGAGAGTAAGCGACCGAATCAAAGTTCAAAGTAAATTTATTATCAAAGTACACATAAGTCACCATATACAACCCTGAGATACATTTTCTTGTGGGCATAGTCAATAAGTCCATAATAGAATAATAACCATAATAGAATCAATGAAAGACCTGGTCAACTTGGGTGTTCAACCAGTCTGCAAAAGACAACAAACTGTACAAAAAGAAAAAAAAAAGAAATAATGAATAAATAAGCAATAAATATCGAGAACATGAGATGAAGAGCACTTGAAAAAGAGTCCATAGGTTGTGGGAGCATTTCAGTGATGGGACAAGTGGAATTATCCCCACTGGTTCAAGAGTCTGATGAGTGAGGGGTAATAACTGATGGTGTGAGTCCTGAGGTTCCTGTACCTTCTTCCTGATGGTAGCAGCGAGAAGAGGGCATGAAGGGTCCTGGCCCGAAACTTCTCCATAGGTGCTGTCTGACCTGCTGAGTTCCTCCAGCATTTTGTGTGTGTAATTGAGAAGAGGCAACAGAGTTCTGTGATGTACCAGCACTGACCCACTTCCCTCAGTAAACAGAATTGTGTTGGGGGGGACATCAGCAGCAAGTTTCATTTCCTGTTTACTGCTGACTTGCAAATATTATTTGAAAATTCAGTGAATAGTGGGAAACTGTGAGAGCAGAACCAAAATAAAATGATTTGTGCTTTCTCCTGGCAAGCGTGATGCCTGTGGAGGTGACGCAATGACACGACCAGTAGGGCTGCTGCCTCACAGTGCCAGGGATTTGGGTTCAGTCCTGACCTCTGCAGTTGATGTGGAGTTTGCACATTTTCCCTGACCAGAGATCCGATTTCCTCCTACATTCCAAGAGGTATAAGTCAGTGAGTTAAATTGCCCCTTGTGTGCCAATACCTGATAGGTGCCAAGTTAGCGTCATACTACTAGAGCTTGGGGCATCAAAGTTTGGAATTAAATTCTGATGTCAGCTGTAAGGAGTTCTCCCCTTGACCACGTGGGCTTTCTCTGAGTATACCATTTAACTCCCACAGTCCAAACACATACTGGTTAGTAGGTTAATTGGTCAGTGTAAATTGTCCTGTGATTAGGATTGAATTGGGGGTTGCTGGGTGGTGCGGCTCGAAAGGCAGGAAGGGCCTACTCCATGCTGTATCACAAAATAAATAAACGAAAAGAATCTGGAGGGAATTGCTGAGAATGTGGGAAGACTAAAAATTGGAACTTACACTCAGTCATCATTTTGTAAGCCATACCTGTACACTGGCTCGTTATTGCACTTATCTCAGCAGCCAATCATGTGGCAGCAACTCAATGCGTAAAAGCATGCAGACATGGTGAAGAGGTTCAGTTGTTGTTCAGTCCAAACAGTATAATGGGGGAAGAAATGTGATCTAAGTGACTTTGACCATGGAATGATTTTTGGTGCCAGCAGGGTGGATTCTGCAGTATCAAACTTGACGAGTCAGATGAATGTAAGGACACTGGTTGTGATAAAGAGGTTAGTGGAGGTCACCAATATACTAGAGACGTGACGTGAAAATGGGATTTCACCAAATAAGGATAGCGGTTTAAAGCCTCAGGTGAACCTAAACAGATAAGTTTAAATATTTATTTAAAGATTTTTAAATTCTTTTTGTTTAGGTACAGCAAGGTAACAGGTCCTTCCGTCTCAACGAGCCTGTGCCACCCAATTATATCCATGTGACCAATTAGCCTACTAACCAGTGCGTTTCTGAAACCTGGGAGGAACCCCTTGAAGTCACAGGCAGAACACACAAATTCCTTAGAGGCAATGGTGGAAATTGAACTCAGGGTGCTGGCACTGTATTGGCATTACGTTAACTGCTATGCTGCAGTGGTGCTCCCTATTATTTTTGTTTTAAATTATGAAAATTTCACATGTCCCATTTTATAGGATGAAGCTTGTAGCCTACTGATTTATTAGTCTTATTGACCAGAAGTAAAAATCAATTTTGATCCTAATTTCATATTTGTAACAAATTTCACGACATATGCCAGTAATGTTAAACCTGATTCTGATTCTCTACTTGATTTCTTTCTTGGGTATTTTCCATCTCATTGTTGTGTGTGCTGCCTGGTGATTACATTAATGAACAATTTACTTGTCAATCTGGTACTGTACTTTGAAAGAAGGATTTCATGCATCTTTTCTATTTCTGAAAAGCTTTTTATTTTGTTCTACACAGCTGAGCTTTTGTTATCTCACTGCTATTGTTTCAGGCTGGATTTTGCACATTCAAATTGTTACTCTTGTTCTTTGTGTCCAGTCTTGCCAAAGCTTGAAGGAGGTGAAGGAGGCCCACTTCATTCACCAGCTTCTCCTTCCAAGTTATCATGAGAACCTGTTTGACCACATGCTGGTTCAGTGGCCACTTTATTAACTATAGGAGGTACCTAATAATCTGTATGTTTCTAGTCTTCTGCTACTGAAGTCCATCCACTTCAGGAACCTCTGTCTACTGTCCTGCCTTTTGGTAAACTCCTGAACTCCTCAAGAAAACTTCACCAAATTCATAAGATGATTTCCCACCCATCAAAAAGTTAAGTTTTGTGTGTTCAGAGATGCTCTTTTGCGCATCACTGTTGTATCACATGGTTATTTGAGTTACTGTCGCCTTCCTGTACACAAGTTGAAACTTTGTCACCTCCATCATGGGCACTAGCCTCTGTAGTATCCAGAGCAATGCCTCAAAAAGGCAGCATCCATCATTAAGGATCCCCATCACCCAGGACATGGCCTCTTCTCATTCCTACCATCAGTAAGGAGATACAGGAGCCTGGAGACACAAATTCAACAATTCAGGAAGAGTTTCTTTCCCTCTGCCATCGGATTTTTGAATGGACATTGAACCCGTGAACACTACCTCACTACTTTTTTTTAAAATTTTGCACTACTTATTTAATTTAATTTTATATATATACTTCTGTAATTCACAGTTTTTTTCTCTATTATTTTGTTTTGCATTGTATGCTACTGCCTCAAAGACAGCAAATTTCACAACATATGCCTGTGATATTAAAACTGATTCTGATTCTGTCAGCTTGAACCGGTCTGGCTATTCTCTTCTGTCCACTCTCAATAACAAAGGATTTTCATCCACAGAACTGCCACTGACTGAATGTTTTTTGTATTTCACACCATTCTCCGTAAACTCTACAGACCGTTGTGCATAAAAATCCCAGGAGATCAGCAGTTTTCTGAGATACTCAAACCACCCCATCTGCCACCAACAATCATGGTCAAAGTCACTCAGATTGCATTTCTTCCCCATTCTGATATTTGATCTGAACAACAACTGAGTTTCTTGACCACATCTGTAACCTTTTATGCATTGAGTGGCTGATTAGATGTTTGTATAAACAAGCAAGTGTACAGGTGTACCTCATAAAGTGGGCACTGAGTGTGGTTGCATTATTTATGTGTGAACGATGATACCTTTTCAGCACTAATTGTCCGCATCTTGATGGGTGGGAAATCACCTTATGAATTTGGTTAGGTTTTCTTGAGGAGTTGACCAAAAGGCAGGGCAGTAGACAGAGGTTCTTGAAAAGGTCCTGCTATGATAGGTTGGTCTGGAAGGTTAGAACACATTAGACTCAGGGTGGGTTAGTAAACAGTACACAAAATTGACTTGGTGATAGGAGTAAGTGTGTGCTAATTGAGGACACCTTTCAGTTTGGAAGCTGGCAATCAGTAGAATGCCACAGGAATCAGTTGTGGGTCCCCTATTGTTTGTCATAAATGTGAATAATTTGGCTGCAGAATCTAGGTGGCATGATTCGTAGGTTTATAGATGACACCCAAATTGGTGGTACCATGGACATTTAAAAATAAGGTCGTCTGTGGTTACAACAGGATCTCAATCAGCTGTGAGATTGGGAAAGGGAATGAAAAAGACAGTTGAACTCTGACAAGTGTAAATTGATGCATGTGAGGATTTAAACCGGGACAGACCATACACAGTGAATTGAAAAGCTCTGGGTAGTGTTGAACAGAGTGACCTCAGAGTGTATGTATGTTGTTCCCTGAAGATTAGAACACCGGGAGATGTGAATGGTTTGTGGTGTGCTTGAGTTGAGGTATTGAGTTTAAAAAGTGGGATATCATATTCAAGTTGTGCAAAGTGTTGACTGGGCCATGCTTGTGCAGGTCTGGTAGCCTAGAAAGGATGCGGAAAAGACTTACAAGGATATTGCCTGGATTGGAAGCCTCGAGTTATTTGGTCAGATTGGATAGGCTATGTCTTTTTTTTCTCTGAAGCAAAGAAAGCTGAGAGGTAACATGATAAAGGTATATAACATTGGGAGGCATGGAAACAGTTCAGCATAAGACAGAATTAGACCATCAAATCTGCTCCACCATTCCATCATGGCTGATTTATTATCTCTCTCAACCCAGTTGATCTATGCCACAGAACAAAGCTGTTCAGTGTAACTAGCCGAAAGCAGTTGAACTGGAAAACCAACAGGCAGCAATAAATTCAGTAATAATCATTGCATTTATACTTGATGCCATTTGGACTTTGACGTGGTCAGGTACATAGACTATTCCTAATTGATAGCATAGAGAGATGCAGCAAGGGAAACCCTCTCTTCAGGCCTTTGAGTTTATTTTCATTTGGAGATATAGCATGGAGGCTTTGCTGCACAATAACATCCATGTGACCAATTAACCTACTAAGCTATATATCTTTGTACTGTGGGAGGAACCTGGAGCCCCTAGAGGAAACACGCATGGTCACGGGGAGAAAGTACAAACTTCTTACAGACAGCAGCAGAATTGAACCCGGGTCATAGCATTACACTACCATATACCTCTGTTCTCTGTGTATTCATGTGTCCTCCTAAATGTCATGTGTCCTCCTAAATGTCACTATTGTATCTGCTTCCAAAGGCTGATGACAGTTTATACCGCAGATGATGGAAATCCGAAATTTAAAAAAAACATAAAATAATGGAAGCACTCAGTTAGTCAGGCAGCACCTGTGGAAAGAGAAACAGAGATGACAATTTGAGGAAGAGACATTTCATTAGAAGTGGGGAAGGCAGAATACAAAAGGCTCGGAAGGGAATGGGTAGGATAGAGGGAATATCTCTGAGAGGATGGGGTGTGGGTTGCTGTGGTAAGCTGTTGATAGAAAGAGAGAACCTAAAATAAAGGGCTATAAAATGCAGGTTATATGTGGAGGAAATGTCCAGCAGATTTGACGGTGTCAGTGAAGAGAGAAAATGATTGGTCAGCCACAGAGGAACTGTCCAGATTTGGTGCAAATAGAGAAATCGAGTTGCCTGAAATTGTTGAATTCATTATTGTCTGGAAAATTGCAATGTGCCCAGATCAGAGAGGAAGATGGGGGAATGGGGGAATCCTAGGGCACAGCCTCAGAATTGAAGGACATCCATTTAGAGGGAATTTCTTTAGCCAGAGGGTGGTAAATTTTTGGAATTCGTTGCCACAGACAGCTGTGTAGGCCAAGTTATTGGGTATATTTAAAGGGGAAGTTGATATTTAAAGAGAGATGTGCTGATCAACTCTGATCATGCCCTGATCAACCAGAGTAACACACACAAAGTGCTAGAGGAACTCAGCAAGTCAGGCAGTGAGAAATGAGACACTTCTGTCTGAGCTGCTTCATCAAGACTGTTCCCTGCTCAGCCAAGTTGACAGAGTGCAACCAGGGAATGCTGGGAATGTTGGCCCACGAGAGGATGTTGGAGTGTAAGTGCTGGATGCTGGTTTGATTGCAGTATTTAAGAGAAGTTCGTATAGAAATTTGGATGGGAGGGTATGGATGGGTCTATAATCCAGGTGCAGGGCAATGGAACTAGGCAGAATAACAGCTTGACACAGACCAGATGCCTCCAGCAAGAGAACAACCTTATTGTGACTTGGAGGCTTGTGTGCCTCAGTGATCCAGAAAGCTATATTGGCTGGAGTCAGGGATTTAGGCTTTGGCTCTTGGTAGGGTCATCTATGCCAAACAGGTCAATGGGGAGAGGACAGACTAAGAGTGGTTCAAAGGTTGGGGGTTCAGCTCAGGGCTAATAACCTTGACTGGTAAAACAAAATTGTTTTGGAAACAGCAATGAAGAATCCTTCTACATCTGAGTGTGACAGTATTCCTGCGTTTCATTTGGGACTTGCATGGTTGACAGCATTTAAAACCTTTATTTATTCCCTAAAGGCCAGTGGAGTAACAGGCGTAAAGGACAGACCAGATGGATCAAAGGTCCTGTTTCAGTCCTACAGTGCTTTATGACTCTATAACTCTTAAGTGTAGAGGTTTTTCTAGTGGAGTATTTAAACACTTTGACATGGAGTGACATTTACAAAGTGATATTCATTAATGTTTCACACTTCTGCGTTTTTTGCCAGTGACTTGGTACAACACGTTTTATTGATGATGTATACCCTAATTATGCAAAGCAATTTATTAGCAATATAAAATAAAGTTTCTGCCTAAATTATCAACAGCTTATTTACCCTAATTTGATTTTTAAAACTTTAATACTGATAATTGTTTTTCAATCATGCCACATGGGTACCAATACAGTCTCCACAAACTCCGCCAAGTTTAGAGGGAAGCCAAGTGAGTCAGCACCAATGTCACCTGGTGGGCCAACATTCCCAGCATTCCCTGCTTGCACTCTGTCAGCTCGGTTGATCAGGGAACAATGCTGATGAGGTGTCTGGGCCCGAAACATCTCATTCTTCTTCACAGATACTGCCTGATGTGCTGAGCCCCCCCCCCCCCAGCATTTTGTGCGTGTTACTGTGGTTGATCAGGGCTTATCGTTCATTCACATGCTTGAATCCAGTTCCCTGAAGCAGACGCTCTGTTGCAACTTCAAAAGGATATGGTCAAAGTCTGTTTTGAAGAAGCTCAGCATCCCCGTTGACTGCAGGGACCCTCTAGCCCATGACCATTGTAAAAGCAAACAGAACGTTGAACCCGTACATCATGAGCATGTGGAAATGGGAGGAGTACGCCAGTTCTCAAACTACTCACCCCACTGGGCACCTCCTTCCCAATTCTGATGAGACTGCAATATACACTTTGGCCTTCAGAATGCATAGAACTGGAGTGGAAGAAGATCATCACCAACTTAAGGATTTCTCAATAGCCAAACCTAAATCTCAAATTTCAAATTATTATCAAAGTATGTATCCATTGTACAACCCTGAGATTTGTCTCCTAACAGGGAGTCACCAGACAAAGAAATCCAAAAGAACCCATGAAAAGCCACGTGCAGAAAGAAAACAAATCGTACAAACAATAAATACAAGCAAATAGTCCACAGAGAGTCTGACACCAGGCCATTAGTTGAGCACAGAGCCGAGTAAACATCGCAGAGCAGCGAGCTGAACCAGCCCATCCCTCGCCTCAACACCCTGACTTTCCAATCTGGCACGGTGCCTAAATCGTTGTCCAAACAGTGGGTTTAGCCATTTTGATGCGTTCTGGGGCTGGACCCCATTCCCTCGATTTGGCCAGGTGCTTAAATTTTAGTCCAAACATCAGGATCAGTTGCTTTGGTATACTCTGTGGCCTGGACCCCACCACCTTGATTTGGCCTATACCTGTCCTTTCCAATTCAACCTGGTGCTTAACTTCATCAAACATTGGAGGGACTTCCGGTAGCGCTCATGGAGTGAAGTCGCGTTCTTGACTCGCTCCATTACCTCTGAGTTTTTTTTTCTATGATCAGCTACACTTTAATTAACCATTAAGGTATCAACTCTTACAATACTTTGAATTAAATTGAACTCTCTGATAACTGGATGGAACTTAGATCTGCTATGTCTAAGAACGGGAAAGACGGCAAGGATGGTAAACCTCCGGTTAAACCGAAAGGCATGGATTTTCCTCCGACTGAATCACCGGTGACTTTGAAAGCTATATCGGAGTTAATTCAGAGGGAAATTTCAACCTCTGTTATGGAGGTGATTCGTACGGAAATTGCAGGTTCTGTTATGGACCTGATTCATACGGAGATCTCAATTAATCTCCAGAAAATTGCCGATTCAATCGATAAGATGCAAACATCCATTGCGGAACATCAGTCGGCTATATCTGATCTTCAAACATTGAATCTACCTCGCTCTCAGTGACTGTCTCGCCTTGTCTCAGTTCTGCCACATCGAATTGCCTCCAAGTCCAAAGGGAAGTAACAGACCATTGCTTGCGATGATTGTTTACCAGAAAAAGAGCGACTAGCAAAGTATTTAATTGTTTTCCTTGTTTCATTGGCCACCAGCCAGAAGTCCCTGAGATTCAGCAGCAGTTTAAAACTTATTTGTCACACGTACATTGAAACATACAGTGAAATGCATCTTTTGCGTTAATGACCACCACAATCCGAGGATGTCCTGGGGGCAGCCTGCAAGTGCTGGTATGCTCCTGGCACCAATACAGCATGCCCATAGTTTACTAACAACCCTAACCTGTACATCGTCGGAACATGGGAGGAAACCGGGGCACCTGGAGGAAACCCGCATGGCCATGGGAGAACGTATAAGCTCCTTACAGACAGCAGCGGAAATTGAACCATGATCGCTGGTGCTGTAACAGTGTACACCCACTGCTACATTACCATGCCACCCTGCTACCATTCGGGGTAACTAATACCACCTCTGCCTGGTTCAGTTTCCAATCAGTGAATAGATGCAAAAATGAAGCAGGGTTGCGACTGATGTGAAAATGCTTGGATTTTTTTTAAATCAAATAAAATGCGATGGACATCACATTTCCAAAGGCATGACTTGAATTTTTAAATGACGTTCTTTGGTAGTTGGTTTTATTGACCAAAACTAGATGTCATTATATTGTAGTTCCCGTCAAAATACAGCCAACTGTGTACTTTGTCAAAGATTACTCTAACCTTTGAATGTTTTTTTGTCTAGGATTGATTCTGTTTTCATTATCTTACCGGGAGTGTCTTCACTTTTGTGTGGGCTTGTGTTGTTGTGAAGGACAAGCTGTTCTGTTTTAGAAACAAAAAAAGTAATTGTTTGGGTGATCTTTCTTCCAGTTGAGCAGAGTTTGTTGTCTTTTACTTCTATTTTTTAAACCCTATACATCTCACACAGACCATGATCTCTCTGTGTGTTCTGCACTGTTTGAGTAGAGGCGGAGCGTGATTGTGCACGGGGCCTGTTGACAAGTCTGGTGGGTCTGGAGGGGTTGTGAGACACAGAATCTGAGGACTGCTGATCTAGTGGTTACTTTCCCCAATCACTCCACCCTCACCCTCACCGTCATCCTTGAGCAAAAAGGTAATAGGTACTAAACAGGAACAGAAATTAAATTTACAGAAGAGCAATTAATGCATCTAGGCTCAATTATTTCGAGTTTGGTTAATGTACAGCAATGAGACATTAAGTAATCCAATCAAGATCTCAATGCTGAAAGACGACGCTGCATCACAGCAGTGGGGAAGGCTCCCAGTTGTCTTGCATTCCATACCACTGGACCTGACCCCTATCTGTTGACCACTGTTTGGTGACTGCTTTCGTATCAACCGCCCAACATTCAGCAAGGTCACGCACAAGCATTCTCTGCTAAGGGAATAAACCCTTGGGAGAACATCATCCTTGACTCGTGATGGCACAACTACTAATGGGACAATAGTTTAGTTAATGTAATATTTAATGCTCTGCCCTAAAGTACAAAATAGTTTGCAAGTTGTGTTTAATGATCTCTTTGGCAATGAAGATAAATTGCCAGCGATGTTTCTGCAACAGTTGCAATTAAATATGCTACTAGACGTCGAGTCATAGAGCACTACAGCAAAAAAAAGGTCCTTCAGCCCATCTAGTCTGCCATTGCTGTTATTCTGCTCAGTCCCATCGACCCACACCCAGACCATAGCCCTCCATCCGTGTACCTATCCACAATTTCTCTTAAATGTTGCAATCAAACCAGCAGCCAGCATCTCCACTGGGAGCTCTGTTCACTCTCGCACCACTCTCTGAGTGAAGTTCTCCCCCCCCCACCCCTCCCCCCAGGTTCGCCATAAGCATTTCACCTTTCACCCTTAACCTATTACTTATAGTCCTAGTCTCACCCAACCTAGTCTAGTGGCAATCCTCCTTACAGAGGTCAGGCAGCACTTACATCATGTTTAATGTAGCAACACATCCTTGGCAGTAATGAGAATGGACAGAGAAAGACTAAGAATAGGATTTGGGAAAATTAGCTTTGATGTTAAAACACGCGGGCATTATGTAGCTTGAGGAGCAGAGTTCTCAGCACAAGAGGTTCTTCAGGAAATCCAGAGCAACTTTCTCAAAATGCTGGAGGAACAGCCCTGATGAAAGGTCTCGCCACAAAACGTCGACTGTTTATTCCTCTCCATAGATGCTGCCTGTACCTGCTGAGTTCTTCCAGTATTTTGCGTATGGAAAGGAATTGAAGGTGGAATGAGATATAGAAAAGCAAAAGGGTTGAGGAAGAGAGCTCAGGTCAAGGGAATGAATGGCTGAATGCTCTGCCTTTGATGGGATGAGTAAAAGAGAGGAGATGGGCATGAAATCTCAGAATATAGTGCAGACTCTGAAAATCATGGGGCAGCATGATAGTGTAGTGGATAGCACAATGTTATACAGTACAAGCGATCCGATTCAGCTCCCGCCGCTGCCTGTAAGGAGTTTGTACGTTCTCTCCGTGATCGCATGGTTTTCCTCCCACAGTCCAAAGACATACTGGTAGGTAGGTTAATCGGTCATTGCAAATTGCCCCGTGATTGAATGGGGTTAAATCGGGTTTGGTGGGCGACTTGGCTCGAAGGGCTTACGCCGCACTATATCTCAATAAATAAATAAGCTGTGCTGGAAATGGGTAATGGGCGAGAAACAGGTAACATATTGGCCAATGACTGAGAGTCTGTGAGGGGTGAGACCAAGAATTTGCTGAAGAGAACCCTGGTGCGATTGAACGAGGATGAAGATATTAATATGAAGACAGTTCCAGGCTATGAACATCGTCAAACACAGGGTGACGATGTAATGGATCTTAATGTTACATGGAGTTACAATGCATGTATCAGAGATGTGGAGGAATTGAGGCTTCAAGCCAGTCAATGTGGGAGGCTGTCTCAGATGTGACAGCATAACCCAACATGAGTGAAACTCATCTAATCCACGTCGCTTATGCTAACAGGACTGTATTGTCATCAGTTGGTGTTCCAGTTCAAATCTATTTTCACAGGGAATTCTGAAGGAGACCGGGGCACAGTATGCATTTCCGTTCACACTACTCTTGCATTTTTTCTCGCATTTCAAATACAAATCTGTGTGTGCAATGCGCTGTGATTCAAAGAAGTAAATAAGCAATTCTATAAAGTCTCATTGCCGTGCCTTAGTTCTTAATTGCTGTGTGTGTTCTGACTGTGGCATTTTTGCTTTTCTCCCCCATTGCAAAAGGGTGTGAAAGCAGGTGAAGGACCAGGCTAATTTTGGGGGTGACTACTGAGGCTTACGTGGGCATGAAGTGTAGAGAATAGAAATAATATACTAATGTCGGTGGGTAACAGTGAGGAGAGATGAAAGCTTACATTGAATAAAGCACTGCTTTAGGATTGAAATGAATTTAAACTCTTCTCAGACCTTGCATGTGTTTTGAACCATAAGACGTAAGAGCAGAATTAGGCCATTCAGCCCATCGAGTCTGCTCCACCATTCCATCATGGCCTATTTATTTTCCTTCTCACACCCATTCTCCTGCAACCTACCTTCGACTAATCAAGAACCTGTCAACCTTTGCTTTAAATATACCCAATTACATATCCTCCACAGCCGTCTGTGGCAATGGTCTCACAGGTTCAACACCTTCTGGCTAAAGACATTCCTCCTCATCTCTGTTCTGAAAGGACATTATTTTATTCTGAGGTAGATAGTGAGGTCAAGTGTCTATGATCATAAGAGGGAACCGTTCAAGAGCTTTATGATAATGGACTAGATGCTGTCCTTGATCCTGTTGGAATGTGCCTTTGTATCTTATGCCCGATGGGAGGGAGGGGATTAGATAATATCTGGGGTGGGTAGGGTCTTTGATTATGTTGGCTGTTTCACCAAGGCAACAAGAAGTATTAGCAGAATCTGTACAGGGGAGGTTGGTTTCTGTAACGTACAGAGCTGTGTCCAAAACTCTCTGCAGTTTCTTGTGGTCACGGGCAAAGCAGTTTCCATACCAAGCCATGATGCATCCAAATAGGATACATCCTGTGCTGCATTGGTAAGGATTGACTGGGACATGTACCATTTCTTTAGCCTCTTGAGGAAGTAGAGATGTTGGTGAGCTTTCTTGTCTGTGGGTTTACATGGTTTTATCAGGACAGGCTGTTGGTGATGTACACTTAAAGCTCTCAACCCCCTCTACCATAGCACTGTTGATGTAGGCAGGAGGATGTGCACCGCCCTGCCCCTTCCTGAAGTCAATGCCCAGCTCCTTTGTGTAGCTGAAATTGAGGGAAAAATTGTTTTCATCGTACCATGTTACTAGCTCTTTATCTTCCTCATGAACTCATCTTTATTTGAGAACTGTTAAGATGGAGAAGTTATCATTTTCAAAATACAAATTATTTTCTTTGGAGTACCACCTGTAAACTAATAAAGTGGCCACAGAGTGTACGTTCGGGATCTTCTGCTGCTGTAGCACATCCACTTCAAGGTTCGATGTGCTGTGCGTTCGGATGTGCTCTTCTGCACACCAGTGTTGTAACGCGTGGTTGTTTGAGTTATTGTCACCTTCCTGTCAGCTTGAACCATTCTGACTATTCTCCTCTGACCTTTCTCATTAGCAAGGTGATTTAGCTGATGGAACTGCTGTTCACAGAATGTTACCACAGGCAGCTGTGGAGGCCAGGTTGTTAAGTGTATTTAAGACAGAGATTGATAGGTTCTTGATTGGCCATGGCATCAAAGGTTACGGGAAGAAGGCTGGGGAGTGGGTCTGAGGAGGGGAAAGACGATGATCAGCCGTGATTGAATAGCAGAGCAGACTCAATGGACCAAATGGCCTGATTCTGAGAGGAGATTTGATAGAGGTATACAAAATTATGACGAGTATAGATAGGATAAATGTAAGCAGGTTTTTTCCACTGAGGTTGGGTTGGACTATAACTAGAGGTCATGGGTTAAGGGTGAAAGATGAGAAGTATGAGGGGAACATGAGGGGAAACTTCTTCACATAGATGGTTGTGAGAGTGTGGAACAAACTACCAGTGCAAATGATGCACGCAAGCTCGATTTCAACCTTTAAGAGAAGTTTGGATAGATACATGAGTGGTAGGGGTATGAAGGGCTATGGTCTGGGTGCAGATCAATGGGAGTAGAGAATTTAAATGGTTCAGCATGGACTAGATGGGCTGAATGGCCTTTATTATGATTTTATGGGCTGGATGGTTTTTATTTCCAGGACTGAGAGTTGTAAGGATTTCAAAATTAAAAGAAAATAGTCAGAAATGCAAGCACGTCAAATTTGGCTTCAAAAGCTATGGTTCAGAGATTGGGCAAATCACTGCATGGTTTAATAAGCCTGTCTGCTTTTTATTTTGTCCCTACACTGAATTTAACACTGGCAGCTTTGTTTTCTAAAGCCTTGGGAAAGCTAGACAAAAGCAAATACCCTGATGGCTTTTGAGGGCTTGAAATGTCTATTGCTCATCCCCAACCCAATAACTGATTATGCCCCAATCTCTTACCTGCCTCCCAGTACAATTTTGAACGCTTGCATAATACCTGTTTTTACTAGGACTTCTGAGATGCCTACATGTCAGGATTTGGCAGACTGGTTTATTATTGTTACAAGGTGCAATTTAAAGCTTGATTTGCATACCTGTCTAAACCCAACCCTCATATTCTGCTCTCTGTAGCACACTTCCCACTTTGTAGTTTTACTTAAGAGCATAAAGAATGCAGCGTTGGAAATTATCCACCAAAGAGCCCAGTGTTTCTCATTTCCAATCTGACTTTTATTTGACATGAGCCTTTATTTTAAGAATGCAGAGTAATTCGATGAAGCAATACAAGGCATTGTGGTTTACCATTCAACAGCATGATAGTACATTATAGGCACTGTTTACATTATACTGTGTGTACTCAGTGCCACTTTATTAGTTACCTCCGGTAAACTAATAAAGTGGCCACAGAGTGTATGTTCGGGGTCGTCTGCTGCTGTAGCCCATCCACTTCAAGGTTCGATGTGCTGTGCGTTCAGAGATGCTCTTCTGCACGCCAGTGTTGTAGCATGTGGTTGTTTGAGTTACTGTCACCTTCCTGTCAGCTTGAACCATTCTGACAATTCTCCTCTGACCTTTCTCATGAGCAAGGTGATCTGGCCGACGGAACTGCTGCTCACAGGATTTTTTTTTGCTTTTTGCACCATTCTCTGTAAATTCTAGAGACTGTTGTGCATGAGAATCCCAGGAGATCAGCAATTTCTAAGATACTTAAACCACCCCGTCTGACGCAGACAATCATTCCACGGTCAAAGTCACTTAGATCACATTTCTTCCCCATTCTGATGTTTGGTCTGAACCTCTTGACCATGCCTTCATGCTTTTATGTATTGAGTTATGGCCACGTGATTGGCTGATTAGATATTTGCATTAATAAGTAGGTGTACTAAATAAAGTGGCCACTGAGTGTAGTGTGTACTGTTGAAATTGGTGGGTCTGATCTGAGAGTAGCAGTGATGATCTGAATTAATAGGTTCATCAGATTATCTGATTTCATCTTGACACCAGTCCAATTACAGTGAGGAGTCTAATTAGGTGGGAATCCAGTATTTAAAACCATAAGACATAGGAGCAGAATTAGGCTATTTGGCCCATCGAGTCTTCTCCACCGTCAGATCATGGCTGATTTATTATCCCTCTCAACTCCACTCTCCTGTCTTCTCATTGTAACCTTTGACACCATTGCTAATCAAAAACCCATCAACCTCTGCTTTGAATATACACAATGACTTGGTCTCCACAGGTATCTGTGGCAATGAATTCCCCAGATTCATCACCCAAGTTCTTCCACATTTCTGTTCTAAAGGGATATCCTTGTATTCTGAGGCTGTGCCCTCTGGTCTTAGACACCCCCGCTACCTAAAGTGAGCATCTTTGGTCCCTGGTGTGCACCTTGTTCCTTAACCACCAGCTCAGTTTATTTTTCTCACCACTGTCTGGAGCCCAATAGTTCACAGCCTTGGAATCCAGTTTGGGACAGAACGCTGATTCCTTTCCACCACCCATAACTCCAGCCTCCATCTCTGTAATGGGGCCATTTGCTGCTCTTGTCATACCTCACCTGCTGCTGAAAGCATCATCCTGCTCTTGATGGTAGTCTCCAACCTCATGGCATGAACATCGACTTCCCTAATCTCCGGTGACCATTCCCTCCCCCCCCCCCACCCCACCCCATATCCCACTGACCCAATCGCTTCTTCTTTTTCCCCATCCCCTGCCTCTTGATCTGTCCATCACTTCCACAATGCTCCCTCTAATTCCCCGTCTCCTTCCCTTTATTCTGTGGTCCACTCTCCTATCAGATTCTAGCTTCTTTAGCTCTCTGTCACTTTCACCAATCACCTCCCAACTTCTTACCTTATTCCCACTCTCCCCTCCCCCACCTGACTGTTGTTTCCTCTCCTCACCTGGATCTATCCAGCTCTTGCTCCACACTTTTCATCTCAGCCTTTTTTTTACTGGTTATCTCCCCTCTTTCTTTCCAGTCCTGATGGAGGGCACAACCTGCAATGTCGATGGTCCATTTCCCTCCCCAGATGCTGCCTGTCCTGCTGAGTTCCTCCCGCATTTTCTGCTGCTACCATCCAACCCCTTGTTACTTTTGGACAAGACTCCTCTCCCCCTTTACATGCTTTAATACTTTAATGGCTTATTTTACTTATTTGACCAAAGGGTATTTTTCCATCCCGTGTCTCTGACATTTATAATTTGTTCCCTTCCTACTCTTACTGACACCGCTCACCTCTGAGCTCACTGACCTGCATTGGCTGATATATGAAAACAAAAAGAGGCCAGAAACACTCAGGCAGAATCATTAGCTTTAGCTAACAGGATCTCAAACAGAATTTGTCAGCGTTTTGCTTAATATTGTGAGTTTTGCCAGCAATTTCATCAAATACTCCAGTAAGTTTAGATAGACCTCCCATCGCAGAGGTTTTTTATGTTCTTGACACTGTCTCCCTTTTGCCATCTGTCCACTTCTCATTGTTGTGCTCTGGCAGATATAGTTGTTGCTCTGTGACACACGCACTCCGAAGAAGCTTGACTTAATTTTCAGTTTGTTGCTAGGCAACCTGAAACCATGCCGTGACGGGAGGTGAGCCCACTGTTTGTCATTGTCTATACGCATCTTTCTTCTCAACAGGAATGTCTTGAAGTAAATTATGTAACAACATTTCCACTGAGAGTTTGTGCCCTATTGTAAACATGAAATAAAAGAGAAGACGCAAGAAACTACAGCTGCTGGACTCTGGAACAAAAATTTTTAAAAAGCTGCCCATTCCCTGCCTGACCCACTGAGGAACTCTGGGCCAGGCAGGGAGTGGACAGCGGAGTCCCTTCATCTGGACTGAAAGACAGAGGGGAGGCAAACGAAAATAAAATAAATAGACGAAAATAAATCCATCATCGGTTTTGACTGCGATGTCAGCCCCCCACACCCTCTAATCCAGACATGCCTTGCATACCATTTGTAAGCCCCTCTCCTATAGCAACCACAGTGAACAATCAAACTGAGGCAGAGATGTGTTAGCTGGGCCCATTCCATGGAGGTTTGGTGAGAATAAATAGTGGACCAATGGGCAACCGGTCTTTTACAAGTGGGATTGGTTGATTATTGTCACATGTACTGAGACGTTTTCATGCCATGTCGGCAGGTCGTACCATACATAATCTTGTAAAAAAAATAAAAGGAATGTAGCTACAGAGGAAATGCATAGCAGGTAAACGAATAAATTTCAAAAGCCAAGCGAGGGAGATTGAGATCAAGAATTCAACTCCAGCATGTGAGAGACTCGTTCAAGTGGGCTTGAAGCGGTCCTTAAATCTGGTTTGGGATACACTTTCCAAAACTATGTCCAATCAGTGTTTAATGTGCTTGAAAAATAATTACGTTATGCACACATCATAAAATATTCTTATTTTGTGTTTATATTACAAGCTTGTTTATTTATTGCTTCTACAATTTCCTAATTTGAGCATAGACATGGTCAAACTAAACATTAATTGTATATTTGTGGATACATCTGTGAAGATAGTTGCCAGAAGTTGCTATTTTTTGAGATTTTTTCTGCATTCAAATATAATCGTAAAACTAGCAAATTTGATTTATATATTATTTTATATTGTGTAAAGTTAGGTGGATTAATATCTATATGTGATTTTTATGTTTCTAGGATCTCAGTTCATTTGCTATGCCTTTCCTGGACGGAGATGTGGAATCCTCTGACAAAGATGTTTCTCAAAAGGTATGATTACCAGTGTTCCAGTGCCTCTGTGCCTAATCATGGAAGAGGTGTCCTTAAGCACAGATATTCACTCAACATTTTATGGACTGCTGAAATTTTTTTTAAAAACGCTGCAAGTTCTTAATAGGTCACTGAGAGGGAAATGGCATTAATGTTTCGCATTAGTGCTCTTTCATCAGAACGGGAGAAATGAGAAATGGAATATTTTAAATTACAGAGAAAGGAGGGGGTTAGGGGAATGGAAGGAATGTCTGTGATAGGGCACAGATTGAGAAAGACTGAATGACACAAATGGTAGCATTGCTGGCTGAGAGAGGATGGGAAGAGTTGTTACTTGTAGCTGACCTGTCTGGAAGAGGTATAAATAGAGGCAGATGAACAAATTCAGAGGAGGGAAAACAAAACACTTCTCTCAGGGCAGCATAGTAGTTAACATAATGCTATTACAGCACCATAGATCCTGATTCAATTCCTGCTGCAACCCGTAAGGAGTTAGTACCTTCTTCCCGTCACTGCGCGGGTTTCTTCTGCATGCTCCCGTTTCCTCCCACAGTTCAAGGAAGTATAGGTTCAGGTTAGTGAGTTGTGGGGACACTGTTTTTGCACCAGAAGCGTGGCAACACCTGCGGGCCGCCCAGCACAATCCTCTGACTGTGTTGGTCATTGATGCAAATAACACATTTCACTGTATGTTTCGATGTACATGTGACAAATAAAGCTAATCTTTAATTTTAAAAAATGCTGCGACTGTGAGATAGAAAACGTTGCAGCTGCTGGAAATCTGAAATAAAACAGAAAGAAGACCAGACGTAATAATGGTGTTCAAGTGACATGTAGACAGAGACATAAACATGAAAGGAATGGAGGAGATATAGATCACCTACAAGCAGGTGGGATTAGTTTCATTTGGCATGAAACTAACTACAGTCATGATGGGCAGAAGTGCCTGTTTCTGTGCTGTACTCTTTTGTAGTTTATGTAAATAGTGTAAATACCCATCGGGTCAGGCAGCAGTGGAGGGGAAGATCAGTTATGCTTTGTTAACCTGCAAGCTGCCATATCCATTGATCTTGATTGCTAATTGTTTGTTTGTTTATTTATTATTTCATTCTTTTTGTACTTGCACAGTTTGTTGTCGTTTGCGCACTGGTAGGACACCCAAATTAGTGTGGTCTTTCACTGATTCTGTTATGATTATTATTGTATGGATTTATTGAGTATGCCTGCAAGAAAATTAATCTCAGGGTTGTATAGGGTGACATAGATGTAGTTTGGTAATAAATTTGAACTTTGTACACTGCAAAAGTACATTATTAGCTACCAAAGACCAGAATGTTTTGTAGTCCTGAATCATAGAAACATTACAACAGCAGCAGATAACTGTCCAAACCGTCAACCTGTCTGAGAAAACTCTTTTATTTTCATTTACGCCTTGTGAGTATCGCATATTGTTTATTTGGCTTAACCTTCATGGCTAACCTCATTCCTGTGGATCTAAGTTCTAACAACGAAACTGTAATATGAACTGGAAGGGCTGGTTATCTGAAACTGTTGAACTTGTTGAATCCTGAAGACTCTTAACATGGTTAGTTGGAAGATGAGAAGTTGTTCCTCAGGTTATAAAGGAGTTTCATTGAATAGTGTTGGAGGCAAAAGTAGAGATTTAGACCCCTTCTCATAGCAATGATTTAGGTGCGTGTAAAAAATTTTATCCTGGTTTTAAGTTAAAAAACAGACAACGTTGCTAAAGAAACTGCAAGGTTGCCACCCGTTACACCACAAGGCACAGAGAGGAACATTAAAATAGTTTTAAATTAGATCAGGTTTAATATTGCAAACATGAGGAAATTTGCAGATGCTGGAAATTCAAGGAACACACACAAAACGCTGGTGGAACGCAGCAGGCCAGGCAGCATCTATAAGAAGAAGTACAGTCGACGTTTTGGGCTGAGACCCTTCATCAGGACTCGGCCCGAAACGTCGACTGTACTTCTTCCTATAAATGCTGCCTGGCCTGCTGCGTTCCACCAGCATTTTGTGTGTGTTGCTCAGGTTTAATATCACTGGCATATGTTGTGAAGTTTGTTGTTTTGTGGCAGCAGTACATTGCAATACATTATAATAAAAACCTATGAATTACGCTAAGAAATATATAACATTTAAATTAAGTAAGTAGTGAAAAAAGAGTGCAAAATAAAAGTGAGGTAGTGTACATGGGTTCATTGTCCATTCAGAAATCTGAAGGCAGAGGGGAAGAATATGTTCCTGAAAAGTTCAGTATGTGTCTTTGTGCACTTGCACCTCCTCTTTGATAGCAGCAATGAGAAAAGAGCATGTCCTGGGTGATGGTGGTCCTTATTGAAGGATAGCACCTTTTTGAGGCCATTGCCTTTTGAAGGTGTCCTCAATACTCGGGAAGCTAGTGCCTATGATGAAGCTGGCAAAGTTCACAACTTTCTGCAGCATTTTCCGATCCTTCGTAGTGGCCCCTCAGACAGAGATGCAACCAGTTAGAATGCTGTCCACGGTACATCTATAGGAATTGGTGAGAGGTTTGGTGACATACCAAGTCTCCTTAAAATCCCAATGAAATATAGCTGCTGTTGTGCCTTCTTTGCAATTGCATCGATATGTTGGACTCAGAATAGGCCTTTAAAGATGTTGACACCCAGGAACCTGAAACTGCTCACTCTTTCCACTGTTGATTGTCAGAGAGGATGAGATGTTATTTCTGATCTGCTCTGATTGTGGTCTCCTGGTGAGGAAATCAAGAATCCAGTTGCTGAGGGAGGTACAAAGGCCCAGACTTTGGAGCTTGTTGATTAGAACTGAGGGCATGATTGTATTGGGATGCTAAACTGTAATCAATAAACAGCAGCCTGACATAGGCATTGCTATTGCTCAGGTGATCCGAAGCCAGTGGAAAACCAATTAGCTTGCATGCTCTATAGACCTATTGTAGACATAGACAAATTGCAGCAATCTCGTTGTTACACTATTTGAACAAAGAATTGTAGCTTGTTGCAAGACTCCTGCCTGACTAAGGCGTCTTTGTAAACTTCATTTAATGAAAGTAATTGCAAACAATTAAATAGCAATATAATCTTCTGGAATTAACTTGCTATTTGCTATATAATTTATTTGTGGTAGCATTACTCTTGTGTATAGTGTGTGAGTTATATCTACTGTGTTGTGCACCTTGGTCCTGAAACATTGAGTGTGTGTCTTCAGGCTCCTGTACCTCCTCCTTGATGGTAGCAATGAGAAGAGGGCATGTCCTGGGTGATGGGGGTCCTTAATGACAGGTCCTTAATAATGTGTCCTCATCTTTTGAAGGTGTCCTCAATGCTGGGGAGGCTAGTGCCCAAAATGGAGCTGGCTGAGTTTACAACTTTCTGCAGTTTTTTTCTGATCCTGTGCCGTGTCCTTCCATACCAGCCAGTGATGCAATCAACAATCATGCCACGGTCAAAGTCACTTCGATCACATTTCTTCTCCATTCCCCAGTCTGAACAACAACTGTACCTCTTGACCATGTGTGGACCTTGAGTAGAGAGAAAGTAAAGTTAGGATAGGCAAACTTTAGATATAGAGATGGGAAAGGGTCATTTTGGAATATTTTTAAAGGAAGGATGTGGGGATAATTGATGGAGCCCTAGAGTGAATTCCCTAGGAGTGACTCTCAATGGTGGAGCAGAAGGATTGACCCGCAGCAGTGGCTCAGTGTTAGACTAGGGCATGGTGTCTACAGTGAATCAGAATCAGGTTATCACTTGAGTCAGAAATAAGATTATTATCAGGTTTATAACGTCATGAAGTGTGTTGTTTTGTGGCAGCAGTACAGTACTATGCATAAAGCAATTACTATAAATTACAATATGAAATATATAAAAACGTAAGTTGTGCAAAAAGAGTGCAAAATAATGGTGTAGTTTTCATGGAGTTCATGGACTGTGCAGAAATTGGATGGGGGGTGTGCATTCAGACAGTGTGAAGAAGAGGAATGAGGCTGCTGGTATAATGACAATCATCCACTTTTAAACCACATCACCAGCTAGTAACAGCAGCCCAGACCTCAGTTTCCTGTACAAATCTGTTGATGTGAAGGAGGACAGGATTTGCACACAGACCAGACTGATTCTGCTGTAACAATCCAGCTGTTTCCTTGGGGCACTGGTACTGATCAACAACTAACTATACCCGTTCATCTTTGACTGCGCAACAAGCGTAATTCATTAAGTGCAATATGTTCTGGAACACTCTGTGGTCCTGAATCATGGCAGCATTACAGCACAGAGGAAGGTTTTCCAGTCTGTCAGCCTCTGCCTTATTTCTATTCACGGCTTGTCAGCATTACAAAGTGACTTGCTTGAGTAATTGGATAAGATTAGTGACCTTACAACTCATGTTCTCAGTATTATTTATTTATTTTTATTTGCAGCGTTTGTCTTCTTTTGCACATTGGTTGTTTGTCAAACTTAGGTGTATATTGATTCTATTCTATTTCTACATTCTACTGTAAATGCTTGCAAGAAAATGAATCTCAAGGTAGTATATGGTGACCTATAAGTATACTGATAATAAATTTACTTTGAACTCATGGTTCACCTCATTGCTGTGGATCTAAGGTCAAATTGAGAAATAGGGCAAAAGTTAAAGGGAAGAAGGAGTAAGGGTGGTCAATTTCCTTTCCTGAAGGTCACTAATAACGCAGATCAATTTTAATTTTTAGTGGCTTAATGGATGTTAGCAAAAATGTGAGCTTTTCCATTATTATTTATTAATTGAATTTAAAATCTCTAGCTCTTTTGATGGGATTTGTGCTCTCTCCATATCAATAGTCCAGACTTCTACATACTATCGAGTAACAAAACCGCTATGCGAGTGTGTCATTTTGTATCATTTTCCCATTAGTTAGACAATTTTTTTCATGAAAGACGAGCTTGCCAAGACCAGCTGAAATACTAGATGACTGAGGAATGGACTGGAGGGCTTGAGTTATCGGGAGAGAGTGGACAGGCTGGGGACTGTTATCCTTGAAATGAAGGAGGCTGAGGGGTGACCTTGGAGAATCAGAATCTATCTTTCTGTGCCTCATTAATCTGTTAAGGCAAATGTCATTTTTTGTAACTCCAAAATATAAAACTAATTGAAAGAAAATCATGGAAACCAGGAGAATGTGTCTTCGTTTTGTTTTTACTTTCAGTGAGGCACTTACTTATGACGTGGTGGGGTAATGATATATGCCATTTGTCTACTTTCACATATTACCGGAAATGAATTATGTACACAACAAAGAATGCTTAATCAAACAATCTATTTACAATGTTACTCAAATTTACTGATGTACAGTGGCATGCAAAAGTTTGGGCACCTTTGGTCAAAATTTCTGTTACTGTGAATAGCTAAGCGAGTAAAAGATGACCTGATTTCCAAAAGGCATAAAGTTAAAGATGACACATTTCTTTAATATTTTAAGCAAGAAAACTTTTTTATTTCCATCTTTTACAGTTTCAAAATAACAAAAAAGGAAAAGGTCCTGAAGCAAAAGTTTGGGCACCCTGCATGGTCAGTACTTAGTAACACCCCCTTTGGCAAGTATTACAACTTGTAAGCGCTTTCTGTAGCCAGCTAAGAGTTTGGGGGATTTTCGCCCATTCTTCCTTGCAGAAGGCTTCTAGTTCTGTGAGATTCTTGGGCCGTCTTGCATGCACTGCTCTTTTGAGGTCTATCCACAGATTTTCGATGATGTTTAGGTCGGGGGACTATGAGGGCCATGGCAAAACCTTCAGCTTGCACCTCTTGAGGTGGTCCATTGTGGATGTTGAGGTGTGTTTAGGATCATTAATCCTGTTAAAGAAGCCATCCTCTTTTCATCTTCAGCTTTTTTTACAGACGGTGTGATGTTTGCCTCCAGAATTTGCTGGTATTTAATTGAATTCATTCTTCCCTCTACCAGTGAAATGTTCCCCGTGCCACTGGGTGCAACACAAGCTCAAAGCATGATTGATTTACCCCCGTGCTTAACAGTTGGAGAGGTGTTCTTTTCATGAAATTCTGCACCCTTTTTTCTCCAAACATACCTTTGCTCATTGCGGCCAAAAAGTTCAATTTTAACTTCACCAGTCCACAGGACCTGTTTCCAAAATGCACCAGGCTTGTTTAGATGTTTCTTTGCAAACTTCTGACACTGGATTTTGTGGTGAGGATTCAGGAAAGGTTTTCTTCTGATGACTCTTCCATGAAGGTCATATTTGTGCACGTGTCGCTACACAGTAGAACAGTGCACTAGCACTCCAGAGTCTGCTAAATCTTATAGACATAGAACATAGAATAGTGCAGCACAGTACAGATCCTTTGGCCCACAATGTTGTGCCGACCCTTAAACCCTGCCTCCCATATACCTCCCCCACCTTAAATTCCTCCATATACCTGTCTAGTAGTCTCTTAAATTTCACTAGTGTATCTGCCTCCACCAATGAAGGTCTTTTGCAGTCAAACAGGGGTTTTGATTTGCCTTTCTAGCAATCCTACGAGCGGTTCTCTTGGAAAGTTTTCTTTGTCTTCCAGTCCTCAATTTGACCTCCACTGTTCCTGTTAACTGCCATTTCTTAATTACATTACGAATTGAGGAAACGGCTACCTGAAAACGCTTTGCTATCTTCTTATAACCTTCTCCTGCTTTGTGGGCATCATTTATTTTAATTTTCAGAGTGCTAGGCAGCTGCTTAGAGGAGCCCATAGCTGCTGATTGTTGGGACAAGGTTTAAGGAGTCAGGGTATTTTTAAAGCTTTGAAATTTGCGTCTCCCAGCCTTTCCTAACGATGACTGTGAACAAGTCATAGCTCTAACAAGCTAATTAAGGTCTGAGACCTTGGTAAAAGTTATCTGAGAGCTCAAATCTCTGGGGGTGCCCAAACTTCTGCATGGTGCTCCTTTCCTTTTTTTCACTCTAAAATTGTACAAAACAAAATGTTGAAAAGAATGTTTCATCTTTAACTTTATGCCTTTTGGAGATCAGTTCATCTTCTACTCACTTAACCATTCACAGTAACAGAAATTTTGACCAGGGGTGCCCAAACTTTTGCATGCCACTGTATGTACATGCTCAAGAGGAAAGGAAAGAGTAATGATAAAAAGCCAGAGAAGTCCAAAACAACACACACAGAATTCTGGAGGAACTCGGCAAGGCAGGGAGCATCTATGGAGAGGACTAAGCAGTCCAAAGTTTTGGGCCGAGACCCTTCATCAGGACTGGAAAGGAAGGGTGAAGAAGCCAGAATAAGAAGGTTGGGGGAGGCAAAAGAGTACAAGCTGGCAGGTGATAGGTGAGACCAGGTGAGGGGAAAGGTGGATGGTGGGGGGAGGGGGCATGAAGTTAGACACTTAGAGGTGATAGGTGAAAGAGGTAAAGGACTGAAGAGGGAGAGTGCATAAGTCAAAGGTTCATTTATTGTCAAAGTAAACGACTCTGAAACTCTTAAATTCTCCAGGTAGCCATGAAAGCAAGAAAGAAAAGAAAGGCAGCACCATCATTAAACCCTAAATCCCACCTCTCCACGAGAAAAAAAACAGAACAGGCATATCAACCCCCAAATCCCTCCTCCTGCACAAAAACCAAGCAAAACGGATCTGGTACATCGACCCCCAAATCCCTCCTCCTATACAAAAAAATGAACAAAACGGATCAGGCACATTGCCCCCAAATACTGCTCCCCGAACAAAAAAAAGCTGAGAAGATCGGTTGGAAAAACACAGAATATAACAACTCTAAGACTGAATAAAAGAGTGTATAGTCCAAGTCCACATCCAAAATGCAGAAAAAAACTGAGCAACACTCTCCGGGTGTAATGTCAGGCTCTCCCCTCTCCGGTACAGAGCAGCCAATCAAAAGGCAAGCAGCTGGCACTAACCCTCTGCATTTGCTTCTATGCTTCAGTCTCCCTCATCGCTTTAATTGGCAAACAATGGAAGCTTAAATCAGTAAACTGGAGCCAAACATCAGCTTGCAGCCTGCGCACTGTGACGTTCGCGCACATTGCCTCTGCCTCCCGGAATCCTCTCGGAGACTGCAGAGTGCTGGAACACCCAAACCTTCTCCAAACTTCTGCCCTCACCTTGATGTTCCAGTGTCCAAAGTGAAGTGAGAAAGACAAAATCCTTGAGTCATTTTGCTGATGGATAAGAGAGCAATTTTTTGACCAGGCCCAAAACTTGGAGGCAGTTGATATCAAACGCTAACCAAAGTATTTTACAAATAAACTTTATGGAGAAATTCAAAGAAATATTCTTTTCCACTGTTTTCCTCAAATAAGGTACCATTTTATTTATGTTTACTCATCATTTTGTTCTTTTATTTGGTTTACTTGCCACAAGTGTGTGCAACCACACACACAAAACCGAGACTGCTGTCTGATGATACACACAGGAAAAAACGTTTCTACTTTGGAGTCCATTAGCTCACAGTCATGAATTTCAGAGACTCAATAGTAGATACAGCAGAGAATTTTGGAAGAAATCCTCCTTGACGTACAATGTGAAAATATATGAGTGAGACAAGAATCAAAAGCTATAGTAGGTAAAGGGGGATAAAGAGTGATCTGGGGAGCATATAGGCCTATGGATTTGTAATCGTTTAGTTACTGGGACGATGTTTCTAGGTCAACAGTCCAGGCCTCTGGACATAAAGTTGAAATCCACCATGCCATCTGAAGGATTAATTCTATCTGAATTAAAAAGACCGTAAGACATTGGAGCAGAATTAGGCCATTTGGCCCGGCAAGAGTCTGTCAACCTCCACTTTAAATACACTCAATAACTTAGCCTTCACAGCTACCTGTGGCAACAAATACCACAAATTCACCACCATCTGGCTGAGGAAATTTCTTCTTCATTCTAAATGGACATTCCTCTATTCTGAGTTTGTGCCTTTTGTCCTCAACTCCTCCACTGTAGGAAATATCCTCTCCACATCCACTCTATCTAGGACTTTCAATATTCAATAGATGTTAATGAGATCCCCCCTGCCCCCACCCCAGTCTTCTAAATTCTGCAAGTACAGTCCCAGGGCCATCATATGATACACCTTTCAATTCCGGAATCATTTTCATGAACCTCCTTTGAACCTTCTCCAATATCAGCACATCCTTTCTTAGATATGGTGCCCAAAACTGCTCACAATACTCCAGGTGAGGCCTGGCCAATGCCTTATAAAGCCTCAGCATTACATCCTTGTTTTCATACTCTAGAAGCTTGTGTCAAAAATGTTTCAATGAAGTAAGCATCACTGTAAACATACAAAAAATGTGGAGGAACTCAGCAGGACAGGCAGCATCTCCAGAGGGAAATGGACAGTCGACGTCTCAGGTCGAGGCCCTTTGTCAGCACTGGAAGATTGTACCACTCTGGCTCTGGCCGTATCTAGACCAAGACCTCCAATGCTGTTAGGTCTTCCTGCTTCTCTTCTAGCTCCACCTCTTCCCACCCACCCTGGTCTCCTCACTCATCTCTGTAAACATGCCACCTTGCTTTGTCTGAGACTTATAAGACTACCAACGGAGTTGACTGATAACTGCCTCAATTGGAGATGCATTTGCTGTCAAATATCCTACTATCTGATTGAACTTAAAAAGAAACAGATGTCCTGGTCAGACATTATTGTGGTTTCAGATTCATCAACATCCCTGACTGTTCATTGTCCTCTACAGTAGCCTACCAAATAACAGAGTTCAGGGGATGATTAACGCCGGACAACAGGTTCAACCCTTGCTGATGATGTTCACGTCCCATAACCAAGTGAACAAAAAGTAGAATAAATAAAATGGCCTCTTGTTTGCAATTCTGATTGTAGTGATGTTGTACTCCATGATCTATAGACCCAGACCAGGTCCATGGATAGAACTCACTCAAACTCATCTCACATGCATACCACAGCAAGTCTCAGAAGGAAAGAGATTTCAAATCCATCATAGTGTGAGCATGAAGGAGAGGCACACTATGGTTGAAAAGTGGAAAAGATTATGAGGTGGATAAGTTGAGGAGAGGTGACCTTGAACAAAGTTGTTGGGTTTGTGGAGAGTTTATAGGGACTGAACACAGTGACCCTGCAAGAGACATGGAGGCACTAATGTTGAGATGCCTAACAGGAGAAAGTGAGAGAGAGACCGTTACATGCAGGCAACCTTCCTCCGGCAGCAACAAGCAAAAGGCTGGGAGATGCCTTCCACACTTATTAATCTTCCTTGGTGCTTTAATTGGTGGATTTGGTGAGAAATGGAATCGATCATGGGCTCTGGCCCTGTCTCGAGGCTGCACACTTTGCTTGAAGCCTCTTGGTGCCCTCTCAGAGACAGCAAATCACCAAATTGTTCAATCTGCCGGAAAACACACCACCAAAATGTAGACCACAGACTTCAACACTAGCAGAACCACATTCGAAACAAGTGAAAGTAGTTTTGTGAACTGTTGGGAGGATGTTGCACTTGGCCCTGTTGCTTGCTGGTGCTATCCTCTTCCGGAATACCTCTTCTGCAACAAATAGAAGCAGCAGTTGACCATTAGACCATAAGACCTGGGAAAAGAATTAGATTATTTGGCCCATTGAGTCTGCACCACCATTTCATGTGGCTGTTTTATTGTCCCTCTCAACCCCATTCTCCCCATAACCTTTCACACCTTGAAGGAGGTTTGTTAAAGGTAGGGAAAAACCTTTGAAAGTTGTGGGGAATTGAGGGTTATAGGGAACTGGTACAGAAGAGGAATTGAGGCCTGGGACAGATGAAGCATACAAAAAACTGATAATAACAAAATATATTAAAAAAACAATTCTGCATTCCCAGGACATGTTTGATATATAAGTGAAATAAATGTTGTAGTTCCAGGATACTTGTAGAGCATGGCTTCCCAAACTTTTTTATGCCATGGACCCCTGCCATTAATTGAGGAGTCTGTGGACCCAGGTTGGGAACCCCTGTGTAGAGTTATTTTATTTTCCTGATGCTGTTCAAAGATAATTATGGTCATTGCTTTGAATAAGTGCATAGAAGTCTCTGGTTGTCTGACCCAACGGATGTTCTTGCATCAATGCTATGTTTAAATTTTCGAGCTTCCCACTCAATTCCGCAGTGGGGTGACTTTTTGCCAGAAGAACTGCAGTGGTTCAAGCTCAGCTTTGAACTGCATTCAGCTCAATGCCACCCCAACCTTCTCAAGAAAATTATATATTCCTTACCAGAGCTCTCAAATCCCAGAGATGAATACTTTTGTTTTGAAAGGTGATTAAATGGCAGCATCTCTAATAATCCATTTGCCACCAAGATTATATGCTTGGGTCTTTGGAACAGGTCTGAATTCATTACCTTCTGACTTGCTGGTGAGAATTGTGAAAATGGAGCCAAGCTGGGATTTGATTATAATGCATGATTGGATTGCTTTTTAAGTAAGGTCACTCTACCACACTTTTACTATAGTCATTAGCTCTAATCTGCATTTATTGGTTTAAGGTCACTCTACCACACTTTTACTATAGTCATTAGCTCTAATCTGCATTTATTGGTTTAAGGCTCAGAGTTTAACTTTTTAATTTGCTCTTGCACATTTAAGAAGGAATCAAAGGTTCACCCTTATGCAATTTCTGTAATTGAAATTCATTAAGACAAAGCTTAGAGTCATAGTGCATTGAAACAGCCTCTTCAGCCCAACTGGTCTATGCCAGTAAACCATAAAAAATAGGAGCAGAATTAGACCATTCAGCCCATCAAGACTGTTCCACCATTCCATCATTGCTGTTTTATTGTCCCTGTCAACACCATTCTGCCTGGCCTGCTGCGTTCACCAGCAGCTTTAATGTGTGTTGCTTGAATTTCCAGCATCTGCAGAATTCCTGTTGTTAACACCATTCTGCTGCCTTTTTCCTGTAAATTTTGACATCCTGACTAAACAAGAACCTATCAACCTCTGTTTTAGATATACTCAGTGACCTGGCCTTCTGTGGCAATGAATGCCACAGATTCACCACATCATCTCCTCATCTCTGTTCTAAAGGAATGTCCTTGTATTCTGAGGCTGTTTCTGAAAAGTCCAACTGCCCGTAAGTCAGTATCCTGGCAAAAACTACATCATGAAGACAAAAGAGCACTCCAAGCAACTCCATGAAAAGGTTATTGAAAAGCACAAGTCAAGATATGAATGCAAGAAAATTTCCAAGTTACTGAATATCCCTTGGAGTGCAGTTAAGTCAACCATCAAGCAATGAAAAGAATATGGCACAGCTGTAATTATTCCTAGAGCAGGCCGTCCTCAAAAGCTGAGTGACCGTGCAAGAAAGGGACTAGTGAGGGAGGCCATCAAGAGACCTATGACAACTCTGGAGGAGTTACAAGCTTCAGTGGCTGAGATGGGGGAGACATTAACTGTTGCCCAGGTGCTTCACCAGTAGCAGCTTTATGGGAGAGTGGTAAAGAGAAATCCACTGTTGAAAAAACACACATGAAATCTTGGCTAGAGTTTGCCAGAAGGCTCTGAAGTCAGCTGGAAGAAGGTTCTATGGTCTGATGAAACCAAAATTTTGAGCTCTTTGGTCATCAGACTAACTGCTATGTTTGGCATAAGCCAAACACTGCACATCATCAAAAACATACCATCCCTACCGTGAAGCATGGTGGTGGCTATATCATGCTGAAGAGGTGCTTTACTGCAGTAGGCCCTGGAAGGCTTCTGAAGGTAGAGGGTAAAATGAATGCAGCAAAATGCAGGGAAATCCTGATGCAGTTTGCAAGAGAACTGCGACTTGGGGGAAGATTTGTTATTCAGCAAGATAATAACCCCAAGCTATACAGGAATGGCTTAAAAACAACAAATATCCTGGAGTGGCCAATTAAGAGTCCAGACCTCAATCCAATTGAGAATTTGTGGCTGGACTTGACTAATGATAAAATAAGTCAAAGTCAGGATGGTTTCTGTGAAGGGAAATCTTGCCTGACAAATCTGCTAGAGTTCTTCAAGGAAGTAACAAGCAGGGTGGACAAAGGAGAGGCACTGGATGTTATTTAGTTAATTTTTCAGAAGGCATTTGATAAGGTGCCTCACATGAGGTTGCTTAATAAGATAAAATCCTATAATGTTTCAGGAAAGATACTGGCATGGATAGTGGAATGGCTGACAGGCAGGAGGCAGCGAGTGTGGATAAAAGGGGCCTTTTCTGGTTGACTGCCAGTGACTAGTGGTGTTCTTCAGGGGTCAGTATTGGGACCGCTACTTTTCACATTGTTTGTCAATAATTTAGATAATGGAATTGTTGGCTTTGTGGCAGAGTTTGCAGATGACACAAAGAAAAATGGAGGGGTAGGTAGTGCTGAGGAAGCAATGCAATTGCAGCAGGACTTAGACAAATTGGAAGAATGGGCAAAAAGGTGGCAGATGGAACACAAGTGTTGGGATATGTATGATATTGCATTTTTGTAAAAGGAGCAATAGTTCAGACTATTATCTAATTGGGGAGAAAATTCAAATGTCAAAGGTGCAAGGGGATTTAGGAGTCCTTGTGGAAGACTCCCAGAAGGTTAATTTACAGGTTGAGTCTGTGGTAAAGAATGCAAATGCAATGCTGGCATTTATTTCAAGGGGAATAGAATATAAAAACAAGGAGATAGTGCTGAAGCTTTATAAGATACTAGTCAGGCCGCACTTGGGGTGTTATCAACAGTTTTGTGCCCCCTATCTCAGAAAAGATGTGCTGTCATAATAGTCCAGAGGAGGTTCACAAAGATGATTCTGTGATTGAAGGGCTAACATATGAGGAGCGTTTGGCATCTTTGGGCCTGTACTCACTGGAATTTAGAAGAACGTGTGGGGATCTCATTGAAACCTACCCAATGTTGAAAGGATTAGATAAGGTGAATGTGGAGAGGATGTTTCCTCTGGTGGGGGTATCCAGAACTAGAAGGCACAGCCTCGAAATTGAGGGGCGACCTTTCAGAACAGAAGTAAGGAGGAACTTTTTAGCCGAAGAGTGGTGAATCTGTGGAATGCTCTGCTACAGCCTGTGGTGGAGGCTCTGCTACAGCCTGTCTGTGGATATATTTAAAGCTGAAGTTGATAGCTTCGTGATTGGTCGGAACATCAAGGGATATGGTGAGAGGGCAGGTGTATGGGGTTGAATGAGATCCGGGATCAGCCATGATGTATGGTGGAGCAGACTCGATGAGCTGAATGGCCTAATTCTGACCCTATATCTTATGGTTTTATGGCCCTGAATAATCAAGAATCTGCTTTAAATATACCAAGTGACTTGGCCTGCACAGCTTGTCTGTGGCAATGAATTCCTCAGATTCACCACTCTTTGGCTAAAAAGTTAATAAATTCTTCATCGCTATTTTAAAGGGATATTCTTGTATTCTGAAGCTGTGCCCTCTGGTCATAGACTCCTGCACTATTAGAAACATCCTCTCCACTTTCACTCTATCTAGGCCTTTCAATATTCAATACGTTTCACTGAGATTCCACAACCCCCACCCCCCATATTCTTCCAAACTCCTGTGAGTACAGACCCAGAGCCATCAATCGCTTCTCATACGTTAACCCTTTCATTCCTGGGATAATTCTTGTGAATCTCCTCCGGACCATAAGGAAAGCCCTTGTGACATTTACATAGCAACGCGAGTTTCAGTGTGTTTCAAATTGAATCGGTGTTGCCTATAAATAGTGGGTATCAGCTAGACGGACCAAACAACCACCTATAATGTGGCTTCAGTCTATGATCTACTATGCTTTTTATTTTTTGAGTTTGCTTTCTATTCAAAGCAACCTCCGTTGAAGGGGATATTCAGCCTTAATGCAGTGTGACCTTCACCCTTTGCAGCGCGCTGTCAACAATTCATTCTTTAAATGATGATTGTTGGACATCAATTAGGATTTTCCATTTCACCTGAAGAATTCCATTCTGCCTCCACAGTATTTAATTTTAATCATACCCCGAGATGTGGGTGTCAATGCCAAGGGCAGTACATTATGGTTACATCTGAAGGCTCCAGAGAAGATGGGGGTGGATGGTGGGCTGTAATCTTGGACTGCTGTTGTTATTTCACTACTGGATAGAGATTTCAGGATTCAGAAAGTTAAGTTTAAGGACTCGCCAGGAGAGGGTGGCGTGTAATTTGGAAAGAAAATGTTGTTGCTCATGGGGATCCTATGAACCTGCTATGTTGTGTATTTAATAGTTAAGTAATATTTGAGTGATCTTGTACATATGTTGATTGATTAAGCATATTTGTTCGTTTCAATAATTCATTATGGGTTATATGTATAAATATGTGAATTGAAGACATCATCACGGTACCACATGATACACGTGTGCCTCGCTTAAAGTAAACTCAAAGTTAGACCTGCATTTTCCGTTACCGATTCTTCCTTTGAATGAGTTTAATGTTTGAAGTTACAAAACATAACCTGTTACCTTTCTCCTCCTTGGTGGTTTGGGAGGTGTTAACAGAATAGCTGGAAGAATCAGTGCAAAACTACAGGGTGTGTTGATGTCGTAGACCAGGCATGGTCAGAGTTATCCAATCATGTGGCAGCAATTCAGTGTATAAAGCATGCAGACTTGGTCAAGAGGTTCATTTGTTGTTCAGACCAAACATCAGAATGTGGAAGAAATGTGATCTAAGTGACTTTGACCATGGTGCCAGACATGGTGGTTTGTGTTTTCAAAAACTGCTGATCTCCTAGGATTTTCATGCACAACAGTCTCTAGAGTTTACAGAGAATGGTGGAAAAAGCAAAAAAAAAACATCCAGTGGGTTTTAGACTGCCCTACTCTGGACTATGACCCCTCAAACTTCTATAAACCTCCACAAGGTAACACCTCAATCTCCTTATCTGCATTAAAATATTCTATCTAGACAATCCAGCCTCTTCTTAAAACTAAAGTCTATCTGTTATGTTTTGTAACTTCAAAACATTAAACTATTCAAATAAAGATGGAGTCTAAAATATGGGTGTAACTTTGTCTTTTACTTTTAAGTGAGGCGTGCACATATCATGTAGTGTGATGATATATGCATGCAATGTATTTTACATATAACCCATAATTATTTAAACAAACAAGAATGTTTAATCAAACAATATATATACAAAATTACTCAAATATAACTGAAATATTAAGTACACTATACTTCCCATTCCCAGTGACATCTTGTAAATTTTTTTCTGCAGCCTTTCCAGTTTAATGACTTTGTTCCTTTAGCTGGATGACCAGAAATGCTTACAGTACTCCAATTCTGACTTCACTGTCTTTTACATTTGCAATGTGATAACCCATCTACTGTCTTCAGTGCTGTGACTGAAGAAGGGAAATGTGTCAGATGCCTTCTTCCCCATCCTGTCTACTATGTTCAGAGTGATGGATGTGGTAAATGAAGTGAGCTGCTTTGACGTGACGTACTGAGTCTATCAATGCTGTTGAGGTGTATTCGCCCAGGCGAGTGGAGAATCCTGGAAATGCTTTATAGAGTTGGGAGTTGAGTTGGTCACTGCAGAATAAACAGTCTCTGACCTACTCTTGTAGACGCAGTATTTATTTGGCAGTTTCAGACAAGGTTCTGCTCGATAGTGACTTGGAGATGATTAGTGTTGGAAAGATTAGCCACGATCATGTTGAATTGTGGACCAGACTTGAAGGGCTGAATGGCCTTTTCTACAATTTCATAATGATAATGCCATTTACAGTATATCAAGAATTTCTGATGGTCATTGTGTGGCAATTGAATGGGGCAAATGCTGCTTGCAACATTCAGTCATGGGTTGATTAAGTAGCCTGGAATTTGCAGCATACCTGCGTTGTCCACTGAATACCGGAGTGATGGAGTGAACACAGAAAGGATGTTTCCTATAGTGTGGGAGTCTAGGACAAGAGGACACAGCCTCAGAATACAGAACAGAGATGAGGAGGAATTTCTTTAGTCAGAGGGTGGTGAACTTGAGGAATTTGTTGCTGCAGGCAGCTGTGGAGGCTGAGTCATTGGGTAAACTTAAAGTGGAGGTTGATAGGTTCCTGATTAGTTAGGGCATCAAAGGTTACGGGGAAAAGACAGGAGAATAGGGTTGATCAGGATAATAAATCAGCCATGATCAACTGACTAGCAGAGAAGACTTGATGGGCCAAATGGCCTAATTCTGCTCCTTTGTGTTACGTCCTCAGTAAACATCTGCACATGGTGACAGGAATGCTATTGATGAAGCAGCTGGAGATGTTTGGACCTGAGGAATTCCTGTGGGCAAATGGGACCAGCTCCCTGACCAATGCAGTGGGCATGAATGAGTTGGACTGAAGGGTCTGTTTACATACCATGTGCCATAACAAGCTTGCAGAATATGCTGCACGCATACATTCACACAGATGTAAGATCTATAAAGTCTCTGTTCTTTGTTTGACTGATCATTTTATTTCAATCTTGTTTGTTTTCTTTGCTCAAATAAAGAGTGCTATTGTGTACTAAACTGACCTGGTACTATTTGCGGCTGCTCAGAAGAAAGTGACAGAGACCAATCCATTGCATAAGCCACTGCCAATCCCACAGCTAAACAGACTTAATTCCACAGCAGCAACCAGAAGGCAAACTCTATGGGGCGGAAGAACTTCCCAAGTCCTTGAATCTCATGTCCAACCCCACCCATCACCACAACCCGACAACTCCTTTGTGCTATGAGAGCTTTCAGAAAAGCAATGAACAAAAAAAGGCAACCTTCTAGTGAAAAGAGAGAGGATTTCAGAGGACCAGCCATGCTCTCTTATCGCTGTTGCCATCAGGAGAAGGTACAGAAATGCTAAGTCCCACACCACCAGGTTTAGGAACAGTTATTATTCTTCAGCCATCAGGCTCCTGAACCATCGTGGATAACCTCACTCGCTTCAGCACCGAACTGTTTCCACAACATATGGACTCACCTTCAACGACTCTACAACTCTTGTTCTCAGTACTTTTTTGTGTATTTACACAGTTAGTCTTCCTTTGCACATTGGTTGTTTGTCAGTCTTTGTATGTAGTTCTTCATTGATTCTATTGCAGTTCTTTATTCTACTATGAATGCCTGCAAGAAAGTGAATCTCAGGGTAGAGTGTGTTGACATTCACTTACAGTACTGTGCAAAAGCCTTAGGCACATATGTATAGCTAGGGTGCCTCAGACTTCTGCCCAGTACCGTGCTTATCAGCGTGGAGCAGAGAATGAGTTTGTATTATGGACGTAGGATGTTGGGAAAGGTGAGAGTGGAGTGCCATGGGAAGGATGCGGAATAGATTGCCGAGAAGGAGTGTCGGGGGGTTGGGGTGGTGGGCCCAGATTCACCCACCCCTGAGACACTAGGCAAGGTCATTTGATTCCAGATAATTAGTTTATTGATCATTACAGGATATCTCTCTGGTGCTTCCCTCTCCCTTCCCCTTTTCCCAACTATGATTCCCCTCTCCCTGCCCCCTTCCCACTCTCAGTCCACAATGGAGACCAATATCTGATTGGAGGAGAAGATGGCGGTGCGACACAGTGCGCGCGGCCTCTCCGGTGAATGATATCTGTAATCTGTCAAGTAGAGTACCATGCACAATTCTGATTTGATGGAGATGGACATGAGAGTACAGAGGAACATCTGGGGAAACTTCTGAAATGCCTGCTAAATGCCCGCTTCGCTACTGCCACTACTGTGTGGTAACCGGAATCTTTGGAGCAGAAGGCCCTGAATCTTCGGCTTTGCTTGTTTCGGTGGCCGAGGCTAGGTCGAAGGTGCTCGGCAGAGGGTGGCGTTCCGGAGGCTGTATCGGAGGGGCTGGTCAGAGGCTTGAAGTTTTCGGATGGACGTACTGGGTGTCGGCTACTTCCAATGGATCGGCAGTTGTCGGTGCCTGGAGGTTTATGGCAGGGAGTTCCTCCCTTTTGCCACCTGCTATCGGGGATTCAGGAGTGGATCGGGACTTGAGACTTTTTTTTACCGTGCCCATGGTCTGTTCTTTATCAAATTATGGTGTTGCTTTGCACTGCTGTAACTATATGTTATAATTATGTGGTTCTGTCAGCGTTAGTCTTTGGTTTGTCCTGTTTTCTGTGATATCACTCTGGAAGAACATTGTATCATTTCTTAATGCATGTATGCATTTCTAAATGAGAATAAAAGAGGACTGAGTGTTCTCATAATCTAATATCAGAATCAGGTTTATCATCACCCACAGATGTCATGAAATTAGTTTTTTTTGCTGCAGCAGTAGAACAGTGCAATACATAAAATTACCACAGTACTGTGCGAAAAACTCTCAGGCGCCTCAGCTGTAAATGCCTAAGACTTTTGCACAGTACTGTACTCTAATAATATATTTACTTTAAACTTTGATATGTCCTTGATAGTAGGTAGGCTGGTTTTCATAGAAACTACAGCAGCCTTGAAATAGGCCCTGGCACTCAGCTCTGCAAAGCACAAGGTTAATAAGTTGGCTTTTTTCCCTCCCAAAGAAGCTATTGATTAATCTGTCAGACAAGCCAGCAGTTTGTTTGTATGAGGGAAAACAATTGGCTATGGCTATATTTTTAGTAGTAAAACTAGAAGAATCAGATTTGGCTGCAGCCACTGGTGGAATAATCTTCTTGGATTAAACAAAAGAAACAGGAGCATCTGGAAACAGCAGCATAACAGCTCGGTACCCGTGGGACAGAATTTCTGGTGTCAGCAGAGCGTTTGGTACCAGAAATCCATAATCGTAGTCCAGAAACACCAGGAAATGCCGGAAATGGCATTTATTCAGCATGTCAGGCAGCATCTGTGGGAAGAGAAGCCGAGTTAATGTTTCAAGTTGAAACTCTCTGTCAGAGCCGCTGAGTGATTCCAGTATTTTGTGCCTCGTTTCAGTTTTCTGGCATCTGTAGTTTTTTTTAATAAATAGATTTCTATTTAATAGGTTATGGGTTTGCTGTGTTGGTGCCGAAAGTGTAGTAACACTTGCAACTGCCCAACACAAAATCCTTGCTGATTTGATTTGACGCAAACAATGTATTTCACTGTACGTTTCAATGTGCATGTAACAAGAAAAGCTTTAATTGGTCTCGGCCCGAAATGTCGACTGTACTTCTTCCTATAGATGCTGCCTGGCCTGCTGTGTTCCACCAGCAATTTGTGTGTGTTGCTTGAATTTCCAGCATCTGCAGATTTTTCGTGTTTGTGTTTTCTTTTTTTTCTGTGTTTATGATCTATGTGAACTTACTTCTGCTCTTACCTGCAACTGTCACCACCTACTTTTATTCTCATCGCAAAGTCAAAGTCGATTATCATATGCACAGGTAGCAATGAAAAACTTACCTGCAGCAACAGCACAGGCGCCTTGCATCAGATACACAACATTCACATGAAAAGCATGAAATAAGCGTCAATTATACACAATTTTTGCAAGATTGCAATTCAAACAAAAGAAAATTCCATTGTGGTGTAAAGTGGTCATAGTGTGCAATACTGAGATAATAATTTGGATTGTCTGGGTTGCTTTTGTTCTGATTCAGATTTATTTAATACAAGTACTGTACGTGGTGGGATGGAGATACGTCTCTGCCAAAGGAGATGCGCTTGGGCAAGGTTTGGCACCTTCTTAGCTCCTGATTAGGGTTATGTGAGGCTATGGGAGCTGGTAGTGGATAATCATACGAGCAGCGGTTACATATCATAAATCCTGGTTGTGCAACCACTGATTCCAGGCAGGCAGTCTCTGAAGAGTACTGATCATGGCTGGAGTCACCCGTTTGTAAAGGCACTGTCCAGAAAAAGGCAATAGCACACTACTTCAGCAGAAAAATTTGCCAAGAACAATCATGGTTATGGAGAGACCATGATTGCCCACGTCACACAACAGGGCACATAGCAAACGAACGAACTGCACATGGAAACATACAGTGAAATGCAACTTTCACGCTTATACATCCAAGGATGTATTGTGGGCTGCCCGCGAGTGCCACCATAGCGTGCCAACGTAGCATACTCAGCCAACATAGCACACCCACCATACTCAGCAGAACAACACTGAACACAACAAAACAGAGCACAACAAGCAACAAAGCAAATCAAGTCTCCCACCCCCATGCACTGGCACAGTCTCCTAACCCCAGAACATACTGTCTTCTTCAGCACCCGGCCTCCAGTGGACTCCCAAATTCAACTTCCCCAGCAGATTCATGTCTTTTCTCAAGTGGTCCTTTCAGAAGCACAGTTCCTAAGCGCAACTATGCTTTGGCTGTTCCTTGTGGTTGCAGAAACCTCCAGTTCATCACTCAGTGGTAACGAGGTTTCTTCTGAATTCTGTTAATGCCTGCTTTATATCTATCGTTCCTAGTTCTGAATACCTCTATGCCCACTTCCCTCTCACTTCTTACTCTGCTTGTCAGCAGACTGAAACTGCAGCATTTGCTGTGACGACTGCACCCTCACATCCCTGGAAACATTCTCTGTAACAGGGAGTTCTCAACATCCATGAGCGAGTGGTTTCCTTCCCAGTGGTCCAGATGCCTCTGCTTGTCATAACGTTTATGGGAGCAGGAAATATTTCTTGTGTGTTCAATATTAACGTCTGCAAGGTCGAGCAAAAAAAACATACCAAAATGAGTTGTTTTCTTCTGGAAAGTTCTGTTTGACTTTCTGTAAGAGATGCACAGAAGGGGAAGCAATATGTGGGCATGTATGGATGAGTTGGACCGAAGGATTTGTTTCCTTGCTGCATGCATCCATGACTAGATAATAAGCTATCAGACTAGGTGGTAGAGCCATATACTATTACGAAACTTTAAAAGGTGTTTGGGCAGGTACTTAAAGCACGTCAGGCATCATCTGTACCAGGGGTTCCCAACCTGGGGTCCACAGACCTCTCCGTTAATGGTAAGGGTCCATGGCATAAAAAAGATTGGGAACCTCTAATCTATGGAAAGAAATGATGAGAAGACGTCTTGGGCCGAGACCCATCATCAGGACTGGAAAGGAAGGGTGATGAAGTGAGAATCTGGCTCCCTCCCACTTCCTTTCCAGTCCTGATGAATGGTCTCGGCCCAAGACGTCTAGTCATCATTTCTTTCCATAGATGCTACCTGACCTGCTAAATTCCTCCAGCATTTTGTATGTGTTACTCTGGATTTCCAGCACTTGCAGAATCTCTTGTGTTTATGAGCAGGTACTTGTATAGAAATGGCATAGAGCAATCGGGCCCGAATGCAGGCAGATGGGATTAGCAGAGATAAGCATCACAGTCGGTATGGATGAAGCTGGACAGGGGAGTCTGTTTCTGTGCTGCGTTCCTGGGTTTCTATAATACCTCATTGTATAATCTAGATTTAAGAGAGTTTACTTGGAACTTCATGGCAGTTTATTGGATTGAAGGTTTGCTTTAGCACAAATTGGTACACTGAAATATAAGTCGTTTATGCAATGTAGTCACCTCTCTTAATACTGCAGCATTTGCACTGAGAGTTTAATGCAACCACCTGTGAAATCTTTTTGAGTAAATCCACTGATCTGTTTTTGAAAAAGGTGGGTCGATGGTGAAAGTGGTTGGCAGTGGAGGTTTTTACACTTGTTCATCATGTAAACATGGATATGGAGCAATGCTTTGCTTTCAAATGTTTTTATTGTGAAGCAACATCAGCTTAACCACAACCGACAATATCCTAAAGTACAATGTTTCTTTTTTCTTTTCTTTCTTATAACAACATAATGAAAGTCAAATGAATATATGTATAGTAAACAAGCAAAAAGCAAAGGAAACCTTACTACCCCGTCTCCTTTCCCCTTCCCAGCCCTACCCTCCCCTCACCCCTCCCGTATGTACTGTTTAGGTCCTACCGCCCCCCACACTTAGTTCAGCTGTCGGTCTCTTCTAAATACAACAGTAATGGTTGATATGGAGCAATTCTAAGTTTATTTTTCAAAGCACCTCATTATTATCTGAATATTGATGTTTGTTCATATTTACTGAGGCAATAAAGTTGTAAAAGATAACAGTACATTAGAAATTAAATAAATAAAAATTCAAGATATGATTTTTTTGTCCTTCTGAAGGTTATAAGGAAAAAGCTAAATGTATTTTAAAGATAACAGAAGTGTTTCCATAAAATTGAAGTTGTCAAAACAAGGCAAGCAGGTTGTGTACCAGTGTGATTTGTACTTGAGATTTTATAGCCCAATACAGTAAATCTTATGAAAAGGAGTGTAGTTGTTTGATAAGTGGTGGGAGGACCTTGGAATGTCTACTTTGCAGTGTTGGTCCCTTCAAAAGCAAGTAACACAATAAACAACTTCGATAAACATGAAATCCCAACTGGACTTTTGACTGGTAATCATTCTGGAATGAATACTCCCAACCTTGGCTCGATGTTGGATGTTAGACAATTTGCACACTTTTTTTTTTGGAGATCAGAACTTGTTGTTGTTCCTTTTCACACCTCGATCGGCATTTTTTGCCATTTCTGTAGCATTTGACTGTCTTTTTTAGAAGCCAAATTGTTAGCTCAACAGTCAATCCAGAATGGATGGAAAACGTGCAAGGAGCTGGCGGTATTCAAACTCAGGACCATTCCCCTCGAAGGCCGGTGCTGATACTACCTCACCACCAGCCAGCAGAGATCAGAACTTGCTGATAAAATTATGACATTTGGACAGCGTTGTGAAATTCAACACTGGGGAGAGTTGAGGAAGAGAATATAGTTTATTGCTCACAGAGGGTTGCTGAATGATTTGTGTTGTTTTTATTCTGGCGTCTCACGGGTATCTGTCCCTAGTATGCTTTTTGTTGGCATCAATTCCTAATCTGTAATTTTGTATGGTTTTTTGTTGCTTTAAAACTATTTTATTAAAATATCAGCTGTAATAAAACCTATTGTCCTCCTTATCCTGAATACCTCTGTAGTGTCCACAGGTTCTGGGGGAGATGGGATTGAACATTAACTTGAGGAATGGGTCAGGCATTTGGTGTTGACAGAGCCCCCTCCTACCCACCATCCTTGCCTGTGATTGGTCAACCTAGCCCAGTATGGCGACAGATCCACAAGGCTATAGACCAGATATAAATGTGGACAGGGAAATGGCAGCATTTAGTCCAGGCAAGTGTGAGGTGTTGCACTTTGGGAGATCAAACGCAAGGAGAAAGTAGACCCTAAATAACCAGACCTTTAGGAGCACTGAGAGACCTTGTGAAAGGCCATAGCTCCCTGAAAGTGGCAATGCAGGTAGATAAGGGTGGTTTTAAAATAAAAAGGCATATGGCATGCTTGCCTTCATTGGTCAGGGCTTTGAGTATAAAAGTTAGGAACTCATGTAGCAATTGATAGTCCATGTTTGGAGTAATGTGTGCTATTCAGTATTTCCATATTGCAGGAGGGATGGCAAGGCTTGGAGTATTTTCTCTGGTGCATCGAAGTCTGAGGGCAGAGGCACGGTAGTTTATCCTCCTTCGTTCCATGGGGAAAAGCCCTAGATTGCTCAACCTATTCTCATAAGACATGCTCTGTAATCCAGGCAGCTTCCTCGTAAATCTTCCCTGCAACCTCTAAAGCTTCTGCATCCTTCCTATAACCAGGCAACCAAAAATGAACGGAGCCAAGTTTCCCCGGATCCAATGCCTCCTGTCTTTCTGAATAATCCTGCCATGGGGAACCTTATCAAACACGTTAATAAAATCCATATACACCACATCCACTCCCCTACCTTCATCAATGTGCTTTGTCACGTCCTCAAAGAATTCAGTCATGACCTGCTCCTCACGAAGCCATACTGATTATCGCTAATCAGTCTATGCTTCTCCAAATGTGTGTAAATCCTGTCTCTAACAAACTGCTTCAAAAATTTGCCTGCCATTATAAACTCACTGGTCTATAATTCCCTGGGTCATCCCTATTCCCTTTCTTGAACAAAGGAATAATATTTGCCACCCTCCAAACATCTGGTTTCACTCCTGCGGCCAGTGAGGGCAGAAAGATCGTCGCCAGATTACCATCTTCTTCCTTCGTTTCCCATATTAACCTGGCATATATCCCATCTGACCCCAGTGTTTTATCTGTCCTAGTCGTTTTCAAAGTTCTGGTACATCCTCTTTCTTAATATCAACATATTTAAGCATATCAGCCTGTTTTATGCTGCGCTCACAAATGTCAAGGTCCCTCTTACTGATGAATACTGAAGTAAAGTATTCATCAAGGACCTTCCCTACCTCCTCCGACTCCAAGTGGATGTTTCCTTTTCTATCCCTGATCGGTCCTAATCTTACTCTCATCCTTCACCCATTCTTCACATATGTATAGAACACCTTGGGGTTTTCTTTAATCTTACTTGCCAAGGCCATTCTTAAGCTTCTTCCTGTCTACCTTCTCAAGAGCCTAGACTGATCATTGTTTCCTAAGCTTTAAGTAAGCTTCTTACTTCCTCTAGTCCACTATGGTTCATTCACCCTACCATACTTTCCCTGTCTCAATGAGACAAACCTATCCAGAATCCCATGTAAGTGTTCCTGAAATGACCTCCAGATATTTATTTTGCATTTCCCTGAGTACATCTGTTCCCAATTTATGCTCCCAAGATCCTGCCTGATAACATCGTAATTACACCTCCTTCAATTAAATACTTTACCATACTGCCTGGTCCTACCTTCTCCAAGGCCAGGGAGTTGTGATCACTGTCTCTGAAATGCTCTCTTGCTGAAAGATCTGACACTTGACCTGGTCTGTTGCCTAGCACCAGATCTCCACTCATGGGTTTGTCTACATATTGTGTCAGGAGTCCTTTCTAGACAAATTCTTCCCCTTCTAAACCTTTTGCATTAAGGAGGTGCCAATCAATTATTGGAAAGTTGGAATCCCCCATGACAACAACCCTGTTACTTTTGCACCTTTCCTAAATCTGCCTCCTGATCTGTTTCTGTGTCTGTGTTGCTATTAGGTTATCTATAGAATACTCCCAATAGCGTGCTTACTCCCACCCTGTTTCTGACTTCCATCCACAGTGACTCAGTAGACAATTGCCCCAGGATGTCCTCCCTTTCTGCAGCTGTGAATTAGGAACGATAACCCAGAGCCTTTCACCAGTTAAAAATACCCCCTGCACTGCACACAGCCACTGGAACAGTAAACTTTTTAATTACTGAATGAATAAATTGATGATTTCTGTCATCTCAAGTTCAAGTTCAAATTTATTGTCATCTGACCGTACGTATATACACCTAAATGAAACAATGTTCCTCTGGACCACAGTGCACCCATTTTATATATATGTCACATACAGCCATAAAACTAAATATTGCCACAAAGTAGCTAATAAAATATAATTCAAAATGCATAGATGTGTGGAGCAGAGGTAAACAGTAAACAGCTCACTGTTCTAGTGATGAGACCTCGATGGTGGCAGGGTATTCATTAATCTCACAGCCTGAAGCTGTTACCCAGTCTGGCAGTCCTAGTCCTGATGCTCCTGTACCTCCTTCCTGATGGCAGTGGGTCAAAAAGATTGTATAATGGGTGGCAGGAACCCTCAACAATGCCGTGAGCCCTTTGTCTACTACACGCACAGTAAATGTCACAAGTAGTGGGGAGGGAGACACCGGTGATCCTGTAATCCCTTTGTCCTGTCACTATTGACACTCCTGCGGCCGAGAATGTTAAATTAGTCATTGTGCAATATTTGTAATTAGATCAAGAAGAATGACAGATTATAAAAGTTCATTCCTTTTGGATTCATTTCGACAGTTGACAGAGCAATTTCCCTTTTAAGCTTAATCTTTGTTAGCTGTGGACAAATTAATAACTGTTGTCTGTGGGTATTGCGGTTGAATATTTGAGCACCTAATTAGGGTGGCTGAACTAGCAGTCATTTCAGGAGTGTGATGTATTTTTAAGAGGAGTTTTGAAATGAGTGTTCTTGATGAAGCTGTTAAGTGACTCACTGTTTTCTATGTATTAGGTAAATGTGAAATCGTCCTTGTTTGGGACTATTAGCAGAATATAGTCAACAGTGGATTAATCAGTCAAGAGTCGAGGTGTATGAGCCTGAAGACACACACTCAACATTTTAGGAACATCTTTTTCCCCTCTGCCATCAGATTTCTGAATGGGTAATGAACCCATGAATATTACCTCTCTATTTTTTGCTCTTTTTAGCCCCACTTAGTTATTTTCTTTATACATTTCTTATTAGAATTTATGGTATATTTTATGTGTTGCTCTGTACTGCTGCCAGAAAACACTAAATTTCATGACATATGTCAGCGATAATAAACCTGATTTCAATTCTGATCGTTTCTTTATTTAGAGATACAAAACAGTAAGAGGTCCAATGAGCCTAATTAACCTACTAACCCGTACATCTTTGGAGTGTGGGAAGAAACTGGAGCATCTGGAGGAAACCCATGTGGTCATGGACAGAACGTACAAACTCCTCACAGACAGCGCGGGGAATTGAACCCCGGCCACCAACGCTTGTAATACCATAATGGTAACCACTACACTATCATTGCCGCCCTAAACTTTGATTTTCTTCAGCATTATCTGCATGCTGAAGAAAATCAGTTCAAAGTTGTTGCTTTTCTTTGGTTCTTCAACACTTTATCTTTCCCCGTCTCTTTGGTAACCCATGTTTCCCATGCCATCAGAGAGACTGCCCAAGTTAGTGAGGACTTTCATTAATTCTATTATGGTTATTATTCTATTATGGATTTATTGAGTATGCCCGCAAGAAAATGAATCTCAGGGTAGTATATGGTGACATAGATGTACTTTTGATTATAAATTTACTTTGAACTTCTTAGTTCTTTGCTTCCAGTGAATTACCTCACACAGAGATGCATCAAATTTCTTCTATCATGAGAATCAGAATCAGGTTTATCACTGAAATATGTCGTGAAATTTGTTGTTTTGCAGCAGCAGTACAGTGCAAGGCATAAAAAATACTATAAGTTACAATAAGATAGATGGAAAGAAAAAAAAGAGAGAGAGAGAGAGAGAGAGAGAAAAGAAAGAAGAGTGGGGTCATGTTAATGGGTTCATGAGCTGTTGAGAAATCTGATGGGAGAAGATGCTGTTCCTAAAATGTTGAGTGGCTGTCTTCGGGCTCCTGTACCTCTCCTTGATGGTAGCAATGAGAAGTGATATGTTCTCAAACCACAAACAAGAGAAAATCTGCAGATGCTGGAAATCTGAGCAAAACGCTAGAGGAACTCAGCAGGCCGGGTAGCATCTATGGAATAAAATATGTTCGACGTTTTGGGCCGAAACCCTCCGGAAGGACTTTTTTCCATTGATGCTGCCTGGCCTGCTGAGTTCTTCCAGCATTTTGCAGCTATGTCCTGGATGGTGGGGATCTTTAATGAAGAATGCTGCCTTTTTGAGGCATTGCCTTTTGAAGATTTTTAGCCGGAGGATGGTAAATATGTGGAATTCGTTGTCACAGGTGGCTGTGGAGGCCAAGTTGTTGGGTATATTTAAGGCAGCATTTGATAGATGCTTGATTAGTCAGGGCATGAAGGAATACAGGGAGAAAGCAGGAGATTGGGTCTGAGAGGGAACTGGATCAGCCATTATGAAATGACGGAGCAGACTCCATGAGCCAAATGGCCTAATTTTACTCTTATGTCCTCAGTGTTGGGGACTTGGTGTCCTTGATGGAGCTGGTTAGCTTTACAAGCTTCCGTGCCACTCCACTCTGCAGCTTTTTGAACATCAACATGTGGCCTCCAGGTCCCCTTTATAGTGGGCTCTCTATTAGCCAGCAACTGATTTACAGCTTCAGCTTAACCGTACAGTGTCTCAAAGCCCTGCACTGTCAGGCCTGGACATCCTCACTAAAAAGCTTGTCTCCAGAGAGCCTTCAGGCAGTAAAGAGGATGGTGATGTATTGACTGGAATTCAGTAAGAGTGCATTAACTACAGGAAGATTACAGTAAAAGGGCATTAATGGCAGGTGCAGTAAAAGTGTATTAAGAAGTGGTTAAACCTTTTATGTATATCAAGCCAGCAGAGAAGTAATTCTGTGCAGTTAATATGTGAATGGGAATTTTGAATCACTAAAAAGAAACTTGGAATCCTTTTAAATCTGGGAGGAGAGTATCCCTGTAAAATAATACACACACACACACACACACACACACACAAAATAGTAAGATAATTTTCGTAAAAGTAGCTAGAACTGCAACACATTTAATCCATTTTGCTTTCCCTCCTCACCCATCTGGTTCTGTACTCAGTGGCCACTTTATTAGGTATCTAATGTACCTAATAAAGTGGCCACTGACTCTCTGTTTATGGTTTTCTGCTGCTGTAACCCATCTGCTTCAAGGGTTGATGTGCATTCAGCACACCTCTGTTGTAAATTGTGGTTATTTGATTTACTGTCGCTTTCCAGTCAGCCATTCTCCTCTGACCTCCCTCATTAACTAGGCGATTTTACCCGCAGAACTGCTGCTCAATGGATGTCTTTTTGTTTATTGCACCCTTCTCTGTAAACTCTGGAGACTGTTAATCATGAAAATCCCATGAGATCAGCAGTTTCTGAGATACTCAAACCACCCTGTTTGGCACCAACAATCATTAATCATTCCACAGTCAAAGTCACTTAGGTCACATTTCTTCCCCACTCTGATGTTTTGGCTGAACAGCAATGCCATGGTAATGTAACAATAAGCGTGGTGCTATTTAAGCTTGGGACGTTCCAGAATTCAGAGTTCAATTCCAAAGCTGTTCTGTAAGAAGTCTCTGTACTTCCTCCCTGCGGATGGGTTTTCCCTGGGAGCTCCAGTTTATTCCTACAGTCCAAAAACGTATTGGGTAGGTTATTTGCTCATTGTAAATTGTCCTGTGATTAGATTAAGGTTAATCGGAGTTGTGGATTTGCTGGGTGGCGTGGCTCAAAGGGCCAGTAGGGCCTATTCCATGCTGTATTGCTAAATAAATCAATAAACCGAAACTCTTGACCATGTCTGCATGCATTTTGCATTGAATTGCTGCCACCTGATTAGATATTTGCGAGAATGAGTAGGTGTACCTGAGTGTACCTGCCCATCATTCACACCCCTCCCTCTCCCAGCCTGGTTCCACCTATCCACTCCAGTCTCAACCCTTCCTCTCTTCTCTTTATATTGGCTGTCTTCCCTCTACATTCTGTCCCGATGCAAGGTCTCAGCCCCAAATGTTAACTGTGCCTCCACAGATGCTGTTTGACCCATTGAGTTCACGCAGTAGTTTGGTTTATTGCTCCAGCATCTCATGGTTCAAAGTAAATTTATTATCAAAGTACTTGTGTCACCATATACTACCCTGAGGTTCATTTTCTTGCATTTATTCACAGTAGAACAAAGCAATACAATAGAATCAATGAAAAACTACACACAAAGACTGAGAAGCAACCAATGTGCAAAAAAAGACTGTGCAAATACAAAAGAAAGTAAATAAATAACACTGAGATTATGAGATTCTCAGTGAGATATAGACCTTGAAAGTGAGTCTCTAGGTTGTGGAATCAGTTCAGTGTTGAGGTAGTGACGTTTTCCACACTGGTTCAGGAGCCTGATGGTTGAAGGTGATAACTGCAGTGTGATGTGTGTCCATCTTGCATTATCCTTGTGGTACATAGGGACTATCAGTGCTGTGTGCATGAGACACCCCCTTCCTTAAACTTGGACAATTGAGAGTTCAACTGCACTGTAAATAGCAACCTGCACTCTCTGTATTTCTGTCAATGTAAAGAACTCTGTCTGCTAATGCAACAACCTTTGCCCAGCCTCTACCCACAGCCTTTGTTTGCTTTGTGGTCACTCTACAAGATTTCATGCAGCCGACTGTATTAGTATGCCAGCACTGGACCTCGAGTCGAGTAGTCCCGGGTTCTAACCCATCCAGCTCCTTGCACACTTCCATCCGTGCTGGGTTGAGAGCATCAAGCTAGCAACTTGGCCTCATATAAAGAAACGGACGGAAATGCTAAAAAAAAACCAGCAAGGTTGCTGCCCGATGCACCACAAGATGCTGAAAGGAACCCCAAGCGCATTGGTTGCAAAAGTAAGTCTACTATTTATGAGAGGAAGGAGAGAGCTATCAGAACTATAACTTTAAACACAACAAAGTCTGCAGATGCTGGAAACTCCAGAACAACAAGATGCTGGAGGAATTCAGCTGGTCAGGCAGCATCTATGGAAATAAATAAACAGTTGATGTTTTGGGTTGAGACCCTTCCTCAGGACTGAAAACAAAGGAGGAAGACACCAGAATAAAAAGGTGGGGAGAGGGAAGAAGGTCAGCTGGAAAGTGATAGATGAAGCCAGGTGGATGGGAATGGAAGCCATGTGGAAGAAGATGGTGGTGAAGACAAGCTCCCAGGAAGGATAGGTGGCCTATGTGGCCGTGGTAGCGGGCCTGGGTGAGTACGCGGTTGAAGAATTGGAGGGCAGCAGAGATCACAGAGGAGGAACGATGAGAGAGGGTTTCACTGAACACCCATTTAAGTGAAGACTGTAACCTGTTTGCCTGACATCTTTGATAAGAAAAATGCAAGAATCTACTATTAAAGGTAACAGAAACCTTGGAAAATAATAATGGGGTTGGCAGAGTAAACATAAAAGCATGAAGGGAATTTGCATTTGATAAAACTGGTAAGAATGAAATTGTGACTGACAGGATAACGAGGGAGAGTCAGTTGGGAATAAAACGGTGTTGAATTCATGTAAGCGTGTGTGTTCAGTGGTCAGCATGGACTCACTGGACCAAAAGGTCTGCCTCTGTGTTGTATGAATGTGGAACTCAGAACGAACAGTACAGACTAGACGTGACATTAGGCCCAAGGTGTTGTGCTGATCTTGATGACAATTTACACTAAATGTCCTCCTCCTGTGTATCATCCATATGCCTCCATTCCTTTCATTTTCATCTGTCTATCTAAAAGCCTTTTAAACTCCACCAAACTGCCTGTTTCCATGACTACCTCCCTAACCCATTCCAGGTACCTACCACTGTTTACATTTAAAAAATTCTTGTCTCTCATTTCGCCTTTTTAAATTCATACTTAGATTTTGATTATTTATCAATCCTTGTTTATGTGTAGTTGTTCATAAATTTAATTGTATTTCTATATTTTCATGTAAATGTTCCCAAGTAAATGAACCTCAAGGTAGTAAATGGTAACATATACATACTTAGATAATAAATTTTACTTTGAACTCTGCTCCTCCCCAAAATCTTAAAAGCACATCTTCTGGTGTTTGACGTTTCTACCCAGTGGAACAGGTTCTGACTCTGTCCTGTCTCTGCCTCTCATTGTTTTAAAAACCTCTATCAGGTATCAGATCTCTCTTCAGCCTCTGATTCTCTTAAGGCAGTGCTTCCCAACCTGGGGTCTACGGACCTCTCAGTTAATGGTAGTGGGCAATGGCATAGTGGTCCATCCTTTCCAATACCAGCACAACCTTTCTTAGATTAAGGGGCCCAAGACTGCTCAGAATATTCCAAGTGTGGTCTGACCAATGCATATAAAGCCTCAGCATCACACCTTGCTTTTGTATTCCAGTACTCTCGAAATAGATGCGAGCATTACATTTGCCTTCCTTACCACTAACTCAACCTGCATGTTAACCTTTAGGAATTCCTGCATGAGGACTCTTAAGCCCCTTTGCACCTCTGATTTTTGAATTTTTTCCCCCTTGAGAAAATAGTCTATCTCTTTATTCCTTCAACCAAAGTGCACGACCATACACTTTCTTTCAATATAATCGATCTGCCACTTCTTTGCCCATTCTTCCAATCTATCTAAATCCTCCTGCAGATTCCCTGCTTCCTCAACACTACTTGTCCCTCCACCTACCTTCATATCATCTGCAAACTTGGCCACAAAGCTATCATTATGTTATTCAAATCATTGACAAATAACATGAAAATAAATAGTTCCAATACCAACTCTTGTGGAACGCCACTAGTCACTGGCAGTCAACCAGAAAAAGCCTCCTATTCTTTGCCTCCTGCTCGTCAGCCAATCTTCTATCCATGCTAGTATGTTTCTTGTAATACCATGGGTTCTTACCTTGTTAAGCAGCCTCATGTGTGGCATGTTGTCAAAGGTCTTCTGAAAATCAAAGTAAACAACATCCATTGATTCTCCTTTGTCTATCCTGCTTGTTATTTCCTCAAAGAATTCCAACAGATTTGTTAGGCAAGATTTCCCCTTAAGAGAACCATGCTGAATTTGACCTAATTTATTCTATGTCTCCAAGTACCCCAGAATCTCATCCTTCCTAATGGACTCCAACATCTTCCCAACCACTGTAGTCCAGCTAACTGACCTATAATTTCCTTTCTTCTGCCCTCCTCCCTTCTTAAAGAGTGGAGTGACATTTGCAATTTTCCATTCCTCCCAGAGCATTCCAAAAACTAGTGATTCTTGAAAGATCATTACTAATGCCTCCACAATCTCTTCAGCCACCTCTTTCAGAATCCCGGGGTGTAGTCCATCTGATGCAGGTGACTTATCTACCTTCAGACCTTTCAGCTTCCCAAGCACCTTCTCCTTAGTAATAGAAACTGCACTCAACTTCTGCTCCCTGACACTCTCTTCACTCAACTCAGGCTTGCTGCATTGGCCCTTTCCTCTGCCAGTATTACCGTCTAACTAGCCCAGTGTTACGTTTAAGCTAAACCAGAAAATAAGAGAAATATTCTATCGGTCAGTCTGTATCTGTGGAAAGATGAGCTTTATTTGTCACATGTACTTTGAAATACACAGTAAAATGTGCCTTTTGCATCAACGCCAAACACAGTCCAAGAATGTGCTAGTGCCAGCCTACAAGCTGGTAGTAGCATACCAGGCCCACAGCTTCCTAACCTAAACTATATGTCTTTGGAATGGGGGAAGGAACCGGAGAACCTGGAGGAAACCTGCAGGGTCAGGGGAGAACATGCAAACTGTGGTGGGAATCAAATCTCGATTAATGATGGCTGGTGCTATAAATTAACTGCTACGCTACTGTAACACTAACCAGACTCTTTATTAAATCTGAGGTGTGAACTCTTTCTCATCCCACAGATACAGCCTGAGCTGCTGAGTATTCCCGATGTTTTCCTTTTTTGTTAAGGATTTCCAGTACCTGCGGTTGTTTTTATTTTCATTGAGGTGATTCATTGTTACCCTTGTTGAATTTAGATGCTTAAAGAATTTGTGTACATGTTTATTATAAGAAACTATCTTTTAAATGTTTCCAAATGCAAGAGGGGATGGATTTACTTGCTCAGTATTATTTATTTATTATAATTATTTTTGTATTGTCATAGTTTGTCTTCTTTCTTCTTCTTTTTCCCCTCTGCCATCCGATTCCTAAATGGACATTGAACCCTTGAACAGTACCTCACTTTTTTAGTATATATTATTTGAGTTTTTTGCATGATTTTTAATCTATTCGATATATGTATACTGTAATTTATTCATTTATTTATTTATTATTGGTTTTTATCCTTCTAGATTATGCGTTGCATTGAACTGCTGCTGCAAAGTTAACAAATTTCACGACACATGCCGTTGATAATAAACCTGATTCTGATTCTGATTCCTTTCACATGGGTTGCTTCTTGGTCTTTGTGTGTAGCTTTTCATTGATTCATGTTGTATTTCTTTGTTCTACTGTGAATACCTGCAAGAAAATGTATCTCAGGATAGTATATGATGACTTGTCCATACTTTGAGTTGCTGCCACACGATTATGCATTGAGTTGCATGCCACACTGACTGGATATCTGCATTAACGAGCAGGTTCACTTAATAAAGTGGCCACTGAGTGTACATTTCTCATGTTGTAAATGTTCATGTATAGCAACTTGAGGGACATACTGTAGGTTGTTAGCGAAACATACATCTCCGTCCCTTTCTCCTGGTGGAGCTTTATTTACTTCCCACAAGTTCAACGTACATTTATTACCAAAGTATGTATACTATATGTATACAAAGTATGTACTATATGTATACTAGACAGAGTAGACGTGAATAGGCTCCTTCCACTTAGATTAGGAGAGATAAATATGAGAGGACAAAGCTTTAGGGTGAAAGGGGAAGGATTTAAAGGGAACACTGGGGGAACTTCTTCACTCAGAGAGTGGTGGGAGTGTGGAACGAGCTGGCACCTGACGTGGTAAATGCGGGCTCACTCTTTAAGTTTTAAGAATAAATTGGATAGATACATGGATGGGAGAGGTCTGGAGGGTTATGGACTGGATGCAGGTCAATGGGACTAGCGGAATAACGTTTCGGCACAGACTAGAAGGGCCGAATGGCCTGTTTTCTGTGCAGTAGTGTTTTATGGTTCTATGGTTCTACATACAACCTTGAGATTCATCTCAATACAGGCAGTCACAAAAAAAGCAATAGAACTTATAAAATACTTCAATATTTTAAATCCCTATTTTATATACCCATGAATACTTTTATGATTCATTTATTTGCTGAAATTATGCCTTGCAAATTCTCTGCTGTGACCTTCTGCTCAAGTTTACATTCCAGGGCTTAGGTACCTTGGTTTATGTTTACATTGCTCTGAATTCACTCCTTTATCCTGGGAGGCAGCTCTGGAGAATTGGGGAGGAAAGGGTACCGGTATTTTGACAATGCCTACAGGTTTACTTAGTGCAAGGTATTAGAAATGGTCATCTTGTCACACCAGTAGGGTGTGCTGAGTGACAGAGCCTTAAAACAACTGTAGGTTTAAAAACAAGGAATTAGTATAATATCGTTAAATACCCATTTAACAATTGATTAAATACCAAGGCCTGCTGTATGTGTTGCTTCATATCGTTAAAATTGTGCATGATAGGAACTACTTTGAATTTTTGAACCCTTTGGGCTCAATATTCCGCCAGCAATGAGATGACTTGTTCTTTTGTTTTTAGACCCAAGAGTAAATCAGTTGAAATAGGACATGCAAGTATAGATTATATTGATCAGAGAGATTTAAAAAATAAATGCTTTAGTGCTATTTTCTCTCAGAAAAGGCTGAGGAATGGCCTGAAAGCAATGAGCACATTCCGTTATGGTGCCAGCAATCACTGATTGGGGTTCAATTCCAGCTGCTGCCTTTAAGGAGTTTGTACGTACACCCTGTGACTGTGTAGGTTTCGTACAGATGGTTGGGGCCTCCTCCCGCATACCAAAGATGTACAGTTAGTACAGTGAGTTGTAGTTATGACACTCATGAGCTGCTCAGTACAATTCTGCTGATTTGATTTGACACAGATGATGCATTTCACTGTATGTTTTGATGTACATATGACAAATAAAGCTAGTCCTTTTTTTAATCTTTATCACGTAACACAATGTAAACAGCAAATTCATATGTCAATGATAATAAAACTGATTCTGATTCTGAAGGGTATGAATAAGAAACAAATCAAGGTGTTGTAAGTGAGAAAAACGCACAGTGATGTAGTGGATAGCACAATGCATCACAGTACCAGCGACCTGGGTTCAATTCCTGACGCTACCTATAAGGAGTTTGTACATTCTCCCTGTGACCGCGTGGGTTTTCTCCGGGTGCTATGATTTCCTCCCTCCGTTCAAAGTTGTACTGGTTGGTAGTTTATTTGGTCATAGTGAATTGCCCTGTGATTAAGCTATGATTAAAATTGGGGGTGGTTGCTGGGTGGCATTGTTGGGAGGTGTGGTTTGAAGAGCCAGAAGGGCCTATTCCATGCTGTACCTCAATAAATAAATAAATACATACATACAGAAATAAAACTATCAAACATAAAAAATTAAAAGAGAAACTTGGAAATTCTCAGCAGGTCAGTCAGCATCAATGCAGTAGGGGCTTGCAGACCCACCAAGTTTTGTGTGGCGGGTAAGTTGGTGACTGGAAGGTGCAAGACAAATCATGAAACAATGGTACCTATCCATCCATTTAATTAATTTATTTATTCATTATTTAGCCAATCAGCCAGAACAGGCCCTTCTGGCCCTTCGAGCCATGCCACCAAGCAACCCACTGATTTAACTCTAACATAATCACAGGAAACTTTACAATGACCTATCAACCTACTAACTATAGTCATAGTCATAGTCATAGTCATACTTTATTGATCCCGGGGGAAATTGGTTTTCGTTACAGTTGCACCATAAATAATCAATAGTGATAGAACCATAAATAGTTAAATAGTAATATGTAAATTATGCCAGTAAATTATGAAATAAGTCCAGGACCAGTCTATTGACTCAGGGTGTCTGACCCTCCAAGGCAGGAGTTGTATCATTGACATATGAGTTTGCTGTTTACATTGTGCTACATGATAAAGATTTAAAAAAGGACTGTTACATCATTGGACTGTGGGAGGAAACCACGGCACCTGGAGGAACCCTACAGCACCAGCTATAAGATCAGGTTTAATTCCCACCGCTGTCCGTACGGAGCCTGTATGTGGGTTTCCTCCGGGTGCTCTGTTTTTGCTCCCACATTCCAAAGGCGTACGGTTAGAGTTAACAAGTTATGAACATGCTATATTAATGCCGGAAGCTTAGTGACACTTGTGTGTTGCCCAGCACAGTCCCTGCTGACTTGATTTGCTGCAAACAACACATTTCATTGTATGTTTTGATGTTTGTGTGACAAATAAAGCTAAGCTTTGATTCTCTATCGTTAAAATGGGTGATTGATAGTCAGTGCAGCCTTGGTGGAACAAAGAACTTGTTTCCGTGAAGTATCTCACTATGACCTCCAAGAGGACCACAATCTTGTCATAGGGTTTGGAGGCTTGCATGTCTTAGTGACCCAGAGAGCTCTGTTGGCTGGAGTCAGGGCTTTATGCTTTGGCTCTTGGTAGGGTCACCCATGCCAAATAGGTCAAAACCAGGCTAAGAGTGGCCACTGGTCTTTCAGGTTTGAGGGTTCAGCTCAGAGCTAACAATCCTGACTGGTAAAATAAAACTGTTACAGAAACAGCAATGAAGAATCCTTCTACATCTGAGTGTGGCGGTATTCCTGAGTCTCCACCCAGAACTTGCATGACTGACAGTAGTGAAAACTGATCTACTGACACGATGAAGAAAGCCCTGAACACTACCAGACGCCTTTGAATCTCTTCTGTTGTCCGCCTCTTTTATATTTGGCTTCTTTAAGCTGGGAGTAGAAGATTTGTTTCGGCCGAAGTTTGTCTTTCATCCTAACAACATGACCGCTCCATCTTAGTTGGTTCTTGATGATGTAGGCTTCAATGCTTGTTGTTTTTGCTTCATTTAGCATGCTGACGTAGGTTCTTCTATCTTCCCAGCAGGTATTTAAGATGTTGCGAAGACAGCTTTGATGGAACTTTTCAAGTGCCTTCAGATGTCGTCGGTATGTTGTCCAGGTTTCTGATGCATACAGGAGCATTGGGATTACCACTGCTTTGTAGACTAACATTTTGGTGTCTGTTCGGATGTCACGATCATGAAAGACTCTTGTTTGGAGACGTCCAAAAACTGTTCCAGCGCATTAAGGTCGACATTGGAGGAGAGGTGACTTCCAAGATATGGAAAGTGGTCCACATTTTCCAGGGTTATTTCACCAAGTTGAATTGATTGTTCTATCCGATTTGTCTCAATTGGTGATGGTTGATAGATGATCTGAGTCTTCTTGGAATTGATGGTAAGTCCAAGTTGCATGTATGCACAGTTGAAGGCAGTCAAAATCTGTTGTAGGTGGTTTTCTGAAAGAGCTGCAACATTGTTGTCATCTGCGTATTGGAACTCAATGAGGGAAATCGTGGACGTCTTCGTTTTGGACTTGAAACAGGCAAGATTGAAAAGTCTGCCATCTGTTCTGTAGACAATTTCGATTCCTGGGGGTAGGTCATCCTTGATAATGTGGATGATTGTCGCAATGAAGATGATGAACAAAGTTGGGGCAATCAAGCATCCTTGCTTTACTCCTGATCTAACCTGAAAAGGCTCACAGTTACTGTTGCTGACCATGACTGTGGCAAGCATGCCATCGTGGAGGAGTCTCAGGATTCGAATGTACTTTTCCATGTACTATCCATATACTATCCATAGGTGGATAGGACATCCCATAGGAGTTCCCTTGATACCGAGTCAAAGGCTTTGGTGAGGTCGATGAATGTCATGTACAAAGGTTGAAGTTGTTCACGACATGTTTCTGGTAGTTGTTGCATTGTGAAGATCATGTCGATTGCTCCACGTGATGGTCTAAAACTGGCTTGTGCCTCCAGAAGGATCTTCTCAGCTAAAGGCTTCAGCTGGTTGTTCATGATGCCGGTAAGGATCTTTCCTGCTGTTGCTAACAGGGAAATTCCACGATAGTTTCCGCTTTCGGATCGATCACCTTTCCTTTTGTAGATGGTAACAATTGCTGAGTCACTAAAGTCTGCTGGTACGTCTTCATTTATCCAGATCTTGATGAGAAGTTGATGCAGTTGATAATGAAGTGGGTTACCTCCAATTTTGTAGACCTCAGCTGGTATTCCATCAAGTCCAGCGGTCTTGTTGTTTTTCAAGGTTTTGATGGCTTCCTTGACTTCTTCAAGTGTGGTATTTTGCTTAGGGAGTCGTCAACGGGCTGTTTTGGAATGTTGTTAATCACATTCCTGTCAAATGAGATGGTTTGATTTAGAAAATCTTCATAAGTGCTCCCTCCATCTAGAATTGATGCCAGCGGTGTAACGGGCAGTAGGATCTCGCTATGTCACTTTATTGGAAAGTTCTTTGATGAAAAGCGATGATGAAAATCTTGGTCCAAATCATAGGTTGAAAAGGAGCTATTAGAGGATAGGAAGGCAGAGATGATCATCCAGGCTTAGTGTGAGAAGCCATAATTGTATATCTACATATAGGTGTCCCCCCGCTTTTCGAACGTTCGCTTTACAAAACCTCGCTGTTATGAAAGACCTACATTAGTTACCTGTTTTCGCTAACAGAAGGTGTTTTCACTGTTACGAAAAAAGGCAGCACGCGAAAAAAGACAGCACACGCCCCAAGCAGCCAAGCTCCTCCCCTGGAACTGCATTCTAGTCGGCATTGCTTAAACACGTGCCTGTGAGCAGCCGTTAGTAAGATGAGTTCTAAGGTATCGGAAAAGCCTAAAAGAGCTCGTAAGGGTGTTACACTTAGCGTAAAACTAGACATATTTTAAGGGTTTCGATTGTGGTGAACGAAGTAAGGACAAAGTAAGTTTGGCTTGTGGAAGTTGATGAAGATGATGTTGAGGAGGTTTTGGCATCCCATGATGAAGAACTGATTAATGAAGAGCTGATGCAGTTGGAAGAGGAAAGGATAACAATTGAAACCAAATGCAGTAGTGAATGGACCGAAAGTGAAGTCATCCAGGAACTGAACATGAAGCAACTGCGTGAGATTTTCGCTGCAATGATTGCAGAAAAGTACGACTTTAATTTTGAAAGGGTACGTCAGTTTAGGGCATATTTGCAAAATGGTTTGAGTGCTTACAAAGAACTGTATGATAGAAAAATGCGCGAGGCTAAGCAGTCAAGCATATTGTTGTTTTTCAAGCCTTCCACATCAGCCACAGCAGATGACGAACCTCGACCCTCGACATCAAGGCAGGCAGACATGAAGATGACCTGCCTGCCCCGATGGAAATAGACGACGATGAGATGACACCCCAGTGTCCCACCACCCCAACCCCTGGGCCGCGGACCGATACATTGCCGCGGAGAACGCAGTGGTAGCCGGGATGCACCCAACACATCTTTAAGAAAAAAAGCCGAAATAAACAAGCTAATTAATTAGGTGCTGCTCGGCAAGTAATTGTCGGCCCAGATCAGAGGCGATTGCCGATTTCGTCGCCTCTGATCTGGGCCGACATTTACTTGCTGGCTGGCACCTAATTAATTAGCTTGTTTATTTTGGCTTTTTTCTTAAAGATGTGCTGGGTGCATCCCGGCTACCGCTGCACTGCTGCATTCTTCACAGATTGGTATCATTTGGCAGCCTGGAGGATGGGGACCACTGCACCACCCTTACCTCCGACGACTCAGTCTAACACACCATCATCAGAGTGCTCGGTGCTGTCTTCCCAATTCCGGTAAGTGATACTACACTGGACATACATTATTTCTACTTTATATAGGCTGTGTATTTTTATGTGTTATTTGGTATGATTTGGCAGCTTCATAGCTTAAAGGTTACTGGAGAGAGTGTTTCTGCCGAGAGCGCTTGCATGAGATTTTTGCTACGGAGAACAGTGTGGCAATGATTGTAGAAAAGTATTTCTACTTTATATAGGCTGTGCATTTATCATATCATTCCTGCTTTTGCTGTATGTTACTGTTATTTTAGGTTTTATGTGTCATTTGGCATGATTTGGTAGGTTATTTTTGGGTCTGTGGATGCTCACAAATTTTTCCCATATAAATAAATGGTAATTGCTTCTTCGCTTTACGACATTCCGGCTTATGAACTGTTTCATAGGAACGCTCTACCTTCGGATGGCGGGGGAAACCTGTATAAGTTTGGCAGAGAAAGGTAGACTGCAAGTATCTTGTTTGCACTACTGTCTATCAGCAGAATAGATTAAATTGTGCATTTGCAGTTAATTTAGACACTACTTGCAAAGCCTTCATTTATGTTTCAATTCTTTTTATGCATTTCATGCAATGCTTTTATGCATTGAGTTGCTGCCATATGATTGGCTGATTAAGTATTTAGATTAATAAGCAGGTGCATCTAAACAACGTGGCTATTGAGTGTGATACCACTCACCCTCTAGGTCTACTAGCTTTACACCTGTGACTGTGTGGCTAAGTACAACTCCAACATCATGTTCAAGTTTGCTGATGACACCACTGTTGCGGGCCATATCAAAGTTGGTGATGAATCGGTATATAGGAAGAAGATTGAAAATTTGGCTGAGTGGTGTAATAACAGCAACCTCTCACTTGGTGTCAATAAGGAACTGATTGTAGACCTCAGGAGAGGGAAACCAGAGGTCCATGAGCTGGTAATCATTGGAGGATCAGAGATGGAGAGGGTCGGTAACTTTAAATTCCTGGGTGTCACTTTCTCAGAGGACCTGTCCTGGACCCATAATACAAATATAATTGCAAAGAAAGCACGATATAACCTCCACTTCCTCAGGAGTCTGCAGAGATTCAGCATGTCATCAAAAACTTTGATAAACTTATATAAATATGTGGTGGAAAGTGCATTAACTGGCTGCATTATGGCCTGGTATGGGAATACCAATGTCTTAGAACAGAAATCCTACAAAAGTGGTGGATTTGACCCAGTTCATCACGGGTAAAACCCTCCCAACCACTGAGCACATCTACATGAAACGTTGCCGTAGAAAAGCAACATCCATCATCAAGGATCCTCACCACCCAGGCCATGCTCTTTTCTCGCTACTGCCATCAGGTAGAAGCTACAAGAGCCTCAGGACTCGCACCACCAGGTTCGAGAACAGTTACTACCCCTTGACCATCAGGCAAAAGAGGATAACTACACTCATTCTATTTCTGGTGTTCCCACAACCCATCATCTCATTTTAAGGACCCTTTACCTTGTTATTTCATGCTGTCCTTATTTATTGCTATTTATTTATATTTTCATTTGCATATATATGGTTTATGTGATGACATGTATGTACTCTAAAAATAAATTTTACTTTGAACTTTGTGCCAGACGTGTGGCTGGACGAGTACCATACCAGCAGTGGTCTGATCAGCTGATATCAGACTTGCGCCCAATGCATGGTGTTATTAATATTTTATCATGTAGAGTAATTGGGTTCTCTCTCTTCAGTTACTGACCTGTACTTTTGGGTTGTGGTTTAATGGTCTGAGCAGGTAACTGTTGGGATCAATGGTCATGCAAATATGTGACTGATGCTGGTGATTCCTTTACGGTTAGCTCCCCAGAACAAAGCCGTCAACCTTAGCCTGTCAGCTTTGTATGGACTCACTTTTGTTCTGAATGCTATTTGCTTTTTTATTGTTCGCATAATTTGTTTTTTTCTCTCTGCACATAGGGTGTTTGAAGATTTTTTTTAATATAGATTCTTTTGGGTTTCTTGGTTTTTTGTGGCTGCCTGTAAAGAGACGAATATGAACGTTGTTTAATATAGATATACTTTGATTATAAATGTAATCTGAACTTTGTGCAGTCAGCCTCTCAGGATTTTCAAAGTCATTCATTGTCATGTGCACTAGTACGTGTACACACAGGTGCAATGAGAAATTTGTTTGTAACGCAGGCATAGAGCATCAGAGTGGACATATTCACAGAAAAAAGTCTATTTTAGAGCTAAGTGATCAAGTCGCTGAACTACAGTTGTGCTGTTTGGTTCAAGAAATTAATGTTTGAAGGGAAGTAGCTGTTCTTGAACCTAGCAGTGTGGGACTCAAAGTTTCTGTACCTCCTGCTCAATGGTAGCTGTGAGAGGATGGCATAGCCCACATGCTGATGATCTTTGATGAGAGATAAACACGAGAATTTGCAGATCCTGGAAATCCAGAGCAACACACTCAAAATGCTGGAGCAAATCAGCTGGTCAGGCAGCATCTGTGGAGGGGAATAAACAGTCAACGTTTCAGGTCAAGACCCTTCAGCAGGAGCCAGAATAAGAAGTGTGGGTTGGAGGAGTGTGGAAAGGAATACAAGCTTGCCTTCTTGAGACAGTGCTTCCAGTAGATGCTAATGATGGGGGGGACGGGGAATATTTTCCTGTGATGTATCGGGCAGGGTCCACTACACTCTGCAGCTTCTTGTGCATTTGAATTGCTGTACCAGACCACAATGCGACCACTCAGGTTACTTTCAAGTCAAGTCGCTCTTTATTGTCATTTTGACCATAAACTGCTGGTACAGTACACAGTAAAAACGAAACAACATTCCTCCAGGACCATGGTGCTACATGAAACAACACAAAACCACAGTAGACTAAGTGAGACAACACAAGGCTACACTAGACTACGTAAAACAACACAAAAACTACACTCAACTACAGACCTACACAGGACTACATAAAGTGCACAAAACAGTGCAGGGCAGTACAATAAATAATAAAGAAGACAATAGGCACAGTAGAGGACAAATTACAATATAATAATAAATGATGTAGATGTCAGTCTAGACTCTCAGTATTGAGGAGTCTGATGGCTTGGGGGAAGAAACTGTTACACAGTCTGGTTGTGAGAGCCTGAATGCTTCGGTACCTTTTGCCAGATGGCAGGAGGGAGAAGAATTTGTATGAGGGGTGCGTGTGGTCCTTCACAATGCTGTTGGCTTTATGGGTGCAGCGTGTGGTGTAAATGTTTATAATGGCGAGAAGGGAAACCCCGATGATCTTCTCAGCTGACCTCACTATCCGCTGCAGGGTCTTGCGATCTGAGACGGTGCAATTTCCAAACCAGGCAGTGATGCAGCTGCTCAGGATGCTCTCGATACATCCTCTGTAGAATGTGGTGAGGATGGGGAGTGAGAGATAGACTTTTCTCAGCCATCGCAGAAAGTAGAGACGCTGCTGGGCTTCCTTGGCTATGGTGCTGGTGTTGAGGGACCAGGTGAGATTCTCTGCCAGGTGAACACCAAGAAATTTGGTGCTCTTAATGATCTCATCGGAGGAGTCGTCGATGTTCAGTGGGGAGTGGTCATTCCGTGTCCTCCTGAAGTCAACAACTATCTGTTTTGTTCACATTCAGAGACAGGTTGTTGGCTCTGCACCAGTCCATTAGACGCTGCACCTCCTCTCTGTATGCTGACGTGTCGTTCTTGCAGATGAGACCCACCACGGTCGTGTCATTGGCGAACTTGATGATGTGGTTCGAGCTGTGTGTTGCAGCACAGTCGTGGATCAGCAGAGTGAACAGCAGTGGACTGAGCACACAGCCCTGGGGGGCCCCCGTGCTCAGTGTGATGGTGTTGGAGATGCTGCTCCCAATCCAGACTGACTGAGGTCTCCCAGTCAGGAAGTCTAGGATCCAGTTGCAGAGGGAGTTGTTCAGGCCCAGCAGTTTCAGCTTTCCAATCAGGTGCTGAGGAATGATTGTGTTGAATGCTGAACTGAAGTCTATGAACAGCATTCGAATGTACGTGTCTTTTTTGTCCAGGTGGGTGAGGGCCGGTGGAGGATGGTGGCAATAGCATTGTCTGTTGAGCAGTTGGGACGGTACTCGAACTGCAGAGGGTCCAGTGAGGGGGGCAGCAGGGTCTTGATGTGCCTCATGATGAGCCTCTCGAAACACTTCAAAATGATGGATGTGAGTGCAACGGGACGGTAGTCATTGAGGCAGGACACTGAAGATTCATTAGTAAATCTGTAGATGTTTAAGAGTGTTTGGTAAGATTTTTTTTCTGAAATTTGTAGAAAATGTATAATAGAGTTGGAAGCCACTCAGCCCATCTTGTTGTTAGATTTCCACTTCCTGGCTCTCGATCCTTAGAAATCGCGAAAATGGTAGCAAGTGGACTTTAGTCCTCTGAGACTGCAGGCTTCCCAACTAAGCTCACTTGTTTATCATTTTTTATGCCTGTCATTTATAACTTAATGGTAAAGAGAAATTAATGATTAAGTAAATGAGATGAAATAAAATCATGCTCCATAGTTAATTGGTAATTGGTTTATTCTTGTCACAAATGCTGAGGTACAGAGAGTTTGTTTGCATTCCATTCAGACAGATCATGCCACTCAATAGAAAAACACAACAGACTGTCACATGAACCAAGATGCAGTGAAAAGCTTGTTTTGCACTGTTCATACAGATCAAATGATAACACGATGCATTGAGGTAGAGTAAGGTAAAACAATAACAGAATGCAGAATATAATATAAGCACTACTAAAAAAAGTAGAGTGCAGGTTAGCGATAAAGTGCAAGATTATATTGAGGTAGATTGTGAGACCAAGATCCATCTTGTATAAGGAAGTCCCCATTCAAGAATATTAGAACAGTGGGATAGAAGCTGCCTTTTAGCCTGATGGTACGTGCTTTCAGGCCTTTGTATTTTCAACTCAGTGGGGAAGAGGAGAAGACAGAATGTCCAGGGTGAGTGCCATCTTTGATTAAGCTGGCTGCTTTACTGAAGCAGTGAGAAGTATAGACTGAGTCCATAGAGGGGAGGTTGCTCTCACCTGTAAATGTTACTCTGTCTGAAAGAGCTGATTGTGGACTTCAGGAAAGGTAAGATGAAGGAACACATACCAATCCTAATAGAGGGATCAGAAGTGGAGAGAGTGAGCAGTTTCAAGTTCTTGGGTGTCAAGATCCCTGAGGATCTAACCTGGTCCCAACATATTGATGCATTTATAAAGAAGGCAAAACAGTGGCTATACTTTATTAGGAGTTTGAAGCGATTTGGTATGTCAACAAATATACTCAAAAACTTCTACAGATGTACTGTGGAGAGCATTCTGACAGACTGCATCACTGTCTGATATGGAGGGGCTACTGCACAGGACCAAAAGAAGCTGCAGAGGGTTGTAAATTTAATCAGCTCCTTCTTGGGTACTAGCCTACAAAATACGCAGGATACCTTCAAGGAGCGTTGCCTCAGAAAGGCAGCATCCGTTATTAAGGATCTCCAGCACCCAGGAGGCGTACCCTTTTCTCACTGCTACCATCAGGGAGGAGGTACAGAAGCCTGAAGGCACACACTCAGCGATTCAGGAACAGCTTCCCCTCTGCCATCCGATTCCTAAATGGACATTGAACCCTTGCACATTACCTCACTTTTTTTTTATATATCGTATTTCTGTTTTTTGCACTATTTTAAATCTATTCAATATATGCATACTGTATAAAGCATACTGAATAAGATTTATTTATTATTATTACTATTATTATTTTTTTCTTCTATCTTATGTATTGCATTGAACTGTTGCTACTAAGTTAACAAATTTCACGTCACATGCTGGTCACTGATTCTTGAAAATTTGGATAAAACAGGTTTTAATTTTGAAAAGAAAAAAAATTTAAACGTTAAGAAATCTAAACTATATGTTCATAGAACAAGGTCTCAGCAATCAAGCAATATTTCAGTGCAACCTCCTGATTTTGTAATTTTTCCATAAAATGTGTGTTTTTCCTGTCATTACTTAGTTTTTGTCAACACAGTCAGACAAATAAAAAGCTAATTATTCTTATTTATTTAGTCTTATAAAGATTTAGAGGTTTTAAATCATTGTGTCTACACCATTCAACACATATATGCTGTTAAATGTTGAATATTCACTTTTGTTCATTTTTTATACTATTTCACATGTACTCCTTTAAAAACTTACATCTTGCAACTTTTATCATTAGCATTAAATATACAACATAACAATTTTGGACGTTAAAAACGCATTTTTAATTTCAAAGAAACAATTACTTTAATAAATCAGCTGTTTTGGAGGAACAGATTGTAAGCATATTAATTTAAAACAAGGGAAGTTCCCTCTGACGGTGCTGACTGAGACCTGACGGTGGTGGCAGTGGCCTAATTACAACAAACAATTCCAACCTCTTCACCACTCAAGTCAATGCTTCCTTGTTTAACAACTTTATTTAACAACTTGGTACAACAAATGACAATTTGTCATGTACTTTTTATCCTTCTGTAAATATTAACAGTAAACAGCAAAATAAAAACTACAGTACAACTGCAATGTTTAAGTATAAATATCAGAAAACACACCAGGAACTTAAAAAAAAAATTCCATTCATTTCTGGGCTTGAAAATCTTCGAAAACATTCAGTTAGCTTTATCAGGAAGTAGACGATTAATATGCTCCTCCTCTATGACGTCCATGACTTCAGCAGACAGGTGGTAGATCTCCCTCGTCCTGCTTACATGACCCGGTCATGATGGCTCCATCAGTTTGACCAGAATATCTTCAACTGGTACGAAGCACATATCCTTTCCACCAGGTTTTGGATGGAAGTACGTGTTGGGCCCATGAGGGTGGAAAAACTCCACTTGAACATCTTGATGATGAGCATCCACAGTGACAGTCTTTGCTAACCACCAATTTTGGTCATAAATGACTGCAAGCCAATCTCCACAATTAATGACACCAGCAGGTATATCTGTCGCAGTCCCATCAGGACCACTCTGGGGTTCCTGCTCCATTTCCTCCATCAGCATTGCCAAAGGCCCTCTGTTTTTTCCCATTGTGGTAGGGCCATCATTCTCCTCAGCCTGTACCCTGGCATGTGTATTTTCAGTCAACTGAAATGCTGGCAAATCTGTGGCTCACTGCAGAAACATGACAATGATCTGCGATGGATGCTGTTTCCGTAAGGTATGACCTGATGGATTTTCCTCGTTGCTAGTACAGGTTTTAGTGGTTGAGAAAGGAGTGCATCATATCTCTGTATGTCACCTTCAGCAATATGATAGAGTTGAGTACTGCAAAGGCTTCTCCCAACCATCTCATGGAAGATCTTGCCATCCACAATGTGATTCCCCCGTAGTACAAGGCTGTCTGCAGTCCTTTTCACAGTTCCCCCAATGCCATCTGGAGCTCCCTTCCCATGTGAAGTGGTGAAGAAGTTCCAGGTTGTTCTCTGGAAACCCAGCGTTAGAGGTACATTGCAGAGGAGAGAGAAGTTCTTCTTGTTTTTGTACTGCTTGCTGGGGCCATCTGACCAAAATTGAATGGTATCAACTTTTGGAAATTTTAAACAAATACCTCTGAGGACTGGTTCCATGTGAGTCCAAATGGCAGAAGCATCCTGTCGCTTGGATTCTGATATTGTACAAAATTCTGCTTTCTCTTCTTTTGTGTAGTACATGCCAATGTGCAGATTGAGTTGTGGGAGGTTCTGACCAAAATGGCATGACTGTACCTCAGAACTATATTTGCATTTCCATGCCTCAGAAAAGTCCACATGCACAATTACAGTGCTTTCATTGCAGTTCTGTATCAAGCTGCTGTATTCCCTGGACTGGTTCTGAACTAAGCACACATGTGTTGTTGTTTCACTCCGGTTTGTCTTCGGTTTGATGAGCTTTGTCAGTGTGCCATTGTGCTTCACAAGTCTTGTATTGTAGTGAATTCCATCTGCTGTTTGGTCCTGAAATCATTCCCATTGCTGCCACTCAACATCGGTCAACTCTTGCTGTGGGGTGGGAAGTGTGTGCTTGTGGAGACACAGGGTGCAGGAGCGCAGAAGACATGCCTCGCTTGTCTGAGAACAACACACAAGTTCAAAACTATCCTCCAATTTGCTAGACTTGACAACACCATGTGCTCTTAGGACCTCAAACATCAGCTTTGCATTTTCATGGTATTGGCATTGGCGTGTCTTTCGATCTGATGGTTTTGGTGCTGTGACATAGAATGGACATAAGGCACAGAGGGATGAATAACTGAGTTTTACAGTTGGTTCCTTTTTGATGAACTCCCTGTGGAGGTTGAATATTGTGTCAGTCAGAATCATTCTCTGACGCTTTATTTTCTTCCGTGTTATCGTGTCCTGTTTGTCAGTCGTCATTCGTGCAGCATTATGGTAGAAATCCTGAACCATCTGGGTTATTGTTTGAATGTAAGTGGGTTTTTTGTCAGTAGTCCTTCTCTTTCGCAGTGTGTTATATGTCAGCCCAAACTGCTTTGTCTGGTGCATTAGGCGATATTTCTTTAGAACCCTGCCTGAGAGTCAAGTTCTTTGATTTTTGAGCAGACTTGTGGGGTGACTGTAAATTATTTTTGTTTTGATTAAATTCTTGAATGAAACAGTTGTGGAAGAGCAGGGTTTTCTTGATGGAGGGGTTTTTGAGTTTGCTTCCCTGTAGCATCTGCTCTATTTTTTTTGGTGACTTATGTTTTTTGTGTTTTTCTAGTTTGCTCTCGTCACCAACGCTTTTTCAGTCTGTTCCTATCTTTTATTATCTCTTGAAGTTTATTTTTCAAAGCTTTCATCTCTCTCAAGTATCTTGCTCTTGATTTCTTTTTTTCCCTTTCCCCTGCTATAGACTGCGTACTGCGAGCTAGCTCCTATATAGTCTGATCCAATGGACTATCTGAAGGAGTTTCTGGATGTTCTCTTGCACTCTCTCGACTCTTGCTGTCTACGTTTCCACGCCTTTCTCTTACTCCTCTTTTCACATTCATTCAAATCACTGATAGTTTTTATCTTCCCATCCTCTACTCTCTTCTTCCATCTTTGCTTTTCCTTTCTCAGGTATTCCTCCGTTAACTCTGGCTCACTATATATTTTCTCTCTCCGCCTTCTTAGTATTCCGTTACTTCTCCTTTGCTCCCCACTGATAGCTGCTGCCTAGCCATAACTTCCTAAAATACATAAAAGGAAGGTCAGAATTTAATAGAATTACTGTGAAATTGTGCAAAATTACTATGAATTTAATTATGTTTAATTTGATGAAATTTTAAAGTGATTGGGTGGTGCAACTAAATTCATTTGTGGTTTTAGTCATTGGGGATACATATAGTAAGGAAATATTGTAGGCCTGTGTGTGGAAGAAATAAAGGGGAAATTATGTATATTATAAATAAAGAGGTTAATGAAACATTACAAGCCATATTACTATTTAGTTTGATCATAAATTATATTCAAGCCTCCATTGAGGATGATTTGGATGTTTTTGTCAAAACCGTCAAACTATGTGTCACCACCATCAGACAGAAAACCTAACAGTTTTAACATCTGACGGTGGTGACAAAAACACACTTTTTTACATGACCTGCATGAGTATACAGGAGCCGTCTTGTTTTCCCTCTGTTGCTTGCTGCCTCTGGCCTCTACTTAAAATGCATGAATTTATATCATAATTTACAATAATTCTTTCTATATAAAAGAGAAAGCGTTGACACATCATGGTTGTGACGGTAGCAACATCAATAAATATGTAAAAAATATTGAAAAGATAGCAAACTTACAGGAGATTGTTTGACCTTGTTGCATTTAGCAGATGTGGAGGGTGGAAAGGGGATCCTCAGGAATATAGTTGACCATGTGGTTGCTTGATTGTATTGCCTTTTTTTAAATAAATATCTGACGGTGTTGACAAAAACTTGGGACACATTTTGAGCAACCACAAAATAAGAGTAAATATTGTTGAAAATTCACTGCTTTTAGTTTTAAAGAGGTTTTTCACTCTACCCTTTCATCAGGGATAAATATTATACATTTTAAATGATTTTTTCACACTTTTTATCAATTTGAAATGATAATCTCTTGTCTGAGGACAACTAATTTTGTGGGTATTGGGCTATCATATAATCATATAATTTATAAAATTAAAAACAAACATATGAAAAAATGTTGCATTTGTGCAAAAGACCCTCAGGTGATCGACCCTGATTATTTAAAATAAGAAAATGTTATTCATTTTCAACGGAGTTAGTACGTTTCTTAGTGGGACATATTTTCGTCAAAGTGTCAAGAATCAGTGATGTGATAATAAACCTGATTCTGATTCTGACATGGTTAGAGCATTGGATGATTGGTAAGAGGCAGTGAATAGGAATAAAAGGATCCTTTTCTGGTTGGCTGCCAGTGACTAGTGGTGTTCCACAGGGGCCAGTATTGGGACCGCTCCTGTACCTCCTCTCTGATGGTAGTAATGAGAAGAGGGCATGTCCTGGCTGGGTGGTGAGATTCCTTAATGATGGATGCCACCTTTTTGAGGCTAGTGCCCATGATGGAGCTAGCTGAGTTTACAAGCCTCTATTTTCCAGATCCTGTGCAGTGGCCTCTCCATACCGGATGGTGATGCAACCAGTTAGAATGCTCTCCACGGTACCGCTGTAGAGATCTGCTAGAGTCTTAGGTGACATACCAAATCTCCTTAGATTGTTAATGAAACATAACTGCTGGTGTGCCTTCTTTTTAATTGCATCAATGTGTTGGGCCCAGGTTCAATCTTCAGAGATGTTGGCACCAGGATTGAAGCTACTCACCCTTTCCGCTGCTGATTCCTCAACGAGGACTGGTGTGTGTTCTCTTGGCTTTCCATTCCTGAAGTCCACAATCAATTCCTCTGGCTCCAAACTCCTTGATCTTTCCAGAGTGTTGGCCCATTTCAGAATTCTTAAAATTACTCATTTCAACCCTGTTATCTATTTGAACGATTGTTGTCCCTCTCAGTTTTGCAGTTTGTTCTTGTAATATGTGCAGCTTCACAGTAGATTTGACTGTAATCAGTCAAGCCGTGCACTGAAGTTTTTCTGTTGTACTTTGTTGCCTTTCCCTGTTCTCAGTGTCCTTCTGAAGTGCGTAGAAGAAGTAGAAATGTTTCAGAGTATCATCTCCTCAGTGGACCTTTGTGCTATGATTTGTGCTCCTAGGCCTGACTGTTGTGCCTCTCCACAGGGAGAAGACAGTTTCCACACCTGCGGCAGCCCCTCCAAAGGATTTTTTTCCCGGAATTTTTACCATCGGCCGTCCAGTCCTGTCTCCGCCCCAGTGAGAGTGAAGCAAAGCCCAGGTTCCCCCAAAACAGTCTTCCCTTTTCCCCAAGACTCTTCGCCAAGGTCTCCCCGACGAATGAGCTTCAGTGGCATATTTCGCTCGACGTCAAAGGATTCCTCTGGCAGCTCAACCTCTACCTCACCTGTCTCAATGAAGTTCTTCTCCAGGTCCAGGAAAGGTAAGACATTATTACGGATAGACATTGGAATAGGGAACTGGGTGGCGGGATCATATTCTGTCTCCTCCTCTCCTGCACTTTCTCGATCCCCACAGTTCAACTTTTTCTCCTTCACAAATAATTTGCGACCTCTTGTACACCAGCTCCACTTCTGTCCAGAACAAACTCCAGCTTCTCAATGTTCAAAATTCGAAGAAAATTTATTATCAAAATACGTATATGAACCACATGCTACCCCGCGATACATTTTCTTTTAGATATTCACAATAGAACAAAAACACACAGTAGAATCAGTGAAAAGCTAAATGCAAACACTGACAATCTGCATGCAAAAGACAAAGCGTACAAATACAAAAAAAAAGAAATAATAATAAAATAATGCCGAGAACATTGAGTTGTAGAGTCCTTGAGAGTAAGTCCATATTTTGTAGTAGGATCACAAACAAGAGGAAATCTGCAGATGCTGGAAATCCAAGCAACACACACAAAATGCTGGAGGAACTCAGCAGGCTAGGCAGCATCGATGGAGAAGAGTAAACAGTTGACTTTTTGGGCTGGGACCCTTCAGCTGGACATTCCACAGTTTGTAGATTCCCCTTTCAAATCTCTTACTAACTCTTCCTTTAGTTAGTCCTGACAAAGGGTCTCGGCCTGAAACATCAACTGTACCTCTTCCTAGAGATGCTGCCTGGCCTGCTGCGTTCACCAGCAACTTTGATGTGTGTTGCCACAGTTTGTTGAATCAGTTTTGAGTTGTGAGTGAAGTTGTCTACGCTGGTTCAGGAGCTTGACAGTTGAAGGGTAATAACTGTTCCTGAACTTGGTGTAATGGGACTGGATGGCAGCATCGATAAGAGAGCATGGCCTGGATGGTCGAGGTCCTTGATGATGGATGCTGCTCTCTTGTGGCAGTGCCTCCTTGTAGGTAATTCTTTGTATGAACTTGTTACAGTGGAGGTGGTGATTTCCATCATGTTAATACTCCTTATCCTTTTTGCTTTCTATCTTGCCACACAGGCAATCTTCTTCTTTTTCTGAGGTTTTTATGGCAACTGGCAAACAGCTTTAAAGTGCATTACTGCCACCTTCTGAACTGGAGTGTGGGTCAGGATATCTAAATCCTATGTATTTTATATTAGTATCAACTTCTATAAAAAAAAGACTTGTGGCTTTAAGGAAATGCACTAAAACAATAATCTTGTGTTCCTTTCTGCAAAATATCATTAATATTAAATTGTATTTTATTCTGTGAAAACTTTAAAGCCAACCACCCCCTCCCTTGATTATATCTTGGACACTTCACCAATACGTGCTCAACCGTTTCTTGCTGATTACAGTACTCACACCTTCCATTACTGTGGGGTGGCACGGTAGCATAGTGGTTAGCACAAGGCTTTACAGTACCAGTGACACGGTTCAATTCCTGCCACTGCCTGTAAGGAGTTTGTGCATTCTCCCCATGACCGTTTGGGTTTCCTCCGGGTGCTTTGGATTTCTCCCACAGTCCAAAGACTACTGGTTGGTAGGTTAATTGCTCACTGTAAGTTGTCCTGTGATTAGGCTAGCGTTAAATAAGGGGTTGCTGGGTGATGTGGCTCACTGTATCTCAATAAATAATTTTTTTTGTATTTCTTCATGAAAAACAATGTACCATTTAACCCTGTGTGTCTAAACCTTAATCTCTGTATTATCACTTTCTCCCTCCTACCCTTTCCTACGTTCCTCAAACATTCCACTATTTTCTGGATATTATAAAGATGTCTTCCTGTTCTGTCTTTATCCCATTGTTTTCTCCACGATTGTTTGATTTCACACCTTTCATTTCTCCTTTACTGTAATTTATTTGAATGTCTACTTCTGCTCGTCTAGTTGCCTCCTTTGCTAACTTATCCGCTTGTTCATTCCCTCCAATACCAACATGTGCAGGAATATGCATAAAATATATACAGAGTCCCATCATTTAATTCTAAGTAAGCTTTGTATTATCTCATACGTAATGTCTGATCTTGCCTCTGAATATAAATCTTTTAGACTCCTGATTGCTGTGCTTGAATCAGTCAATATTACAACTGTCCTTGGTCTCACTTCCACCATCCACTGCAAAGTTAATAGAACAGCTGTCATTTTACCTGTATACACTGAGAAATCATCATTTATTCTCACTTGCTTTTTAATGTTAAAATCAGGCACTACCAATCCTACCCCAATCTACTATTACCATTTTTTAGCAACTGCTGTCTACTCCTTGTTGCAAGTAGCCTAACCCCTGTGGAACGCTACTAGTCACTGACAACCAACCAAAAAAGGCCTTCTTTATTCCCATTCTTTGTCACCTGCCAGTCGTCCAATCTTCTAGTCATGCTGGTATCTTCCTTGTAATACCATGGGCTTTTAGCTTGCTTAGCAGCTTCATATGCGGTACCTTGTCAAAGTCCTTCCAAAAATCCAAGTAAACAACATTTACTGACTCTCCTTTGTCTATCCTGCCTGTTATTTCTTCAAAGTACACTGGTAGTGCTGTGTCTGCTTCTTTCAGCTGATCCCTAAATTCTTTCGTCAGGCTCTTTGGTGATATTGTTCCAGGGCTTTCAGGTGCCTACTATAGGTGGTTCGTGATTCAGTTCCACAAAGAAACGTAGGAAGGACTGCTCTATAGACTAAAAATTTTGTTTGGAGCTGTACCTCACGGTCTTCAAAGGCTCTTTTCCATAGTCTTACACAGGCTCCGCTACTCAGGCTGTGGTTGATCTCTGAGCCAGTGTCTGCCTTTGAGGAAAGAATGTTGCCATGGTGGGGAAAGTGGCTTCTGTACCTCCATCCTGGTGGTAGCAGCGGGAAAAGAGCATGGCCTAGATGGTGACGTTCCTTGATGATGGGTGCTGCTTTCTTGTGGACGTGCTCCTTGCAGATAGTTCCTTGGAGAACCTTTTTTCATTGGAGGTGGGTAATTTCCATGATGTTAATACTCCACATCATTTCCTTTTGCTATCTTCCAATCATTAGCAGCTGCTGTCCGCTCCTTGTTGTACGTGTGCATTGATGGAGAAAGTGAGACTATGACTATGGCTATGTGACCCTGGGTTCAATCTCACTGCTGTCTGCGAGGAGTTTGCAGCTTCTCCCCGTCACCACAGGGGTTTTCTCCACCTATTCCTTTTTCCTCCTACATTCTAAAGACGTGTGGTGTAGTAGTTAATTGGTCATATGGGTGTAATTGGTCACAGTTCTAGCTCGTTGGGCCAGAACTGTGCGGTGTCTCTAAAGAAACTAAAAATGGAATAAAAGCTCCAAAGGTTGTGAACGCAAGGGATGCTGAAAGTCCAGAGTAATACACACAAGATGCTGAAGGAACTCAGCAGGTCAGGCTGCATTCATGGAAAGAGATAAGCAGTTGATGTTTTGGGCTGAGGCCATTCATCTGTATTCAAATCCGTAATCCAAAGATTGTGGATTTGAAAGCCATACTTAAATATATCCATATCTAGAGCACTCATTAAACATAATGACCTTCATAGAAGCAAGTTAACACAGAAACAAAAGCATTGTACCAATTGTTTTTAGGTTCTCTTGTTACGTGATCCTGGAATTGCTACATACTTTGTGCTGGACTGCACGGATAAGATTATCTCAGGTCCATAGAGCACTGGTAGTAGTGGTAGGAGTTGGAAGGGCACCCATTCCTTTTGAAGTCACATGGGAGTCCCCACCAGTCTTCTTATCACACAAAATAGACATGAAGGAGGTCCTCCGTCTTGATAGTGGGCGTGCCTCCTCTGATACACCCTAAACATCTCAGATCATTCTATCCTTCTTCCCTCCCTCTACTGATAAAGTTCCACTCTTCTTCCTCAGCCTACACTTGGAGTGTTGTGAGAAATTTTGGGCCCCTTATCTAAGAAAGAATGTGTTGTCATTGTAGAGGGTCCAGAGGAGGTTTATGAGAATGATCCTGGGAATGAAAGGGTCAACGTATGAGGAGCATTTGATGGCTCTGGGCCTGTACTTGCTGGAGTTTAGAAGAATGAGGAGAGATCTCATTGAAACCTATCAAATATTGAAAGGCCTAGATAAAGTGGTCATGGAGAGGATGTTTCCTATAGTGTGGGAGTCTAGGATCTGAGGACACAGCCTCAGAATGGAAGGACAACCCTTTAGAACAGAGATGAAGAGGAATATCTTTAGCCAGAGGGTAGTGAATCTGTAGAATCCATTGCCTCAGGAGGCCAAGTCATTGGGGTATATTTAAAGCAGAGGTTGATAGATTCTTGATTGGTAATAGTTACAAGTAGAAGACTGGAGGATGGGGTTGAGAGGGATAATAAATCAGCTATGATTCAATGGCAGAGCAGACTCGATGGGCCAATTGACCTAATTTTGCCCCAATGTCTTATAGTTTCCCAAAATCCCAAATTACCAACAAGAAACCTTTTTAACTTTGACATTCTTTTCATAATTAAACCCCTTGTGGATTTGGTAGCTGGCCCGGAAATAGAAGCAAAGCTCAGGTGTATCAGAAGTTCTGTCTGTCCAATGTGCTGAGCAACAAGCCTACAAAGAAAATTACCTACATGTCATATCAGATTCCATTTGGGAATATTTTTACAGCCTTCCCTGGGCTCTAAATTAAAACCCTTTCCTCTTTTCAAAGCTGTGCAAAAAATCTGGATGGAAAGGAATTTGAAAAAAAGTTAACTGTTTTATTAACTCCAATCACCTCACTCTGGCTGAGAATTTTGACATGAATTGTCTAGTCTTGACTCTGATTACATGGTTGACTTCAGTATGTTTCATCTGAGTTATAGGGAAAGGTTGAATAGGTTAGGACTTTATTCACAGGATCACAAGAGGGTGAGGGGAGATCTTACAGAGGTATACAGAATTATGAGGGGCATAGATAGGATAGATACTTTTTGACCTCAGGTTGGATAAGGCTAGAACTAGAAGTCGTAATTTAGGATGAAAGGTGGAATATTTAAGGGGAATCTGAGCGGGGGATGCAATTTGGAATGAGCTGCCAGCGGAAGTGGTAGATTCGAGTTCAGTTGTAACATTTAAGAGAAGTTTGGATTAGTACATGGATGAGAGAGGAATGAAGGCCTATCATCTGGCTGCAGGTATATGGGAAAAGATCGGGCTGGCGTGGTCTAGATGAGACATTGGGCCTGTTTCTGTGTGTAGTGCTCTGTGCTGAAGGAAATTAAGTGTTTTGGAGGCATTCCTAGATGAAGCCCATGTGTGATTTTACAGTTTCAGAGAGCAGAGTTTAAGATGTTTAAAATATGAGGTGACAAATGGCTTAATGGAGCAATTTGCCCTAATTGAGACTGGTATCATTCAACATTGCTTCTCTCTTGCAAACAGCGTGCCAATTAGCAATTTGTAATTAAAACAAGTCACAAGCAGTGGTACCCATGCCATCATCTTATCTCTGAAGATAGGGGATCTGCAGTTGTGTACACTGCCTAATGAAGACCTGAAGCCATTCCAGTGATTTATCATATAATCATTGCTGGTCCATTCCTCTGGGGGATCGATGTAGCATTTGGTTCCTGCCTGTCATTGTAACTGAGAAAATTGCTGTTCCCTGGGGAACAGGGCTCTCTGATGTATTCATTACATCATTTAGAAGCCAAGGTGGAGCTCCTTTTTAAAGTTGTTATATCTGGGCTTGCTTTAGCTAAAATGAGCATTTTAGAGTATTAGGATGTTTAAAGACTCAAATGGATTATTGATGTTCTTTGTGGTAGAGAATTTTTCTCTGCTTGGTCAGGGTTATGTGGTAGATCTTTAATGTCCTTGGGCAATGGATGGGAGGCATTCACTTGTTTTACCCTATCAATATAATATTAAACTTCCCCCCATAAATATTCTTGGTTCCAAGTTAGGGTCTTCCAATTTTTTAAGTTGCTCTACATAACTGAAGTCTTGTATCCCTGATTGTAACCTAGTGAATCTTTAGGATGTGTGAGCTCAGAATTATTCAATTGCATGTGGTCTGTTGACCAGAAAGTCAAAGATCCAGTTGCTTAGGGAGGTGTTGTGTCCCAGGTCAAGGAGTTTTGAGATGAGTTTATTTGGAACTATGGTATTGAAGGCCATGTCTACCTTATCTCTGCTCACAGGACAAACTGCATCCTGCCATGGTAGACATCTGTTGTAGTTCTCCTATTGCAAATATGTGTTTCCTTAGATAGAGAGAACACACCTTTAAGCAATACACCCAATGTGGTCTCACCAAGGTCCTTTGCAATTAAGGCTTTACTTTTCTAATTGCCAACTTGATGAACCTACATAGAGCACTACAGCACAGAAACAGGCCCTTTGATACATCTAATCCATGCCGAACTGTTATTCTCAAGTCAAGTCACTTTTTATTGTCATTTCAACCATAACTGCTGGTACAGAACATAGTAAAAATGAGACAACGTTTTCCAGGACCATGGTGTTACATGAAACAATACAAAAACTACACTGAACTACATAAGAAAAAACACAAAAACTACACCAGACTACAGACCTATCCAGGACTGCATAAAGTGCACAAAACAGTGCAGGCACTACAATAAATAATAATAATAAATAATAAACAAGACAGTAGGCACAGTAGAGGGCAGTAGGTTGTTGTCAAGCCAGGCTCTGGGTATTGAGGAGTCTGATGGCTTGGGGGAAGAAACTGTTACATAGTCTGGTCGTGAGAGCTCGAATGCTTCGGTGCCTTTTTCCAGATGGCAGGAGGGAGAAGAGTTTATATGAGGGGTGCATGGGGTCCTTCATAATGCTGTTTGCTTTGTGGATGCAGTGTGTGGTGTAACTGTCTGTGATGGCGGGAAGAGAGACCCCGATGACCTTCTCAGCTGACCTCACTATCCGCTGCAGTGTCTTGCGATCCGAGATGGTACAATTTCCGAACCAGGCCGTGAGGCAGCTGCTCAGGATGCTCTCGATACAACCCCTGTAGAATGTGGTGAGGATGGGGGGTGGGAGATGGACTTTTCTCAGCCTTCGCAGAAAGTGGAGACACTGCTGGGCTTTCTTTGCTATGGAGCTGGTGTTGAGGGACCAGGTGAGATTCTCCGCCAGGTGAACACCAAGAAATTTGGTGTTCTTAACAATCTCAATGGAGGAGTGGTCGATATTCTGCCTAGTAACATCGATCCACACCTGGACCATAGCCCTCCATACCCCTTCCATCCATGTACTTAGCCAAGCTTCTATTAAGATTGCAATCAAACCCATATTCACTACTTCTGCTGGCAGCTAATCCCACACTCGAGCCACTCTCTGAGTGAAGACGGTCCTCCTCATATTCCCCTAAAATATTTCACCTTTCACCCTTAACCTTCAGTTGTTATCTCACCCTAGCTGAGAGGAAAAAGCCTGCGTGCATTCACTCTTTTATATACCCCTTACATATTAACTTCCATTCGTGTACAAGGTCACCAAGTCTCTCTGAATACTGGCACTTTTCAATTGCTACTTTCACATCTTTTACAGGGTGATGCCAGTGAGGCTGCTTAACTAGATAAGAGCCCACTGGATTACCAGAAAGGTACTAGCATGGATAGAAGATTGATCGACTGGCTGGAGGCAAAGAGTAGGAATAAAGAGGGCCTTTTCTAGATGTCTGCCAGTGACTTGTGCTGCAGGGGTCAGTGTTACGACCACTTCGAATCATATGTCAATGATTTGAATGAAGAGTTGGCTTTGTGTCCAAGTTTGCAGACGATGCAGAGATAGGTGGGGTGGGGGGTAAGTATTGTTGAGGAAGCAGGATTTTTGCAGAAGGACCTAGACAGATTGGGAGAATGGGCAAATGATTCGAACAGATGGAATACAGTGTCAGAAAGTGTATGGTTGTGCACTGTGGCAGAAGGAATAAAGGTATGGACTATTTGCTAAATGGGGAGAAAACTCAAAAATGAGAGCTGCAAAGTGACTTGGGAGTCCTCATGCAAGGTTCCCCGAAAGCTAACTTGCAGATTGAGTCAGTGGTGAGGATGGCAAATGCAATGTTAGCATTCATTTCAAGACTACTAGAGTACAAAAGCAAGGATGTAATGATGAGGCTTTGTAAGCATTGGTCAGACTGCAGTTGGAGTATTGTAAGCAATTTTGAGGCCCTTATGTGAGGAAAAAGTGTGCTGGCATTGAAGAAGGTCAAGAGGAGCTTCCCGTGAATGATCCCAGGAATGAAAGGGTTAACATTTGAAGAGCGTTTAATGGCTGGGCCTGTACTTACTCGAGTTTAGAAGAATGGGTGGTGGGTATGGGGGAGGGAAGATCTCACTGAAACCTATGAAATATTGAAAAGCCTAGATAGAGCGTATGTGGAGAGAATGTTTCCAATATTGGGGGAATCTATGACCGGGGGCACAGCCTCAGAATTGACGCACGTTCATTTAGAACAGAGATGAGGAAAAATTTCTTAAGCCAGAGGGTGGCGAATCTGTGTAATTCATTGCCACAGATGACTGTGTAGACCAAGTCATTGGGAATATTTATTGTAAAGCAGAGCTTGATAGATTATTGACTAATTAGGGCGTCAAAGGTATGGGGAGAAGGCAGGAAAATGGGGTTGAGAGGGTTAATAAATCAGCTGTGATGGAATGCCTGAGAAGCCTTGATGGGTCGAATGACCTAATTCTGCTCCTATGGTCTTAAAGCTAATCCCTCTAGATTTTGGTTGTCTTTCCCTAGGAATAGGTCTTAATTATTACGTTATGTATAATTTATGTTAATTTAAGTTTATGTTAATTCGTTAATGTTAATTTATGCTGCAAAAAGCCAATTTTATGGCATTTATACCCAGCATATGTAATATCCACAACAGTAAACTTGAATTTGAAGACTATATAGTTGCAACACCTAGGTTCTGATGAGAGATAACTTAAGGTTGGGTTTCTTGGCATGTAGGATGAGGTACTCAATTGGATTTAATGCAACACACACAAAATGCTGATACTGCTTGACCCTCTGAGTTCCTCTAGCATTTTGTGTGTGTTGCTTTGAATTTCCAGCATCTGCAGATTTTCTCGTGTTCGTGAATTGGATTTAATGTTGGCTTAGTGAGAGAAGCCAGAGAGTGGTAGTAGATGGTTGCCTGTCTGACTGGAGACCTGTGACTGGCGGTGTGCTGCAGGGATCAGTGCTAGGTCTGTTGTTGTTTGCCATCTATATCAACGATCTGGATGATGATGTGGTAAACTGTAAAAGCAAATTTGTGAATATCACCAGAATTCTGGGTATAGTGGACAGTGAGGGAGGCTGTTAAAGCTTTCAGTGTGATCTGGACCAGTTGGAAAGATGGGCTGAAAATGGAAGACAGAATTTAATGCGACGAGTGTGAGGTGTTGCACTTTGGAAGGACAAAGCAAGGTAGGACTTACACTGTGAGTGGTAGGACACTGAGGAGTGTGGTGGAACATAGGGAGCTGGGAGTACAAATCCACAGTTCCTTGAAAGTGGCATCAGAGCTAGATAGGGTTGCAAAGAGAGCTTTTGCCACGTGGTGTGACCTAATTTGGAGAACTGTGTGCAGACTTGGTCACCTACTTACAAGAAAGGTATAAATTAGATTAGATTAGATTATGAGGACACTCAGTCCTCTTTTATTGTCGTTTAGTAATGCATGCAGTAAGAAATGATACAATATTCCTCCGGTGTGATATTACAGAAACACAGGACAGACCAAGACTGAAAAAAAAACTGACAAAAACCACATAATTATAACATATAGTTACAACAGTGCAAAGCAATACCGTAATTTGATGAGGAACAGACCATGGCCACGGTAAAAAAAAGTCACAAAGTCTCTCAAAAGTCCCATCATCTCATGCAGACGGTTGAAGGGAGAAACTCTCCCTGCCATGAGCTTCCAGCGCCGCAAACTTGCTGATGCAGCATCCTGGAAGCACCCGACCACAGTCCGACTCGGAGTCCGTCCAAAAACTTAAAACCTCCGACACCGAGCACTGAGCACCATCTCTGCCGAGCGCTTCGACCCCGGCCCCGGCAACAGGCAATAGGCAAAGCCGAGGATTTGGGGCCTTCCCCTCCGGAGATTCTCGATCACACAATAGCAACAGCAGCAAAGCAGGCATTTCAGAACTTCCTCCAGATGTTCCTCTGTGCTTCTCACATCTGTCTCCATCAAATCAAGATTGTGCACGGCCCCGTTTAACAAATACGATATCAATTCAGAGCGGCCGCGCGCGCTGCGTCGCGCCGCCATCTTCTCCTCCCCAATAAGATTGAGAGAGAAAATTTGCAAGGGTGTTGGTGGGATTTGAGGACCTGAATTATAGGGAGAGGATGAATAGGCGAAGACGTTATTTCCCTAGAACATAGAAGACTGAAGGGAGATTTGATAGAACCTACAAAATTATGAGGGATCGATTTAGAGTAAATGCAAACAAGCTTTTTCCACTGAGGTTGGGTGAGACTAGAGCTAGAGGTCATGCGTTAAGGGTGAAAGTTGAAATGTTTAAGAGGAGCATGAGGGAGAACTTATTCACTCAGCGGGCAGTGAGAATATACCAAGTGGTGGATGCGGGTGCATTTTCAACATTTAAAAAAAATTTGGATGGGCACATGGATGGGAGGGGGATGGAGAGCTTCGGTCTGGGTGCAGGTCGATGGGAATGGGCAGATTAATGGTGTGGCACAGACTAGATGGGCCGAAGGGCCTGCTTCTGTGCTGTAGTTTTCTGTGACTTTAGGACTGTATGGAAGTTTGGATAGATACACGGATGAGAGCAGTATGGAGGGCTGTGATATAGGAACAGGCAGATGGAACTGGGCAGAAAGCCAGATCACAGCAAACTAGATGGGCTGAAGGGCTTGTTTCCGTGCTGCAATGCTCTATGACTATATGACTCAATCTGAGTCTGTTTAATAAGGTTACCAGGCATTAGGCGCTCCTCTGACAATGCTGTGGTTTCTGTGTACTTGCCCAGGACAGACTGCCCAGTTGTTGAGCTCTGGTTTCTGGAGAGGACTTGGAACCACAATGTGACTCAGAATTGTGAGAGCCACTCACTGAACCACAGCCAAAACTTCAGCGTTTCAGATAAATAAATTGCTTTGTCTCATGTGGCAGAAAGAAAGTGAACGTCTCTGTTGCAAAACTTCTTTTGTCTTTTTTTGCTCCATTATCTATCACCACTAGGAAGTGCCTCGGGGTGAAAACTTGCTGTGGGGGTAAATGGGGTCACCAGAGCCAGAGTCAGTGAAGACTAGAAACACACCCTGATGCAGAGTTTGGGCCTAAAGTGTTGACAATTCCTTCCCCCCTCACCCCCATGGACACTGCCTGACCCACTGTGCCGATCAAGATTCCCCTGTAATCTTGTCCAGTTTGCCTGCATTTGGTCCCTGTCCTTCTCAACCATACCACTCCGTGTACCTGTCCATGTACCTTGGAAAAGTTGTTCATGTGCCTGCCTTAACCACTTCCTCTGGCAGTTCATCTCATATACTGCCACCCTCTGGCTGAGAAAGTTTCCCCTCAGGTTTCTGTTTCCCCTCTGACCTAAACCTTCACCCCCTGGTTCTTAATTCCCTGACCTTGCAAAAAAAAATGTGCTCATTGACCCTCTCTGACCCCTTCATAATTTAATACACTTATTTTTGTTGTCTTGTTTTTGTTCTGCATGCACAAATTTTTATCTACATGCATTAGCTACTTGAGTTTAAATGCTCCCGGATGAAATTTGAATCAGCTCACCACTGTAGATACAGCCAAAAATCTCAGTGTTTTGTCACCACTCTCTGTTGGACGGGGTGGTGAGGCTTGGAGCCACTGGAGGAAACTGTGAATCATCGGGCTTGACAGCTCATGAAGCAGCCCATCACTTGCCACGTAAAGAACCTACCTACAGGGGGCAAATAATGCGAGAAGAGGGGTTGCACCTAAGCCAGGGAGCCAGTTGTACACACTGACATCAAACATAATGCTGTATTGACGACTTAAGGGAAGAGGAAGTTTCCACAGCCACAAGACATCTTCACTTCCTCCCTAAGTGCAAAAACAAAAGGCTTCTGGCTTTGCATTTTATTTTTGCTCACACTTGAGCTTGTTTTTGCAATCACTGCCATTTGTCATTGCTACCATCAGGGAGGAGATACAGGAGCCTGAAGACACACCCTCAGTGATTCAGGAACAGCTTTTTCCCCTCTGCCATCAGATTTCCGAATGGGCAATGAACGCATGAACACTGCCTCACTAATTTCTTTGTCTGTTTTTGCACTATTTACTTGATTTAACTTTTTAAATATATATATACTTACTGTAATTTACAGTTTTTATTATTTTGTATTGCAATGTACTGCTGTTGCATAACAGCAAATTTCACAACATATTAAACCTGACTCTGATCCTGATTTTGAATGTTTGGAACTGTTCGAAGAATGACCAACGAAGACTGGCACAACTGATTAATTCTTAAAAAGTCACATAGCCGGACGTTGCCACAAATGATGGTAAGACTCAAGCATCTATGGAAAGAGAAACACAGAATATAGAATAGTAAAAGTCCTTTGCTCCATGATGTTGTGCTAAGCTTTTAACCTACTCTGAGATCAGTCTAAACCTTCCCTGTCATACAGCTCTCCATTTTTCTTTTATCCATGTGCCTACCTCAGAGTCTCTTAAATGTCCCTACTGTATTTGCCTGTGGCACCACATCTGGCAGGGCGTTTATGCACCTACCACTCTCTGTGTAACAAAAACTTACCTCTAAAATCCCCCCATACTTCCTCCAATCACCATAAAGTTATCCCCCCCCCAAAAAAACAGTCAGATTCTAAAAAGGTGTTAGAATAATTTTTTTGTGTGGGAGGAGGGCTTTGGGGGCCAATGTGCCTATTCCGTTTTTGTTTTTTTTTTGCAGGGTGGTGGGATCTTGGGGGCTGATAATCGTGCTGCCTTTCTTTTCATGTGTAGTTTCATGGCTACCCCTAGAACTGAAGAATTTCAGAATTGATTAGTTTGATAATAAGTGAACCTTTGAACCTTTGAAGGTGTCACAGATCCAAAATGTTGCCATTTATTTTTTTATAGGCGTTCTTAAACCTGCAATTTTTCCAGCATTTTCTTTTTTTACTTCAGATTTCCAGAATCGGATATTTAATTTTTAGAAACACAAGAGATTTAGAAACACAAACACAAGAAAATGCTGGTGGATGTCAGCAGGTCAGGCAGCATCTATGTAGAGAAATAAAAAGTCAATGTTTCAGGCAAAGACCTTTTACCAGGAGTTCCTCCTGCTTTTTATCTTTATGAATTTGAATGACAGAAATTTGAGCTCTATGAGTGGAGCTTGCTCATTAGGCAGCACAGTTAGCATGGGTAAGTCGAACTGAAAGGTCATTCCGTTTCCATGCACAGTGACTCTATGAACCTCACCTGCATATCATAGTACAGTGGGTAAACTTTCTACATCTCAGTTCCAGCGACCTAGGGTTTGCGTTGTCCCTGTAACCACATAGGTTCTCTCTGTGTGCTTTGGTTTCCTTCTACATCATCTGGTTGTGAACACACATTGCCTGTGGCTGTGCGGTGAGAGGTAGGACCAGAATCAGAGTCACCAGCCTGTGACGTGAAATTTGTTATCTTAGTAGCAGCAGTTCAATGCAATACATAATCTAGCAGAGAAAAAACAATAAATAAAATAAAAAAAATAATAATAAATAAACAAGTAAATCAATTACGTATATTGAATATGTAACTCTCAGTTTGGCTAGTGGCTTAATATAGGGGATGATAGCCGCCCGGCCAGCCCAAACTTAAGAAATCTCGTTTGGGTGGATGCTGCATGATGTGTCCCCTGTTACAAATCAGTACCATGAAATAGCAAACAGTACACAATATGTGATTAAACGATTGAGCTTTATAATTCTTAATTTGACTATATGGTTAGTAAAGAAACAAAAGAAGAAAAGGGCCCATTCTCATGAAACAGTCTAATGCGCAAACGTCGTGCGTATATAGAGAGTAGAGCAGTGGGCTAAGCACACACCCCTAAGGTGCCCCAGTGTTGATCGTCAGCAAGGAGGATATGTTATCACCAATCCGCATAGCTTGTGGTCTTCCGCTTAGGAAGTCGAGGATCCAATTGCAGATGGACCTTCACACAAGGAGTGGTGAACCTGTGGAATTCTCTGCCACAGGAAACAGTTGAGGCCAGTTCATTGGCTATATTTAAGAGGGAGTTAGATATGGCCCTTGTGGCTGAAGGGATCAGGAGGTATGGAGGGAAGGCTGGTACAGGGTTCTGAGTTGGATGATCAGCCATGATCATACTGAATGGCGGTGCCGAATAGGTGCAGGAGTGGGCCAAATGGCCTACTCCTGCACCTATTTTCTATGTTCCTATGGAGGTACAGAGGCCCAGGTTCTGCAACTTCTCAATCAGGATCGCTGAGGGAGTTGATGTGTAAGTCAAGAGGATGAAATGCGATTAGCGCGAGTGGGTGTTTGATGATCAGCGTGATCTTGGGGAACTGAAAAAGCACAGTACAGTATGATTGTGGGGATGAGTCTTTCCACTGAGAAATGCAACGTGTGAAAGGGTTGAAAATGTACAGTACATAATGGAATCATTTGATAGGTGTCTGGTGTGTGTGGGTGTGTGTAGATTAACTGCTACAACACCTGCCTCTCCAAAATTAATAATAAAGCATGCACAAAATGCCTATGAACTTACAGAACAGTACAGCACAGTATAGGCCATTTGGCCCATGATATTGTGTCAAACTTTTAACCTACTCCAAGATCAATCTAATGCTTCTCTCATGCACAGCTCTTCATTTTATGTTCATCCATGTGTTTATCTAAGAGTCTCTTAAAAGTCCCTTAAATGTCTGCTTCTACCATTACCCTGGCAGTACGTACCATGCACCCACCACTCTGATGTCATCCCTATACTTTTGTCCATATCCCACCATATCTTAAAGTTATTCCCTCTTGTATTAGCCATTTCTATATTCTATTTTCATATTCATATGTGCTTTGTGCTGTGTAAGACTGTTGGTATTGTGTTTTGCACCTTGGCGCTGGAGTGACACTATTTTGTTTGGCTCTATTTATAGGTAGTCATGTATGGTTGAATGACAATTAAACTTTAATTGGTTTGAATTGAATATCTGTTTTAACATAATGAACTTCCACCCTGGGGAAAGGTGTTTGCTATCCACTGTATCAAGACTGGATAAATCAGGAAGCTACTGTGTGATGCAGCATCTTTGGGGAGAGAAACAGAGCTAATGCATTGAAGATGTATCAATGAGACTGAGAAAAACTTGAGATGAGGTATGCTTTAACTTAGAGAAGTGGGGAGTAGTGGAGAGAACGAAGGGTGGGGAGAGCAAGAGGGATTCAAGGGAAAGGGATGTGCTCTGGAAACAACAAAAACAATGGAGGGAAATGGAAAGCAATGTGGATGAAGGAATGGAAATGCCATCGGAGAAAGGAACAGAGCTTTCATAAAGGGATGAACTCAGCAGGTCAGGCTGCAACTATTGAAATGAATCAACAGTCGACGTCTTGGGTCGAGACTCTACTGATGAAGGGTCTCAGCCTGAAATGTCGACTGTTTATTCATTTCCACAGATGCTGCCTGACCTGCTGAGTTCATCCAGCATTTTGTGTGTGTTGCTTTGGATTTCCAGCATCTGCACGATCTCTTGATTTCCACAATGGGATAGCTTTTAAGTTTTTTTTAAATTTAGAGATACAGTGCAGAATAGGCCCTTCTGACCATTTGAGCCATGCCACCCCTGTAAAGCCCCACAACCCTGATTTTACCCCTGTCCTAATCATGGGACAATTTACAATGACCGTTATGTCTTTGGACCTGTGGGAGGAAAGCAGAGCACCCGGAGGAAACCCACATTTTCCACGGGGGGTTTATGTACAGAGACTCTTTACAGACAGCGCCAGAACTGAACTCCAAACTTATGATGCCCCGAGCTGTAAAAGTGTCACACTAACCGTCATGCTACTGTGGTCTTCATGTTAGGGTAAGGTATTGGATAAGTTCTTTATGTCTCAATTTTTTAACCAAAGGCTGACTGTTTAATGAGTTATTTAAAAGAACATTCTGGAAGCCTTAAACTGAAAGCAGAATTAATTAGAGTTATTTCTAGAAGGTTGACTGACAAGACAATGTTTCTATACAACAGGATTCCCAGAGTATTAGCCTTTATTTATTCATTTCTGAATAAATTTATTAAATAATTTATTTAAAATAATTTATTCACTTTCCCTGTTGCAGGCAAAGCTGGTGTTGATTGCTAACTTCTAATTGCCCATGAGAAGGTGGTGATGAGCTGTCGTCCTGAACCAGTTCTGGTGAAGGTACTCCCATGGTGATGTTAGGCAGGCAGTTCTAGGATTTAGACCCAACAAATGGTAATGCCTTTCCATGTCAGAATGCATAGGAATGGTTTAAAAGTTTATAAAACCATAAGGAGCAGAATTAGGCCATTTGGCCTGTTGAGTCAGCTCTGCCATTTTGTCATGGCTGATCCACTTACCTCTGTCAGCCCCAGTCTCCTGCCTTCTTCCCGTATCATCCATGCCCTGAACTAATCACAAATCTATCAACCTCTGTCGAAAATATACCCAATAACCTGGCAACAAATTTCACAGGTGTTTGCTGGCATACAGAGTTGCAGTTCCTGTTGGCCAGTGGTGGAGAGAAGGAATGTTTAAGGTGTGGATGTCCTGGAGGGTAACAGATTTCACGACATTCACCTAGGCAAGTACAGTAGAGAGTACTCCATCATAGTCCTGTCTGGCTTGTGTCTGGAGCGGTCCTGGAATGCCCAATAGGTTTAGTCTGTCACTGCGGGGTACACAGCATATTATATGTGGCTGGTTCAGATGAGTTTCTGGTCGAATGGGAAAGTTAGCGTAGATTATTAATGCATGCATGAATCCTGAGCTACACCAGAGCACCAGCAACAACAGAAGTTAAAAGAAGAAAGTTAATCTGTTGGAAGGCTCCAGGTATAATCCCATCCTCACACCCTATGACATAAAAACTGAATTTCATTAAAATTCCATTTTGAGTAGTTTTCACTTTGGAATGTCTGCCCTATTGAATAAGTTAAAAAAGGTTTTAGGTTGGGCAAGGGTGGTGTTGGTTAAAAAAAAAATAAATTACACATAAAATCCACAGTCACTGAGAAAGGGGAATTGTTTGGCCATCGTGCAATGACGGGACAAAGGAGCAGATGGACAGGGGGGAGAAAGGAGAGGCAGTGGATGTCATTTATTTGGATTTTCAGAAGGCGTTTGATAAGGTGCCACACATGAGGCTGCTTAATAAGATAAAATCCTATGTCGTTACAGGAAAGATACTGGCATGGATAGAGGAATGGCTGACAGACAGGAAGCAGTGAGTGGGAATAAAGGGGGCCTTTTCTGGTTGGCTGCTAGTGACTAGTGGTGTTCCTCAGGGGTCAGTATTGGGACCGTTACTTTTCATATTGCTTGTCAGTGATTTAGATAATGGAATTGATGGCTTTGTGGCAAAGTTTGCAGATCATAGGAAGATAGGTGGAGGGGTAGGTGGTGCTGATGACTTAGACAAATTGGAAGACTGGGCAAAAGAGTGGCAGATGGAATACAGTGTTGGCAAATGTATGATGATGCATTTTGGAAAAAGGAACGATAGTGCCAACTATTATCTAAATGGGAAGAAGGTTCAAATATCAGAGGTGCAGAGGGACTTAGGAGTCCTCGTGCAAGACTTCCAGAAGGTTAATTTACAGGTTTAGTCTGTGGTAAAGAAGGCAAATGCAATGTTGGCATTTATTTCAAGGAGAATAGAATATAAAAGCAAGGAGATAATGCCGACCCTTTATAGGACACTAATCGGGCTGCACTTGTAGCATTGTCAACAGTTCTGTGCCCCATATCTCAGAAAGAATGTGTTGTAATTGGAGAGAGTCCAGAGGAATTTCATGAGGATGATTCTGGGAATGAAGGGGTTAACATATGAGGAGCATCTGGCAGCTTTGGGCCAGTACTCACTGGAATTTAGAAGAATGAGTGGGGATCTCATTGAAACCTACCGAATGTTGAATGGACTAAATAAGGTAGATGTGGAGAGGATGTTTCCTATGGTGGGGTGTCCAGAACTAGAGGGCAGGCCTTAAAACTGAGGGGTGACCTTTTAGAACAGAGGTAAGGAGGAATTTTTTTGGCCAGAGTAGTGAATCTGTAGAATGCTCTGCCATAGACTGCGGTGGAAGCCAAGTTCATGCGTATATTTAAAGCGGACGTTGGTCAGGGCATCAAAGGACATGGCAAGAAGGCAGGTGTATGGGGTTGAGTGGGATGCAGGATCAGCCATGATGAAATGGTGGAGCAGACTGGATGGGCTGAATGGCCTAATTCTGCTCTTATGTCTTATGGATTAGAACCACTCTGGTTATATGTAATTTGTATGGGCTGGACTGGTCTTTACAGATGACTGGAAAGGCCAGTCCACCCTATGGGGCTCTCCACAGAGTGACACAGTAGTGTAGTGGTTAGCATAACACTTTACTGACCTGGGTTCAATTCCCGCCACTGCCCGTAAGGAGTTTGTACGTTCTCCCCATGTATATGGGTTCCCTCCGGGTGCTCTGGTTTCCTCCCACAGTCGAAAGACTAAAGGCTGATTTATACTTGTGCGTACTAGCTTACACCAAAGCCTACGCAAGTGGGCTATGCCGTTGTGAGCATTTATACTTGTGCGTTGGTGTGTCTGCGTCTCTCTGCAATTCACCGCCAAAACGCTAGTTGGCGGTGGGGTTTCTATGCCACTGTGTTGAGTTTCTTCATGTTCAAATTTCAAACAATGGCGACTGAAACTGAAGGAGGGTGAATTTTCTGTGCTTGTCCGGCCACTGAGAGACATGGATGAGGAAATGCATTTCAAGTATTTTCGGATGTCGGCAGGTAGATTTGACGATTTGGTTCATCGTCTCCAACCATTTATTTCGCATCAGTGTACGCACAGTATACTCTGAGACTGGCAATCACCATTCGAGTTTTAGCTTCAGGTGGAAGTCAGCAGCTATATACAAACTGGCATCAAGCACAGGGTCCTCCATAATTTCGGAGGTCTGTAAAGCTTTATGGAAAGCATTGCAGCCAGAGTTCCTTCCCTGCCCTTCAGTCGCCCAATGGGAAGCTATTGCAGCGTAGGAGGAAATGTGATGCTACCAAGCGGACCAATCACAGTTGTTCGGTCTGCGTCGCCGTGACGCGTAGTTACATTTTGGGAGAGGTGCGCGTTAGGCTACGGCGTAGAGTACAGTGTAGGGTATGCGGCTATGCCGTATCTATGGCGTACATTTGACACACATGTATAAATTGGCCTTTACTGGTTGCAGGATTAATTAGTCATTGTAAACTGTCCTGGGATTAGGCTAGAATTAAGTCAAAGGATTGTTGGGTGGTGTGGCTCTTAAAGTCAGAAGGACCTATTCCGCACTCCATCCCAATCAATCAATAAGTTAGTTAGTCCTTCGGCAGTGTGGACAAAAGATGGCAGTCACGTTGGTTTGGGGGGGTTGCTGGCTCGGCCTTTCCTGGCCAGCCTACGTCTCTCTGCTGCAATTGTCCTTCCTGCCTCCTGTCACTGCACCCTTACGGAGGGAGGAGTGCCTTTCAAACCAATCCTGGGAGGTATGTTCCCATGTGTCTGGGTTGATGCCAAAGTGAAGTTTTCCAGGGGTCCTTGTACCATTTCCTTTGGCCTCCACGGGAATGCTCTCCTTTCTGTAGTTTGCCGTAAAGCAGGCAGCCGATGGTCTGGCATACAGGCTATGTGGCCTGCCCAGCGTAACTGGGACTGCATCAGGATGATGTAGATACTGGGCAGGCCTGCTTCCATAAGTAGCTTAGTGTCAGGGATTCTGTCTTGCTGCTTAATGTGGAGGAAAGGGGAAGGGGGAATAGCTTCTTGGTATCTACAGTGACTTTGTGCCCCCTTGTGGTTAGGATTCAAAATTCAGATTTAAATTTAAGTTTAAGTTTAATTGTCATCCAACCATACATGAACACCCATGCATCAGCCAAATGAAACAGTGTTTCTCTGGGGCCAAGCTACAAAACATATGTCACATATAAGGTAGCAAGTAACCATATAGTCAGACAAAAAATATATGTATATAGCTCAAGTCCCTGAGTGTCATGTCCTGTAAATTGATGCTACATGGGTGTTATCGGCAAGGACAAGCAGTTCTCAGAAGTCCACATATGACCATTCGCACGCACGTGTATGTATGATTTATTTATCACATGGAAATATTGTGAAAAATATCATTTGGTTAATAACTAACACACCCGAGGATCTGCTGGGGGCAGCCTGCAGTTGTAGCCGCACATTCCAGCTCCAAAGTAGCATGCCCACAATGTTCAGCAGAACAACACAGAACACAACAAGCAACAAAATAACAACAGCAAAAGAAGCCCCTTTCCTCCCTCCCACCCACACACATAAACTGTCCTTTAATCCCAGGACAAGCCGTCTTCTTCAGTCCCTGAGTCCAGCAGACTCGGACTCAGGCCTGCTGACATTGGCTCTGATTTCCTTCACAGACTCGGACTCAGGCCTGCTGACATTGGCTCTGATTTCCTTCACAGACTCGGACTCAGACCTGCTGACATTGGCTCTGATTTCCTTCACAGACTCGGACTCAGGCCTGCTGACATTGGCTCTGATTTCCTTCACAGACTCGGACTCAGGCCTGCTGACATTGGCTCTGATTTCCTTCACAGACTCGGACTCAGACCTGCTGACATTGGCTCTGATTTCCTTCACAGACTCGGACTCAGGCCTGCTGACATTGGCTCTGATTTCCTTCACAGACTCGGACTCAGGCCTGCTGACATTGGACTCTGATTTCCCTTGCAGACTCGTTAGACCACAAATTAAATTAGTTTATTTTTGTCACATGCACTGAGATATGCTGAAATACTTTGTCTTGCAGGCTGACTGTACAGATCATTTCATTACATTGAGGAAAACAACGGAATGGAGAATGTGTGTTACGGTTCTAAGTTTACCACTGTGTTTTAGTGATGGAAGAGCAGAATATTTAGCTGGTAGATGGGGCACCAATAACATGGGCTGCTTTTTCCTGGATGGTGTATAATTTTCTAAGTGTTATTGGAGCCGTACTCCTCCAGGCAAATCGAACGTCTTCCATCAGATGCCTGATGTGCCTTGCAGATGGTGAATGTGGTTGTGGTATCTACAATACATGAGTTTATTGTTCTTGGAAAGTATTTCTACCAAAGTGGTTTGCCATTGCGTTTTGCTAGGCAGTGTCTTTACAAGACTGGTGACCCCAATTCTCTTCAGAGTCTGTCTGCCTGGTGGCATAACCAGGGCTTCTGATATGCACCAACTGTTCATACAACCATCCACCACCTGCTCCCGTGGCTGCACTTGACCCTGATCGGGGGGAAGGGGGGCTTAGCAGGTGCTACACCTTGCCCAAGGGCGACCTGCAGGCTAGTGGAGGGAAGGAGTGCTTTACACCTCCTTTGGTAGAGATGTATCTCCACCCGGCCACCCAACTGGGAATAGGAAACAAGATGTTCTCAGTAATATTTTTATTTACACAGTTTGTCTTCTTCTGTACCTTGATTGTTTGACACTCCCTCTTTATGTATTGTTTTTCAGAAATTCTATCGTATTTCTTTATTTTCCTGTAAATGCCTGCAAGAAAATGAATGTTGAGGCTCTCATGGTAACATACAGTATACGTACTTTCCTAGGAATCTCATGATAGCATAAGAACATAAGAATTAGGAGCAAGAGTAGGCCATCTGGCCGACGAGCCTGCTCCACCTTTCAATAAGATCATGGCTGATCTGGCCATGGACTCATCTCCACCTACCTGCCTTTTCCTCATATCCCTTAATTCCCCTACGATGCAAAAATCTATCCAACCTTGTCTTAAATATATTTACTGAGGTAGCCTCCACTGCTTCATTGGGCAGAGAATTCCACAGATTCACCACTCTCTGGGAAATGACACTTAAAGGATTGACGGTGGATATGCAATGGCAAGCATTTAAAGATTGCATGGATGAACTACGACAATTGTTCATCCCAGTTTGGCAAAAGAATAAATCAAGGAAGGTAATGCACCCATGGCTGACAAGAGAAATTAGGGATAGTATCAATTCCAAAGAAGAAGCATACAAATTAGCCAGAAAAAGTGGCTCACCTGAGGACTGGGAGAAATTCAGAGTTCAGCAGAGGAGGACAAAGGGCTTAATTAGGAAGGGGAAAAAAGATTATGAGAGAAAACTGGCAGGGAACATAAAAACTGACTGTAAAAGTTTTTATAGATATGTAAAAAAGGAAAAGACTGGTAAAGACAAATGTAGGTCCCCTACAGACAGAAACAGGTGAATTGATTATGAGGAGCAAGGACATGGCAGACCAATTGAATAATTACTTTGGTTCTGTCTTCACTCAGGAGGACATAAATAATCTTCCAGAAATAGTAGGGGACAGAGGGTCCAGTGAGATGGAGGAACTGAGCGAAATATATGTTAGTAGGGAAGTGGTGTTAGGTAAATTGAAGGGATTAAAGGCAGATAAATCCCCAGGGCCAGATGGTCTGCATTCCAGTGTGCTTAAGGAAGTAGCCCAAGAAATAGTGGATGCATTAGTGATAATTTTTCAAAACTCGTTAGATTCTGGACTAGTTCCTGAGGATTGGAGGGTGGCTAATGTAACCCCACTTTTTAAAAAAGGAGGGAGAGAGAAACCGGGGAATTATAGACCGGTTAGCCTAACGTTGGTGGTGGGGAAACTGCTGGAGTCAGTTATCAAAGATGTGATAACAGCACATTTGGAAAGCGGTGAAATCATCGGACAAAGTCAGCATGGATTTGTGAAAGGAAAATCATGTCTGACGAATCTCATAGAATTTTTTGAGGATGTAACTAGTAGAGTGGATAGGGGAGAACCAGTGGATGTGGTATATTTGGATTTTCAAAAGGCTTTTGACAAGGTCCCACACAGGAGATTAGTGTGCAAACTTAAAGCACACGGTATTGGGGGTAAGGTATTGATGTGGATAGAGAATTGGTTGGCAGACAGGAAGCAAAGAGTGGGAATAAACGGGACCTTTTCAGAATGGCAGGCAGTGACTAGTGGGGTACCGCAAGGCTCAGTGCTGGGACCCCAGTTGTTTACAATATATATTAATGACTTGGATGAGGGAATTAAATGCAGCATCTCCAAGTTTGCGGATGACACGAAGCTGGGCGGCAGTGTTAGCTGTGAGGCGGATGCTAAGAGGATGCAGGGTGACTTGGATAGGTTGAGTGAGTGGGCAAATTCATGGCAGATGCAATTTAATGTGGATAAATGTGAAGTTATCCACTTTGGTGGCAAAAATAGGAAGACAGATTATTATCTGAATGGTGGCCGATTAGGAAAAGGGGAGGTGCAACGAGACCCGGGTGTCATTATACACCAGTCATTGAAAGTGGGCATGCAGGTACAGCAGGCGGTGAAAAAGGAGAATGGTATGCTGGCATTTATAGCGAGAGGATTCGAGTACAGGAGCAGGGAGGTACTACTGCAGTTGTACAAGGCCTTGGTGAGACCACACCTGGAGTATTGTGTGCAGTTTTGGTCCCCTAATCTGAGGAAAGACATCCTTGCCATAGAGGGAGTACAAAGAAGGTTCACCAGATTGATTCCTGGGATGGCAGGCCTTTCATATGAAGAAAGACTGGATGAACTGGGCTTGTACTCTTTGGAATTTAGAAGATTGAGGGGGGATCTGATCGAAACGTATAAAATCCTAAAGGGATTGGACAGGCTAGATGCAGGAAGATTGTTCCCGATGTTGGGAAAGTCCAGAACGAGGGGTCACAGTTTGAGGATAAAGGGGAAGCCTTTTAGGACCGAGATTAGGAAAAACTTCTTCACACAGAGAGTGGTGAATCTGTGGAATTCTCTGCCACAGGAAACAGTTGAGGCCGGTTCATTGGCTATATTTAAGAGGGAGTTAGATATGGCCTTTGTGGCTACGGGGATCAGGGGGTATGGAGGGAAGGCTGGAACAGGGTTCTGAGTTGGATGATCAGCCATGATCATAATAAATGGCGATGCAGGCTCGAAGGGCTGAATGGCCTACTCCTGCACCTATTTTCTATGTTTCTATGTAAAAGCAGTTCCTCCTCATCTCTGTCCTAAATCTACTCCCCTAAATCTTGAGGCTATGTCACCTAGATCTAGTAATATACATATATAACATATACATTCTTTGACAATAAGTTTATTTTGACTTTAACTTTGACATTTGATCTCCAGTCTGCTCTCGTAGCTGTTCTGTTTTTGCCATTGATCCCGGTGAGTGTCAGCTCCTTGACGTTGATACAAGGAATTCATTGACCCTGAAGTCAGTGATTGTTGGAGTTGCTTAGTTCCTGGCAGTGAAGTGCCAATGGACACCATTTGTCACTTGTCAACCCAGAGTTGAGTGATATGTTCAGATTCAGAATCAGATTTATTATCATTGACTTACTTGTTGTTTTGTGGCAGCAGCACAGTACAAGACATAAAAATTGCTGAAGTTACAATAGCACAAAGGAAGAATAGTGAGGTAGTATTCATGGGTCATGAACCATTCAGGAATCTGACGGCATAGGGCAAGAAGCTGCTTCTAAAAAGTTCACTGTGCGTCTTCAGGCCTCTGTACGTCCTCCCTGATGGTAGTATTGAGTAGAGGATATGTCCCGGATGGTGAGGGTCCTTCAGGATGGATGCCACCTTCTTTAAGCACCGCCTTTTGGAGATGTCCTCAGTGGTAGGCGGCTTATGCTTGTAATGGAGCTGGCTGAGTTGACTTCACTTTATGAAGGTTTGCAGACAGAGTTGAACAATGTTCAGTCATCAGCGCGTATCATCGCCCTGACTTAATGGTAGTAGGAAGATCATTGTTGAAATAGCTCAAGATGATTGGGCCTAGGACTCTGCTCTGAGGGACCCCTGTAGTGTCATTCCAGGGCTGTGATGGCTGACCTTTCTTCGTGTCATGTAGAACTCCAGCCACAGCAGTGTTTCTCCTCTCCCCTGTTAAATTCAAGATTCGGCAGGGCGTCTTGACCACAATCATGGGGAAAGTTGCACTGATAACAAGGCCAGTCACACATAACATACCTCGAGATCTCTGCTCTTTAGACCAAGGCTATGCTGAGGTCTACAGTGCTGCCTTCGAGGTCTGGTGACTCCTCAGCATCAGGGAGCGAATGAAAATCAAAGAACTGCAGCATCTGGAAACAGGAAACAAAAGGGGGAGAGACAGCAACTGAGAGAAGAGAAGCAGCTAGTGTTTCATATCAAGGGAAATATTTCATACCTTTAAGCTGAAAGCTTAACTTTCCACTGATGCTGCCATTTTCAAGCAATCTCTGTTTTTAATTTTCAGTGAGCAAATTCCGATGAGGAAGTACCAGCCTCAGGAGTGAAGGGGGCACCTTGATAACACAGCAGTTAGTGCGACGCCATTACAGCTTGGGGCATCGGAGTTCAATTCCGGTGCTGCTCGGAGTTTTTACACCCTCCCCGTGAACGCATGGGTTTCCCATGGGTGTTGCGGTTTCATCCCACAGTCCAAAGATGTATCGGTCAGTGTAAATTGTCCTGTGATTGGGCTAGGGTTAGATAGGTGAGTTGCTGGGCAGTGTGGCTCATTGGGCTGGAAGGGCCAGTTCTATGCACTATCACTAAATCTATATAGTCATAGTCATACTTTATTGATCCCGGGGGAAATTGGTTTTCGTTACAGTTGCACCATAAATAGTTAAATAATAATATGTAAATTATGAAATAAGTCCAGGACCAGCCTATTGGCTCAGGGTGTCTGACCCTCCAAGGGAGGAGTTGTAAAGTTTGATGGCCACAGGCAGGAATGACTTCCTATGACGCTCTGTGTTGCATCTCGGTGGAATGAGTCTCTGGCTGAATGTACTCCTGTGCCCACCCAGTACATTATGTAGTGGATGGGAGACATTGTCCAAGATGGCATGCAACTTAGACAGCATCCTCTTTTCAGACACCACTGTGAGAGAGTCGAGTTCCATCCCCATAACATAACTGGCCTTACGAATGAGTTTGTTGATTCTGATGGTGTCTGCTACCCTCAACCTGCTGCCCCAGCACACAACAGCAAACATGATAGCACTGGCCACCACAGACTCGTAGAACATCCTCAGCATCATCTGGCAGATGTTAAAGGACCTCAGTCTCCTCAGGAAATAGAAACTGCTCTGTCCCTTCTTGTAGACAGCCTCAGTGTTCTTTGACCAGTTTAGTTTATTGTCAATTCGTATCCCCAGCTATTTGTAATCATCCACCATGTCCACACTGACCCCCTGGATGGAAACAGGGGTCACCGGTACCTTAGCTCTCCTCAGGTCTACCACCAGCTCCTTAGTCTTTTTCACATTAAGCTATATACTGTAATACTAAAACTCTCATGCTCTGTCTGTCTGTTTGTGACCTCCAATTAGCGCAAAATGGTGCATTACAGCGGCACTTTTTTTGGCTAAATCAAATTAAAATGCGCTAATTTACAGAATGCAGGCAAAGTTTAGGGTTATATATTCGTATAAAATTGCTCATTTGCAAAAATCAACAGGCTCCCTTTCAACCCGAAAGCCAATCTGCCATCATAGAAATCAGGTCGCGACAGCCCCACGCATGTGCACGGCCAGCCTCAGCAGCGATACCTACCGGAGCAAAAGGGCAGGGTAACTCTATTTCAAGTGGTTACATTCTGCTAATCACCATCAGCATGTGCAGGATTGGGACAGATCTAACTGCCACCCATCAATAAGAGATAATTAAATCTTATTGTAATGACGTACTTTGAGACACCTATAAAACTCTTTGCTGCAGTCAAAGGACAGCGGTGACTATATCACGTCCATTTAGGAGAGCGCCAACCACATCATCAAGAATAATCAGCATCCTTCGGTGTTACTGCTTCGTATCTTCTATCCAGCATTAGGGTAAAAAAAAAATGGTCAGCCTAATTATGCCGCGTGGTCAAGAGATGATGCCAAACGTCGTCGGGAAGTGGCAAGGAGAGGGAGAGAACAAGAATCGGATGAGGCCAAGGCCGCGCGACTCCAGGATCAAAGAGTCAGGACAAAAAAAGATGAGAGAAGAAGAGACAGAGGAGGAGAGGCATGCACGTCTCCAGGATCAGAGACAAACAACAAACAACAGAAGAGATGAAGAGATTGTGGATGAAAGAACTGCAAGTTTCCAAAATGACAACGAGATGCACAAGGGTGGCAGATAAACCAGAAATGATGCCATCAAAAGTGTCCTTCGTTAAATGAGAAACAGCTATATTTGCTTTGCTATGTGTCGTTCTTCTTTAATAAACTGAGGTTTTCTACTTCAGTTTCCAAAGCAAAGCGATACCAATAGCATTAAGGAAAATTTAATGTTCATTCTGGTCACATCAGACTGCACTACCCTTCTCTCAAAGGGTGCCCCAATGGGTCACTCCGTTGTCTGGTAGATACATACAAATACAGTGTATAGTATCCTGGCTGATAAGCGTTTTGTGAACTTCTGAAAGGGACACAAAAGAGAAGTAGAAATGTAAATTTCTTGTGAAATAGCAGCATATCAGCAGAATGTTGTAATGCACAGAAAGAAACAGCTTTCTATTTTCTCTATCCATGTTAACAAGCAAAGATTTTTCCACAATGGAGTAAGGTGAAGCATTTTGAGGCAGCAATGGGGTATCGATAGGGTAAATATAAGCAGGCTGTTTTCACTGAGGGTGGGTAAAACTAGACTAGAGGTCATAGGTTTGTCACATACCCCATGATGGGAATTAAGAACCAGCAGAGATGGAAAACACTTTGGGGTCCAGTATTGCTATTAACTAATAATATTTATTAGTAACTACGCAATGCAGTAATATAAATGTACATAAATCAAACAGGTTAGCAATGATATATATGAGTAAGTATATCAGTAAGTGTGGAAATATATATATGGAAAACCAAGCTTCTTTAAGCCTAGGGGTAAAAAGATACAGTCTTACGATGATGAGTACATAGAACATAGAATAGTACAGCACAGTACAGGCCCTTCGGCCCACAATGTTGTGCCGACCCTCAAACCCTGCCTCCCATATAAGCCCCCACGGGGTTGGTGGGAGAGTTTTTAATTGGATTAAAGATTTTTTGTTTGGTAGAAAAATTCAAGTTCGGATTGGATCAGAATTATCAAAACAGTACATAGTGGAAAATGGCACACCTCAAGGTAGTGTGATTAGCCTGTTACTTTTCATCATTATGATCAATGATGTCTTCACAAAGGTACCAGTGGATATAGGTAGGTCACTGTTTGCGGATGATGGGGCCTTGTGGAAAAGAGGCAGGAACATGGACCATATAATCAGGAAACTACAAGAAGCAATTGATGAAGTGGTGGAGTGGGGTTATGATTGGGGATGTAGATTTTCAGTAGACAAAACTCAAACTGTATTTTTTACCAGGAAAAGGGTTGAGGTAGGGAAGAAGTTAAGGATGTATGGGGTTGAATTAGAAAGGGTTGCATCATTTAAATTTCTGGGAGTTATATTTGATTCACGATTAACATGGGCAGACCATATCAGGAAAGTTGAGGAAAAATGTGAAAAAGTAATAAATGTGATGAGATGTTTGACTGGTAGGGAATGGGGAGCAAGTTGTTCAGCTTTGAAGAGAATGTATGTGGCTTTAGTAAGATCTGTATTGGATTATGGAAATATAGTATATGGATCAGCAGCTAGGCCTCTTATAAGGAAACTGGATGTGATTCAGACTCAGGCCTTGAGAGTGTGCAGTGGGGCTTTTAAAACGTCACCAGTGTCAGCCCTACAGGTAGAAATGGGAATAATGCCTTTGGAACTAAGAAGGATACAACTGATGGCAAACTACTGGGCTAAATTGCAGGGGCACAATGACTCTCACCCTACTAAAGGAGTGTTGCAGGAGTGCTGGGAAAATGGGAGGTTTCAGACTGATAACTTTAGTCGGGTAGGGAATGATATCGCGAAAGAATGTGGAATATTTGATCTAAGGATAAGTCCTTCAGTAGTTTATCCAGTTGTAGCTCCATGGAAGCTTGTATGGCCTGACATAGACTGGCATTTGTTAGAGGTAAAAAGGAAAGAAAGATATAAAACAGATTTGGTAAATGCATTTAACTGTCATGTGATGGAAAAGTATAGTGATTATACTCACATTTATACGGATGGTGCGAAGGAACCTGAAACAGGAGTGACAGGGTTTGGGGTGGTAATACCAGCAAAAGAAATTGGAATCAGCAGAAGAACACCTAATAAGTTAGGGGTGTTTACAGTGGAGATGCTGGCAGTGTTGGTTGCGTTGCAATGGGTGCAGAAAGCCAGACAAGCCAAAGCATTGATATGTTCAGATTCATCCTCAGTTCTAGCAAGTTTAAGGTCTTTTCACACAAACAGTCGGCGAGATGTACTTTATGAAGTCCTTCAGTTAGTTACAAGAATTGCAAATCAGGGAGGTCAGGTAAAATTTCTATGGGTTTCAGCACATGTAGGGGTGAAGGGGAATGAGAAGGTGGATGAGTTGGCAAAGAGGGCGTTAAAGAAAGAAAATGTGGAAATGCACATTAGTATCAGTAAAGCAGAGGTTAAGTGTGTAATCTGGGAAAAAGTTAACCGAATGTGGCAAGAAAGATGGGACAGGGAGGGGAAAGGGAGGCATTTATATCAAATACAAAAGAGTGTTGCAGTTACTAGGGTAGGTAATGGAAACAGAAGAGAGGAAATTGTGTGGACTAGGTTAAGGCTGGGGCATTGTGCATTAAACAAAACATTGAAAATGATAGGGAAACACCAGACAGGATTGTGTGAGGAATGTCAGGAAGAGGAGTCAGTAGAACATGTAGTTCTGAGTTGCAGGAAATATGGGATACAGAGAGAGACGATGAGAAATAAATTAAGGGAAGTTGGGGATGCAGGAATTCACATTAAAAGGGTTGCTGGGCATGGGTGAGAGAGCACGTCCGGGTATTTTTAGCGTTTTTAAGGGATACAGGGGTTTTTTATAGCATATGACGAATAAACAGGAATAGGATACTAGGATAGTCAAAGATGGGAGGGTGAAGTGTAGGTTTGTATATATATGTGTGTGTGTGTGTGTGTGTGTGTGTGTGCGATTGGGTGAAGGGATTTAGAATGTATGTCTAGTGCACATTCTGGAGCAGAGGGTGGCAGTAATGCACCATTAAGCTGGATGCCAACCGCCGTAAAACAAGATACAGACAGACAGATATAAGCCCCCACCTTAAATTCCTCCATATACCTGTCTAGTAGTCTCTTAAACTTCACGAGTGTATCTGTCTCCACCACTGACTCAGGCAGTGCATTCCACGCACCAACCACTCTCTGAGTAAAAAACCTTCCTCTAATATCCCCCTTGAACTTCCCACCTCTTACCTTAAAGCTATGTCCTCTTGTATTGAGCAGTGGCGCTCTGGGGAAGAGGCGCTGGCTATACACTCTATCTGTTCCTCTTTTATTATCTTGTACACCTCTATCATGTCTCCTCTCATCCTCCTTCTCTCCCAAGAGTAAAGCCCTAGCTCCCTTAATCTCTGATCATAATGCATACTCTCTAAACCAGGCAGCATCCTGGAAAATCTCCTCTGTACCCTTTCCAATGCTTCCACATCCTTCCTATAGTAAAGTTCAGTTCAGTTTGTAGTATTGAGTTGAGTAGTGATGGAGAGAGAGAGAGAGAGGGAGAGATTTGAGTCTTCAGGTGAGCTGACACCATCGATCTTCTCATTGTCCTTTGAAATCCTTTAAAAGTCACCAACTGTGACCACAACAAAGGGGACCGGTTTTCTATGGTGGAGCTATCACTCAGGCGAGGGTGGACACATGGACAACTCCCCACCAGTCAACCCTTTTCCTTTTCACTGCAAGAGTGACTGATCGACCTGCCTGATTGATCCTCCAAAAACCCACTTTTTCTGCGGGCACAACAAAGCTCATTCCGTGTCCATAACATGTGTCTGAGGTCTATCGTCTGACCTCCTATTTTATCTTCCTGTGCTGAGCACCAACTGACACTCAAATAACTCCTCCTTCCTCTCTCTGTGTAAGAAAATCACAAGCAGGCGTATGTCCTTGGGAAGTATCAACACGCTGCCGGAAATCATACCATCAATTGTCCATTAAATAATGTCACCTTCGGTCACCATAGGAATTTATGAGCTGCTCGGTGCCATCTCTCTCTCCAACTCAGCAGAAATCCAAAAGTTACTTCCAGTGCCTTAAAGTGACACTCCAAAGTTAGTCTTCGTCTCTCTCCCTCTTTTCAAAACAAGATATCGGTAAATCAATCAATCTCAATCTATCTCTCTCTCTCTCTCTCTCTCTCTCTCTCTCTCTCTCTCTTTTCAAAAGCACAGTTAATAGGGGTAAACGAGCACAGTTCATAGGGGTAATTCAGGACCCCGTCACAGGTTAAAATGAAAAGTGAAATATGTAAGAAGGCCCTCTTCAGACAGTGGTGAAGAGTGTGGAACAAGCTGCCAGCAGAAGTGGTAGATGTAGGTTCGATTTCAACATTTAAGAGAAATTTATATCAGTACATGGATGGGAGAGGTATGGAGGGCTATAATCCAGGTGTGGGACTATGAAGGATAAGTTTGGCACTGACTAGATGGGCCGAAGAGCTTATTTATGTGCTGTAGTGCTCTGCAACTCTCTGAAGTGAATATTCCTCTTTCAGCAAGCTGCAGTTAAATAATTGAACACCAGGGGGAGGTCTTGCTCCATGTGTGCTGAGCATTCTAACTGGTAATCTTTGAGCAAGTTTTCTCTGCACTTTATTTGTAATGAATGCTTCAACAGGATTGATCAGAACCACAAAATGAGTTACCTTTACCTGATGTACAGTTATTGTAATGCTGGTGACCGAGGTTGCAATTAGAATTAAGTTCCTTGTTTAAAGGCAAGAAGAGCCCCTGCGGAGAAGTTTTGTTGCTATCCTTCTGGATCACATTTTATAGCTGCCAAGTTATCAGAGGGTCTCATGGAACTTTGGTCATTCTCTTGAGGCAGGGGACATGAACTTGGGATTTCAGTCGTTATGTTGGTTGGGCTGCACTTGGAGTTCCATGTGCAGTTCTGGTTGCTGCACTACACAGGAAGGATCTGATAAAACTGAAGTTTCACAGCTGCAGGATAGATTCACAAAAATGTTGCTAGGGCTGGAGGTGAAATTAAAATTCAGAAGATGAAATGAAAATCAAAATCAGATTTATTATCACTGACATACAGTACTCTGCAAAAGTTTTAGGCACACATATATAACTTGGGTGCCTAAGATCCTTGCACAGTACTCTGGTAATTTTATGTATTGCCCTGAACTGTTGTAAAAATCAAATCATGACACATGTGAGGGATGATAAACCTGATTCTGATATGGGTCTCTGTTGTGGACTGAGAGTGAGAAAGTGGCAGGGAGAGGGGAATCATGGTTGGAGAAAGGGGAAGGGAGAGGGGAGGGAGCAGGAAGCACCAGAGCGATGTTCTGTAATGAACTATAAACCGCTAAATAGTTTGGAATCAAATGACGTCGCCTGGTGTATCAGGGCTGGGTGTGTATGCATGCACGCCAACCCCCGTCCCTGGCACTCCTTCTCTACCACCTGTCCCTCACCACCACCCCCCGCCACGCTGCACCCTCGCCACTCCTAACCTGCAGCACAATACAGGCTGTTCGGCTCACAGTGCTGTGCCGAACATGTACTTATTTTAGAAATTCCCTCTGTTTCCCATAGCCCTCTATTTTGCACCTGCCAAATTTGCAAACTCGCTTTCCATTCCACATTGACAAATACAGTACTGTGCAAAAGTCTTGGGCACTCTGGGTATATATATGTGCCTAAGACTTTTGCACAGTGCTGTATGTTGTGAAATTCCGATTTTGCACAATTTATCTTTTACTGCATTTTTTGTGTCATGCACTGTATTGCTGCCAAAAAAACAACAAAGTTGTGCAAAATTGGAATATGGAGGTAGTGTTCAGGGGTTCATGGATCGTTCAGAAATCTGATAGCAGATGGGAAGAAGCTGTTCCTAAAACGCTGAATGTGGGTCTGATGGTAGTAATGTCCTGGATGGTGAGGGTCTTTAATGATGAATTCCATGTGCTTGAGTGTACAATTAACTGATGCCTTTAAGATTTTAACCAGAACGAGGGGTCACAGTTTGAGGATAGAGGGGAAGCCTTTTAGGACCGAGATGAGGAAAAACTCCTTCACACAGAGAGTGGTGAATCTGTGAGAATTCTCTGCCACAGGAAACAGTTGAGGCCAGTTCATTGGCTATATTTAAGAGGGAGTTAGATATGGCCCTTGTGGCTAAAGGGATCCGTGGGTATGGAGAGAAGGCAGGTACAGGGTTCTGAGTTGGATGATTAGCCATGATCATACTGAACGGCGGTGCAGGCTCAAAGGGCCGAATGGCCTACTCCTGCACCTATTTTCTATGTTTCTATGTTTCTAACCCTGCTTGTGTGTGATATTAAGCCTCCACATCTCTATCAGAGAATTCACCAGGCTGAAGTCAAATTGCATTTGGTGAGTTGCAGGAAAGATGAGTTAACTGTGTCTGTCTTGAGAAACAGGACTTGAAGTTGCCTTTATGGCCACTGAAGTGTACGACTTGCACAGGGATGTGATGTGTGGAGGTTTGCCAAAACTCTTATGTGATCCATCAGATCTTCCATTAATAGCAAGAGATTACTGCCTGTTCAGTAATCCTGCCTGTGCCACGCGACAATGAGTAATAGGGTGAGGTGGAGGATAAATGTGCGGCTGAGAGATTGGAGCAGGGGGCAGGGATTCAGATTTCTGAATCATTGGGACCTCTTTTGGGGCAGGTGTGACCTGTACAAAAAGGATAGGTTGCACTTGAATCTGAGGAGGACCAATATCCTAGCAACACACATAAAAGTTGCTGGTGAACGCAGCAGGCCAGGCAGCATCTCTAGGAAGAGGTGCAGTCGATGTTTCCTGACGAAGGGTCTTGGTCTGAAACGTCGACTGCACCTCTTCCTAGAGATGCTGCCTGGCCTGCTGCGTTCACCAGCAACTTTTATGTGTGTTGCTAACATTTCCAGCATCTGCAGAATTCCTGTTGTTTGGGACCAATATCCTGGCAGGAAGGTTTGCTAAGGCTACTGGGGAGAGTTTAAACTAGAATTGCTAGGGGGTGGGAACCAAACTGAAGAGACGGAGGAAGGGGCAGTTGGCTCACAAACAGAGAAAGCTTGTAGGCAGTGTGAAAGAGAGGATAGGCAGGTGATAGAGAAGGGATGCACTCAGACTGATGGTTTGAGATGTGTCTATTTTAATGCAGGGAGTATCATGAACAAAGTGGGTGAGCTTAGAGTGTGGATCAGTACTTGGAGCTATGAAGTTGTAGCCATTACAGAGACTTGGATGGCTCAGGGGCAGGAATGGCTACTTAGAGTGCCGGGCTTTAGATGTTTCAGAAAGGACAGGGAGGGGGCCAAAAGAGGTGGGGTGTGGCACTGCTGATCAGAGATAGTGTCAGGGCTGCAGAAAAGGAGGAGGTCATGGAGGGATTGGCTACTGAGTCTCTGTAGGTGTAAGTTAGAAACAGGAAGGGGTCAATAAATCTACTGGATGTTTTTTATAGACCACCCAATAGTAACAGGGACATCGAGAAGCAGATAGGGAGACAGATTCTGGGATGGTGCAGTAATCGTGATGGGAGATTTTAATTTCCCCAATATTGATTGGCATCTCCCTAGAGCAAGGGGTTTAAACGGAGTGGAGTTTGTTAGATGTGTTCAGGAAGGTTTCCTGACACAATATGTAGATAAGCTTACAAGAGGAGAGGCTGTACTTGATCTGGTATTGGGAAATGAACCAGCTCAGGTGTCAGGTCTCTCAGTGGGAGAGCATTTTGGAGATAGTGATCACAATTCTATCTCCTTTACAATAGCATCCTAGAGAGATAGGAACAGACAAGTTAGGAAAACGTTTAATTGGAGTAAGGGGAAATATGAAGCTATCAGGCAAGAACTTGGAAGCAAAAATTGGGAGCAGATGTTCTCAGAGAAACGTACGGCAGAAATGTGGCAAATGTTCAGGGGATATTTGCCTGGAGTTCTGCATAGGTACATCCCAATGAGACAGGGAAAGGATGGTAGGGTACAGGAACCATGGTGTACAAAGGTTGTTGAGTCAAGAAGAAAAGCTTACGAAATGTTCAAAAAACTAGGTAATAGTAGAGATCTAGAAAATTATAAGGCTAGCAGGAAGGAGCTTAAGAGTGAAATTAGGAGAGCCAGAAGGGGCCATGAGAAGGCCTTGGTGAGCAGGATTAAGGAAAACCCCAAGGCATTCTACAAGTATGTGAAGAGCAAGAGGATAAGATATGAGAGAATAGGACCAATCAAGTGTGACAGTGGGAAAGTGTGTGTGGAATCAGAGGAGGTAGTGGAGGTACTTAATGAATACTTTGCTTCAGTATTCACTACGGAAAAGGACCTCGGCGATTGTAGGGATGACTTACAGCGGACTGAAAAGCTTGAGCATATAAACATTAAGAAAGAGGATGTGCTGGAGCTTTTGGAAAGCATCAAGTTGGATAAGTCACCGGGACCAGATGAGATGTACCCCAGGCTACTGTGGGAGGCGAGGGAGGAGATTGCTGAGCCTCTGGCAATGATCTTTGCAACATAAATGGGGACAGGAGAGGTTCCAGAGGATTGGAGGGTTGCAGATGTTGTTCCCTTATTCAAAAAAGGGAGTAGAGATAGCCCAGGAAATTATAGACCAGTGAGTCTTACTTCAGTGGTTGTAAGTTGATGCAGAAGATCCTGAGAGTCAGGATTTATGAACATTTGGAGAGGCATAATATGATTAGGAATAGTCAGCATGGTTTTGTCAAGGGCAGGTCATGCCTTATGAGCCTGATTGAATATTTTGAGGATGTGACTAAACACATAGATGAAGGAAGTGCAGTAGATGTAGTGTATATGGATTTCAGCAAGATATCTGATAAGGTACCCCATGCAAGGCTTATTGAAAAAGTAAGGAAGCATGGGATCCAAGGGACCTTGCTTTGTGGATCCAGAATTGGCTTGCCCACAGAAGGCAAAGAGTGGTTGTAGATGTGTCGTATTCTGCATGGAGGTAGATGATCAGTGGTGTGCCTCAGGGATCTGTTCTGGGGCCCCTTCTTTTTGTGATGCAAAACTGGGCTGAGAAGTGGCAGATGGAGTTCAACCCAGATAAGTGTGAAGTGGTTCATTTTGGTAGGTCAAATATGAATGCAGAATATAGTATTAATGGTAAGACTCTTGGCAGTGTGGAGGATCAGAGGAATCTTGGGGTCCGCATCCATAGGACACTCAAAGCTGCTGCGGAGATTGTGGTTAAGGAAGTATATGGTGCATTGCCCTTCATCAATCGTGGGATTGAGTTTAAGAGCTGAGAGGTAATGTTACAGCTATATAGGACCCTGGTCAGACCACACTTGGAGTACTGTGCTCAGTTCTGGTCGCCTCACTACAAGAAGGATGTGTAAACTACAGAAAGTGTGCAGAGGAGATTTACAAGGATGTTACCTGATGAGAGGCATTGATTGTGTGGATAGTCAGAGGCTTTTTCCCAGGGCTGAAATGGCTGGCATAAGAGGTCACAGTTTTAAGGTGCTTGGAAGTAGGTACAGAGGAGATGTCAGGGGTAAGATTTTTATGCAGAGAGTGGTGAGTGTGTGTAATGGCTTGCCGGCAACGGTGGTGGAGCTGTAAATAATAGGGTCTTTTAAGAAACTCTTGGCTAGCTACATGGAGTTTAGAAAAATAGAGGGCTATGCGTAACCCTAGGTAATTTCTAAAGTCAGTACAGCATTGTGGGCCGAAGGGCCTGTATTGTGTTGTAGGTTTTCTGTGTTTATATGTTTCTAGAATACAATTAGTGGAATTGTGCAGAACTTCTCACCTGCAAGGTTGTACTCAGTTCTGGTTGCGTCATTATAGGAAGGATGAGGAAGATTTAGAGAGAGTGCAGAGAAGCTTACCAGGATGCTGCCTGGATTAGAGAGCACGTCCTATGAGGATAGGTAAAGCGAGCTTGAGCTCTACTCTTTGGCGTGAAGGCGGATGAGAGGTGACTTGACAGATTTGTACAAGTTGATAAAAGGCATAGGTTGAGTGGATAGGATAGCCAGAGACTTTTTAACCAGGGCAGGAATGGCTAATGCAGGGGACATAAGTTTAATGTGATTGGAGGAAAGTATCGGGGGGATATCAGAAGTAAGTTCACCACACAGAGTCCATGGAGTGCCTTGCCAGGGGGAGTGGTAGAGGCAGGTACATTATGGGCAGTAAGGAATACTTAGATAGACACATGGATGAAAGAAAAATGGAGGGTTATGTGGGAGGGAAGGATTAGATTGATTGCACTGGTTTAAAAGGTCAGCACAACATCATCTGCTGAAGAGCCTACATTGAGTGTACTGTTCTGTGTTCTAAATTGGTTACTCAGGGGTGTGTACCATATCAGATGGATTGCAAGAATGTAGCAGGTGAGATCGCACGGTAAGTATTGGGCCTTCTCGGAGTGGGATGCACTCCCTTTCGGGCACGGGCTTTCGTGTATGCATGTTTTCGTCTCTGCAGGCCTGGTTGTCAGTCCTACACTGTGAATTGCCCCACGTGTACCATAACTAACATGACTCAGTAAAAAGGTTTAGTTATATTACTCTGGCATCATTCTCGTTCCATGGGTAGATAACAGGGGGAAGGCCATTGCATTACAAGTGCACACAGTATTCCTGCTGCTCTTGGCTCTAAATATCTATTGTAACCTGTGCTGCATTTGAAAGAGGAATCTCTCTGTCCTCAATGTTCACATGCTACAGAAAAAAAACTTCCAATATTTGTAATTACATTTTATTGAGTTTAGGTTTATAAATCTGTGGTATAATTTAGAGGCTGACTGGTCGTCAGAGAAAACAGTAAAGCCAGACACTTGGGCTTTAAAAGAAAGACTTGCATTAAATTTTCTTCACAGTGCTTCCTTCTTTTTCCAGCTTAATTTCCTTTAATTTACAAGGGCTGTCACCGCATGATGGTTAGATTTGTGAGTTCAAATCCCACAATGGGAAATGGGGAATTTAAGCTCAAGTAATTAATTGAAATGAAAATAGAGGCTAATCATCATTAATCATTACCACAGAGCTGCTGGATTGTTTTATGCACTCATTTAGTTTACTGAGGTCCCTTTGGCAAGGGGATCTGATGTTGCTCTGTTGCTTGGCTCAATATGTCACTTCAGTCCCAAAGCAGTGACTGTAGTAACGAGCAATCTGATTCAGATGTTTTAATATCACGTGTACATCGAAGCTTACAGTGAAATGTGTCGTTCGTGTTAACAACATGTGCTGGGGGCAGACACAGGTGTCGGCACACATTCCAGCGCCAACGGACAGCAGATCAACACAAGCAACAACAACAACAGAAGAAGGCAAGAAAACAAGCCCCTTTCCCACCCTCCTACCCACCTAACCCCTCACACACACATAGACAGCCTTCCAACCTCAGGGCAGGTTGCCTCCAGGCCCCCAGACACCCAGACTTGCAGACATTGGGTTTCAATGTGACGTCGCTGGCCCAGATTTAAAGACTCGACCTTCAGGCCTCTACCTCCTTCCTCACTGACTTTGGACTCTGACCTTCGGCTTTGCTCTCCATTGCTCACTGAACTCTGAGTATCAACCCAGGACTCATAGATCATGGTTTTGATCTTTGGGCCTTGACATTTGGACTCACACAGACTACAGACCTTTGACCCCAGTAACCTGAGGGGTGGTCATAGGCACTCGTGATTCCCCCAACCCCCCCCCCCCAAACCCCATATGGGCCTCTGCTTCCGGTCTCCCCTGACCAGCGGATTGTTGGTCTCCTGAGTACCTGCCGACCTGACCTTCGACTGCAGAGTGCTCAGCGGATTGAGCATTATCTATGGGATGGCAGCATCTATTGCCAATGTTTTGGGTTGAATCTCTGCATCAGGATACCCATTGTGTCCCCATAGTTGTATTAATGAGTAAGTGCTGGAGCCGGCACTGTTATGGTGAACATCATCAAGCTCAATCTGATGCTTGTGTTAAATCTTCATTTAATTTCTGATCCTTTGTGTTTTTCTGGGAGTCAAAAATGACGAGCAGGCTCAATTACAAGATTTCAGTTTATTTTAGAGGGCAAACAAACATACAAATACTAAGCAAACTAAATAAAGAGCTGAGAAATGATGCTAAAGAGGCACTTCTGAAAATCTATCACTTTTATAGATAAGAGAAATTCCTTAGATAGGAATAAATCAGTTCATAGGATACATAATTAAAGCAATCACATCACGTGGGTAATGTGCTAATGCTTAGCCAATGAAAAATGAGAAAGGTGATAAACCGTTAGTTTAGCTGCCATACCGCTTTCTGCCAGTGAGTGTGAAAAATGCACAAGTTTGTTAAAAAGTACAACTCCTACAAGAAGTATTATTTATAAAACGGTGGTTTCCATCACTTGTCAAAATCAATACAAAACTGCAGATACATGGAAACAGACGCTTCAGCCCAACTCATTTATGCCAGCTATGTCGAGGTTCAAAGTAACATTATTATCAGAGTACATAAATGTCACCACATACAATCCTGAGATTCTTTATACTTAGCAAATCTATAGAACGGTAACTGTAAACAGGATCAGTGGATAACAAACTATTCAAACGCAGATTTAAATAAATAGTAATAAATAATGAGCATGACATAACAAGTTAAAAGACTCCTTAAATGGGTGCAGTTATCCCCTTTTGTTCAAAAGTCTGGTGGTTGAGGGATAGTAACTGTTCTTGAACCTGGTGGTGCAAGTCCTGAGACACTTGTACCTTCTACCTGATGGCAACAGTGAGAAAAGAGCATGGCCTGGGTGGTGAGAAATTTTGATGATGGATGCTGCTTTTCTATGGTAACGTTTCATGTAGATATGCTCAATGGTTGGGAGGGTTTTACCTGTGATGTTCTGGACCAAATCCACTACCTTTTATAGGAATTTCTGCTCAAAGGCATTGGTGTTCCCATACCAGACAGTAATACAGCCAGACAGCACACTTCCCACCACACATCTATAGAAGTTTGCCAAGGTTTTTGATGACATGCCAAATCTCTGCGGACTTCTGGGGAAGTAGAGGCACTGTCGTGCTTTCTTTGCAATTATATTTATAAGATGAGATGGTGACACTCAGAAATTTAGAGTTACTGACCCTCTCCACCCCTGATCCTCCAGTGATTACTGGCTTGTGGATCTCTGGCTTTCCTCTACTGAAGTCCTTGTTTTTGCTGACATTGAGTAAGAGGTTGTTGTTATTACACCACTCAGCCAAATTTCCAGTCTCCCTTCTGTATGTGATTCATCGCCACTGTTGATACAGCCCACAACAGTGTCCTTCTGTCTAAGTTTACACATTCTCCCTGTATCTGAATGGTTTCACTATGGTGTTCCAGCTTCCTCCCACATCCTAAAGGCGTGAATGCTGTAATATGTCCATTGTGCACAGAGGTGCTGATGAGAATTTGCAGAGGTTTAAAAAACAGGATTGATGTCAGATTAGTAATGTAAATAGATGGTTGATGGTCACCATCAATTTAGTGGGCCAAAGGGCCTTTTTTGTTACTGTGTCTGGCTGCTTGAGAGGTCAGACTGGGTCTCTGCTTAATATCTCATCTGAGAGAGGTGCTTCTAACAGTGTAGCCCTCCCCTCACTACTATGCTGGAGTGTTCACCTAGATTCTGGCCTCAAATCCTGGATCTGGATTTGAGCTAACAATCCAACAGTGTAGTACTTCCTCGGTACTGTGCTGGAAACTGCCCTCACATTCCTGGATCTGGACTTGAACCAGCAATCTTGTCTCCAGGAGGAGAGTCTTTACAGGAAAAGCGACACACACAAAGTGCTGGAGGATCTCAGCAGGTCAGGCAGCATCACTGGAGGGAAATGAACTGTCAACATTTTGTTCCAAGACCCTTCAACTAAACATGACACAAAAACTTCTTCCAAAGAATCTATATTTGGATGAGTATTTGATGAATAATAAGAAGACAATCATTTGGCTGACTATAACCTTGCTAATACCTATGGAGAAATCCCGTTATTTCTACATGCACAATATGCTGGAGAAACTTGGCTGGTCAGGTATCAGCTTTGGAGGAAAATGAACAGTCGACATTTCAGCCCAAGACCCATTATCAGGAAGATCTCAGCAGGTCAGTCAGCATCTACAGAGAGGAATGAACAGTCGATGTTTCAGGACAGGCCAGCCAGGCCACTGTTGATCTTCTTGTCCTTTAAGATGCACCTTCATTCCTGCCATTCAAACACCCTGTTCTGATGTTTACCATAATGTCCAGTTACATTTTACATTTGTGTTTAAGTTGCTGCCCTGCACCCAACCCTGTACCCCCACACATATAACCTCTTTTGGGATCCCTGTGCTTCCTCAGTTCTGCCCCTGAATTTATCATCCTTAGCTCTATAATTTCCTGCCTCCATTGAGGAAATGACCTCTTCATCTTTCTAAGATATACCTTAAATGCTACAAATTTTGACTCAGTCTGCCCTGATGTTTGCGGTAACATCCAGTATATAAGTTACATTTGTGTGTATGTTGCTGCCAAGTAAGCCTCCCAACCTTTTGGGGACTATAACTATAGGGGAAAATATTTAAGACCATAAGATAGAGGAGCAGAAATAGGCCATTCGGCCCATTGTGTTTGCTCTGCCATTCAGTCATGGGCTGATCTAATTCTTCCAGTCATCCCCAGTCCCCTGTATTTTCAACGTACCCCATGATGACTTGGCTAATCAAGAGCCTATCTATCTCTGCCTTAAATGAACACAATGACTTGGCCTCCACAGCCACTCATGGCAACAAATTCCACAGATTTACCACCCACTGACTAAAGTAATTTCTCTGCATCTCTGTTCTAAATGGACGTCCTTCAATCCTGAAGTCGTGCCCTCTTGTCCTCGACTCCCCTACCATGGGATTTGCTGAGAAATCCCCCTAATCTTCCCAGTGGAGAGTATGCTGACTGTTTGTATCACGGGCCTGCACAAATGTTCAAGAACAGAATAACCTGCAACAAGTGCTGGGTACAGCTCAGTCCATCACACCAGGTTCCTCCCCACATCTGAGAACATTTATGAGGAGTGCTCTCACAAGAAACCCTCTTCTTGCCACTGGCGTCAGGCAGGAGGTACAGAAACCTTAGGTCCCACACCATCAGTTATTACCCTTCAGCCATCAGACTCCTGAACGGATGTGGATAACTTTATTCACTGTGACTCTGAATTGACTCTATGACCTACAGACTCACTTTCAAGGACTCTTTCTTTTTCATAAAATTATACTGTACTTTCATTTTTCCTGTAAATGCCTGCGAGTAAATGAATCACAAGGTAATATATGGTAACTTATCCATATGTGAATTGATAATAAATTTACTTTGAAAGTTGAAATATACAGTATTCTCTGTAACTCTGCTGATGGCAGATTTTCTTTCTCGACAACTCTTGTCTGTGATTAGTGACGTTGAAGTTGATGAATAAACACAGGTTGTTGTGGGTTAGTACCAGTTGGAGAAGCTCAATAACCCTGCTGTTTATTAAACAGGGAAGGCTTGTAGCGTAGCTAGCAGCCACTGACAGGTGGCCGCTGCTGTGTGATGCCACTGTAACCAAACAAAGCCAGCTAATGCCAGAGGGGCGAACCTGTTTTCAGGTATCAGCTCTCTCAACTGCCGCAACCCATTTACAGCATTCCCTCTAAGTTTTGTAAATCTATGCAGAACAACCATTGCTTTGAGCAGGAAATGTTTACGCGGCCTGAAAACTGTGTGGTACTTTAAATATGCAAATTATGAATATTTAAAATGAAAATTGAAAAATCCCATACTTTTGATTTTATTTATTAATTAAAGTGTATAATGAAATACCGTACAACAAAAAAACTTTCACGTTTTGTGAACTTTTTCTACCTGCATCCAATTCCAGCTGCCCAGCAACAAACACTATGTGCACGGGGGCATTTCTGTTACCACTTGGCCATGGACCCATGCACCTTAGAGGGAACAGTGCTTGACACTGGAGTACTTATTAAAAAATGATTGTTTGGAGGTGCAGCATGGTAACAGGTTAGTCTGGCCCAATGAGCCCAATTACACCCATGTGATTAATTAACCTACTAACTCGCATAATGTTTGGAACGTGGGAAGAAACAGAGGGCCCAGAGGAAACCCACGAGGTCACAGGGAGAACATACAAACTCTTTATGGACAGCAGCGGGAATTGAACCCAGGGCACTGGTGCTGTAATAGTGTTCAAAGTTCAATTTATTATCAAAGTAAATGTGTGTCAGCAGGAGGAAACTGGGGAGAACGTGCCATCTCCTTATAGACAGCAACAGGAATCGAACCCTGAAAAATGATTGTTGGCACTGTAAAGCATTACACTAGCTACACTACAGTGCTGCAATATCCTTTGAAGGACAGCAATAAATTTTTGGAGAAAGATCTCCTGTTTTCCTGATGGAGATTCTGCATATGCAGCTGAGGGAGCAGATGAGCCTTTATTTAGCAGGTCGAATTCTGCTGGAATGAGTCATAGAGGAGTACAGCACAGAAACAGGTCCTTCCGCCCATCTAGTCCGTGCTGAAACCATTTAAACCGTCTACTCCCATCAACCTGCACCTGGTCCATAGCCTTCCATACCTCTACTATCCATATACCTGTCCAAACTTCACTTGAATGTTGAAATCGAGCTCGCATGTACCATTTGTACTGGCAGCTCATTCCACACTCTCACAACCCTCATGTTTCCCTTAAACTTTTCACCTTTAACCCTTAACCCATGACCTCTAGTTGTAGTCCCACCCAATCTCAGTGAAAAAAGCCTGCTAGTATTTATCGTATCTATACACCCTCATAATTTTGTATACTTCTAGCAAATCTCTCAATCTTCTACATTCTAAAGAATACAGTCCTAACCTATTCAATCTTACCTTATAACTCAGGTCCTCCAGACTTGGCAACATCCTTGTGAATTTTCTCTGCACTCATTCAACCTTGTTTACATCTTTCCTGTAGGGAGGTGACCAAAAAGGCACACAATACTCCAAATTAGGCCTCAACAATGTCTCATACAACTTCAATATAACATCCCATCTTCTGTACCCCATATGTTGATTTATGAAGGCCAATGTACCAAAAGCTTTCCTTACCACCATGTCTACTTGTGACGCCACTTTAAATGAATTATGTACCTGTATTCCCAGATCCTTTTGTTCTACGACACTCCTCAGTGCCTTACTCTTCACCTACCCTGGTGGTCCTACCAAAGTGTAAAACCTTAGACTTGCCTGTATTAAATTCCATCTGCCATTTTCTCAGCCCATTTTTCCAGCTGATGCAGATCCCTCTGCAAGCCATGATAGCCTTCCTCACTGTCAACTACACTCCCATTCTTGGTGTCATCTGCAAACTTGCTGATCCAGTTAACCATTTTATCATCCAGATCATTGATGTAGATGACAAACAACAGTGGACCCAGCACCGATCCCTAGTCACAGGCCTCCAATCAGAGAGGTAACCCTCTACTACCACTCTCTGGCTTCTCCCACAAAGCCAGTGTCTAATCCAATTTACTACCATATCCTAAATGCTGAGTGACTGAACCTTCTTGACTGGTTTCTCATGCAGGACCTTGTCAAATGCCTTACTAAAGTCCATGTAGACAACATCCACTGCCTTGCCTTCATCCACTTTCTTGATAACTTCCTTGAAAAACTCTATAAGATTGGGTAGACGTGACCTACCACACACAAAGCTATACTGACTATCCTTACTCAGTCTATGTCTATCCAAATATTTAGCTATCTGGTCCCTTAGGATACCTTCCAATAACTTTGCCACAACTGATGTTGGACTCACCGGCCTATAATTTCCTGGTTTCTGTTTAGAGCTTTTTTAAAACAGTGGAACAAGATTAGCTATCCTCTGGTACCTCTCCTGTCACTAAGGATGTTTTAAAATCTCTGCTAGGGCCCCGGCAATTTCTGTACTTGTCTCCTGTAGGGTCTGAGGGTATACCTTGTCAAGCCCTGGGGATTGAGCCACCCCGATTTGCCTCAGGATAGCAAACACACCTCCTCCTCTGTAATTTTTAGAGTCCATGAAGTTGATGCCGCTTTGCCTCACTTCTATAGACTCTGTATTCGTCTCCCAAGTAAATACAAATACAGTACAAAGAATGCATTTAAGATCTCCCCCATCTGTTTTGGCTCCACACATGGATTACCATTCTGGTCTTGCAGAGGACCGATTTTGTCACTAGCAATCCTTTTACACTTGACATACCTGTAGAACCTCTTAGGATTCTCCTTCACCTTGACTGCTAGAGCAACTTCATGCCTTTTTTTAGTCTTTCTGATTTCTTTCTTAAGTATTCCCCTGCATTTCTTGTACTCCATAAGCACCTCATTTGTTCCAACTTTTTCTCTGAACCAGAGGCTCAATATCTCTTGAAAACCAAGGTTCTCTACACTTGTTATCTCTACCTTTTATTCTGACAGGCACATACAAGCTTTGTGCTCTTAAAATGACTTTTTTGAAGGCCTCCCACTTTCCAAGTACGTCTTTGCCAGAAAGCAGCCTGTCCCAATCCACACTTGCCAGATCATTTCTGATACCATTAAAATTGGCCTTTTTCCAATTCGGAATCTCAACCCACAGACCAGACCTATCTCTTTGCATCACACATCAAAGTTGCTGGTGAATGCAGCAGGCCAGGCAGCATCTCTAAGAAGAGGTACAATCAACGTTTCAGGCTGAGACCCTTCGTCAGGACTAACTGAAGGAAGAGTTAGTAAGAGATTTGAAAGTGGGAGGGGGAGGGGGAGATACAAAATGATAGGAGAAGACAGGAGGGGGAGGGATGGAGCCAAGAGCTGGACAGGTAATTGGCAAAGGGGATATGAGAGGATCATGGGGCAGGAGGCCTGGGGAGAAAGACGGGGTGGGAGGAGAAACCCAGAGGATGGGCAAGGGGTATAGTCAGAGGGACAAAGGGAGAAAAGGGAGAAAAAGAATGTGTGTATAAAAATAAATAACGGATGGGGTACGAGGTGGAGGTGGGGCATTAGCGGAAGTTAGAGAAGTCAATGTTCATGCCATCAGGTTGGAGGCTACCCAGACGGAATATAAGGTGTTGTTCCTCCAAACTGAGTGTGGCTTCATCTTTACAGTAGAGGAGGCCGTGGATAGACATGTCAGAATGGGAGTGGGATGTGGAATTAAAATGTGTGGCCACTGGGAGATCCTGCTTTCTGTGGCGGACAGAGCGTAGGTGTTCTTTGCAGATTTACTTTGAAACTAATGGCATTGTGGTCACTTGATGCAAAGTGTTCCCCTACACAAACTTCTGTCACCTGCCCTGTTTCATTTTCTAATAGCAGATCCAGTATCGCACGCTCTCTCATTGGGACTTTTACATACTGAAGAAGGAAATTTTCCTGAGCACATTTGACAAACTCTATCCCATCTAGTCCTTTTACAGTATTGGATTCCCAGTCAAAATGTGCAAAGTTAAAATCATTTACTATAACAACCTTATATTTCTTGGAACAATCTGTGATCTCTTTACAAATGTGTTCCTCTAAATCCCTAGGACTGTCTTTAATATAACCCCATTCACATGGTGATACCTTTCTTATTTCTCTGTTCCACCCATTAACGAGGACCTAACTTTCTTATTTCTTAGTTCCATCCATAACGCCTCACTAGTCAAGTTTTCCAGTCTGTCCTGATGATGCGCCGCCATGATATTTTACGTGACTAGTGACGCCACTCCTCCTTTAATCCCTCCAGCTCTGTCACATCTAAATGCAGAATCCTGGAATACTGAGCTGCCAGTTCTGCCCCTTCTGCAATCAAGTCTCACTAATTGGTACAACATCATAATTCCAGGTGTTGATCCATGCCCTGAGCTCATCCGCTTTCCTACGGTACTTCTTGCATTGAAATATACGCAGCTCGGGACACCAGTCGCACTATGTTTTTGATTCCTAATTTTGTCTGAGGTCTTAATGACATCTGTTTCCACAACCTCTCCACTATCTATTCTGGCACTCTGCTTCCCATCTCCTTGCAACTCTAGCTTAAGCCATCCCATGCAGCAGTAGCAAACCTTCCCGCTAGGGTATTAGTTCCCTTCCAGGTCAGGTGTAAACCGTCCCTTCCGTACAGTCCCACCTTCCCTGGAAGAGAGTCCAATGATCCAAAAACCTGATGTCCTCTCTCCTACACCACTCCTTAGCCACTTGTTAAACTATATATTCCTTCTGGTTCTGGCCTCACAAGTCTATTTTGGCTCTTTCCCCTCTCCCTCCCAGTCCACATTCCTGTCTTGTCCTGACACTAGCTGACCGATGATAGCTGACACCTATCACCTGCCAGCTTGTACTCCTTTCCCTCCCCCCTTATTCTAGCTTCTAACGCCTTCCCTTCCTGTCCTAATGAAAGGTCAGAGCCCAAAATATAGGCGTTTTATTCCTCGACATGGATGCTGCCTGACCTGCTGAGTTCCTCCACCATTCTGTGTGTGTTCCTCTGGATTTCAGGTATCTGCAGAATCTCTCGTGGTTAAGACCAATGTTACCTGTTTTTAATTGCTCAGTGAAGTAGAACAATTAAGTCAGCTCAAATCAATTTTATATCAGTGGCTTTAGCAGGAGATCTGGTGTTTTCTTGGTCAAATGTACACTAGAATCCTGTTCTATACTGTACTACTGTCACAAAATAAAAAATCACAACATACACCATTGATTATAAACCTGATTCTGAAAATCAAGAGAGTCACACTCTGTGCGTAAATTGCTCCTCCTTTTTGGGACTTAATTATGGTTGGTAGGGTAGAGATATCTCTCCTAAAGGAGGTGTAAGGCGCTTCTTCCCTCCACTAACCTGCAGACCAGCCTCAGGCAAGGTGTAGCACCTGCTTAGCCCCGATTTCCCCCTCCCACCTGATCAAGGTCACATGAAACCAGAGGGGGGTGGTGGATGGCCGTGGGAGCAAGTGGTGCATCTCACAAGTCCTGGTTATGTGACCACTGACACCAGGCAGACAATCTCTGAACAGTATTAATAATGGCTGGGGTCATCCTTCTTGCAAAGACACTGCCCAGAAGAAGGCAATGGCAAACTACTTCTGTAAAAAAATTTGCTTAGAGCAATCCTAGTGATGGAAAGACCATGATCACTTTTGTCATATGACATGAAACACAATGTAACCTATTGATATTCATTTATTATTGTCACATTGTACCAAGATACAGTGGAAAGCTTGACTTGCATATTGTTCATACAGATCAGATCATTAAACGGTGCATTGAGCTGGAATAAGGTAAAACAATTACAATGCAGAATAACATGTAAAAGCCAATGAAAAAGTGCAGTGCAGGTAAATGATAAAGTGCAAGATCCTAATGAGGTAGATTGGTAATACAGGAGGTCCATTCACGAGTTAGATAACATTGGGATAGAAGCTGACTTTCAGCCTGGTGGAATACATTTTCAGGCTTCTTCTACCTTCTGCCTAATGAGAGAGGGGAGAAGAGTATTTCTTACAAAATCCTTGCCATCATTTCTTTTTCTTTTTTGTCCTGTGCCTGCGTGCGTGCGAGCCTGTGCGTGTGCGTGCGTGTCTGTGCGTGCATCCGTGATGATGGATTTTTCATGGCTTTTTACAAGGTGCAGAGCGAGAGAGAGAGAGACTGTGTGGCGCGCCACTCCTCACAGACATTTTTGCAGTATTTTCCCTTTGTTTTACGAGGTCGAGTTGCGGTCTTGACACTCAACCCAGCATGGATGGAAAGCGTGCTCAGGGGTGGACCCGACTAGTTTCGGACCTGGGAACCTCCGCTCCCGGGTCCGGCGCCAATGTCGTTGCACCACCAGCCGGCCCCCTTGCCATCATTTCAAAGATTATTTCCTGTTCATGTGGCCGGTGACCTGGGCTCCATCCTGAACTTGATGCTGACTGTGTGGAGTTTGCATGTTCTCCCTGTGACCACGTGGGTTTACCCCAGCTATGCAGTTTCCTCCTACATCTGAAAGATATGCAGGTTAATTAGGCACTGTAAATTGGTTCTTTGTTGGAAATAACTTGGAAAATATGTAGCTCGGGTGGTTGGTAGTTGGATTGAGCTGTTCTCTGATCTTGCCAATCTATTTGCAAGCATTTTGTCACCGTAAAAGGAGACCGCATCAATACACTGTTAATTTGTGATGTGTCCTCCGAATGCTTGGCCTTTATATACTTATCAATTAGCTGATTGGTCATCAGTACAGAAACTCAATTGTGATGTAGGGAGGGTGTCTCATCGCTGAACTGGTTGCGTGACAAACTCTGTTGTGTTCAGGAATATAGCCTGCATTGCCTTATAAATAGGATCGAAGTCTACATGTCTGTTTACAGAATTGTTCACAGAAAACCATGCTTCTGGGAATTCTCTTGCATGTTACATATTTGCTTTGTGATATGTGAGTGTTAGAATTTGCGAGGAATTGATGCAAATAAACATAGAACATAACAATACAGGCCCTTCGGCCCACAATGTTATGCTGACCTTTTAGCGTACTCCATGAGTAATCTAACCCTTCCCTCTTACACAGCCCATAACTTTTCATCTTTCGTACATCTGTGTGTCTATTTAAGAGTCCCGAAACGAACATAGATGAATTATCCCAGCTCTGTGTTTTTCTTTTAATTAGTTTAACATTTTGGAGTTACAAAACATAATACCATACTCTATCCAACTCTATGAAAGGCACAACTTGAAACTGCACACACGTATGCATGTGTGTGCACACATAAAAACAAATAACTCTAGTGTCCTCCAAATAATCTTCAGTCGACGCCATCGTGGCCCTTGCACCTTATTTGTCTACCTGCACTGAAATTTATCTGTAACTGTAACACTATATTCTGCATTGTGCTTTTGCTTTTCCCCTGTGCTACCCTCGATGTACTTAAGTTTAGAATGATCTCCTCATCGTTTGTTATTATTAACCTATTCATTCCTTTTTTTGCTCTATTATTTGTTTATAATATTTTTATGTTTTTGCATTGTACTGCTGCCTCAAGGCAATAAATTTTACATTGTGGGCAGCATGGTAGCATATTGTTTAGCACAATGCTTTACTATACCGGTGACCCGGGTTCAATTCCCGGGACTGACTGTAGGAGTTTGTACGTTCTCCCCATGACCAAAGTTGGGCCCTTGAAGACGGAAACGGGTGAAATTATTATGGGGATCAAGGAAATGGCAGACGAGCTGAACAGGTACTTTGGATCTGTCTTCACTAGGGAAGACACAAACAATCTCCCAGATGTAATAGTGGCCAGAGGACCTAGGGTAACGGAAGAACTGAAGGAGATTCACATTAGGCAGAAAATGGTGTTGGATAGACTGATGGGACTGAAGAGTGATAAATCCCCAGGGCCTAATGGTCTGCATCCCAGGGTACTTAAGGAGGTGGCTCTAGAAATCGTGGACGCATTGGTAATCATTTTCCAGTGTTCTATAGATTTAGGATCAGTTCCTGCGGATTGGAGGGTAGCTAATGTTATCCCACTTTTTAAGAAAGGAGGGAGAGAGGAAACAGGCAATTATAGACCAGTTAGTCTGACATCAGTGGTGGGGAAGATGCTGGAGTCAATTATAAAAGATGAAATAGCGGCACATTTGGATAGCAGTAACAGGATTGGTCTGAGCCAGCATGGATTTACGAAGGGGAAATTCCTTCTGGAAGTTTTTGAGGATGTAACTAGGAAAATGGACAAGGGAGAGCCAGTGGATGTAGTGTACCTGGACTTTCAGAAAGCCTTATATAGGTTCCCACGTAGGAGATTAGTGGGCAAAATTAGAGCACATAGTATTGGAGGTAGGGTACTGACATGGATAGAAAATTGGTTGGCAGACAGGAAACCATAAGACCATAAGACCATAAGACAAAGGAGCAGAAGTAGGCCATTCGGCCAGTCGAGTCTGCTCTGCCATTTTATCATGAGCTGATCCATTTTCTCCTATTTAGTCCCACTCCCCTGCCTTCTCACCATAACCTTTGATGCCCTGGCTACTCAGATACCTATCAATCTCTGCCTTAAATACACCCAATGACTTGGCCTCCACTGCTGCCCGTGGCAACAAATTCCATAGATTCACCACCCTCTGACTAAAAAAATTTCTTCGCATTTCTGTTCTGAAAGGGCGCCCTTCAATCCTTAAGTCATGCCCTCTCGTACTAGACTCCCCCATCATGGGAAACAACTTTGCTACATCCACTCTGTCCATGCCTTTTAATATTCAAAATGTTTCTATAAGGTCTCTCCTCATTCTTCTAAACTCCAAGGAATACAGTCCAAGAGCGGACAAACGTTCCTCATATGTTAACCCTGTCATTCCTGGAATCATTCTAGTGAATCTTCTCTGTACCCTCTCCAACATCAGCACATCCTTTCTTAAATAAGGAGACCAAAACTGCCCACAGTACTCCAAGTGAGGTCTTACCAGCACCTTAAAGAGTAGCAATTAACGGGTCCCTTTCAGAGTGGCAGGCAGTAACCAGTGGGGTGCCACAAGGCTTGGTGCTGGGACCGCAGCTATTTACAATATATATTAATTATTTTGATGAAGGGATTAAAAGTAATATTAGCAAATTTGCAGATGACACAAAGCTGGGTGGCAGTGTGAAATGTGAGGAGGATGTTATGAGAATACAAGGTAACTTGGACAGGTTGGGTGAGTGGGCAGATGCATGGCAGATGCAGTTTAATGTGGATAAATGTGAGGTTGTCCACTTTGGTGGCAAGAATAGGAAGGCAGATTACTATCTGAATGGTGTCAAGTTAGGAAAAGGGGAAGTACAACCAGATCTGGGTGTCCTTGTTCATCAGTCACTGAAAATAAGCATGCGGGTACAGCAGGCAGTGAAGAAAGCTAGTGGCATGTTGGCCTTCATAACAAGGGGAGTTGAGTATAGGAGCAAAGAGGTCCTTCTGCAGTTGTACAGGGCCCTGGTGAGATCCCACCTGGAGTATTGTGTGCAGTTTTGGTCTCCAAATTTGAGGAAGGACATTCTTGCTGTGGAGGGAGTGCAGCGTAGGTTCACTGGGTTAATTCCCAGGATGGCGGGACTGTCATATGTTGAAAGAATGGAGCGACTGGGCTTATATACACTAGAATTTAGAAGGATGAGAGGGGATCTGATTGAAACATATAAGGTTATTAAGGGATTGGACACAATAGAGGCAGGAAACATGTTCCCAATGTTGGGGGAGTCCAGAACCAGAGTCCACAGTTTAAGAATATGGGGTAGGCCATTTAGAACGGAGTTGAGGAAAAACTTTTTCACATAGAAGGTTGTGGATCTGTGGAATACTCTGCCTCAGAAGGCAGTGGAGGCCAATTCTCTGGATTCTTTCAAGAAAGAGTTAGATAGAGCTCTTAACAATAGCAGAGTCAAGGGATATGGGGAGAAGGCAGGAACAGGGTACTGATTGTGGATGATCAGCCATGATCACAGTGAATGGCAGTGCTGGCTCGAAGGGCCAAATGGCCTACTCCTGCACCTATTGTCTATTGTCTATTGACTGCATGAGTTTCCTGCAGGTGCTGAGGTCTCCTCTCGCAGTCTAAAGATATACAAGTTGGTAAGCCAATTAGTCATTTAAATTGTCCCGAGATAATTTCGGTGCGCTGCACCGGGGAATGTGGTGCAGTGTCCAGGCTGGAGTCGGTGCTGACCCCCGGTGCCTGCTCGGCAGAAGGCAAGCTGTTTTGTGGTCGACTGCAGATTTCTGTGGCATACATGGACTCAGTTTCTGGATTACCTTTTTTGTGCGGCTGTATTTTGCTGATATCTTACATGTGCTTGCTACCTTATATGTGCTGTGTGTGACTGTTGGTATTGTGTTTTGCACCTTGGCCCCAGAGTAACTCGGTTTCATTTGGCTGTATTCGTGGGTATTCATGTATGGTTGAGTAGCAATTAAACTTGAATAGAAATAAGGCTACTGTTAAGTCGAGGCTTGATGGACGGAAGTGCTCGAAGGCCAAAAGGTCCTATTTCATACTCTATCTCAGTAAATACGTAAATAAAATGCATAAAACTGATTCTGAACGGTGTGTAAAACAGGACTTCTGACTGTATCTTGGCCCATGTAACAATAATAAACACTTCAATGTAAAATTCCAACGAAAATGTGGATATACACGGACTGCTTTGGGAACAGTTGCCATGGTGGGATTCAGAATGTCTCCAGATCTATAAATAGTCTGTAGCTCTGGATGCTCTTTCTTAACTTCTACCCTGCTGTATTTTAATGAGGATCTTGATATTTATTGCATACATAACTAGAAACATCCGTTGCATAGAGACCTTATTGAGTTAGTTGATAATTTTTAACGGCTCTATTCAGTATTCCCAGGAGCCACGCTATTAGAATTATGAACTCCATCCAGCAATTTTATTTTCTAAAAGCCAAGGCTCAAATCTCCAGCAAATTGAATGAGATGCCAATATTCATGCTGTTTGCTTCAAAGAGTTGTCAGTCTCTTTGACAAAAGTAAATCTACTCTTCTTTTAAATTGAGACTGTCGGTATCAATTTAGATCCGCTATTCCACTGTGAGCCACTACATTCCATTACTGGAATTCTTTCGGTCTCGAAAAAATTGTAGCCATGGTGTTGCATATGTGATCACTGTCTATACTTATCCTCAAGTCCCTGTCAGTGCCAATGTGCCCATTGTGGTTCGATTCTTGTCCACTGATTGGGCAGCTGAGAGACTGGCACCACTGATTAATCTGCTGTTGTAGCGGGAACGTGACTCTCCCCATGCTGCAAGGGATAATGGATATGTGAAGGTAGACCTTTGCTCAAAGTGCAGCTCTGCTAAAGTGCATTGTGTTCAACGCTGCTGACTTCCAAACCAGCATTTCAGTAGTTCTGTTATTACACGTTCAGCTCTCCTTTTCACAAGGCTGCTAGCCAGCGGTGAAGCTGAAAGTGAGAGCGACAAGCACTACCCACTAGATGCATCACAACAAACACTTGACACATTGTGGTGTTACAATTACAGAGAACATACACTGCATGTAGACAGGTAAAGTGCAAAGGCCAAGACGAAGTAGACTGAGAGATCAAAGATCTTTTCTTTCTCTGCAGGTGTAATTGTTGAGCAGGAAAATCCTCAAGTATAAATAATTCACAAGATTGCTACATTCTACATACTTAGCATAGTTTATAATTCTAATAATATTGCCGGATTTCTCATCTGTCAGAAGTATGGTGAAATGCGATTTTATTTAAAGTGCTCATTAGCCTGCGGGAGTGTAACATTTTACAGCACCACTGAATCTTCTCGACATCCCTTCATGGCTGATTAATTATCCCTGTCAACCCAATTCTCCTGCCTCCTCCCCGTAACCCTTGAGGCCCTGACTAAATAGAACTATCAACCTCTGTTTTAAATATACTCAGTGACTTGGCCACCACAGCTGTCTGTGACAACGAATTCCACTGACTCACCACCCTCTGTCTAAAGAAATTCCTCCTCCTCTCTGATCTAAATGGATATCCCTCCGTGTCCTCTGGTCCTAGACTCCCCCACTATAGAAAACAGCTTTTTATTGATTGATTGATTGACATGCAGCACGGTGTAAGCCCTTCCAGCCCTTCAGGACCTGCAGCCCAGCAATCTCCCAGTTTGATCCTAGCCTAATTAAGGGACAATGTACAATGACCAATTAACCTACCAACCAGTATGTCTTTGAACTATGGGAAGAAACCAAAGCACCCGAGGGAAATCCACACTATCACGGGGAGAACTTACAAACTGCTTACAGGCAGTGATGGGAAATGAAGCCAGGTTGCTGGTACTGGAAAACGTTGTGCTAACCACTATGCTACCATGCCACCCCAATCCTCTCCACATTCCTTCTATCTAAGCCTTTCAGTATTTGGTAGAGTACTGGCCTCGCTCCTTACATGTTGACCCTTTCATTCCTGGAATAATTCTCGTGAATCTCTTCTAGACCCTCTCCAGTGCCAGCACACCTTTTCTTAGATAAGGGCCCAAAACTGCTCACAATTCTCTAAGTGTGGTCTGACTGTTGCCTTAGCATTGCATCCTTGTTCTTATGTTCTGGTCCTCTCTTAATGAAAGCTAATATCCCATTTGCCACCAATTTGACCTGCAAATTAACCCTTGAGGAATCCTGCACAAGGACAGCAAAGTCCCTTTGCAGCTTTGACTTTTGAATTTTCTCTCATTTAGAAAATAGTCTACGTCTTTATTCCTTCTACCAAAGTGCATGACCATACACTTCCCTCCAATGTATTCCATTTGCTACTTTGCCAATTCTCCCAATCTGTCTGAGTCCTTCTGTAGACTCATTGCTTCCTCAACACCACCTGCCCTTCCACCTATCTTATGTATCATCTACAAACTTAGCCACAAAGTCATTAATTCCTTCATCTAAATTATTAACATACAACATGAAAAGAAGTGGTCCCAACACCGACCCCTGCAGTACACCATTACTCACCAGTGGCCAAGTGGAAAACGCCCCCTTCATTTCCACTGTTTGCCTCTTGCTAGTCAGCCAATCTTCTATCCATTCTAGTACCTTTCCCGAAATACCATCGACTCTTAATTTGTTAGCAGCCTCATGTGCAGCTCCTTGTCAAAAGCCTTCTGAAAATCCAAATCATCCACTGACTCTCCTTTGTCTACCCTGCCTGTTGTTTCCTCAAAGGATTCCAATAGATTTGTTAGGTAAGTTTTCCCCTGAAGAAATCATGCTGACTTTGGCCTATCTTATTATGTGCCTTCAAGTACCCTGGAACTTCATCCTTAATAATGGAGTCCAACATCTTCCCAACCACAGAAGTCAGGAAAAAATAAATAAATAAATGATGTGGATTGAACAGCTAGCACAAGAGTGGCTTGTGCTGATGATAAAAACTGATAATGGAAGCCTAAGGTATTTGTGGACTAAGCCACATATGTCTGGAGTTGGACAGATGTCTTTGTGGTTCCAGTTTTTTTTTAAAGATGAAGATTAACGTGCATCAAAACATACAGTGAAATGTATTGTTTGCACTAACAACCAAGACAGCCTGAATCTGTGCTGGCAGCGCCAACATTGCATGCACACAACGTACTAGCCCCCAACCTGTACATCTTTGGACTGTGGGAGGTAACCAGAGCACCGAGACAGTCACGGGAAGAACATGCGGGCAACAGCAGGAATTGAACTCTGGTCGTTGGCACTGTAAACCGTTACACTAACTGCTGCACTGACATGCCACCCCTTTATAAGGGCAAAGCCAACAATTTTGAATCTGGAGAGTCATGAGAGTCACGCAACTGGAGTTAATGAATGCGTTAACAGGAGGAATGATGGAAAGGTCACTTCCTGGAACAAAATAATGCAAACTATCATGGGATTGAAAGGGTTAACATATGAGGAGCATTTGATGGCTCTGGATCTATACTCACCAGAGCTTAGAAGAATGAAGGGGGAGGTCATTGAAGCCTATCAAATATTGAAAAGGCTAGACAGAGTGGACGTGGTGAAGATTCTCCTATAGTGAGGGATTCTAAGACTGGAGGGCACAGACTCAGACTCAGACTCAGACTCAGAATCAGAATCAGGTTTATTATCACCAGTGTGTGTTGTGAAATTTGTTAACTTAGCTGCAGCAGTTCAATGCAACATAATATAGAAGAAGAAGAAGAAGGGAAAAAATAATTTTACAACTTTCCGTAGCTTCTTTTAGCACTGCTGTGGTCCTCCCCCCACCCCCAGATCAGACAGTGATGCAGTCTGTCAGAATGATCTCCACAGTACATCCATAGAAGTTTTTGAGTGTTTAGCTGACAAACCAAATTTCTTCAAACTCCGAATGAAATATAGCCGCTGTCTTGCCTTCTTTATAGCCGCATCAATATGTTGCGACCAGGTTAGGTCCTCAGAGATCTGGACAACCAGGAACTTGAAGCTGCTCACTCTCTCCGCTTCTGATCCCACTATGAGGATTGGTATATGCTCCTTCGTCTTACCCTTCCTGAAGTCCATAATCAGCTGTTTCATCATGATGTTGAGTGCCAGGTTGTTGCTGCAACACCACTGCACTAGTTGGTAAACCTCACTCCTGTACGCCCTCTTGTCTCCATCTCACTTTCTACTAACAATAGTTGTATCATCAGCAAATTGATAGATGGTATTTGAGTTTCCCTCTAGAACACAGATGAGGAGGAATTCCTTTAGCTCAAGGGTGGTGAATCTGTGGAATTCGTTGCCATAGATAGCTGTGGAGGTCAAGTCATTGGGTACATTTAAAGGAGAGTTTGATCGGTTCTTGATAGTAAGGGCATTAAAGGTAACAGGGAGAAGACAGGAAAATAAGGTTGAGAGGGGAAAAATCAGCTAGGATCGAATGCCAGAGTAGACTTTAGGGCCAAATGGCCAGTGTCTGTGAGTCTGGCACACTGGCTCAAAAAATTCTGCAGGATGCATTTTAAAAACAGAGAGTTTCTTCTAGCCCTGTTGCATGAAGGTGACCTCAACTGATGACAGTTGGCCTTTGTGGATTTATGGCTGTAACCTGAAGTTATAGAAGAGGTAATTGTAGGGGAGGAGTGGTCCCCAATCTAAGCTGCTGAAATGGAGGAAGGCCTTTTTCAATATCATAAAACACGACCCGGTGGTAGTCGTAGTCGTAGTCATACTTTATTGATCCTGGGGGAAATTGGTTTTCGTTACAGTTGCACCATAAATAATAAATAGTAATAGAAATAGTAATAGTAATACTACTATTAGTAAATAGTAATAGTCATGGAAATAATAAATAGTAATAGAATAGTAATAGAACAATAGTAATAAATAGTTAAATAGTAATATGTAAATTATGCCAGTAAATTATGGAATAAGTCCAGGACCAGCCTATCGGCTCAGGGTGTCTGACCCTCCAAGGAAGGAGTTGTAAAGTTTGATGGCACAGGCAGGAATGACTTCCTATGACGCTCTGTGTTGCATCTCGGTGGAATGAGTCTCTGGCTGAATGTACTCCTGTGCCCACCCAGTACATTATGTAGTGGATGGGAGACATTGTCCAAGATGGCATGCAACTTAGACAGCATCCTCTTTTCAGACACCACCGTGAGAGAGTCCAGTTCCATCCCCACAACATCACTGGCTTTACGAATGAGTTTGTTGATTCTGTTGGTGTCTGCTACCCTCAGCCTGCTGCCCCAGCACACAACAGCAAACATGATAGCACTGGCCACCACAGACTGGTAGAACATCCTCAGCATCGTCCCACAGATGTTAAAGGACCTCAGTCTCCTCAGGAAATAGAGACGGCTCTGACCCTTCTTGTAGACAGCCTCAGTGTTCTTAGACCAGTCCAGTCTATTGTCAATAGACCGGAATCAGCTACAGGCAGGTCAACTTACAGGAAGGTGTTGGAAAAAGGCCAGGAATATCACAACAGATCCCACCCACCCTCTTCATGGACTGTTTGTCTCACTCCCATCAGGGAAGAGACTACGCAGCTTCCACACCAGGATCACCAGACTCAAAAACAGTTACTTCCTCCAAGCTGATCAATACCTCCACCCAGCCCCCACTGCCACATCACCAAGTGTCACTTTATGTATATACAATCAGTCTGTGGATATAATAGTTACTTGTACACTGTATTTTATAAGAAGATTGCTTTTATGTTTATATTTACTGTGTTTTTTAATGCTCCATCTGATCCGGAGGAACAATCATTTCGTTCTCCTTTACTGAAGAAGGACACTAATCAATCATGAATCTTGAGTCTTGAAACAGACAAAAAGTGAGGAGCAAAATTTGGCGTTGTTGGAGCTTGGCCTCCCTCTTACACCTCTCTGCAATTTGCCTGCATGTTCTGCTCTTCTGTCTCCTGCAAACAAGTTGAGGAACTTGTAGTATACAATCAGTAACATAATTGTACATTTTTATTACTTCTGAACTCTAGCCATACAGGCAGCCCATCATCCTTACTCACAGATCCAGGCTCACAAATGCCATCTGATGTGGCTTAGCAAGTGACTCACCAAAATTATTTAACTTCCTGAATATAGCCAACCCAACTGCTGCTGTGGGACTTGACCATGTTTCAGGATCAATCATTGAGACCCTTGTATTTTAGCCAGGTGACCAAAGCACTATCATCCCACTCTGCTACTGTTAAGGAGATTATATGGAATACGCTTGTGGATTAAGGCTGTAAGGAATAGCTTTCATGGATTGAACATAATGCTCTTGATCTTAATCTTGCCCCCTGGCAAGGATTTTTTTTAAGATCTTAAGATTATTGCAGAAGTCAAAGTCAAGTCTTTCTTTCTGTGCAATGCAGAGCCACAACCACAGAGAGGGAAAGTTAACATTACATACACATAGTAGCTTTCAGGACTTCAAACATCTCAAATGATTCAGCAGATTTATTTATCACATGTCTATGGAAGCATACACTCAGAGGCCACTTTTTGAGGTACACCTGTACACCTCGTTAATGTAAATATCTAATCAGTCAATCATGTGGGAGCAACTCAATGCATAAAAGCATGCAGACACGGTCAAGAGGTTCGGTTGCTGTTCAAACTAGACATTAGAATGGGGAAGAGTTGTGATCAAAGTGACTTTGACTGTGGAATGATTGCTGGTGCCTGACAGGGTTGTTTGAACCTTCTGCTCACCTGGGATTTTCCCGCACAACAGTGTCTCTAGAGTTTAGAGAGACTGCTGTGAAAAACAAAAAAAAACATCCAGTGAGTGGCTTTTCCATAGGCAAAAGCACCTTGTTAATGAGAGAGATCAGAGGGCAATGGCCAGACTGGTTCAAGTTGACAGGAAGACAACAGTGGTGTGAAGAACAGCATCTCTGAACACACAACCTTGAAGTGAATGGGCTACAACAGCATAAGACCATGAATATACCCTCAGTGGCCCCCTTGTTAGGTCACAGGAGGTACTTAATAAAATGGCTATTGAGTGTACAGTGAAATGCGTTGTTTGCTTCACAACCAACAGGTGCTGGGGGCAGCCCGCAGGTGTCGCCACACATTCCAGCACCAACATAGATTCTCACAAAACTCAGCAGAACAACACAGAACACAACAGTCAACAGAACAACACCAAAGCAAGCCCCAGTCCTCTCTCCCACCCACGTACGAGGACAGTCCTCCGGGCCTGCAGTCTCCAAGTTTTGAGTTCCGGGCTTCCAACTGATTTTTGGGCTTTTCAGCTTACACCTGCCATGTTCCCACAGGCACCAACTTGGTAATGACCAGTGAATGTAGTTTGTTAAAGATAGGCCCTTTGGAATGAGGAACCCCATGTGCTCACACAGGTGTGATTGGGTGGTGCGTTCTGCTACCGTGCTGTATCTCTAAATAAAGGCGTGCAGAGGTGTAAGAGCGAAAATGTGACAGTGGAAGTTGTTTCAGTTCTCTCCATGTCAGCTGGGGTCACCTTAATAAAATAGGCCTAGAGGGAGTGACATTTTTTAAATGCAAACTGGAGTGCCTTCTGGGCCACTGTGTTACCTGTCCTTCTGGAGAAGGAGAAGTACTGGATCTATTCTGAGGGAATGAAGCTGGGTAAAGCTTTGAAGTGTTTGTAGATGAATGGTGGGAAGGAGATGGTGTAGGATCTAAGCTGTTGAATTGGATGAAGGCTGATTTCAGTATTACAAGACAGGATCTGGTAAAGCTTCTAGCAGGTAAATCCACAACCGGCAAAAAAGTGAAAAGTAAAATTGTGAGACTTGCAGGACCAATGTGTCATTGTAAAGGTGAAAGGTAAGGAAAGTGGGTGTAGAGAAATACTAGGATGTCAAGGGATATTAGGAGCAAGACAGTTGGGCAGAATCTGCCGGGTAATCAGTGTTCACAAAACCAATCAAATCGAATCAAATCTAATTCAATTTTAATTTTCATTCGCGGGGCCAAGGTACAAAACATACGCAGTGCATTCAAAATAACGAGCAAAAAAAAAAGTCATGCAAAAAAAATATACTTCATGCCCAGCTACGTGCCCAGCGACCCCAGTGCCAACTACCCCCCCCCCCATGCTGCTCAACAGGCTGAGTTCCATCAAATTCCAGATTCCAGCATCTGCAGTCTCTCATGTCTTCAGGGGGTATTAGGATTTGATAAATGGAAATACATGGAAGCATATGGCAGATATGGAGAGCTAAAGAGAGACCGAATCTGAAGAGAAGGGAAAGCTCACCCTGAGATTGGCTGCAATCTGGAATGTCAGGAGGTGGTATCAGGTACTCTCGCAACATTTAAGAATCAGAATCAGCTTTCACAGGCATATGTCATGAAATTTGTTAACGTTGCGGTAGCAGTATGCTGCAATGCATGATAATACATTGGATAGCAGAGGGGAAGAAGCTGTTCCTGAATCACTAAGTATGTACCACCTTCCTGATGGTAACAGTGAGAGGAGGGCATGTCCTGGGTGGTGGGAGTCCTTATTGATGGATGCCACCCTTCAGAGACTCTGCTTCGTGAAGATGTCTTGGATGCTATAGAGGCCAGTGCCCATGATGGAGCTGACTAATTTTACAACTCTCTGCAGTTTACTTCGATTCTGTGCAGTACTCCCCCCGTGCCAGATGGTGATGCACTTGAATCACCAAGGCAATGGACAAAGTGCTGATGAATAAGGATGAATACAGATGGGTGCCTGATGGATATTCATTGACTTTCAGCTATTCATCACAGTGTGCAAGACAAGTACTTTGCAGCCAAAGAAAACCTTCTGAACATTGTCCTGAAGAAGGGTCTCGGCCCGAAATGTCGACTGTTTATTCCTTTCCATAGATGCTGCCTGACCTGCTGAGTACCTCCAGCATTTTGTGTGTGTTGTTTCAGATTTCCAGCATCTGCAGACTTTCTCATGTTCTGAACGTAATGTTATGATGAAGGTGTCAAGCAGGATAGGAACAACGGGCAAATGGTACATTTCTTTGCTATGATGTTCATGATTTTATTGATATTCTTGTGGTGGTTCCAGTAATAGACTTGTAATTGGTTGATTATTGTTACATGTACTGAGATCATTATGCAGCGCATTAAGGTAGAACAAGGTTCTACGACCTTATCTTCTTGAATTTCCTCGCTAAATCCCTTTCTCAGTACTTTTAAAATTTCCCTAAAATCGTCTTATCCCTTGTCACAATGTTTGGCTTCTTCTTTGACAATATTCTTGCAAAACATTGTGGGTGGGTTGGGTGGCAATTGATTGGTATTTATTACTCTTAGGTAAGTTGGTAAATTGGTGAATTATTTCTTACGTAGTTCAGTGTAGTTTTTGTATTGTTTCATGTAGTACCATGGTCCTGGAAAACGTTGTCTCATTTTTACTATGTTCTGTACCAGCAGTTATGGTTGGAAGTGACAATAAAAAGTGACTTGTTACATTTACTGAGATACTAAAACCAACTTGACAGGGGGATGGAACCAGAGTGAAGGGACTCAGGATAGGATGGATGGTAAAAAAGCAAAGCTTGCATGCAGGCTGACCGTCAGGAAGGGAAGGCAGATGATAGGACAAAATTGCAACCAGCAGGGTGAGTATCAGTACATTAGGGATGCAGAATCAAAAAGGGTAGCAAATACAGTATCCAAGTGTTGTATCTCAATGCACGGAGTATAAGAAATAAGGTGGATGACCTTATTGCACTATTACAGATTGCCAAGTATGATGTTATGGCCATCATTGAATCATGGCTGAAGGATGGTTGTATTTGGCAGCTGAATGTCCAAGGTTCACCTTGTATCAGGCTCCTTTTACCCATGCAGTTTTGAGGGATATTGGAGAGATGGAGAGATAGGAAGATAGGCGGAGGGGGTGGCATGGCTCTGCTGGTAAAGAATGGCATCAAATCAGTAGAGAGATGTGACATAGGTTCAGAAGATGTTGAAACCTTGTGGTAGAGTTAAGAAACTGCAAGGGTAAAAGAACCGTGATATAAGGTAGTTATATACAGGCCTCCAAACAGTAGCTGGGATGTGACCCACAGATTACAACGGGAAATAGAAAAGATGTGTCAAAAGGGCATAGTCTTGGGAGATTTTAACATGCAGGTCGATTGGGAAAATCAGGTTGGTAATGGATCTCAAGAGAGCGAGTTTGTTGAATGCCTACGAGATGACTTTTTAGAGCAGTTTGTCATTGGGTATCAGCTGTACTGGATTGGGCATTATGTAATGAAACGGGGTGATTAGGGAGCTTAAGGTAAAAGAACCCGTAGGAGACAGTGATCACCATATGATTGAGTTCAACTTGAAATTTGATAGTAAGAAAGTAAAGTCTGACATAGCAGTATTTCAGTGAAATTACGGTGGTATGAGACAGGAATTTGTCAAAGTAAATTGGATGGAGTGGCTGGCACGGATGACAGTAGAGCAACAATGGCTTCAGCTTCTGGGAAGATGAGAAAGGTGCGGGATAGATGTATTCCAAAAACGAAGAAATAAATGGGAAAATAGTACAACTGTGGCTGACAAGGGAAGTCAAAGATAATGTAAAGGCAAAAGAGAGGGCATACAGCAAAGGAAAAAATTAGCGGGAAGTTAGAGGATTGGGAAGCTTTTAAAACCTACAGAGAGCAACTAAAAGAAGGATTGGGGGGAAAAGATGAAATTGAAAGCAAGCTAGCTAACAATATCAAATTGGATAATAAAAGTTTTTTCAAGTATGTTAAAAATAAAAGAGAAATGAGAGTGGATATAGGACAGCTAGAAAATGAGGCCAGAGAAATAATAACGGGGACAAGGAGATGGCAGCTGAACTAAATGAGTATTTTACGTCTGTTTCACTGTGGAAGACACCAGCACTGTGCCAGATGTTGAAGGGTGTGAGGGAGGAGAAGTGAGTTCTGTTACTAATACAAGGGAGAAGGTGCTCAAAAAGCTGAAAGACCTAAGGGTACATAAGTCACCTGGACCAGATGGACTGCAGCCTCGGGTTCTAAAAGAGGTAGCTTTAGAGATTGTGGCAGCATTAGAAATGATCTTTCAAAAATCATTGGACTCCAGCATGGTGCCAGAGGACTGGAAAATTGTAAATGTCACTCCACTCTTTAAGAAAGGAGGAAGGCAGCAGAATGAAAGACCAGTTAGCCTGACCTCAGTGACTGGGAAGATTGGAGTCAATTATTAAGGATGGGGTTATGGAGTACTTGGTGACACAGGACAAGATAGGAAGAATTCAGCATGTTTTCCTTTAAGGGAAAATCTTCCTGATGAACCTGTTGGAATTCTTTGAGGAAATTAGATTAGATTAGATTATGAGGACACGCAATCCTCTTTTATTGTCATTTAGTAATGCATGCATTAAGAAATGATACAATGTTCCTCCAGTGTGATATCACAGAAACACAAGACACCCTAAGACTGAAAAACTGACAAAAACCACATAATTATAACATATAGTTACAACAGTGCAGGCAATACTGTAATTTGATAGAAGAATAGACCATGGGCACGGTAAAAAAAGTCTCAAAGTCTCTCGAAAGTCCCAACATCTCACACAGACGGGAGAAGGAAGAAAACTCTCCCTGCCATGAGCTTCCAGTGCCGCAAACTTGCCAGTGCAGCATCCTGGAAGCACCCGACCACAATCCGACTCTCAGTCCGTCTGAAAACTTCGAGCCTCCGACCAGCCCTCCGACACCGAGTACTGAGCACCATCTCTGCCGAGCACTTCGACCCCGGCCCCGGCTGCCAGCAACAGGCAAAGTTGAGGATTTGGGGCCTTCCCTCCGGAGATTCTGGATCGCATAGTAGCAGCGGCAGCAAAGCGGGCATTTCAGAAGTTTCTCCAGATGTTCCTCCGTGCTTCTCATGTCTGTCTCCATCAAATCAGGATTGTGCACGGCCCCTATTTAACAAATACAATATCATTTCACTGGAGAGGCCGCGCGCAGCGTCGCGCCGGCATCTTCTCCTCCCTCAATTACAAATAGGATTGATAAAGGGGATGCAGTGGATGTTGAATATTATGACTTTCAGAAGGCTTTTGACAAGGTGCCACGCATGAGGCTGCTTACCAAGTTAAGAGCCCATGGTTTTACAGGAAAGTTATTTCTGGGGTGCCTAGGGGCAACTCGAGTAGCAGCAATACTCTCCGTGGATACGATTAAATATTCTTGTTTCAGCCTGATACAACAAAAAAGCATAACTGCTTCCAAGGTCAGTACAGTCAACAAAGATGTCTTAATGCGTTTAAGTGAACTATTGCTGCTTAAAGCTGACGGAAACAACTCTGACTGTGGATGGAAGAGCCCAGGGAAGAAGCGTGGCTGTAGATCGAGGTTACAAGTGCGTTTAAGGAAAAGGGGTTTTAAACTCCAAATACCAACTACCTTGCTAGCAAATGTGCAGTCTCTGGTAAATAAATTGATTATCTCAGAGCTAGCGTGCTGAATCAGAGGGACATTAGGACCATATGTGTCCTTTGTTTCACGGAATCCTGGTTAACCTCTTTCGTACCAGATGCAGCTATTCAGATCGATGGGTTTACCATACACTGTCAGGATAGATCTATAGAGTCTCTCAAAAGCAGAGGTGGAGGAGTATAACTCATTATCAACTCTTCTTGGTGCACAAATATATCAGTGCTGTCCCAATTCTGCTCACCAGAACTGGAATATCTAGCAGTTAGGTGCCATCCTTTTTACCTACCCCAGAATACTCCAGGATAATTTTGGTAGCAGTTTATATTCCACCTCAGGCCAATGTCAATCAGGCTTTAGATGATCTGAGCAATGGGATCAACTTGCACGAAACAGCGCATCCTAACGTCTTCACCATTGTTTTGAGAGATTTTAATCAGTCTAGTCTGAAAAAAATCACGAAGCAATTACTTTATACTTTATTGTCACCAAACAATTGATACTAGAACATACAATCATCACAGCGATATTTGATTCTGCGCTTCCTGCTCCCTGGATTACAAATATTAGATATTAAAAATTAGTAAATATTAAAAATTTAAATTACAAATCACAAATAGAAAATAGAAAAATAGAAAGTAAGGTAGTGCAGAAAAACCGAGTAGCAGGTCCGGATATTTGGAGGGTACGGCCCAGATCCGGGTCAGGATCCGTTCAGCAGTCTTATCGCAGTTGGAAAGAAGCTGTTCCCAAATCTGGCCGTACGAGTCTTCAAGCTCCTGAGCCTTCTCCCAGAGGGAAGAGGGATGAAAAGTGTGTTGGCTGGGTGGGTCGTGTCCTTGATTACCCTGGCAGCACTGCTCCGACAACGTGCGGTGTAAAGTGAGTCCAAGGACGGAAGGTTGGTTTGTGTGATGTGCTGCGCTGTGTTCACAATCTTCTGCAGCTTCTTTCGGTCTTGGACAGGACAACTTCCATACCAGGTTGTGATGCACCCTAGAAGAATGCTTACAACAGATCACTTGCAATACCAGAGGAAACAACACACTGGACTATTGATACACCACCATCAAGGCTGCCTACCGTGCTATTCCACGCCCTCACTTCAGGAAGTCTGATCACCTGGCTGTGCTTCTGCTCCCTGAGTATAGGCAGAGACTGGAGACTGCAGCATCAGCAGTGAGGACCAAGAAGGTATGGACAAGGGAAGCACAGGAGCACCTACAGGACTGCTTTGAATTAGTAGACTAGATTGTATTCAGGGATTCATCTTCAAACCTGGATGAGTATGCTGCAGTTGTTACTGAGTTCATTAAAACCTGTGTGGATGAGTGTGTGCCTACAAAGACTTGCTGTACATTCCCAAACCAAAAGCCGTGGATGAACCAGGAGGTACGTCATCTGCTGAAGGCTAGATCTGTGGCATTCGAGTCTGGCGATCCAGGCCTGTACCAGAAAACCAGGTATGATCTGCGAAGGGCTATTTCAAGGGCAAAGAGACAATTTTGAACGAGGTTGGAGGCAACATCAGATGCACGGCAACTCTGGCAGGGTCTGCAAGACATTACTTCCTACAAAGCGAAACCCAACTGCTGCGAAATAAGCAAGAATACATGACTTATTCCCCTTGCTCTTACCATGCGCCCACTAATGTGACTAGTTACCATAATAAATGTGCAATACGGATTAAGGAGTAAATACAGAACAGATACGTGGCTCCTACAAAGGTGAAACAATAACAATGCTGAACAAAGTGTAACAACCGCAGAGAAAGATAACAGCTACGGAGAAGCTTGAGGATGTGTAGATAGGAAAGAGAATTACATAGAAAGAGCAATTAGAATACCCTGCAGCCCATTGAGAGTTGCAATTAGGAACATGTGCAAATGATGAACAATAGTCATCTATCTGAGCCTAACAGGCTTTCACTGTGTGAAATTTATATGATTGAGTTCCCTTCCATTTACAGTACCTTCCCCCTCAGGCACATCGCTCAACACAGTCAGATTACCAGGAGCGGCAATCACATGTCTCACTTCATGCATTCCAAGAATTCTTGCTTGTCTGCCAAAAAGACAAGATTGCGCATTGGAATCACGTTGGTTCGGGGCGATGTGGGAGTGGGAAGGGGGTGACTGTGCTGTGTGATGTAGACTAGGAAAATCATCTGATGCAAGAATGCATCATCGCTTGGGCACAGTGAAAGGTCGCTGCCTTCAGCTGCTCAGTGCCCAGTCTCCTGACTGTTGGTTCAGCAGCCAGACAGAGGCTTTAACTGATAAAATAGTCTTGAGCATCAAACAATCCGGTCCTGATGCGGTGTTTCGATCCGAAACATTGACAGTTCCTTTCCTCCCACAGATGCTGCTCGACCTGCTGAGTTCCTCCAGCAGAGAGTGTGCAATCCTCATTCCAGTAGAGAGTGTGCGCTCCTCGTTCCGGTAGAGTGTGCGCATTCCTCATTCCAGTAGATAGTATGCACTCAACACACATCAAAGTTGCTGGTGAACGCAGCAGGCCAGGCAGCACCTCTAGGAAGAGGTACAGTCGACGTTTCGGGCCGAGACCCTTCGTCAGGACTAACTGAAGGAAGAGTTAGTAAGAGATTTGAAAGTGGGAGGGGGAGATCCAAAATAATAGGAGAAGACAGGAGGGGGAGGGATGGAGCCAAGAGCTGGACAGGTGATTGGCAAAGGGAATATGAGAGGATCATGGGACAGGAGGTCCGGGGAGAAAGACAAGGGGGGGGAAACCCAGAGGATGGGCAAGGGGTATAGTCAGAGGGACAGACGGAGAGTTAGTCCTGACGAAGGGTCTCGGCCTGAAACGTCGACTGCACCTCTTCCTACAGATGCTGCCTGGCCTGCTGCGTTCACCAGCAACTTTGATGTATGTTGCTTGAATTTCCAGCATCTGCAGTATTCCTGTTGTTTGTTGTGAGAGAAAGAATGTGTGTATAAAAATAAATAACGGATGGGGTACAAGGGAGAGGTGGGGCATTAGCAGAAGTTAGAGAAGTCGATGTTCATGCCATCAGGTTGGAGGCTACCCAGACAGAATATAAGGTGTTGTTCCTCCAACCTGAGTGTGGCTTCATCTTTACAATAGAGGAGGCCGTGGATAGACATGTCAGAATGGGAATGGGATGTGGAATTAAAATGTGTGGCCACTGGGAGATCCTGCTTTCTCTGGTGGACAGAGAGTAGGTGTTCAGCAAAGCGGTCTCCCAGTCTGCGTCGGGTCTCGCCAATATATAGAAGGCCACATCAGGAGCACCGGACGCAGTATATCACCCCAGCCGACTCACAGGTGACGTGTCGCCTCACCTGGAAGGACTGTCTGGGGCCCTGAATGGTGGTAAGGGAGGAAGTGTAAGGGCATGTGTAGCACTTGTTCCACTTACAAGGATAAGTGCCAGGAGGGAGATCAGTGGGGAGGGATGGGGGGGAACGAATGGACAAGGGAGTCGCGTAGGGAGTCGTGCGGAAAGCAGAGAGAGGCGGGGAGGGAAAGATGTGCTTAGTGGTGGGATCCCATTGGAGGTGGCAGAAGTTACGGAGAATAATATGTTGGACCTGGAGGCTGGTGAGGTGGTAGGTGAGGACCAGGGGAACCCTATTCCTAGTGGGGTGGCGGGAGGATGGAGTGAGAGCAGATGTGCGTGAAATGGGGGAGATGCGTTTGAGAGCAGAGTTGATGGTGGAGGAAGGGAAGCCCCTTTCTTTAAAAAAGGAGGACATCTGCCTCGTCCTGGAATGAAAAGCCTCATCCTGAGATCAGATGCGGCAGAGACGGAGGAATTGCGAGAAGGGGATGTCATTTTTGCAAGAGACAGGGTGAGAAGAGGAATAGTCCAGATAGCTGTGAGAGTCAGTAGGCTTATAGTAGACATCAGTGGATAAGCTGTCTCCAGAGACAGAGACAGAAAGATCTAGAAAGGGGAGGGAGGTGTCGGAAATGGACCAGGTAAACTTGAGGGCAGGGTGAAAGTTGGAGGCAAAGTTAATAAAGTCAATGAGCTCAGCATGCGTGCAGGAAGCAGCACCAATGCAGTCGTCGATGTAGCGAAGGAAAAGTGGGGGACAGATACCAGAATAGGCACGGAACATAGATTGTTCCACAAAGCCAACAAAAAGGCAGGCATAGCTAGGACCCATACGGGTGCCCATAGCTACACCTTTAGTTTGGAGGAAGTGGGAGGAGCCAAAGGAGAAATTATTAAGAGTAAGGACTAATTCCCCTAGACGGAGCAGAGTGGTGGTAGAGTGGAACTGATTAGGTCTGGAATCCAAAAAGAAGCGGAGAGCTTTGAGACCTTCCTGATGGGGGATGGAAGTATATCAGAACTGGACATGTATGCATTCCTCATTCCAGTAGATAGTGTGCAATCCTCATTCCAGCATCTGCAGTCCCTTATCAGAATCACTCTTATAATCACTGACATAAGTCGTGAATTTTGTTGTTTTGTGGCAGCAGTTCAGTGCAGGTATAACAAATTAACATAAGTTACAATACATAAGTAAGTGTTGAGGTAGCATTCAGGAGTTCATGGGCTGCTCAGAAATCTGATTTCAGAGGGGAAGAGACTGTTCCTAAAGCATTGAGGTAGGAGAAAATAATACCAGAATGCAGAATATAATGTTTCAGTTACAGAGAACGTGCACTGCTGCAGTGAAACCAATGCCATGAGAAGGTAGACTGAGGTCAAGAGTCCATCTTATCCTACAAGATCCCAAACTTCTGCTTGTTGGGGGGGGGGCAGGGAGAAGAGAGAATGTCCAGGGTGGGAGGGGTAGGGGTCCTTGATTATGTTGGCTGCTTTGCTTTTTAATTTTGTTTTGTTTTATTGAATACAGCACAGAGTAGGCCCTTCCTGTTCTTCAAGCCATGCTGTGCAGCAACCCCTGATTTAACCTTAACCCAGTCACTGGACAACCTACAATCACCATTTAACTTAACAACCAATACATCTTTGGACTGTGGGAGGAAACCCACACAGCCACAGGGAGAATGTATAACTCTTTATAGGCAGTGGAAGGAATTAAACCTGGGTCGCTGGTACTGTAAAGCATATTAACCACTAGGTTTATCAAAAGAGAGCCTGTGGCTGGTTTTCATGATGTACTGAGCTGAGTTCATAACTCTCTGTAATTTCATAGTCATAGTCATACTTTATTGATCCCGGGGGAAATTGGTTTTCGTTACAGTTGCACCATAAATAATAAATAGTAATAAAACCATAAATAGTTAAATAGTAATATGTAAATTATGCCAGGAAATAAGTCCAGGACCAGCCTATTGGCTCAGGGTGTCTGACCCTCCAAGGGAGGAGTTGTAAAGTTTGATGACCATGGGCCGGAATGACTTCCTATGACACTCTGCGTTGCATCTCGGTGGAATGAGTTTCTGGCTGAATGTACTCCTGTGCCCAATCAGTACATTATGTAGTGGATGGGAGACATTGTCCAAGATGGCATGCAACTTGGACAGCATCCTCTTTTCAGACACCACCGTGAGAGAGTCCAGTTCCATCCCCACAACATAATTGGCCTTACGAATGAGTTTGTTGATTCTGTTGGTGTCTGCTACCCTCAGCCTGCTGCCCCAGCACACAACAGCAAACGTGATAGCACTGGCCACCACAGACTCGTAGAACATCCTCAGCATCGTCTGGCAGATGTTAAAGGACCTCAGTCTCCTCAGGAAATAGAGACAGCTCTGACCCTTCTTGTAGACAGCCTCAGTGTTCTCTGACCAGTCCAGTTTATTGTCAATTCGTATCCCCAGGTATTTGTAATCCTCCACCATGTCCACACTGACCCCCTGGATGGAAACAGGGGTCACCGGTACCTTAGCTCTCCTCAGGTCTACCACCAGCTCCTTAGTCCTTTTCATATTAAGCTGCAGATAATTCTGCTCACACCATGTAACAAAGTTCTTGTGGTCTTGGGCAGACCAGTTGCCATACCAAGCTGTGATACATCCAGATAGGATGCATCAACAAACTCGTATCACAGTACTACAACACTGAACACTGTCCAGTCAGTTGCTTGGCATTATTGAAGTTTATGCTCATTGTAAGTAGTAACATTTATAAAAATGCACATGAATCTAATGAGTTAAAAGTTATTGAGGTGTAGTGTTTTAAACTGAGAAGTCTTTGATAAAGAGACAGTTGGTCTGATGATTTTTTATTCCTGTGGATTCGATCTGCAGTTGCAGTTGCAATGCAGAGACATCCTCTAGAGGGCGGCAGTGATGTGAAATGCCGCAATGGCTCCTGGAATGTGAGAATCAATTTCTGTAGTCTCCATTCAAGTGGCCAAACTGTTTGTTGGTCAAAGGTAAAACTTGGAGCTTTACTTTTGCATTTATATAAAAATTTGTTATTTGAAGGCTAGTGGGGAAATAGCCCAGGATATCATTGTAACATTTCAGCAATATCACAGAAATCCTATGTGTAGAATGTTAGGAGAGTGCTGGTTTTTGGAATGGCTAATATATAAAGACATTTCTGGAACTTGAGAACTTTGGAACATGATGCTAAAGGAAGAAATTATCAAATTTTAGGAAATTATGTATCAGAATCAGTCTTATTATCACTGACTTGTGTCATGACATTTGTTAACTTAGCAGCAGCAGTGCAATGCAATACATGATAATGCAGAAAGAAGGGGAAAATAAATAAATAAATATCAGTAAGTATATATGTGTATATGTGTAAATAGTGCAAAAACAGAAATAATAATATATTTTAAAAAGTGAGGTCATGTTCATGGGTTCAATGTCCATTTAGGAGTCACACGGCAGAGGAGAAGAAGCTGTCCCTAAATCGCTGAGTGTGTGCCTTCAGGCTTCTGTACCTCCTTCCTGATGGTAACAATGAGAAGAGGGCATGTCCTGGGTAGTGGGGGTCATTGATGATGGAAGCCGCTTTTCTGAGGCACCGCTCCTTGAAGATGTTTTGGATACTACGGAGGCTAATACCCGAGATGGAGCTGACTAATTTTACAACTTTCTGTAATTTCTTTCAGCCCTGTGCAGTGGTTTCCCCCCCTCCCCATATCAGACAGTGAAGCAGCCTGTCAGAATGCTCTCCACAGTACATCTATAGAAGCTTTCGAGTGTTTTAGTTGACAAACCAAATTTCTTCAAACTTCTTATGAAATATAGCCACTGTCTTGCTGCATCAATATGTTGGAATCAGGTTAGGTCCTCAGAGATCTTGACACCCAGGAACTTGAAATTGTTCACTCTCTCTACTTCTGATCCCTCTATGAGGATTGGTTTGTGTTCCTTCGTGTTACCCTTCTTAAAGTCCACAATCACTCTTTCGTCTTACCGACGTTGAATGCAAGGTAGTTGCTGCGACACCACTCCAGTAGTTGGCATATCTCACTCCTGTATGCCCTCTCGTCTCCATCTGAGGTTCTACCGACCACAGTTGTATCATCAGCAAATTTATAGATGGTATTTGAGCTGTGCCTAGCCACTCAATCATGGGTATAGAAGGAGCAGAGCAGTGGGCTAAGCACACACCCCTGAGGTGCGCCAGTGTTGATCGTCAACGAGGAGGAGATGTTATCACCAATCCGCACAGACTGTGGTCTTCCGGTTAGGAAGTCGATGATCCAATTGCAGAGGGAGGTACAGGGACCCAAGTTCTGAAATTTATGAACAGCGTAATGTAAGCCTCATTATGGAGGAAGCGCATAGTCTCTCCAGCCAGATCAAGTCAAGTTAAGTCATATCAAGTCAAGTTCATTGTCATTTTTTAATGTACGTGTATATGGTCAAATGAAATAATGTTTCTCTGAACTAAGGTGTAAAGGATTGGTAGTATACATAATACACAATAATTTATGGAAGTAAAGATGACATTTACAGATGGATTAGACAAAAAAAAACAAACTACAGTGCATGAATTAAATATTGTAAGATACAGAATAGATTATCTAGCGATACGATGCGAATACAATGCGGCAAGGAGTTCAGAAGCTTAATGGCCTGAGGGAAGAAACTGTTTCCCATCCTGTCTGTCCTTGTCTTTATGCATCAGAGTCTCCTGCCTGATGGTAGAAAGTCAAGGAGGATGCTGGATGGATGGGTGGGATCACTAAGGGTCCTGCGTACCCAGCGCTCCTGATAAATGTTCCTGGTGAATGGTAAGGAGACCTAAGGGCTCAGATTTAGATTTATTTTTACAGTGAAACGTGTTGTTTGAGTTAACAACAAACACAATCTAAGGATGCAGCACACACAAAAGTTGCTGGTGAACGCAGCAGGCCAGGCAGCATCTATAGGAAGAGGTACAGTCGACGTTTTGGGCCGAGACCCTTCATCAGGACTAACTGAAAGAAGAGATAATAAGAGATTTGAAAGGGGGAGGGGGAGGGGGAGGGGGAGATCTGAAATGATAGGAGGAGACAGGAGGGGGAGGGATGGAGCCAAGAGCTGGAAAGTTGATTGGCAAACGGGATACGAGGCTGGAGAAAGGACAGGATCATGGGACGGGAGGCCTAGGGAGAAAGAAGGTGGGGGGACCTAGAGGATGGGCAAGGAGTTATAGTGAGAGGGACAGAGGAAGAAAGAGAGGAAAAAATACCTTTAAATAAATAAATAAGGGATGGGGTACGAAGGGGAGGTGGGGCATTAACGGAAGTGAGAGAAGTCAATGTTCATGCCATCAGGTTGGAGGCTACCCAGACAGAATATAAGGTGTTGTTCCTCCAACCTGAGTGTGGCTTCATCTCGACAGTAGAGGAGGCCGTGGATAGGTATATCAGAATGGCAATGGGACGTGGAATTAAAATGTGCGGCCACTGGGAGATCCTGCTCTCTCTCCGCCTGAGAAAGCAGCGCGGATAAGGTGGGCCAAATAGTTTCCTATGTTTTAAGTTTTCAATGACTCTAAATACCAGGAAGCATCAAGATGTATGCAGGAAGTGGAGTAATATAGGATTGAGATTGAACCTACCACAGGAGCCCAGGCAGCTCTGCTGTGTCCCGTGTTCAGTTGACACTCGGAACTGCAGGCTGGGTAAGGCCACCATGGTGTCCCGGGAAGTGTCCGCTCACCCTTTGTTAAGTAGCAGCAGTAAACACACCTGCAACTTGTCAAATCCCTGGCCTAGCTGCAGTTCTTCGGAATTTAAATCAGCACTCCCAGCGGCTTGTTTTTGAATTCACACTGAGTTGCTCACCTGAGTTGAAAGTGGAAGAACTTTTGTTTATGCAATATTTTACTAAATCTTGTCAACTGCTTTGTTGAGATTTGTTAGGATCATAGAATCAATGCAAACATACCCACAAATGGTAGTGTTTCTTTGACGATTATTATTCCTATTATTCAGCTGCAAGGTGAGTTCAAGTCCCATCTTGGCAGCTGGTAAATTAAAATTCAGCTGATAAATACAAGTGCGAATAGGAAGTTATGTTGGCCAGAAATGAGAATACCCCCAACTCAGAAGTACAAAAGGGGGTGTGATACATCTTCCTCCCTTTAATTAACTTCTAAATAAACACATCTTTCCCTACTCTTTAGTGATAGAATTCTACAGAATGATTTGTGTTACATAGAACAGGACAGTACAACAGCACAGTACTGATCCTTTGGCCCACAACATTGGGCCACCATTTTTACCCACTCCAAGATCAGTCTAACACTTTCCTCCCGCTCAATTTTCTTTCATCCATGTGCCTATCTCAGATCATTTTAAACCTTCTGAGTGCCTCTACCACCACCCTTGGCAGCACGTTCCACGCAATTACCACTCTCTTAAAAAAATCCTACCTCTGACAACTCCCTATAATTTCCTCCAATCACCTTAAAATTAAGTCCTTTCGTATTAGCCATTTCCATTCTGGGAACAGGGAACTAAGTGTTCTCTCAATCTATGCCTCTTATAATCTTGTACACCTCTATCAAGTCACTTCTCTTCCTCCTTCGCTCCAAAGAGAAAAATACTTGCTCACTCAAGCTATCCTCATAAGACTTGTTCAATAATCCAGTCATCCTCTCTAAAGCTTCTACTTCTCCATATAATGAGGTGCCCTGAACTGAACACGATAACCTAGTAACACAGTAACAGATTGCAAGGAGCCATTGGATGGTGCATAGTGGGAGCCAGATTTGAAAACAGCAAGTAGGGTCATTTGTGTCCTTCTGCGTTCCACAGATTCCGAGGAGCTGTTGAAACAGCACAGAAACAGGTCCTTTGGCCCATCTCATCTGCGCCAAACTATTATTCTGCGTAGTTCCATTAACCCACACCTTGACCATAGCCTCCATCCCCCTCCCATCCATGTACTTATCCAAATTTCCTTTAAATGTTGAAATAGAACCCACGATTCTTTCCTCTGGCAGTTTGTAGCACACTCTCAACGCCCTCTGCATGAAGAAGTTCCTGCTTATGTTCCCTTGAAATGTTCTATCTTTCACTCTTAACCCATGACCTCTAGTTCTAGTCTCACCCAACCTCAAGCCTACTTGCATTTACCCTGTCTGTACCCCTCATCATTTTGTATACCTCTATCAAATTTCCTCTCATTCTCCTGTGCTCCAGGAATAATATCCTAACCTCTTCAATCTTTCCCTATCACTCAGGTTCTCAAATCTCAGCAACATCCTCGTGGATTTTCTCTGCACTCTTTCAGGTTTATTGAGAGCTTTCCTGTAGGAAGATAGCCAGCACTACACACAATAGTCCAAAATCGACCTCACCAATGTCTTACACAACTTCAACAGAACATCCCAACTCCTGTACTCAATGTTCAATTGTTTCAAAAAAGGTTTTATTAAGAAGGAACAAACACAATCACAAAACACAGTAGTTAGTTTTGGACAGATGTTTTACTCCTCAGGGTGTTCCACTGATTTTTAGTGGTTGAATACCGTAAATCAAAAGCAATTTTTATTACGAGCCTTGGGTATTTCTTTTTAACATCCCGCAATACCTATTAATTTTCCAGAGAAAAAAAAATGGTGCCTTGTGTTACTGTGTTGACACATGCTGATTCCGACCAAACACTAACAAAAGTAGCCAGCAATCCACAGATTGCTGTGCAGGCAAGAGGCATTTTCACGGAGCTAGGCTTTGAACAACTTGCTGTCAGAGCAGCAAAAGGCTTTGGCTGTCTACCACTTGGAGCTTTAATCAAAATAGATGTGATGTCATGCCACAAGGAGGAGCGGCTACGACCAATCATCACCAAGAATTGTCAACACAGGGAGGTTTCCTTTTACAGTCTAATCCATCCCAGCTATTTTAAAGCCACACCGTGCACAGCTGCACTTGACGATCAGCTGCGGGAGTCTCGTAACTACATTTCTGCATTTACTGTACCTTAGTCAAGCTGAAGAGTTGGAGCTATTGAATCGGATACCTTCTTCTGCCATCCTGGATGATGCTTGCTTAATGAGGTGCACTTTATTTTGTTAGCTGGGATTTTTTTTAATTAGCACGTTGGCTGTCCTGGATCACAGCTGCGAAGATCTGCAACTCCTGAGCCAGTGCCCAGCACTTCTTGCCGGGAGTGATCCCATCATCACCTGAAACCTGGCATGACTGGCTGCCACACCTACCGAGCCCACTGCCGCTCATGAAGCGTTTTGGTAGCCTCAGAGGGAGTAAGAAACGCAAGGACCAGGAAGGCAGACCAGAGGGATGGCAGTCAGAGCCTCATGGTCTTTTAGGTAAGCATGTAATTGTCGTGGGCCGTGCACCGGAAAGTTTATGACTTAAGGACACAACAATTACTCTGGTTTATCTCTGTCCGTGGGCTCCTCTACTGCCGTGATGAGGCCAGACTCAGGTTGGAGGAGCATAATCTGCCTGAGTAACCTCCAACCTGATGGTATGAACATCAATTTCTACAATTTCTGGTAATTTATCCTTCCTCCCTTTTCTCCCATTTTCCATTCTCCAAACTGGTTGCTCTCTCTCCCCCCTTCTCTTCTTCTCACCTGCCCCTCCTTCCCTTTCTTCCATGGGCAACTGTTTCGTCCTATCAGGTTCCTTCTTCTTCAGCACTTTACTTAATCCTCCTATCACGTCTCAACTGCTTACTTCATCCCCCACCCATCTACCTTCCCTTTCACCTGTTCTCACCTTTCAACTGCCAGCTTGTACTCCTTCCCCTTCCCCACCTTCCTATTCTGGCCTCTTCCCCCTTCCTTTTCAGTCATGATGAAGAATCTTAGCCTGAAGCATCGATTGTTTCCTCTCCATGGATGCTGTCTGATTTACTGAGTGTCTCCAGCATTTTGTGTGCATTACTCAAGATTTCCAGCATCTGCAGAACCTCTTGTGTCTTGGTCCACTCATTTTAAAGGGTTGTGAAGCCTCCTTAGCTCCCCAGCCCTAATGTTAAAGCAGCATGCAGAGTTACCGAGGAAAAATCTGTCCACCAAATGCATGGTGCACAACTCTTTATACAATGCATTCCTGTAATCCACTGTTTGCAATGAAGCAAATTTCAAAGTAAGGGTTCTACACACCCGTTGGCCAGTATTTGCATGTTTAGCAACCATGTTACTATACATTTAGCTGTTTTAATTTGAAGGACCTTTGATTTGCATTTCCTACTTTGCAACTGTGGCACATTCTGAGAATCACTGATATACAGTAGGTCACAAAATGTGTTGCTTTGCGGCAGCAGTACAGCGCAAGACATTGAAAAATTACTCTAATTTGCAATAATAAATAAATAGTGTGAAAAGAGAGCGTATGAAAGGAACCTCATAATGCAGAGCTTTAAAAATTCTTTAAAAATTGTCGACAAGGATCAAGGACCAACTTTATTCACCATGTACACTTACATGTCTTAGGAATTTGCTGTGGTGTGTTGGCCAGGGTGCAGCATGCAACATTCAATAATGATAAAGAATAAAGTAAAAAATAAAGTTAAAGGTTAAAGTTTGGATATGGAATAAAATGTGTATAAATACATAAATACCGCATATATTTACAATGTGAACAGCATTATATAAAGTGATATAAGGTGTTTACCTTGCAGTACACAGCAACGGGTATAATAGAGAGCGGTGAGGTAGCTAACTAGAATGGTTGATGAGATTAATGGCTTGGGTTATCTACAATGGTTTTAACAAGTTCCAATATTATAGTTAGGAGCAAATAGACAAAAGGTAGCAAATCGGTAGCTGGCTGTGGCTGGTAAGGCTTCAGAATGGAAAATATAGACTTTTTGCTGAAGTCTCTTCATGCGCCACTACGCCAGATTTTTAAACTCCATTCAATTCACTGCCTCAACCAAGGGGTAAAGTTCAAGGCAGCTGACCTGTGCACATAATGTCAGGTGCTTTGTGGTGGCCAATTTCAGGGTCATTTCACAAATGGGATCCTATCCATACTCACTACCCAGGACATGCCCTCTTCTCAGGAGGGAAGAAGTACAGGAGCCTAAAGACGCACACTCACCATTTTAGCTACAGCTTCTTCCCCTCTACCATCAGATTTCTGAGCGGTCCATGAATGCATGAATACTGCCTCACTATTTTCGCTCTCTTTTTGTACTACTTGTTTTAAATTGTAACTTAAATAATTTTTTTAATGTATCAGACTCAACTGCTGCCACAAAACGACAAATTTCATGGCATATGTCACTGATAATAAACCCAATTGGGATTAATGACAGTGCACAGGAAACTAGTTACCAACTAGTTATTATCTGTGAGTGTGAGTCCCTAAGTAATCCTCATATTGCAAATCTTAGCAAGCTGAACTTCTAATTCTCTGGGGTAAGTTAGACAACAATGAAATGTGATACCTGAGATTAATGTGCTGGAAAAATATATGTTAAATTCACTAAAGTCTTCTGTTTTATCAAAATCAGGTTTAATATAATTGGCATATATTGTGAAACTTTGCGACAGCAGTACATTGCAATGCTTAATAAAAGCTATAATTACAGTAAGAAGGCGTAGACACATTTATATAGCTAGGGTGCCCAAGACTTTTGCACAGTGCTGTAGTATTTTTATGCATAGCACTATAGTGCTGCTTCAAAAAAAATTGTATGACATCTGTGAGTGAAGATAAACCTGATTCTGATATAGGCCTCTATTGGTGACAGAGGACAGGAAGGGGCAGGGAGAGGGGAATCATGGTTGGGAAAAGGAGAAGGGAGAGGGGAGAGATCGGGAAGCACCAGAGAGACATTCTGTAATGATCAATAAACCAAATGTTTGGAATCAGATGACTTCTCCTAGTGCCTCAGGGTTGAGTGTATGTGCACCCACGCCAACCCCACCCCTGGTAACCTACCAGCTGTCTCACACCCCTCCGGTGGCGCTCCACTCTTGCCATTCCCAACATCCCAACATCCTCTGCTCTCACCAGATTTACAAACTGGTTCTCTGCTCCGATTTGCACAGTACTGTATATATTAACAAATTAAATTAAATAAGTAGTGCGAGAAGGGGGCAAAAGAAGTGAGGTAGTGTACATGGGATCATTGTCCATTCAGAAGTCAGAAGCTGGTGTGGAAGAAGCTGTTCCTGAAACTTCGTGTGTGTGTGTCTTTGGGCTCCTGTATCTCTTCCTAGATAGTAGCAATGAGAAGAGGGTGTGTCCTGGGTGATGGGGCACCTTAATGACAGATGCTGCCTTTTGAAGAGGTTCTCGATTCCAGGGAGGCTAGTGCCCATGATGGAGCTGGCTGAGTTCGCAGTTTTCTGCAGGTTTTTCCGATCCCGTGCAGTGGCTCCTCTATACCAGACAGTGATACAACAAGGTTATACAAAGCCTGTCATAACACAATGTCCAAAAGTCCTTCATGGGGAGTGAAATGCTTTAGAACTGTAGAGGAAAACTGCTCAAAAGTTATCTGAATAGCAAGGTACTACAAACTGCAGTGTAATAATGGGCAGATAGTCCTCTTCTGTTGCTGTATAAGGGATAAACATTGGCACAGGGCACTGTGGATAATGGCGTAGCATTCTTCAGAAATAGTGCCGCTAACTATATCTAAAACAGGGCCATGATGTGCCGACTGATACAGTGTAGCTGTGGACAACATTCATGTTGGCACGGCTCTGAGTACCAGCCGAGGTGATGATCCAAGTCTTGGCTGCCGTGTCTCATCCACTGACAGAATTTGTAAGGAAACTGCTCCATTATCTGTTCTGTGTTTGGTACAATCCCACATTGTGAAAGGAACTGTGTAAGTGGATTTCTTCATTTAAACCCCATAGTCAAGCGAAATGACCCATAGTCTTCGGAGTGTCACACTGACAGAGCAGCGGCCGGTGTCTAAATACAGTACGGTTAATTGAGGCACATCGGGACCAGTACATTGTGGCCCAAATAGCCGAAGTTTCATAGAAATAGGTAAAAAAAAAAGGTGTAACAAGGACAAGCTACCTTTTAATTAAGTAACAATTTAATAAATTACAGAACAAATTAGAGCACCACCAATACTACTACAGGGCGATAAAACTGTATTAGTTTCTAATAGTTATCGATGAAGGAATTCATTCAGTCTGCACTGATGTGTTCTTTGCTTGACTGTAAATGAACAAAATCTGCACAGACACCTGGTGCAGACAATGGACTACCTTCATAAAATTTTTGACAACTGCATCCTCCAAATCTTCATGTTCATCATAACATTCAAGATAATTGTCATTACCTTCAAATTCTCCATAGTTGCTAACTTGGCTGAGTTTGCCCATAGTTTCTCATGGTAGCATAGTGGTTAGCACAACACTTTACAGTACAGGTGACCAGGGTTCAATTCTTGCTACTGTCTGTAACGAGTTTGTGCATTCTCCTCATGACCATGTGGGTTTCCTTCCATAGTTCAAAAACCTACCAATTGGTAGGTTAATTGGTCATTGTAAATTGTCTCATGATTAGGCTAGGGTTAAATTTGGGAATTGTTGGGCAGCGCAGCTCGAAGTGCTTACTCCGTGCTGTATGTCAATAAATGTCTGTCAATCAGTCAATCAATCAATAAATAAATAGACTGCTGAATAGCAAAATCTTCATTTTCACTTCCAGCCGTTTCTGGCATCTCCAAGCCTGAATGCTTGAAACTGCGGTGAGCAAAGCTGTTCTGAATTGCCTTACTAATTATTTTTTGCCAACTATGAGTGACAAAGATCATTGCTCTTTGAATACAAGCACATACAGCTGAAGTTATTTGAAAACTTTGCCTCTAAGCATACTGTAATGTCTACGGTCACACAAGTTCATGCAACTGATGCTAGTTAGAAATTGTTCGGCAACATTCTCCTGTCCCAATTAAGTGGAATAGAGTCCCAAATAAACAGAGGGAATCCCAGTTATTTTCTTGATTATTCTTTGTTCTGTCCAAAATAAGTGGCTGTTCTGATTAACCAATGGCCCAATGAACCAGAATCTACAGTATTTGTTTAAACTTTGACTAACAAAAGCATCAACTACAAGTTTGCCTAATGAGAGATCAAAATTAATTGAAAGACATTTTGTATAATTCTGTGCAATAGCTCCGTGCATTCAAACTAGAAGCCATCTCTCTACCACCAGTCTCCTGGGACTGGGATGTCTGCCGCACACAGAGTCCCAGGACTGGGTTTCCCCTTCAGCCAGACACAATCTCCACTGCGTTCAGGGTCCCTGGACTGGGGTTCCCCTGTATCTAGAGTCCCAGTCCCAGATTCCCAGGACTGGGACCCCCCCACCCCCCATCCTTTGCCAAAGAGACTGAATTGCCCCATGGCCAATGTCCCAGGACCAGGGTCCTCCTCACTGAATCCTAGAACTGGGGCATTTCTGCATCCAGGGTCCTGGAACTTAGGTTCCTCCCTCACCCAGAGTCCCTGGACTGGGTCTCCCTCCAACCCCCTCCCCCCAAATCCACACTGTACCCATTGTTCCCGGACTGCGATCACCACTCCTCGTCGGAAGTCTGTGGAGAGGGTTGCCCCTTCTCGCCCAGAGCCCAGAGTCCTGAGACCAGCATCTCCCTCCCTCATCCAGGGTCCTGAGACTGGGTTCCCTTTGAGCCCAGGGTCTGGGACCATAGTCCTCACTTCACCCAGTGACCTGGCACAGGGTCCTGCAGTGGCCAGCATTCTTATACGAGTAACTGTAGAGACTGACATCCCTGGTGTTGCAGGATGAAGCAAGCTGACGCAACAGTGATGACACAGCAGACACATGTGGCTTTGTCCACAATCCTGTCTAACACTTTATGTATAGAATTGCTTGTTAATTCAAAGACAGTCATGGTCAGTGCATTCTGCAATTATTAAATATAACCCTTCCAATTCTGACCTTTTGATACTCACTGCTGAATTATGATCTCCATGCTCTCAGCTGCCAAGGTCCTAATCTCTGGAATATCGTCCTAGATCCCTCTGGATGCTATCGGTACTTCCCTCTCTAATATGCTTACTGACAATGGTTTTGGTCACCTGTGCTATTCTGTTCTTTGGCCATTTTTTTTAAAAAACAATCTTCCTGTGAAGTGCCTTGGGACATACGGTACAGTGCAAATACTGAGTACATAGATATAGCTAGGGTGCCTAAGACTTTTGCACAGGACTGTAGTAATTTTATGTATTGCACAGTACTGCTGCCACAAAATAAAACAAATTTCATGACGTGTGAATGATGATAAACCTGATTCTGATATGGGTCTCTGTTGTGGACTGAGAGTGGGAAGGGGTCAGGGAGAGGGGAATTATGATTGGGAAAAGGGGAAGGGAGAGGGGAGGGAACAGGAAACACCAGAGAGACATTTTGTAATGATCAATAAACCAATTGTTTGGAATCAAATGACCTTGCCTGGTGTCTCAGGGTTGGGTGTGTTGGCACCTGCCTCACCCTCCCCCACTCCTGGCACTCCTCTGCTACCTGTCCCACACCCCTTCCATAGCGCTCCACCCTCACCATTCCCAACATCCTTTGCTCTCACCAGATTTACAAAATCCACTCAACGTTGTCAAATACAGTACTGTGCAAAAGTCTTAGGCATCCTAGCTATATATATTGTGCCAAAAAGGTGCTCTTCTGCACAACACTGTTGTAACTCATGGTTTTTTGACTTGCTGTTTCCTTTCTGTGAGCTTGAATCAGTGTAGCCATTCTTCTCTGACCTCTCTCATTAACAAGGAGTTTTCACCCACAGAATTGCCGCTCATCCGGTGTTTTTTTTTCCCCACTTTTCGCACTATTCTCTGTAAACTCTAGAAAATGTTTTGTGTGAAAATCCCAGAAGATCAGCGGTTTCTGAGATACTCAAACCACCTATTCTGGCACCAACAATCATTCCACGGTCAAAATCACTTAGATCACATTTCTTCCCTGTTCTGATGTTTGGTCTGAACAACAAGTGAACCTCTTGACCATGTCTGCATGCTTTTATGCATTCAATTGTTGCCCCATGATTGGCTGATTAGATATTTGTATTAACAAGCAGGTATAAAGGTGTAGTTGTAGCTGTTGTTTGGAAATCTGGAAATGATTATTGGAGCTCTTCTGTGGTATGCTAAAAGCTCCTTCTCAACTTCGAGTGGTTATGGGTCAGGGATTCCAAGGAACCTGTGACAAGGAAGTCAAAGGAAATAATTCAGTTAAATGCCTAAAGTACTATTAAATCATTTCCTATGACTTCTTAGTAATGTCTTTCAGCCAGTGTTTGGAATAGAGGAACCTGAAGACCCACTCTCTACTGAGCGGCCACATTATTATGTACACCTGCTCATTAGATTAGATTGTGAGGACACGCAGTCCTCTTTTATTGTCATTTAGTAATGCATGCATTCAGAAATGATGCAATGTTCCTCCGGAATGATATCACAGAAACACAAGACAAACCAAGACTGAGAAAAACTGACAAAAACCACATAATTATAACATATAGTTACAACAGTGCAAAGCAATACCGTAATTTGATAAAGAACAGACCATGGGCACGATAAAAAAAATCTCAAAGTCTCTGGAAAGTCCCATCATCTCACGCAGATGGTAGAAGGAAGAAAAACTCTCCCTGCCATGAGCTTCCAGCACCACAAACTTGCCAATGCAGCATCCTGGAAGCACCCCGACCACAGCCGACTCTTGAGTCCGTCTGAAAACTTCGAGCCTCTGACACCAAGCACTGTCTCTGCCGAGCGCTTCGACCCCGGCCCCGGCAACAGGCAGTAGGCAGTAGGCAAAGCCGAGGATTTGGGGCCTTCCCCTCCGGAAATTCTTGATCACACAGTAGCAGCAGCAGTGAAGCGGGCATTTCAGAAGTTTCTCCAGATGTTCCTCCGTGCTTCTCATGGCTGTCTCCACTAAATCAGGATTGTGCACGGCACCCTACTTCACAAATATGGTATCAATTTGGAGCGGCCGCGCGCGCTGCGTCGCGTCGCCATCTTCTCCTCCCCATTAATGCAAATATCCAATCAGCCAATCATATAGTAGACTTGTTCAAGCTGACAAGACGGGGACTCAATACAAACAACCACACGTTACACCAGTGTTGTACAGAAGAGCATCTCTGAATGCACAATGTGTCAAACCTTGAAGTGGATGGGCTACAGCATAGCTATGGAAAAGGATAAAAACAGACAAAATGGGAAAGTGCTTAACTGGGGAAGGGCTAACTATGAAGGGATGAGGCAGGAACTAGCGAGTGTAAATTGGAAACAGATCTTCGAGGGTGAAAACACAGAAGTAATGTGGAGGAAGTGTAGGGACCACTTGTGCTGGGTTCAGGATAGGTTTGTCCCACTGAGACAGGGAAAAAGTGGTAGGAAAAGGGAACCGTGGCTGACAAAACACGAGGCAACTCGTCAAGAGGAAGAAGGAAACATATGTTAGATATAAGAATCAGGAAGCAGGAGGAGCTTATGAGAAATATAAGGTAGCCAGGAAGGAGCTTAAGAAAGGATTTAGGAGAGCTCGAAGGGGGCATGAGAAGGCCTTGTCATGTAGGATTAAGGAGAACCCCAAGGCGTTCTATGCGTATGTGTAGAATAGAAGAATGAAAAGAATGAAGGTGGGGCCGCTAAAGGATAAAGAAGGCAACATGTGCCTGGAGGCGGAGGAGGTTGGGGAGGTCCTAAATGAATACTTTGCTTCAGTATTCACAAGTGAAAAGGACCTTGATCAGGGTGAGGTCGAAATAGAACAGGCCTGTGTGCTGAACAATGTGGAGATTAAAGAAGCAGAAGTGTTCGATCTTCTTAAAAACATCAAGATTGATAAGTCCCCAGGGCCGATGTGATATACCACAGGTTGCTGTGGGAAGTGAGAGAAGAGATCGCTGGAGCAGTAGCTATGATCTTTGAATTCTCTTTGGCTGCAGGGTAGGTGCTGGAGGATTGGAGAATGGCAAATGTAGTTCCTTTGTTTAAAAAAGGTAATAGGGAGAATCCTGAGAACTATAGACCGGTGAGTCTTACGTCGGTGGTCTGCAAACTACTGGAAAGGATTCTTAAGGATAGGATCTACGAGCATTTGGAGAAGTACTGTCTACTCAAGGATAGTCAACATGGCTTTGTGAAGGGAAGGTCGTGCCTCACGAGCCTAACTGAGTTTTTTTTGAAGAGGTAACAAAAGAAATTGATGAGGGTAAGGCGGTAGATGTGGTCTACATGGATTTTAGCAAGGCATTTGACAAGGTCCCCCATGAGAAACTCAACCAGAAAGTCATGAGGCATGGGATCAGTGGAACTTTAGCTGTTTGGATAAAAAATTGGTTTGCAGGAAGAAAGCAGAGGATAGTAGTGGAAGGAAAGTATTCTGCCTGGAGGTCGGTGACTAGTGGAGTGCCGCAAGGATCTGTCCTGGGACCCCTGCTCTTTGTGATTTTTACAAATGACCTGGATGAAGAGGCGGAAGGATGGGTGAGTAAGTTTGTGGATGACACGAAGATTGGAGGGGTTGTGGATGGAGCTATAGGTTGTTGAAGGTTGCAAGAGGATACAGACAGGATGCAGAGCTGGGCAGAAAAGTGGCAGATGGAGTTCAATCCGGATAAGTGTGAGGTGATGCATTTTGGAAGGAAAACCAGAAGGCTGAGTACAGGATTAATGGTCGGTCACTTAAGAGTGTGGGTGAACAGAGGGACCTTGGGGTTCAAGTCCATACATCCCTCAAGGTCGCTGCACAGGTTGAAGGATAGTTAAGAAGGCCTATGGGATGCTAGGCTTCATTATTAGGGGGATTGAGTTCAAGAGTAGAGAGGTCATGTTGCATTTCTGCAAATCTCTGGTGAGACCACACACGGAGTATTGTGTTCAGTTCTGGTCACCCCATTATAGGAAGGATGTGGAAGCTATGGAGAGGGTGCAGAGGAGATTTACCAGGATGTTGCCTGGATTGGAAAACAAGTCTTATGAGGCAAGGTTAGCAGAGCTGGGACTTTTCTCTTTGGAGCGTAGAAGGATGAGAGGGGACTTGATAGAGGTCTACAAGATTGTGAGAGGCATAGATAGGGTGGATAGCCAGTACCTGTTCCCCAGGGCATGAACAGCAAACACCAGAGGGCATATGTACAGAGTTAAGGGAGGGAAGTTTAGGGGAGACATCAGGGGTAAGTTTGTTCATTTTTTTTAATACACAGAGGGTTGTGGGTGCCTGGAATGACTTGCCAGGGATGGTGGTGGAGACGAAAACATTAGGGGCATTTAAGAGCCTCTTGGACAGGCACATGGTTGAAAGAAAAATAGAAGGTTACAGGGTAGTGTGGGTTTAATACTTTTTTTTAAGGACTATATGGGTTGGCACAACATGGAGGGCCAAAGGGCCTGTACTATGCTGTAGTAGTCTAGTGTCTAGCAGTAGAAGACCACAAACTCAGTGACCACTTTGTTAGGTACAGGAGCTAGCTTATAAAGTGGCCACTGGGTGTATAAAACTTTGGTTATACCACACTTCTGGTATGGTGTAAAGTTCTAGTCGGCTCATTATATGAATGTGGTTCATGTAGATAAGGACTTTAATTCCTCATGGGCCTTTTCTGTGTTTGTCAAAGCAACCAGGAGCTTAACTGCATTGAAAATTGCAACAAGTACATTTTGACCTGAGCATTTTTCCACATTCCACATTGACTCAGCTCTGCAATTTGTCTCAGAGACTTGCATTCTCAAAATAGCTTCCTGCAAGAGACAAGGGTCTGGCAACTATCAGCCATGGTCGTATTTATTGTAGGGGAGAGAATAGTGAGGGATAGTAACTAGTAAATAGGGATGTGGGTTATGCTAATGTGGTAACAGAGAACTGCAGACAAAGCCTAGGAGTAGAGACATGGAATGCAGCAGCGACGACACCCAAGTTTCAGGAACTTCACTAATTATGTTATAGCGTGCACCTATTGTTGTAATAGAAAACTGGATTTGCTGTTAGACCTGTGGATAATGAATTTTATTTTATAATCAGGATCTAGTCTGTTACTTAATTGAATCTTCCTGCAGCCACCTTTTTGTTATCAAAATATATTTTTATTGGTAATCTCATCAACTGAGAATGTAAAAGCTGTACCTAGTTCATGCTGAAGTAGAACAGATTTGGCTGGTCTCCAGGTGTGTATCAGTTTTTTCCATAAATCACCCCTTATTTCAAATACCATCTCCATGTGGCTTTTCAGTTTAAACGTACTAAATAAGGGGTAGTGTTGAGGGGACAAATGGCCTGCTCCTGTTTTCTTATGTTCTTGTAATTTCATATCTCATCAAATCCCTCAGCATGACAGCACTGAATGACTTTCCCAAGCTACCAAACCCAGTATTGTGCCTCGGAGATGAAGATGCCTCCCAGTGTGTTCTGATTGACACAGTGCCTTTGGAGTGTCACCTCAAGCTCTCTCAGAGAGTACTATTTATGGAAATGCTTTGCAAATGTCACTGCTCTGAACTCAGATAGCAGACATTGACGCTCAGGAAGAAGAATGACACTAATCATAGAACCATAGAACACTACAGAACAGAAAACAGGCCATCTGGCCCTTCTAGTCTGTGCCAAAACTTTATTCCGTTAGTCCCATTGACCTACACCCAGTCCATAACCCTCCAGACCTTTCCCATCCATGTATCTATCCAATTTATTCTTAAAACTTAAGAGTGAGCCCGCATTTACCACATCAGATGGCAGCTCATTCCATACTCCTACCACTCTGAGTGAAGAAGTTCCCCCTAAACCTTTCCCCTTTCACCCTAAAGCCATATCCTCTCGTATTTATCTCTCCTAATCTAAGTGGAAAAAGCCTACTTGCATTTACTCTGTCTGTACCCCTTATAATTTTGTAAACCTGTATCAAATCCCCCCTCATTCTTCTACGCTCCAAGGAATAACGTCCTAACCTGTTCAATCTTTCCCTATAACTCAACTCCTGAAGACCCAGCAACATCCTAATAAATCTTCTTTGCACTCTTTCAATCTTACTGATATCATTCCTATAATTAGATGACCAGAACTGCACACAATACTCCAAATTTGGCCTCACCAATGTCTTCTACAACCTCACCATAACATCCCAACTCCTATACTCAATACTTATGATTTATGAATGCCAAAAGGCTTCTTTACAACCCTGTCTACCTGTGACGCCACTTTCAGGGAATTATATATCTGAACTCCCAAATCCCTTTGTTCCTCCGCACTCCTCAGTGCCCTACCATTTACTGTGTATGTCCTACCTTGATTTGTCCTTCCAAACTGCAACACCTCACACTTGTCTCCATTTTCTGGCCCATTTTTCCAGTTGGTCCACATCCCTCTGCAAGCTTTGAAAGCCTTCCTCACTGTCCACAACGCCTCCAACCTTAGTGTCATCAGCAAACTTGCTGATCCAATTTTCCACATTTCCATCTAGATCATTGATAGAGACAACAAACAACAGTGGTCCCAGCACAGATCCCAGAGACACAACCACTGCAACTTGTCCCTGGTAGGTCATCCCCACCAACAGTATCCAAAATGGTATACTTATTGTTGATGGGAACAGCCACAGGGGTGCTCTGCTCTTTCTGACCATTCCCCTTCCCTCTCCTGACAGTCACCCAGCTACCTGCCTCCTGACTTTTAAGGGTGACTGTCTCCCTGAAATTCCTGTCTATTTCTGCCTCACAAATGATCCCAAGTTCATCCAGCTCCAGTTCCTCAAGTTGGTTTGTCAGGAGCTGCAGCTGGATGCACCTTTTATGGGTGTAGTCATCAGGGACAATTGTGCTGTCCCTGACTTCCCACATACTGCATACGGAGCACTCGACTGCCCTAACTGCTGCCTCCATTTAATTAATTAAAGGAACTTATCCAGCCTTACCTCACTGGGAGCAAGCTCATCCTCAGCCTCTGCTCATCGAAGCTCTCGAGCCAAAGCCTCAAAGCTCCACTCCTACCCTGAGCCACTCACACACTGGCCACTCTTCAGTTACGCCTCCTTTTATTTGTCCCTGCCAATTATCTCAAATACTCCTGCCCTCTAATCAACGAATCAACACTCTGTTTAACCCTTCAGTTGCCTCAAAGCAACATTTCAACGAAGTGCAGTGCAAAAGACTGTGAGTGTTAAGTGCTGCAAGGAATAAAAAGCCTTATAGAGTTTCAGCTTCCCATTTCATACGATTTGTTTTGGTCAATAGAACAACTCATGTACCTGTACCTGAAGTATGGCATACTCTTTTGCTTACCATGTTGTAGAAAAGAGTCATTACACTAGAAAGAGTGCAAATGAAATTCATGAGAATGTTGCCAGAACTTGAGGGTCTGAATTATAAGGAAAGGTTCAGCAGGCCAGGGCGCTGTTCATTGGAGAGTCGGAAACTAAAGGGTGACCTTACAGGAGTGTATAAGATCATAAGGGTATCAAAAACAAGGTAGCATGGGGAAAGATTTAAAAAGAACTTAATGGGCATCTTCTTTACGCAAAGCATGGGAGCATGCTGCCAGAGGAAGTTGTTGAGGCAGATAGAATAACTACATTTAAGATACTTGGAGAGGTACATGGATAGGAAAGATTTAGAGGGATATCAGATTCAGATCCATCTGTTTATCATTTGTACATCAAAACATATAGTGACATGAGTTGTTTGTGTTAACAAGCAACACAACCTAATGATGTGCTGGGGTAGCCCACAAGCGACACTACACATTCCGACGTCAACATAGTGCATCTACAGTGCTGGGCAGAACAACACAATACAGTACAACAAAGCAGAAAACAATGAGCAATAAAACAACAGCAAAACATGCCCTTTTCCTTCCTCCTAATCTCTCTCTCTCTCTCACACACACACACACACACACACACACACACACACTCTCTCTCTCTCTCTCTCTCACTCACTCACTCAGTCACTCACTCCTCCAACCCCTGACATGAGCCAAATGTGAGTAAATGGAATTAGTTTTGATTCAGAATGCAAATCAGGTTTATTATCACTGACATTTTTTGTTGTGAAATTTGTTATTTTGCTTGAAAATTACTATAAGCTACAATAAATAAATAACTTGTGCCAAAGAGAAATGGCGAAGAAGTGAACACGTGCTCACGGACCGTTCGGATATCTGATGGCGGAGAGGAAGAAGCTGTTCCTAAAGCACTGGGTGTGGATCTTCAGGGTCATTTACCTGCTCCCTGATGGTAGTAATGAGAAGAGGGCATATCCTGGACGTTGAGGGTCCTGAATGATGGATGTCACCTTCTTGAAGCACCACCTTTGGAAAACGTCCTCAATGGTAGAGAGGGTGGTGCTCATGATGGAGAATCCCGGTGGAAAGATGAGAGTCTTCGTTGGCATGGATGAGATGGGCTGAAGGGCCTGTTTCTGTGCAGTTGCACCCCTTGACTCATTCTGCAGATCAGCCTCATCTGTACATCATGAGAATTAATGCATACTTGTGGGTGCAGGCTGGTTTAACTTGCCTGACTAGCTAAAGATTGTAAAAGCAATATATTAGAATGGAAATGTTTGGTGAGATCATAATCAAATCTTTTGTGCAGTAGTAGTGCTGGACTTCCCCTAGGAAATATCTCCATGATTAGACATGATCAATCTTCTCATGTCACCGATGCAATGCTACACTCAGTGATCGCTTTATTAGATACCTACTGTATCTAATAAAGGTACAATAAAAGGCTTACCTGAGTGTATGTTCGTGGTCTTATGCTGCTGTAGCCTATCCACTTCAGGGTTTGACATATTGTGTGTTCAGAGATGCTCATTTATTTTTTCCCTTGTAATTTTGGTTGTGTAATTATATAAGGTACAGGAGCTTGAAGACCCACCCTCACTGTATTAAGAACGGCTCCTTCCCCTCTGCCATCAGCTTTCTGAATGGTCCATGAACACTACCTCACAATTCCTCTTTTGCAAGATTTATTTTTGTAACTTCAAGTAGTTTCTATCTCTTACACTGTCCTGTAGCCGCAGAACAACAAATTTCATGACATAACACCAGCAATAATAAACCTGATTCTAATTCTGATTTATATTTTGTCTTTAGCGAGTTCCTCACAGCTAAGACTTTGTAAGGGCTCACATTTTTGCTTCGTGCTTCCAGGAACCTTTGGAACATGTGGTTTTGTTAACAGCCACTCTGCTTCCAGTGTGTGGTATACAGCAGTCCGAGAGCTTCCACCCCTATCCCCCTTCCCCAGATTCCACCACTCACCTACACATTGGCCACTGCAAGTTGTCACCAATGAACCTACCAATCTGCAACTCTTTGTGACCTAGAGGAAATATTGGGCATCCACATGGTCACAAGGTCCACACGGATGCTAGCCTTTCAAGTCACAGCCCTTTCAGTGCACATTCATGTCCTAACTTACTATCCATTTCTTTTTTTTTTATTTTATTTTATTTTTATTTGGATAAGGAATTCACAATTATCATGTACTTTTTTCACACATATAACCTTTGACTATCCATTTCAAAAAAAAACAATACCTATATTCTAGGATGAGGTCAAGGACTCTCTAGCGCTTACCAATAATTTCCACTTGTGTAACACTTCTAACAAAACAATCATAACCGCAGCATTACACCGCACGCTGTTGGAGCAGTGCTGCCAGGATAATCAAGGACACGATCCACCCAGCCAACACCCTTTTTGTCCCTCTTCCCTCCGGGAGAAGGTTCAGGAGCTTGAAGACTCGTACGGCCAGATTTGGGAACAGCTTCTTTCCAACTGTGATAAGACTGCTGAACGGATCCTGACCTGGATCTGGGCTGTACCCTCCAAATATCCAGACCTGCCTTTCGATTTTTTTGCACTACCTTACTTTCCATTTTTCTATTTTCTATTTATGATTTATAATTTAAGTTTTTAATATTTACTAATTTTAACTGTTTTTAATATCTTTAATATTTACTATTTGTAATCCAGGGAGTGTGAAGCGCAGAATCAAACATCGCTATGATGATTGTACGCCAATTGTTTGGCGACAATAAAGTATAAAGGATTTTACCAGGCAAAAACATTGATACCAATTAACACGAGATCTTAATCATCTTGCACAGGATTTAATGAGTACCCTAAGGGAAGGGTAAAAATGGAGTTGAGAGCCAGGAAGGTTTCAGAAGGGAAATTAGGATATTGCCAGGCAAGGACTCAGCCATGAGTGGAACTGTGATGAAATCTGTGGACACTCAAACTCAAATATCACTCACTAGGCAAGATATTTCTTCTGGGAATATGCAGTGCACAGGGTATCATGTTTAGAATCAGAATCAAATTCAGAATCAGCAGCATGTGTCGTGAAATTTGTTGTTCTGCAGCAGTGGTGCATTGAAGTACATGATAATAAAAACTGAATTACAGTAAGAAATATATATATTTAAAAAGTTAAATAAATAGTGCAAAAAGAATAAAGATAAGCAATGGGGTAGTGTTCAAGGATTCAGTGTCCATTCAGAAATCTGATGGCAGTGGGGAAAAATCTATTTCTGAATCGTTAAGTGTGTGCCTTCAGGCTCCTGTGCCTTCCCCCGATGGTAGCAATGAGAGTTAGGGATTTATTCCGGAATTAGGGTGTGATTGAACGGTGGAGATTAGAAGGACGAGAGATGCACATATTGAACCATGTAAGATGCTGAGAGGGTTCCTCCTTACTGGGAATCTGGATAGTTGTGGAATGTCGGTTGCACAGTTAAAAATGGATGAAAGACATTTCATTCCCTTAGTGGCATGTGAATCTTTGTACTTCTCTACCCAAAGAACAATGGAGCCTGAATCATTAAATATATGCAAGGCCAAAGCTATTTTTCGACTGTTCAAAAGATGTTAATCCTTGAATAGATTTCAGTAAGGGCCATGGGGAATGGGCAGGAAGGTGGTCAAGGTTATTATAGCCATGATCTTATTGAATGATGAGACAGCATAGCCTGTTCGTCTCTCGTGTTCCTACATAGTGATTTATCAGGGTCATTAACAAAGCAATGGGTCTCTGGATTAAACTGGAAAATCTGACAATATTCAGCAGTTCAAGCAGTACACACAGTGTCCACTCTATTGGATACTCCCGTACACCTGTTCATTAATCTAATCAGCCAATCATGTGGCAGCAACCCAAAGCATAAAAGCAGACAGACATGATCAAGGGGTTCACTTGTTGTTCAGACCAAACATCAGAATTGGGAAGAAATGTGACCTAAGTGACTTTGACCATGGAATGATAGTTGGTGTCAGACAGGGTGGTTTGAGTATCCCAGAAACTGCTGATATCCTGGGATTTTCATGCATAACAGTCTCTAGAGTTTATAGAGAATCTTGTGAGAAACAGAAAAAAGACATCAGGTGAGCAACAACAACACACAGAATGCTGGAGGAACTCGGCAGGCCAGGCAGCATCTATGGAAAAAAGTACAATCGATGTTTCAGACCAAAACATCGACTGTACTTTTTTCCATAGATGCTGCCTGGTCTGCCGAGTTCCTCCAGCATTCTGTGTATTTTGCTCGGACTTCCAGCATCTGCAGATTTCCTCTTGTTTGTCAGATGAGCAGCAGTTCTGTGAGTGAAATCGCCTTGTTAATGAGAGAGGTCAAAGGAGAATAGCCAAACTTCTTCAAGCTGATAGGAAGGCGACAGTAGCTCAGGTATCCGCGCATTACAGCAGTGGTGTGCAGAAGAGCATCTCTGAACGCACAGTACACCGAGCCTTGAAGTGAATGGGCTATAGGAGCAGAAGAACATGAACATACTCAGGAGGTAACTAATAAAGTGGCTACTGAGTGTAGTGGTGCAGTGAGAAACTAAGTTAATGTTTGAGACTGATGTCCTTACACCAGAGTAGTTCCAGGGTAAATAAAATATTTCCTGTTGGCTTTCATCCTTAACTTGTCTTTTGAGTCCGAGTCCACTGGAGGCCGGAGGCCTATCCTGGGATTAAAGGACTGTTTATGTGTGTGAGTGGGGGTGGGGGAAGGATAGGGGCTTGTCTTGCTATTGTTGTTTTGTTGCTTGTTGTATTCTGGGTTGTTCTACTGAGCATTGTGGACATGCTATGTTAGCACCAGGATATGTGGCAACACTTGTGGGCTGCCCTAGCACACCCTCAGGTGTGTTGGTTGTTAATGCAAATAACTCATTTCACTGCATGTTTTGAAATTCATTCGTTGTTATATGCTCTGTCATTATATGTAGGCGATCATGGTCTTTCCATGACCATAATTGTTCTTGACAAATTTTTCTACAGGAGTGGCTTGCCATTGCCTTCTTCTGGGCAGTGCCTTTACAGCATGGGTGACCCCAGCCATTATCAATATTCTTCAGAGATTGTCTGCCTGGCATTAGTGATTGCGTAACCAAGAGACTTGTGATCTGCACCAGCTGCTCATACGACCATCCACCACCTGCTCCCATGGCTTCCTCTGACCCTGCTCAGGGGCCTAAGCAGGTGCTACACCTTGCCCAAGGGTGACCTCTTTGCAGAGATGTATCTTCATCCCATCAGCCTTGTTTCATAGTACACATGAAAAATAAACTTGAATTTTGAATGATATTCATTATTTTTCTTTTCTATCCTCATGTTTTGGTTGAACCCTTGAAGTGCCTTAGATCTGAAGATCATGGACAAAGAATTGCTTAGTTAGATGAGACAGCTAGTTTGATTCAACTAGTTTGAACATAATGGGCCAAATAATCTACTTATGTGATTCTAGGGACAAAATACTGACCAGTACACCCCACCTACACCTGTGATCCTCTTTACCATTTCACCCATTTGCTGTCCTTAACTCTTCCCTTTTCTTCCTCCAGGCATGACAGCTAACCACTGAGCACTGCCACTTTCCCTGTGCTTGTTGCACCCCAGTTCCCAGAAGGGGCCCGTTCCATTTCCCATTCTCTTTTAATAAAGAGATGAATGTTGTTGATAGTGAAATGAATCTGTGTGTGGGAAGTTAAATTTGTGTATGTGAGAGAATGAATGTATGTGTTAGAGTGAATTTGACTGGGGTTAAGCATGACTGACGAGTGTTACGTGAAGTTTCACAGCAAGTTTTATGTAAACTACCTTACATAAAATGCTCGTGTATGCATAATACGTATCACTAAATGTAAACTATTTCATAGTAATTTGATATATTCTTCCTTTCAACAAGTTGTGGGTGGGAGATTAAAGACATCAGGTATTATTTTGGATGAAGGCATCCAATTTAATGTTTAAGTTCTTAGAAATTCTCCCTGCTCAGTTGGGAGGAATGGTTTGATCAATACCAGCATTAGAAACTTTAATCAGACAGTGTAAAGGGTGGTCCAATCCAGGGGTTTAAAATGACGTAAAGAGTCAGTAGGGTTTTATTTCTGCAAATTTCAAAACCAGTAGATTTTGTTGAGTGTGTCAGCAGATTATAGGTTAATAATTGGAAGATCAAGTACTTTAGCCCTATTTTAAAATAGGTGAACAACGTATATTTGAGAGTGAAGCTTTGATTTGAAAGAAGGAGCATCTGGTAATTACAGTTCGACCTTCACTAATCCGGCACCATTGGGACCTGAGCCAGATTGGGCCAGATTAGTGAAAATGCCGAATTACAGAAGGATCACATTAAGCGTAATCAGTGCCGGATTATCGGAGGAACCGGATTACAGGTAGTTGGATTAGTGAAGGTCGACCTGTATAGAGCACTGAAAACGAAGGGGGAGGGCTTTCAGGGATTATGTAGAGTGTAGAGGTGAACCAGAGGGGATAGCTATACTTACCCCAACACTGAACTGATTCCACACCAATGGACTCACTTTGAATCATGTTCTTGATATTTATTACTAATTTATTTACTATTCTTATTACTTTATTTTTCTCTGCTTTGTGTTACTGTTGCCATGTGTCTTTTGCACATGGATTGTTTGTTGTGTGCATTTTCATTGATGCTATTGTGTTTCTTTGTAATTACTGTAAATGCCTGCAAGAAAATGAATCTCAGGGTGACATCTATGTAGTTAGATAGTAAATTTACTTTGAACTTTGAACCTTAAATGAGAAAGTAGGAGGGCCAAGAGGGATTATAGACTATCACTGGCAGATAAGATTCAAAGTTCAAAGTAAATTTATTATCTTAAGTACATATACATCACCATATACTACCCTGAGATTCATTTTCTTGTGGGCATACTCAGTAAATCCATAATAGAATAAGAACCACAATAGAATCAGAATCAATGGAAGACGATGCCAACTTGGGTGTTCAACCAGTGTGCAAAAAAGACAACAGACTGTGCAAATACAAAAAGAAATAAAGAAGGTGAAGAAATAACAAGGGAAAACAACAGAATCCACAGTCTATGGACTCACTTTCAAGGCTCTACAGTTCATATTCTCAGTATTATTTATTTGCTTGTTCTTTTTTTTGTATTTGCGCTATATTTCTTCTTTTGCATATTGGTTGTTTGGTGTGCAGTTTTTCATTGATTCTTTTGTGTTTCTTTGTTCTACTGTGAATGCCTGAAATAAAATGAATCTCAGGATAGTATATGGTGACATATGTGCTCTTTGATAATAAATGGACTTTGAACTTTGAATAAATTGTTAGTGACAGAGAGGGTGCAATGCAGGCAAACTATAGGGTATCAGGCCATAATGAAGTACATACCAAGGTCAGGGATCCACCTTTCTGTACTAAGGGCTGTTCAATGGTCTTATAACAGCAGGATAGCAGCTGCCCTTGAGCCTGGTAGTACATGCTTTCAGGCTTTTGTACCCTTTTTCCCCATAACTAGAATCGTCTGAACTAAGAAACATATTGATGAATCACATCTAAAGTACTTCCCTTAAGGAGAAAGACATCACAGTTAGAGATTTCAATTAGGATAGTGGAATTCTAGAGCATGATAAGATTAAGAATGAAGTGTGGATGCCTTAGTGGACTTAAAGATCACAAAATCTTCAGGGCCAGACTGCAATGAGAGGAGGTTGCTGGATCCCTGGTAGAGATATTTAAGTATAAGCATTTCTGCAGATGCTGGAAACCTTGAGCAACACACACAAAATGCTGGAGGAACTCGGCAGGTCAGGCAGCATCTGAAGGGAGGAATAAATGGTCGACATTTCAGGCCAAGACCCCTCATTGGGACATTACTGGCCATAGATGAGATGTTGAATGACTGGGAGACATCAAATATGGTATCTTTATTGAAAAGGTGCAGCAGGAATATGGTAGGATTTTACTAAACTGTGAGACTAATGTCAGTGTATGAAAATTACTAGAAAGGTATCTGAGGGGTAGGATTAATCAATGCTTGAGAAGGTAGAGTGATTAAAGATATTTAACATGGATTTGTTGATGGGAGATCCTGTCTGGTGAAATAGTTTCATTTTTTTGAAGAGGTAAATAAATGGAAAATGCTGGGAATACTCTGAACATGTTTTTAAACTGGAAATAGGCAGACACTGTTAATGGCGAGAGAAACAGGGATAATAACATCATCCCACTTCATCAAATGTCTCTGCCCTGAAATAATAATTTAGGCTTTTTAGCTCCAAGTTCAAGGTTCACAGTAAGTTTGTTATCAAAGTACATAAATGTCACCCTAAACAACCATGAGATTCATTTTCTTGTGGGCATACTCATAAATCCATAATAAAATAATAACCATAATCAAATCAGTGAAAGACCGCACCAACTTCAGTGTTCAACCAGTCAGCATAGACAACAAACGGTGTAAATACAGAAAAGAAAAAAACAATAATAATAATAAATAAATAAATAATAAATATTGAGATCAAGAGATGAAGGATGCCCCCTAATCTGTTCATTGTTTCCAACATTCGCGGTTTGTCAGCTAGTACCACTGAGTACTGCTTGAAAGGCATTTTTGTTTTGTGTGTTTTCCACTACCAGTGCATAAACATCTCTCGAAGGATAATGTTGGGTGTGTTGAGTAAATGGAACCTACTCTTTTTCTAAAACTGTGTAAATAAAAATACTTCAGAAAAAAGAGTTCATTACTAAGCTGCTCTTGATAGAAATTATGAGGGGTACAGACACAAAGGAAAAATGAGTCACTCTGTTTCATAGGTAGAGCATCTTTATGAAATAAATTGATCTTTTCTGTCACCTTTTCCCCTGTGACAGATCTGCAAGCTATCTCTGATCACATTACAACATGTGATTAGGTGGCATGAGCTTTGTCTTGTGTCCTACTTTTCCATTAGAGATGGCCAAAGCTCTTCAAACCTACCTGAAGCAGTCAGTATTACATTGACCATTAAGTTTTTTCTATGTATTTACAGTATCCTGTATTTTCAAAGTTCAAAGGAAATTCATTATCAAAGTACATATATGTCATTTTCTTGCAGGCATTCACATTAGAACAAAGAAATACAATAGAATCAATGAAAAACTACACACAAAGAAAGACTGATAATCAAGGTGGAAATGAAGACAAACCACAAACACAAAAACAAACATATAATAATAAAAATAATTAGTAAATAAATAATACTGAAAACATGAGTTGTAGAGTCCGTGAAAGTGAGTCTGTGGGTTGTGGAATCAGTTCGTAGTTGGAGAAATTATTTATTTAGATTTACCATTTATTGAGATACAGCACGGATTCGATCCTTCTGGTCCTTCGAGCTATGTCGTCCAGCAACCCTCAATTTAACCCTAGCCTAATCACAGGATAACTTTACAATGACCAATTAACCTACCGATTGGTACATCTTTGGACTGAGAGAGGAAACTGGAACACCCGGAAGTAACTCAGGCAGTCATGGGGAGAACACACAAACTCTTTCCAGACAGCAGCGGGAAACTACCCTGGTTCAGGAGCCTGATGGTTGTAAGATAACAACTGTTCCTGAATCTGGAGGTGTGGGACCTAAGGATTCTATACTTCCTAACCCCATGGTAAGAGAAGGAAGAGAGCATGGCCTGGATGGTGGGGGTCCTTGTTAATGGATGATGCTTTCTCGTGGCACTAGCTGACAAACTGAGAATGTTGGAAACACTGAGCAGATTAGGGAACACCCTTGGAATTAGAAAGACTAAATGTTTGTTTCAGGGCAGAGACATTCGATGAAGTAGGATGAGGTTGAAGGGAGGAAGGCAGCAGAAAGGAAATTATAGACCAGTTAGCGTGACCTCAGTGGTTGGGAAGATGTTGGAGGCAATTGTTCAGGATGAGGTTATGAAGTACTTGGTGACACAGGACAAGATAGGACAAAGTCAGCATGGCGTTATTTAATGAACCAGAGGTGATTAGGGAGCTTAAGGTAAAAGAGCCCTTAGGAGGCAGTGATCACAATATGATTGAGTTCAACATAAAATTTGATAGAGGGAAAGTAGCACTATTTCAGAGGAGTAAAGGAAATTACAATTGTATGAGAGAGGTGTGGGAGATGCTGGCAGGGATGAGAACAGAGCAGCAATGGCTTGAGTTTCTGGGGAAAATGAAAAAGGTGCAGGATAGATGTATTCCAAAAACGAAGAAATAAATGGGAAAATAGTACAACCGTGGCTGACAAGGGAAGTCAAAGCTAAACAGAGGGCATAAAAGAAACCAAAAATTAGTAGGAAGATAGAAGATTGGGAAGCTTTTAAAAACCTACAGAGAGCAACAAAAAATCATTAGGAGGGAAAAGATGAAATATGAAAGCAAGCTAGTAAAAATATCAAATTGGATAGTATAAGCTTTTTCGTATGTAAAAAAAAGAGAGATGAGAATGGATATAGGACCACTAGAAAATGAGGCCAGAGAAATAATAACAGAGGACAAGGAGATGGCAGATGAACTAAATGAGTATTTTACATCAGTCTTCACTGTGGAAGACACTAGCAGTGTGCCAGATGTTGAAGGGTGCAAGGGAAGAGAAGTGAGTGCTGTTACTATTACAAGAAAGAAGGTGCTCAAAAAGCTGAAAGTTTTAAGGGTACATAAGTCAACGAACCAGATGAACTGCACTCTAGGGTTCTGAAAGAGGTAGCGGTAGAGATTGTGGAGGCATTAATAATGATATTTCAAAAATCATTGGACTCAGGAATGGTGCCAGAGGACTGGAAAATTGCAAATGTCATTCCACTCTCTAAGAGAGGAGGAAGGCAGCAGCAAGGAAATTATACACCAGTTGTCCAGACCTCAGTGGTTGGGAAGATGTTGGAGTTAATTGTTAGGAATGAAGTTATGGAATACTTGGTGACACAGGACAAGATAGGAGAAAGTCAGCATGGTTTCCTTCGGGGAAAATCTTGCACAACGAACCTTTTGGAATACTTTGAGGAGATTACAAGTATGATAGATAAAGGGGATTCAGTGGATGTTGTATGTTTGGACTTTTAGAAGGCCTTTGACAAGGTGCCACACATGAGGATGTTTACCAAGTTAAGAGCCCATGGTATTGCAGGAAAGTTACTGGCTGATTGGTAGGATGCAACGAGTGGGAATAAACAGTTAGGCTGCAAAAGGACTTCAACAGATTAGAAAAATGAGCAAAAAAGTGGCAAATAAAATACAATATTGGAAAATGCATAGTCATCCACTTTGATAGTAGAAATAAATATGCTAACTGCTTTCTAAGCAGGGAGAAAGTCCAAAACTCTGAGATGAAAAGGGACTTGGGAGTCCTTATGCAGAACACCCTAAAGGTTAACTTGCAGACTGAGTCGGTGGTGAGGAAGACAAATGCAATGTTAGCATTCATTTCAAAAGGTCTAGAATACAAGAGCAGGGATGTGATGCTGAGGCTTTATAAGGTACTGGAGAAGCCTCACCTTGAGTATTGTGAAGTTTTGGGCCCCTCATCTTAGAAAAGATGTGCTGGTATTGGAGAGGGTTCAGAGGAGGTTCACAAGGATGATTCCAGGAATGAAAGAGTTATCATATGAGGAAAGTTTGATGGCTCTGGTCTGTACTTATTGGAATTAAGAAGGAAGAGGGGAGAATCTCATTGAAACCTTTTGAATGTCGAAAAGCCTAGACAGAGTAGATGTGGAAAGGATGTTTCCCATGGTGGGGAATCTAGGTCAAGAGGGCACAGCCTCAGGATAGAGGGGAGTCTATTTAAATCAGATACAGAGGAATTTCTTTAGCCAGAGGGTGGTGAACTTGTGGAATTTGTTACCACAGGCATCTGTGGAGATTAGAGCAACACTTACAGTACGCTGGAGGAACTCAGCAGGTCGGGCAGCATCAGTGGAAATGATGAGTCGACGTTTCGGGCCGGAACCCTTTGTCAGGACTGAAGAATGAAGGAGGGGGAAGGATTTGAAGATTATTTTGTGGAGATCAGGCCTTTGGGTGTATTTAAGTGGAGTTTGATAGTGTCTTGATTGGCCACAACATCAAAGGTTATGGGGAGTGGCACTGAGGATTAGCTATGATTGGCAGAGCAGACTTGATAGGCCAAATGGCCTAATTCTGATCCTATGACTTATGGCCTTATCCCTGTTTCTCTCGCCATTAATGGTGTCTGCTTATTTCCAGGATAGGAATGTATAGAGAATATTTCTAGCATTTTGCATTTCCACTTACCTCTTCAAAAAAAAATCGAACTAATCCACCAGACAGGATCTCCCATCAAGAAATCCATGTTACATATCCCTAATCACTCTGTCTTCTCAAGAACTGCATTCATTAAGAATAGGCAGCAACACCACCACCTTGATTATCCTCAACACTGATACCTTCCGAGGCTGTATCCTCAGCCCAGTACTCTTCTCCCTGTTGACTCATGAGTGCATGGCCAGATTCTTCTCTAAGGTTGTAGGTCATATCTCAAATAACAATGAATCAGAGTGCAGAAAGGAGGTGGGGAGCGTAATGACATGGTGTCATGACAACAATCTTTCGATGTCAGCAAAAGAAAAGAGCTGGTTGACATCAGAAAGTATTTGGGAGGGGAGTTGTGGAGATGTTCATGTTTATATCAGTGGTGCTGAGGTCAGGAAGGTTGAGAACTTCAAGTTCCTCGGAGGCGCATCACTGTTGCCTGTCTTGGTCCAACCACATGGACACAATGGCCAAGAAAGCTCATCAGTGTCTCTACTTCTATAGGAGGCTACAGAAATTTGGTATGTCCCCTTTGACCCTCACCAATTTGTATTCCAGGAAGCATCCCATCCTGACACATCATGGCTTGAGATGGCAACCACTCTGCCCGTGACCATAAGAAACTGCAGAGTCGCGGATGCACCTTAGTGCATTGCTTCACAGAAACCAGGCTTCCCCCTCCATGTACTCTGTCCACACTTCTCACTGCCTCAATAAAGCAGCCAGAATAATTAAAGTCTTCACCCACCCTGGACATTCTCTCTGTTCCCTCCTCTTGGGCAGAAGATACAAAAGCCTGAAAGCGTGTACTAACAGGCCTAAGGACAGGTTCTATCCCGCTGTTAGAAGACTATTGAATCGGTCGCTAGTGCAACATGGCAGAACCTTGACGCCTTGATCTTTATAGCTCATTGTGATTTCACTCTTTACTGTCTGCCTGCATTGTTCTTCTGTTACTGTAGCATTTTATTCTGCATTCTGTTATTGTTTTCCCTTCTACTGTGAGTTACTGTTTTCTTTCAGAGGTATTGCTTGTGGAGGAGTACACCTCTCGTTGTCAAGAAAATTGATGAGATAATTATGATTTAAAAATCCTACTTCCACTGCCAGCGTCCAACTGAAAAATGGCAAGTCAGTGATAATGCAGGAAGGAGGACTCAGTAATAATGAGCTGAAAAGTAGTTTGTTCTGTTCCTGTGTTCCCTGTGGTCTTCAGGGAAAGAAAGGAGAAAATTGGAACCATTTAAACAAGTGCATCATCTTTGTAAAAGATTCATTCCGATACTCATTAGTTGGTTCTGTGCTGCTTCACTACAGAGGAAATGCATGGCTGTTCTTCAATGATTCAAAGAACATTTATTATCAAAGTATATGTACAGAATACAACTCTGAGATTCGTACTCCCACAGGCACTTTACTCTTCACTGACAGTAGTCCTATCACTGTGAGATCGTTGTAAAGTTACAACTAATTTACCAGTGTTCTTTCTGGATGGAAATCTGGGATATTGGCAAAGCTGATACCACACTCCTCTGTCCCATTTTCTGTTTTACCTCACCTGTCCCATCCTCATGATCTGCTCATCACCCACACATTCCTCCTCACCTTCTTACAAACAAGAGAAAATTTGCAGATTCTGAA